>NC_142435.1:36930000-38192857 GCF_059453495.1 Arachis ipaensis | reverse complement strand
TCACGTAAGGTTTATTACATAGACAACCCAGTGCACTTGCTGGTTAGTTGTGCAAAGTTGTGAGAAAGTGTGATTCACGTTTGAGAGCACCAAGTCTTTGGCGCCATTGTTGATGATCACAATTTCGTGCACCAAGTTTTTGGCGCCGTTGCCGGGGATTGTTCGAGTTTGGACAACTGACGGTTCATCTTGTTGCTCAGATTAGGTAATTTTATTTTAATTTTAATCTTTTTATTTTTTTTATTCTTATTTTCGAAAAAAATAAAATATTTTTAAAAAAAATACAAAAAAAATTTATTTTAATAAAATCATAAAAAGCAAAAAAAAAATTTGATGTTTCTTGGTTGAATCTATTGTCAAGTCATAAGTTTAGTGTCAATTGCATGTTTATCTCTTTCTTACATTTTTCGAAAATTCATGCATTGCATTCTTCATGATCTTCAAGTTTTTCTTGGTAAGTCTTCTTGTTTGATCTTCATATTTTCTTGTTTTGTGTCTTTTCTTGTTTTTCATATGCATTTTCAATTTGTTAGTGTCTAAAGTTTGAAAATTTATAAGTTTGGTGTCTTGCATATTTTTCTTTTCTTCAAAAGTTTCAAAAATAAGTTCTTGGTGTTCATCTTGACATTCAAAGTATTCTTGGCGTTCATCTTGACATTCATAGTGTTCTTGCATGCATCATTTGTTTTGATCCAAAACTTTCATGCATTGAGTTTTTCATGTTTTTCTCTTCCATCATTAAAAATTCAAAAATAAAAAAATATCTTTCCCTTTTCTTCTCATAAAATTCGAATATTTGACTTGACTTTTTCAAAAATTTTTAAAATATAGTTGTTTCTTATGAGTCAAATCAAATTTTCAATTTAAAAATTCTATCTTTTTCAAATCTTTTTCAAAAATCAAATCTTTTTCAATTTTTCTTTTATATTTTCGAAAATTTCAATTTGATTCTCAAAAATATTTTTCTTATTTTGTTTCATAATTTCAAAATCTTTACTAACAATTAATATGATTGATTCAAAAAACTTTAAGTTTGTTACTTGCCTAGTAAGAAAGGTTCAATCTTTAAATTTTAAATCATATCTTTTTAGTTTCTTGTTAGTCAAGTAATCAACTTTAATTTTCAAAATCAAATCTTTTTAAATTTCTTTTTCAAATCTTTTTCAAAATAAATTTCAATCACATCTTTTTCAAAATTAATTTAAAAATCTTTTCTAACTTCTTATCTTTTCAAAATTGATTTTCAAATCTTTTTTTCAATTAATCTTATCTTGTTTGATTCTTATCTTTTTCAAAACTACCTAACTACTTTTCTCTCTCCTAATTTTCGAAAATCACGTCTCTTTTTTTCAAAAATCTTTATAATTAATTAATTGTTTCTTCTAACTTTTTCGAATACTAATTAATAAATAAAATAAAAACAAAAATATTTTTCTTTTTCTTCTTCTAATTTTCAAAATTCTCTCCCCCCTCATCTCTTTCTAATTATTTTATTTTATCTACTAACACTTCCCTTTTTCTTAAAAATTCGAACCCTCTCCCTCTTTCTGTGTTCGAATTCCTTTTTCTTCTCTTCTACTCACATAAAGGAACCTCTCTACTGTGGCATAGAGGATCCCTATTATTTTCTGTTCCCTTCTTTTTCATATGAGCAGGAGCAAGGACAAGAACATTCTTGTTGAAGCCGATCCGGAACCTGAAAGGACTCTGAAGAGGAAGCTAAAAGAAGTTAAAACACAACACTCTGAAGAGGACTTTACTGAAATTTTCAAAAAAGAAGGCGACATGGCCGAAAATAATAACAATGGTGGAGATGCAAGGAAGTTGCTTGGTGACTTTACTGCACCAAATTCCAACTTACATAGAAGAAGCATCTCAATCCCTGCCATTGGAGCAAACAAATTTGAGCTAAAGCCTCAATTAGTTTCACTGATGCAACAGAAATGCAAGTTTCATGGACTTCCGTCAGAAGATCCTTTTCAGTTCTTAACTGAATTCTTGCAGATCTGTGATACTGTTAAGACCAATGGGGTTGACTCCAAGGTCTACAGGCTTATGCTTTTTCCGTTTGCTATAAGAGACAGAGCTAGAATATGGTTGAACTCCTAACCTAAAGATAGCATGAACTCTTGGGATAAGCTGGTCACGGCTTTCTTGGCCAAGTTCTTTCCTCCTCAAAAGCTTAGCAAGCTTAGAGTGGATGTTCAAACCTTCAGACAAAAAGAAAGTGAATCCCTCTATGAAGCTTGGGAGAGATACAAGCAACTGACCAAAAAATGTCCTTCTGACATGCTTTCAGAATGGAGCATCCTGGATATATTCTATGATGGTTTGTCTGAATTATCAAAGATGTCATTGGACCATTCTACAGATGAATCCATTCACCTAAAGAAAATGCCTGTAGAAGCTCAAGAACTCATTGACATGATTGCAAATAACTAGTTCATGTACACTTCTGAAAGGAATCTTGTAAGTAATGGGATGCCTCAGAGGAACGGGGTTCTTGAAATTGATATTCTGAATACCATATTGGATTAGAATAAAATATTGACTCAGCAAGTCAATATGATTTCTCAGAGTCTGAATGGATTGCAAGCTGCATCCAACAGTACTCAAGAGACATCTTCTGAAGAAGAAGCTTATGATCCTGAGAACCCTGCAATAGCAGAGGTGAATTACATGGGGGAACCCTATGGAAATAACTATAATCTCTCATGGAGAAATCATCCAAATTTCTCATGAAAGGATCAACAAAAGTCTCAACAAGGCTTTAATAATGGTGGAAGAAACAGGTTTAGCAATAGCAAGCCTTTTCCATCATCCACTCAGCAACAGACAGAGAATTCTGAGCAGAATCCATCTAGCTTAACAAATATAGTCTCTGATCTATCTAAGGCCACTTTAAGTTTCATGAATGAAACAAGGTCCTCCATTAGAAATTTGGAGGCACAAGTGGGCCAGCTGAGTAAAAGGGTCACTGAAACTCCTCCTAGTACTCTCCCAAGCAATACAGAAGAGAATCCAAAAAGAGAGTGCAAGGTCATTACCTTACTTGGTGTGGCCAAACCCAAAGAGGTGGAGGAGGACGTGAATCCTAGTGAGGAAGACCTCCTGGGATGCTCAGTGACCAATAAGGAGTTTTCCTTTGAGGAACCAAAGGAATCTGAGGCTCATCTAGAGACCATAGAGATTCCATTGAACCTCCTTCTGCCCTTCATGAGCTCTGATGAGTATTCATCCTCTGAAGAGGATGAAGACATTACTGAAGAGCAAGTTGCTAAGTACCTTGGTGCAATCATGAAGCTGAATGCCAAATTATTTGGTAATGAGACTTGGGAAGATGAACCTCCCTTGCTCACCAATGAACTAAATGTATTGGATAGGCATAAATTACCTCAAAAGAAACAGGATCCTGGTAAATTTCTAATTCCCTGTAACATAGGCACCATGACCTTTGAGAAGGCTCTGTGTGACCTGGGGTCAGGAATAAACTTAATGCCATTCTCTGTAATGGAAAAATTTGGGATCTTTGAGGTGCAAGCTGCCAGAATCTCATTAGAGATGGCAGACAACTCAAGAAAACAGGCTTATGGACTAGTAGAGGACATGTTAGTAAAGGTTGAAGGCCTTTACATCTCTGCTAATTTCATAATTCTAGACACTGGGAAGGATGAGGATGAATCCATCATCCTTGGAAGACCCTTCCTAGCCACAGCAAGAGCTGTGCTTGATGTGGACAGAGGAGAGTTGGTCCTTCAACTAAATGAGGACAACCTTGTGTTTAAAACTCAAGGATCTCTTTCTGTAACCATGGAGAGGAAGCATGAAAAGCTTCTCTCACTGCAGAGACAACCAAAGCCCCCACAGTCAAACTCTAAGTTTGATGTTGGGAGGGCACAACCAAACTCTAAGTTTGGTGTTGAACCCCCACATTCAAACTCTAAGTTTGGTGTTGGGAGGTTCCAACAATGCTCTGAACATCTGTGAGGCTCCATGAGAGCTTACTGTCAAGCTATTGACATTATATCTATTTTATTTTTATTGTTATTTCGTATTTTATTAGATTGATGATCATGTGAAGTCACAAGAACAACTGAAAAATTAAAAATAGAATAAAAAACAGCAGAAGAAACAGCACACCCTGGAGGAAGAGTACTCTGGCGTTTAAACGCCAGAAACAAGCATCTGTCTGTCGTTTAACGCCAGAAACAAGCACCAAGCTGGCGTTTAACGCCAGAAACAAGCATCAACCTGGCGTTAAACACCAGACACAGGCTACATTTGGGCGTTTAACGCCAAAAATAGGCAGCAGTCTGGCGTTAAACGCCAGTATTGCATATAAAGGGCGTTTTACACGCCTAATTGGAGCAGGGATGTTAAGTCCTTGACCCCACTGGATCTGTGGATCCCACAGGATCCCCACAGGATCTGTGGACCCTATAGGATCTCCACCTACCCTAACTTTCTCCTCTTCACACCTTTTCATAACACTCTTCCCCAAAATAACCTCCACCAATCACCTCCATTACTCCTCCAAAACCATCATACAACCCACCTACACCCACCCACTCAATTCAAACCATCACTCCTTCCCTTTCACACATCATAACCACCTAAAACCCCCTTGGCCGAACCACTCCCACTTCTCCATCTCATCTATTTTCTTCTTCTTCCTTTCTTTCTTCTTTTGCTCAAGGACGAGCAAACCTTTTAAGTTTGGTATGGTAAAAGCATTGCTTTTTGTTTTTTCATAACCATTAATGGCACCTAAGGCCGGAGAAACCTCTAGAAAGAGAAAAGGGAAGGCAGTTGCTTCCAACTCTGAGTCATGGGAGATTGAGAGATTCATCTCAAAAGCCCATCACTAAGAAAAGGATGGAGCAAACAAGAGAGCCCACTCATGGACCTCAACAAGAGCATGAGGAAGTTTCTCATCATGAAATCCCTGAGATGCCTCAAGGGATGTACTTTCCTTCACAAAATTATTGGGAGCAAATCAACACTTCCCTAAGAGAATTAAGTTCCAACATGGGACAACTAAGGATGGAGCACCAAGAGCACTCCATCATCCTCCATGAGATTAGAGAAGATCAAAGAGCTATGAGGGAGGAGCAACAAAGACAAGGAAGAGACATAGAGGAGCTCAAAAGCACCATTGGTTCTTCAAGAAGAGGAAGACGCCACCCTCACTAAGGTGGTCCCGTTCCTTAATCTCTTTGTCTATTTATTATTCTCTGTTTTTCATTTACTATGCTTTATGTTTATGTTTGTGTCTTTACTATATGATCATTAGTGTTTAAGTGTCTATGTCTTAAAGCTATGAATGTCCTATGAATCCATCACCTCTCTTAAATGAAAACTGTTCTAAAAACAAAAGAACAAGAAGTACATGATTTCAAATTCATCCTTGAAACTAGTTTAATTATTTTGATGTGGTGACAATACTTTCTGTTATCTGAATAAATGCTTGAACAGTGCATATGTCTTTTGATATTGTGGTTTATGAATGTTAAATATGTTGGCTCTTGAAAGAATGATGAAAAAGGAGAAATGTTATTGATAATCTGAAAAATCATAAAATTGATTCTTGAAGCAAGAAAAAGCAGTGAATACAAAAGCTTGCAAAAAAAAAAAAACAAAAGAGAAGAGAAAAGAAAAATGGCGAAAAAAAAGAAAGAAAAAGAAAAAGCAAGCAGAAAAAGCCAAAAGCTCTTTAAACCAAAAGGCAAGAGCAAAAAGCTAATAGCCCTTAAAACCAAAAGGCAAGGGTAATAAAAAGGATCCAAGGCTTTGAGCATCAGTGGAGAAGAGGGCCTAAAGGAATAAAATCCTTGCCTAAGCGGCTAAACCAAGCTGTCACTAACCATGTGCTTGTGGCGTGAAGGTGTCAAGCGAAAAGCTTGAGACTGAGCAGTTAAAGTCAAGGTCCAAAGCAAAAAAAGAGTGTGCTTAAGAATCCTGGACACCTTTAATTGGGGACTTTAGCAAAGCTGAGTCACAATCTGAAAAGGTTCACCCAGTTATGTGTCCGTGGAATTTATGTATCCGGTGGTAATACTGGAAAACAAAGTGCTTAGGGCCACGGCCAAGACTCATAAAGTAGCTGTGTTCAAGAATCAACATACTGAACTAGGAGAATTAATAACACTATCTAAATTCTAAGTTCCTATAGATGCCAATCATTCGGAACTTCAAGGGATAAAGTGAGATGCCAAAACTATTCAAGAGGCAAAAAGCTACTAGTCCCGCTCATCTGATTGGAGCTAAGTTTCATTGATATTTTGGAATTTATAGTATGTTCTCTTCTTTTTATCCTATTTGATTTTCAGTTGCTTGGGGACAAGCAACAATTTAAGTTTGGTGTTGTGATGAGCGGATAATTTATACGCTTTTTGGCATTGTTTTTACATAGTTTTTAGTATGATTTAGTTAGTTTTTAGTATAATTTTATTATTCTTTTAATAAAAATAACATTTCTAGACTTTACTATGTGTTTGTGTGTTTTTCTGTGATTTCAGGTATTTTCTGACTGAAATTGAGGGACTTGAGCAAACATCAGATTCAGAGGTTGAAGAAGGACTGCAGATGCTGTTGGATTCTGACCTCCCTGCACACAAAGTGGATTTTCTGGAGCTACAAAACTCCAAATGGCGCACTCTCAATTGTGTTAGAAAGTAGACATCCAGGGATTTCCAGAAATATATAATAGTCTATACTTTGCCCGAGTTTAGATGATGCAAACTGGCGTTCAACGCCAGCTTCCTGCCCTATTCTGGAGTTAAACGCCAGAAACAGGTTGCAAAGTGGAGTTAAATGCCAGAAACAGGTTACAAACTAGTGAGGGTTCGATGCTCAGTTCTTTGTTCCCAGCTTTCACGAGCGTTCATCTAGCAAGTTATATGCACTCCATAGTGATGTTCAATTTAGTAGGATTCATGAACTACATATCATTTTCACCCTATATGCTCACGTGTGTTCTTGGAGGATATATTTACCCTTGACCAAGTAAATAGATGATTTTACATTAGTTTCATGCATTCACTTAGGTAGTTTGCATTTCATAAACCCTTTCTCACCATGATCTTTGGTCTTTTTATTTTAAGCATAAGGACATGCTTGGTTTAAGTGTGGGGAGATTTGATAAACCCCAATTTTGTAGTTTATATTATGTAGAATTTGGGGATTTTTGTCAACATTTCTCACACTTATTCACAAGAAATGCATGGTTTTGTGTTCCCTTCCTAATATTGCTCCATGATGAAAAATATGCTTTTTTGCCTTAAAATTGCCATATTTTAATCCTCTTTTATTGCCATTCGATGCCATGATGTATTTGTTGAGTGATTTCAGGAATTAAAGGGTAGGAATGGCCTAGAAGAGAGAAAGAAAGCATGCACAAGAGGAAAGAACATGAAGATTTGGATTTTGGGAAACTCAGCATTGGCGCGCACGCACACCCCACGCGCAGGTGTGGATGAGGATAGCTGGAAGTCGCGCGTAATAATGGACGCATCCGCGTAGGTCAGAGAATTCCCACTGACGCGCACGCGCACTTGGCGCACACGCGTGGATCTCAAAAGCAATCGACGCGCACGCACGCATGGCGCGCTGGTATGCGAAATTGCTACTCAGGTTGTGAATTGTTGTTCGAAATTGATTCCCTGGCAATGGCACCAAAAACGGATGCACAGAACCATGGTCTAAACATATCTTCACAACTTCGCATAACTAACCAGCAAGTGCACTGGTTTGTCCAAGTAATACCTTACGTGGGTAAGGGTCGAATCCCATGGAGATTGTCGGTATGAAGCAAGCTATGGTCACGTTGCAAATCTCAGTCAGGCGGATATCAAATGGTTATGGAGTTTTCGAAAATAATATAATAAAATAGGGATAGAAATACTTATGTAATTCATTGGTGAGAATTTCAGATAAGCGAATGGAGATGCTTTCGTTCCTCTGAACCTCTGCTTTCCTGCTATCTTCATCCAATCAGTCTTACTCCTTTCCATGGCTGGCTTTATGTGATACATCACCACTGTCAATGGCTACTTTCGGTCATCTCTCGGGAAAATGATCCAATGCCCTGTCACGGCACGGCTAATCGTCTGGAGGCATCACCCTTGTCAATGGCTTCATCTTATCCTCTCAGTGAAAATGGTCAACGCACCCTGTCACGGCACGCCTATTCATCTGTCGGTTCTCGATCATGCTGGAATAGGATTTACTATCCTTTTGCGTCTGTCACTAACGCCCTGCAATCGTGAGTTTGGAGCTCGTCACAGTCATTCATTCATTGAATCCTACTCGGAATACCACAGACAAGGTTTAGACCTTCCGGATTCTCTTGAATGCCACCATCATTCTAGCTTACGCCACGAAGATTCCGATTAAGAGATCTAAGAGATACTCATTCAATTCTAATGTAGAACAGAAGTGGTTGTCAGGCACGCGTTCATAGGGAATGATGATGATTGTCACGTTCATCACATTCAGGTTGAAGTGCGAATGAATATCTTAGAAGCAAAATAAGATGAATTGAATAGAAAACAGTAGTACTTTGCATTAATCTTTGAGGAACAGCAGAGCTCCACACCTTAATCTATGGAGTGTAGGAACTCTACCATTAAAAATACATAAGTGAAAGGTCCAGGCATGGCCGAGATGGCCAGCCCCCTAAAACGTGATCACAGGATCAAAATACAATCCAGGATATCTAATACAATAGTAAAAGGTCCTATTTATAATAAACTAGTCACTAGGGTTTACATGAGTAAGTAATTGATGCATAAATCCACTTCCGGGGCCCACTTGGTGTGTGCTTGGGCTGAGCTTGAGTGTTGCACGTGTAGAGGTCCTTCTTGGAGTTGAACGCCAGCTTTTGTGCCAGTTTGGGCGTTCAACTCTGGTTTTGGCTCCTTTTCTGGCGCTGGACGCCAGATTTGGGCAGAAAACTGGCGTTGAATGCCAGTTTACGTCATCTATTCTTGGCCAAAGTATGGACTATTATATATGGCTGGAAAGCCCTGGATGTCTAATTTTTAACGCAATTGGAAGCGCGCCATTTAGAGTTCTGTAGCTCCAGAAAATCCACATTGAGTGCAGGGAGGTCAGAATCCAACAGCATCAGCAGTCCTTCTTCAACCTCTGAATCTGATTTTTGCTCAAGTCCCTCAATTTCAGCCAGAAAATACCTGAAATCACAGAAAAACACACAAACTCATAGTAAAGTCCAGAAATGTGAATTTAACATGAAAACTAATGAAAACATCCCTAAAAGTAACTAGATCCTACCAAAAATATACTAAAAATAATGCCAAAAAGCGTATAAATTATCCGCTCATCACAACACCAAACTTAAATTGTTGCTTGTCCCCAAGCAACTGAAAATCAAATAGGATAAAAAGAAGAGAATATACTATAATTTCCAAACTATCAATGAAACATAGCTTCAATCAAATGAGCGGGACTTATTGCTTTTTGCCTCTTGAATATTTTTGGCATCTCACTTTATCCATTGAGGTCTAGAATGATTGGCATCTATAGGAACTCAGAGTTCAGATAGTGTTATTGACTCTCCTAGTTCAGTATGATGATTCTTGAACACAGCTATTTTATGAGTCTTGGCCGTGGCCCTAAGCACTCTGTTTTCCAGTATTACCACCGGATACATAAATGCCACAGACACATAATTGGGTGAACCTTTTCAGATTGTGACTCAGCTTTGCTAAAGTCCCCAATTAGAGGTGTCCAGGGTTCTTAAGCACACTCTTTTTTTGCTTTGGACCTTGACTTTAACCGCTCAGTCTCAAGTTTTCACTTGACACCTACACGCCACAAGCACATGGTTAGGGACAGCTTGGTTTAGCCGCTTAGACCAAGATTTTATTCCTTTAGGTCCTCCTATCCACTGATGCTCAAAGCCTTGGGATCCTTTTTATTTACCCTTGCCTGTTGGTTTTAAGGGTTATTGGCTTTTTGCTCTTGCCTCTTAGTTTTAAGAGCTTTTGGCTTTTTCTGCTTGCTTTTTCTTTTTTTTTTCTTTCTATTTTTTTTCGCCTATTTTTTTTTTCTACAAGCTTTGCTCTTTGCTGCTTTTTCTTGCTTCAAGAATCATTTTTATGATTTTTCAGATTATCAAATAACATGTCTCCTAGTCATCATTCTTTTAAGAGCCAACATATTTAACATTCTTAAATAACAACTTCAAAAGACATATGCACTGTTCAAGCATACATTCAGAAAACAAGAAGCATTGTCACCACATCAATATAATTAAACTAAGTTCAAGGATAAATTCGAAACTCATGTACTTCTTGTTCTTTTGAATTAAAACATTTTCATTTAGGAGAGGTGATGGATTCATAGGACATTCATAACTTTAAGACATAGTTACTACTACTAATGATCATGTAATGAAGACACAAACATAGATAAGCACATAACATAGAAAACGAAAAAACAGAAGAAATAAGAACAAGGAATGAATCCACCTTAGTGATGGTGGCGTTTCCTTCTTGAGGAACCAATGATGTCCTTGAGCTCTTCTATGTCTCTTCCTTGTCTTTGTTGCTCCTCCTTCATTGCTTTTTGATCTTCTCTTATTTCATGAAGCATGATGGAGTGCTCTTGATGTTCCACCCTTAGTTGTCCCATATTGGAACTCAATTCTCCTAGGGAGGTGTTGATTTGCTCCCAATAGTTTTGTCGAGGAAAGTGCATTTGAGGCATTTCCGGGATCTCATGGTGATGAGCTTCCTGCGCCTCTTGAGCTCCATGAATGGGCTCTCTTGCTTGCTCCATCTTTTTCTTAGTGATGGGCTTGTCCTCTTTAATGAGGATATCTCCCTCTATGTCAATCCCAGCTGAATTGCATAGGTGGCAAATGAGGTGAGGAAAGGCTAACCTTGCCATAGTGGAGGACTTGTTAGCCACCTTGTAGAGTTCTTGAGGTATAATCTCATGAACTTCTACCTCTTCTCCAATCATGATGCTATGGATCATGATGGCCCGATCTATAGTAACTTCAGACCGGTTGCTAGTGGGAATGATTGAGCATTGAATGAACTCCAACCATCCTCTAGCTATAGGCTTGAGGTCCAATCTTCTTAGTTGAACCGGCTTGCCTTTGGAGTCAATCTTCCATTGAGCTCCTTCCACGCATATGTCCATAAGGACTTGGTCCAACCTTTGATTAAAGTTGACCCTTCTAGTGTAGGGGCGTTCATCTCCTTGCATCATGGGCAAGTTAAACGCCAACCTCACATTCTCCGGACTAAAATCTAAGTATTTCCCCCGAACCATTGTAACATAGTTCTTTGGATCCGGGTTCTTACTTTGATCATGGTTCTTGGTGATCCATGCATTAGCATAGAACTCTTGAACCATTAGGATGCCGACTTGTTGGATGGGATTTGTTAGAACTTCCCAACCTCTTCTTTGAATTTCATGTCGGATCTCCGGATACTCATTTCTTTTGAGTTTGAAAGGGACCTCAGGGATCACCTTCTTCTTGGCCACAACATCATAGAAGTGGTCTTGATGGGCTTTGGAGATGAACCTTTCCATCTCCCATGACTCGGATGTGGAAGCTTTTGTCTTCCCCTTCCCCTTTCTAGAGGATTCTCTGATCTTAGGTGCCATCAATGGTAATGGAAAAACAAAAAGCTTATGCTTTTACCACACCAAACTTAGAATTTTGCTCGCCCTCGAGCAAGAGAAGAAAGAATAGATGAAGAAGAAGAAGAAATGGAGGAGAGGGAGAAGGTGATGTGGTTTGGCCAAGAAGGGTGTAGAGGGGTTGTGTTGTGTGAATTTGAAGAAGAATGGAGGGCATTATATAGGGAAGGGAGGGGGAAAATGTTTTGGCCATATGGGTGGGTTTGGGTGGGAAATTGGTTTTGAATTTTGAAGGTAGGTGGGGTTTATGAGGTAGGTTTATGGGGAAGAGTGGATGGATGTGAGTGGTGAAGAGGTGATGGGGAAGAGAGATTGAGGTGATTGGTGAAGGGTTTTTGGGGAAGAGTGTTTATGGGGTTGTGTGAAAGAGAGTGGTGAGAAGAAGTGAGTGGAGGTAGGTGGGGATCCTGTGGGGTCCACAGATCTTGAGTGGATCCTGTGGGGTCCACAGATCTTGAGTGGATCCTGTGGGGTCCACAGATCCTGAGTGGATCCTGTGGGGTCCACAGATCCTGAGGTGTTCAAGGATTTACATCCCTGCACCCATTAGGCATGTAAAAATGCCTTTGCACACAACTCTGGGCGTTCAGCGCCAGGTTGGTGGCCATTTTGGGCGTTCAACGCCCATTTGTGTGCCATTTCTGGCGTTGAACGCCAGAACCATGCCTGTTCGGGCGTTCAGTACCCAGAAGCTGCCCATTTTGGGCGTTCAGCGCCAGAACCATGCTCTGTTCTAGCGCTGAACGCCAGACAGATGCTCCTCCAGGGTGTGATTTTTCTTCTGCTGTTTTTGATTCCGTTTTCAATTTTTATATTTATTTTGTGACTCCACATGATCATGAACCTATAAAGACATATAATTAAGAAAAATATAGTTAGGTAAATAAAAATTGGGTTGCCTCCCAACAAGCGCTTCTTTAATGTCAATAGCTTGACAGTGGGCTCTCATGGAGACTCACAGATGTTCAGAGCATTGTTGAAACTCTCCAACATAGAGTTTGGATATGGGAGTTCAACACCAAACTTAGAGTTTGGTTGTGGCCTCCCAACACCAAACTTAGAGTTTGACTGTGGGGGCTTGGGTTGACTCTGCTTTGAGAGAAGCTTTTCATGCTTCCTCTCCATGGTTGCAGAGGGAGATCCTTGAGTTTTAAATACAAGGGAGTCCTCATTCCATTGAAGGACCAGTTCACCTCTGTCAACATCAATCACAGCTCTTGCTGTGGCCAGGAAAGGTCTTCCTAGGATTATGGATTCATCATCTTCCTTTCCAGTATCCAGGACTATGAAATCAGCAGGGATGTAAAGGCCTTCAATCTTTACTAATACGTCCTCTACTTGTCCATATGCCTATTTTCTTGAATTGTCTGCCATCTCTAATGAGATTCTAGCAGCTTGCACCCCATAGATTCCCAGTTTCTCTATTACAGAGAGGGGCATGAGGTTTATTCCTGAACCAAGGTCACACAGAGCCTTAAAGATCATGGTGCCTATGGTACAGGGTATTATGAACTTCCCAGGATCCTGTCTCTTCTGAGGCAATGTCAGTTGATCCAGATCACTTAGTTCATTGATGAACAAGGGAGGTTCAACTTCCCAAGTATCAATGCCAAATAATTTGGCATTCAGCTTCATGATTGCACCAAGGAACTTGGCAGCTTTCTCTTCAGTAACATCCTCATTCTCTTCAGAAGAGGAATACTCATCAGAGCTCATGAAGGGCATAAGGAGGTTCAATGGAATCTCTATGGTCTCTAGATGAGCCTCAGAGTCCTTTTGTTCCTCAGAGGGAAGCTCCTTATTGATCACTGGACGTCCCAGGAGGTCTTCCTTCTTGGGATTCATGTCCTCCACTCCCCTTGTAGGTTCGGCTATGGTGCTTATGTCAATGGCCTTGCACTCTCCTTTTGGGTTCTCTTCTGTATTGCTTGGGAGAGTACTGGGAGGGATTTCAGTGATCCTTTTACTCAGCTGGCCCACTTGTGCTTCCAAATTTCTAATGGAAGACCTGGTTTCATTCATGAAACTCACAGTGGCCTTAGATAGATCAGAGACTAGATTTGCTAAATTAGAGGCATTTTGTTCAGAGTTTTCTGTCTGTTGCTGAGTGGATGATGGAAAAGCTTTATTATTGTTAAACCTGTTTCTTCCACCATTATTAAAGCCTTATTGAGGCTTTTGATCCTTCCATGAGAAATTGGGGTGATTTCTCCATGATGAGTTATAGGTGTTTCCATAAGGTTCACCTAAGTAATTTACCTCTGCTATTGCAGGGTTCTCAGGATCATAAGCTTCTTCTGCATAAGAAGCCTCTTGAGTACTGTTGGATGCAGCTTGCATTCCATGCAGACTCTGAGAGATCATATTGACTTTTTGAGTCAATATTTTATTCTGAGCCAATATGGCATTCAGAGTATCAACTTCAAGAACTCCCTTCTTCATAGGCGTCCCATTGCTCACAGGATTCCTTTCAGAAGTGTACATGAACTGGTTATTAGCAACCATGTCAATGAGTTCTTGAGCTTCTGCAGGTGTTTTCTTTAGGTGAATGGATCCACCTGCAGAGGTATCCAATGACATTTTAGATAACTCAGACAGACCATCATAGAATATATCCAAGATGGTCCATTCTGAAAGCATGTCAGAAGGACACTTTTTGGTCAGTCCTTTGTATCTCTCTCAAGCTTCATAGAGGGATTCACCTTCTTTCTGTCTGAAGGTTTGAACATCCACTCTAAGCTTGCTCAGCTTTTGAGGAGGAAAGAACTTGGCTAAGAAAGCCTTGACCAGCTTATCCCAAGAGTTCAGGCTATACTTGGGTTGAGAATCCAACCACACTCTAGCTCTGTCTCTTACAGCAAAAGGGAAAAGCATGAGCCTGTAGACTTCAGGATCTACTCCATTAGTCTTAACAGTATCACATATCTGCAAGAATTCAGTTAAGAACTGAAAAGGATCTTCAGATGGAAGTCCATGAAACTTGCAGTTCTGCTGCATCAGAGAAACTAATTGAGGTTTCAGCTCAAAGTTGTTTGCTCCAATGGCAGGAATGGAGATGCTTCTTCCATGTAAATTGGAATTAGGTGCAGTAAAGTCACCAAGCATCTTCCTTACATTATTATTATTTTCGGCTGCCATCTCCTCTTCCTGTTCGAAAATTTCTGAAAGGTTATTTCTGGATTGTTGTAATTTAGCTTCTCTTAGTTTTCTCTTCAGAGTCCTTTCAGGTTCCGGATCTGCTTCAACAAGAATATTCTTGTCCTTGCTTCTGCTCATATGACAAAGAAGAGGGCACAGAAAAAATAATAATAATAATATGGATCCTTTATACCACAGTATAGGGATCCCTGTGTGAGTAGAAGAAGAGGGGGAGACAAAGAATGTAATATAATGGAAGAAACACAACTGTGAGGAGGGTTGAGATGTGAGATAAGATGTTAGACGAATAAATAAATAGAATAAGATGGGAGAGGGAGAATTTTCGAAAATAATTTTTTTGAAAAAGGGTTAGTGATTTTCGAAAATAGTTTTTGAAAAAGGTTAGTAATTTTCGAAAAATTTTGAAATCAAAAATAAAAATAATTAGTTAATTAAAAAGAAATTTTTGAAAAAGAGGGAAGATATTTTTGAAAATTAGAGAGAGAGAGAGTTAGTTAGATAGTTTTGAAAAAGTTAAGAAACAAACAAAAAGTTAGTTAGTTAGTTGAAACAAATTTTGAAAAGATAAGAAGTTAGGAAGTTGGAAAAGATATTTTGAAATTAGATTTTTGAAAAAGATAAGATGAGAAGATATTTTTGAAAAGATATGATAGAAATTAGTTTTTGAAAAAGATTTGATTTTTAAAATCACAATTAATGACTTGATTCATAAGAAATCACAAGATATGATTCTAGAACTCAAAGTTTGAATCTTTCTTAACAAGCAAGTAACAAACTTGAAATTTTTGAATCAAAACATTAATTGTTATTGTTATTTTCGAAAATTTGGTATAAAAATAAGAAAAAGATTTTTGAAAAATATTTTTGGAATTTTCGAAAATAACTGAGAATTTTGAAAAAGATTTGATTTTTGAAAAAGATTTTGAAAAAGATGAGATTTTCAAATTGAAAATTTGATTTGACTCATGAGAAACAATTTGATTTTAAAAATTTTTGAAAAAAGTCAATCCAAATTTTCGAATTTGATGAGAGAAAATGGGAAAGATATTTTTTTGATTTTTTGAAATTTTTTTTTATGAGAGAGAAAAACACTAAAGAGATGCAATGCATGAAATTTTTAGATCAAAACATGTGATGCATGCAAGAATGCTATGAATGTCAAGATGAACACCAAGAACACTATGAATGTCAAGATGAACATCATAGACACAATTTTGAAAAATTTTTAATGCAAAGAAAACATGCAAGACACCAAACTTAGAATTCTTTAATGCTTAGACATTAAGAATTCAAGAATGCATATGAAAAACAAGAAAAGACACAAAACATGTAAATGCAAAGATCAAGCAAGAAGACTTACCGAGAACAACTTGAAGATCATGAAGAACACTATGAATGCATGAATTTTCGAAAAATGCAAGATGCACATGCAATTGACACCAAACTTATAACATGACTCATGACTCAAACAAGAAACACAAAAAAAATATTTTTGATTTTTATGATTTTCTATTTTTTTTGGATTTTTGTTTCGAAAATTATATGAAAAAGAAAAAATAAGGATTCCAAAATTTTTTAACATGAATTCCAGGAATCTTGCCATGTTTAGTCTAAAGCTTCAGTCCAGGAATTAGACATGGCTCATGAGCCAGCCAAGCTTTCAATGAAAGCTCCGGTCCAAAATACTAGACATGGCCAATGGCCAGCCAAGCTTCAGAAAGATATCAGAATATATTGCTCATTACTTATCAAATATGTAACTTGCCTCTATGCTGATGGTTTGGAAGCCTCAGTCCAAATGAATTTAGACATGGCTTTACAGCCAGCCAGGCATCACATGCTTCATGAAACACTAGAATTCATTCTTAAAAATTTTGAAGCCATAGAATAATTTATTTTTGAAAATATTATTTTTATTATTATTTTTTTTTCAAAAACAAAAGAAAAATTTTTTGAAAGATTTTTGAAAAATTTTTGAAAGCAAAACAAAAAGAAAATTACCTAATCTGAGCAACAGGATGAACCGTCAGTTGTCCAAACTCGAACAATCCCCGGCAACGGCGCCAAAAACTTGGTATGCGAAATTGCTACTCAGGTTGTGAATTGTTGTTCAAAATTGATTCCCTGGCAATGGCACCAAAAACGGATGCACAGAACCATGGTCTAAACATATCTTCACAACTTCGCATAACTAACCAGCAAGTGCACTGGGTCGTCCAAGTAATACCTTACGTGAGTAAGGGTCGAATCCCACGGAGATTGTCGGTATGAAGCAAGCTATGGTCACCTTGCAAATCTCAGTCAGGCGGATATCAAATGGTTATGGAGTTTTCGAAAATAATATAAAAAAATAGGGATAGAAATACTTATGTAATTCATTGGTGGGAATTTCAGATAAGCGAATGGAGATGTTTTCGTTCCTCTGAACCTCTGCTTTCCTGCTATCTTCATCCAATCAGTCTTACTCCTTTCCATGGCTGGCTTTATGTGATACATCACCACTGTCAATGGCTACTTTCGGTCATCTCTCAGGAAAAGGATCCAATGCCCTGTCACGGCACGGCTAATCGTTTGGAGGCATCACCCTTGTCAATGGCTTCATCTTATCCTCTCAGTGAAAATGGTCAACGCACCCTGTCACGGCACGGCTATTCATCTGTCGGTTCTCGATCATGCTGGAATAGGATTTACTATCCTTTTGCGTCTGTCACTAACGCCCTGCAATCGCGAGTTTGGAGCTCGTCACAGTCATTCATTCATTGAATCCTACTCGGAATACCACAGACAAGGTTTAGACCTTCCGAATTCTCTTGAATGCCGCCATCATTCTAGCTTACGCAACGAAGATTCCGATTAAGAGATCTAAGAGATACTCATTCAATTCTAATGTAGAACGGAAGTGGTTGTCAGGCACGCGTTCATAGGGAATGATGATGATTGTCACGTTCATCACATTCAGGTTGAAGTGCGAATGAATATCTTAGAAGCAAAATAAGATGAATTGAATAGAAAACAGTAGTACTTTGCATTAATCTTTGAGGAACAGCAGAGCTCCACACCTTAATCTATGGAGTGTAGGAACTCTACCGTTAAAAATACATAAGTGAAAGGTCCAGGCATGGCCGAGATGGCCAGCCCCCTAAAACGTGATCACAGGATCAAAATACAATCCAGGATATCTAATACAATAGTAAAAGGTCCTATTTATAATAAACTAGTCACTAGGGTTTACATGAGTAAGTAATTGATGCATAAATCCACTTCTGGGGCCCACTTGGTGTGTGCTTGGGCTGAGCTTGAGTGTTGTACGTGTAGAGGTCCTTCTTGGAGTTGAACGCCAGCTTTTGTGCCAGTTTGGGCGTTCAACTCTGGTTTTGGCTCCTTTTCTGGCGCTGGACGCCAGATTTGGGCAGAAAGCTGGCGTTGAACGCCAGCTTACGTCGTCTATTCTTGGCCAAAGTATGGACTATTATATATTGCTGGAAAGCCCTAGATGTCTACTTTCCAACGCAATTGGAAGAGCGCCATTTAAAGTTCTGTAGCTCCAGAAAATCTACTTTGAGTGCAGGGAGGTTAGAATCCAACAGCATCAGCAGTCCTTCTTCAACCTCTGAATCTGATTTTTGCTCAAGTCCCTCAATTTCAGCCAGAAAATACCTGAAATCACAGAAAAACACACAAACTCATAGTAAAGTCCAGAAATGTGAATTTAACATAAAAACTAATGAAAACATCCCTAAAAGTAACTAGATTGTACTAAAAACATACTAAAAACAATGCCAAAAAGCGTATAAATTATCCGCTCATCACGCGCACGCGCGGAAAGCTGCACGTGACCTCATTAAAGGAAATCATGCCTGGCGATTTCTGAGGCTCATCAGGCCCAAATTAAAGCTGTTTCTGCATGGAAAAGACCCAAGGATGCTAGGGGGAAAGGGAGGGATCATTCATTTTACACTAGACTAAATTTTTAGCTAGTTTTTGGTTCTTTGCTGTTCTAGAGAGAGAAACTCTTGTTCCTCTCTAGATCTAGCTTTAATTTAATCTTCCCTTGTTGAATTCTAAATTGGATCTTGTTAATTACTAGTTTTGATTGCTTAATTTGAATTCCTTAGTATAATTTTGCTTAGATCTTGTGTTAGTTTTATGAATTCTTGTCAACTATCATTTTATACCCATTTCATGAATGTTGTGAATCTTGATTTGTTGATGTTACATTGATGATTTCTATGATTAATTGTGTTGTTTGAGTGATTGTATGTTGATAATTGTTAGTGGGTACTTGTTAATTTCAATTTAATTGCAATTTGAACATGTCTTTTGATAATGCTTACCATGTGTTTGATGAATTGTTTACTTTGATTATGGAGTAGTTCTCTTTACTCTTGGCCTAGGCTAAGGGAATTGGGTAAACTTGAGTCATTGGGTCTAAAGGATTTGATGATTTGGGAACCCTTAGTGGTCAATTTGAAGGCCATTGACACTAACCTACTACTAAGTCAATTAGTAGTGAGGTTAGAACTTATGGGTTGATGTTGACCAAACCATTTAACGTACTTCAAGTATAGAAGTAGACTTAATGAGTTTGGTTCCTCATAATTGTTAAGATATGGTTATTAGACAAGGATGGTGACCCCAATTCCCATGCCTAGCCAAGAGTTGCTTTTGTCATTCATATTTGAAAACCCAAAATTCTTGATTACTTGTCTTAGTTATAGTTACTTGTTAGTTTGGAATAGAATCTTATTGGATGTTATTTTGTTAGTTTGGAATTATTTACATCTTGCTTATTCAACTGAATTGATTTCTTGCATTTTAAGATTACTTGCTTGTTAAGGTTCATAGTTTAATCTCTTGCTCATGACTCACAACCCCAGATTTCTCACCAATGTTGAAGCACATGTTTGCCCATTCCTTGTGAGACGACCCGAGGTTTGAATACTTCAGTTATTTCTATTGGGGTTGAACTTGTGACAATCAAATCCCTTTCTAAATTTGATACTCGAGGATTGTTGTTGGTAGAGCTATACTTGCAACGCGACTTTACCGAGAAACTCTTTACCGACATAACCCACGAGCCTAAACTATCACGTTAAAATGCCAGTAAAGAGGCAAATTGGGCGTTAAATGCCAGAATGGGCAACATTCTGGGTGTTTAACGCCAGAAACAGCAGCATCCTGGGTGTTCAGAAAAACACCTAGTGAGAAAGGATTTATGGCGTTTAACGCCAGCCAGGGTATCTGGCTGGGCATTAAACGCCCAAAATGGCCACCAGATGGGCGTTAAACGCCAGAATGGCTATCATTCTGGGCGTTTAACGCCAGAACAGCTAGGGGAGAGGTAATTTCATTTCAATTCAAATTTTTTCGAATTTTCATGTTTTAAATCAAAATTTTCTGCATCCAAACATTACAAACATTCATTTTTTAATGTCCATTCACAAAAAATTATAAAAATTATAAATTTTTCTTGATTCTCTTTCAATTCTTTTCAATTCCTTTTCAAAACCTCATTCATATTTCCAATTTCTTTTCAAATCTTTTTAACTCATTCATATCATCTTTTATTTCTTAGATGCATAAAAAAAATTTAGATTTAACTTCCTCATATCTTTTCCAATCTTTTAAATTTTTGAAAAGAATCTCATCTTTTTCATTTCATGGTTATCTTTTATCAATCATATCTTTTTCTAAAATTTTGAAACAATTCCCTCCCTCCTATATCTTTTGTCAAGTTCGATCTGAAAGAAGACGAGTATCCGGAGATCCAAGAGTAGATTTAAAACAGAGGCTAGGAAATCCTGGCTAATCCTGAGATAAATGTAGGAAGAAACATGATCCAGGAATTCTATCCAAATCTGTGGCTAACAGATAAGCAAAGAATGGAGGGAACTGCCTTCCGTACTTTTTGAACCATGGTCAGAGGGAAGATTATCTACTTCCATCTTGACAAAGTGAGAGAAGTCCTCAAACTTTCTCAACTACAGGATGATCTAGAATCTTTTAATAGGAGAATGACTAAAGATAAAAAGTTGGATCAAGTTCTAGAGGACATTTGCCTCCCTGGAACCAAGTGGATAACCAATTCAAAAGGTATCCCAAAGCAACTGAAGAGAGGAGACCTCAAGCCAGTTGCTAGGGGCTAGTTGGATTTCATTGGGCAATCTATACTTCCTACCAGTAACTGCTCTGAAGTCACTGTCAAAAGAGCAGTGATAATCCACTGTATTATGCTGGGAAAAGAAGTGGAGGTTCATCAATTAATTCCTTATGAAATTTACTTATTTGCAAACAAGGAACCCACTGAGGCCAAATTGGCTTACCCAAGCTTGATCAGTCTCTTATGTAAAGATGCGGGAGTACAGATAGGTGTGGATGAGTATATCCCAGTTGAATACCCAATCACCAAAAGGGTAATAGATGGACCTCAAGTTCAAGGCAACCTCATCAAGAGGAGGGCGCATGAGCTCCTCCCAAAAATTCCTCAATTTGACTATTGGGCCCGCTTAGAAGCATCTGTCAACAAGATGCAAGAATCTATAGATCAACTCAAAGAAGAGCAGCAGAATCAGAACAGCATGCTCTGCAAACTGCTCAGAGAACAAGAGAAGCAAGTGCATGAGCTACAGAAACTAAAGCGCCAGAAGCTGTCCCTTGAAGAGTTGGATGTCCCACAAATTAAAGGAGCACCTACCCCTCAAAGTCAAGGTTTTTGAGTCCTAACTCTATGATAACTTTTATTATTAGAAACCTATTTTAAGAGTCACATAAGTATTAGTATTAGAGTCATTTATTTTTATGTCTTTAATTTCCTTTTTTTTTATTATTATTTGTTTGCTTTTATGTTTATTTTATATCTTATTTTTATTTCATGATCAATAAAGTTTAGAATCTATGTATTAAAGCTATGAATGTCCTATGAATCCTTCATAATCCTTAAATAAAAAATATTTTCTAAAAAAAAGAGAAAGAAGTACATGAATTTTGAATTACATCTTGAAAATAATCTAATTATTTTGATGTGGTGGCAATACTTTTTGTTTTCTGAATGAATGCTTAAACAGTGCATATTTTTGATATTGTTGTTCATAAATGTTAAAACTGTTGGCTCTTGAAAGAATAATGAAAAAGGAGAAATATTATTGATAATCTAAAAAATCATAAAATTAATTCTTGAAGCAAGAAAAAGTAGTGAAGAACAAAAGCTTGCGGAAAAAAAAAAGGAGAAGAGAAGAAAGAAAAAGAAAAAGCAGGTAGAAAGAGCCAATAACCCTTTAAACCAAAAGGCAAGGGAAAAAGGATCCAAGGCTTTGAGCATTAATGGATAGGAGGGCCTAAAGGAATAAAATCCTGGCCTAAGCGGCTAAACCAAGCTGTCCCTAACCATGTGCCTGTGGCGTGAAGGTATCAAGTGAAAAGCTTGAGACTGAGCGGTTAAAGTCGTGGTCCAAAGCAAAAAGAGTGTGCTTAAGAGCTCTGGGCACCTCTAACTGGGGACTTTAGCAAAGCTGAATCACAATCTGAAAAGGTTCACCCAGTTATGTGTCTGTGGCATTTATGTATCCGGTGGTAATACTGGAAAACAAAATGCTTAGGGTCACGGCCAAGACACATAAAGTAGCTGTGTTCAAGAATCAACATACTGAAATAGGAGAATCAATAATACTATCTGAATTCTGAGTTCCTATAGATGCCAATCATTCTGAACTTCAAAGGATAAAGTGAGATGCCAAAACTGTTCAGAAGCAGAAAGCCACTAGCTCCGCTCATCTATTTGGAAATGAGCTTCATTGATATTTTGTTTTTGGTTGCTTGGGGACAAGCAACAATTTAAGTTTGGTATTGTGATGAGCGGATAATTTATACCCTTTTTGGCATTGTTTTTACAAAGTATTTAGTATGATTTAATCACTTTTTGTTATATTTTTATTAGTTTTTATTCAAAAATTACATTTCTAGACTTTACTATGAGTTTGTATGTTTTTTTATAATTTCAGGTATTTTTTGGCTGAAATTGAGGGACCTGAGCAAAAATCTGATTCAGAGGCTGAAAAAGGACTACAGATGCTGTTGGATTCTGACCCTCCTGCACTCGAAGTAGATTTTTTGGAGCTACAGAAGCCCAATTGGGCTTTTCAGCAATATATAATAGTCCATACTTTGCCCGAGATTTGATGGCCCAAACTGGCGTTCAAAGTCAGCCTAAAACTGTCTGGCGTAAAACGCCAGAACTGGTACTTTTTTCGGCGTTAAACGCCCATTCTGGCACCCAGGGTAGTGTTTAACGCCAGCTTTGGGTATATGAACGTGAAATCTTGCAAGCTCAATACAGGCACGCATCAAGTGGGTCCCGAAAGTGGATTTTTGCACTATCTGCACTTAGTTACTTATTTTCTGTAAACCTAAGTTACTAGTCTAGTATAAAAACTACTTTTAGAGATTCATTTTGTACCTTATGACATTTTTACACTTCATATTGTAACTTTGACGGCATGAGTCTCAAAACCCCATAGGTGGGGGTGAGGAGCTCTGCTGTGTTTCAATGGATTAATGCAATTACTACTGTTTTCTATTCAATCACGCTTGATTCTATTCTAAAATACTCACTCGTACTTCAATATGGATAATATGATGATCCGTGACACTCATCATTATCCTCAACCCTATGAATGCGTGCCTGAAAACCACTCCGTTCTATCTGAGCTCAACGTAGTCATTGGGTGACAGCTTGAGTACGTATCTCTTGGGTTTCTGATCCACTGACCGAGTCCGGAGGTTAGAACCTTTGTGGTATAGGCTAGAACCAATTGGCAGCATTCCTGGGATCCGAAAAGTCTAAACCTTGTCTGTGGTATTCTGAGTAGGATCTGGGAAGGGATGACTGTGACGAGCTTCAAACCTGCGAATGTTGAGCGCAGTGGCAGTGTGCAAAAGGACAAGGGTCCTATTCCGACGCTAGTGGGAACCGACAGATGATTAGCCGTGCGGTAGCTGTACATGGTATTTTTCATCCGAGACGAGAAATCTGACAGTTGATTAGCCGTACAGAGATCGTACCTGGTATTTTTCATCTGAGAAGAACATAATGCTTGCCATTGAAGGAAGCCATGCGTGTTTGGAGAAGAAGACAGTAGGAAAGTAGAGATTCAGATGACGGAGCATCTCCGGAGCCTCAGCCTGTTTCTCATTACTGAATCACAAGTACTATTTATTTCATGTTATTTATTTTTCATAAATACAATCACTTTTATCATTAATCTCCTGACTAAGATTTTCAAAATAACCATAGCTTGCTTCAAGTCGACAATCTCCGTGGGATCGACCCTTACTCACGTAAGGTATTACTTGGACGACCCAGTGCACTTGCTGATTAGTTGTGCGGAGTTGTGAAAAGTGTAATCACAATTTCGTGCACCACCTACCCTGCAGACTGTCTATGTTTGTTAGCAGCAAGTCCCTGTCTCTGAGAGTGCCATCTAGAGAGCACTGGATCTTCCACCTAGCCCAAAGGGATTGGATGCATATCAAGAGACCTCTATTAAGCGCCTGATATATCAGTTCGACTGGGATAACGTCCTTGGAGTTATAGCCCAACCTAGCAGCACCTGGATCTATGGGCAACACCGGTCAATATCAAGAGCATCTCAGCCTAATCACTTACTTTGGAGGCTCGCGTGTGGGCATAGATTATGTCCCACTATATCTTTCTGAGCACTCATGAGTCCACATTCACAGCGGACATGGCTGTTCTCATCTGGTGCCTCCTGACAGAACAGCCTCTCAACCTGCCCCGACTCATCCGGCAGGCAATGGGACACGTACAGATTGCGGGTAACCTACCTTTCCTACATTGGTTTTAGATTTAGTCTCTGCCGCAGGTGTTTCCTCTCGGGCTGGAGACACAAAGGTCATGATCCCTAGGGCTGATCAGTATGTCCTGAATGGGAAGTACATAAGACCCCCATTTCCCTCTGCGAGCCGGCCTCCAGGCCCATCTTTGGACACTCCTCCTTCTTCTACTCTACCATTATCTACGCCACAAGCACCATCCACCCATCAGATGTTCCTTCAGATCCTTCAGAGGTTTGACCGGCAAGACCGGCGGACGGAGCGAATGGAGCACCGCAACAAGCGCTGATACAACTATCTGAAGGAGCTCATTGTTGGTACTCACCCACCTCCGGAACAGAAAGACACCCCGGACTCCCCTTCACCTAGTAGCACAGGGAGCCATGGCGAGCCAGATAGCGGAGGCGATGCTTCCATCCCTACCTTGCTCCTTACTAATGGCACGGAGGACCGTGCCAAGTCTTAAGTGTGGGGAGGTCAGTCCCTGACTTCTGGAGGTAATCTCTCTCTCTCTTAACACCAACATTTTAGTTTTTCTTTTGTTAGATAGGATAGATTGCATGATAATAAATGCTTGCATGTATGTTTTGCTTAGTTGAAGTAATGAGTTTCTTTTCAAGACCCTATTTTATAGTATTCCACTAATTTAAATTGGAAATTTGTGTTAAACTTGTTTGAAGATTGTAATTTGGAACATGGTTTATAGCTAAGAACACACAACCTGTGAGATCTTGAGCTTAATTATATGGTTACATTATTTAACCATAATATTGTATTCTGGTGTGTTTTCTTCTCTATGATTGCAATCTATAGTTTATTCCATTCTATATGTCCATTGTTTAGTGTATTCGCATGCACGCATATGATTGAGGCCATCATTTGTTATTAGCTCACTTATCCCAAATGGCCTACCACTTCAATTAACCTTGTTTGCCAGTTTTAGCCTTTTAATTCCCATTTGTTTTGTATTTTATTGCATTGATAAACTCCAATTTTTTGGTTTATCTTGTGCTTAATTTAGGGGATTTTATCACCATTTCCCATATTTATTCAATGAAATAGCATGGTTTTGCAATTCTCCCTTGATTTGTGCTTAAATGTGAAAACATGCTTTTTAGGCCTTAAAATAGCTGAATTTAAATCACTTTAATTCCATTCAATGCCTTGATATATTTGTTGAGTGATTTCAGGTTCATAAGGCAAGTATTGGATGGAAGAAGTGAGGAGAAAAGCATGCAAAGTGGGAGAACTCATGAAGAAATGAAGGAACCGTAAAGCTATCAAGTCTGACCTCTTCGCACTCAATCGACCATAACTTGAGCTACAGAGGTCCAAATGAGGCGGTTCTAGTTGCGTTGGAAAGATAACATCAGGGGCTCCAAAATGATATAAAATTTGCCATAGTTTTCTGACGTCTAGGGACACGCACGCGCACTGTACGTGTGCACTCTGATGGAGCAGCGTGGGTCCACTTTAAGCAACTCGTTGGGGGCGATTTCTAGCTCATTTTGGGCCCAATCCAACTCATTTCTGATGCTATTGAACCCAAGGATTGAGGGGAGAATGAACCAAGTAGTCATAGTTTAGTTTCCATCATGTTTTAGGATAGAATTCTAGAGAGAGAGGCTCTCTCCTCTCTCTAGATTTAGGATAGAAAGTAGGATAAAGTTAGGTTAATCACTCTCAAATTCACCTTCCAATTCTTGTTTTGATTTTAATTCTCTTTACATTTTAGTGTTCTATTGTCTTAATCTTCTTAGTTTCTCTTGTTAATTTCATGTTTTGTTCTCTTTTATGTTGATGAACATTGTTGGATCTAATTTCCTTTTAATGCCATTTCATGTTTCTATGTTTCTTTTATGTTGATCTTGCTTGCTATTATTGATTTCTTGCTTATGTTAGTTATGGGTCTCCTTTAATTCTTGCATTTATGATGTTTACTTTTCTTGCACACTAGGTGTTTGATAAAATGTTTACACTAGTTTTTGGATAGCTTTCTTTGCTCTTGGCCTAGGCTAAGGGAATTGAGTGACCTTGAGTCATTGGGTCTCAATGAATTGGTGATTTGAGAACCCTTGGTGATCAATTTCATACTCATTGACACCAACCCACTACTAATCTAATTAGTAGATAGGTTGGGACTTATGGGTTGATGTGATCAAGCCTATTTGACGTACTTTAAGCCTAGGAGTAGATATTACATACTTAAAGCTTTTGGAAGTAGACTTAATAGGTTGGACTCTCATAATTATCAATATTTGGTTTGTAGACAAGGATGATGATCTCAATTACCTATGTCTAGCCAAGAGTATCTTTTCCTTTCTTTTATTAGGTTCATTTACTTTCTTGCCATTTAATTTCTTGCCAAAAATATAAAATTTAAAATCCCTTACCCCTTCATAGCCAATAATTAAACACTTCATTACAATTTCTTGTGAGATGACCCAGAGTCTAAATACTTCGGTTAATTTTCATTGGGGTTTGTACATGTGACAAAACCAAATTTAATTTGATTTGAGGATTGACTATTGGTTTGGCCTATACTAACAACGGAATTATTTTGTGGAATTCTGAACCGGTATAAATCCTTGGATCAAATTAATGGCGCCGTTGCCGGGGAGTTGCAATGGTGCTTTGTTATTGGCTATTTTATACATGTTAATAGGCTTCTTTGTTAGTTTTGATTGCTTTAGGAGTTAGTTTTTATTAGTTCTTATTAGTACTTGTTTTTATTCTCTTTTGCTATTATGAATTCTCATCCTCACTTTGGCTATGAGTTTGGTTCAAATTATGTTGTAGGAAATGGGAGCTACAATGAGGATGTGTATCAAGGATGGAACAAAAAAAGATGGGAGGAGCCTCAAGGGATTGATCAACCTTCTTGGCAACAACAACCTCCGGATTCTTATAAGTATAATTCTAATCCTAATGCATATCAATCTAATAGATGTAGTGACCCTTATTGTGATTGTCAACAACCACCACCACATGCCTATGAACCATTGCCTCAACATGACTTTGAACCACCTTACTCACAAGCCCCCTACTACCAAACACCTTATTATGACCCTAATCATTATCCACCATACCAACCACCTTATGAACCGTATGAACCATACATGGAACCACTACCATTCCAACACAATTACTCTCAAGAACCACCTCAATATACGACATCTCCATACCCTTTCCAAGATGAACCAACTTCTAATTATGAAACCTCCTTCCCAAACAATGAACCTTCTTTTTCCACACCACCTCCAATGGATGATCCTCTCCAAGAATGTGTTAGTTCTTACATTCGAAGGAAAGAAGAGAACCAAAAGGAGTTTAAGGAGCTAGAAGCCAAGATGGCTACCCTAGCGGAAGCCGTTAGCAATATGGTCTCTTCCCGCCTAAGCCTATGCGATCAAGGAACTCCCATTGTTGAATGTGGAGAAGCAATCAAGGAGCATAGTGAGGGAGTGAGTTTAGAGCTTCAAGGTGTAGAAGAAGGGGTGAAACAAGGACTTCCACAAGGGGAGGAAGTCGAGATAATTGAGCCAGAAAAAATGGTTGAAGCCTTTGAAGAGGTTGATTAAGAGATGGATTCAATAATTGAAGAATTCTTATGTACAATTGAATCCTCTCCAATTGGGTTTGACATAGAGGGTAAGAAAGAAGATACCTCACCTCCCATACCTTTGGTAAGCAATGAAGAAGAGATTGGATTAGAAAGAAGCCACCAAGAGGAGGAGGTTGAGCAAGAAGCAAGATCCATCATTGAAGATGATTCCAAACCAACTAATGAGTCTTTTGAAATTGATGAATCTCCCTCATTATGCTATGAAATTGATGACAAGGAGGACCGTGCACAACCTCTGACACATGGTTTGAGCAATGAAGGGTGTATAGGAGAAGTTGGTGAGCAAGGAATTGAAATTGAAGAAGCTTGCAAAGAGGTGGAAGATGCAAAGAAAGAGCACAAGGGAATGGATCTCACATTGGCTAAGTGTAGGGAGGTTTCCCTTCCTAAGTCACCATCCTACACAACATTCAAGTGGGTAAAATCCTTATCCCTAAGCTTTACCTTCTCACTTGAATATAGTTTGATTGAAAATGATGGTCAACTTAGAGCTCTTTGTGGAGTTAAGAGTAGGAGAGAGTTGTGTAGTGGTTGTAAACATCACTCTAGGTTCATGATGGTTTCATGCTCGAAGTTGAATAGCAATGGTTGGTGTAGAACCAAATTCCATGGGTCTATGAGAATGTTTGGATGCTTAATTGAGAATTCTAAGGTCATGCCACCCAATTGGAATCATGATGATCAATTTGAAGATGGGTGTCAAAACAAAGTGTGGGATCCCAGATCGCATAAGGAGAATCAAATTTGGGAGCCCATGGCTTGTGTGGAACTCCATCAAGGCTTGGAGTTATCTTCTTTGAAGACTAAAGCTTATTGGAGATTCAAGCATTGGTGGATGTTCAAGGATAGCTTCGTCAAGCACAAGCCACCTTAAAAGGAGCTCCCTATAAGTCCAACTTAAGGACAATAAACAAAAGTGCTAGGTGGGAGACACCCCACCATGGTAAAATCTTTCCACTCTCTTTTAGATTTGGTTAATAAGTGATTAGAGTTGCCATTGTTAGGTAGTTTTATTCATTGCATACTTTTGTTTTAGTGTTTTGTTATTAGTTTGTTTGATTAGATTTGTGCCTTTAGTTGTAGGTTAGTTGTTGTTGAATTATGTTTTGCTTGTAGTGTAAGTTTTGTTTGCCTTGTATTTGAAAATTTTTCAAAAAAACTAAAAAGAAATTTTTGTTAAATTTTATTCTTGTTTGTTTTAGAATGTTTGTAGATTAGGAGAGTGTCCTGTTCTTTAAAAAAAAGGGTATCTGCGTGCAAGCGTGCTGTGCGCGCGCGCGTCGGTGGTGCATCCCACACTCTTGGTACAAAAACTAGAGAGTTAGGCCCAGTTGGTGCCTATTCTATGCCTGCGACCCACGTGCGAGCGTGCATGACGCGTACGCGTCGGCCGCCATCTTCACATCCACGCGTATGCGTGCTATGCGCGTCCGCGTCGCCTGTCTCGCCTGCCCACCCACGCGCACGCGTGCGTGATGCGTACGTGTCGCCCTCCGGGCCCTGTTTTTCCCATGTACTGCCCTGTTTTCTTTCTCCCTTCTTCTCTTCTTTTCCTCCTAGTTTCTTCCTCTTTATTTCTCCTTCTTTCTTCCTTTCTTACTTTTTTTCCCTTCTTCTTTTCTTTTCAAAAGTCCACTTTTTACTTTTCTTATTTTCATTTTCTTCTATATGTTGCATTTGCATACTATCGCCCATTGCATTTTAATTTTGTTTTTATAACTTGTTCTTGTTTTCTTTTCTAAGTTCTTATTTTAATAATGGTGTTGAATTCTCATATTCAATTGTTGAGAATTTCTTGGTTAATCTTGGTGCTTTGTGACTTGTTTGACATTAATTGTAATATTTGCTCTACACACAAGATTAGTGCTTTAGTCTTTCCTAACTCATGATCCCTTGTTTTTATACATTATCATCATTGAGTTAGGATGGGACCAAATGCTCTCATGCTTATTACTAATCTTGTTTGTGTCAATTGTTGATTAAGCTTGATGTAACATGCTCTTTATGTTATTCACCTATGCTTTGGATTTCCTCTTGCATCAAGTATTAGTTGATATGCCCTTTGCCTATATTGCTCTCTTACCTACATGCGTAGCTAACATGTATTGAGAACCTTACTCTTATTTGGCATTCACCCCTGCCTATGTTCTATTTGGTTTGATATCTTTGTAATGGGCTTAATTTTCTTTCTTTTTCTTTTCTTTTAGGTTGGCCACCAAGAAGGGAAGGAATGGAAAAGCTTCTAAATGGGGCAAAAACAAGCTCACCCGCACAACCTCTTGAAGGAGCTCATCAATTGTAGCTACCCGTCCACCTTGATCTTCTTTGCATGCACCAAGGACGGTGCAAATTTTTAAGTGTGGGGAGGTCGTCCGACCGATCTCCATGGGTAACAACTTCCTTTTTCAACACCAATTCTTAATTTTCTTTGGTTAGCTAGTTGTTACATTGCATGATATGTTGCATGTTAGTTAGAATTTGTACATATTTCACCATTTTTTTTTATGTTAGGACTACTTGGTTAGGGTGATGATTTCTTTTCCAAGAAAAATTATTTTTAGGGAACCCTACCAATTCGAAAAATTTTTTTTTGTTGAACTTGCTTGAAGAATTTATTTTAGAACATGATTTTTGAGCTAAGAACACAAGCATGTGAGTTTTGAGCCCAAATGTGTGGTTGCATCTTATAACCACTTATTTTCCATTCTTGTGTGTATTGTTCTCTTTCTATGATTGTAATCTTTGATTTGTTTGATTCTTTATGTCCATTATTCCATGTATACATGCATTTATATGATTGAGGCCATCATTTCATTTAGCTCACTTACCCAAATAGCCTACCTTTCATCAGCCATTGTTAGCCAATTTTGAGCCTATTGAATCCCTTTTGTTCTTAATGTTAGCACATCACTACCCCTAAGTGAAAAATAATAAATGTCCCATAATTTAGATCCTTGATTAGCTTAGGCTAATGAGAGTGTGTATCATTTGGGTATGGGAAACTTGGGACATTGGTTGAGGCAAAAGTGTAATTGCTATTTTTGTTAAAAATATTGGGAATTGGGTATATATTCCTGCACCATATATAAAATCATATGCATTGATATGTTTGTATATACTTTAGAAAAAAATGATAAAGAAAAAGAAAAAGAACATATATATAAAATGGAAAAAGAAAAAAAAGAGAAAAAGAAATAAAAAGGGGACAAAATGCCCCAAAGTAAAGTTCAATAAAAATCAATGCATATGGAATATGAATTAAAGAGAATGCATGAGTATGTGAAAAAGTGGGAATCATGGATAGCTAGGTACTATATTAGAATTTTATAGGTTGTTATATAGGTTAGGTGAGAGCTTAGGCTAATCAAAGATGCAAATTTCAAGCTTACTTGACCATATGCATCCCTACCTTTACCCTAGCCTCATTACAACTTATGAATAAGACCTCATGATGAATGTATGCCTGCATTGAATAATTGTTGATTGTTAGATGAAAAACAAATCATGGAAAGCATGATTAGAAGAGAATAGAGTGATCGACCCTATACACTTGAGCGACTAAAGCGGATACACTTCCGGTGAGGGTTCGATGCTCGATTCCTTGTTCCCGGCTTTCATGAGCTTTTCTTCTTGCAAGTCTATTTGTGCTTTATTTTGATATTCAAATTGGTAGGATTCATGAATCATCATATGATCTTATCCCTATTTGTTCATATGTGTTCTTGGGAATTGATTTACTTTTAACCAAGTAGGTAGAAGCATTTTGCATTTAGTTGCATGCATGTAGATAGGTTTATATAGTTTCTTTGTATTGAATAAATGTTCATATCCCTTTTCTTGTCCTTCTTTATTCTTAGCATGAGGACATGCTTGGTTTAAGTGTGGGGAGATTTGATAAACCCGGATTTTGTGGTTTATCTTGTGCTTAATTTGGGGAATTTTATCACATTTTCTCACATTTATTCAATGAAATAGCATCGTTTTCTCCCTTGATTTGTGCTTAAATGTGAAAACATGCTTTTTAGGCCTTAAAATAGCTAAATTTAACTCACTTTAATTCCATTCGATACCTTGATATGTTTGTTGAGTGATTTCAGGTTCATAAGGCAAGTATTGGATGGAAGAAGTGAGGAGAAAAGTATGTAAAGTGGGAGAACTCATGAAGAAATGAAGTAACCATAAAGCTGTCAAGTCTGACCTCTTTGCACTCAATCGACCATAACTTGAGCTATAGAGGTCCAAATGAGGCGGTTCTAATTGCATTGGAAAGCTAACATCTGGGGCTTCAAAATGATATAAAATTTTCCATATTTGCTTGACGTCTAGGGACGCGCACGTGCACTGTACTCGTGCGCGCCGATGGAGCAGCGTGGGTCCACTTTAAGCAACTCATTGGGGGCAATTTCTAGCTCATTTTGGGCCTAATCCAACTCATTTCTGCTGCTATTGAACCCAAGGATTGAGGGAGGAATGAACCAAGTAGTCATAGTTTAGTTTTCATCATGTTTTAGGATAGAATTCTAGAGAGAGAGGCTTTCTCCTCTTTCTAGATTTAGGATAGAAATTAGGATAAAGTTAGGTTAATCACTCTCAAATTCATCTTTCAATTCTTGTTTTGATTTTAATTCTCTTTACATTTTAGTGTTCTATTGTCTTAATCTTCTTAGTTTCTCTTGTTAATTTCATGTTTTGTTCTCTTTTATGTTGATGAACATTGTTGGATCTAATTTCCTTTAATGCCATTTCATGTTTCTATGTTTCTTTTATGTTGATCTTGCTTGCTATTATTGATTTCTTGCTTATGTTATTTTTGGGTCTCCTTTAATTCTTGAATTTATGATGTTTACTTTTCTTGCACACTAGGTGTTTGATGAAATGTTTACACTAGTTTTTGAGTAGCTTTCTTTGCTCTTGGCCTAGGCTAAGAGAATTGAGGGACCTTGAGTCATTGGGTCTCAATAAATTGGTAATTTGAGAACCCTTGGTGATCAATTTGATTCTCATTGACACCAACCCACTACTAATCTAATTAGTAGATAGGTTGGGACTTATGGGTTGATGTGATCAAGCCTATTTGACGTACTTCAAGCCTAGGAGTAGATATTATGCACTTAAGGCTTTTGGAAGCAGACTTAATAAGTTGGACTCTTATAATTATCAATATTTGGTTTGTAGACAAGGATGGTGATCTCAATTACCTATGTCTAGTCAAGAGTATCTTTTCCTTTCTTTTATTAGTTAATTGTTCATTTACTTTCTTGCCAAAAATATAAAATTTAAAACCCCTTACCCCCTTCATAGCCAATAATTAAACACTTCATTGCAATTCCTTGTGAGACGACCCGGAGTCTAAATACTTCGGTTAATTTTCATTGTGGTTTGTACATGTGACAAAACCAAATTTAATTTGATTTGAGGATTTACTATTGGTTTAGACTATACTAACAACGGAATTATTTTGTAGAATTCTGAACCGGTATAAATCCTTGCATCACACATCACTAGGTTTAAGCAGAAAAATAATTAATTATCCCATTTGAATCTTTGGCTAGCTTAAGATAGAGATTGTGTGTCAACTAAGTGTGGGGAATTGTGGGAACTTGGGTTGATGAAAAAGTATAGTTTATTAACAAAAATATTGGGAATTTGAGTACATACTCATGTGAAACCAGAAAAACCATATGCATTGATATGTTATGTTTGCTTTCATGCTCATAAAAAAATTACAATATAAATAAATAAATAGCGAACAAAATTACCCCAATGTAAAGTTTAATAAAAGATCAATGCATATGTGGTAAAATTAAAGAAAATTTGATACATGAGTATGTGAAATATACAAAAGTGAGATTATGGGTAGCTAGGCATGATTTTAAAGTTAGGTGAGAACTTAGGTTAGTCAAAGATTCATATTATAGCTCACTTGGCCATCCACATATCCTCACCCTTACCTTAGCCCCATTACAAACTTAAAAAGACCTCATGATGTTTGCATTTGTACACTAAATATTTGTTGATTGGTTAGATGAAGAACATGTTTTAGAAAGCATGACTAGAGAAGAGTAGAGTGGATTAACCATAGACACTTGAGCGATTAGAGTGCATATACACTTCCAGTGAGGGTTCAATGCTCGATTCTATATTCCTGTTTTCATGAGCTATCTTCTTACAAGTTTACTTGTCTTTTATCGTGTGATTTGAATTAGTGAAATCTGAGTTATGTTTGTCTTGTAGAACTTGTTTACTTTTAACCAAGTAGATAGAAACATCTTAACATATAGTTGCATTCATATACATAGGTCGCATTTCATGAGTCCTACTTTCCCCCATTCATTCTTTTGGTCTCCTTGAGCTTAGCATGAGGACACGCTAATTTTAAGTGTGGGGAGATTGATAAACCACTGGTGCACGAAATTATGATTCACACTTTTCATAACTCCGCACAACTAACCAGCAAGTGCACCGGGACGTCCAAGTAATACCTAACGTGAGTAAGGGTCGATCCCACGGAGTTTGTCATCTTGAAGCAAGCTATGGTCATCTTGTAAATCTCAGTCAGGCGGATTCAAATGATTATGAGGTTTTGATAATTAAAAGATAAATAAAACATAAAATAAAATAAGATACTTGTGTAATTCATTGGTGGGAATTTCAGATAAGCGTTTGGAGATGCTTTGTTGCTTCTGAACCTCTGCTTTCCTATTCTCTTCTTCCAATCATGCGTGCTCCCTTCCATGGCAAGCTGTATGATCCACTCGGATGAAAAATACCAGGTACGATCTCTGCACGGCTAATCAACTGTCGGATTTCTCGTCTCAAATGAAAAATACCAGGTACAGCTACCTCACGGCTAATCATCTGTCGGTTCTCACTAGCATCGGAATAGGACCCTTATCCTTTTTCACACTATCACTGTGCCTAACATTTGAAAGTTTGAAGCTCGTCATAGACATCCCTTCCCAGATCCTACTCGGAATACCACAGACAAGGTTTAGACTTTCTAGATCTCAGGAATGGCTGCCAATTGGTTATAGCCTATACCACGAAGATCCTAATCTCATGGACTCGATCCGTGTATTAGAGACCCAAGAGAATATACTCTGGCTGTCATTCAATGACTACATTGAACATCATGTAGACCACTTTGTGGTTGTCAGGCACGCGGATCTTGGTTAAGCGAGTAACGAAGATAGTGGGTGATTGTCACGGGTCACCCCTTCATTCTAACTTAACTGAATTAAGTACAAGAGTATATCTTGGAGAAGAAGTAGGCATGAATTGAAAGAAAAACAATAGTAATTGCATTAATTCATGAAGAACGGCAGAGCTCCGCATGTTAATCTATGAGGTGTAGAAACTCCACCGTAGAAAATACATAAGAAAAGAAGGTCCAGGCATGGCTGTTTGGCTAGCCTCCAAATGTTATTCCAACCATATGAATACAATAGTAAAAAGTGCTATTTATACTAAACTAGTTTCTAAGGATTACAGAAAATAAGTAACTAAGTGTAGAAAGTGCGGAAATCCACTTCTGGGGCCCACTTGGTGTGTGCTTGGCCTGAGTATTGAAGCTTTCACATGCATAGGCCATTCTTGGAGTTAAACACCAACTTGGGTGCCAGTTTGGGCGTTTAACTCCAGTTCTGGTGCCAGTTCCGGCGTTTTACTCTAGAAAAGGGTCTCTAGTGAGCGTTTGAACGCCAGTTTAGGCCATCAAATCTCGGACAAAGTATGGACTATTATATATTTATGGAAAGCACAAGATGTCTACTTTCCAACGCAATTGAAACCGTGCCAATTGCGCTTTTGTAGCACCAAAAAATCACTTCGAGTGCAGGAGGGTCAGAATCCAACTGCATCTGCAGTCCTTTCTCAGCCTCTGAATTAGATTTTTGCTCAGGTCCCTCAATTTTAACCAGAAAATACCTGAAATTACAAAAAAACACACAAACTCATAGTAAAGTCCAGAAGTGTGATTTTTGCATAAAAACTAATAAAAATATAATAAAAAGTAACTAAAACATACTAAAAACTATGTAAAAATAATGCCAAAAAAGGGTATAAATTATCCGCTCATCACAACACCAAACTTAAATTCTTGCTTGTCCCCAAGCAACTAAAAAAAAAAATAGGATAAAAAGAAGAGAAAATACAATAAATTCTAAAATTATCAATGAAGATTAGTTTTAATTAGATGAGTGGCGCTAGTAGCCTTTTGCTTCTGAATAGTTTTGGCATCTCACTTTATCCTTTGAAGTTCAGAATGATTGGCATCCATGGGAACTCAGAATTCAGATAGTGTTATTGATTTTCCTAGTTCAGTATGTTGATTCTTGAACACAGCTACTTTATGAGTCTTGGCCGTCACCCTAAGCATTTTGTTTTCCAGTATTACCACCGGATACATAAATGCCACAGACATATAACTGGGTGAACCTTTTCAGATTGTGACTCAGCTTTGCTAGAGTCTCCAGTTAGAGGTGCCCAGAGCTCTTAAGCACACTCTTCTTGCTTTGGACCACGACTTTAACCACTCAGTCTCAAGCTTTTTACTTGACACCTTCACGCCACAAGCACATGATTAGGGACAGCTTGGTTTAGCCACTTAGACCAGGATTTTATTCCTTTAAGCCCTCCTATCCATTAATGCTCAAAGCCTTGGATCCTTTTTACCCTTACCTTTTGGTTTAAAGGGTTATTGGCTTTTTCTGCTTGCTTTTTCTTTTTTTTCTTTTTCTTTAATTTTTTTGCCAATTTTTTTTGCAAGCTTTTGCTTTTCACTGCTTTTTATTGCTTCAAGAATCAATTTTATGATTTTTCAGATTATCAATGACATTTCTCCTTTTTCATTATTCTTTCAAGAGGCAACAATTTTAACATTCATAAACAACAATATAAAAATATGCATTGTTCAAGCATTCATTTAGAAAACAAAAAGTATTGCCACCACATCAAAATAATTAAGCTACTTTCAAGATAAATTTTGAAATTCATGTACCTCTTTTTCTTTTTCAGAAAATATTTTTCATTTAAGAAAGGTGAAGGATTCATAGGACATTCATAGCTTTAAGACATAGACACTAAACACTAATGATCATGTAATGAAGACACAAACATAGACAAAACATAAAGCATAGAAATAAAAAAATAGAAAAATAAGAACAAGAAAATTAAAGAACGGGTCCACCTTAGTGACGGCGGCTAGTTCTTCCTCTTGAAGATCCTATGGAGTGCTTTAGCTCCTCAATATCTCTTCCTTGCCTTTGTTGCTCCTCTCTCATGGCTCTTTGGTCCTCTCTGATTTCATGGAGGATAATGGAGTACTCTTGGTGCTCCATCCTTAGTTGCCCCATGTTGGAAATCAATTCTTCGAAAGAAGTGTTGAGTTGCTCCCAATAGTTGTGTAGAGGAAAGTGCATCCCTTGAGGTATCTCAGGGATTTCTTGATGAGGAACTTCCTCATGCTCTTGTTGAGGTACATAAGTAGGCTCTCTTGTTTGATCTATCCTCTTTTTAGTGATGGGTTTGTCCTCTTCAATGAGGATGTCTTCCTCTATGACAATTCCAGCTAAATTGCATAGGTTACAGATGAGATGAGGGAAGGCTAACCTTGCCAAAGTGGAGGGCTTGTCTGCCACCTTGTAGAGTTCTAGAGGTATGATCTCATGAACTTCTACTTCCTCTCCAATCATGATACTATGGATCATGATAGCCCGGTCTACTGTAACTTCAGATCGATTGCTAGTAGGAATGATAGAGCATTGGATAAACTCCAACCATCCCCTAGCCACGGGTTTGAGGTCAAGCCTTCTTAGTTGAATCGGCTTGCCTTTGGAGTCTCTCTTCCATTGAGCTCCTTCCATACAGATATCCATGAGGACTTGGTCCAACCTTTGATCAAAGTTGACCCTTCTAATGAAAGGATGAGGATCTCCTCTCATCATTGGCAAGTTAAATGCCAACCTCACATTGTGAGCCAATTCTTTGAGTTCGGGTTCACACTTTGATCATGGTTCTTAGTGATCCACGCATTGGCATAGAACTCTTGAACCATTAAGATTCCGACTTGTTGGATTGGGTTGGTGAGAGCTTCCCAACCTCTTCTTTGAATCTCACATCGGATCTCCGGATATCCACTCTTTTTTAGCATAAAGGGGACTTCGCGAATCATCCTTTTCTTGGCGACAACTTCATAGAAGTGGTCTTGATGGACTTTTGAGATGAATCTCTCCATCTCCCATGACTTGGAGGTGGAAGCAATTGCCTTCCCTTTCCTCTTTCTAGAGGTTTCTCCGGCCTTAGGTGCCAGTAATGGTTATGGAAAAACAAAAAGCAGAGCTTTTTCCCACACCAAACTTAAAAGGTTTGCTCATCCTCGAGCAAAAGAAGAAAAAAAGGAGTAGAAGAAGAAAAAATGTTAGAGATGGAGAGGAAGGTTGGTTTCGGCCAAGGAGGTTTAAGTGTGTATGATGTGTGAAATTGAAGGTCGTAAGGAGGGGTATTTATAGGGTAAGAGAGAGAAGGAAGTCGTGTATGAGGGGTTGGGAGGGAAATGGTTTAAATTTGAATGGTGAGATAGGTGAGGTTTTATGATGGATGGATGTGAGTGGTGAAGATGTTCTGGGGAAGAGGGTAGGATTTGATAGGTGAATGGTGTTTGGGGAAGAGGTATTGATAAGATTGGTCAAGGGTATTTGGGGAAGAGTGTTATGGAGAGGTGTGTAGAGGAGAGAAGAAGATGTGGGATAGGTGGAGATCCTGTGGGGCCCACAGATCCTGAGATGTCAAGGAATTCTGATCCCTACACCTTTCTGGCATTTAAACGCCCTCTGTGTGCCATTTCTAGCATTTAACGCCAACTCTGCTACCTTTTATGGCGTTAAACGCCAGGCTCACTACAAAAAAAAGGCCTATGGTCACGGTAAAAAAACGTGTCCATAGCTAGTAAAAAGGGTGACCATAGATCTATGGTCACGGTTTTGGACCTATGGTCACGGTTTTTTACCGTGGCCTATTCTCTTGTGGCCATAGGTCTATGGTCACGGTTTTTTTATCTATGATCACGGTTTCTATGGTCACGGTTTCAATTTTCAAAATCTGACACTTTAGGCCATGGTTTTTTACCGTGACCATAGGTTACTCTATGGTCACGGCTTATCTATGGTCACGGTTTTCACCGTGACCATAGCCTCTATGGTCACCCCTCCTTAAAACCGTGACCATAGATAAGGCTATGGTCACGGTTTTCACCGTGGCCATAGCCTCTATGGTCACCCTTCCTTAATATCGTGACCATAGCCTTATCTATGGTCACAGTTTTCACTGTGACCATAGACACTATGGTCACAGTTTTCACCGTGACCATAGACTCTATGGTCACCCTACCTAAAACCGTGACCATAGCCCTATCTATGGTCACGGTTTTCACCGTGACCGTAGCCTCTATGGTCACCCCTCCTCAAAATCGTGACCATAGCCTTATCTATGGCCACGGTTTTTGCCGTGGCCATAGCCTCTATGGTCACCCCCCCTTAAAACCGTGACCATAGCCTTATCTATGGTCACGGTTTTTTAAAACGGTGACTATAGCCTATTGTTGTTTATGAGATTCAATTTTTTAAAATTATAATCACATCCCAAAATGATAATAATCACAAAATAAATCTAAAAATAAGAAATTCAACAAATCTAAATTATAAAAGTTTCATTATAAGATAGATATGTTTAATTTTTAGTCTAAACAATACAAATCAAAATAGAGTGTAATTTTTCCAATTACATGTAATACCTCAAAAAGTACATAACACGTCAAAATATTACATTTACATAACTAAGGTCATTGTAAGATCCATCCCATGTGATATTTGTATGGAACATATTTTCTTCATCACATCATGTCTTCCTGCACGCAAAAGAAATAAACATGTTAGAACAGAGCAAAAATGCTTTTAATGATGCAGTACATATGCAACAAAAGAAGGAAAACATTCATCCACAGCAACACTCAAGAATTATTCACAACCATTATTTTAATATGCTGAATTTTCTTCTGAGTCAAACTTTTTTTGTTTATTCGAATTCATTTTTCACTTCCATTCCAAGTTCGAATTATGTGCTAATCAGTGATCACTAAATACTATTAATTTAATAATTAGTTGGCACATAAAAGGTGGGATTCATTTTTAAATAATGTTACAAATCACCAGCAAGTAAACCTTGGCAAATATTCATATAGAGACAGTTGTTATAATAACCGAAAATTAAGTTCTCAAAAAAAAAAAATACCAAGTGACAAGCAATTGAGACATCATGAGTAAAAAGTGTGGGTACGTAGGAAGCTTTAAGCTCAACAAAAATAGAAGCACACATGATTCTTTGACAATGAAGGTTTTCAGCAAAGGTAAAATACTAAAAAAACTACATCCAGCTACTGCACATATATTAACTTATTCCAACTTCTTTAGTTTGTATAAGAGTGATGCTAAAGTATATGTATTTAAGTCCATGATAAGTATAGAAGTCAGCAATAAGCACAAGAGACAATATGATGCCAAACAAGATTCTACACTCTTAAGTACTACATACAGCAATCAAAGATGAAATAATCTACTGACTATATATATGGCACTAATAACCCACAAGTAAAAGAAGACAAAGATGTCCTAAAGTATAACAAGCACAGAATCCACAAGACCACAACAATGGCTTTAATTAACAATTTCAGAATAATGTAATATGTAATACCTGCAAAGCCCCACCATTTGTAATAATTAATCCAATAACCTTTGATTGCTTTAGCTTTAGTAAAATTTGATCCAGCTAAAAGTCTGGAGAAGCAGAACTTATAGTCTTAAATGAAGGAATTTCATTTTTTCTTCTCCTTTCCATCAGACCTTCTGGCAGAACTTAGGTTGCTTTAGGCTATGAACTGGTCAACATTGTAGATATAGGAAAAGCTATTGAACTTAGAGCTGAAAAAATAGTAAGAAAACATAAATTGTGTATATGAATATATTATTAAGAAAATATTAATATATAACTCCCAACGACACGGTAATGAATGCAGATACTTAGCCACATATACCTAATTCCTTTTGAGCGAGTACTTTCTTGAATTTTAGGAATTATGAGAGTTGCATTTAAAATTAAAGTTGATGACTTGACTAACATGAAACTTAAAGATATGATTTTAGAATTTAAAGATTGGACCTTTCTTAACAGGAAAGTAACAAACTTGAAATTTTTGAATCAAAACATTAAATGTTAGCAATAATTTCGAAAATATGAAATAAAATTAAGAAAAATATTTTGAAATTTTATTTTGAAGAATTTTCAAAAAACATGAAAGAAAAATGAAAAAAGATTTGATTTTGAAAAAGATTTAAAAAGATAGAATTTTTAAATTGAAATTTTGACTTGACTAACAAGAAACAACTAAATTTTAAAAATTTTTGACTAAGTCAACCCAAAATTTCAAAATTTCTGAGTAAAATAAGGGAAAGATATTATTTTTGATTTTTGAATTAATGAAGAAATATTATTTTGTTATTTTTCTCTTTCTTCATTAAACAACAAAAATGAAACAAAACATAAAAATTTAAGATCAAAACAATAAATGCATGCAAGAACACTTTGAATGTCAAGATGAACACCAAGAACACTTTGAAGATCATGATGAACATTAAGAACATATTTTTGAAAATTTTTAGGAAAAGAAATACATGCAAGACACCAAACTTAGAAATTTTTAATATTTAGACACTATGAATTCGAAAATGCATATGAAAAACAACAAAAAGCACAAGACAAGAAAATCACAAGATTAAACAAAGAAAATCATCAAGAACAACTTGAAGATCAAAGAAGAACACAATGCATATATTTTGGAAAATTCAAGAAAAATTAAAAACATGCAATTGACACCAAACTTAAAATTTGACACTAGACTCAAACAAGAAACACAAAATTTTTTTGTTTTTTTTATTTGATTAATTTTTTTATATTTTTTGAAAATAGTTTGGAAAAAAAAATAAAAAAATTCAAAATTTTTTATAAGAATTTCAGGATTCGTGCAATGTTAGTCTAAAGCTTCTATCCAAAAGAATTAGACATGGCCAAATGGCCAGCCAAGCTTTAGCAGAGCATTACATACAACAGCTAAATTGATAGGAATCCAAAGGCTCCTGCAATGATAAGTGGAAGCCTCAGTCCAAAAGATTAGACATGGCTTAATAGCCAGCCATGCTTCAACATATCTCATGAAACTCTAGAATTCATTCTTAAAAACTCTGAAGAACATTTTTTATTTTTTTATTTTTTTTGAAATTACAAATAAAAAAGCTTAAAAATAAAAAAGCTTAAACATAAAATAAGATTACCTAATCTAAGCAACAAGATGAACCGTTAGTTGTCCAAACTCGAACAATCCCCGGCAACGGCGCCAAAAACTTGGTGCACGAAATTGTGATTCACACTTTTCACAACTCGGCACAACTAACAAGCAAGTGCACTGGGACATCCAAGTAATACCTTACATGAGTAAGCGTCGATCCCACGAAGATTGTCAGCTTGAAGCAAGCTATGGTCCTCTTGTAAATCTCAGTCAGGTGGATTCAAATGGTTATGTGGTTTTGATAATTAAAAGATAAATAAAACATAAAATAAAATAAGATACTTGTGTAATTCATTGGTGGGAATTTCAGATAAGCGTTTCGAGATGCTTTGTTGCTTCTGAACATCTTCTTTCCTATTATCTTCTTCCAATCATGCGTGCTCCCTTCCATGGCAAGTTGTATGATCCTCTCGGATGAAAAATACCAGGTACGATCTCTGCACGACTAATCAACTGTCGGATTTCTCGTCTCGGATGAAAATACCAGGTACAGCTACCGCACGGCTAATCATCTGTCGGTTCTCACTAGCGTCGGAATTGGACCCTTATCCTTTTGCAGACTGTCACTGCGCCCAACATTCGCAAGTTTGAAGCTCGTCATAGTCATCCCTTCCCAGATCCTACTCGGAATACCACAGACAAGGTTTAGACTTTTCGGATCTCAGGAATGGCTGCCAATTGGTTTTAGCCTATACCACGAAGATCCTAATCTCACGGACTTGGTCCGTGTATTAGAGACCCAAGAGAATATACTCCGGCTATCGTCCAATGACTATGTTGAACATCATGTAGACCGCTTTGTGGTTGTCAGGCACGCAGATCTTGGCTAAGCGAGTAACGAAGATAGTGGGTGATTGTCACGGGTCACTCCTTCATTCTTACTTAACTAAATTAAGTAGAAGAGTATATCTTGGAGAAGAAGTAGGCATGAATTGAAAGAAAAACAATAGTACTTGGATTAATTCATGAAGAACAGCAGAGCTCCGCACCTTAATCTATGAGGTGTTGAAACTCCACCATAGAAAATACATAAGAAAAGAAGGTCCAGGCATGGCCGTGTGGCCAGCCTCCAAATGTTATTCCAACCATACGAATACAATAGTAAAAATTGCTATTTATACAAACTAGTTACTAGGAATTACAGAAAATAAGTAACTAATTGCAGATAGTGCAGAAATCCACTTCCGGGGTCCACTTGGTGTGTGCTTGGGCTGAGCATTGAAGCTTTCACGTGCATAGGCCATTCTTGGAGTTAAACGCCAGCTTGGGTGCTAGTTTGGGCGTTTAACTCCAGGTCTGGTGCCTGTTCTGGCGTTTTACTCGAGAAAAGGGTCTCTAGTGGGCGTTTTACGCCAGTTTGGGCCATCAAATATCGGGCAATGTATGGACTATTATACATTTCTGGAAAGCCCAAGATGTCTACTTTCCAACAAAATTGAGAGCGTACCAATTGGGCTTCTGTAGCTCCAGAAAATCCACTTCGAGTGCAGAAGGGTCAGAATCCAACAGCATCTGCAGTCCTTTCTCAGCCTCTGAATCAGATTTTTGCTCAGGTCCCTCAGTTTCAGCCAGAAAATACCTAAAATTACAGAAAAACACACAAAGTCATAGTAAGGTCTAGAAATATGATTTTTGCATAAAAACTAATAAAAATATAATAAAAAGTAACTAAAACATACTAAAAACTATGTAAAAACAATGCCAAAAAGGGTATAAATTATCCGCTCATCAACCACTATTTTATGGTTTATCTTGTGCTAATTTGAGTGGTTTTTATCAACTCTTTGCACACTTATTCATACAATTTGCATGGTTTTACAAATCCTTCCCAATTTTGTTCTATGATTGAAAATTTGCTTCCGAAGACTTTAAATTGTGTATTTTTAATTCCTCTATATACCATTCGATGCCGTGATCTGTGTGTTAAGTGTTTTCAGGCTATATAGGACAGGAATGGCTTAGAGGCTGGAGAGGAAGCTTGCAAAAATAGAAGGAACACAAGAAACAAAGGAGATGACCAGCAAAGATCGACGCGCACGCATGGCTCACGCGTGCGCGTGACTTGAAGCTTTCCACAGCGACGCGTTCGCAGACCTGACGCGTACGCGTGACAAGCGAAATTGCACAGCAACGCGTGCGCATGACTGACGCGTATGCGTGACGTGCGCCATGTGCAGAAATTGCAGAAGACACTGGGGGCGATTTTGGGCTGGTTTTGGACCCAGTTTTCGGCCCAGAAACACAGACTAGAGCCAGGGGACAAGCAGAGACTCAACACATATTCACTTTTAAACAAGTTTAGTTTTTAGTTATGAATCTGAGAGAGAAAAACTACTACTTCCTCTAGGGTTCTTCACATTCATAGATTTCTAGTTTTATGCTTTAGATTTTGTATATTGAGAAGAGTTACTACCTCCGTTTGAAGTCTCTATCATTACAGTTTGCTTTCTTATTTCCTTACTCTTTTATTTTTCATTCACTTTGTTCAGAGTTACATATGGATATCTGATGAATGATTTTATGCCGGTGTAGAATTTATCAATGAATCCAATCATAGTATAGTCTAAACCAACACGCAATTCCACATCAAACAATCTAAAATCAATAACCAAGAGTATGACTCCCGTGTCATTCTCCCTAAGAGTGCTCCACGATGCACATTGTTGATTAGAAAATGTATTGGTGTTTGGAGTTTCATATAAGAAAAGAACAAGCTAGTAGTGTGAATGAAAATCAAGCTATATAAAAGCCTTGGCTAGAAGTGAGAATTGGACTTCCTATCATCACTATTTCTATCAATTGCAATCACAATTAGTTATTGCTTCACTTAGTTAACCTCTAGTATTAAGGAAAGTCAAGTGAAAGTGATCAATTTGGATTCACAAATCCTAGCCTAACCCTAAGGAAGTCTAGCTTTAGTGACATGCAAATCAACTAGCAATTTCCAATTGATAATCAACAAAAGATATTAATAATTCAAGTGTCTCCAATATCTCAACTTCCAAGCCATGTAAGAGAAGTCTACTCCATAGTTAAAGTTGGCATTTTCTCAAACACTTGGAGAGCAATGATGAGAAGTATTGTAAAATTGAGAATAAACTTGAAATTAAAAGTGTCCAATACAAGAAATTAACAATAAATAAACAATTGAAGACTATGAACTTGAATTATCTCAATATATCAATAGAAATAGAAGTAACAACATCCAAAGCTAAGATCCACAAGTAACTTGAACAACAAGAACTAAATGAGAATAGGAGAATCTAGATCTACAATTGGAAGCAATGTAGTGTGAATTGATAATAGATCTCACCAATGAATGTAAGAGAGTTCCAATTTTGAGAAGCTAAACCCTAGAGGGAAGCTAGAGAGAAGTTAGAGTTTTTCTCTCTAAAAAAATGTAACTTCCAATTAAAATATCTAAAAATGAGTTAATAGATGTGGATCCCTTCAATCAATGGTCTTCTTATGCCTTTTCTCGCCAGAATTCTACCCCAAACAGGGTCTGTAACTGCCCTGAAATCGCCAGTCACGTTTTCTCTTTAAAAGTCACGTGCGGCATCGACGCGTACATGCATAGCACGCGTACGCGTCCCTGGAGCTTTGCAATCCACGCGCACGCATCAGGCGTGCGTGTGCGTCCCTGAGGATCTGGCCTAGCCATGAAGATGCACCGGCTCTAGCTTTGGCTTCCTCGCGCCGATCTTGGTGGCGCACATCCACGCGTACGCGCAAGGCACGCGTACGCGTCGCTGCTCAAAACTTCAAAACTTCATTTTCCATGCTCCTTCCATTCATGCATGCCTCTCTTTTCTTTTCTAAGCCATCCTTACCCTATAACTTCTGAAATCACTTAACAAACAGATTACAACATCGAATGGTAATAGGAGAGGATTCAAATATATCTAATTTAATGCAAAAGAGGCATGTTTTCATCCATGAAGCAAAGTTGGGAAAGGAACACAAAATCATGCATTTTTATATGAATAAGTGTGAAAGATCATTAGGTTTATCAATCTCCCCACACTTAGATTATAGCGTGTCCTCATGGTAAAGGAAGGCAAAAGACCAAAGGACCACAAAAGGATGAGATTCATGAGATGCAATCTACCTATATAAATGCAACTAAAATGAATGCTATTATCTACTTGGCCAGAGCAAATCAATCTTCCAAGAACACACATGAGTACATAAGGCAAAATGATAAGATGATATATGAACTATACAAATTCAAACGTCAAGGTGAAGTGCCTAATCTTGCATGAAGAACGCTCGTGAGAGCCGGGAACAAGGAATTGAGCCTCAAACCCTCACCGAAAGTTTTTACACTCTATTCGCTCGGCGTATAGGGTTGATCACTCAATTCTCCTCTATTTCATGCTTTCCAAGATTTGTTCTTCCTCTAACAATCAACAGTTATTTCATGCATGCATACACATATCATGAGGTCTTTCCTTGGGCTGTAATGGGACTAGGATCAAGGTAGGGTTAGAGATATGGCTAATTGGGCTAGAAATTGAATCCTTGATTAACCTAAGCATCCTACCTACCTATATACACCCTATACAATTAAGTGCTAATCTAACTACCCGTTCCCCACTTTTCCCACATACTCATACATCCTTTTTTGATTGCTACACATATGCATTGATTGTTATTAAATCTTGTTTTAGGGCATTTTGTCCTTTTTTTTCTTTCTCTTTTTTTTCTTTTCATTGTTCATTTTTATTTTCTTTTTGTTTTTTTTCTTTTCTTGTTTCCTTCCTCTTTTTTTTCTCTTATTGATATACTTACGTGCAAAAGTACCAATGTATGTGGTTTACATATTTAACAGATGCATGAGTATGTACCCACTCCTTAATATTTTCCATAAAACAAGGGCATGCTCTTACCTCAACCAATGTCCCCCGTTTTCCATACTTGAATGACACATGCACACTAGCCTAAGCTAATCAATGATTCAAATAAGGACATTTTTAGTTTTTCGCTTTTGGCTTGTAATGTGTTAAAATTAAGAACAAGTGGGTTAAGCGTAGGCTCAATTTGGCTAACAAAGGTTGTTGTAAGGTAAGGCTATTTGGGTAAGTGGCTAGGTAAAATGATGGCCTCAATCACATACATGTATTTATACATACAATAATGGACATATAAAATCAAGCAAATCAAGGATTACAATCATAGAAGGGAGAACAATGCACACAAGAAGGAAGATAAGTGGTTATTATAAGATGTAACCACGCAATTTGGCTCAAGCCTCACTTGCTTGTGTTCTCAACTCTAAAACCATGTTCCAAAATACATTCCTCAAGCAAGTTTAGCAACAAAGATTTTCCAAATTGGTAGGGTTGCCCAAAAATCATAGTTCCTTGGAAAGAAAATCATGACACAAACCAAGTAGACCTGACAAGGGATAACTATCATGCAAAAGGTGTTCAAAAAGCAAAAACCTAATCATGCAATCTATCATAATTACCTAAGGAAAGCAAAGTTTATTCAGGTGTTACCTACAGAGGCTAGTCGAACGACCTCCCCACACTTAAGAGTTAGCACCGTCCTCGATGCTATTGGTAAAGCGCAAGGGGTGATCGGCCTTGGAGCTTCCATGATCCAATCCATCCAAGCTATCTTCGCTCAAGTTCGAGGTGGAAGTGGAAATCTCGGGTTCCTCCATAGGTGGGGTCATACAACTCAAAAGCTTCTTTATATAAGCAAACTGGCATTGGTTCTGATGACATGTCATCATGTCATGTTTTTCTATGCTTTTTCATACAAGAAATTGATAATTAGTGCTTATATATTGCATTCTTTTGTACTTAAATGGTATATTTCTTTGATCTTTTGATTTGATAAACTTTGTAGGAAATAAGAAGAAAAAGAAGCACAAAACCACAAAATAAGCTAAAAAGGAGGAAAAAAGAGTTTTGGAGCACACTTTGAAGTTGGAGCACACTTTGATGCTTTAGGCCACGCTTTTAAAAGCGTGGCCCATGACCATGAATAAAGGAAACAAAGGCTAGCGCTCAATTACATGGAGCGTTACGTTAAAATTTTTAACTTTTTCGGGTTTTTTTAGCCTTGTGACAGCATGACCAGGCCTCCTTCAAAGGGCCATAACTTAAGTTATAGATGTCCAATTGATGTGCTTCCGGTTGTATTAGAAAGATGACATTCAGAGCTTTCCCACGATATATAACAATCCATATTTGGCATGAAATTGTGGCAAAAGTGAAAGGAATATTTAAGGCCTAAAAAATTAACCAAAGTGAAGCCAGCAAGGTTCGAAGAGGGAACCAAGGGAAGCTAAGTGTAGCGCTACGTTCTCTTCACTCACTGAGTGCTACACATGATGAGGAAATTAGCAAAAGGGGACAGCCAGGGCTCAAAAGTGGAAACCAACACATAAGGAATGTAGCGCTACGTTAACTCTCTTACCTTTTTCGTGGCCCATGAAGGGAAAAGCAAAGCTTGCACAAGGAAAAGCAAGGGTGCTACGTTCAAACTCCCAACTGAGCGCTAGGCAAGGGAATTGAACGCACCAAAAATTGGCACGCCTAAGCTAGCAAACACAGCGCTCAAATTGTGAACGGAGTGCTCCACTGGAAGCATGCCCCAACCCATTTTTAAACAAATGCCTCCTGACCCAAGCTTCAATCAAATTCCTCACAGACCCAAGTCACCAATTACATCCAGATCCACTCTCATTCAAATCCAAAGCAAGCAAAGCCCATATCATCACTCAAAGGCACAAGAGATAATTAGATTAGGAAATTGATTTTAATTGTAATTTGTTTTCAATTTCAATTTCATTTTCATTTTGTAGAGCCTATAAAAAGGCATCAGTTTCATTTCATTAAGAAGGCTGGCTCTACTAGAGAGCAGTAGGGGTAGAGTAGAGAGCTCTCTTTTAAATTTTCCTTTTTGTATTTGAGAATTGAGATTGGAGATTGAATCTGAGTCCTGCTCTCTAGTTTTTATTTTACTTTCTTCTGCAACCTCTACTTTCTGCTTCAAATTTTGGATTGACATTGAAGGAATTCTGTTTCAAGTCTTGATCTGAAATTCATCTTTGTTCTTCTTCTGCATAATTCTGAGAATTGAGGAATTGGATTTGAGTATCATTTGCTGTGTCATTTACTTTTCTTCTGCAAGTTATTTTCTATTTGATCAAGGGTGTAATTGAGATCTAGATCTGTGTTCTAATCTCATTGCTCCTCTTAGATCTTCAATTTCTCTTTCAGATTTCATAATTGAGCTGAGTTTTCTTTCTGTTTATTTCTTCAAGTAATTTTTTGTTTCTGTTTAGTTCTTCTGGAAATCAACTTCATCTTCTACTTCTCCGCACTTTACAACTCCAGTTTTATTTTGAATTCTAGTCCCCAAATCCTTTATTCTTCAAGAAATTTAAGATTCCCGGCAATTTAGATTCAGCACTTTAAGTTTCTTGCGTTTTAAGTTTCAGTCATTTACTTTTCTTGCAATTTAAGTTTCAGCTATTTTACTTTCTTGCACTTTAAGTTTCTGTAATTTTACTTTATGCACTTTAATAATATTTCCTTTCTGTTGGTTACAATTCACTTAATTTACCAATGTTAGCTTGACTAAACTAATCACCTACTAAAGTTGCTTGATCCATCAATCCCTGTGGGATCAACCTCCCTCTAAGTGAGTTTTACTACTTGATGCGACCCGGCACACTTGCCGGTGAGTTTTGGTGTGGAATCTAATTTCCACCCATCAGGTTCCACCGTTCATATCGGTCCATATTCTTATAGAGATCCTCAAGGCGTTGGTGGGATGATCTAGGTGGTGCGGATGACGCGGTAGGAATGCCTATGGGCTCGGCTATGTCAAGGTTTCTAGTGTACGTGGGAGGCTTGAGGTATTTTCTGGATGGAACGACATCGCCGTCCATCAAAATTAGTGCTTTTCGATTACCAGAGCGGGGAAGGGTAGGTTTTCCCTAGCATGGACACGTCCCATGGCTTGTCGGATGAGAAAAGGGATATTGACCGATTTCTCTGTAAGTATGAATGAAACCAACAAGGATAGCTCTGCAGTGATAGATGACCCGTGGTTGCTTGGAAGCACATAATGGGATAAGATTTTGGCCCATGCTTGAGCCTCCACACTGAGAAAACACGCGTCAATGCCCTTGGGCCGGGATCGCATCCTCCCTTGAATCCAAAAAGCTTCTGGGTTGGCAATTACCCGGAGAACGGCATCCCAATCGAAATTGAAATCAAATTCACAATGCTACCTCAAAGCCTTTTGGTAGGCGTCTATCCCATTCGCCAATGGTCCGGTCTTGAGTATTCCTCGAATAGCCTCCTCCGAGATGGAAACTTGCTTTCGGCACATGAAGACGGATGCGAGAGAGGGTGAGTAGTAGTTGGAGTAAAACTCCACTATCCATGACAAGTTGGCCTCCTGCGGTCTTCTCATGAGGAACCCCCACTGTCTCCGCTCAATGCGGGGTATGACAAACTCAATAATGTGGGCTGGGGGGTTGAGAAGAGGTTCCGAGTGATAGTTCCTTTTAGTCATAAGGGGGAACATGAGCTCACAATACCGGTTGGGAAACTTAGTAGAGTCCCTCACAAGATTTTCCTTCTCTTGTTCATCAATCTTAATGATGCTCCTTGCTTTCTTGAGGAGGGGCTTAGCCTTCGGTGCTATGTGCGCCTTGGTGGTGGATCTTTGAGGCACCTGATGAGCGGATAATTTATACCCTTTTTGGCATTGTTTTTACATAGTTTTTAGTATGTTTTAGTTACTTTTTATTAAATTTTTATTAGTTTTTATACAAAAATCACATTTCTGGACTTTACTATGAGTTTGTGTGTTTTTTTGGCTGAAATTGAGGGACCTGAGCAAAAATCTGATTCAGAGGCTGAGAAAGGACTGCAGATGCTGTTGGATTCTGACCCTCCTATACTCGAAGTAGATTTTCTTGAGCTACAAAAGCCCAATTGGCACGCTCTCAATTGCGTTGAAAAGTAGACATCTTGGGCTTTCTCGCAATGTATAATAGTCCATACTTTGTCCAAGATTTGAAGGCCCAAACTGGCGTTCAAACACCCAGTAGAGACCCTTTTCTGGAGTAAAACGCCGGAACTGGCACCAGAACTGGAGTTAAACGCCCAAACTGGCACCCAAGCTGGCATTTAACTCCAAGAATGGCCTATTCACGTGAAAACTTCAATGCTCAGCCCAAGCACACACCAAGTGGGCCCCAGAAGTGGATTTCTGCACTATCTGCACTTAGTTACTTATTTTCTGTAATCCCTAGTAACTAGTTTAGTATAAATAGCACTTTTTACTATTGTATTCGGATGGTTGGAATAACATTTGGAGGCTGGACACACGGCCATGCCTAGACCTTCTTTTCTTATGTATTTTCTACGGTGGATGACATGGCAGAAATTGTTGAGTTAAGAAATTAATATAATAAATACGTTGCAAGTACAGTTCTTAACCGACTAGAAATCCGCTTGTCAATTTAGAAGGTTGTCACAAAATTTAAATTAAAATACTGGAGTATGAGTCCCAGGTCGTCTCCCAACGAGTTGCAGAAAGGTGTGCTATTTTATTAATCAGATGTTTTCAAAAAATGGTTTGAGTTGAATAACAGGAAATTAAATTAGAGAATTTGTGTAATTTTAAATAAAAGCCTTGGCTGGGAGTAGATTAGTTGGAAGCCCTATTCTTGCTGGAGTACTCTCAAGATTAATTGATAATTGAGGGTTGTTCTGTTTAGTTATCCCTTACAAGGTAAGGGAAAGTCAAACAAGTTGGAAAGCTATTTCTATTCACAAGTCCCAATTCGCTCAATTAAAAAGGATTGGTGTCAGTGACTAGAGGGCAAACCAACAATAAACCCAATTACAATTTTTCTTTTAAGCATTCCAACTCAAGATCTTCCTTTCAATCAACTCCCATCCAAGTTATGGAACTACTCGCTCATTATGAATATAGAATTCATAACATAGGAAAGGGAAATATAGAAAGACATGATAAACAATAATCAAAGGGATAAATTAAAATTAAAAATAGTTCTTGTATTAATAAACTCTAAAAATAATTCAATAATAATTCTAAATAAACAAAGGACATGGAAGAGTAAGAAACAGGTAAAGAAAACAAACTAGAATGACGAAGTCTTGCTGAGGTAATAACTCTTCTCAATATCCCAATGCGAAAAGCAATAAAAATAAAATCCTAAGAACTATGAATGTGTAGAGAGAAAACCTAGAGGAGGAGTAAAACTAGATCTAAAACTGAGAATGGTATGTAATGAATTGTTGTTTTTGTTTTTGCATGTTCCTTGGCTCTAGTCTGCTTTTCTGGGCCGAAAATTAGGTCAAAACAGGGCCCAAAATTGCCCCCAGCGAATTCTGCAGATTGCGCATGTCACGCGATCGCGTCATTCATGCGGACGCCTCATTCGGCATTTTGCCTTGCCACACGTGCGCGTCCTCCACGCCTCCGCGTCACTTGTGCAGTTCCAATCCGCGCGGTCGCGTGAGCCATGCGTCCGCGTCACTGCGATTTCCTCTATGTCGCGCGGTCGCGTGAGCCATGCGTCCACGTCACTTCTCGCTAGTCAACTCCTCAATTTCTTGTGTTTCTTCCATTTTTGCAAGCTTCCCTTCCAATCTCCAAGTCATTCATGCCCTATAAAGCCTGAAACACTCAACACACAAAGCACGGCATCTAATGGAATGAAGGAGAATTAAAATACGTAATTAAAAGTCTTTAGGAAGTAAATATTCAATCATGTAATAATTTTAGGAAGGAAATATAAATGCATGCCAATCATATGAATAAGTGGGTAAAGAATTGATAAAACCATACAATTAAGCACAATATAAACCATAAAATAGTGGTTTATCAGTGGAGTTTCTACACATCATAGATTAAGGTGCGAAGCTCTGCTGTTCTTCATGAATTAATGCAAGTACTATTATTTTTCCTTCAATTCACGCCTACTTCTTCTCCAAGATATACTCTTGTACTTAATTCAGTTAAGTCAGAATGAAGGGGTGACCCGTGACAATCATCCACTATCTTCGTTACTCGCTTAGCCAAGATCCGCGTGCCTTACAACCACAAAGCGGTCTACATGATGTTCAACGTAGTCATTGGACGACAGCCAGAGTATATTCTCTTGGGTCTCTAATACACGGACCGAGTCCTTGAGAATAGGATCTTCGTGGTATAGGCTAGAACCAATTGGCAGTCATTCCTGAGATCCGGAAAGTCTAAACCTTGTCTGTGGTATTCCGAGTAGGATCTGGAAAGGTATGACTATGACGAGCTTCAAACTTGCGAATGTTGGGCGCAGTGACAGTGTGCAAAAGGATAAGGGTCCTATCCCGATGCTAGTGAGAACCGACAGATAATTAGCCGTGCGGTAGCTGTACGTGGTATTTTTCATCCGAGACGAGAAATCCGATAGTTGATTAGCCGTGTAGAGATCGTACCTGGTATTTTTCATCCGAGAGGATCATACAACTTGCCATGGAAGGGAGCACGCGTGATTGAAAGAAGACAATAGAAAAGCAGAGGTTCAGAAGCAACAAAGCATCTCCAAACGCTTATCTGAAATTCCCACCAATGAATTACATAAGTATCTTATTTTATTTTATGTTTTATTTATATTTTTATTATCAAAATCTAATAACCATTTGAATTCGCCTGACTAAGATTTACAAGATGACCATAGCTTGCTTCAAGCCGACAATCTCCGTGGGATCGACCCTTACTCACGTAAGGTATTAATTGGACGACCTAGTGCACTTGCTGGTTAGTTGTGTGGAGTTGTGAAAAGTGTGAATCACAATTTCGTGCACCAAGTTTTTGGCGCCGTTGCCGGGGATTGTTTGAGTTTGGACAACTGACGGTTCATCTTGTTGCTTAGATTAGCTAATTTTATCTTGAAATTTTTTAGTGTGAATCACAAGCTCTGATGAATATTTCATGAGCTCGAAATTTATCTTGAAATTAGCTTAATTATTTTGATGTGGTGGCAATACTTTTTATTTTCTGAATGAATGCTTGAACAGTGAATAATTTTTATATTGTTGTTTATGAATGTTAAAATTGTTGGCTCTTGAAAGAATAATGAAAAAGGAGAACTGTTATTGATAATCTGAAAAGTTATAAAATTGATTCTTGAAGCAAGAAAAAGTAGTGAAAAGCAAAAGCTTGTGAAAAAAAAATTTGGCAAAAAAAATTAAAGAAAAAGAAAAAAAAAGAAAAAGCAAGCAGAAAAAGGCAATAACCATTTAAACCAAAAGGCAAAGGTAAAAAGGATCCAAGGCTTTGAGCATTAATGGATAGGAGGGCCCAAAGGAATAAAATCCTGGCCTAAGCGGCTAAACCAAGCTGTCCCTAACCATGTGCTTGTGGCGTGAAGGTGTCAAGTGAAAAGCTTGAGACTGAGCGGTTAAAGTCGTAGTCCAAAGCAAAAAGAGTGTGCTTAAAAGCTCTGGGCACCTCTAACTGGGGACTCTAGCAAAGCTGAGTCACAATTTGAAAAGGTTCACCTAGTTATGTGTCTGTGGCATTTATGTATTCGGTGGTAATACTGGAAAATAAAATGCTTAAGGTCACGGCCAAGACTCATAAAGTAGCTGTGTTCAAGAGTCAACATACTGAACTAGGAGAATCAATAACACTATCTGAATTCTGAGTTCTCATGGATGCCAATCATTCTGAACTTCAAAGGATAAAGTGAGATGCCAAAACTGTTCAGAAGCAAAAAGCTACTAGCCCCGCTCATCTAATTAAAACTAATCTTCATTGATAATTTTAGAATTTATTGTATTTTATCTTATTTTTATCCTATTTTATTTTTAGTTACTTGGGGACAAGAAACAATTTAAGTTTGGTGTTGTGATGAGCGAATAATTTATACCCTTTTTGCGATTGTTTTTACATAGTTTTTAGTATGTTTTAGTTACTTTTTATTATATTTTTATTAGTTTTTATGCAAAAATCACATTTCTGGACTTTACTATGAGTTTGTGTATTTTTCTGTAATTTCAGGTATTTTCTGGCTGAAATTGAGGGACCTGAGCAAAAATCTTATTCAGAGGCTGAAAAAGGACTGCAGAAGTGTATTTTGACCCTCCTGTACTTGAAGTGGATTTTCTGGGGCTACAGAAGCCCAATTGGCGCCTTCTCAATTGCGTTGGAAAGTAGACATCTTCGGCTTTCCAGCAATATATAATAGTTAATACTTTTCCCAAGATTTGATGGCCCAAACTGGCATTCAAACGCCCACTAGAGACCCTTTTCTGGAGTAAAACGCCGGAGCTGGCACCAAAACTGGAGTTAAACGCCCAAACTGGCACCTAAGCTGGCATTTAACTCCAAGAATGGCCTATGCACGTGAAATCTTCAATGCTCAGCCCAAGCACACACCAAGTGGTCCCCGAAAGTGAATTTCTACACTATCTACACTTAGTTACTTATTTTCTGTAATCCCTAGTAACTAGTTTAGTATAAATAGCACTTTTTACTATTGTATTTGGATGGTTGGAATAACATTTGGAGGCTGGCCACACGGCCATGCCTGGACCTTCTTTTCTTATGTATTTTCTACGGTGGAGTTTCTACACCTCATAGATTAAGGTGCAGAGCTCTGCTATTCTCCATGAATCAATGCAAGTACTATTTTTTTTCTTTCAATTCACACATACTTCTTCTCCAAGATATACTCTTGTACTTAATTCAGCTAAGTCAGAATGAAGGGGTGACCCGTGACAGTTACCCACTATCTTCGTTACTCACTTAGCCAAGATCCGCGTGCCTGACAACCACAAAGCGGTCTACATGATGTTCAACGTAGTCATTGGACGACAGCCAGAGTATATTCTCTTGGGTCTCTAATACACGGACCGAGTCCATGAGATTAGGATCTTTGTGGTATAGGCTAGAACCAATTGGCAGCAATTCCTGAGATCCAAAAAGTCTAAACCTTGTCTGTGGTATTTCGAATAGGATCTGGGAAGGGATGACTGTGACGAGCTTCAAGCTTGTGAATGTTGGGCGCAATGACAGTGTGAAAAAGGAAAAGGGCCATATTCCGACGCTAGTGAGAACCGACAGATGATTAGCCATGCGGTAGCTGTACCTGGTATTTTTCATCCGAGAGGATCATACAGCTTGCCATGGAAGGGAGCACGCATGATTGGAAGAAGACAATAGGAAAGCAGAGGTTCAGAAGCAACAAAGCATCTCCAAACGCTTATCTGAAATTCCGACCAATTAATTACATAAGTATCTTATTTTATTTTATGTTTTATTTATCCTTTAATTATCAAAACGTCATAACCATTTGAATCCACCTGACTAAGATTTACAAGATGACCATAGCTTGCTTCATAACCATTTGAATTGACCCTTACTCACGTAAGGTATTACTTGGACGACCCAGTGCACTTGCTGGTTAGTTGTGCGGAGTTGTGAAAAGTGTGAATCACAATTTCGTGCACCAGCGCCTTCTTGGTAGGCGGCTTCTTTGGTGCCTTTACTTTATCCTTTGTGATAACCATCCTAAAAAGAGGGAAAGAGCACACATTAAACTCAAAGAAATGCACATGGATAATGTCCTGCAAGTGATAAAGAGAGCCACAAAAAAATTAGGTGTCTTGGTGACATGACAGCTGCAACATGTAAGCAAGACGATAGTAGAGATAGTGGGCAAGTCACTTAGCATGTGATGCAAGAGGTGTAGAAGCATGGAAAGAAAAAGCATGAGAAGTATGCACCTAAGCATCAATATCAAGAAGCAAATCATAGAGAATGAGCATATGAATGGGAAACATGAAGGACAACAAGCTCAATGCACATAGGAAAAAGCAATGGAATGAGAAAGGGCACTAAGTGAAAGTATTATGTTATATTTGAAACAAAAACTCATAGGTGCCTTTCATCAAACACTTGGTGTGCGGGTTTAAGGTGATAAGCAAACGAAAGATAGGTAATAATGTAGCATCTCATAAGGCATTAATAATCATCATATAGCACCACATAGCATGAGGAAGGCAAAAACACGGTAAAATAACTGATGAGTGGTTAATTTATACCCTTTTTGGCATTGTTTTTACATAGTTTTTAGTATGTTTTAGTTACTTTTTATTATATTTTTATTATTTTTTATGCAAAAATCACATTTCTGGACTTTACTATGAGTTTGTGTATTTTTCTATAATTTCAGGTATTTTCTGGCTAAAATTGAGGGACTTGAGCAAAAATCTGATTCAGAGGCTGAAAAAGGACTGCAGATGTTGTTAGATTCTGACCCTCCTGCACTCGAACTGGATTTTCTGGAGCTACAGAAGACAAATTGGCGCGCTCTCAATTGCGTTAGAAAGTAGACATCTTGGGATTTCCAGCAATATATAATAGTCCATACTTTGCCCGAGATTTGATGGCCCAAACTGGTGTTCAAAGTCAGCCAAAAACTTTCTGGTGTAAAACGCCAGAACTGGCACCAAAACTAGAGTTAAACGCCCAAACTGGCACCCAAGCTGGCGTTTAACTCCAAGAATGGCCTATGCACATGAAAGCTTCAATGCTCAGCCCAAGCACACACCAAGTGAGCCCCGGAAGTGGATTTCTACACTATCTGCACTTAGTTACTCATTTTCTGTAATCCCTAGTAACTAGTTTAGTATAAATAGCACTTTTTATTATACTTTATCATCTTTGGACGTTTAGTCCTTAGACATTGGAGGCTGGCCATTTGGCCATGCCTAGACATTTTTCACTTATGTATTTTCTACGGTGGAGTTTTTACACTTCATAGATTAAGGTGAGGAGCTCTGTTGTTCTTCATGAATTAATGGAAGTACTATTGTTTTTCTTTCAATTAAGGCAATAGGAAAGCAGAGGTTCAGAAGCAACAAAGCATCTCCAAACGCTTATCTGAAATTCCCACCAATGAATTACATAAGTAATTTTATTTTATTTTATTTTTATTTATCTTTTAATTATCAATACTCATAACCATTTGAATCCGTCTGACTGAGATTTACAAGATAACCATAGCTTGCTTCAAGCCGACAATCTCCGTGGGATCAACCCTTACTCACGTAAGGTATTACTTGGACGACCCAGTGCACTTGCTGGTTAGTTGTGCGAAGTTGTGAAAAGTGTGATCACAATTTCGTGCACCAAGTTTTTGGCGCCGTTGCTGGGGATTGTTCGAGTTTGAACAACTGACGGTTCATCTTGTTGCTTAGATTAGGTAATTTTATTTTATGTTTAAGCTTTTTTATTTTTAATTTTGAAAAAAATATAAAAAATAAATTTGTTCTTCAGAATTTTTAAGAATGAATTCTAGAGCTTCTTGAGATATGTTGAATCCTGGCTGGCTGTTAAGCCATGTCTAATCTTTTGGACCGAGGTTTCCAATTTCCATTGTAGAAAGGACATGTCTGTAATTGTTCTGCTAAAGCTTGGCTGGTCATTTGGCCATGTCTAATTCTTATTAAAAATTTTGAATTTCTTTATTTTCTTTTTCCAAAAATAACTTTCGAAAAATATACAAAAAAATTAATAAAACCTTAAAAACCAAAATTTTGTATTTCTTGTTTGAGTCTAGTGTCAAATTTTAAGTTTGGTGTCAACTGCATTTTTTTTAATTTTTCATTAATTTTTGAAAATATATGCATTATGTTCTTCATTGATCTTCAAGTTGTTCTTGATGATTTTCCTTATTTGATCTTTAAATTTTCTTGTTTTGTGTCTTTTCTTGTTTTTCATATGCATTTTCGAATTCATAATGTCTACACATTAAAAATTTCTAAGTTTGGTGTCTTGCATGTGTTTCTTTTCTTAAAAATTTTCAAAAATGTGTTCTTGATGTTCATCATGATCTTTGATAAACCATTATTTTATGATTTATATTGTGTTTAATTGTATGGTTTTTTCAATTCTTTACCCACTTATTCATATGATAAGCATGTATTTACAATTCCTTCCCAAAATCACTCCAAGGTTGAAAACTTGCTTCCTAGAAACCTTTAGTTATGTATTTTGATTCTCCTTTATCCCATTCAATATCGTGATATGTATGTTAAGTGTTTCAAGCTTCATAGGGCATGAATGACTTGGAAATTGGAAAGGAAACTAATGGAAGGAACACAAGAAACTAAGGAGATGACCAGCGAGCAATGACGCGAGCGCATGGCCCACCCGAAGGCGCAAAATGGAGAATTTGCAATGACGCGGACGCGTGCCTGACATATACTCGTGGATTGGAGTCTGCACGAATGACGCGAACGCGTGAACCACGCAAACGCGTGGCAAGGAAAAATGCTGAATGACGCAAACATGTGGATGACGCGTACACATGACCTGTGCGATCTGCAGAAATAATAGAATTTGCTGGGGGTGATTTCGGGCTGCATTTTGACCCAATTTTCGGCCCAGAAACACAGACTAAACCTAGGGAACATGCAGAAACTCAAGGAGGTATCCACACACATTCAGATTCATCACATTAGGATTACTCTTAGTTTTAGACCTGAATCTAGATTAGTGTTACATTGATAGTTTATGCTTTTGCTTTGGATTGTGGATGTTGAAGAGCCATTACCTCCGTTGAAGAAATTACTTTAGTTTGTTTCTTTACTCCCTTATTTTTAATTAATTATTCATTGACTCTATTCAGATAATTATGTTGCGTTTTGAATCTATTAATATATGAAGTTATTTTTATTTAATTAATTTTAATTCTTTATTTTATTTTATTTAATTATGCCTTCTCATATTTTTATGATTATTAATTTCATGTCAATGGAGTAGAATTTCTACTTGACATGGGGGTTGATTAAAACGAGATACTTGAGTTGGAATGCTCAAGTGCTTGGTTGAATTGGACGTTGTTAGCTAATTCCATACCTACTAACACTAGACCTCCCTAAGGGAGAGGACTACGAATTGAGGGTGAGAGTTAGTTTAATCACCATACTTTTCCTTATTTAGTAAGGGCTAATCGAGTGAGAACAACAACCTTTTTATACTACACTTGAGAAGATTCCAACAAAGATAGAAATTCCATTTAATTATTCCCCCAGTCAAGGCCTTTTATTCAGAGTATCAATAATTATTCTTAGTTTATTTTTACTGCCTCAGTTCACAATGATTTTAATTACTCATTATCAAACTCAACTTTCTGGGAAATTTCTAATCAATAAATTAGCACTCTTTCCTGCAACTCGTTGGGAGACGACTTGGGACTCATACTCCCAGTATCTTTATTTCTAAAATTTGTGACAACCCTTTTTAAATTGGTGAGACAGATCTTAGTCGGTTAAGAGCTATACGTGCAACGCTGTTCTCTTAATTGAAATCTCTTAATTGGTTAACTTTTGCCACGCATCAATTTTTAGCGCCATTGCCGGGGAGGTGGCAATAGTGTGCTAAATTATTAATTAGTGTATATATTTTATTTTATTTCCATATTTTATTTTTATTTCTATTACCATGAGTTACATGTCTTTCTCATTGAATGACGCGTTCATTGTCTGATCTGAGTTTAGTCCCATTTGATCCTGAACTTGAAAGAACTCTTTCACATATTAGATGAACTCGACGTCAGTTAGATTCTGAGGGTGGTGAAGTGATTATTATTAATTCACCAGTTTCCTCTGAGGGTGAATCTGAACCGTCATCTTAGAGCGAGACAAGCTCATTTACTACTGATCCAGTTGATTTACGTGCAGGAAACATGGCAGCACCTAGGAGGATTACTCTCCAGGAGCCAAGAGCCCCAGATTTTACACTGCAGCCGTATCAAGTGCATCACCCGACTGCAGCTGCAGATTTTGAACTAAAAACTGCACTGATCAACTTGATGCCCAAGTTTCATGGCTTACATGCTCAAGAGCCTATCAAGCACCTTAGGGATTTCCAAACAGCCTGTTCTACTGTTAGGCGTCATGGTGCAGATGAAACTTCTATTCTATTAACCTCTTTCCCATTTTCTCTTGAGGGAAAGGCAAGGGAGTTGTACTACTCCCAACCTGAAGTAACTGTTACCAACTGGGATACACTCAGGAGAGAATTTTTGGAAAAATACTTCCCAGCTGAAGTCACAGATAGACTGAGAAAAGAGATCTCCTGCATTGTTCAAGGTGAATCAGAGACTCTCTATGAATATTGGGAGTACTTCAACAATCTCCTGGACGCATGTCCCCATCACATGATTGGTAAACTAGTATTGATCAACTACTTCACCCAAGGCATGAACCCCCAGGATAAGACCACACTGGAAGGTGCTAGTAATGGTTCTTTGAAAAAGTATAAAATCGCAGATGAAGCATGGCAATTGATCAGCGACTTAGCTGAGTCCACTAGGAATCACAGACAAAGGCGCAACCCCAAAGCTGTTGCAGAGGTTTCCTCTAGCAAAGAAACTACTGCTCTGACACAAAGTATATCTGAATTGACCAACCTACTGAAGCAGATGCATTTGAATCAACAACAAGCACAACAAGCTCAGCCTTTACCACAACAAAGCCAACAGTTAGTTCCACAAAGAGTATGCGGAATCTGTGCTGATTATAGTCATTATACTGATGAATGTCCACAGCTCCAGGAAGATAACACTGTGGTAGCCACTCACAACTTCTATGACCGCCCGAATCAAGGATACAATCAACAAGGTGGCAACTACAACCAAGGTGGCAATAATAACCATGGATGGCAAGACAACTCCAACCAAGGCTGAAGAAATAATTCTAACCATGGCTGGAGGGATAACTTTAACAGAGGAGGCAGAGACAATAATGGAAACCGGAGATGGAATAACAATAACAACAACAGACAGTAGAATCAGAACCAATCTTACAGGGCACCTCACCTAAGACAATCACAAGGACCCCAGCAAACCCAACAACAAGTTTCTCAGACTGTTTATTCTAATTCCTCATCAGATGACGAGATGCTCCATTATCTTGCACAAGGACAACAAGACATGCATGCTCAGCTGAACTCTAGTCTGAATGGCTTAACTGCCACTTTACAACCTCTCGTCTCCTAGATGGATTCCTCACTTAATTCCACACATCAACCTACAAGCTCTAATTGAATTCCTTCTCAACCACTGCCTAATCCCAAGGGTGGCATCAACTCCATCACTTTAAGGTCTGGAACCACACTGTAGGAAAGGAACCATGAGAAGCCAAACCCATCAGAAAACGTGTCAGCAGAGGATGTGGTGGAAGTGGAAGAAGCTGAAGAAGAATAGGACATACAAGACATGGTTGAAGAAGAAGAAGCTCAACCACAGAATGAATCCCCAAGGGATGCTGAAGCTACAAATCGCACCCCTCCTATTCCCTTTCCACAACTTGCAGGGAAAACCAGAAAGCAGATGAAACTTGACCTCAAAATGGTAGAAGTATTCAAAAAGGTCGAGGTAACTGTTCCCCTTTTTAATGTTATTCAACAGGTACCTAAATACGCAAAGTTTCTAAAGGATTTGTGCATACATAAAGATAAAATTAATGAATTAGAAACTATTCCTTTAGGTAGTTCTATATCTGCTTTAATGGGAAATATACCTGAAAAATGTGGGGACACTTTCTGAAAATAATGAGAAGACTTTACCATTATCAACCGCCCCAGATGATCCAGAGCCTAGCTCTGAGTAGAAATCAGAGTTAATGCCCCTTCCTTCACACCTCAAGTATGCTTACCTTGAGGACAAGCAGAAGTTCCCAGTTATCATTGTAAGGGAACTCACTTCTCAATAAGAAGAACAACTACTCAGTGTGCTGAGAAAACATAAGAAAGCTATTGGATAAAGCTTGGCAGATATAGTAGGCAATAGTCCTCAAGTTTGTGAACACAGAATATTCTTAGAAGAGGGAGCAAAGCCTATCCATCAGCCTCAAAGAAGATTGAATCCATCATCTTAGAAGTTTTCAAGAAGGAAGTGACCAGGCTACTTGAAGCAGATATCATTTATCCGATTTCAGATAGTGAATGGGTCAGCCTAGTACAAGTAGTACCCAAGAAGTCTGGAGTCACAACAATAAAGAATGAGCATGGAGAGCTTCTGACAACTAGAGTGCAGAATTCATAGAGAGTTTGCATTGACTATAGGCATCTAAACCAAGCCACTCGCAAGGATCATTACCCTTTGCCATTCATTGATCAAATGCTTGATCGCCTGTCAGGTAAATCTCATTATTATTATTTAGATGGTTATACAGGCTACTTTCAAATTCATATAGCTCCTGAACATCAGGAGAAGACCACTTTCACATGTCCCTTTGGAACTTATGCTTATAAGAGAATGCCCTTTGGCTTATCCAATGCACCAGCTACTTTCCAAAGATGCATGATGAGTCTTTTCTCTGATCTGATTGAGAACTGTATGGAAGTTTTTATGGATGATTTTAGCATATATTGTGATTCATTTAGCCTTTGCTTGGATAGTCTATCTAGAGTGTTAGACAGATATGTTAATACAAACCTTGTATTAAATTTTGAAAAATGTCACTTTATGGTCAAACAAGGAATTGTACTAGGACATGTTGTGTCTAACACTGGCATTTCTGTAGATCCAACAAAGGTGGATGTTATTTCTAGTTTACCTTACCCCTCCTCCGTGAAGGAAGTTCGTTCATTCTTTGGCCACGCAGGTTTTTACGGGCGATTCATTAAGGACTTAAGTAAGGTAGCATTACCTTTATCCAGATTGCTGCAGAAGGAAATTGAGTTTGAGTTCAGTGAAAGCTGTATGCAAGCGTTTGATAAGCTGAAGACCGCCCTAACTCAAGCTCCAATTGTGCGAGGACCAGACTGGAGCTAACCATTTGAAATCATGTGTGATGCTTCCAACCATGTAGTAGGAGCAGCGCTGGCTCAGCGCGAAGGTAAGGACCCTTTTGTAATTGCTTATGCATCTAAGACTTTAGATGCTGCTCAGTCTAATTACACTACTACTGAAAAAGAGCTTCTAGCTATTGTTTTTGCTCTGGATAAATTCCAAGCTTATTTACTTGGTACTAAGGTAGTAGTGTACTCAGACCATACAACTCTAAAATATTTATTAGCTAAAAAGGAGTCCAAATGATGCGCATAAACTAGTTATGCTACGATTTAGGAAATTGCACGATCGGCAAAATTCCTTCCGGCAAGTGCACCGGTTATCGTCAAGTAAAAACTCACAATAGAGTGAGGTCGAATCCCACAAGGATTGGTTGAGTGAGCAATTCGGATTAGAAGTGTGTTCTAGTTGAGCGGAATCAAGATTTAGATGAGAATTGCGGAATGTAAAATTGGCGGGAAACGTAAATGACAAGAAATTTAAATGGCGGAATCTTAAATTGCATGAATTAAAGAGCAGAAGATAAATTGCTGAAATTAAAAGGGAATGGGGGTGATTGCATGAATTGAGTTGCAGAATGTAAAGAGAAAGTGGAAATCAGAAATGGGGAATTCATTGGGTTATAGGAGATATTGAGATCTCCGAATCAAAACATGTGTATCTCTTCCTCAAGCAATGCGTTCATTGAATTTTGCTTGGCAATCTTATATGATTGGATCCCAATCCCTTGGCTCACCAATTCTCTCTAAAAACGAACAAATTCCCAATCCCTTGGTTTAAATGTTCATAAGAAGAGATGATGCTCGATCACTGATTATACCACACAGTTTCATGAACCACAATTTGGTAGGATTACATGTCACAATATCCATCCAAACCCCAATCCAATTCACTGTGAGAAAGCTTCTCTAGCATGAATCCTCCATTCCTTTCCCAAGGTTCCGAAGGATTCCAATTATGGGTAGTTTCTTTCCCAAGACAACTACCCAATGGAATTAGATCGAGAAGCTTTCTAACAAAATTCAAGAGAAAAGATTGAAAAAGAAGATAAACTATTATTGATTCATTGAATTACAATAGAGATCCCTAACCCAATGAAAGGGGGTTTAGTGAGTCATAGCTCTGAATTCAATTACAAAGATATGAAAACTAGCTAAAAATGAAAGTCCTCATCCTTCCTAACTTCTATTCTATCCTATTTATACACTTTCTATATTGAGCTTCTGTTGTGTTTCTTGGGCTTTGAGGCCTCTCCCTGCTTTCCTTTTGCCTTGGGTTTATGATCCATAATCTTGATGAGGCTGTTGATCCAAATTCTGTAACAGTCATTGAGCCAACTTAGTGATAATCAAATAATGACACATGACTCAATAAATTGAAATTTCAGACTCATCAATCCTTCAGGCCCAATCCCATAAACCATGATATTCAATTGGGTTTCATACCAGAGTAAGTTTAAGTTAATGTTTGTGCTCAAATACTAACTTAAACCGCAATATTGTTGGCCCAGAAACCTTTTCCAAGAGTGGCGTTTAAGTTGCAGTTTAAGCTTAAACTGTAGCTTAAACGCCAGACACTTCCAGTGATGCCTTTTGTGGAAGCACGTTTAAGCTTCAGTTTAAGGTTAAACTGAAGCTTAAACGTGGAAATGGAAGAAGGCAGCCCTGGAGGGTAACTTAGTCGAACACATTTAAGCTTCAGTTTAAGGTTAAACTGAAGCTTAAACGTGGAGATAGAAAAGGCAGCCCTGGAGGTCGAACACGTTTAAGCTCCAGTTTAAGGTTAAACTGGAGCTTAAACGTGGAAATGGAAGAAGGCATCCTGGAGGTCGAACACGTTTAAGCTCCAGTTTAAGGTTAAACTGGAGCTTAAACGTGGAAATGGGGAAAGCAACCCTGGAGGAGAAAACTTGGTCGAACACGTTTAAGCTCCAGTTTAAGGTCAAACTGGAGCTTAAACGTGGAAATGGCTCCCTGGTGCACTTCCTATTTCTGGCATTTAACCTCCAGTTTAAGGTTAAACTGGAGGTTAAACGTGGAAATGCTTCCTGATTGGCATTCTCATTCTGGCGTTTAACCTCCAGTTTAAGGTTAAACTGGAGGTTAAACTTCAGTTTCAGCATTTCTTAGCCTTCATGATTCTGGCGTTTAAGCTCCAGTTTAGGCTTAAACTGGAACTTAAACTCCACATGTGATATTCAAGCTTCCTTTATTGACTTTGTTGCTTCCTTGCCTAGCCTCTTCTTCCCTGAAATCATCCAAACAATTGCATCAAAGTCTTGCAAAATTTCATGAGAAATCTTCCATTCATAGCATTCAAGTAATATAACTAAAGACTCATGGAATTTGCATCAAAATCATACTGTTTGGATGGTTCATTGCTTTGTTCTTCTTTTGACCATTCTTGGTTACTTTAAGCTCAAGAAAATGCATAAAACAACTAAAACTATCAAAAAAATGCTAGTGAAACTAGCCTAAGATGCTTTGGCATCACAACACCAAACTTAATACTTGCTTGTCCCTAAGCAAGTCCTGAGTTATTTGAGAAGAAAGTATGAAACAGAAAGCAATTACATTGGCTATATTAGCAAGCATTTGAAGTTCATCAGAAGGGTTTTATGCAGAAAGTTGCAGCATCACTTTTCCATACTTATCAAGTAAGATCATCACTTTTTCATTGCATCCATCAAACACTGCTATGGCCTCTTGTTATTCTTATGTCCTTGGCACTTTTCTCTTCTTTGTTTTTCTTTTCTTTTTCTTAGAGCTCCTTTGCTCCTTGTTTGCTTGGTGTCATGTGTTGCACAAGCCTTTGGCATTTTCTTTTTCTTATCAGTGCACTACACATATCCACTTCAGGCATTTTAGTTCACATTTCTTCTTGAGACATTGGTGCCCAGCACCTCTTTGTGTGACTAAATGTTTTGTATTTAGGTTGCTCTTGATAATGGACTTTTGGTTGATAATCCCGGGTTAGTTAACCCAAGTTACCAAGTGTTGAAACACTCCTCAGAACCTATTCATCCAAGCATATCCTTAATACATGAACACCACAGGCATTTGTCTCAGAAGTTCAAACCATTGGTGCCTAGCTTATTTTCTCAAATTTTTTTTTTCTTTTTGGTTGCCCTTTTTCAGTGGCTTTTTCTTCTTCTTTTTCTTTCTTTTTCATGGCCAAAGACATTTATTCATCAAGATCCATAGACAGTTTTCAATTTCTACATAAAAAATGATAATTCTACACTCTATTTCCAGTGATCTGACTGAACAATCAAGCATGCATACCACCACTTAATTCTACTTGATTTGTCACTAATTTAGCCAAGTTACTTTTGTTCAAACTTTTCTTTTATTTTTGGAAACAGAACAAGCATGGCAAGCACTTGTTTAAGAAGGTGAAGTTATATCCAAACATCTAGGCATTCACTTTATTCAAAGCAATAACAGATATTCATACTAAACAAAAACTCCACATAAAACTTAAATGACTTATGATGAAAGAAAGCTCATAAAGACAATTCACCAATTATCATTTGATTATTAAGGAACGAGACCACCTCTTATTTATTGCTTGGTTCTTCTTAATTCTTGGGATCCTGCTTCTTCTTGCTTCCTGCCTCTTTTTGACCACTTGTGCTTCCTTTGTCTTTTCTTATGAGCTTTTTCCAGAATCCAGCCTTTTTCATTGTTTCTTCCACTCCTTTTTCAAGGGTCATTGCCTTGTTTATTTCTCCTTCTTTCCTCCCTTTGAAATACTCATCAAAAGCTGGGAATGCTGGGTCCATCTTGTGTAGATGTTCCCCTATGTAGTTAAGCTTGATTTACGAACTGATGTTGTAATCAGCTTGGACTGAGTATCTTGCATTCTGTAAAGTGGTGGCTTCCTTGATTGCCAAGACATTGGCATTTTGGTGTTGGCATATGTGGCTGAAGGATTCCTGTAAGTGTAAATTCTGTTCCCTTTGCAGATCTAAGAATCTTGATTCAAAGTTCCTTTGCATATCCATCATTTTTAGGTGAAAGTCCTCTTGTCTCTCCTGAGACCTCATGTATTGTTGAGACATTCCTTCCATGATTTCCTGCATTCTGCTCATATCCATGGGGTCTCTGGGAATTCGTTGTCTTCTTTCTGGGATTGCTTGCTCTTCTTGCTCTTCTTCTCTGTCTTCTCCTTCCTGTCCTTCTTGTTCTGCTTCTTGCTCTGCTTCTGCTTGTTGCCCTTCTTCATTTCTTCTTCTTGTATGTCTTGGAGCAGTTGGGCCAAGAGTCATTCTGTACGCAGTTATGGCCAATCCAGGATATAGCCAATTAGGTCTTTCATCTTCAAGTGGTACTTGGGCATCGATGCATAGTCTAATGATGGTGCTAGGGAAGTGGAGCCAGGATTCAGGGTCACTTTTCTCACTAAACTCTTGTATCTGTTCAGCAATGAGTTTATGAACTTTGATCTCCCCTCCCACCATAATGCAATGAAGCAAGATGGCTCTTTTAGGGACTATTTCTGAAGAGTTTGCAGTGGGTAGGATGGATCTCCTAACTATCGCATACCACCCTTTAGCTTCAGGTGTTAGGTCTCCCCTTCTCAAGACTCTTGGAGCCCCTCTTGTTTTTCTCACCCATTCAGCTCTGATGGCACAAAGATCTTCAGCAATAGTCGTGTAGTCAGGTTCTCCTATCATCCTTTCCTCATAACTTGCTTGGCTGAAATGTATGTTTTTCAGGCCAAGAGTTTTCATGATTGCCTTGGGGCTGAAGTCAACTTCCACCCCTCTCACATAGCTTTTGTATGTGGGTTTCTTGGTTGAGTCTTCCCTCACTGCATTTGCATAGAACTCCTTCACCAAATTGATGTTGATTTTAGTGATTGGCTTAGTCAGGAGCTCCCACTTCCTCTTTTTGATCTTCTCCCAAACACCTGGGAACTCATCCTTTTCAAGGTCAAAGGGAACCTCAGCTAGTACCCTTTTAGGTCTCATCCATTCGGCTTGAATCTCATGGAAAACTGATTTGTATCTCCTTGCATCGAATTCCCTGTTCTCCTCCATTGGTTGCTTGTCTTTTCTTCTTTTGTGGCTAGATGAAGCTGCCATTGGTTCTTTAGTTTTGGGGTAAGTGACAAGCTAAAGTTGACAAGGTGAAGCAAGAAGTGTTGTTGGAAATGTGGGGAGGTTGTTTTCGGCAAGAGATAGTTTATGCTATGATGAAGAAAATGTGCATGAAGGAGATTTGGTGGTGTTGAACTCGTTCCCCAAGTGGTTCTTTATAGGGCCCTTAAGTGAAAAATGGACGGCTAGGGTGGTTTGTGAAGGGTGGCTTGATGGTAAATATATGAATTAGGGAGAAGGACGAATTGCTTTTCATTTTCTTGGAAGTATTCTGGGTGCATTAGGTTGTACATGTAGCAATCTTTTCTTGCAGAACTTCCTTTTCCCATGTGTTAGCTTCAAAGACTTGTGAACTTTCTTTTTGACCAAGCACCGTACCTCCCTTTGTCTTTTTCCTCCATTTTTGTCTTTTCTTTTGTACCTGCACAAACAAACAAGTTTGCTATCATTTTTTTGGTTCATGTGAATGATGAATAGTACTTGCACATGTAAATTAATGATTGACTCCATGAGCTTATAGCCGTGACTTTTGTATGTATGCACACTTATTATTGGACACCAAACTTAGTGTTTGGTAAAGTCTCCTGATGACATGAAATCCATATTGGTTGTCCTTAATGAATGTGCATAATTCTAATAAATCATAGTCACTTTGGCTCTTTGATTCTAAACAAAGTTACTACCCTAAGTAATTGAAACCAAAGTATTAACACATGCGAATGGTCTACTTGTCATGAATTTCGAAATCCAGAGGAACTTCTTGCTTTTCATGAACCGTGTTCAAAGAGGAACACCAAACTTAATGTTTGGTTGTGCTCTTTGCATGAAAAATTGAATGCATTTTGAATAAAGTTTGGGGTGCCCTCAGGCACACCAAACTTAGAGACAAATTGTATTTTATATGCAATGTTTAGTGCATTCTTTCAGCAGTTGTCCTCAGGATTCAAGTTCATGCATAAGAAACCATGATTTATTAGATGCAAAACAACACAAAAAAGAGTAAGGATATTAAAAACATGGGTTGCCTCCCATGAAGCGCTTCTTTAACGTCACTAGCTTGACGGTTGTCCCTTGTTAGGGTGGATTGTAGTGCTTGACGTCTTCTCCTCTCACTATGCAAACGTCTCCACTTGATTCCTTCATGACCTCTAAATGTTCCATAGAAAGAACTTTCCTGATTGTGAACACTTGAGGGAGCTGGGAAGGAATGGTTTTGAGGCCAGGTGGGATTGGCAGATAATGACTTGATATCACTTTATCTCCCGGAGAAAAACCTTCAGTGGGAATTTTCTTGTTTCTCCACCCTCTTGGCAATTTCCCTATCATTCTTCCCTTTCTCTTGAGGATTTCTTCATTGACCCTTATGCTAGGAGGATCCTTCTGATCTGTTTCCATTGATTCTTGTGGCTTTAACTCTTGCAACTCCTGTTTGCCTTCCAAAGACTGTTTTAGAGTTTCAGCTGCTGGATTGCTTTCCTCCAAACACAGATGACTACTATCATCCGTAGGCTTTTCAGGTTCTGGTTCAGGCTCAGATGCAGGTTTGAAAACTTTGAAAATGAGCTGTTCATCATGTATTCTCAGAATTAGCTCTCCTTGTTCTACATCTATGAGCGCTCTAGTAGTGGCTAGAAAAGGTCTTCCCAGAATGATAGGGTGTAGGTAGCTTTCCTCCATGTCCAAAATGACAAAGTCTGTGGGGAAGTAATAATCTCCCACTTTCACCAGCACATTCTCAACCACCCCTTCAGCTTGCTTCTGAGTTTTGTCAGCCAGTTGTATGATTACATCAGTGGATCTCACCTCATTCAGTTGTAGCCTCTTCATAAGAGTTAGAGGCATCACATTTATGCTAGCTCCTAGGTCACAGAATCCTCTGTCAATTTTTGTTTCTCCTATGATGCAAGGAATATGAAAACTTCCTGGGTCTGCTTTCTTAGATACTGTGTCCTTCTTGATGAGGGCACTGCATTCTTTGTTCATTGTTACCGTTTGTCCTCCCTTCAAAACTCTTTTCTTGCTCAACAATTCCTTTAAATACTTGATGTGTGTAGGCATTTGATGGAGAATCTCAAGAAAGGGAATATTGATATGGAGAGACTTAAATGTCTCTAAAAACCTTGAATAGGTTTTCCCTTTTTCACCTCCTCCTAACCTCTGAGGGAATGGTGCTTTTGGTTGGTATGTTTCCATCGTGCCTTTTTGCAGTTCCTTGGCTTGCTCAGTTTCACTTTCCTGCTTAGCTTCCTCCACACCTTCCTTCAAGATTTCTGGCTCCTGTTCTGAGGATCTGATTCCTTTTTCTTCTGAGACTTCTTTCAATATGGTGATGGCTTTGCATTCTTCCCATCTCACTCCCTTTTGTTCCCCTTTAGGATTCTTTTCTGTGTCACTAGGGAACACTGCAGTTGATTTGGGGGCCTGTTGAGATAGCTCTCCTACTTGAGACTCCATCCTCTTGAGTTTTTCACCATGGTTTCTTAAGGTAGTTCTCACATCATCCCTGAAGCTTTTCAATTCAGTTATGTCTTGACCCATGTGTGCCAGCACTCCTTCTATCCTGTTTAATTGATCTTGAAATTGTTGGTTCGGGTTAGGTTGGGTAGGTTGATTATTTTGGCCATGATATGGTGGTTGAGAGTAAGTGTTTTGTGTGGCTTGGTATGATCTTTGGTTGGAGTTTTGGTATGTGGACTTGTTATGTTGGTTTTGCTGGTTTCCCCACCCAAAGTTTGGGTGGTTTTTCCAGCCTGGGTTGTAAGTGTTGGAATGTGGATCATATGGTTGCCTTTGTTGATTTCCTACATACTTGGCCTCTTCCCAATTACCTCCTTCAGTGCTTTCTTCCTCTTGCTCTTGTGTGTGTATTGCAGCCACTTGTTTTGTTTCTAATTTCCTGGTGAGCTCTGCTAGTTGCTTGGCAAACACCTTGTTTTGGGCTAGAATTGTATCAACATGGTTCAGCTCCATGATTCCCTTAGTGTTGTGTCTCTCTGATGCATAGTAGTACTCGTTCTCAGCCACTGTCTCAATCACTTCAATGGCTTCTTCCACAGTCTTTTTCCTGTTCAATGAACCTCCTGATGAATGGTCTACAGCCTTCCTTGATTCATAAGACAGTCCATCATAGAAAATATGCAATTGCACCCAGTCATGGAACATGTCTGGTGGGCATTTCCTTGTCAAATCCTTGAATCTCTCCCATGCCTCGTAGAGAGTTTCACCATCTTGTTGTCTAAACGTCTGAACCTCAGATCGAAGCCTATTGACCTTTTGTGGGGGGTAGAAACGTGCCAGAAACTTGCTTTCCACTTCATCCCAGGTTGTTAGGCTCCCCCTTGGGAATGATTCCAGCCACTTAGCTGCCTTGTCCCTAAGTGAAAATGGGAACAAAAGCAGTTTATATGCATCTTCCTGGACTCCATTGGACTTCACAGTGTCACAAATTCTCAGGAATTTTGTGAGATGTTGGTTTGGGTCTTCATTAGCACTTCCACCAAATGAACAATGATTCTCCACAAGTGATATTAGCTGTGGTTTGAGCTCAAAATTGTTGGCCTGAATGGGTGGTTTCTGGATGCTGCTACCACAATTCCCAGAGGTTGGGTTTATGTATGAACTAAGAACCCTCCTCTCAGGAATGGCATTGTTTCCATCAGCTCTCTCATGGTTGTGAACTTCTCTATCCATGTTGAGATCTAAAGCTTCCTCAAAATTGTCCTCAGATTCTCCTTCAGATTCCTCTTCTCCCAGTACTCTCTTCCCTCTTGCTTCCCTTCTCAGTCTATGAAGGGTCCTCTCTGGTTCGGTATATGGAGGAGTTGATGTCTCTCCTCTCCTACCTGTCATACAAGAACACATCACAGGCAACAAACAAGTGAAATACTCTTGGTTAATGGAAGAGTATGGTTAGAGCAGTTGAGGAATTAATTCAAACAGTTAGTGAGTCAGTGAGTTAGTTGCTTGAATTTAAAGGCATAAAGAAAGAAAGCATGTAACAGAGTGCAGAAATTAAAATTCAACAAGTAATGTGTACTGAATTAATCAAAACAAAAAAAAATGCTCAATCTAGTTAACTTCCAATTTGAGAATTGTCAATCGAAAACCAATCCCTGGCAACGGCGCCATAAACTTGATGCGCATAAACTAGATATGCTAACGATTTAGGAAATTGCACGATCGGCAAAATTCCTTCCGGCAAGTGCACCGGTTATCGTCAAGTAAAAACTCACAATAGAGTGAGGTCGAATCCCACAAGGATTGGTTGAGTGAGCAATTCGGATTAGAAGTGTGTTCTAGTTGAGCGGAATCAAGATTTAGATGAGAATTGCGGAATGTAAAATTGGCGGGAAACGTAAATGACAAGAAATTTAAATGGCGGAATCTTAAATTGCATGAATTAAAGAGCAGAAGATAAATTGCTGAAATTAAAAGGGAATGGGGGTGATTGCATGAATTGAGTTGCAGAATGTAAAGAGAAAGTGGAAATCAGAAATGGGGAATTCATTGGGTTATAGGAGATATTGAGATCTCCGAATCAAAACATGTGTATCTCTTCCTCAAGCAATGCGTTCATTGAATTTTGCTTGGCAATCTTATATAATTGGATCCCAATCCCTTGACTCACCAATTCTCTCTAAAAACGAACAAATTCCCAATCCCTTGGTTTAAATGTTCATAAGAAGAGATGATGCTCGATCACTGATTATACCACACAGTTTCATGAACCACAATTTGGTAGGATTACATGTCACAATATCCATCCAAACCCCAATCCAATTCACTGTGAGAAAGCTTCTCTAGCATGAATCCTCCATTCCTTTCCCAAGGTTCCGAAGGATTCCAATTATGGGTAGTTTCTTTCCCAAGACAACTACCCAATGGAATTAGATCGAGAAGCTTTCTAACAAAATTCAAGAGAAAAGATTGAAGAAGAAGATAAACTATTATTGATTCATTGAATTACAATAGAGCTCCCTAACCCAATGAAAGGGGGTTTAGTGAGTCATAGCTCTGAATTCAATTACAAAGATATGAAAACTAGCTAAAAATGAAAGTCCTCATCCTTCCTAACTTCTATTCTATCCTATTTATACACTTTCTATATTGAGCTTCTGTTGTGTTTCTTGGGCTTTGAGGCCTCTCCCTGCTTTCCTTTTGCCTTGGGTTTATGATCCATAATCTTGATGAGGCTGTTGATCCAAATTCTGTAACAGTCATTGAGCCAACTTAGTGATAATCAAATAATGACACATGACTCAATAAATTGAAATTTCAGACTCATCAATCCTTCAGGCCCAATCCCATAAACCATGATATTCAATTGGGTTTCATACCAGAGTAAGTTTAAGTTAATGTTTGTGCTCAAATACTAACTTAAACCGCAATATTGTTGGCCCAGAAACCTTTTCCAAGAGTGGCGTTTAAGTTGCAGTTTAAGCTTAAACTGTAGCTTAAACGCCAGACACTTCCAGTGATGCCTTTTGTGGAAGCACGTTTAAGCTTCAGTTTAAGGTTAAACTGAAGCTTAAACGTGGAAATGGAAGAAGGCAGCCCTGGAGGGTAACTTAGTCGAACACGTTTAAGCTTCAGTTTAAGGTTAAACTGAAGCTTAAACGTGGAGATAGAAAAGGCAGCCCTGGAGGTCGAACACGTTTAAGCTCCAGTTTAAGGTTAAACTGGAGCTTAAACGTGGAAATGGAAGAAGGCATCCTGGAGGTCGAACACGTTTAAGCTCCAGTTTAAGGTTAAACTGGAGCTTAAACGTGGAAATGGGGAAAGCAACCCTGGAGGAGAAAACTTGGTCGAACACGTTTAAGCTCCAGTTTAAGGTCAAACTGGAGCTTAAACGTGGAAATGGCTCCCTGGTGCACTTCCCATTTCTGGCGTTTAACCTCCAGTTTAAGGTTAAACTGGAGGTTAAACGTGGAAATGCTTCCTGATTGGCATTCTCATTCTGGCGTTTAACCTCCAGTTTAAGGTTAAACTGGAGGTTAAACTTCAGTTTCAGCATTTCTTAGCCTTCATGATTCTGGCGTTTAAGCTCCAGTTTAGGCTTAAACTGGAACTTAAACTCCACATGTGATATTCAAGCTTCCTTTATTGACTTTGTTGCTTCCTTGCCTAGCCTCTTCTTCCCTGAAATCATCCAAACAATTGCATCAAAGTCTTGCAAAATTTCATGAGAAATCTTCCATTCATAGCATTCAAGTAATATAACTAAAGACTCATGGAATTTGCATCAAAATCATACTGTTTGGATGGTTCATTGCTTTGTTCTTCTTTTGACCATTCTTGGTTACTTTAAGCTCAAGAAAATGCATAAAACAACTAAAACTATCAAAAAAATGCTAGTGAAACTAGCCTAAGATGCTTTGGCATCACCAAACCAAGGCTAATACGTTGGATACTGCTGTTACAAGAATTTGATTTAGAAATTAAGGACAGGAGTGGTAACCAGAATTTAGTGGCAGACCACCTGAGTCTCCTTGAGCACATTAAGGGTGACTCCACTCCTATAAATGATAATTTCCCATTTGATAATTTACAAGCAGTATCTGAAGTAGTTCCTTGGTATGCACCTGTAGCTAATTATCTAGTTAGCCACACTTTTTCTCCAAATTTTACTAAGCACCAGAGAGACAAGCTGAAAAGCGAGTCCAAATATTATATATGGGATGATCCATATTTATGGAGGTGTGGTGCTGACTAGGTAATTAGACGGTGTATGCCTCAATCAGAATTCCAGTCAATTTTAGAGGCTTGCCACTCATCTGAGAGTGGAGGACATTTTGGCCCTCAAAGAAGGGCTAGAAAAATTTTAGACTGTGGATTCTGGTGGCCTACTCTTTTTAAAGATGCTGCTGAATTTTGTAAATCTTGTTCGCCATGCCAAAGGTTTGGTAATATATCCAAGAGGGATGAGATGCCTCAACAGATTATGCTTTTCTGTGAAATTTTTGATGTTTGGGGCATTGACTTCATGGGTCCATTTCCAAATTCTAGCGGTTACTCTTATATACTGTTAGCCATAGATAATGTTTCTAAGTGGGTGGAAGAAATTCCTACCCACACTGATGATGCTAACACTGTTGTTTCTTTGGTTAGAAACCATATTATCTGTCGCTTTGGATCACCACGAGCAATCATGAGCGATCAAGGCACCCACTTTTGTAACAGGAGACTGACATGATTACTGAAAAAGCATGGGATAATTCACAAAGTAGAAACAACTTATCATCCCCAGACCAATGGGCAAGCAGAAGTCTCTAACAGAGAGATTAAACGTATTCTGGAGAAGATAGTAAAACCTCATAGGAAGGACTAGAGTGCCAGGCTACAAGACGCACTCTGGGCATATAGAACAGCGTACAAGACACCCATTGGGATGAGCCCCTTCCGCTTAGTATATGGAAAGGCTTGCCACCTCCCCGTCGAGGTGGAACACAAGGCTCTCTGGGCTGTAAGGGAATGCAACATGAACCTTACGAAAGCTGGTGCTGAAAGAAAGCTACAACTAGCAGAACTAGAGAACCTCCGCCTAGAAGCATATGACAACTCCAGGCGTTACAAGGAGAAAATGAAGGCTGTCCATGACAAGCATATTAAAAGAAAAGAATTCAGACTAGGGGAGTTAGTTCTTCTTTATAACTCCAGACTGAGGCTCATGTTGGGTAAATTGAGATCAGGATGGGAAGGTCCATACAGAGTAGAGAAGGTAGAGCCATACGGAGTTGTCCACCTGCGTCATCCTACTAACTCCAATTTCTAAAGGTCAATGGACATCGCCTAAAGCTTTATCATGGTGAGAAGATGAAGACTCAAAAGGAACTAGAGATCTTCCTCTTGGAAGACCCACCAAGAGAAGCAGAATGAGCCTAAAGAGCGTCCAACTTAAGGACGTAAAAGCAAAGTGCTAGGTGGGAGACAACCCACCATGGTATGATCGTTCCATTTCAGTCTTAGTTTTATTTTTACTTTATTTTTATGATGTTAATGACTCTTCTCATCATCCCTGCATATAGCTGCATATAGTTTGTATGAGCATTTTGTATATTATTTTATTTAAAAAAAATCACGCACGCGACGCGAAAGCGTCGCTGATACGTCCGCGTCACCAGTGCGTTATGAAGAAAAGAAAGCTGAACAGCAAGTCACGCGAAAGCGTGGCTGGAGGCATGCCTTAGGCATAAACTTGCCCACGCGTCCGCGTCATTTGCAAAATAAGCCTCCCACGCGTTCGCATCACCCATGCGAACGTGTGACCCTAAAAATCAACGTAAAAGAGGTGTATGGCAGCAAGTTATGATGGAGTGGGGCTAGAGTGATGCTAGAAGCATCAGCCCTGTCACGCGACCGCGTCGTTCTCCAAACATGGCCATTCATGCGATCGCGTCACCCAAATATTTTGGCAAAATAAGTTTGAGACAGAGATTTGCGTGAACGCGTCGCTGCCCTCGCGCCACTCGCACATTTCAGGTCATGCGACCGTGTGACCCACGCATCCGCGTCACCTGTATTTATCGCACATGACGCGACCGCGTCACATACGGCGCACAGAATATCCAGATCAGCCAAAATATCTTATCTTTTCTTCCACAAATCCTAATTTTTCTTTTCCTTTGTTATTTCTTTCTTCCCCCTTCTTCCTTCCCTATTCATTCTCACTTTTTCCCTTCTTCTTCCTTATTTTTCACATCCATAATCAAGGTTCTTCTCTTTCTCTCTTTATTTTCATTTTTCCATTATTTTTATTTATGTTTACTTTTTCTTTTTCTTTCATTATCTACATTCTATTTTCCTTTCACTTTTCTTTTTATTCCTTTTAATTGGTGTTGGAAATTTATTTCGGTCTTTATTTTCTATATTTTGCTTGTGGACTATCATGGATCTGTTTGACAATTAATATTACCTTTTAAAAGGGTTACTTGCATGTTCTATTTTATATTTTCCAAAACATATTCACCATGCATGCTATGTGTTTGTAAAAAAGCCCGTATGGCATCATGCACTACTTTTATGTTATCCTACTACCTTAATGACAGTTTTTTTCACAAAACCCCTTTTATATTTTATTGATTAAAATATTATTGTCAATACAAACAGATTGTTAGTTTGAATGATGTGGTATTCTAACTTGGACATTGTATGCTTGATCTATGCTACTCATGCCTTTGCCGGTATGCCAATAAACATCTTGCATTCAATTGCCACCATATGCACTTAATATACTACCTTTGATGAACTTTTCACATGTAGTCTAGACCATGTGTTAACGACATCCTTCTTTACCGTGCATTGAATACCACACATAATGTTCGCTCCCTTGCTCGAACCCTTTGCTTTACATATTACTCTCTCTTTCCTTTTTCAGGATGCCCACCAAGAAAGGAAAAGAGAAAGCTATTTCCAAACCACCAGCAAGAAGAAGAACAAAAAGAGCATTAGTGGCAGAGCCATCTTCAACAACAGTAAAGCCCTCAACAAAAAGAATCAAGAGGATCGTTGGTGCGCAGAAATTGTGATTACACTTTAATTATGTAAAATTCATTGCTCTTTCATTCCCTGGTAATGGCGCCAAACACATGATGCCAATACCATGGTTCACAACTTCGCACAACTAACCAGCAAGTGCACTGGGTCGTCCATGTAATACCTTACGTGAGTAAGGGTCGAATCCCACGGAGATTGTTGGTATGAACCAAGCTATGGTCACCTTGTAAATCTCAGTCAGGCAGATATAAAATAGTAATAAGGTTTTCAAAATTAATTAATAAAATAGGGATATAAATACTTATGTAAATCACTGGTGAGAATTTCAGATAAGCGAATAGAGATGCTTTCGTTCCTCTGAACCTCTGCTTTCCTGCTATCTTCATCCAATCAGTCTTACTCCCTTCCATGGCTGGCTTTATCTGATACATCACCACTGTCAATGGCTACTTTCGGTCTTCTCTCGGGAAAATGATCCAAATGCCCTGTCACGGCACGGCTAATCATCTGGAGGCATCACCCTTGTCAATGGTTTCATCTTATCCTCTCAGTGAAAATGGTCAACGCACCCTGTCACGGCACGGCTATTCATCTGTCGGTTCTCGATCATGCTGGAATAGGATTTACTATCCTTTTGCGTCTGTCACTACGCCCGGCAATCACGAGTTTGAAGCTCGTCACAATCATTCAATCATTGAATCCTACTCGGAATACCACAGACAAGGTTTAGACTTTCCGGATTCTCTTGAATGCCGCCATCATTCTAGCTTACACCACGAAGATTCTGATTAAGAGATCTAAGAGATACTCATTCAGTCGAAGGTAGAACGGAAGTGGTTATCAGGCACGCGTTCATAGGGAATGATGATGATTGTCACGTTCATCACATTCAGGTTGAAGTGCAAATGAATATCTTAGAAGCGAAATAAGATGAATTGAATAGAAAACAGTAGTACTTTGCATTAATCTTTGAGGAACAGCAGAGCTCCACACCTTAATCTATGGAGTGCAGAAACTCTACCGTTGAAAATACATAAGTGATAATGGAGTTCATTGGTCTCGGCCCCAGAGGGGAACCGGAGTAACCAAGACTGTGAATACAATGATAACAAGTTCTATTTATAATAAACTAGCTACTAGGGTTTACAGAAGTAAGTAATTGATGCATAGATCCACTTCCGGGGCCCACTTGGTGTGTGCTTGGGCTGAGCTTGAGTGTTACACGTGTAGAGGTCATTCCTGGAGTTGAACGCCAGTTTTGGTGCCAGTTTGGGCGTTGAACTCCACTTTGCAACTTGTTTCTGGCGCTGGACGCCAGAATTGGACAGAGAACTGGCGTTGAACGCCAGTTTGCGTCATCTAAACTTGGGCAAAGTATAGACTATTATACATTTCTGGAAAGCCCTGGATGTCTACTTTCCAACGCAATTAGAAGCGTGCCATTTTGAGTTCTGTAGCTCCAGAAAATCTACTTTGAGTGCAGGGAGGTCAGAATCCAACAGCATCAGCAGTCCTTCTTCAACCTCTGAATCTGATTTTTGCTCAAGTCCCTCAATTTCAGCCAGAAAATACCTGAAATCACAGAAAAACACACAAACTCATAGTAAAGTCCAGAAATGTGAATTTAACATAAAAACTAATGAAAACATCCCTAAAAGTAACTAGATCCTACTAAAAACATACTAAAAACAATGCCAAAAAGCGTATAAATTATCCGCTCATCACAACACCAAACTTAAATTGTTGCTTGTCCCCAAGCAACTAAAAATCAAATAGGATAAAAAGAAGAGAATATACTATAAATTCCAAACTATCAATGAAACAGAGCTTCAATCATATGAGCGGGACTTATAGCTTTTTGCCTCTTGAATAGTTTTGGCATCCCACTTTATCCATTGAAGTTCAGAATGATTGGCATCTATAGGAACTCAGAGTTCATATAGTTTTATTGACTCTCCTAGTTCAGTATGATGATTCTTGAATACAGCTATTTTATGAGTCTTGGCTGTGGCCCTAAGCACTTTGTTTTCCAGTATTACCACCGGATACATAAATGCCACAGACACATAATTGGGTGAACCTTTTCAGATTGTGACTCAGCTTTGCTAAAGTCCCCAATTAGAGGTGTCCAGGGTTCTTAAGCACACTCTTTTTTTGCTTTGGACCTTGACTTTAACCGCTCAGTCTCAAGTTTTCACTTGACACCTTCACGCCACAAGCACATGGTTAGGGACAGCTTGGTTTAGCCGCTTAGACCAGGATTTTATTCCTTTAGGCCCTCCTATCCACTGATGCTCAAAGTCTTGGGATCCTTTTTATTTGCCCTTGACTTTTGGTTTTAAGGGTTATTGGCTTTTTGCTCTTGCCTCTTGGTTTTAAGAGCTTTTGGCTTTTTCTGCTTGCTTTTTCTTTCTATTTTTCTTTCGCCTATTTTTTTTTCTGCAAGCTTTGTTCTTTGCTGCTTTTTCTTGCTTCAAGAATCATTTTTATGATTTTTCAGATTATCAAATAACATGTCTCCTTGTCATCATTCTTTCAAGAGCCAACATATTTAACATTCTTAAAACAACAACTTCAAAAGACATATGCACTGTTCAAGCATACATTCAGAAAATAAGAAGCATTGTCACCACATCAATATAATTAAGCTAAGTTCAAGGATAAATTCGAAACTCATGTACTTCTTGTTCTTTTGAATTAAAACATTTTTCATTTAAGAGAGGTGATGGATTCATAGGATATTCATAACTTTAAGACAAAGTTACTAACTACTAATGATCATGTAATGAAGACACAAACATAGATAAGCACATAACATAGAAAACAAAAAACAGAAGAAATAAGAACAAGGAATGAATCCACCTTAGTGATGGTGGCGTTTCCTTCTTGAGGAACCAATGATGTCCTTGAGCTCTTCTATGTCTCTTCCTTGTCTTTGTTGCTCCTCCCTCATTGCTTTTTGATCTTCTCTTATTTCATGGAGCATGATGGAGTGCTCTTGATGTTCCACCCTTAGTTGTCCCATATTGGAACTCAATTCTCCTAGGGAGGTGTTGATTTGCTCCCAATAGTTTTGTGGAGGAAAGTGCATTTGAGGCATCTCCGGGATCTCATGGTGATGAGCTTCATACGCCTCTTGAGCTCCATGAATGGGCTCTCTTGCTTGCTCCATCTTTTTCTTAATGATGGGCTTATCCTCTTTGATGAGGATATCTCCCTCTATGTCAATCCCAGCCGAATTGCATAGGTGGCAAATGAGGTGAGGAAAGGCTAACCTTGCCATAGTGGAGGACTTGTCAGCCACCTTGTAGAGTTCTTGAGGTATAATCTCATGAACTTCCACCTCTTCTCCAATCATGATGCTATGGATCATGATGGCCCGGTCTATAGTAACTTCAGACCGGTTGCTAGGGGGAATGATTGAGCATTGAATAAACTCCAACCATCCTCTAGCTACAGGCTTGAGGTACAATCTTCTTAGTTGAACCGGCTTGCCTTTGGAGTCAATCTTCCATTGAGCTCCTTCTACACATATGTCCATAAGGACTTGGTCCAACCTTTGATCAAAGTTGACTCTCCTTCTGTAGGGGCGTGCGTTCTCTTCCATGTTTGGCAAGTTGATTGCCAACCTCACATTTTTCGGACTAAAATCTAAGTATTTCTCCCGAACCATTGTAACATAGTTCTTTGGATCCTGGTTCTTACTTTGATCATGGTTCTTGGTGATACATGCATTGGCATAGAACTCTTGAACCATTAGGATGCCGACTTGTTGGATGGGATTTGTTAGAACTTCCCAACCTTTTCTTTGAATTTCATGTCGGATCTCTGGATACTCATTTCTTTTGAGTTTGAAAGGGACCTCAGAGATCACCTTCTTCTTGGCCACAACATCATAGAAGTGGTCTTGATGGGATTTGGAGAAGAACCTTCCATCTCCCATGACTCGGATGTGGAAGCTTTTGTCTTCCCTTTCCCCTTTCTAGAGGATTCTCCGGTCTTAGGTGCCATCAATGGTAATGGAAAAACAAAAAGCTTATGCTTTTACCACACCAAACTTAGAATTTTGCTCGCCCTCGAGCAATAAAAGAAAGAATAGATGAAGAAGAAGAAGAAATGGAGGAGAGGGAGAGTGGGAAGTGTTTCGGCCAAGAAGGGTGTAGAGGGGTGTGTTGTGTGAATTTGATGAAGAATGGAGGGCTTTATATAGGGAAGGGATGGGGGGGTTAAGGTTCGGCCATATGGGTGGGTTTGGGTGGAAATTAGTTTTGAATTTTGAAGGTAGGTGGAGTTTATGAGGTAGGTTTATGGGAAAGAGTGGGTGGATGTGAGTGGTGAAGGTTTAATAGGGAAGAGGGATGGAGGTGATAGGTGAAGGGTTTTGGGGAAGAGTGTTTATGGGATTGTGTGAAAGAGGGGTGAGAAGAAGTGAGTGGAGGTAGGTGGGGATCCTGTGGGGTCCACAGATTCTGAGATGATCCTGTGGGGTCCACAGATCCTGAGGTGTTCAAGAATTTACAACCTTGCACCAAATTAGGCATGTAAAATGCCCTTGCACACAACTCTGGGCGTTCAGCGCCAGGTTGGTGCCCATTTCGGGCGTTCAACGCCCATTTGTTGCCATTTCTGGCGTTGAACGCCAGAACCATGCTTGTTCTGGGCGTTCAGCGCCAGGATGCTGCCCATTTTGGGCGTTCAGCGCCAGAACCATGCTCTGTTCTGGCGTTGAACGCCAGACAGATGCTCCTCCAGGGTGTGATTTTTCTTCTGCTATTTTTGATTCCGTTTTTAATTTTTTTGTTTATTTTGTGACTCCACATGATCATGAACCTATAAAGACATATAACTAAGAAAAATATAGTTAGATAAATAAAAATTGGGTTGCCTCCCAACAAGCGCTTCTTTAATGTCAATAGCTTGACAGTGGGCTCTCATGGAGCCTCACAGATGTTCAGAGCATTGTTGAGACTCTCCAACACCAAACTTAGAGTTTGGATATGGGAGTTCAACACCAAACATAGAGTTTGGTTGTGGCCTCCCAACACCAAACTTAGTGTTTGACTGTGGGGGCTTTGGTTGACTCTGCTTTGAGAGAAGCTTTTTATGCTTCCTCTCGATGGATGCAGAGAGAGATCCTTGAGTTGTAAACACAAGGTTGTCCTCATTCAATTGAAGGATCAATTCTCCTCTGTCCACATCAATCACAGCTCTTGCTGTGGCTAGGAAAGGTCTTCCTAGGATGATGGATTCATCCTCTCCCTTTCCAGTATCCAGGACTATGAAATCAGCAGGGATGTAAAGGCCTTCAACCTTTACTAGCACATCCTCTACTTGTCCATAAGCCTATTTTCTTGAATTGTTTGCCATCTCTAATGAGATTTTAGCAGCTTGCACCCCATAGATTCTCAGTTTTTCTACTACAGAGAGGGGCATGAGGTTTATTCCTGAACCAAGGTCACACAGAGCCTTAAAGATCATGGTGCCTATGGTACAAGGTATTATGAACTTTCCAGGATCCTGTCTCTTCTGAGGCAATGTCAGTTGATCCAGATCACTTAGTTCATTGGTGAACAAGGGAGGTTCATCTTCCCAAGTATCAATGCCAAATAATTTGGCATTTAGCTTCATAATTGCACCAAGGAACTTGGCAGCTTGCTCTTCAGTAACATCCTCATTCTCTTCAGAAGAGGAATACTCACCAGAGCTCATGAATGGCATAAGAAGGTTCAATGGAATCTCTATGGTCTCTAGATGAGCCTTAGAGTCCTTTGGTTCCTCAGAGGGAAGCTCCTTATTGACCACTGGACGTCCCAGGAGGTCTTCCTCCTTGGGATTCACGTCCTCTCCTTCCCTTACAGGTTCGGCTATGGTGCTTATGTCAATGGCCTTGCACTCTCCTTTTGGATTCTCTTCTGTATTGCTTGGGAGAGTACTAGGAGGGATTTCAGTGATCCTTTTAATCAGCTGGCCCACTTGTGCTTCCAAATTTCTAATGGAAGACCTTGTTTCATTCATGAAACTTGCAGTGGCCTTGGATAGATCAGAGACTAAGTTTGCTAAATTAAAAGTATTTTGTTCAGAGTTCTCTGTCTGTTGCTGAGTGGATGATGGAAAGTGTTTATTATTGTTAAACCTGTTTCTTCCACCATTGTTAAAGCCTTGTTGAGGCTTTTGATCCTTCCATGAGAGATTTGGATGATTTCTCCATGATGGATTATAGGTGTTTCCATAAGGTTCACCTAAGTAATTCACCTCTGCTATTGCAGGGTTCTCAGGATCATAAGCTTCTTCTGCATAAGAAGCTTCTTGAGTACTGTTGGATGCGGTTTGCATTCCATTCAGACTCTTAGAAATCATATTGACTTGCTGAGTCAATATTTTGTTCTGAGCCAATATGGCATTCAGAGTATCAACTTCAAGAACTCCCTTCTTCATAGGCGTCCCATTACTCACACGATTCCTCTCAGAAGTGTACATGAACTGGTTATTAGCAACCATGTCAATGAGTTCTTGAGCTTCTGCAGGCGTTTTCTTTAGGTGAATGGATCCACCTACAGAAGTATCCAATGACATCTTTGATATCTCAGATAAACCATCATAGAAGATATCCAGGATGGTCCATTCTGAAAGCATGTCAGAAGGACACTTTTTGGTCAGCTGCTTGTATCTTTCCCAAGCATCATAGAGGGATTCATCTTCTTTCTGTCTGAAGGCTTGAACATCCACTCTAAGCTTGCTCAGCTTTTGAGGAAGAAAGAACTTGGCTAAGAAAGCCGTGACCAGCTTATCCCAAGAGTTCAGGCTGTCTTTGGGTTGAGAGTCCAACCAGATTCTAGCTCTGTCTCTTACAGCAAATGGGAAAAGCATGAGCCTGTAGACTTCAGGATCTACTCCATTAGTCTTAACAGTATCACAGATCTGCCAGAATTCAGTTAAGAACTGAAAAGGATCTTCAGATGGAAGTCCATCAAACTTGCAGTTCTGCTGCATCAGAGAAACTAGCTGAGGTTTCAGCTCAAAATTGTTTGCTCCAATGGTAGGAATGGAGATGCTTCTTCCATGTAAATTGGAATTTGGTGCAGTAAAGTCACCAAGCATCCTCCTTGCATTATTATTATTTTCAGCTGCCATCTCCTCTTCCTGTTCGAAAATTTCTGTAAGGTTATCTCTGGATTGTTGTATTTTAGCTTCTCTTAGTTTCCTTTTCAGAGTCCTTTCAGGTTCTGGATCTGCTTCAACAAGAACCTGATTTTAGCTTCTCTTAGTTTCCTCTTCCTGTTTGAAAAAGATTTGATTTTTGAAAAAGATTTTGAAAAAGATAAGAATTTCAAATTGAAAATTTGATTTGACTCATAAGAAACAACTTGATTTTAAAAAATTTTGAAAAAGTCAACTCAAATTTTTGAATTTGATGAGAGAAAAAAGGGAAAGATATTTTTTTTGAATTTTTATAATGAGAGGAAAAACATTAAAATTATGCAATGCATGAAATTTTTAGATCAAAACAATGAATGCATGCAAGAATGCTATGAATGTCAAGATGAACACCAAGAACACTATGAATGTCAAGATGAACATCAAGAACACATTTTTGAAAAATTTTTAATGCAAGGAAAACATGCAAGACACCAAACTTAGAATTCTTTAATGCTTAGACACTAAGAATTCAAGAATGCATATGAAAAACAAGAAAAGACACAAAACATGCAAATGCAAAGATCAAACAAGAAGACTTACCAAGAACAACTTGAAGATCATGAAGAACACTATGAATGCATGAAAATTTTCGAAAAATGCAAGATGAGTATGCAATTGACACCAAACTTATAACATGACTCAAGACTCAAACAAGAAACATGAAAAATATTTTTGATTTTTATGATTTTATGAATTTTTTGTAATTTTTTTTTTTTCGAAAATTATTTGAAAAACAAAAATAAGGATTCCAAAATTTTTAATATGAATTCCAGGAATCTTGCATTGTTAGTCTAAAGCTTCAGTCCAGGAATTAGACATGGCTCACTAGCAAGCCAAGCTTTCAATGAAAGCTCCGGTCCAAAACACTAGACATGGCCAATGGCCAGCCAAGCTTTAGCATGTAAATCAGGAACAGTAGCAGGTGGATTAATAACAACTAGCTTGCTCTTGATAACAAATTGCAAGCCTCAGTCCAAATGAATTTAGACATGACTTTACAGCCAACCAGGCTTAGCATGCTTCATGAAACACTAGAATTCATTCTTAAAAATCCTAGAGAAAAATATATTTTTGAAAACATTTTTTTTTGAAAAAGGTAAGATAAGAAGATTACCCAATATGAGCAACAAGATGAACCGTCAGTTGTCCAAACTCGAACAATCTCCGGCAACGGCGCCAAAAACTTGGTGCGCAGAAATTGTGATTACACTTTAATTATGTAAAATTCATTGCTCTTTCTTTCCCTGGTAATGGCGCCAAACACATGATGCCAATACCATGGTTCACAACTTCGCACAACTAACCAGCAAGTGCACTGGCTCGTCCAAGTAATACCTTACGTGAGTAAGGGTCGAATCCCACGGAGATTGTTGGTATGAAGCAAGCTATGGTCACCTTGTAAATCTCAGTCAGGCAGATATAAAATAGTAATAAAGTTTTCGAAATTAATTAATAAAATAGGGATAGAAATACTTATGTAAATCACTGGTGAGAATTTCAGATAAGCGAATAGAGATGCTTTCGTTCCTCTGAACCTCTGCTTTCCTGCTATCTTCATCCAATCAGTCTTACTCCCTTCCATGGCTGGCTTTATGTGATACATCACCACTGTCAATGGCTACTTTCAGTCTTCTCTCGGGAAAATGATCCAAATGCCCTGTCACGGCACGGCTAATCGTCTGGAGGCATCACCCTTGTCAATGGTTTCATCTTATCCTCTCAGTGAAAATGGTCAACGCACCCTGTCACGGCACGACTATTCATCTGTCGGTTCTCGATCATGCTGGAATAGGATTTACTATCCTTTTGCGTCTGTCACTACGCCCGGCAATCGGGAGTTTGAAGCTTGTCACAGTCATTCAATCATTGAATCCTACTTGGAATACCCCAGACAAGGTTTAGACTTTCCGGATTCTCTTGAATGTCGCCATCATTCTAGCTTACACCATGAAGATTCTGATTAAGAGATCTAAGAGATACTCATTCAGTCGAAGGTAGAACGGAAGTGGTTGTCAGGCACGCGTTCATAGGGAATGATGATGATTGTCACGTTCATCACATTCAGGTTGAAGTGCGAATGAATATCTTAGAAGCGAAATAAGATGAATTGAATAGAAAACAATAGTACTTTGCATTAATCTTTGAGGAACAGCAGAGCTCCACACCTTAATCTATGGAGTGCAGAAACTCTACCGTTGAAAATACATAAGTGATAATGGAGTTCATTGGTCTCGGCCCCAGAGGGGAACCGGAGTAACCAAGACTGTGAATGCAATGATAACAAGTTCTATTTATAATAAACTAGCTACTAGGGTTTACAAAAGTAAGTAATTGATGCATAAATCCACTTCCAGGGCCCACTTGGTGTGTGCTTGGGCTGAGCTTGAGTGTTACATGTGTAGAGGTCATTCCTGGAGTCGAACGCCAGTTTTGGTGCCAGTTTGGGCGTTAAACTCCACTTTGCAACTTGTTTCTGGCGCTGGACGCCAGAATTGGGCAGAGAACTGGCGTTGAACGCCAGTTTGCATCGTCTAAACTTGGGCAAAGTATGGACTATTATACATTGCTGGAAAGCGCTGGATGTCTACTTTCCAACGCAATTAGAAGCGCGCCATTTCGAGTTCTGTAGCTCCAGAAAATCCACTTTGAGTGCAGGGAGGTCAGAATCCAACCGCATCAGCAGTCCTTCTTCAACCTCTGAATCTGATTTTTGCTCAAGTCCCTCAATTTCAGCCAGAAAATACCTGAAATCACAGAAAAACACATAAACTCATAGTAAAGTCCAGAAATGTGAATTTAACATAAAAACTAATGAAAACATCCCTAAAAGTAACTAGATCCTACTAAAAACATACTAAAAACAATGCCAAAAAGCATATAAATTATCCGCTCATCAATCATCAAGGTCGATGAAAAAGAAAAAGCCTTCCCAGCAAAGGACATTGTGCGGTTTCCTAACCGCTACTGTGAGCAGATGTTCCCCATCCTGGCAGAGAGGAATTATAACAATGAATACCTTCTCATCCTCCCAAACCACATTGCTGAATTTGTTGAGCCGCAAATTGAACGAAGACAATGGGGATTCCTACGGAGACAGCCACGGCAGGTTAATCTCTCATGGGTAGTAGAATTCTACTCCAACTTTCACATGCCAACCATGCAGTCTGTCTATATCCGTCAGAAGCAAGTCCCCATAACTGAAGAGGCCATTCAACAAGCTTTAGATCTTCCCCCTGCTCCAGAAGGATTGGACGCATTCCAAGAAGCCTCACTCAAGCGCCAGACATACCAATTTGACTGGGACGCCGTTCTCAGAGTTATCGCACAACCTGGCAGCAGATGGATATACGGATACCATCGATCCCTACCAAAAGGGATATCGGCTTCAGCACTTACCTTGGAGGCTCGAGTATGGGCACAAATTATGTCTCATTACGTCTTTCCGAGCACTCACGAGTCCTCCTTCACTACAGACATGGCTGTTTTACTCTGGTGTATCCTTACAAACAAGCACCTCAATTTACCAAGACACATTTAGAATGCAATGGGACACGTGCAGAGAGCGGGTAACTTACCTTTTTCTGCCTTGATTTCAGATCTCGTCTCGGCAGCCGGAGTCTCCTAGAGAGCTGGGGACACCAAAGCCTTACTTCCACGGGATGATCAGTACATCCCTAACGGGAAATATATCAGACCACCAGCAGCCACTACAAGCCAGCCTACAGAACCGGCTGAAGACATTCTTCCTTCAACACCAGAAGCACCTACAACAAACCAACTGCTCCATCAGATACTTGAAAGGTTGGATCGGTAGGAACACAAAGCAAAGTTAAGAGAGCACCGTAACAAGTGCCGATTCACATGCCTTAAGGAGCTATTTCTGGGAAAATACAGATCTGACGACGATCCAGACGCCCCGGACTCCACCTCATTTACCAGCATAGGGAGCCATGACGGTCCTGATGGTGGAGATGCTGCTACCAGCCCCACTTTGTTCTTGACAGATGGCACCGAGGACGGTGCAAAGCCTTAAGTATGGAGAGGTCGGTCAGTACCTGACTTCCGGAGGTAATTTCTTTTTCCTAAACACCAATAAAATAGGATATTTAGTTAATTTTTCTTTTGTTTAGGATAGGATAAATTGCATAGTAATAATTGGTTGCATGCATGTTCTACTTTATTGAAAATAATAAGTTTCTTCTAAGACCTTATTTTTTGAAAAATTTCACTAATTTAAATCAAAACCTTTGTGTACCCTTGTTTGAAGTTGTATTTAGAACATAGTTTAAAAAGCTAAGAACACACAACCTGTGAGATTTGAGCTTAATTACATGGTTACATTATTTAACCATAAATATTTTATTCTTGTGTGTTTACTTCTCTATGATTGTAATCTTATTTTGTTTCATCTTATATGTCCAATGTTTAATATGTTATATGCATGCGTATGATTGAGGCCATTATTTGTTTAGCTCACTTATCCCAAATAAGCCTACCCTTTAAATTACCTTTGTCAGCCACTTTGAGCCTTTTTATCCCATTTGTTCTATATTTTACCACATTACTAGCCTTAAGTGGAAAAGTAATTAAATATCCCAATTCAATCTTTGGTTAGCTTAAGATAGAAATTGTGTTTTAATTAAGTATGGGAAAATTATGGGAACAAGGGCTAATAAGGGAATGTGTCACGATAAAATAATGGGAATTTGGGTACCTACTCATGTGAGACTAGAAAAATTAAAAATCCATGTGCATTGATAAGTTATGTTTATTTTTATTTATTTAAAAAAATATAATATATATATATATATATATATAGTAAATGTTTAAATAAATATAAGGGGACAAAATTACCCCAATTCTAAGTTAAGTTAAGCTCCAAGATCAATGCATATGTGATAAAATTAAAGAAAGTTGATGCATGAGTATATAATGCAAAGTGGGAAATTTTTGGGTAGCTAGGCATGATTCTAGAGTTATATAGAGTATATGTATGTTAGGTGAGAGCTTAGGTTAATTAAAGATTCAATTTATAGCTCACTTAGCCATATATATATACCCTTACCCTTACCTTAGCCCCATTACAACCTTAAAAAGACCTCACGATGTTTGCATTGGTATGTTAAATATTGTTGATTGGTTAGGTGAAGAACAAATTTTAGAAAGCATGACTAGAGAAGAGTAGAGTGATTACCCTATACACTTGAGTGATTAGAGTGCACATACACTACCAGTAAGGGTTCAGTGCTTAATTCTATGTTCCCTACTTTCATGAGCTGTCTTCTTACAATGTTACCTGTATTTACTATATGAATTAAGTTAGTGAAATCTAATTTATATTTGTCTTGAAGAGCTTATTTACTTTAACCAAGTAGACAAGAATCATATAGTTGCATTTATATATATATATTGCATTGCATTGCATGAGTTCTACATGTCCCTACTCATTTACTTTATCTCCTTCAACTAAGCATGAGAACATGCTAATGTTTAAGTATGGGGAGGTTGGTAAACCATTATTTTATAATTTATATTGTGTTTAATTGTATGGTTTTATCAATTCTTTACCCACTTATTCATATGATAAGCATGTATTTACAATTCCTTTCCAAAATCACTCCATGGTTGAAAACTTGCTTCCTATAAACCTTTAGTTATGTATTTTGATTCTCCTTTATCCCATTCGATGCCGTGATATGTGTGTTAAGTGTTTCAGGCTTCATAGGGCATGAATGACTTGGAAATTGGAGAGGAAGCTTGCAAAAATGGAAGGAACACAAGAAACTAAGGAGATGACCAGCGAGCAATGACGCGAGCGCATGGCCCATGCGAACGCCGAAATGGAGAATTCGCAACGACGCGGATGCGTGCCTGACATAAACTCGTGGATTGGAGTCTGCACGAATGACGCGAATGCATGAACCACGCGAACGCGTGGCAAGGAAAAACGCTGAATGACGCGAACGCGTGGATGACGCATATGCGTGACCTGCGCGATCTGCAGATATAACAGAATTCGCTGGGTGCAATTTCGGGCCCATTTTGACCCAGTTTTCGGCCCAGAAACACAGACTAAACCTAGGGAACATGCAGAAACTCAAGGGGGCATCCACACACATTCAGATTCATCACATTAGGATTACTCTTAGTTTCAGATCTGAATCTAGACTAGTGTTACATTGATAGTTTATGCTTTTGCTTTGGATTGTGGATGTTGAAGAGCCATTACCTCCGTTGAAGACATTACTTTTGTTTGCTTCTTTACTCCTTTATTTTTAATTAATTATTCATTGACTCTGTTCAGATAATTATGTTGCATTTTGAATCTATTAATATATGAAGTTATTTTTATTTAATTAATTTTTTTCTCTATTTTATTTTATTTAATTATGCCTTCTCATATTTTTATGATTATTAATTTCATGTCAATGGAGTAGAATTTCTACTTGACATGGGGGTTGATTAAAAGGAGATACTAGAGTTGGAATGCTCAAGTGCTTAGTTGAATTGGACGTTGTTAGCTAATTCCATACCTACTAACACTAGACCTCCCTAAGGGAGAGGACTAGGAATTGAGGGTGAGAGTTAGTTTAATCACCATACTTTTCCTTATTTAGTAAGGGCTAATCGAGTGAGAACAACAACCTTTTTATACTACACTTGAGAAGATTCCAACAAAGATAGAAATTCTATTTAATTATTCCCCCAGTCAAGGCCTTTTATTCAGAGTATTAATAATTATTCTTAGTTTATTTTTACTGCCTCAGTTCACAATTATTTTAATTACTCATTATCAAACTCAACTTTCTAGGAAATTTCTGATTAATAAGTTAGCACTCTTTCCTGCAACTCGTTGGGAGACGACCTGGGACTCATGCTCCCAGTATCTTTATTTCTAAAATTTGTGACAACCCTTTTTAAATTGGTGAGACAGATCTTAGCCGGTTAAGAGCTATACGTGCAACGCTGTTCTCTTAATTGAAATCTCTTAATTGGTTAACTTCTGCCACTCATCAATCTTCAAAGTGTTCTTGGTGTTCATCTTGACGTTCAAAGTGTTCTTGCATGCATTTATTGTTTTGATCTTAAATTTTTATGTTTTGTTTCATTTTTGTTGTTTAATGAAGGAAGAGAAAAACAACAAAATAATATTTCTTCATTAATTCAAAAATAAAAAATAATATCTTTCCCTTATTTCACTCATAAATTTCGAAATTTTGGGTTGACTTAATAAAAAATTTTTAAAATTTAGTTGTTTCTTGTTAGCCAAGCCAAAATTTCAATTTAAAAAATTATATCTTTTCAAATCTTTTTCAAAATCAAACCTTTTTCATTTTTCTTTCATGTTTTTTGAAAATTCTTCAAAATTAATTTTCAAAATCTTTTTCTTATTTTTATCTCACATTTTCGAAATTATTTCTAACATTTATTGTTTTGATTCAAAAATTTCAAGTTGTTACTTGCCTATTAAGAAAGGGTCAATCTTTAAATTCTAGAATCATATCTTTTAGTTTCTTATTAGTCAAGTCATCATCTTTAATTTTCAAAATCAAATCTTTTTAAATTCCTCTTTCAAATCTTTTTCAAAATAAATTTCAATCATATCTTTTTCAAAATTTAATTTCAAAATCTTTTTCTAACTTCTTATCTTTTCAAAAATTATTTTCAAATCTTTTTCAATTAACCACTTAACTTGTTTGTTTTTAATTTTAAAAAGTTTACTATTTCTTATCTTTTTCAAAACCACCTAACTACGTTTCTCTCTCATTAATTTCGAAAACAACTAACCAGTTTTTCAAAATCCTTTTTATTAACTAATTGTTGTAAATTCTAATTTTATTTTATTTCTTTTCTTAAATTTCAAATTCTAACTTAATTAATTAAATAAAAATAAAAATTTTTTTCTTCCCCCTCTTTTTAAAATTCGAATACTCTCTCTCTCATCTCTTTCTATTTATTTTATTTATTCACTAACATCCCTCTTCTTAAAATTTGAACCCTCTCCCTCTCTCTGTGTTCGAATGCTTCTTATTCCCTCTCTACCTCATTCTTCTATTCTTCCATTCTTCTACTCACATAAAGGAATCTCTATACTGTGACATAGAAGATTCCTCTTCTTCTCTGTTATCTTTTTTTTCATATGAGCAGTAACAAGGATAAAAACATTCTTGTTGAAGCTGATCCTGAACCTGAAAGGACTCTAAAGAGGAAGCTAAGAGAAGCTAAAGCACAACACACTGGAGAGGACCTTTCAGAAATTTTTGAAAAAGAAGTAAACATGGTAGCCGAAAATAACAACAATGGTGGAGATGCAAGGAAGATGCTTGGTGACTTCACTGCACCAACTTTTGACTTCTATGGAAGAAGCATCTCAATTCCTGCAATTGGAGAAAACAACTTTGAGCTTAAGCCTCAATTAGTTTCTCTAATGCAGCAGAATTGCAAGTTTCATGGACTTTCATTGGAAGATCCTCATCAGTTCTTAGCTGAATTCTTGTAAATCTGTGACACTGTTAAGACCAATGGGGTTAATCCTGAGGTCTACAGACTTATGCTTTTCCCTTTTGCTGTAAAAGACAGAGCTAGGATATGGTTGGACTCACAACCTAAAGAAAGCCTGAATTCTTGGAAAAAGTTGATCAATGATTTCTTGGCCAAATTCTTTCCACTTTAAAAGTTGAGCAAGCTTAGAGTGGAAGTCCAAACCTTCAGACAGAAAGAAGGTGAATCCCTCTATGATGCTTGGAAAAGATACAAGCAATTGATCAGAAAGTGTCTTTCTGATATGCTTTCAGAATGGAGCATCTTATGTATATTCTATGATGGTCTGTCTGAATTGTCCAAGATGTCATTGGATCACTCTGCTGGTGGATCTCTACATCTGAAGAAAATGCCTGCAAAAGCCTAGGAACTCATTGAAATGGTTGCAAATAACTAGTTCATGTACACTTCTGAATGAAATCCTGTGAATAATGGGATGACTCAGAAGAAAGGAGTTCTTGAGATTGATACTCTGAATGCCATATTGGCTCAGAACAAAATATTGACTCAGCAAGTCAATATGATTTCTCAAAATATGATTGGAATGCAAGCTGCATCCAGCAGTACTAAAGAAGATTCATCTGAAGGAGAAGCTTATGACTCTGAGAATCCTGGAATAGAAGAGGTGAATTACATGGGAGAATCCTATGGAAACACCAATAATCCTTCATGGAGAAATCATCCTAATTTCTCATGGAAGGATCAGTAGAAGCCTAATCAAGGCTTCAATAATAATAATGGTGGGAGAAATAGGTTTGGCAATAGCAAGCCTTTTTCATCATCTTCTCAGCAACAGACAGAGAATTCTAAGCAGAGCCTCTCTGATCTGATCTATCTAAAACCACTCTCAGTTTTATGACTGAAACAAGGTCCTTCATTAGAAATTTGGAGGCACAAGTGGGTCAGCTGAGTAAAAGAGTTACTAAAATCCCTCCTAGTACTCTCTCATGCAATACAGAAGAGAACCCAAAGAGAGAGTGCAAGGCTATCAATATGTCCAAAACGGCCGAACCTGTAGAGGAGGAAGAGGCAGTGATTTCCAGTGAGGAAGACCTCAATGGACATGTACTGACCACTAAGGAGTTTCCTAATGAGGAACCAAAGGAATCTGAGGCTCATAGAGAGACCATAGAGATTCTACTGAACTTACTGTTGCCATTCACGAGCTTTGATGAGTATTCTTCCTCTGAAGAGGATGAAGATATTATTGAAGAGCAAGTCACTTTGTATCTTGGAGTAATCATGAAGCTGAATGCCAAGTTATTTGGTAATAAGACTTGGGAGGATGAACCTCCATTGATCATCAATGAACTGAATGCTTTGGTTCAGTTGAAATTACCTCAGAAGAAACCGGATCCTGAAAAGTTCTTAATACCTTGTACCATAGGCACCATGACCTTTGAAAAGACTCTGTGTGACCTGGGGTCAGGAATAAACCTCATGCCACTCTCTGTGAAGGAGAAACTAGGGATCTTTGAGGCACAAGCTGCAAGAATCTCACTAGAGATGGCAAACAAATCAAGGAAACAGGCTTATGGACTTGTAGAGGATGTTTTAGTGAAGGTTGAAGGCCTATACATCCCTGCCGATTTTATAATCCTAGACACTGAGAAGGAAGAGGATGGATCCATTATCCTTGGAAGACCCTTCCTAGCCACAGCAAGAGCTGTGATTGATGTGGATAGAGGAGAGTTAGTCCTTCAATTGAATGAGGACTACCTTGTGTTTAAGGCTCAAGGATCTTCTTCTGTAACCATGGAGAGAAAGCATAAAAAGCTTCTCTCAATACAGAGTCAAACAGAGCCCCCACATTCAACTTTTAAGTTTGGTGTTGGGAGGCCACCATTAAGCTCTAACTCTCTGTGAAGGTCTCTAAGAGCTCACTGTCAAGCTATTGACATTAAAGAAGTACTTATTGGGAGGCAACCCAATGTTATTTAATTATATTTATTCATAGACATTTATTTTCCATTGTCTTGTTATGTTTTCTTTAGGTAGATGATCATGTGGAGTTACAAAAACAGCTACAAAAATAAAGCAGAATCAAAAACAGCATTAAAAATACCACACCCTGGAGGACAGGCTTACTGGCATTTAAACGCCAGTAAGGATAGCAGAATGGGCATTTAATGCCCAGTCTGGCAGCATTCTGGGCGTTAAATGCCATAAATGGTAGACAGACTGGCGTTTAACGCCAGAAAAGGGTGTATGGCTGGCATTAAATGCCAGAAATGGCACACAGAGGGCGTTTAAATGCCAGAAAGGTGCAGGGACCAGAATTCCTTGACACCTCAGGATCTGTGAACCCCACAGGATCCCTACCTACCCCACCTCTTCTTCTCTCCTCTTTACACTTCTCCATAACACTCTTCCCCAAATACCCTTGACCAATCCCATCAATACCTCTTCCCCAAACACCATTCACCTATCAAATCTTACCCTCTTCCCCACAATCTCTTCACCACTCACATCCATCCATCATAAAACCCCACCTACCTCACCATTCAAATTCAAAACATTTCCCTTCCAAACCCAACCCCTCATACACGACTTCCATCTCTCTCTTACCCTATAAATACCCCTCCTTACCACCTTCAATTTCACACATCTTACACACTTAAATCCTCTTGGCCGAATCCACTCCTCCCCTCCATCTCCTCCATTTTTTCTTCTTCTCCTCATTTCTTCCTTCTTTTGCTCGAGGACGAGCAAACCTTCTAAGTTTGGTGTAGAAAAAGCTTTGCTTTTTGTTTTTCCATAACCATTAATGGCACCTAAGGCCGGAGAAACCTCTAGAAAGAGGAAAGGAAAGGCAATTGCTTCCACCTCCAAGTCATGGGAGATGGAGAGATTCATCTCAAAAGTCCATCAAGACCACTTCTATGAAGTTGTGGCCAAGAAAAAGGTGATCCCCGAGGTCCCCTTCATGCTCAAAAAGAGTGAATATCCAGAGATCTGACCTGAGGTTCAAAAAAGAGGTTGGGAAGCTCTCACCAACCCCATCCAACAAGTCAGAATCTTAATGGTTCAAGAGTTCTATGCTAATGCATGGATCACTAAGAACCATGATCAAAGTGTGAACCCAAACCCAAAGAATTGGCTTACAATGGTTTGGGGGAAATACTTGGATATCAGTCCAGAAACTGTAAGGTTGGCATTCAACTTGCCAATGATGCAAGGAGATCCTCATCCTTTCACTAGAAGAGTCAACTTTGATCAAAGGTTGGACCAAGTCCTCACGGACATTTGTGTGGAAGGAGCTCAATGGAAGAGAGACTCAAGAGGAAAGCCAGTTCAACTAAGAAGGCTTGACCACAAACCCGTGGCTAGGGGATGGTTGGAGTTCATCCAACGCTCTATCATTCCTACTAGCAACCGGTCTGAAGTTACAATAGACCGGGCTATCATGATCCATAGCATCATGAATGGAGAGCAAGTAGAAGTTCATGAGATCATACCTCTAGAACTCTACAAGGTGGCGAATAAACCCTCTACTTTGGCAAGGTTAGCCTTCCCTCATCTCATCTATAACCTATGCAATTCAGCTGGAATTATCATAGAGGAAGACATCCTCATTGAAGAGGACAAACCCATCACTAAAAAGAGGATGGATCAAACAAGAGAGCCCACTCATGGACCTCAACAAGAGCATGAGGAAATTTCTCATCATGAAATTCCTGAGATGCCTCAAGGGATGCACTTTCCTCCACATAACTATTGGGAGCAACTCAACACCTCTTTAGGAGATTTGAGTTCTAACATGAAGCAACGAAGGATAGAGCACCAAGAGCACTCCATCATCTTCCATAAATCAGAGAGGACCAAAAGGCCATGAGAGAGGAACAACAAAGGCAAGGAAGAGACATAGAGGAGCTCAAGCACTCCATATAATCTTCAAGAGGAAGAACTAGCCGCCGTCACTAAGGTAGACCCGTTCTTTAATTCCTTGTTCTTATTTTTCTGTTTTTCGATTTCTATGCTTTATGTTTTATCTATGTTTGTGTCTTTATTACATGATCATTAGTGTTTAGTGTCTATGTCTTAAAGCTATGAATGATTCCATGAATCCTTCACCTTTCTTAAATGAAAAATGTTTTCTGAAAAAGAAAAAGAAGTACATAGATTTCGAATTCTATCTTGAAATTAGTTTAATTATTTTGATGTGGTGGCAATACTTTTTGTTTTCTGAATGAATGCTTGAACAGTGCATATTTTTTTACATTGTTGTTTATGAATGTTAAAATTGTTGGCTCTTGAAAGAATAATGAAAAAGGAGAAATGTTATTGACATTCTAAAAAATCATAAAATTGATTCTTGAAGCAAGAAAAAGTAGTGAAAAACACAAAGCTTGAAAAAAAAAATGGCAAAAAAATAATAAAGAAAAAGAAAGAAAAAGAAAAAGCAAGCAGAAAAAGCCAATAACCCTTTAAACCAAAAGGCAAGGGTAAAAAGGATCCAAGGCTTTGAGCATTAATGGATAGGAGGGCCTAAAGGAATAAAATCCTGGCCTAAGCAGCTAAATCAAGCTGTCCCTAACCATGTGCTTGTGGCGTGAAGGTGTCAAGTGAAAAGCTTGAGACTGAGCAGTTAAAGTCATGGTCCAAAGCAAAAAGAGTGTGCTTAAGAGCTCTGGGCACCTCTAACTGGGGACTCTAGCAAAGCTGAGTCACAATCTGAAAAGGTTCACCCAGTTTTGTGTCAGTGGCATTTATGTATCCGGTGGTAATACTAGAAAACAAAATGCCTAGGGTCACGGCCAAGACTCATAAAGTAGCTGTGTTCAAGAATCAACATACTGAACTAGGAGAATCAATAACACTATCTGAATTCTGAGTTCCTATGGAAGCCAATCATTCTGAACTTCAAAGGATAAAATGGGATGCCAAAACTGTTCAGAAGCAAAAAGTCACTAGCCCCGCTCATCTAATTAAAACTAATCTTCATTGATAATTTTAGAATTTATTGTATTTTCTCTTCTTTTTATCCTATTTTATTTTTAGTTGCTTGGGGACAAGCAACAATTTAAGTTTGGTGTTGTGATGAGCGGATAATTTATACCCTTTTTGGCATTATTTTTACATAGTTTTTAGTATGTTTTAGTTACTTTTTATTATATTTTTATTAGTTTTTATGCAAAAATCACATTTCTGGACTTTGCTATGAGTTTGTGTGTTTTTCTGTAATTTCAGGTATTTTCTGACTGAAATTGAGGGACTCAAACAAAAATCTGATTCAGAGGCTGAAAAAGGACTGCAGATGCTGTTGGATTCTTACCCTCCTGCACTCGAAGTGGATTTTCTGGAGCTACAGAGACCCAATTGGCACGCTCTCAATTGCGTTGGAAAGTAGAGATCATGGGCTTTCAAGAAATATATAATAGTCTATACTTTGCCGAGATTTGATGGCCCAAACTGGCATTCAAAGCCAGCCAAAAACCTTCTGGCGTAAAACGCCAGAACTGGCACCAAAACTGGAGTTAAACGCCCAAACTGGCACCCAAGATGGCGTTTAACTCCAAGAATGGCCTATGCACGTAAAAGCTTTAATGCTCAGCCCAAGCACACTCCAAGTGGGTCCCGAAAGTGGATTTCTACACTATCTGCACTTAGTTACTCATCTTCTGTAATCCTTAGTAACTAGTTTAGTATAAATAGCACTTTTTATTATACTTTATCATCTCTGGACGTTTAGTCATTAGAGATTGGAGGCTGGCCATTCGATGATGCCTAGACCTTTTTCACTTATGTATTTTCTATGGCGGAGTTTCTACACCTCATAGATTAAGGTGAGGAGCTCTACTGTTCTTCATGAATTAATGGAAGTACTATTGTTTTTCTTTCAATTCACGCCCACATCTTCTCCAAGATATACTCTCGTACTTAATTCAGTTAAGTCAGAATGAAGGGGTGACCGGTGACAATCACCCACTATCTTCGTTACTCGCTTAGCCAAGATCCGCGTGCCTGACAACCATAAGCGGTCTACATGATGTTCAACGTAGTCATTGAACGACAACCGAAGTATATTCTCTTGGGTCTCTATTCCACGGACCAAGTCCGGAGGTTAGAACCTTCGTGGTATAGGCTAGAACCATTGGCAGTATTCCTAAGATCCAGAAAGTCTAAACCTTATCTGTGGTATTCCGAGTAGGATCTGGGAAGGGATGACTGTGACGAGCTTCAAACTTGCGAATGTTAGGTGCAGTGACAGTGTGCAAAAGGATAAGGGTCCTATTTTGACACTAGTGAGAACCGACAGATGAGAAATCTGACAGTTGATTAGCCGTACAGAGATCGTACCTGGTATTTTTCATCCGAGAGGATCATACAGCTTGTCATGGAAGGGAGCACGCATGGTTGGAAGAAGACAATAGGAAAGCAGAGATTCAGAAGCAACAAAGCATCTCCAAACTCTTATCTAAAATTCCCACCAATGAATTATATAAGTAACTTTATTTTATTTTATGTTTATTTATATTTTAATTATCAATACTCATAACCATTTGAATCCGCCTGACTGAGATTTACAAGATAACCATAGCTTGCTTCAAGCCGACAATCTCCGTGGGATCGACCCTTACTCACGTAAGGTATTACTTGGACGACACAGTGCACTTGCTAGTTAGTTGTGCGAAGTTGTGAAAAGTGTGATCACAATTTCGTGCGCCAATAATCCATGAAATCAAGAGAGGACTCCACCCTCAACACCCATAGTAGTTTGAAAAGAAGAAGCAAACAAATAACCAACATGCATGAGCAAGAATCTAACTAAGAAGGGGGACAAAGAAATGTAACTAAGAGAGGAAAAAGTGAGACAAAACAAAGATGAAGAAAGTGAGTGGTACCTTGAAATGGAGAAGAAGGTTATGTAGAATGCAAGGGAAAAAAAGGGAGAGAAAAGAAATGGGAAGAAGGGAGGAGAGAGAGAAGTGTGGGATCGCCGGAAGTGGTGGTTGCCGGAGGTCAGAGCCACCGGTGGAAGGTGGTAGAGGTGGGTGGAGAAAAGGAGAAGATGAAAATAGAAGAGGAGTAGTGGAATATAAGATGAAGGAGGAAGAAAATTTGAAAAGAGGCGCGCAGCAGGTAAGTGGTGTCACAAGATTGACGTGCGTGGGTATGAAGACAGTAGGGACGCGGAGGCGTCGCCCACACGTACGTGTGGGCAGCAGAAGAAGATTGGACGCGTACGTGCCAGGTGTGCGCATGCATGAGAGGTAGTTGTGCTAGTGGCACAATGCTGGCCTGGAACTCGCGCAACTCTTTGGTCGGAGTATCAGGAGTTGGCTGTAGTAAGATCGACGTGCATGCACACGGTGCGCGCACGCGTGGGGTTACATGTGGCAGATGGACGCGCAAGCGTCATGTACGCCTACGCGTGAGGGGGAGTTGTTCTCCCAGCACCGTGTTGGTGCAATGTTTGTGCAACTCTCAGGATAAATCTACCAGGAGTGCAAATTGCGCGATCGACGCGGACGCGGTAGGCATGCTTGCGCGTCAGATTTGCAAACTAGCAGAAGGACGCGTACGCGCCAGGTGCGTGCACGCGTGAACTAGGTCAGGCGTAGGGCATAGTGTCAGCCCAGATTTTGCCTAAGTCTCTGGAAAATGTGCTAGGGGTGCAGGTGGCGCAGTCGATGCGGATGCGTCGCCAACGCAGACACGTGGGTTGCGTATTCAGAATCATGGACGCGTACGTGCCAGGTGCGCGCACGCGTGAGCGGGGTTGGCCGTGGGGCTCAGTGCTGGCCCAATGCCTGCATAACTCCCTGGATTTTTATACCAGGTGCCACGAGGGCCATCGACGCGGATGCGTCTTGCATGCCCACGCGTGCATACCCCCTCCCCCTTTTTTTTTCATAGACATGAAGAAAAACTTTTTTTATCACAAATGTGGTAGTTTTCAAGCTAAAAGGCTCAAAAAAGACCCAAAAATTCCATACAACATATAAAATGGGGTGTTTTCTTTTGTGCACTAATAATCCAACCTACTTATAATCTATGCAAATCTTCATGAATAGCACAACTAGCACAATAAAGTCTATCTAAACAAACTTAAAATCTACGCAATTACCAAATCAAGCAAGAGTTCAAGATTATATACAAAAGGGTCAAAAGGGTAGATCTCACTATGGTGGGGTGTCTCCCACCTAACACTTTTGTTTAGCGTTCGTAAGTTGGACGGTCATTAGCTCAATTCTTGTTGCCATTAGGTGCATCTTCCAAAAGGAACACCTCCACCTCCTTTTTGCTTTTTAGCTTTTCACCATGATACAACTTTAGCCGGTGCCCATTAACCTTGAAAATGTCGGAGCTTGAAGGATGGTGCAAATGATAGACACCGTATGGCTCCACCTTTTCTACTCGATAAGGTCCGTCCCATCTACCTTAGCTTTTTGGGCATCAGCCTCAATCTTGAATTGTAGAGGAGGACTAGGTCGCCGGCTCTAAATTCTTTTCCCCTTATGGTTTTATCATGCACGGCTTTCATCCTCTCCTTGTAAAGTCTAGAGTTCTCATAAGCTTCTAACCGCAAACACTCTAATTCCACTAGTTGTAGCTTTCTCTCTATTCCAGCCCCTCCCAAACTTGAATTGCACTCCTTGATGGCCTAGGATGCTTTGTGCTCTATCTCCACCAGAAAGTGGTAAGCTTTTCCATAGACTAACCGAAAGGGGCTCATGCCAATTGGCATTTTGTACGCCGTTCGGTAGGCCCATAGTGCATCGGTAAGCTTAGCACTCCAATCCTTTCGATGAGGCTTCACAATTCTTTCCAATATGCGTTTAATCTCCCGATTAGAAACATCAGCTTGGCCATTCGTTTGGGGGTGATAGGCCGTAGCTACTTTATGTATGATGCCATATTTCTTCATGAGTTCTTCCATTCTCTTATTGCAAAAATGTGAGCCTTGGTCGCTCACGATTGCTCGTGGCAATCCAAATCTACAGATTATGTTATTTCTCACAAAGGAAAGGACCACATTAGCATCGTCCGTCCAGGTGGGTATCGCTTCCACCCATTTGGACACATAATCAACTGCTAGTAGAATGTAGAGAAAACCATTAGAATTTGGGAATGGCCCCATGAAGTCGATACCCCATACATCAAAAATCTCACAAAAGAGCATGGTTTGTTGGGGTATTTCATCCTTCTTGGAGATATTACCAAATCTAAGATATTGAGAACAAGATTTACAAAAGAGAGAAGAGTCCTTGAAAAGGGTTGGCCACCAAAATCCACAATCTAGGATTTTTCTTGCCGTTCTTTGAGGTCCATAATGGCCTCCTCCCTCGGAGGAGTGGCAAGCTTCCAAGATTGATCGGAATTCAGTTTGTGGAATGCACCTCGGAATTACTTGATCTGCTCTACATCTCCAAAGGTATAGGTCATCCCATACATAGTATTTGGATTCACTCTTTAGCTTATCCTTTTGATGTTTGGAGAGATTAGGAGGAAAGGTGCGGAATACCAAGTAATTGGCTATTGGTGCATACCAAGGAATGACTTCTTAGATTGCTTGCAAGCCCTCAAAAGGGAAAGAATTATTAATAGGAGTGGCATCGCCCTTGGTGTGTTCAAGACGACTTAAGTGATCCACCACTAGGTTTTGTGAACCACTCCTATCTTTGATTTCCAAGTCAAATTCTTGCAATAATAAAACCCATCTAATTAATCTCGGTTTGGATTCCTTCTTAGCCAACAAATACTTTAACGCCGCATCATCCGAGTACACTACCACCTTGGAACCAAGTAGATATGCTCGGAATTTATCCAAAGCAAAAACAATTACCAATAGTTCTTTCTCGGTGGTAGTGTAGTTGGATTGGGCTCCATCCAATGTTTTTGATGCATAGGCTATGACATACGGATTCTTACCCTCGCGCTGTGCTAGCGCGGCTCCCACGGCAAAGTTTGAAGCATCACACATCATTTCAAATGGCCGACTCCAATCTGGCCCTCACACGATGGGAGCTTGGGTCAATGCCACTTTAAGCTTGTCAAAAGCCTCCATGCATTCCTTGCTTAGATCAAATTCAACATCTTTTTGCAATAGTCTTGATAGAGGCAATGCTACCTTACTAAAGTCCTTTATAAATCTTCGATAGAAACCTGCATGTCCAAGAAAGGAACAGACTTCCCTCTCGGAGGAGGGGTAAGGCAAACTAGATATAACATTGATCTTTGCTGGATCTATGGAAATACCATCTTTGGAGACAATATGTCCTAAAACGATACCTTGCCTAACCATAAAATGACACTTCTCAAAATTTAGGACAAGGTTCAATTTAGTGCATCTCTCCAACACTTTTGCAAGATTATCCAAGCAATGATCAAAAGAGTCCCTATATACTGTGAAGTCATCCATGAATACCTCCATGCATTGCTCTAGAAAATCTGCAAATATGCTCATCATGCACCTTTGGAAAGTTGCCAATGCATTGCATAAGCCAAATGGCATAAGCTTGTAGGCATAAGTTCTAAAGGGGCATGTGAATGTTGTTTTTTCTTGATCCTCTAAAGCAATGTGAATTTGAAAATACCCCGAATAGCCATCTAGAAAACAATAATAAGGTTTACCAGCTAATCGATCTAACATTTGATCGATAAACGGTAGCGGAAAGTGATCCTTTCTAGTGGCCGTGTTCAAACGCCGGTAGTCGATACATACCCTCCAAGAGTTTTGCACTCTCGTAGCTATAAGCTCCCCGCTTTCATTCTTGATTGTGGTCACCTCGGACTTCTTTGGCACAACTTGGACCAGACTTACCCATTCACTATCCGAAATGGGTAAATGATGTCCGCCTCTAGTAACCGGGTTACCTCCTTCTTGACAACCTCTAGAATGGTAGGGTTCAATCGCCTTTGTGGTTGTCGAATGGGTCTAGCTCCTTCTTCTATGAAGATTCGGTGCTCACATACTTGGGGGATTATGCCCACTAGGTCCGCCAAGCTCCATCCTATAGTTCTTTTGTTCCTCCTCAAAACATCAAGCAACTTCTCTTCTTGTGGAGGAGTAAGCTCCCTTGCAACAATTACCAGGAACTTGTGAGCTTCATCAAGATAGGCATATTTTAGATGGGGAGGTAGTGGCTTCAACTCCACATGTTGTTCTTGACTTGGCATTTGAACTTCCGGTTGATTCGGAGGGGGGTAAGGTATTCTCTTCACATTCGTGGGGGCTCCCCACATTTGATTCTTCAATCTTCTCATCAATATTTGCACAATGCACTTCGGCCACAACATTGTCAATTAAGTCACACCAGAATATGGAATGATTCTCTGGTGGGTGTCTCATGGCCTTATCAAGGCTAAAGCTAACAACTCTTCCGTCGATTTCAAAAGAATAAGTTCCCGAATAGACATCCAATTTGAACCTAGAGGTCCTCAAGAATGGCCTCCCAGGATAGATGATGTCCTTTCAAATTCACTAGGTGGCATCTCAAGGATATGATAATCAATTGGGAATACCAAACCTTTTATGTCTACCAACACATCTTCCGCAATACCCGTCACAGTTATTATGCTCTTGTCTGCCAAGACAAACCTAGCCGCCGACCGCTTCAACGGTGGGAGCTTCAATATATGATAAACAGAAAGAGGCAGAATGCTAACGCATGCACCAAGATCGCACATACAATCAATGAATTGAACTCCATCTATGCTACAAGAGACTAAGCAAGGGCCCGGGTCACTGCACTTTTCTGGTATTGCTACCATTAAGGCCAAAATAGAACTCCCCAATGGGATAGTTTCTAGCTCATGGATTCTATCTTTGCTCATACACAAATCTTTAAGAAACTTTTCATATTTAGGAACTTGATGGATATCATCAAAGAGAGGGATAGTTACCTCAACTTTCTTAAACATTTCCACCATTTTGGGGTCAAGTTCCACACGCCTCTTGGTCCTTCTTGCCAATGTTGGAAATGGGATTGGTTGGGCCACTTCCTCCAAGACTTGTTCATCTCTAGGAATTTCACTCCTTGGTTAAGGGGCTTCATCTTCGACTACCTCATGTGCTTCATCCTCCTCTTCAATTTCTTCTATCTCAATCACAACCTCCTCTTGAGTAACTATCATTGGGCTATGTGCCTTTGGACTCCTCTCTTTCAATTGAGTTCCGGACCTCAAGATGATGGCGTTGATGCCACCCTTGGGGTTGGGTAGAGGTTGAGAGGGTATAGCACTAGAACTTGAAGCTTGAGGAGTAGAGGTAGAAGGTAGCTCCATGCGAGCAATGAGGGCTTGGAGGGTAGAAGTAAAGCCATTAAAGCTTGAGTTGAGTATATTTTGGAGTTTTTTTTACCCTTGGAGTATGGACCGGAGTGTCTTGTCTTGATTGGAGGAAGAGGAAGGATAAGTGATTTGAGGTGTGATGTGACGAATACCGTCGGTAAGGAATTTCACAAAATATTCGCATTGCAAGTATAGCCCTTAATCGACAAATAATCCTCGAATCATATTTTAAGGAATTGGTTGTCACAAGTTCAACCCCCATAAAAGTAACCGAAGTATTCAAACCTCGGGTCGTCTCACAAGGAATGGGCAAACATGTGCATCAACATTGGTTAGAATTCCGGGGTTGCAAGGCATGAGCAAGAAATTAAACTAAGAGACTTAACAAGCAAGAAATCTTAAAGTGCAAGAAACTAATTCAAGTAACTAAAGCAAGGTGTGAGCAAATCCAAACTAATAAGAGAACATCCAATATAATTCTACTCTAAAACTAAACAAGTAATTATCACTAGAATTAAGCAATTGAATTTTTAGTTTTCAAATATGAATAATAAAAGTAACTCTTGGCTAGGCATAGGAACTGGGATCACTATCCTTGCCTATAACTATATCTTGACAATTATGAGGAACCAAACTCATTAAGTTTACTTCTATACTTGAAGTATATTAAATGGCTTGGTCAACATCAATCCATAAGGTCCAACCTAGCTACCATTTGACTTAGTAGTAGGCTAGTGTCAATGGTTATCAAATTGATAACTAAGGGTTCTCAAATCATTAAATCCATTAGACCCAATGACTCAAGTTTACCCAATTTCCTTAGCCTAGGCCAAGAGTGAAGAAAACTACTCCATAATTAAAGGAAACATTTCATCAAACACATGGTAAGCATTACTAAAAGACATATTCAAAATACAATTAAATTGGAAATAACAAGTACCCACTAACAATTATCAATGCAAAATTATTCAAACAACTCAATTAATCATGGAAATCATCAATGTAACATTAATGATGAAAGAATTCTCGTATCACTACAAGAATTCTCTTCGATAAGTATACCGAATTGTCGTCAAGTAATAACTCACAAGAGTGAGGTCGAATCCCACAGAGATTAACGGATTAAGCAATCAATAGTTAATTGGTTAGCCCAGTTAGATGGTTTAGTTTGGATTGATAAGCAGCAGAAAAGTAAATTGCATGAAAGTAAATAAAAGCAGTAAAGTGCAGAAAAGTAAAATTGACATAAATGTAAAGTAAATGACAGAAAGTAAAAAATGAAAAGAAAGCATTGGGATATAAAGGTATTGCAATCTCTGGATCAATTGCTTTCATCTCTTCCTCAATCAATGCATTCATTGATCTTCTTGGCAATCTTAAGTGATTGGATCCCAATTCCTTCTCTCACCAATCTCTCTAAGCATGAATAATAGCCCAATTCCTTGATTTAATTTCTCATGGGAAGAGATGAAATTTGGTCACTGATTATACCACACAAATTCATAGATCAAAGTGTTGGTAGGATTACATGTCACTATATCCATCCAAACCCCAATCTAATCCAATGTGAGAAAGCATTTCTAGCATGATCTCCTCATTCCTCTTCCAAGGTTCCGAGGAGATCCAATTATGAACAACTTCTCCATCGAGACAATTGCTCAATTGAATTAAGATCGAAAGCTTTCTAGTAAAATGAAGAGAAAAGACAGAAGAAGATTGAGTGATAAAAGCAAATTAATCTATTGAATTTCAACAGAGCTCTCTAACCAATGAAAAGAGTTAGTTGTTTATTGCTCTATTCAATAGAGAAGAAAAGACATACAAAAAAAAATAAAGATGAGAATTAAGAATTTAAAACTGGAATTGAAAATTCAAAGTTCATAATTGAAAATTACAAATTAAAACTGAACTACAGCTACAAAGGAAAGTAAAAGAAAATAAAGATGAAAAGGGTGTGTGTCAGGAGATGTGATGCATGATTTTGGACTCCCCTCCAATCCAGAATGATTTCTCCAATCCAGCTACTGCCTATTGACGAGCGGAAGAATTTAGATTGATTAAGAGATTATAATATAATAGAACAACGTTGCGAGTATAGCTCTTAACCAGCGAAAATCTGCCTCATCAATTTAGAAAGGTTGTCACAAAAAAAGGTTTAGAATAAAAATACTGGGAGTATGAGTCCCAGGTCGTCTCCCAACGAGTTGCTAAAAAGGGGTGCTAATTTATTAATCAGGGGTTTTCCGAGAGTTTTGAGAATTGATTAACAGAAAATAAACAATTGTAATTCAGTGCAATGAAAATTAAAAGAGATTTATAACATTCTAAATAAAAAGCCTTGACTGGGGGAATGATTAGTCGAAAGTTTTATCCTTGTTGGGATCTCTTAAGTGTAGTATCAAACAGGTTGTTGTTTTCACTTAGTTAACCCTTACTAAATAAAGGAAAGTCAAGTGATTGAGCTAACTCTTATTCGCAAACCCTAGTCCTCTCCCTTGGGAAGGTCTAGCGTTAGTAAATACAGAACTAGCCAACAACTTCCAATTCAACCATCACTTAAGCCTTCCAACTCAAGTTTCTCCTTTTAATTAACCCCCATGTCAAGTAAGGAATCTACTCCATTGACATGGATATAACGCTCATAGAAATATAAGAAGAAGACATAATAAATCAAATAAAATAGGGATTGAATTTAATTAAAAATAAAAGTAATTCTTTGCATTAACAATCCATGAAAATAATCCAATTACCACTTTAAACAAGAATTAAGAATATGGAATAAATCAATAAAAGAGTAAAGAAACAAACTAGAATAGTATCTTCGACGGAGGTAATGACTCTTCAATATCCAAAAGCAAAAGCAATAAACTAGGAATGTAAAGAGAACCTAGAGGAAGAGTAATTTCTCTCTAGATTCAGATCTAAAAACTTAAAAACTATCCTAATGAGAATATGTGAATGTGTCTCTGTGTGTGTTGAATCTCTACTTGTTTCTTGGCTTTATTCTGTGTTTCTGGGCCGAAAACTGGGTCAAAACGCAGCCCGAAATTGCCCCTAGCATTTTCTGTTAATGTTGCAGATCGCGCAGGTCACGCATACGCGTCAGTCACGCGTGCGCGTCATTTGGCATTTTTCCTTGTCATGCGTACGCGTCCTCCAGGCGTGCGCGTCTTTTGTGCAGACACCAATCCGCGTGTACGCGTCAGGCACGCGCACGCATTGCTGTAATTTTCTCCATTCTGGGCGCTCGCGTGAGACATGCGCGCGCGTCAGTGTTCACTGGTCATCTCCTTAGTTTCTTGTGTTCCTTCCATTTTTGCAAGCTTCCTCTCTATTTTCTAAGTCATTCCTGCCCTATAAAGCCTGAAACACTTAACACACAGATCACGGTATCGAATGGTATAAAGGAGAATTAAAATATACAAATTAAAGATCTCTATGAAGCAAGTTTTCAATCATAAAACAATACTAGGAGGAAATCGTAAAATCATGCAAATCATATGAATAAATGGGTAAAGACTTGATAAAACCACTCAATTAAACACAAGATAAACCATAAAATAGTGGTTTATCAACCTCCCCACACTTAAACATTAGCATATCCTCATGCTTAGCTTAAGGAGATAAAATAAATGAGTAGGGAAAAATAAGACTCATGCAATGCAATGCAACCTATGTATATGAATGTAACTATATGATAAAATGATTTTGCCTACTTGGTTAAAATAAATAAGTTCTCTAAGACAAAAATCACTCAAATTCCACTAATTAAAGTTTATACAGTAAAAACAAGTAACCTTGTAGGAAGACAGCTCATGAAAGCATGGAACATAGAATTAAGCATTGAACCCTCACTAATGGTGTATATGCACTCTAGTCACTCTAGTGTATGGGGTAATCACTCTACTCTTCTCTAATCATGCTTTCTAGACCTTGTTCTTCACCTAACCAATCAACAAGTATTTAATGTACCAATGCAAACATCATGAGGTCTTTTCAAGGTTGTAATGGGGACAAGGTTAAGGTGAGGGTATATATGTATATCTAAGTGAGCTATAAATTGAATCTTTGATTAAGCTAAGCTCTTACCTATACATACATCCCATATACTTTTTAAATTCATGCCTAGCTACCCAAAATTTTTCCACTTTTGTATTACATACTCTTGCATCAACTTTTCTTTTAACTTGTATTACATATGGATTGATTTTTTATTTAGCATTGGGGTAATTTTGTCCCCTTATTCATTTATTTAATTACTTAATTACTTGAATATTTTTGGATTTTTTTTCAAAGCAAACATAACTTTTATCAATGCACATGGATTTATATTTTTTTCTAGTTTCACATGAGTAGGTACCCAAATTCTCAATATTTTATCATGACACATTCCCTTATTAACCCATGTTCCCACAATCTTCCCACACTTTATTGACACACAATTTCTATCTTAAGCTAACCAAAGATTCAATTTGGGGTATTACTTATTTTTCTGCTTAAGGCTAGTAATGTGGTAAAATATAGAACAAATGGGATTAAAAGGCTCAAAGTGGCTAACAAAGGTAAATGGAAGGGTAGGCTATTTGGGATAAGTGAGCTAATAAAATAATGGCCTCAATCATATGCATGCATATAACACATTAAATATTGGACATATAGGATGGAACAAAATATAGATTACAATCATAGAGAAGCAAAACATACAAGAATAAAATTTTATGGTTAAATAATGTAACCATGTAATTAAGCTCAAATCTCAGAGCTTTGTGTGTTCTTAGCTTTAAACTATGTTCCAAATATAACTTCCAAACAAGTTTAACACAAAAGTTTTGATTTAAATTAGTGAAAGTTTTCAAAAATAGGGTCTTAAAAAAGAAACTTATTGTTTTTCAACCAAATAGAATATGCATGCAAAATACCTATTACTATGCAATTTATCCTATCCTAAACAAAAGAAAAAGGAAAAATAAACAATTAATTGGTGTTTAAGAAAGAGAAATCACCTCCGGAAGTCAGGCACTGACTGACCTCCCCACACTTAAAGCTTGGCACCGTCCTCGGTGCCATCAGTAAGGAACAACGGGGGGCTGGTAGCAGCATCTCCACAATCGGGACCGTCATGGCTCCCTGTGCTTGTAAATGAAGTGGAGTCCGAGGTGTCTGGTTTTTCTTCAGGTGGATGGTTACCAACAAGTAGCTCCTTGAGGTATGTAAATTGGCGCTTGTTACGGCGCTCCCTTTGCTTTCCTTTCCGGTCAAGCCGGTCCAATTTCTCAAGTATCTGATGGAGCAGTTGGTTTGTTGAAGGTGCTTGTGATGTGGTAGGAGAAGGGATATCTTCCGTTGGGTCTGTGCTCCGGTTGATAGTGGCTGCTGGAGGTCTGATATACTTTCCGTTAGGGACATACTGATCATCTCGTGGAAGCATAGCCTTGGTGACCCCAGCTCTGTAGGAGACTCCGGCTGCTGAGACTAGGTCTGAAAATGATGCACGGAAACTTGTCTCTCAACAAAATTTCCTTTGGCAAGTATACCGAATTGTCGTCAAGTAAAAACTCACAATAGAGTGAGGTCGAATCCCACAGGAATTGATTGGTCAAGCAACTTTAATTAGAGGAATGTTCTAGTTGAGAGAAGCAGAAATTTGAGTTGAGTAATTGCAGGAAATTAAATGGCGGGAAAGTAAATAGCAGAAAATGTAAGTGCTGGAAATAAATGGCAAAATGTAAAGGGCGGAAAGTAAACTGCAGAATCTTAAATGGGGATTTGGGAAGATGAGCATAAAAGTAAATGGCAGATAATAAAGAGAATAGGTAAGATCAGAAATGGGGGATTCATTGGGCTCAGGAGATGTTGTATTCTTAAGTGATTGGATTCCAATTCCTTGGCAACCCAATCTCTCTAAACTTGAACAATTGCCCAATTCCTTGATTTAATTGCTCATGAGAAGAGATGAAGTATGGTCACTGATTATACCACATGCATTCCCAAATCAAAGTATTGGTAGGATTATATGTCACTATATCTATCCAAACTCCAATTTGGACCAACATGAGAAAGCATTTCTAGCATGATCTCTTCATTCCTCTTCCAAGGTTCCGAACAGATCCAAGTATGAATAGCTTCTTTTCCAAGACAACTACCCAATTGGATGAAGATTGAAAGCTTTCTAGTAAAATCAAGAGAAAAGAAAGAAGAAGAATAATGAAAACTATTATTGATCCATCAAATTACAACAGAGCTCCCTAAACGAATGAAAAGGGATTTAGTTGTTCATAGCTCTAGAAATGGAAGGCGAAAATGAAAAGTACATTCTGAAATTAAATCTAGAAGTTGCAGTAAAATATACAGAGTGTAGTTCTCCAAAATGCCAAGCTGCTTACTAGTTCAAAACTACTCCTATATATACTACTCTTCTGATCTTCTAGTTGGCTCTTCAAGTCTTGGATATGGGCCTTTGGATCTTTAGTTGAAGCAGTTACAGTCTTCAGTGGGCTTAGCTTTGTTTGCAGAGAGAAAGTAAGTCAGGCATGGTAGCAAGTTAGTTAGCACGTTAGTGGTGTTAATGTTAAGTGTGAATTTGGGTTCGAAGACGTTAGTGACGATAACCTTTTTCACTAATGCTCCAAACCTTAATTGACTTACGTTAACTTCAATGTTAGTGGCACTAACATGACCCCTAACGTTGGCTTTTGGTCCTTCACAAACGTTATTGGCATTCACCTTTTCTAATAACGTTGCTTCTTGCTTCTTTTTCCCACGTTAGTCTAACTAACGTGGCCCTTAACGTGGGCATGCCCAAGCTTCGAAAGCGTTAGTGACACTTACCTCTGTCACTAATGCTTCAAACGCCCCTTCTTCCCACGTTAGTGTCTCACGTTAATTGCATTAACGTGACCACTAACGTGGTGGTGATTGCCATCTCCAATGTTAGTGACAAAGGTGAGTGTCACTAACGTTGGCCCATCATTCCTTCCTCCACGTTAGCTTCCACGTTAATGTAATTAACGTGGCAACTAACGTGGGCAATATTGGCTTAGTCCAACGTTAGTGACAAAGGTGAGTGTCACTAACGTTGGCGATTCCTTGTTTCTCCCATGTTAGAGTTCACGTTAATGAAATTAACGTGACTCTTAACGTGGCCAAGTGTGCCCTTTTTAGAACATTAGTGGTATTCACTTTTACCACTAACATTGGAGCTTCCCTTTTCCTCCACGTTAGCTTCCACGTTAATGTAATTAACATGGCCACTAACGTGGGCTATGATGGCTTTCAAAGGCGTTATTGGTGATCACTTTTTCCATTAACATTGCAAGCTAGCTCCCATCCCACGTTACTGGTCACGTTAGTTAGACTAACATGGCTACTAACGTGGCTCTTCCTTGCTTCCTTTGTCCTGAAATCAAGCAAATAAAGTGTATCAAAGCTTGGTTCTAAATCATGAGATCATGCATCATCCATTTTATCATTCAATTCATGCATAATTCTCATGAAATCATGTAAAATTCACAATTTTTGCTTGAATCAAGATGTAAGTGAATTTTTACCCAAAACTTGCTTATTTACTAAGAAAATGCATGAAACTACTCTAAAATAGTAAAGAAAAGGTCAGTGAAACTGGCCAAAATACCCTGGCATCACAACACCAAACTTAAAGCTTGCTTGTCCCTAAGCAAGTACTGAAACATAAGAATGATGAATGAAAGAACAAGAGAAACAAGTTCTTATTATAGAAGTAAAGTTCTTGGTTTATGGGGTTTCATGCATAGCAACTTAGGTTCATTCCTTTACTGGTTTCCAGGTCCTCATCATGCTCTTGAATACTTGCTTAATTGCATCCTATGAGATCTTTATTCCTTGATATCCCTTTCTTTTTAGGGTTTATTGCATTCTTAGGCTAAGTGCTCTGTGAGAGGGCAACTCTTTAAAATAAGCTTTCAGCCAACACTCTCGAACCAGTTGGTTCAAGGTGTTAGGTGTTAAAACACCCGTAAGGACCTACTGCCTCGAGTCTCTCTCCCCCATACATGCACACTACAGGCATATGGTTTATTATTTTCTTTTACTTGAGGTCTTGGTGTCCAGCATCTCTTTGGATCACTAAATTTTCTATAGCAAGTTTGCTCTTGATAGTGGATTTTCAGTTGATAATCCCGGGTTAGTTAACCCAAGTTACCAAGTGATGAAGCACTCCAGAGAACTTATTCATCCAAGCAGATCCTTTGTACAGGAACACCATAGACACATCCCTCAAGATTTAAACCCTTGATGCCTAGCCTTATTCCTTATTATTTTTCTTTCTTTTTCAAACTCTTATTGTCCTTTCTCTTTTTCTTATTGGGGTCTTGTTGTTTAGCTAGTCTTATAGAATGTGCTTCAAGCATGTAATTCAATACACATGAGTGCCCTCATACCTTATAGGTGATCCAACTTAGCTAATCTATTACCACACCACGAACCTTGAGGACTTACTTCATAAGATGAACCCCACTCTGGTTTTTCATAACATTTTTCTTTTATTTAACCTTAAAGAGCAAGCATACAATTAAGCAAGGTGAAAGTGAAAACAAGTAACTTGGACCAGCACACATAGAACTAATAACTGAAAATTCTAAAGACAGAATTGAAAATGCCTAAGCTATTATGGAAGCATGTTCTATTTCATACATGATTTTCCTTATTTAAACATTGAAAGAAAGAAAAATGAAAAAGAACTTCGCCACCTTTTACTCATGAGGGTGTCCATGCTCTCTCTCTTGTTTGTCCTCTTAGTGTTCTTCTTGAGTGCTCAAACCCCCATTTCCCTTGCGCTTTCCAACCAACTTTTTCCAGAAGCCAGCATCTTCCATCTTCTTTTTCAATGTTTCCTTCTGTCGTTTCACTTTCCTTTCTTCTTGGTCTGTTAGGTCTTTTTGGACTGTATCATACCTTGGGATCGCAGAGTGCAAGTTATGCATATGCCCAACCACATGGGTCAACTTGGCCCGAGTGTTTATGTTGAATTCTTCTCTGTGTAGTTGTCGTCCTTTATTAAGCATGCTAAACTCGTTGAATGCTTTCATTTGAGCTAGCTGACGTTAGTTGAGTTCTTGAAGGCGTTTATCTTGATGCTCTTACCTTTCAGTTACTTGATTGATGGCTTGGGTGAGCTGGGCGTAATGCTTCTGTTGCTGCTCAATTTGTTGTTTCTGCCATTCCCCTTGTTGATTCAACCAATTAGAGAGGAGTTCTTCTTGACAATCCATCCTTTGGGATTGAAAGTGTAGTTGTTATTCTTGTCCCTCCATGTATCTCCTTGCTAGATCCTCAATGGCTCCTTGAATGTGATTCAGGTTTATGTTAGTTGGATCATAGTACTCTTCTTGCTGGTATTCTTCTTGATGAGGTTCTTTTTAGTGAAGTTCTTCTTGGTGAGGTCCTTCTTGTGATGTTTTTTTCCTTATTTGAGGCCTTCTTTGTTGTTGAGTGGGTGCCACATAGGTTATACGCTGGAGCATAACTAACCTCCCAGGGTTTACCCAATTTGGATTGCTATCTTCGAAGACTACCTTGGCTTTCATACATAGTCTGAGGATGGTACTGGGGTAGCAAAGTCGAGCACTCGGATCATTCTTCTCAGCTATGTCTTGAATTTCCTCAACTATAATTTCATGTAGATTGATGTCCCCACCCCTCATTATGTAATGCACCACAGTAGCTCGAGCAATGTTGACCTCAGAATTGTTTGAGGCTGGGAGGATAGATCTTCTCACAAGCTCAAACCATCCCTTGGCTTCTGGGATGAGGTCTCCTCTTCTAATAAACCGTGGCCTCTTATCCGAATACCTTTCCCAATTTGCTCCTATGACACACATGTCGTTCACAATTTCTTCAAGTTCATCATTTTCGGGGCCATTGCTTATTCTTGCTTGATAACTGGGCTCCTCAAAATGTTGTGATCTCAGATGAAGAGTCCTCATTATAGCATTGGGACTGAAGTCTACCTCTGTTCCTCTCACGTAGCTTTTGAAAGTAGGAGCCTCAGTAGTGTCTTCTCTGGCTACATTGGCATAGAACTCCTTAATGAGATTTGTATTTATTTTTGTTTCTGGGTTCGTGAGCTCTTCCCAACCCCTCTGTTCAATCTTTTCTCTAATTTGCGGGCACTGATCTTCGTTGAATTGGAATGTTAGCTCTGGCAATAATTTCTTGTGTTTTATACATTTAAATTGAAGCTCATGGAATGCGGTCTTGAACCTTCCTTCATCAAAAGGAGTGCTCTCCATCGGTGTCTTTCCCTTTCGCCTTTTGGAGCTCGCTGATGCTATAAATGACTTTTGATATGTGAAGGTGTTGAAGAGTATGGATAGATGATGGAATTCGGCCTGGTTAGGATAGGGTGTAGTTAAGGGAGTGGGTGAGAGTGATTTCGATGGGGAAAGAGGTGTTGAGTTCCGAAAGTGAGAAGTATAAAGAAAGGGAATTTGGAATGCAAAGAGGTAGGACTAGGAACCACTTATATAGAAAAGTAGTGAGTAAATGAAAGGTGTGGATTGATGGTGTAGGCTAATAATGAACGGATGGGGTTTAGCATGGGATGGGCACAAGGATCATCACTTTTATGATGGGGTTGGTTCGGTCTCCAAGGGTATTATTCTTCCAATGTTGCATGGCAACATTTCCCAATGTATTCTCCTTGAAGACATGTGTATAGTTCCTTTTTGTGAAGTGGCCGAATTCTCCTCTTCATTTGTCCCATCCTTTCTCTTCAATCCTTCCTTCATTTCCTAAACAAGACAAGAGAATAAAATTAATGAATTTGAAAGTTGGCGGCAAAATTAGAAAGTGGAATAACTACTTTTTAAAGTTTTATTTTTAACTAACTAAGTGCTATTCATGAATTCAACCCAACTGACTGATTAATTGTCCATGTATGCAACATTGGTGACACCAAACTTAGTTTGTGGCCATGTGGTGTAAAAAGTTTTGTTCAAGGTTCTAAGAGTAACACGATATGAATTGCATTTATGTTCTCTTAGTGTGCCTTGAACACCAAACTTGTTGTTCACTATATGTTGCATATAAGGATTCATTTAAGTGTTTGACAAAGTTGATTTGGAATTCATGAACCTTGCTTTATTAACTACTTTAAACATCCTAAGGAGAAACTGAAAGGATATAAAGCATATAAAACATGGGTTGCCTCCCATGAAGCGCTTCTTTAGCGTCATTAGCTTGACATTTTTCCTTTTTTAGGGTGGTTGGTAATGCTTCAAGTCTTCCCCTCTCGCAGTGAATCTATCTCCGTTGGTTTCATTAAGAATCTCCACATGTACCAAGGATATAATTCTGCTGATGGTATAGACTTTAGGTAGCTGAGATGGAATGGTGGGTAGATGAGGTGGAATAACTGGGAAATGGGCAGATATTACTTTATCCCCCATAGAGAAGTCTTCTGTAGGAATCTTCTTGTTCCTCCATACCCTTGGTGCCTTCTTCCTTGTTTCTTTTAATGCTCTCCTTCTCCTTGTGGCTTCTTTTCTCAAGGAGATTTTGTTGCTGGTCTCATATGACTCTGGTGGTTATAGCTCCTCTTGGGTTTCCTTTAGATGTGGTGGCTTCTGATTGTATTGCTTATCAACCAAAGGGATTCCCAGGGTTATTGTTTGTGCTTCAGTGCTTGTCTCTTCCACCAGTGCCTTATTGTGATCCTCCTTTGATTCCTTATTTTCTTGATTTGCTTCTTGTGAGGGTTTGAAGACTTTGAAGGTAAGTTGTTCATCATGTATCCTCAGTATTAGCTCTCCTCGCTCCACATCTATAAGTGCTCTGGCTGTAGCTAGGAATGGTCTTCCCAATATGATTAGATGGAGGCAACTCTCTTCCATTTCCAATATGACAAAGTCTGTGGGAAGGAAGTAGTTTCCAACTTTTACCAACACATTTTCAATCACTCCTACTGCTTGTTTTTGAGTTTTGTCAGCCAGCCTGATGACTACGTCTGTGGGTATTAGCTCATTGATCTGCAGCTTCTTCATGAGGGATAGAGGCATTAAATTAATGCTTGCTCCCAGATCACAGAGTCCCTTATCAATCACTGTTTCTCCTATGGCACAGGGGATGTGAAAACTCCCTGGATCCTTCCTTTTTGTAGGCAACTCTGGTTGAATGAGAGTACTGTACTCCTTATTCATCACTATTGTTTGCCCTCCTTTGAGTGAGCTTTTCCTGGTCAGCAGCTCCTTCATACACTTAATGTATGAGGGCATCTGTTGGAGAGCCTTGATAAATGGTATGTTTACATGGAGAGATGCAAACATGTCGAGGAACTTTGAGTATATTCTCTTTTCTACACCACCCTTGAGTCTTTGGGGAAAAAGGTGCATAGAGGTTCATAATCTCCTTCTGTGTAGTTTTGGTTTCTTGGTTACTCTCTTCTTGTTTATCTGCTGAAGTATCTCCAGAGTGTTCTAAGGGTTTGTTCAGCTCTTCCTCAGTCCCCTTATCACTTATAGTGACCATCTTGCATTCTTCCCATCTCACTTTCTTTGCTTCACCTCTCGGGTTTTTCTCTGTGTCACTTGGGAAGCTGTCAGTAGGTTTGGGAATTTTCTCAGAGAGGTATCCCACTTGAAATTCCATCCTCTTGATGGTGTCTCCCTGATTTTTGATATTGGCTCGCACCTCCTCCTTGAACACCTTATTGTCTTGGATTTCCTTGCATATGCCTTCAAGTAGAGTCTCAATCCTTGAGAGTCTATCTTCGGATGATGGTGAGTTGAGATTAGAGGGATGAGAAAGTCCATTTTAGTTTTGATATGGATGTTGAGAGGTATTGTTAGGTAGGTGCTGATATGATCTCTGTGTGGAATGTTGATGAGCTGCATTATTGTTGGGGTTGTGACGTCTCTGATCTTGGCCTTGATCTTGTTGATTTTCCCACCCAAAGTTTGGGTGGTTCCTCCAACCAGGATTATAAGTTTTGGAGTATGGATCATGGATCTTCCTGGGTGAATTCCCAATGTAGTTAGCTTGTTCCTGGTCACCCTCATCCTCTGCATTCACTCCTTCTTGGGCTACTGATGAGGTGGTGACTGCTGCCACCTGGTTCCTTTCCATCTTCTTGGTAAGGTCAGCCAGATGCTTGGTGATCATCTTGTTTTGAGCCAGCAGTGCGTCCATGTTGTTCAGCTCCATCACTCCTCTAGTATTGCCCCTTTCAGAAGCATAGAAGTAATCATTCTTAGCTACAGTCTCAATGACATCTATGACTTCTTCAATGGTCTTCTTCTTGTTCAGAGATCCCCCAGATGAGTGGTCTACTGCCTTTTTTGATTCGTAAGAAAGACCCTCATAGAAAATATGTAACTGCACCCTAATGAGTGGATATTTTATACGCTTTTTGGGGATAATTTCATGTAGTTTAGAGTATGTTTTAGTTAGTTTTTAGTCTATTTCTAGTAGTTTTTAGGAAAAATTCATATTTCTGGACTTTACTATGAGTTGTGTGTTTTTCTGTAATTTCAGGTATTTTTCTGGCTGAAATTGAAGGAGCTGAGCAAAAATTTGATTCAGGCTGAAAAAGGACTGCTAATGCTGTTGGATTCTGACCTCCCTGCACTCAAATTGGATTTTCTGGAGCTACAGAACTCGAAATGGCATGCTTCCAATTGCATTGGAAAGTAGACATCCAGGGCTTTCCAGCAATATATAATAGTCCATGCTTTGCACAAGGATAGACGACGTAAACCGGCGTTCAACGCCAGTTCTCTGCCCAATTCTGGCGTCCAGCGCCAGAAAAGGATAAAAAACTGGAGTTGAACGCCCAAACTGGCATAAAAACTGGCGTTCAACTCCACAAATGGCCTCTGCACGTGACTCACTCAAATCTCAGCCCCAGCACATACCAAGTGGGCCCCAGAAGTGGACCTCTGCATCATCCATCATAGTCCACTCATATTTTGTAACCCTAGGCTACTAGTTTAGTATTTAAACAACTTTTAGAGACTTATTTTGTATCTCATGACATTTCAGATCTAAACTTTGTATTCTCTGACGGCATGAGTCTCTAAACCTCATTGTTGGGGGTGAGGAGCTTTGCTGTGTCTCGATGAATTAATGCAAGTATTTCTGTTTTCCATTCAAACACGCTTGTTCCTATCTAAGATGTTCATTCGCGCTTAACTGTGATGGAGGTGATGATCTGTGACATTCATCACCTTCCTCAAACCATGAACGTGTGCCTGACAACCACCTCCGTTCTATATCCGATTGAATGAGTATCTCTGAGATTCCTTAATCAGAATCTCCGTGGTATAAGCTAGAACTGATGGCAGCATTCATGAGAATCCGGAAAGTCTAAACCTTGTCTGTGGTATTCCGAGTAGGATTCAAGGATTGAATGACTGTGACGAGCTTCAAACTCTTGAAGGCTGGGCGTTAGTGACAGACGCAAAAGGATAGTAAATCCTATTCCAACCGGATCGAGAACCAACCGGTGATTAGCCGTGCTGTGACAGAGTGTGTGAGCGTAGTTTTCACTGGAAGGATGGAAGGTAGCCATTGACAACGGTGATCCACCAACACACAGCTTGCCATAGGAGGACGTGCGTGCGTGAATCAGAAGACAGAGGAAAGCAGAGATTCAGAAGACAAAGCATCTCCAAAACTCCAACATATTCTCCATTACTGCACAACAAGTAACTTTTAATTTATGCTCTACTGGTTACTCACAATTCAATTGATAAACATAATTGACTTCCTGACTAAGATTTACAAGATAACCATAGATTGCTTCAAACCAACAATCTCCGTGGGATTCGACCCTTACTCACGTAAGGTATTACTTGGACGACCCAGTGCACTTGCTGGTTAGTGGTACGAGTTGTGAAAAGTGTGATTCACAATTCGTGCACCACACCCATTCATTGAACATGTCTGGCGGGCACCTTCTTGTCAGGTCCTTAAACCTCTCCCATACTTTATAGAGAGTTTCACCATCTTGTTGCATGAAGGTTTGTACCTCAGCTCTCAACCTATTAATTCTTTGAGGAGGGTAGAATCTCGCCAAGAATTTGTTCACCACCTCTTCCCAGGTTGTCAGACTCTCCTTCGAGAAGGATTCCAGCCATTTAGCTGCTTTATCCTTGAGTGAGAAGGGAAACAAAAGCAGTATATAAGTGTCAAGATGAACACCATTAGACTTCACAGTATCACATATCCTTAGGAAAGTGGTGAGATGTTGATTGGGGTCTTCTTGGGCACTTCCTCCGAATGCACAGTTGTTCTGGACTAGGGTGATGAGCTGGGGCTTTAGTTCCAAGTTATTGGCATGTATGGTTGGCTTTTGGATGCTACTTCCACAGTTTCCTGGGTTTGGATTGATATAAGAGCCTAGAACTCTTCTCTCTTGCCCAGCATGATTCACTGGACCTTCTCTGCCATGGTTGTGAGCCTCTTCTTCATGGTGGTTCTCCATATTCTCCTCCATGTCTGGTTCAAAGTACTCTTCCTCCTCCTCAGCACCAACGACTCTCTTTCCTCTTACTTCTCTCCTTAATCTAAGGAAGGTCCTCTCAAGTTCGGAATCAAAGGAAGTTGAAGCCCCGCTTCTTCTACCTGTCATACAACCAACAAGGCAAAAAGCAAGAGAGAAATTGAATGGAGAAATTACTCTTGTTAGGAATGCTGTTAGTGTGAGTGGTGCAATATATCAAACAGTTAGTGGGTTGGTTAACTTACTTGTAATTAATGATGAAATACACAACAAATTGGTAAGGGTTAAAGGGGAGAAAATAAGTAAAACTGAAAGTAAATCACTCAAATGGAATTAAAACAAAACAAAAGAAAAAAAATGCTCAATCTTGTTATCCTCCAACTTAATCATTGTCGATACAAAATCAATCCCCGGCAACGGTGCCATAAACTTGATGCACGGAAACTTGTCTCTCAAAAAAATTTCCTTCGGCAAGTATACCGAATTGTCGTCAAGTAAAAACTCACAATAGAGTGAGGTCGAATACCACAGGGATTGATTGGTCAAGCAACTTTAATTAGAGGAATGTTCTAGTTGAGCGAAGCAAAAATTTGAGTTGAGTAACTGCAGGAAATTAAATGGCAGGAAAGTAAATAGCAGAAAATGTAAATGCTAGAAATAAATGGCAAAATGTAAAGGGCGGAAAGTAAACTGCAGAATCTTAAATGGGGATTTGGGAAGACGAGCATAAAAGTAAATGGTAGATAATAAAGAGACTGGGTAAGATTAGAAATGGGGGATTCATTGGGCTCAGGAGATGTTGTATTCTCCGGATCAAGTTCATTCTCATCTCTTCCTCAATCAATACATTCATTGATCTCCTTGGCAATCTTAAGTGATTGGATTCCAATTCTTTGGCAACCCAATCTCTCTAAACTTGAACAATTGCCCAATTCCTTGATTTAATTGCTCATGAGAAGAGATGAAGTATGGTCACTGATTATACCACATGCATTCCCAAATCAAAGTATTGGTAGGATTATATGTCACTATATCCATCCAAACCCCAACGTTAGTGGCACTAACGTGACCACTAACATTGGCTTTTGGTCCTTCGCAAACGTTATTGGCATTCACCTTTTCCAATAACGTTGCTTCTTGCTTCTTTTCCCCACGTTAGTGATCCATGTGAGTATAACTAACGTGGCCCTTAACGTGGGCATGCCCAAGCTTCAAGAGCGTTAGTGACACTTACCTTTGTCACTAACGCTTCAAACGCCCCTTCTTCCCATGTTAGTGTCTCACGTTAATTGTATTAACGTGACCACTAACGTGGTGGTGATTGCCATCTCCAATGTTAGTGACAAAGATGAGTGTCACTAACGTTGGCCCATCATTCCTTCCTCCATGTTAGCTTCCATGTTAATGTAATTAACGTGGCAACTAACATGGGCAATATTGGCTTAGTCCAGCGTTAGTGAAAAAGGTGAGTGTCACTAACGTTGGAGATTCCTTGTTCCTCCCACGTTAGAGTTCACGTTAATGTAATTAACGTGACTCTTAACGTGGCCAAGTGTGCCCTTTTTGGAACGTTAGTGGTATTCACTTTTACCACTAACGTTGGAGCTTCCCTTTTCCTTCACGTTATCTTCCATGTTAATGTAATTAAAGTGGTCACTAACGTGGGATATGATGGCTTTTGAAGGCGTTATTGGTGATCACTTTTTCCATTAACATTGCAAGCTAGCTCCCATCCCACGTTAGTGGTCACGTTAGTTAGACTAACGTGGCTCTTCCTTGCTTCCTTTGTCCTGAAATCAAGCAAATAAAGTGCATCAAAGCTTGGTTCTAAATCATGAGATCATGCATCATCCATTTTATCATTCAATTCATGCATAATTCTCATTAAATCATGTAAATTTAACAATGTTTGCTTGAATCAAGATGTAAGTGAATATTTACCCAAAACTTGCTTATTTACTAAGAAAATGCATGAAACTACCCTAAAATAGTAAAGAAAAGGTCAGTAAAACTGGCCAAAATGCCCTGGCATCAAAAACCAAGACGGAAAAAGGTAGGTTGCCCGCAATTTGTACGTGTCCCATAGCATTCCGGATGTGTCTTGGTAAATTGAGATGCTGGTCTGTAAGGATACACCATAGTAAAACAGCCATGTCTGCAGTGAAGGAGGACTCGTGAGTGCTCGGAAAGATGTAATGGGACATGATCTGTGCCTATACTCGAGCCTCCAAGGTGAGTGCTGAAGCCAATATGCACTTAGGTCGGGATCGATGGTATCCATAGATTCATTTGCTGCCAGGTTGTGCTATAACTCTGAAAACGGCGTCCCAGTCAAATTGGTATGTCTGGCATTTGAATGAGGCTTTTTAGAATGCGTCCAATCCTTCTGGAGTAGGGGGAAGATCTAAAGCTTTCTCAATGGCCTCTTCAATTATGGAAACTTGATTCTGACGGACATAGACAGACTGCATGGTTGGCATGTGAAAATTGGATTAGAATTCAACTATCCATGATAGATTAACCTGCCCTGGCTGTCTCCGTAGGAATCCCCATTGTCTTCGTTCAATTCGGGGCTCAACAAATTTAGCAATTTTGGTCGGGAAGATGAGAAGGTATTCATTATTATAATTCCTCTCCGCCAGGATAGGGAACATCTGCTCACAGTAGCGGTTAGTGAACCGCACAGTGTCCTTTGCTGGAAAGGCTTTTTCTTTTTCATCAACCTTGATGATCCTCTTGATTCGCTTTGTTGAGGGCCATACTGCTGTTGAAGATGGCTCTGCCACTAGTGCTTTTTTTGTTCCTTTCCTTGCTGGTTGTTTGGAAGTAGCTTTCTCTTTACCCTTCTTGGTGGCCATCCTGAAAAGGGAAAGAGTAAGTACATGAAAAGCTAAGGGTTCGAGCAAGGAAGAGGATGGTACAGGTGATAATCAATGCACGGTAAAGAAGGATGTCGTTAACACATGGTCATGACTACATGTGAAAAGTTCATCAATGGAAATATAGCAAGTGCAGGTTACGGCAATAAGATGCAAGATGTTTATTGGCATGCCGGCAAAGGCATGAGTAGCATAGATCAAGCATTAAATGTCCAAGTTTGATTATCAACTCTTTCAAACTAATAATCTGTTTGTATTGACAATTATATTTAATCAATAAAATATAAAAAGGGTTTTTGTAAAAAAGCAGGCATTAGAGTAGTAGAATAGAATGATATAAAAATAATGCACAATGCCATACAGACTTTTTCATAAACACTTAGCATGCATGGTAAATATGTTATGGAAAATATTAAATTGAACATGCAAGAAACCCAAAAATAATTATTGATAATTGTCAAACAACTCCTTAATAATCCACAAGCAAAAATATAGAAGAAAATAATTACCCAAATAAATTTCTAACACCAATTAAAAGAATATAAAAAGAAAAAGAAAGAAAAAGGAAACATAGAGTATGAAAGTAAAAAGAAAAAGAAAAAGAAAACATAAATAAAAATAAAAATAATAATGGAAAAGTAAAAAGGGAAGAAAGAAAGAAAAGAACCTTGATAATGGATGTGAAAAATAAGGAGGGAGAAAGTAAAAAGTAACAATGAATAAAGAAGAAAGACGAAAGAAGAAAGAATTAAGAAGGGAGAAGAAATGATTAGGATTGGGGAAGAAAAGATAAGATATCTGGTGCTGATCTGGATAAGCTGTGCGGCGCATGCGAGGCAGACGCGTGGGTCACGCGTTCGCATGAAATGAATTGTGCCATTGGCGCGAGAGCAGCCTCGCGTTCGCGCAACTTTCTGTTTCGTTCGCATATTGCCAAATTTAGGGTGATGCGTGCGAGCGGGTGACGTGCACGCGTGAATGGCCTCTTTTTGAAAAATGACGCGAACGCATGGGGCACGCGTTCGTGTGATAGGGCTTATGCTTCCAGCATCATTCCAGCCCCACTCCATCATAACTCTCTGCCATATACTCATTTATGTCAAGTTCCCAGGGTCACGCGTGCGCATGGGCAACGCGCACGCATGGGAGGTTAATTTTTCAAATGACACGGACGCATCAGGGAGCATTCACATGGGCATGCTTGTGCCTAAGGCACGCCTCCAGCCACGCTCCCGCGTGACTCTCTGCTTCTTTTTTTCCTTGTTACGAAAGCACCTATGACTCGGACGCGTCAGCAACGCTTGCGCGTCACGTGCTCTTTTTTTTATGCAAAATGCAAATGCAGATGCAGGCTATATGTAGAGAATATGAGAAGAGTCATTAACAAAAAGTAAAATAAAACTAAGACTGAAACGGAATAATCATACCATGGTGGGTTGTCTCCCACCTAGCACTTTGCTTTTACGTCCTTAAGTTGGACGGTCTTCGGGCTTATTCTGCTTCTGTTGGTGGGTCTTCCAAGAGGAAAACCTCTAGCTCTTTGTGATCCTTCATCTTCTCACCATGATAAAGCTTTACGCGATGTCCATTGACCTTCATGAATTTGGTGCTTGAAGGATGACGCAGGTGAAAAACTCCGTATGGCTCTAGCTTTTCCACTCTGTAGGGACCTTCCCATCTTGATCTCAATTTACCTGGCATAAGTCTCAGTCTGGAGTTATAAAGAACTAACTCCCCTAGTCTGAATTCTCTCCTTTTAATGTGCTTTTCATGGACAGCCTTCATCTTCTCCTTGTATCGCCTGGAGTTGTCACATGCTTCTAGGCGAAGGTTCTCCAGTTCTGCTAGTTGCAGCTTCCTTTCAGCACTAGCTTCTTCAAAATTCATGTTGCACTCCCTCACAGCCCGGAAAGCCTTGTGTTCCACCTCTACTTGAAGGTGGCAAGCCTTTCCGTACACTAAGCGGAAGGGGCTCATCCCAATGGGTGTCTTGTACGCTGTTCTATATGCCCATAGTGCATCTTGTAGCCTGGCACTCTAGTCTTTCCTATAAGGCTTTACTATCTTCTCCAGAATACGTTTAATCTCTCTATTAGACACTTCTGCTTGTCCATTGGTTTGGAGATAATAAGCTGTTGCTACTTTATGAACAATCCCATGCTTCTTCAGTAATCCTGTTAGTCTCCTGTTACAAAAGTGAGTGCCTTGATCACTCACAATTGCTCGTGGTAATCCAAAGCGGTAAATAATATGGTTTCTAACAAAGGAAACAACAGTGTTAGCATCATCAGTACGGGTAGGAATTGCTTCCACCCATTTAGAAACATAATCTATAGCTAACAGTATATAAAAGTAACCATTAGAGTTTGGAAATGGACCCATGAAGTCAATGCCCCAAACATCAAAATTTTCACAGAAAAGCATAATCTGTTGAGGCATCTCATCCTTCTTGGATATATTACCAAATCTTTGGCATGGAAAACAAGATTTACAAAATTCAGCAGCATCTTTAAAAAGAGTAGGCCACCAGAATCCACAGTCTAAAATTTTTCTAGCTATTCTTTGAGGGCCAAAATGTCCTCAACTCTTAGAAGAGTGGCAGGCCTCTAAAATGGACTGGAATTCTGATTGGGGCACACACTTTCTAATTACCTGGTCAGCACCACTAACGTGGCAGAAATTGGTGAGTTAAGAAATTAATATAAGAAATACGTTGCAAGTACAGTTCTTAACCGACCAGAAATTCGATTATCAATTTAGAAGGTTGTCACAAAATTTAAATTAAAATACTAGGAGTATGAGTCCCATGTCGTCTCCCAACGAGTTGCAGAAAGGTGTGCTATTTTATTAATCAGATGTTTTTAAGAAATGGTTTGAGTTGAATAACAGGAAATTAAATTAGAGAATTTGTGTAATTTTAAATAAAAGCCTTGGCTGGGAGTAGATTAGTTGGAAGCCCTATTATTGTTGGAGTACTCTCAAGATTAATTGATAATTGAGGGTTGTTCTGTTTAGTTATCCCTTACTAGGTAAGGGAAAGTCAAACAAGTTGGAAAGCTATTTCTATTCACAAGTCCCAATCCGCTCAATTGAAAAGGATTGGTGTCAGTGACTAGAGGAAAAACCAACAATAAACCCAATTACAATTTTTCTTTTAAGCATTCCAACTCAAGATCTTCCTTTCAATCAACTCCCATCCAAGTTATGGAACTACTCGCTCATTATGAATATAGAATTCATAACATAGGAAAGGGAAATATAGAAAGACATGATAAACGATAATCAAAGGGATCAATTAAAATTAAAAATAGTTCTTGTATTAATAAACTCTAAAAATAATTCAATAATAATTCTAAATAAACAAAGGACATGGAAGAGTAAGAGACAGGTAAAGAAAACAAACTAGAATGACGAAAATTAGAGAGGAAACCTAGAGAGGAAATCCTAAGAACTATGAATGTGTAGAGAGGAAACCTAGAGGAGGAGTAAAACTAGATCTGAAACTGAGAATTGTCTATAATGAATTGTTGTTTTCGTTTCTGCATGTTCCTTGGATCTAGTATGCTATTCTGGGCCGAAAATTGGGTCAAAACAGTGCCCAAAATCGCCCCCAGCGAATTCTGCAGATTGCGCATGTCACACGATCGCGTCATTTATGCAGACGCGTCATTCGGTGTTTTGCCTTGCCACACATGCGCGTCGTCCACGCCTCCGCGTCACTTGTGCAGTTCCAATCCGCGCGGTCACGTGAGCCATGCGTCCGCGTCACTGCGATTTCCTCTATGTCGCGCGGTCGCGTGAGCTATGCGTCCACGTCACTTCTTGCTGGTCATCTCCTCAATTTCTTGTGTTTTTTCCATTTTTGCAAGCTTCCTTTCCAATCTCCAAGTCATTCATGCTCTATAAAGCCTGAAACACTTAACACACAGATCACGGCATCTAATGGAATGAAGGAGAATTAAAATACATATTTAAAAGTCTTTAGGAAGCAAATATTCAATCATGTAATAATTTTAGGAAGGAAATATAAATGCATTCCAATCATATGAATAAGTGGGTAAAGAATTGATAAAACCATACAATTAAGCACAATATAAACCATAAAATAGTAGTTTATCAACCTCCCCACACTTAAACATTAGCATGTCCTCATGCTTAGTTGAAGGAGATAAAATAAATGAGTAGGAACATGTAAAACTCATGTAATGCAGTGCAACCTATATATATGAATGCAACTATATGATTCTTGTCTACTTGATCAAAAGTAAATAGGTTCTTCAAGACAATTACAAATCAAACTCCACTAATTCAATTCTTATACAGTAAGAACAGATAAAAATGCAAGAAGGTAGCTCATGAAAGCAGGGAACATAGAATTTAAGTATTGAACCCTCACTGATGATGTATGTACGCTCTAATCTCTCTAGTGTATAAGGCAATCACTCTATCCTTCTCTAATCATGCTTTCTAATTTTTGTTCTTCACCTAATCAACCAACAAAATTTAATATATTAATGCAAACATCATGAGGTCTTTCCAAGGTTGTAATGGGGCCAAGGTAAGGGTAAGGATACATATATGGCTAAGTAAGCTTATAAATTGAATCTTTAATAACCCAAGCTTCAACCCAACATATATATATATTCTATATAACTTAAAATTCACACCCAGCTACCCAAAATTTCTCTTTCACATTCCATACTCATGTATCAACTTTTTATTTTAATTTTATCATACATGCATTGATCTTTGAATTCTTAACTTAGCATTGGGGTAATTTTGTCCCCTTAATTATTTATTGAATATTTTTGGATTTTTTTAACATAAACTAAAAATAAACATAGCTAATCAATGCACATAGATTTTTAATTCTTATAGTTTCACATGAGTAGGTACCCAAATTCCCATTATATTATCATGACACATTCCCTTATTATCTTTTGCTCCCACAATTTCCCATACTTAATTAACACACACAATCCTATCTTAAGCTAACCAAAGATTCAATTGGGATATACAATTGTTTTTTCGCTTAAGGCTAGTAATGTGGTAAAATACAGAACAAATGGGATTTAAAGGCTCAAAGTGGTTAACAAAGGTAATTGAAAGGGTAGGCTTAATTTGGATAAGGGGTTTAAACAAGTAATGGCCTCAATCATATGCAAGCATATAAATATATTAAACATTAGACATATAGGATGAAACAAAATATAGATTACAATCATAGAGAAGTAAACACACAGGAACAAAATAATTATGGTTAAATAATTTAACCATGCAAATAAGCTCAAAGTCTCACAGGTTGTGTGTTCTTTAGCTCAAAAACCATGTTCCAAATACAACTTCAAGAAATTTTAACATAAAAGTTTTGATTAAAATTAGTGAAATTTTGTTCTAAAGATAGGGTCTTAGAAGAAATTTATTATCTTTTCAATCAAGTAGAACATGCATGCAACTAATCTATTACTATGCAATTTATCCTATTCTACAAAAGAAAAACTAACTAAATATCCTAATTTATTGGTGTTAGGGAAGAGAAATTACCTCCAGAAGTCAGGTACTGACCGACCTCCCCACACTTAAGGCTTTGCACCGTCTTCGGTGCCATCTGTCAGGAACAAGGGTGGGCTGGTGGCAGTATCTCCACAGTCGGGACCGTCATGGCTTCCTGTGCTGGTAAAGGAAGTGGAGTTCGGGGTGTCTGAGTCCTTGAATTTTCCCATAATTAGCTCCTTAAGGTATGTGAATCGGCGCGTGTTACGGTGCTCTCTCAGCTTTGCTTTCTGTTCCTGCTGATCCAACATTTCAAGTATCTGATGGAGCAGTTGGGTTGTTGTAGGTGCTTGTGGTGCTGATGGAGGGATGTCCTCAGCCGGTTCTGTAGGCTGGCTAGTAGTGGCTGCTGGGAGTCTAATATATTTCTTGTTAGAGAGGTACTGATCATCCCGTGGAAGCATGGCTTTGGTGTTCCCAGCTCTGTAGGAGACTTCGGCTGCTGAGACGAGATTTGAGACCAAGGCGGGAAAAGGTAAGTTGCCCACAATCTGTACATCTCCCATGTCATACCGGATGTGTCTTGGTAGGTTCAGAGGCTGGTCTGTAAGGATGCACCATAGTAGAACGGCCATGTTTGCAGTGAAGGAGGACTCGTGAGTGCTCGGAAAGACATAATGGGACATGATCTGTGCCGATACGCGAGCCTCCAAGGTAAGTGCTGAAGCCGATATTCCCTTAGGGTGGGAACGATGGTATCCGTAGATCCATCTGCTGCTAGGTAGTGCGATAACTCTGAGAACGGCGTCCCAATCAAATTGGTACATCTGGCGCTTGAGTGCGGCTTCTTGAAAGGCATCCAATCTTTCTGGAGTAGGGGGAAGATCTAGAGCTCGTTGAATGGCCTCTTCTGTAATGGGGACTTGCTTCTGACGTACATAGACAGACTGCAGGGTTGGCAGGTGGAAATTAGAGTAGAACTCAACTACCCAAGAAAGATTAGCCTGCCTTGGCTGTCTCTGTAGGAAACCCCATTGTCTTCGTTCAATTTGCGGCTCAACAAAGGTAGCAATATTGAGCGGGAGGATAAGAAGGTATTCGTTGTTGTAACTTTGTTCCGCCAGGATAAGGAACATCTGCTTACAGTAGCGATTGGAAAATTGCGCAGTGTCCTTTGCTGGGAAGGCTTTCTCCTTTTCATCAACCTTTATAATCCTCTTAATTCTTTTTGTTAAGGGCTTGACTGCTGTTGAAGAAGGTTCTGCCACTAATGCTCTTTTTGTTCCTCTTCTTGCTGGTGGTTTGGGAGTAGCTTTCTCTTTTTCTTTCTTGGTGGCCATCCTGAAAAGGGAAAAATAAAGTAACATGAACTCAAAGAGAAAGAGCAAGGAAGAGGATGGTATAAGTGATAATCAATGCACGGTAAAGAGGATGTCGTTAACACATGGTCATGACTACATGTGAAAAGTTCATCAATGGAAATATAGAAAGTGCATTTGATGACAATTAAATGCAAGGTGTTTATTGGCATGCAGGCAAAGGCATGAGTAGTATATATCAAGCATTTAATTTGTTAAATATGTTATCACTCGTAACAAACTAGCCATCACGTTTGTATTGACAATTAAATTCAATTAATAAAATAGTAAAGGGAATTTACGAAAAGCAAGCATTGAATAGTGGAATAGAATAACGTAGAAAAATGCATAATGCCATATGGGCTTTTTCACAAACACGTAGCATGCATGATGAATAAACTATTGAAAATAATAATTTGAACATGCAAGCAACCCTTTAAAAAGTAATATATAATTGCCAAACAATTTTGCAATAATCCACAAGCATATAATGAGAAATAATGACTCAATTAAATTTCTAACACCAATTAAAAGAAAAAGAAGAAGAAAGAAAAAGAAAATATGAATAATGAAAGTAACAAAGAAAAGAAAAGAAGAAAACATAAAAATAAGAAAGATAATGAAAAAGTAAGGAAGGAAAAAGAAAAACCTTGTTAATGGTGGTGAGAAAGTAGAAAGTGAGAAAGAAGGAAGAAGGAAGAAGGAAGAAATAAGGAGGGAAAAGAGAAAATAGGATTTGGGGAGAAGAAAGATAAGATATTTGGCAAATCAGGGTAAGCTGTGCAGCGCAAGCGACGCGGACGCGTGCGTTCGTGCAAATTGCGCTTATTCAGATTGACGCGGTCGCGTTGGTCACGCGGTCACGTGACACGTTTTATGCTACTGGCGTGAGGGCAGCCTCGCGCTCGCACAACTCTCTGTTCAAAATCTTAATTTTGCCAAATTTTGGGTGACGCGATCGCGTGGGTCATGCGATCGCGTGAGTGGCCAATATTGGGATATGACGCGGACGCGTGAGGCACACGTTCGCATGGTAAGGGCTGTGCGTCTAGCACTAGTCCAGCACCACTCCAGCATAACTTTCGGCTATGTACCCTTTTCACGTCGATTTTCAGGTCACGCGGCCGCGTGGGTGACACGGTCGCGTGGGAGGCCAGTGTTCCCACATGACGCGGATGCGTCGGTGACGCAGTCGCGTGGGGTGAATTGTGCTAAAGGCACGCCTCCAGCCACGCTCCTGCGTGACTCTCTGTTCGCTCTCTTATTCTTTCTAAGCCACCTGCGATGCGGACGCGTCATTGATGCGGTCGCGTCGCGTCACCATTTTTTTTAAAAAATAAAGATAAGCAAATGCAGATGCAAGCTATATGTGTGAATAAGGAGAAGAGTTATGGAAAAAGAAAACTGCGAATAAAGAAAAGAACGATCATACCATGGTGGGTTGTCTCCCACCTAGCACTTTGCTTTAACGTCCGTAAGTTGGACACTCCACTAGCTCAGTCTTCAGCTATGTGTAGATCCTCCAAGAGGAAGATCTCGAGCTCCTTGTTTTTCTTCATCTTCTCGCCATGGTAGAACTTCAAACGATGTCCATTAACTTTGATGAGTTCAGAGCTTGAAGGGTGACTTAGGTGAAAAACTCCGTACGGCTCAACCTTCTCTACTCTGTATGGACCTTCCCATCTTGATCTCAACTTGCCTGGCATGAGCCGCAGTCGAGATTTGTAAAGGAGGACTAAGTCCCCAGGTTGGAATTCTCTCTTCTTGATGTGCTTATCATATAAAACCTTCATCTTCTCCTTGTACAGCCTTGAGTTCTCATAAGCTTCCAGGCGAAGGCTTTCTAATTCTTGCAGTTGTAACTTCCTCCCAGCTCTGGCTGTTTCAAATCCCATATTGCATTCCTTCAACTGGGAGATGACAGGCTTTTCCATAAACTAAGCGGAAAGGACTCATCCCAATGGGTGTCTTGTATGCTGTTCTGTATGCCCAAAGTGCATCTTGGAGCCTGGTGCTCCAATCCCCCTATGAGGTTTGACTATCTTCTGCAAGATACGCTTTATCTCTCTGTTTGACACCTCGGCTTGCCCATTAGTCTGAGGATGGTAGGCTGTTGCAACTTTATGAATTATCCCATGCTTCTTCATTAATCCTGTTAGTCTCCTGTTACAAAAATGGGTGCCTTGATCGCTCACGATTTCTCGTGGTGATCCAAAGCGACAAATAATGTAGTTTCTAACAAAGGAAACAACATTGTTAGCATCATCAGTGCGGGTAGGAATTGCTTCCACCCATTTGGAAATGTAATCCACAGCTAACAATATATAAAAATAACCATTAGAATTTGGAAATGTACCCATGAAGTCAATGCCCCAAACATCAAAAACTTCACAGAAAAGCATAATTTGTTGAGGTATTTCATCCCTCTTGGATATATTACCAAATTTTTGGCATGGGAAACAAGATTTACAAAATTCAGCAGCGTCTCTAAAAAGAGTAGGCCACCAGAATCTACAGTCTAAGATTTTTCTAGCTGTTCTTTGAGGGCCAAAATGTCCTCCACTCTTAGATGAGTGGCAGGCTTCTAAAATAGACTGGAATTCTGGTTGAGGCACACACCGTCTAATTACCTGGTCAGCGCCACATCTCCATAAATATGGGTCATCCCATATATAATATTTAGACTCGCTTTTCAGCTTGTCTCTTTGATGCTTAGTAAAGTTTGGAGGAAAGGTGCCACTAGAAAAAAAAAGGTCTATGGTCACGGTAAAAAACCGTGACCATAGCTAGTGAAAAGGGTGACCATAGATCTATGGTCACGGTTTTGGACCTATGGTCATGTTTTTTTACCGTGGCCTATTCCTTCGTGGCCATAGGTCTATGGTCACGGTTTTTTTACCTATGGTCACGGTTTCTATGGTCACGGTTACAATTTTCAAATTCTAACACTTTAGGCCACGGTTTTTAACCGTGACCATAGGGCAATCTATGGTCACCCTTCCTTAAAACTGTGACCATAGCCTTATCTATGGTCACGATTTTGGCCGTGACCATAGAGCCTATGGTCACCCCTCCTTAAAACTGTGACCATAGCCATATCTATGGTCACGGTTTTGGCCGTGACCATAGCCTCTATGGTCACCCTTCCTTAAAACCGTGACCATAGCCTTATCTATGGTCACGGTTTTGGTCGTGACTATAGCCTCTATGGTCACCCATCTTCAAAACCGTGACCATAGCCTTATCTATGGTCACGGTTTTGGCCGTGACCATAGAGCCTATGCTCACCCCTCCTTAAAACCGTGACCATAGCCTTATCTATGGTCACGGTGTTGGCCGTGACTATAGGTTATCTATGGTCACCTTATTTTAAAGTGGTGACCATAGCCTGTTTTGTTTTATGAGCTTTAATTTTTTTAAAGCATAATCACATCTCAAAATAATGATAATCACAAAATAAATCTAAGAACAAGAAATATAAATCATAAAAGTTTCATTATAAACTAGATATGTTTAATTTTAGTCTAAACAACAGAAATCAAAATAGAGTGTAATATATCCAATTACATGTAATACCGAGTAAAGTCTCTTTTCAAAAAGTACAGAACACATCAAAAAATTACATTTAGATCACTAAAGTGTAAGACCCATTCCATGTCATATTTGTATGGAATATATTTTCTTCACATCATGTCTTCCTGCTAGCAAAAGAAATAAACATGTTAAAATAGAGCAAAAATTCTTTTGATAATACAATACATATTGATGAGATATTTTGGTGGAGAAACGAATCTCTCCCAAAACACCCAAATCTAACCGGCAAGTGCACCGGGTCGCATCAAGTAATAAAAACTCACGGGAGTGAGGTCGATCCCACAGGGATTGAAGGATTGAGCAATTTTTGTTTAATGGTTGATTTAGTCAAGCGAATCAAGATTTGGTTGATTGATTGGTGATTTGCAGAATTTAAATTGCATGGAATTAAAGAGAGCAGGAAATTAAATTACTGAATCTTAAAGAACAAGAAATTAAATGGCAGAAACTTAGAGTGCAAGAAATGTAAATTGCGGAATCTTAAAGTGCAAGGAATGTAAATGACTTGAATTGTAAATGGGATTGGGACATGGATTTGCAGAAATTAAACAAGGAAAAATTAAATTGCATTAAACAGAAGAGAAAAAGGGAATTGGGATTGAATCGGATCCGAAGCAGGAAAGTAGATAAACATGGAAAGCAGTAAACAGAGAATTGAAATGGGAAATCAGATCTCAGGACCCAAAGACTAGAAAACCAAGTCTAGATCTCAATGCCTTCCTAGATCCAACAAGAACAATTGCAAGGAAATTGTAAATTGCAAAGAAATTAGATGAGAAGCAAGTAATGGAAACAGAAATTCAAATTCAGTAAATAAACAGAGAGATCCAAGGATGAGATTGAAACAGAATTTCTTCAATTCTCCAACCCAAGATCCAAGACAATTGTAATTTAAATTGAAAGCAATAAAACTAAGAGGAAGAGAAGTGAATTCTCCTTCCTCAAGACAAAGAAATTAAAGATCACTCAATATCCAAAGCTCTCCGGAAACTATTATGAAAATTCAAAAGAAAAGCTCTCCGAAGAACTTGAATTCTATCCTATTTATACACTTTCTTCAAATGATCTTCAGGCCTTGAGTTGGGCCTTTGCTCTTGGTGGAATTGGGTTGAAAGAGGCCTTGGTTGATTGCTCTTGAAGTTTGGAGAAGAACCAAAGTGAACCAATTGAACCGGGTTGGAGTTTTGCAAAAGTTGGACCAAAAGTTGGAGCAAAAGTTAGGGGTCTAACTTTTGCTCTAACTTTTCATAGCAGCCCACAAAATTTGCTGATATGAACGTTGGTGCCAACGTTAGGGGTCTAACTTTGACCCTAACGTTGGCCTTGCCTTGTGTGCTTGTGGCGCCAACGTTAGCCACCAAGTTAGGGGGCTAACGTTGGAGCAAACTTTTGCTCCTCCTTGTGATTTTTATGTGCCAACGTTAGCCTCAATGTTAGGGGGCTAACGTTGGCACAAACTTTTGATGCCCAGGGAGGATTTCTTCATGCCAACGTTAGCCTCAAAGTTAGAGGGCTAACGTTGGCGCAAACTTTTGGTACCCAGGGGTAAATTTTATGTGCCAACGTTAGCCTCAAAGTTAGGGGGCTAACGTTGGCGCAAACTTTTGGTACCCAGGGAATGATTTTCAAGTTCCAACGTTAGCCTCCAAGTTAGGGGGCTAACGTTGGGGCTAACTTTTCAACCAAAAGTTTGTGCAAAAGTTTGATGCTAACTTTAGGTCCAGCTTTTTGCTTCCTGGTTCAATTTCACTTATTCCATTATCTTCTCTTTACTCCTAGCTATTCCTTCTTACTTCAACCTTTCTCCAAGCTTTCTTCACCTATAATTAATCAACCAAACTCATCAAAGCTATGCTCATAATCACGAGATATTCATTCTATCATAATATGCAACAATTTTAGCATAAAACCTCATGAAATGGCATGAATTTATACATGGTTGATTCAATCAAGGGAAACATGAAAATCTACTCAATTAGCTTGCTTATGGTTCAAGAAAGTGCATAATTCTAATGAAAACAAAAGAAAAAGACTAGTTAAAATAGGCTAGGATGACTTGTCATCACAACACCAAACTTAAAGCTTGCTTGTCCCCAAGCAAGAAAAGATTTATTGAGAAGAAAGAATGAAATGGAAGAGGATGTTCATGCTAGCAGAGTATTATTGATAGTTCATGGGATTTTGTGTGGATATGCAAATACTCACTTCTTATTGACTCCTAGGCCTAGAAAGTCTCCTTCAAGCTTCAGGTGACATACTGCTATGACCTCTCATTATTCCTTTATCCTTGGCTATTACTTTGTTCATAAGCTTTATTTGAGTGTCATGTGTAGCAAGTTCATTTTCTTTTCTTTATACTTGACACATTATTCACCATAGACACTTGGCTCACATTCCTTCTTAAAACATTGATGCCCAGCACCTCTTTGGGTTACTAAATGCCTTGTAGTTAGGTTGCTCTTGATAGTGGACTTTCAGCTGATGATCCCGGATTAGTTAACCCAAGTCACCGAGTGTTGATGCACTCCTAAGAGCTTACTAATCCAAGCAGATCCTAATACAAAGACATCACAGGCATATATTTTAAAGTTCAAGCTATTGGTGTCCAGCTTTGTTTCTTTTTGTTTCCTTTTGTTCTACCACTTTTTGGCTATCTTTTTTCTTTCCTTCTTTTTGTTTTTCTTTCTAACCAAGGAATTTTTTTTTTTTATTTAATTGAGATTCATAGACAGTAGGCCACTCTTTACTTAGAAGGAGGTATCCTGGCTCTTTATTCACTAAAAGTGAGCTATTATACAATCACACACATACCACCACTTACTTTTATTCTACTTCTATCTAACAGAGACTATCTTGCTTCACATTCAAACTTTTTCTTTTATTGAACTTAAAGATGCAGGGGACAAAACATACTTTTTGTTCAGTGAAAGTAAACACACAAGCACACACATAGACTAGCTTACTTATTTTAAAAGAAACAAACATGATGCAAAGACTTATAAAGAACTACTTAAAGATGCAAAGACAACTTAGAACAGATAGATTTTGTAGTGATGAATAAGGAGCAAGTCCACCTTTCATTTGTCATGCTTTTTCTTTCTCCTTTCATACACTTGGCTGCTATTGTTCCCACCACCCGTGTTTGGTGCCTGTTGATCTTGCCAAAAGCCAGCCTTATTCATAGCCTCCTCCACTCTATCTTCAAGTCTCATAGCCCTGCTTACTTCTACCTCACTTCTCTTTTTGAAGAATTCATCAATAAAAAAAGTCAACAATAAAATGAATAAAAAAAGTAAAAAACTAACTTGAAAGACAAAACTCAACAGAGGTAAAAAAGGACACTATCTTTACCCGATGAATTTGAAGACTTTGCCGTCTTCGTCCTTGATGGGTGAAATTGTAAGTAGGTTCCAGAAGGGCATTCCATCCTTCTTATAATTCAGCAACCTTCCATAGTAACTCTTCCCAGCTTCCAATGCTTCCCTTATCCAAAGCCAAAGCAACAACCAAACTTCTCTATCACAACAACCAAATTTTTCTATCACAATACCAAATTCAGATCTCTATTAGAAAATCATTTTAAGCCATTTAACTTACTTGGAAACCGATCATTTTGTACAAAATCTAGGAAAAAAATAGCTAAGCTAATAGTCCTATTCCAAAGACAACTATGTATGTTTTCTCTACACCTGTATTTGAAACCACATAATTGAAAAATAAAATTCATATTGACACATGGATTAGAGAAAAAGATTTCGCAATTAATTTCATATAATCTATGAACTAACATTCTACGGTAAAAAGTAAGTAAAATTAAACAACATGAATATGACAAAGAATTTATTACTATATACCCTTTGTTTTTGTTGAGTCTTGAAAACTCAAGGCATGAATGTAAAACTTGACAATGATCTAGTTATACTTTTTATGTAACTCAATGCACTTCCAGCCAGAGAACTAGGGACCAAAACAGGCAGCATTATACAAAATCAATATTCAAATCAAAATAAAAACCAAATCAACTAAAATCACATAACAAGAGACACTTGAGTTACCTAATTAGAGGTTGGGCCACAAGAAGGAGGCAGAGAACCAGTGACAGGGTGTGATTCAAAAGCAGCAAAGTCCAGAAGGGCAGACGATGGCGTGACAGCAGAAGCAGGAGAGGTGACAACCCATAAACGATGAGGAGAAGCATCGATCGTGACGACGAGGACGACGGTTTCACGCAGATCCAATGGTGACGACGGCGATGGAGCTGATAGTGACGAGGGCTGGAGGGCTCCTCTCCAGTGGCTGCAGCGCTCTCTCTCTCCTCGCGTTATGACTCTCCCGACGGCGATACGACGGCGGCGACGGTGGCGGTGACACCCACTGGCGCCGTCTCTCCTTTTCCCCCTCTCCTTCCTTGTCCTTCTCCCCCCTCTCTTCGAGCTCCACCCTTTCTCTTTCCTTTCTTTTTCTTTCTGTCTGTGTATATGGTGAGGGCTGAGTGTGTGAGTAAATTAGGAGAAAAAGGGTTGGCTTAGGGTTAGAGTTTGGAGAGTAGGTAAATTAGGTTTTTATTTGAAAATTTTAATAAAATTAAGGTATAGAGTAGATATTTTTAATAAAATTAGAAATAATTAAGTTATTAAAATTTTAAATTTTAAATAAAAAATATCTAAATATTTATGAAAATTATATGAGTTGTAATTAATTTTAAATTTAAAATTTTATAATTTTGATTTAATTACTTTTTGATAAATAATTTTTTTAAAATAAAAGTATGAATAATTATAATAAATTACAAATAATCTGTTATTTATTTTCTAACAAACGGGATTTTTAAGGCTTAATGATGAGTGTTGAGTTATAGTGGGTTCTATTTTTATAATGTGATGGTGGAGTTGTAAAGACAATAAGAGTAGACGATGGCGACAAATAACATAATAAAAAGTGAAAGTGAGGGTTAGAATTAGGATTTTTACTTTTTACATTTATTTTTATTTTTAAATTTTAACTATTTTTATTTATATTTAACAATTAATTTTTTAATTTAAAAATTTAATTTTTAGTCAATATTTAAGATTTAATTATTAATAAAAATTATATACTAATTTTATAAAAAAAATAAAATAATATATATTATTTTTAAAAATTAATCATTTTGTGACAAACCGTGACCATAAATCCCTTTAAGTCACCCTCAAAGTCGTGACCATAGACCCTTTTAGGTCACCCTTCCAAAAAACCGTGGCCATAGACCCTTTTTTGTCACTGTAAAAAACCGTGACCATAGACCCCTTTAGGACACCCCTCAAAACAGTGACCATAGACCCTTTTAGGCCACCCTCAAAACCGTGGCCATAGACCCCTTTAGGTCACCCCCCAAAACCGTGACTATAGACCTTTTTAGGTCACCCTTTTTTGAAAAACCGTGACCATAGCCCCTTTTTGGTCACTGTAAAAAACTGTGACCATAGACCCCTTTAGGTCACCCCTAAAATCGTGACCATAGACCCTTTTAGGCCACCCGCAAAACCGTGACCATAGACCCTTTTAGGCTACCCCCCAAAACCGTGACCGCAGACCCTTTTAGGCCACCCCCAAAACCGTGACTATAGACCGCTTTAAGTCATCCCCCAAAACTGTGACCATAGACACTTTTAGGTCACCATTTTTTGAAAAACCATGATCATAGCCCCTTTTTGGTCACTGTAAAAAACCGTGACCATAGACCCCTTTAGGTCACCCCTAAAACCGTGACTATAGACCCTTTTAGGCCACCCCGAAAACCGTGACCATAGATCCCTTTAGGCCACCCCCAAAACCATGACCATAGACCCCTTTAGGTCACCCTTTTTTGAAAAACCGTGACCATAGCCCTTTTTTGGTCACTGTAAAAAACTGTCACCATAGACCCCTTTAGGACACCCCCAAAACCGTGACCATAGACCCTTTTAGGTCACCCTTTTTTGAAAAACTGTGACCATAGACTCTTTTTGGTCACTGTAAAAAACCGTGACCATAGACCCCTTTAGGTCACCCTCAAAACCGTGACTATAGACCCTTTTAGGCCACCCTTTTTTAAAAAATCGTGACCATAGCTTTTTTCTTTTGGTCACCCTAAAAAACCGTGACCATAGAGGGTGTATGGTCATGGTTTTTTACCGTGACCAAATGTGCGGCTAACTAGATAATTAGCTACAGGTGCATACCAAGGGGCTACCTCAGATACTGCTTGTAGGTTATCAAATGGGAAATTATCAGCTATAGGAGTGGAGTCATGCTTAATGTGCTCAAGGCGACTCAAGTGGTTTGCCACTAGATTCTGGTTACCACTCCTATCCTTAATTTCTAAATCAAATTCTTGTAGTAGTAGTATCCAGCGTATAACCCTTGGTTTGGATTCCTTTTTAGCTAATAGATACTTTAGAGCTGCGTGGTCTGAGTACACTACTACTTTTGTACCAAGTAAATAGGTTCAGAATTTATCCAGAGAAAAAACAATAGCAAGAAGCTCTTTCTCAGTAGTAGTATAATTAGACTGAGCGGCATCCAAAGTTTTAGACGCATAAGTAATTACAAAGGGGTCCTTGCTGCATGGTTGGAAGCACCGCACATTATTTTAAATGGCTGGCTCCAGTCTGGTCCTCTCACAATTGGAGCTTGAGTCAGGGTGGTCTTTAGCTTATCAAACGCTTGTTTGCAATCCTCACTGAACTTGAACTCAATATCTTTCTGCAGTAGTCTGGATAAGGGAAGTGCTACCTTACTGAAGTCCTTAATGAATCTCCTGTAAAAACCTGCATGGCCAAGGAATGAACAGACTTCCCTCACAGAAGAGGGGTAAGGTAAACTAGAAATAACATCTACCTTTGTTGGATCTACAGAAATGCCAGTATTAGACACAACATGTCCTAGTACAATCCCTTGTTTGACCATAAAGTGACATTTTTCAAAATTCAATACAAGGTTAGTACTGACACATCTATCGAACACTCTAGATAAACTATCCAAGAAAAGAGTAAAGGAGTCACCATATACACTAAAATCATCCATAAAAATCTCCATACAGTCCTCAATAAGATCAGAGAAAAGACTCATCATGCACCTTTGAAAAGTAGCTGGAGCATTGCACAAGCCAAAGGGCATTCTCTTGTAAGCATAAGTCTCAAAGGACATGTAAAAGTGGTCTTTTCCTGATCTTCAGGAGCTATATGAATCTGGAAATAGCCTGTGTAACCATCTAAGAAACAATAATGTGATTTACCTGACAAGCAATTCAGCATTTGATCAATGAATGGAAGAGGATAGTGATCCTTACGAGTGGCCTGGTTTAGGCGTCTGTAGTCAATGCAGACCCTCCAAGCGTTCTGAACTCTGGTTTCCATGAGCTCTCCATGCTCATTCTTCACTGTAGTGACTCCAGACTTCTTGGACACCACTTGTACTGGGCTTACCCATTCATTGTCTCAGATAGGGTAGATGATATCTGCCTCCAGTAGTCTGGTCACTTCCTTCTTGACAACCTCTAAGATAGTGGGGTTCAGTCTTCTCTGGGGTTGACGGACAGGCTTTGCTCCCTCTTCCAAAAATATTTTGTGCTTATAAACTTGAGGGTTGATGCCTACTATGTCTTTCAAACAACAACCAATTGCCTTCTTGTACCTCCTCAGCACACTAAGTAACTGCTCTTCTTGTTGAGAAGTGAGTTCCCTTGTAATGATAATTGGAAACTTCTGCTTGTCCTCAAGGTAAGCATATTTGAGGTGTGGAGGGAGGGGTTTCAATTCTAACTTCTGCTCATGGTTAGGCTCTGGGGTGTCGGAGCTGGTAACAATGGTAAAGCACTTTCATTGTCCTTTGAGAATGTCCCCACACTTGGACCTTGTCCTATGTACCTCTCTTCAAATTCCTCCTGGTGAACTTCAGCCACGGTTTCATCTATGATGTCACACTGGAGGATAGAATGATCCTCCGGAGGATGCTTCATAGCTCCATTTAGATTGAAGATTACTACTTGGCCATCTATTTCAAAAGAGTATGTTCCTGAAAAAGCATCCAATTTAAACTTTGAGGTCTTCAGGAATGGTCTTCCGAGTAGGATTGATGATGGCTTTTCTGAGTCATTTTGGGGCATCTCCAGGATATAAAAATCAATAGGAAAGGTGAGTCCCTTAATGCCCACTAATACATCTTCAGCAACTCCAGCCACTGTAATAATGCTTTTATCTGCTAACACAAAACAAGCTGCCGACCTTTTTAAGGGAGGGAGTCTCAAATTATCATATATAGACAAAGGCATTATACTAACACATGCTTCTAAATCACACATGCAGTCAGAAAATATCACACCGCCAATAATACAATTAACCATACATGCACCTGGATCACTACACTTTTCAGGTATACCTCCCATTAAAGCAGATAAAGAACTACCTAAAGGAATAGTTTCTAATTCATTAATTTTGTCTTTATGTATACATAAATCTTTTAGAAACTTTGCATATTTAGGTACCTGTTGAATAACATCAAAAAGGGGAACAGTTACCTCAACCTTTTTGAATATTTCTACCATTTTGGGATCAGGTTCCAGCTGCTTCCTGGGCTTCCTTGCAAGTTGTGAAAATGGAATAGGAATGGTGTCTTCTGCAGTGTCTGCGCCCTTTGGTGCTTCTTCCTGTAATCGGGCTTCTTCTTCTTCAACCATGTCCTGTATGTCCTCTTCCTCTTCAACATCTTCTACTTCCACCACCTCTTCAGCTGAGGCGTGTTCTGGTGGGTTTGGATCCTCCTGATTTCTCTCATGCAGTGTGGTTCCGGATCTTAGGGTGATGGCATTGATGCCACCCTTGGGATTGGGTAATGGTTGAGAGGGGATTCTACTGGAGCTCAAAGGCTGGTTATTGGAGTTATTCATTGATCCAATCTGTGAGATAAGAGCTTGCAAGGTAGAGTTCAGACCATTTAGAGTAGAATTAAGGTTATTTTCCATGGCCTGTTGTCTCCGGTCAATAGATTGTAGTAACTCATCATTAGCAGATGAAGAGGGGTAAGTGATCTGAGAGGTCTGCTATTGGTTATTCAGTGGTCCTTGGGATTGTCTCAAGTGAGGTGCTCTGTATGGCTGGTTCTGGTTCTGCTGCCTGTTGTTGTTATTATTCCACCTCTGATTTTCCTGATTATCTCTGCCTCCTCTGTTATTGTTGTCCCTCTAATTCTGGTTAGAATTATCTCTCCAATTCTGGTTAGAATTGTCCTGCCATCCATGGCTGTAACTGCCACCTTGATTGTACCCTTGGTTGGGACGGTCATAGAAGTTATGAGTGGCTGCCACGGTGTTATCTTCCTGATGGAGCTGCGGACATTCATCAGTATAATGGCTATAATCAGTATAGATTCTGCAAACTCTCTGTGGGACTAACTGTTGGCTTTGCTGTGGTGGAGAAGGTTGAGCTTGATAAACTTGTTGTTGATTCAATTACATCTGCTTCAGTAAGTTGGTCATTTCACAGATACTCTGAGTTAGAGCAGCAGTTTCTCTGCTAGAGGATACTTCTGCAACAGCTTTTGAACGGCCTTGTTTCTGCCTGTGATTCTGAGTAGATTCATCTAAGTCGCTGATCAATTACCATGCCTCATCAGTGGTCTTGTACTTTTTCATAGACCCATTGCTAGAACTTTCCAATGTGGTTTTATCTTGGGGCCTCATACCCTGAGTGACGTAGCCGAGCAATACTATCTTGTCAATCATATGGTGGGGGCATGCTTCCAGAAGGTTGTTGAAGCGCTCCCAGTATTCATAGAGAGTCTCGGATTCATCCTGAACAATCATGGAGATGTCTTTCCTCAGTTTATGAGTAACTTCAGCTGGAAAGAATTTTTCCAAAAATTCTCTTCTAAGTGTATCCCAGTCGGATACAGTTGCTGCGGGTTGAGTGTAGTACCACTCTCTCGCCTTTCCCTCAAGAGAGAATGGGAAGGCTTTTAACAAAATTGAAGTTTCATCTGCACCATCACGCCTGACAGTAGAACAGGCTGCTTGGAAGTCTCTAAGGTGCTTGATAGGCTCTTGAGCATGTAAGCCATGAAACTTGGGCATCAAATTGAGCAGTGCTGTTTTTATTTCAAAGTCTGTAGTCACCGCTGGGTGATGCGCTTGAAACGGTTGCATTGAAAAATCAGGGGCTCTAGCCTCTTGGATAGTAATTCTCCTAGGTGCTGCCATGTCACCTGCACGTAAATCAACCGAATTAGCAGAAAGGGAGCCTGTTTCTTCCTTAAGTGACGTTTCAGATCCGCCCTCAGAGAGGACTAACCGACGCCGAGCTTGCCTTATTCGTGAAATAGTTCTTTCAATCTCAGGATCGAATACTGGCAAGCTTGGATCAGGAAGTGAACACGTCATCTAACGAAAGAAACATGTAGCTCATAGTGGCAAAATAAAATAAAATGCAAATAAATAAATTCCAATTAATAACTTTAGCACTCTATTGCAACTCTCCGGCAACGGCGCCAAAAATTGACGTGGCAGAAATTGGTGAGTTAAGAAATTAATATAAGAAATACGTTGCAAGTACAGTTCTTAACCGACCAGAAATCCGCTTATCAATTTAGAAGGTTGTCACAAAATTTAAATTAAAATACTGGGAGTATAAGTCCCAGGTCGTCTCCCAACGAGTTGCAGAAAGGTGTGCTATTTTATTAATCAGATGTTTTCAAAAAATAGTTTGAGTTGAATAACAGGAAATTAAATTAGAGAATTTGTGTAATTTTAAATAAAAGCCTTGGCTGGGAGTAGATTAGTTGGAAGCCCTATTCTTGTTGGAGTACTCTCAAGATTAATTGATAATTGAGGGTTGTTCTGTTTAGTTATCCCTTACTAGGTAAGGGAAAGTCAAACAAGTTAGAAAGCTATTTCTATTCACAAGTCCCAATCCGCTCAATTGAAAAGGATTGGTGTCAGTGACTAGAGGGCAAACCAACAATAAACCCAATTACAATTTTTCTTTTAAGCATTCCAACTCAAGATCTTCCTTTCAATCAACTCCCATCCAAGTTATGGAACTACTCGCTCATTATGAATATAGAATTCATAACATAGGAAAGGGAAATATAGAAAGACATGATAAACAATAATCAAAGGGATCAATTAAAATTAAAAATAGTTCTTGTATTAATAAACTCTAAAAATAATTCAATAATAATCCTAAATAAACAAAGGACATGGAAGAGTAAGAGACAGGTAAAGAAAACAAACTAGAATGACAAAGTCTTGCTGAGGTAATAATTCTTCTCAATATCCCAATGCGAAAAGCAATAAAAATAAAATCCTAAGAACTATGAATGTGTAGAGAGAAAACCTAGAGGAGGAGTAAAACTAGATCTAAAACTGAGAATTGTCTGTAATGAATTGTTGTTTTCGTTTTTGCATGTTCCTTGGCTCTAGTCTGCTTTTCTGGGCCGAAAATTGGGTTAAAACAGGGCCCAAAATCGCCCCCAGCGAATTCTACAGATTCTGCAGATCGCGCATGTCACGCGATCACGTCATTCATGCGGACGTGTCATTCGGCGTTTTGCCTTGCCACGCGTGCGCGTCGTCCACGCCTCCGCGTCACTTGTGCAGTTCCAATCCACGCGGTCGCGTGAGCCATGCATTCGCGTCACTTCTCACTGGTCATCTCCTCAATTTCTTGTGTTCCTTCCATTTTTGCAAGCTTCCTTTCCAATCTCCAAGTTATTCATGCTCTATAATGCCTGAAACACTTAACACACAGACCACGGCATCTAATGGAATGAAGGAGAATTAAAATACATAATTAAAAGTATTTAGGAAGTAAATATTCAATCATGTAATAATTTTAGGAAGGAAATATAAATGCATGCCAATCATATGAGTAAGTGGGTAAAGAATTGATAAAACCATACAATTAAGCAGAATATAAACCATAAAATAGTGGTTTATCAACCACACCTCCGTAAGTATGGATCATCCCATATATAATATTTAGACTCGCTTTTTAGCTTGTCCCTTTGATGCTTAGTAAAATTAGGAGGGAAAGTATGGCTAACTAGATAATTAGCTACAGGTGCATACCAAGGAACTACTTCAGATACTGCTTGTAAGCTATCAAATGGAAAAGCATCATTGATAGCAGTGGAGTCATCCTTAATGTGTTCAAGGCGACTCAAGTGGTCTGCCACTAAATTCTAGTTACCACTTCTATCCTTAATTTCTAAATCAAATTCTTGCAGTAGCAGTATCCAACGTATCAACCTTGGTTTGGACTCCTTTTTTGCTAATAAATATTTTAGAGCTGCATGGTCGGAGTACACTACTACCTTAGTACCAAGTAAATAGGCTTGGAATTTATCCAGAGCAAAAACAATAGCAAGAAGCTCTTTTTCAGTAGTAGTGTAATTAGACTGAGCAGCATCTAAGGTCTTAGATGCATAAGCAATTATGAAAGGATCCTTACCTTCGCGCTGAGCCAGCGCCGCTCCTACTGCATGGTTGGAGGCATCACACATAATTTCAAATTGCTGGCTCTAGTTTGGTCCTCTTACAATTGGAGCTTGAGTCAGGGGGATCTTTAGCTTATCAAACGCTTGCATGCAATCTTCACTGAATTCGAACTCAATATCTTTCTGCAACAATCTGGATAAAGGTAATGCTACCTTACTGAAGTCCTTAATGAATCTCCTGTAAAAAGCTCCATGGCCAAGGAATAAACGGACTTCCCTCACGGAGGAGGAGTAAGGTAAACTAGAAATGACATCCACCTTTGCTGGATCTACAGAAATACCAGTATTAGAAACAACATGTTCTAGAACAATCCCTTATTTTACCATAGAGTGACATTTTTCAAAATTCAATACAAGTTTGAACTAACACACATGTCTAATACTCTAGCTAAACTATCCAAGCAAAGGTTAAACGAATCGCCATATACGCTAAAATCATCCATAAATACTTCCATACAGTTCTCAATAAGATCTGAAATGATACTCATCATGCATCTTTGGAAAGTAGCCGGTGCATTACATAAGCCAAAAGGCATCCTTTTGTATGCATACGTTCCAAAGGGACATGTAAAAGTACTCTTCTCCTGATCTTCAGGAGCTATATGAATTTGAAAATATCCTGTATAACCATCTAAAAAATAGTAATGGGATTTACCTAACAGGCGATCAAGCATCTGATCAATAAATGGCAAGGGGTAGTGATCCTTGCGAGTATCTTGGTTGAGACGCCTATAGTTAATGCAAACCCTCCACGAATTCTGCACTCTAGTTGTCAGAAGCTATCCATGCTCATTCTTTACTTTTGTGACTCCAGACTTCTTGGGCACCACTTGTAATGGACTGACCCATTCACTGTCTGAAATGGGGTAAATGATATCTACTTCAAGTAGCCTGGTTACTTCTTTCTTGATAACTTCTAAGATGGTGAGATTCAATCTTCTTTCGGGTTGACAGACAGGTTTTGATTCCTCTTCTAAGTATATTCTGTGCTCACAAACTTGAGGGCTGATGCCTACTATATCCGCCAAGCTCCACCTAATTGCTCTCTTATGTTTTCTTAGCACACTAAGCAGTTGCTCCTCCTGTGGTGAAGTGAGTTCCCTTGCAATGATAACTGAAAACTTCTAATTATCCTCAAGATAAACATACTTGAGGTATAGAGGAAGGGGCTTCAATTCCAATTTATGCTCTTGGCTAGGCTCTGGATCATCCGGGGCTAGTGGTAATGGCAAAGTGTCCTCATTGTGTTTAGAGGGTGTCCCCACACATGGACCTTGCTCCATGTGTTTATCTTCTACTTCTTCTTGGTGAACTTCAGCTACAGTTTCATCAATGATGTCGCACTGGAAGATAGAATGATCTTCCGGAGGGTGCTTCATAGCTTCATTTAAACTGAAACTCACTCCTAAGGGTGCTTCGAGCTGCCAATCTTTTTAAGGGAGGGAGCCTTAAGGTATCATATATAGATAATGGCATTATACTAACACACGCTCCTAAGTCACATGCAATCAGAAAATATCACACCTCCAATGGTACAGTTTACCATACATGGACCTGGATCACTACATTTTTTAGGTATACCTCCCATTAAACCAGATATAAAACTACCTAAAGGAATAGTTTTTAGTTCACTAATTTTGTCTTTATGTATGCATAAATCTGTCAGAAACTTTGCATATTTAGGTACTTGTTGAATGACATAAAAAAGGGGAACAGTTACCTCAACCTTTTTGAAAATTTCTACCATTTTGGGATCAAGTTCCATCTTCTTTCTGGATTTCCTTGCAAGGTATGGGAATGGGATATGGATGGCACCACTTGCAGCCATTGCATCCTTTGGTGCTCCATTCCTTTGCTGAGCTAGTTCTTCTTCAACCTTGTCTTGTACTTCCTCTTCCTCTTTAGAATCTTCCATTTCAGCATCTTCCACGTCCACTGAGCCTTTAATTGGGGCGTGTTCTATTGGACTTGGCTCCTCCTGATTCCTCTCTGGCAGTGTGGTTCCGGACCTTAAAGTAATGGCATTGATGCCACCCTTGGGGTTAGGTAAGGGTTGAGAAGGAATTCTACTGGAGCTTAAAGGTTGGTTAGCGGAAGTTAGTAATGAATCTATCCGGGCGGCAAGAGCTTGTAAAGTGGCATTCAGACCATTTAAAGTAGAGTTCAGTGTAGTCTGCATGTCTTGTTGTCCTTGTGCAAGAGAATGAAGCATCTCGTCATTTGATGAGGAAGTAGGATAAGTAATCTGTGGGACTTGTTGTTGGTTATACTGGGGTCCTTATGATTGTCTTAAGTGAAGAGCTCTGTAAGGTTGGTTCTGATTCTGCTGTCTGTTGTTGTTATTCCACCTCTGGTTTCTATTGTTATCTCTGCCTCCTCTGTTATAGTTGTCCCTCCAGCCATGGTTGGAATTATCTCTCCAACTTTGGTTGGAGTTGTCCTACCATCCTTGGTTATAGTTCCCACCTTGGTTGTAGTTGCCGCCTTGTTGATTGTATCCTTGATTCGGGCGATCATAGAAGTTATGAGTAGCTGCCACAGTGTTGCCTTCTTGTTGGAGTTGCGGGCATTCATCACTATAATGACTATAATCAGCATATATTCCGCATACTCTTTGTCGGACTAGCTATTGGTTTTGTTGTGGTGGGGAAGGCTGAGCTTGTTGTTGTTGGTTCAACTGCATTTGCTTCAGTAGGTTGGTCATTTCACATATACTCTGTGTAAGAGCAGTAGTCTCAGTGCTAGAGGAAACTTCTACAACAGCTTTTGAGTGGCTGCTCCTGTGCCTGTGATTCCTAGTGGACTCAGCTATGTCGCTGATCAGTTGCCATGCTTCATCTGTGGTCTTGTACTTCTTCAGAGAACCATTACTAGCACTATCTAGTGTAGTTTTATCCCGAGGCTTCATGCCTTGAGTGAAATAGCTGATCAATACTAGCCTGTCAATCATGTGATGGGGACATGCGTCCATAAGGTTCTTAAAATGCTCCCAGTACTCATAGAGAGTTTCTAATTCACCTTGAACAATGCAAGAGATTTCTTTCCTCAATCTATCTGTGACTTCAAATAGAAAGTATTTCTCCAAAAATTTTCTCCTGAGCGTATCCCAGTTGGTAACAGTTGCTTCAGGTTGGGAGTAGTACCACTCCCTTGCCTTTCCTTCAAGAGAAAACGGGAAGGCGGTTAACAGAATAGAAGTTTCATTTGCACCATGACGCCTAACAGTAGAACAGGCTGTCTAGAAGTCCCTTAGGTGCTTGATAGGGTCCTGAGCAGGTAAGCCATGAAACTTGGGCATCAAGTTGATTAGTGCAGTCTTTAGCTCAAAATCTGCAGCCAGAGTTGGATGATGCACTTGATATGGCTACAGTGTAAAATCTGGGGCTCCAGCTTCCTGGAGAGTAATCCTCCTAGGTACTGCCATGTTATCTGCACGTGAATCAACTGAATCAGTAGTAAAGGAGCTTATTTCGCTCTCAGATGGCGGTTCAGATTTGCCCTCAAATGAGACTGGTGAATCGATAACAATCACTTCACCACCCTCAGAGGCTAACTGACGTCGAGCCTGCCTAATACGTGAAATAGTTCTTTCAATTTTAGGATCAAATGCGGCTAAGCTCATATCAGGAAACGAACGCATCATTCAATGAGAGAAACATATAACTCATGGTAACAAAATAAAATAAAATAAAATAAAATATGCAAATAAAATAAAAATATGTACACTAATTAATAATTTAGCACGCAATTGCAGCTCCCCGGCAACAGCGCCAAAAAATGATAAGCGGCAGAAGTTAGATCGATTAAGAGATTATAATATAATAGAACAACGTTGCGAGTATAGCTCTTAACCAGCTAAAATCCGCCTCATCAATTTAGAAAGATTGTCACAAAAAAAAGGTTTAGAAAAAAATACTGGGAGTATGAGTCCCAGGTCGTCTCCCAACGAGTTGCTAGAAAGGGGTGCTAATTTATTAATCAAGGGTTTTCCGAGAGTTTTGAGAATTGATTAACAGAAAATAAACAATTGTAATTCAGTGCAATGAAAATTAAAAGAGATTTATAATATTCTAAATATAAAGCCTTGACTGGGGGAATGATTAGTCGGAAGTTCTATCCTTGTTGGGATCTCTAAATTGTAGTATCAAACAGGTTGTTGTTTTCACTTAGTTAACCCTTACTAAATAAAGGAAAGTCAAGTGATTTAGCTAACTCTTATTCGCAAATCCTAGTCCTTTCCATTGGGAAGGTCTAGAGTTAGTAAATACAGAACTAGCCAACAACTTCCAATTCAACCATCACTTAAGCCTTCCAACTCAAGTGTCTCTTTTTAATCAACCCCATGTCAAGTAGGGAATCTAGTCCATTGACATGGATATAACGCTCATAGAAATATAAGAAGAAGACATAATAAATCAAATAAAATAGGGATTGAAATTAATTAAAAATAAAAGTAATTCTTTGCATTAACAATCCATGAAAATAATCCAATTACCACTTTAAACAAGAATTAAGAATATGGAATAAATAAATAAAAGAGTAAGGAAACAAAGTAGAATAGTATCTTCGACGAAGGTAATGACTCTTCAATATCCAAAAGCAAAAGCAATAAACTAGGAATGTAAAGAGAACCTAGAGGAAGAGTAATTTCTCTCTAGATTCAGATCTAAAAACCTAAAAACTATCCTAATGAGAATATGTGAATGTGTCTCTGTGTGTGTTGAGTCTCTGCTTGTTCCCTGGCTTTATTCTGTGTTTCTAGGCCGAAAACCGGGTCAAAACGCGGCCCGAAATCGCCCCCAGCATTTTCTATTAATTTTGCAGATCTCGCAGGTCACGCGTACATGTCAGTCACGCGTGTGCGTCATTTGGCATTTTTCCTTGTCACGCGCACGCGTCATCCACGCGTGCGCGTCTTTTGTGCAGACTCCAATCCGCGCGTACGCGTTAGGCACGCGCACGCATCGCTGCAATTTTCTCCATTCCGCACGCTAGCGTGAGCCATGCGCGCGCGTCGGTGTTCGCTGGTCATCTCCTTATTTTCTTGTGTTCCTTCCGTTTTTGCAAGCTTCCTCTCCATTCTCTAAGCCATTCCTACCCTATAAAGCGTGAAACACTTAACACACAGATCACGGCATCGAATGATATAAAGGAGAATTAAAATATACAAATTAAAGATCTCTATGAAGCAAGTTTTCAATCATAAAACAATACTAGGAGGGAATCGTAAAATCATGCAAATCATATGAATAAGTGGTTAAAGACTTGATGAAACGACTCGATTAAACACAAGATAAACCATAAAGTAGTGGTTTACCACCTATATATAGGCTAACAAAATGAAAGAGAAAATTACAATTGAATTCAAATTCCTAATCTAGATCCTTCTTGTGCCTTGGATGAGTGATAATTGGTGGGCTCAGCTTGCTTGAATGATCCAGGGGTGTATTGGGGCCTTAAGTGATGTTGCAGCATCAAAATTCTGCTCCCAGACTCTGTCATTCACATTTGCGTCAACGTTTGCATGTGAACATCCGCTCCAACATTTTTCAATTCACGCATACGCGTCTTTCACGCGTACACGTGCATGCTGTTTTTTTGTCAATCGACGCGTACGCGTGACCCACGCGTACGCGTCACATCAAATTTTTGCCCAAGGTTGTTATCACGGATGTTGGACCCAGCGTTTGCCCCCCCAATGTTACCTCCAACGTTGGCCTTCTCACGCGTGTGCATAGGTGACGTGCACGTGTGGCTTGTCATTTTTCACTACTCATGCGTATGCGTGGGTTACGCGTACGCGTGGTTTGCCATTTCTTCATCAAGCACGCGTACGCGTGATGGACGCGTACGCGTGGCTGCAAATTCTTCCAGGCTTCTTCTGCGCGCACGTTGGGGTTGACGTTGGATCACCAACGTTCTCTCCAACGTTGCTTCTTCAATTTTCCTTACAGAGTTGGTTCATTGCCAAAGTTTGTTCAAACTTTGCCATCAACGTTGGCTCTCTAATTCTGCTTTTCTCTGCTTCTCTGCTTCTATTTAGCCTATCATCAAACAAACAAGTGTATCAAAGTAACATACAAGATAATCTTTACTATACTAAGTGTGTTAATAATGCTTAAAATCATGCCTTCACTTAGTGTTATCTATTTAATCATATTTACCCTGTATGTTAGCAGAAATTTACCTGTGCTTGAGATTTTCTTAATGCAGAGATTTTTCATGCTTTTGCTCCTTTATTCATAAAATTTGTATGAAAACTAAACCAAAATTAAGTGAAAAAGCATAGAAAACAGGACATGATGCCCTGGCATCACAACACCAAACTTAAATCTTGCTTGTCCCTAAGCAAGAAAAGAATCATGCAATAAGGTTTGACAATCCAAGGTGAGAAGAGTAGCAGGGTAATATTCATGGTTAGCTAGTTTTTTTTTATATATACATGCAGCAATTACAAAAGAAATTAGATGATTGATGCTTCCCACTTTATGAAATCCTTTCTTTATGTTTCTTCCTTAAAACAAGCTTTTCATTCTTTTCTTAGCTTCTTGGGTGCTTTGCACCATTTGTTGAAAGCTACGACTCTAAATGTTTTGTTTTCAAGTATTACCACTTGATACATAAGCACCACAAGCATTTAATTAGAGGACTCTTTTTAGCTCAAGTTATTTCTTCTCTTTTTGGATTCTCTAATCATTGATGCTCAGAGCCTTGAGCTTTTGAGGGTGTTTTTTTGCACTTGAGCCTAACCTTGACTCTAAGTGTTTTGTTTTCAAACTTTTTGTTTGATACATAATCACCACAAGTACTTAACAAATGAATTGCCATTGGTACTCAGAGCCTTCGGCTTTCTCAAATTTTTTCCCTTTTCATTTTCTTGCCTTAATTGCAATTGCTTCTTCAAGGTTTTCATGATTTCAAAAGAATGTCATAAAATGTCCTCAACGAAAACTTCAATAAAAGAAATTCCAATGTAATTGTGCCACAAAACAATCGTGCTAGCTTCCCAATACTTATATGCTCATGCTAACTCCCTCTTTAATGACCTTGTTTGTTTATGATCATGAAACTCAATTGCTTTGGACTTGCAAAACTCAAGATGGTAATCATAATGTCATAGCAACATATTACAAATCTAGCATCAAACTATGCTTATTCACAAGGAGCAATCACACATACATACAAAGAAAATAGAAGACAATCATGCAATTGACATACTGGGAATAGGTAAGAGGAAAAAGGAACTTTACCATCCTGTAGTTTATCTTTGTTGTTGTTGTCCTTCACCTCCTATTCTTTCCCTTCCCACACCAATTAAGGATGAGTGCTTATCCTCCAACAACAATTATAATAGTGGTGATGGGAACTATGATGGGTCATGAATGTCTTGCACAATGGAGTGTTAGTAGTACATGTGATTAAGCAAGCAAAAGTTAAAAATAACACTACAGGCCTAAGAAGTACAGGCATTATGATTAAACAAACAAGTGGTGTTGCTGGATACATTGCATAGAAAAATAAGTGGCACAACAAACTTAGTGTGACACTTTCTGTTAGAATTGATGCAAGTATCAGAAAGATTACGAACAGATTGTTGCAGGGCAACACCAAACCTAGAATGTAAACATATATGCCAATTTTATTTAAAAGAAATCTAAATAAAAGAAACTGTTCTATGTGTTAATAGCACAATCACCAAGAGCTAGAGGTGTCACAACAGGGGCTTCTTGATGAGGCATTAACACAAACAGTCAAAGAGCATAGAAAAATAAAAATAAAAGCAAGTAAATTAACAGAAAGAAAATGTCTAATCTAGGCAACCGATCAACCGGTAGTTTGTTAATCACGATTAATCCCCGACAACGGCGCCATAGACTTGGTACGCGAAAACTTGCCTCTTAACAAATTTCCTATCGACAAGTACACCGGATTGTCATCATGTAAAAACTCACTGTAGAGTGAGGTCGAATCCCACAGGGATTGGTAGATTGAGCAATGTTAATTGAAGAATTATACTAGTTGAGCGAAATCGGAATTGAATAGAGACTTGCAGAAAGTAAAAATTGGCACGAAACTTAAATTGCAAGAAACTTAAATGACGGAAAAATAAATTGCTGAAATAAAGAACAAGAACTTAAATTGCAAGAAATTAAATGAGAATGGGGATTAAGCATGAAATTAAAGAAGCAGAGTGTAAAAAATGGGTAGATCAGAAATGGGAAAACTCATTGGGGTCAGGAGATGTGATAATTCTCCAGATCAAATTCATTTTCATCTCTTCCTCAATCAATGCATTCATTGATCTCCTTGGCAATCTAATCTCTCTAAGAATGAACAATTGTCCAATTCCTTGATTTAAGTGCTCATGGGAAGAGATGAAGTTTCGTCACTGATTACACCACACAAGTTCATAGATCAAAATATTGGTAGGATTACATGTCACTATATCCATCCAAACCCCAATCTAATCCGATATGAGAAAGCAATTCTAGCATGATCTCCTCATTCCTCTCCCAAGGTTCCGAAGAGATCCAATTATGAATAGCTTCTTTCCCAAGATAACTATCCAATTGGATGAAGAACGAATATTTTCTAGTAAAATCAAGAGAAAAGAAAGAAGAAGAAAAATAAAAACTAGTATCGATCCATTGAATTTACACAGAGCTCCTTAACCCAATGAAATGGAGTTAGTTGGTTATAGCTCAATTCAATTTACGAAGAAGAATGCTGAAAAATAAAGCCTAGCTAGAACGTAAAAGAAAAAAAAGTATATAAAACTAAAAAAGGAAAAAGTGCAGAAAACAGAAACTTAAAGAAAATTTGCAGAAAATGAAATCAGGGAATGAACCCCCCAGAGACACTTCAGGGCCTTCCGAGAGCTACTCTAATCTTCAACAATTCTTCTATTTATAAACATCTTCTCATCTTCAATTGGATCAAGTATTTGGATGTGGGCCTTGGCCTTGATTGAAGCAATGAGAAATCACTCTAGCTGATGTTGACCATGGCTACACATTCATAACTTGTAGGGTGCCATTTTATAACTGAAATTGGCCTTAACGTTGGTGGTAACGTTTGAGGGCAAACGTTGAATCAAACGCTATATTGAGAAAATTAGTTCTGTTGCTGTCATTGGCGTTTGACTCAACGTTGAAGGGCCAACCTTTTGCTTTTCACGCGTACGCGTTACCTATGCGTACGCGTGAATGGTCAAATTTTCCATTTCATGCGTGCGCGTGCCGTACGTGTGCGCGTGCGCGTGCCGTACGTGTGCGCGTGGTTGGGCTGAAAAAGTATGTTCATGCGTACGCGTCATTGACGCGTACGCGTCTATGCAAAATTCCCAACTCCCATTTCTGAAATATTATGGTGAACATTGGAGGCAGCATTTGAGGTAACGTTGGACCTCCAACGTTCGCACATCCACGCGTGCGCGTGGATGCCAAATTTTCAAGTTCCAAACTGAATGTTGCACATCAAGCCCTGGGGATGTTACTTTGTCCTCTTGTCAACGTTGCAAATTTCATGACCACTATAGACTATTATATATGGTTGGAAAGTTCTAAATGTCAGATTTCTAAAGCAACTAGAATCACCTCAATTGGACATCTGCAACTCAAGTTATGCTCCTTTGAACGAGATAGGGTCGCTGGCGTCAGAGTGCAACGTTGGAGGCAATGTTGGACCTCCAACGTCTACACCAATGTTGGGAACATTGCCAGATCCGGAAGCTCAAACGTGCTGTCCACCCCCATACTACTATATATTGTTGGAAAGCGCTGAATGTCTACTTTCCAATGTCGTTGGAAGCGCATCATTTGGAGCTCCACAGCTCGAGTTATACTCCATCGAAGATGCAGAGGTCAGCTGGCCTTACTACAGGTTGGTACCATGTTCGTTTATACACTTTTCGGGGCAGTTTTCTCCCTCAATTTTAGTATCCACCATGTAGTGCCATATATGCTTGAAAAGCTCTTGATTCCTACTTTCCAATGTTTTTAAAATCACCTCATTTGGAGCTGTGTAGCTCAAGTTATTCTTGTTGGAAGTATACCTCTTCTGGCTGTGGGGAGTGACGTTTCCAGCAACGTTGGAGCACCAACTTTGGCTCTAACGTTGCTTCCCTTTGCTTCCTTTCATGGCCTTCTTGTTACCTCTTTGCCTTTTCTTTTCTTAGCTTCCTTTCCATCTATCATCAACCAAACAAATACATTAAAGCTTTGCTATAGTCACAAGAATTTGCCTCATTCTTAGCACACACGTAATTATGGCATAAATCTCATGAAAATGCATAAAATTAACAATGTTTGATTGAATCAAGACAAGCATGAATTTCTCATCCAAATACTTACTTATTGCCTAAGAAATGCATGAAGCTACTCTAAAACAAACTAAAAATAGCTTGTGAAACTAGCCAAGATGCCCTGGCATCAATTAACAATTCAAGATCCACAAGATTCACAAAATGGATAGAAAATGACAATTGACAAGAAAACATAATTCTAACACAAGATCTAACAAAATTATGCTAAGAAATTAAAATTAAGTAATCAAAACTAGAAATCAACAAGATCCAATTCAGAATTCAACAAGGGAAGATCAAATCAAACTAGATCTAAAGAGGAACAAGGGTTTCTCCCTCTAGAAGAATAAAAACCAAAAACTAGCTAAAATTGTGTCTTAGTGTGTAATAAATGATCCCCCCCCTTTTCCCCTAGAATTCTTGGGTCTTTTCCATGCAGAACCAGCTTGAATTTGGGCCTGTTCAGCCTCAGAAAACGCCAGGCACGATTTCTTTTAATGAGGTCACGTGCAGCTTGTCACGCGTACGGGCCATGCACGCGTCCGCATTGCTTGAGTTTCGCAATCCACGCGTGCGCGTCCAGCACGCATGCGCGTCGATGGAGATTTCGCTAATCCACGCGGATGCGCCAATCTTCGCGCGCCATTTCTAACTTTCTGCACCCACGCGTGTGCGCGAGGTGCGCGTGCGCGTCGATACTGAATTTCGAAAATTCAATTCTTTGTGTTCCCTCCACTTGTGCATGCTTTCTTTCTCTCTTCTAGGCTATTCTTGCCCTATAAACTCTGAAATCACTCAACAAACACGTCAAGGCATCGAATGGTAATAAAAGGGGATCAAAATATGGCAATTTTAAAGCAAAAGAAGCATGTTTTCCATCATGAAGTAATATTATGAAGAGAACACAAAACCATGCAATTCTTGTGAATAAGTGCAGAAAATATTGACAAAACCCCTCAAATTCTATACAATATAAACCACAAAATTGGGGTTTATCAAGGTGCTTGTGATTGGTTGAGTTGAGATGGTTTCCTATGAGGTGGTAGGTAGGTTTGGTAGTTTCTTCCTTGGTTTGGTTGTTGATGTGGTTGGTTTTGTGAGTATCCATTTTGTGAATTGTTGTTGCTCCATCTTTGCTTGCCTCCATTGTCCCTACCTCCTTGTCGATAATTGTCCCGCCAACCTTGGTTGGAACTATCCCTCTACCCTTGATTAAAGTTGTTACTCCCTTGGTTGTAATTGCCTATTTCTTGGGGTAACCCTTGGTTGAAATTGCCCCCTTGTGAATAGTATCCTTGATTAGGGCGATCATAGAAGGGGCGGTCATAGGAGTTATGGATAGCCGCTAAAGTGTTATCTTCTTGGAGACTCATACATTCTTCCGTGTAGTGGGAGTAGCAAGAACAAATACCACATACTTTTTGGGGGACCAATTGTTGGCTTTGTTGGTGTTGAGGGGGAGGTGGAGGTTGTTGTTGATGGAATGGTGGTTGTTTTTGATTCACTTGGAGTTGCTTTAGAAGACTTGTCATCTCTTACAAGGTTTTTGTAAGGGTAGCGGTCTCACCACTAGAAGAGACTTCATTAACGGTTCTAGGATGGTTGCTCCTTTGTCTAGCATGCAAGGTGGACTCGGCCAAGTCGGAAATCAATTGCCAAGCCTCCTCTGCCATTCTATATTTTGTCAAAGAACCATTGCTTGAAGCATCTAGGAGGATCTTATCTTGTGGTTTCATTCCTTGACAAAAATAGCTTATCAACAATAGAGTGTCAATCATGTGGTTGGGGCATGAGTCAAGAAGCTTTCGGAACCGCTCCCAATATTCATATAAAGTTTCCAATTCACCTTGGACAATGCATGAGATTTCTTTCTACAACTTATCGGTCACTGATGAATGAATTTTTGATGGTTTAGAATTTCACAAATGAAATCTCGTTGCAAGTATAGTTTCTAAACCAAACAATAATCCTTTCATACAAAAGATTGTTTGTCACTAAAACAAACCCCTAAAATTATAAACCGAAGTATTGGAACCTCGGGTCGTTCTTCCTAGGAATTGCGATAAAGTGCTCTTGCTATTGGTTATGAGGTATGTTTTGGGGTTTTTGAGATAATAGACTAGAAATGTAAATGGCAAAGGAAATAAACTAACAACTAGGAAAGCCCTTGACAAGGTATGAGAACTAGAAGTCCTATCCTAGTTATCCTCCTCAATTGTGACCACAATTGTCCATTGCTCCCACTTAGTTATCCTCTAACCATGGAGGAAAGTCAAGTGGATGGATTAACTTGATTCCACAACTCCTAGCCTAATCCTAAAGGAAAGACTAGCTTTAGTGGCATTCAAGTCAATTAGCAACTTCTAATTATCAATCAACAAAGGAATTAGATAACTCAAGAGTCACTAATTACCCTACCAAAGCCAAGAGGGAAAAATCTACTCTATAATCCAACCAAGTATTTCATCAAACACTTGGAATGCCTAAAAGAAAAGTAAATCTATACTACTTAATTGCAAGGAATGAAACAACCACAAATGAATCATAAATTGCATTAAAAGAGAAATAAAAGAAACAAAAGTGCATCAAGCATAAAAGTAAAGAATTACAAGAATTAAATGCTAAACTAGAGAGAGGAGAAGTAGAAGAAGAAGATTTGATAAAGGAAAAGTAAATCTAAGCATGAAATTACCCTAGATCTAAGAAATTCTAATCTAGATCTAACCTAATCCTAATTTTCACTTCTCTCTAAAACTAACTTTCCCTCCAAAACTAAACTAAAACTAAACTATGAAGTAGTGTGTTGATTCCTCTTCATTTCTTGGGTTAAATAGCATCAGAATTGAGTTGGAATTGGGCCTGGAAAGCCCAGAAATCTCCCCCAGCGGATTCACTTTAAGTGGGTCACGTGCGAACACCGACGCATACGCGTACATCACGCGTACGCGTCGCTTGGCAATTTCCATCCATGCGTACGCGTCATGTGCGCGTACGCGTCGCCATGCGACCTCATCATTTCACGTGTGCGCGTCGTTGATCTCATCCCAAATACTTGATTTTCTATGATTTCTCCACTTTGCATGCTTTTTTCTCCATTCCTTTGCTCCATTTCTAGCCCTTTTCAACTTGTAATCACTAACACACATATCAAGACATCTAGTGGAATGAAGGTGAGTTAAGATCAACCAATTAAGGGCCTAAAAGTATGTTTTTACACTTAAGCACAATTTAGGAGACAATCATGAAACCATGCTATTTCCTTGGATAAATGTGGGTAAAAGGTCATAAAATTTCCTAAATTAAGCACAAGATAAACCCTAAAAATAGGGTTTATCAACATCCCCACACTTAGACCATAGCATGTCCTCATGCTAAAATCAAGAGAAAACAAAGGGTATCAACATTTATTCAATGAAAACTAACTAAATGCAATCTACCTATATGCAACTATCTAAATGAATACAATTGCTTGGTCAAAATAAATCAATTTCCAAGGAACATATATGCACAAGGGCTAAGGCAATAGCAAATCTAATCCACAATTGAATTGAGTTGTTAAATATTTTTACAAACTTGCAAGAAAAGATGATCGTAGGTGAAAACATGTAATTGAGCAATCGAACCCTCACCGGATGTGTTTACACTCTAATCGCTCAGTGTTTAGGGTTGATTCACTCAATTCTCCCCTAATCATGCTTCCTAAGATTTGTTTTTCATCTAACAATCAACAGATATTTCATGCATGCATACATATATCATGAGGTCTTTCTCATAGGTTGTAATGGGGCTAGGGTCAAGGTAGGATGCATATTTGGTCAAGTGGGCTTGAAATTTGAATCTTTGATAAGCTTAGATTTCCCACCTAACCTATGACAACCTATACAAATGAGTTCTAACCTAACTACCCATTCTTCACTTTTTCAATTACTCATGCATTCTTCTTGATTACAACCCATATATATATATATATATATATATATATATATATATATATATATATATGTTTTTTTCTTTTTTTTATTTTCTCATTTTTTTTCTTTTTGCAATAAGGTATATACAAAAGTATCAATGCATATGGTTTTACATTTAATTAACATATGAGCATGTACCCAATTCCCAATATTTTCAATAGAAATACAAACCTACCCTTTCCTCAACCAATGTCCCAAGTTTTCTACACTTGAATAATCTATGTCCCAAATATCAAATAGTTCTACACTTGTTAATCCTCCAGTTCTTTGGCACTCATTGCATTGATGAACAAACTCTCTAGCATTCTTGAATATAGTTAGCCAATAAAATTTACTTTGAAACACTTTGGCTGCTGTTCTTTCTGGCCCAAAATTTCCACCATAAGCTGAGCCATGACAGTGCCACAATATGTCTCTCATCTCATTTTCAGGGATGCATCCTCTAATCATCCCATCTAGACACCTCTTGAACAGGAATGGTTCATCCCACAAGAATTTCCTGACTTCATTACATAGCTTCTTCACTTGTTGCTTGGTAAACTCTTGAGGGATCTTCCTTCCCACCTTATAGTTTGCAATGTCTGCAAACTAGGGAGCTTGTTGGATTTGTAAAAGGTGTTTATCTGGAAAGCTTTTGTTCACTGAATGTGGAGCTTGGTTAGCTTCTTGTGATAGTCTTGACAAATGGTCTGCTACTTGGTTCTCATTCCCTTTCCTATCTCTTACTTCTCTTCTTAGTCTTCGCAGAGTTCTCTCGTCAAGGTTGCAAGAGGTGGAGACCTCTCTCTTTGCTTCTGTCATACACACAAAACCAGAAGCTAGAGACAATTTACTCTACTGCTAGAGTGATGTTAGTGTTAGCCTAGGAAAAAATTCAAACAGTTAGTGTGCTTAATAAAAATAAAAAGAAAATGCTTAATCTAGATTATCATCCTGCTTAATCATTGTCAATCTAAATCAATGCCCAGCAACGGTGCCAAAACTTGATAAGGGAAAAATGATTCCACACAAAACTCACCAGCAAATGTACCGGGTCACATCAAGTAGTAATAACTCACATGAGTGAGGTCGATCCCACAGGGATTGATGGATTGAGCAATTTTAGTTAGGTGATGAATTTAGTTAAGCAAATGTTTGATGATTTGAGTGAAACTTGATCAATAGAAGCTAAATTACAAGAAAATAAAAGTGCAGAATGAAAATTGGCTGAATTTAAAGGTGTTAAAGAAGTAAATTGTAGAAACTTAAAGAGCAAGAAAGTAAAAGAGTTAAAACTTAAATTGCAAGAAAAATAAATAACTGAAACTTAAATTGCTGAATCTAAATTGCTGGAAAATATAAATTGCATTAAGAGTAAAGGAATTTGGGTATTGGATTCAAATTGAACCAAAAAATGTGAACTAAAGTAAATGAGAGAGCTATGAGATGAAGAGATTTAGCTAAGTAGCAAAACAGAAATGGAAAATTGCTTGAAGAAACCAACAGCAATAAAACTTAGCTCAATTATGAAATTTTGAAAGAGAAATTGAAGATCGAAGAAGAGCAATAAGAACAGAGAGCAGATCTAGATCTCAATTACTCTCTTGACCAAGCAGAAGAGAAACTGCAGAAGAAAATAAAAATGAAAACCAGAAAAGAAAATTAAGATCCAATTTTTAGAACTATTGAGAAGAAAAGTAAAAGATGATTCTCAGATTAAAAATCAGACTCTTCAATCTCAATTCAAAATAGAAAGTAGAAGTTGCAGAAGAAAGAACAAAAAGAAAGAAAATAGATCCAATCCCCAAATCCCAAATTCAAAACAAAAAAAAAATTAAAAGTGAAAACTAAAAATGTGCAAAAGGTCATTTACAAATCAAATTAACTCCTATTTATACACTTTCTATTTTTGTTTTCAAAGCTTGGAGTGGGCCTTTTGATTCTTGGATTTGAAGAAAAGTGGATCCGGGTGGCTTTGGTTGGAATTGGGTTGGAAGCATGCTCCAATGGAGCGCTCCGTTGAGTTTAGTGAACTTGGCGTTCACTCTTGTGGCTCCTCACGTTTGCAAATTGCTTCTTGCCTATAGCGTTTCCTTTGTGAACGGCACATTCACTTCTCCAATGCTACTTGTGTTGCTTGGTTGCGTGCCTTGCTTCCTCGCTCAAGGGTCACGAAAAAGTTCACAAAAGTGAACGTTGCGTTTGAAATTTTGAGCGCTACCCTTGTTGCTTTGATGCTGCGCCTTGCTTCCTCGCTCAAGGGTCACGAAAACGTTAGCTATAGTGAACATAGCATTCACTTTGTTGAACGTGGCTTCTTGGCATGCTACACCATTTGGTGCGTCTTGGCTTCATTGAGCGCTCCGTTTGCAATTTTGAGTGCTGGCCTTTGCTCCCTTTTGAACGCAACGCTTTAATGTCACGGGGCGCTCCCTTTGGTTGAGCACTACGTTCACCGTTTTGAACGCTCCTTGTGAGCTTCCTCCCCCTAAGCTTAAATCCACGATAAAGGTGGAAGGAGTAAACGTGGCGTTCGCTATTTTGAACGCTACCCTTGTGTTGCTTTGATTCGCCTTGGTGCGTTTGGCAATGAGCTTCCTTGCCTAGCGTTGCCTTTTTGAATGCCACGTTTAGTAATGCAACGCTTTCCTGGTTCTTTCCTTTCTTCATCATTTCTTCACCTACAAGCAACCAAACAACTAATCAAAGTCCCACCAAAATCACTAGATCTTTGCATCATTTATAAAATCATTCAATTCTAGCATAAAACCTATGATATTGTGTAGAATAGATTATGTTTGATTAATTCAACATCATCATGAAAATCCACTCCAATTACTTACTTATTGTGCAAGAAAGTGCATAAAACCTAATGAAACTAATGAAAAATGCTTGTAAAACTAGCATAAGATGACTTGTCATCACTTATACACCTGAAATCACTCACAAACAACATCAAGGCATCGAATGGAAGCCAAATGGAATAAAGTAGATTAGATTAGGCACAAAAGAGCGTATTTTCTTAATCAAGCGCAATTTGGGAGGAAAGTTCAAAAGCATGCTATTCAAGGGAATAAGTGTAGGTTTATATGATGAAATCCATCCAATTCAAGCTAAAATATATCTTCAAATATGGACTCATCACCTCCCATATATCCAACCTTCTTTCCAACCAATGAACCTTCCCTCTTATCCCAATGTGAAGCTTTCCTACCCTTGGCCCAAGACCATCAAGACCTTCAAGCTTTTCTCCAAGAGCAAGAAGTAATTCTAAAGACTCAAGGGCAACTCATGGCTACCATAGCTGAGGCGGTGAACCACTTAATCCTCCTACACTCATCCGATCAAGGCATTCCTCTTGAGGGATGTGAAGGGTCAACTAAAGAATGGAGTGAAGAGGAGGACGTATAGCCTTGATGAACGGAATTTTTGACGGTTTAGAATTCACAAATAAATTCTCGTTGCAAGTATAGTTTTTAAATCAACACTAATCTTTTCATGCAAAAATTTGTTTGTCACTAAAACAAACCCCTAAATTCTATAAACCAAAGTATTTGAACCTCGGGTCGTTCTCCCTAGGAATTGCAATAAGGTGTCCTTGTTATTGGTTATGAAATATCTTTCGGGGGTTTTTGAGATAGGAGACAAGAAATGTAAAATGCAATGAAAATAAACTAACAATTATAAAAAATTCTTGGCAAGCTTATGAGAATTGGAAGTCCTATCCTCATTATCCTCCTCAATTGTGATGAGAATTGTCCATTGCTACCACTTAATTAACCTCTAACCATGGAGGAAAGTCAAGTGGATGAATCAACTTGATTCCATAAGTCCTAGCCAACTCCCAAGGGAAAGACTAGCTTTAGTGGTATCCAAATCAATTAGCAACTTCTAATTGTCAATCAACAAAGGAATTAGATAATTCAAGAGTCACTAATTACTCTACCAAAGTCAAGAGGAACAAAATCTAACTCATAACTAAAAGAAGCATTTTAACAAACACATAGAAGGCAATAAAGGCAAACATTATTAATTACAAGAATTAAAGGAATCTACAATTACAAAATCAAGAGATTAACAATAGTAAGGCAAAAAAATTATGAAACAATAAAGAACTTACCAATTGCATTGAAGAAGAAATGTATATCTACAAAAGAAAGTTCATAAACTACAACTAACAATACAAAGGAATTACAAGAGAAGAAGAATTCTACAACTACAAGAGAACAATTAGGGAAGAAAAAGGAAAATTAGAAGACGAAAAGAAGTAGATCTAGATCTAAAACCTAATCCTAATTCTAGAGAGAAGTGGGAGCTTCTCTCTCTAGAAACTAACTCTAACTACTTCTAAAACTTAAACTATGACTAATGATCAAAAGTATGTTGATTCCCCTTCAATCATTGGCTTAAATAGCATCAGAAATGAGTTGGATTGGGCCCACAAGTCTTCTAAAATCGCTGGCCACGAGTTACATTAAGTGAATCATGTGCAACCATCGGTGAGTACATGTACAGTGTACGCGTGCACCTCTAAACGCGACGAAAATATGGCAAAATTTATATAATTTTGAAGCCCTGGATGTTAGCTTTTCAACGCAACTGGAACCACATCATTTGGACCTCTGTAGCTCACGTTATGGTCGATTAACTGCGAAGAAGTCGGCTTGACAACTTTTGCGATTCCTTCATTTCTTCATGAGTTCTCCATTTTTACATGCTTTTCCTTCATTCCATTGATCCAATCCTTGCCTCCTAAATCTGAAATCACTTAACAAACATATCAAGGCACCTAATAGAATCAAAGGTAAATTAAGATCAAACAATTAAGGGCCTAAAAAGCATGTTTTCACACTTAAGCACAAATTAGGAGACAATCATGAAACCATTCTATTTCATTGAATAAATGTGGGTAGAAGGTCATAAAATCTCCTAAATTAAGCACAAGATAAACCCTAAAAATGGGGTTTATCAACCTCCCCACACTTAAACCAAGCATGTCCTCATGCTTAAACTAAGAAAGAACAAAGGGTATCAACATTTATTCAATGTAAACTAATCTAAATGCAAACTACCTATATGCAACTATCTACATGAATACAATTTCTTGGTCAAAATAAATCAATTCCCAAGAATATATATATGCACAAGGGCTAAGGGTATTAACAACCATGCCAAACCACAATTGAATTAAGCTATTAAATATTTTTACAAACTTGCATGAGGAGTGATGATCATAGGTGGAAAATATGTAATTGAGCAATCGAACCCTCACTGGTAGTGTTTGCACTCTATTCATTCAAGTGTTTAGGGTTGATTCACTCAATTCTCCCTTAATCATGCTTTCCATGATTTATTTTTCTTCTAACAATCAACATTTATTTTATGCATGCATACAAGTATCATGAGGTCTTTTCATTGGTTGTAATGCGGCTAGGGTCAAGGTAGGATGCATATTTGGTCAAGTGAGCTTGAAATTTGAATCTTTGATAAGCTTAAACTTCCCATCTAACCTATGACATCCTATACAATTAAGTTATAACCTAACTAGCCATTTTTTACTTTTTAACATACTCATGCATTTTCTTTTCATTTCACAACACTTATGCATTGATCCTTGTTGAGCTTTGCTTTGGGGCATTTTGTCCCCTTTTTATTTCTTTCTTTTTCTTTGTTTCTTTCTTTTTCTATTTTTTCTTTTCTTTTTCATATTTTTTTCCTTTTCTTTTCTTTATTTTTTTCTTTCTTTCTTTCATCTACAAGAACGTCAATACATAAGGTCTATACATTTAATCAATACATGAGCATGTACCCAATTCCCAATATTTACAACAAAAATGCAAAACTACCCTTTTATTCAACCAATGTCCCAAGTTTTTCTACACTTGAATGTTACACACACACTAGCCTAAGCTAATCAAAGATCCAAATAAGGACTTTTATTGTTTTTCGCTTTAAGGCTTGTAATGTGCTAAAATTAGAAAAAAGTGGGTTAATCGTAGGCTCAAATTTGCTAACAATAGAAGATAAAAGGTATGCTATTTGGGTAAGTGAGCTAATGAAATGATGGCCTTAATCATATAAATGCATGAATACACAAAATAATGGACATAAAGAATCAAACAAATCAAAGATTACAATCATAGAAAGAGAATAATGCACACAAGAAGGAAGATAAGTTGCTAGAAGATGTAGCCACGCAATTAGGCTCAAAACTCACTTGCTTGTGTTCTTAGCTCAAAACATGTTCCACAATATATGTAATTCAAGCAAGTTTCAATGAAAAGTTTTCACTCAAATCAATTGGTGCCCTATAGATAGAATTCTTGAAAAATCTCATTATTTTGACTAAGCTTATTGTGTATATATATGCAAAAATAAGAAAATGAAACAAAAATCCTAAAAGACCTAAAAAAATGAAATGCAAAAGTGTTAAGATTAGAAGTTCATCACCCAAAATTGCCGACCGGTCAGACGACCTCCCCACACTTAAAATTTTGCACCGTCCTCGGTGCACTCAAAGATGAGCAAGGAGGTATGGCGACTTTCTGGATTGCTACCTTCAACTGGTAGATCAACCGGTTGCTGCGTGTTCTTTCTTCCGCTTCCATTTTTTGCTTGCGGTGCATCATTCATGAAAAAAAAAATATAATACCATAAGATTGGAAAACAAAAGCAAGGAAGCATAAATTGTTGGAATGAGGTACTAATCACTAGAATTGAGTGAGTGAATTAGTGTGACATTAATGACAAATAAGTGTGTGAATTCTAAATTTCACGTGGTTTAGAACACACATTAGCATAAAAGCTATGTCACTAAAGAAGCATGCACTTTACTCATTCTAGTATGCTTGAGATGCTTTAAGTAAGCTTGTAAGGTAAAACAAGCATTAAAGAAGCATGAGAGCATTCAAGCAAAATGCGTATGGATGCATATGATCATGGAATACAATGCATTGAAGTAAATGCACAACATCCATTAAGAGATTTCCTAATCGAGGAAAATGATTGAAATTACATGTTGGCCAAATCATGCAATTCACGAAGAGTTACAAGCTAGAGGGCGATTCTCATCACTTGGTATTCTCAAAAGGTAAGCATGAAGATCTTAAAACCAAGTAGCAAAATATAACCTCAATAATAACATCCAACAATGAATATCCAAAAACGATTATGCTAACATAGCATTTAGGCAATAAGAGGCAGCAACGTATAGCAAACAAAATCAATAATCCAACACTTATAATGAAAAAGAAAAAATGAAAGGAAAAATGAAACTAACTAACTAATTGACTAACTAACTAACTAATTTACTAACTAAAATAAATGGTTGTCAATGGTGTTTGGGAGTGTTGGATGAGGGGTAGAAGAAGGGAAGAGGAAAGGAGGAGGAAAGAAATGGAAAGAGGAGAAGAAAAAAAATGTGCTGAAAGAAAGGCATCCACGCGTACGCGCGCATGGCGCGCACGCGGATGGTGGTGCAATGGACGCGACGCGTACGCGTACATGGCGCATGCACGCATATGGCTTATTTCGAGAGTGACGCTTACGCATCATGTGCGCGTACGCGCGAGTTGGTTTGTTCGAAAGGCACAATGTTAGCGCAGCATTCGTACAACTCTCAGGTTTTTGGCTTGGGAGTGGAATTTCTCAATCCACGCGTATGCGTACATGGCGCTTATGCGCGGATAGGCGAAAATGCTTGATGCACGCATACGTGCACAGTGCGCGTACGCGCGGATGGTGCTCTGTTTTTTTCAAAAAAAATTTCTATGTTTTTGCACCAATCCAAGCATTCCAAACCTCCAAACAGCTACCAAAACACCTTAAAACCTTATTTAACATACTAGACTATCAATTATACCCAACAAATCAACCAAAAATATGAATTTAAACTAATTACCAATTTGTACAAAAAGAGAAAATAAAAAGAAGTTACCATGGTGGGGTGTTTCTCACCTAGCACTTTTGTTTATTGTCCTTAAGTTGGACTTATGGGGAGCTCCTCATCAAGGTAGCTTGTGCTTGTAACCATCTTGGAACATCCACCAATGCTTGAATCTCCAATAAGCTCTATTCTTCAAAGATGATAACTCCAAGCTTGGGTAGAGTTCCTCACAAACCATGGGCTCCCAAAAGTGGTCCTCATGTATGCTGGGATCCCATATCTTGTTTCTACACCCATCTTCATGTTGATCATCATTATTCCATTTGGGTGCCATAGTTTTGGAATTCTCATTCAAGTGACCAAACATCATCCTAGACCCAAGCAATCTAGTGCTACACCAACCCTTGCTATTAAGCTTTGGGCATACAACCATCATGAACTTTGATTTACATTGCCAACCACTAACCATCTCCCTTTTGCTCTTAAGGCGACAAATATTTCTAAGTTGACCATCCGTCTTAAGCAAACCATATTCAAGGGGAATAATAAAGCTTAGGTATAAGGAATTTACCCACTTGAATGAGAGAATGGATGGTGATGGCTTGGGGAGAGGTGTCTCCAATATCCTTGCAAGCTCTACTCCATTATGTTCTTCCTTGATTACCTCTACCTCTTGACAAACTTCTTCAATTTCAATCCTTTGTTCATCATTTTCATCTAACTCTTCTCCATCACTCAAATCATAAATGGGAGGTTGAGAGAAATCTACCTCTACATCGCTTTCTATCTCATTGGGAGAAGGTTCTTCAAGTTCAAAGGATTCACCACCAAGACGATTGGATGCATGATCTTCATCTCCAAGGGAACTCAATTTTTGCTCCATTTCTTCCAATTCTTCATTCAACAATTGTCTTGGAGGTTGTGCACTCTCCTCCTAACATCAAATTTAATCATCTTGGAGAGGTTTTCTATGATTTTAGCTTCCCATGGAGGTTCCACATCTCCTAGGTCTTCAACCATTTCTTCCTCTTCTTCAATGATCATAGGCTTTTCCAATTGTTCTAACACAACATAGCATTCTTCTTTCTCCACCGGAGTTTCCAATCTCTCCTTCATGCTATGCTTTTCAATCAGTTCTCCACATATGACCATGGGAGTGCTTTAAGTGCTCAAGCATTGGGAGGCTAAAGTACTTACTACCTTGGTCAAGGTAGCCACAAATTCTATTGTCTCCCTTTGTATTTCTCCTTGCCCTTGAAGTATAAGGCTAAGGGTTTCATCCATTAAGGATTGGGGTGGATAAGAGGGTTCATTGTCTGGAGAAAAGGTTCATAATAGAAAGGTAGTTCTTCTTGGTAAGGATGTGGTGGTGTATATTGAGGTGGTGGTTCTTGGGAGTATTGATATTGGAATGGTGGTGGTTCTATGTATGGCTCATATGATTCAAAAGGTGGTTGGTATGATGGGTAAGGATCATGGTCATATGCAGGTGTTTGGTGAAAAGAGGCTTGTCGGTATAGTTGAGGGCTATGTTAAGGACATGGCTCATAGGTATATGGTGGTGGTTCTTGATAGTCACAAGGGGGTCCACCATAGCTATTGAATTGACATGTATTAGGATGAGAATTATACCTATAAGAGTCCGGAGGCGGTTGTTGCCAAGAAGGTTGAGCAATCCCTTGAGTCTCCTCCCATCTTTGATTATTCCATCCTTGATGCACATTCTCATTGAAGCTCCCATTTCCTACAACATAGTTGTAATCACACTCATAGCCAAAGTGAGAATTCATAACAGAAAGAGAAAATAAAAACAAATGCTAATAAGAAACAATGAAACAAAGTCCTAAAACTAACAGAAACCAACAAGCAATCCAAAAATCAAACTATTCACAATATTCACATATATACAATAACCAAAAACATAACACCATTGCAATTCCCTGGCAACGGCGCCATTTTGATGAACGGAATTTTTGACGGTTTAGAATTCACAAATGAATTCTCGTTGCATGTATAGTTTCTAAACCAACACTAATCTTTTCATGCAAAAATTTGTTTGTCACTAAAACAAACCCCTAAATTCTATAAACCGAAGTATTTAAACCTCGGATTGTTCTCCCTAGGAATTGCAATAAAGTGTCCTTGTTATTGGTTATGAAATATCTTTTGGGGTTTTCAAGATAGGAGACAAGAAATGTAAAATGCAATGAAAATAAACTAACAACTATGAAAAGCTTTTGGCAAGGTTATGAGAATTGGAAGTCCTATCCTCATTATCCTCCTCAATTGTAATGAGAATTTCCCATTGCTACCACTTAGTTAACCTCTAACAATGGAGGAAAGTCAAGTGGATAAATCAACTTGATTCCACAAGTCCTAGCCAACTCCCAAGGGAAAGACTAGCTTTTGTGGTATCCAAATCAATTAGAAACTTCTAATTGTCAATCAACAAAGGAATTAGATAATTCAAGAGTCACTAATTACTCTACCAAAGCCAAGAGGAACAAAATCTAACTCATAACTAAAAGAAGCATTTTAACAAACACATAGAAGGCAATAAAGGCAAACATTATTAATTGCAAGAATTAAAGGAATCTACAACTACAAAAGCAAGAGATTAACAATAGAAAGGCAAAATAATTATGAAACAACAAAGAACTTACCAATTATATTGAAGAAGAAATGTAGATCTACAAAAGAAAGTTCATAAACTACAACTAACAATACAAAGAAATTATAAGAGAAGAAGAATTCTACAACTACAAGAAGTAGATCTAGATCTAAAACCTAATCCTGATTCGAGAGAGAAGTGAGAGCTTCTCTCTCTAGAAACTAACTCTAACTACTTCTAAAACTTAAACTATGACTAATGATCAAAAGTATGTTAATTCTCCTTCAATCCTTGGCTTAAATAGCATCAGAAATGAGTTGGATTGGGCCCACAAGGCTTCTAAAATTGCTGGCCACAAGTTGCATTAAGTGAATCATGTGCAACCATCGGTGCATATGTGTACAGTGCACATGCGCGCCCCTAAACGCCATTCAACTTTGGAAAATTTTATATCATTTTCAAGCTCCGGATGTTAGCTTTCTAATGCAACTGGAACCGCATCATTTTGACCTCTGTAGCTCAAGTTATGGTCAATTAAGTGCGAAGAGGTCGGCTTGACAGCTTTTGCAATTCCTTCATTTCTTCATGAGTTCTCCATTTTTACATGCTTTTCCTTCATTCCCTTGATCCAATCTTTGCCCCCTAAATCTGAAATCACTTAAAAAATATATCAAGGCATCTAATGGAATCAAAGGTAAATTAGGATCAAACAATTACGGGCCTAAAAAGCATGTTTTCACGCTTAAGCACAAATTAGGAGAGAATCATGAAACCATGCTATTTCATAGAATAAATGTGGGTAGAAGGTCATAAAATCCCCTAAATTAAGTACAAGATAAATCCTACAAATGGGGTTTATCAAGCCTCAAGGGAAAGAAGAAGGGTTAGAGCTTGAAGGGCAACAAGAGGAAGAAAGTGAAGTATTTGAACCGGAAGAGAGAAGGGGGTGAATTGAGGGAGATTGATCAAGATGAAGATTCCAAAATTGATGATTTTTTGTCCTCCTTGGTCAATTCCTTTAATGATCCTAATGAGCCTTTCCCCATTGAGTTTGAGAGAAACATGGAGGTAGACTTCTCACAACCTCCTTGTTATGACTTGAGTGATGGGGAATAGGAAGTTGGTGAGGAAGGAGTTGACAACCAAGAGCATATTGAGTGGGTGGTAATTTCACCTATGAACTTCATTGGCCCCCATTAATATGCTATCTTGGAGACGAATTACCAACTCAAGGTCCTTCTTAGGTTGGTACATGGTGGAGGAAGGGGTATTGGTTGCCAAGAGAATCCAAGGCCCTTCAAGAAGAACAATTCAAGAATTGGAGTCCAAGAATAGTGTGAAGCACAATTGGGTGCTTTTTGGAAAATGCTGGGTTATTACAAGGGTCAATTAGGAGCTTATCCATCTGGCTTGAAGCATAAAGATCAACAAGAAGGTGAGCGGATGCCTAGAATATGGGATCCCGGAGGAGAGTCAAAGACCAAGCATGGATGGAGGTTCAAAGAGGAGTGGAAACACAAGCCACCCTAGCTAGAGTCTCCTCAATAAGTCCAACTTAAGGACTATAAACTAAAGTGCTAGGTGGGAGACACCCCACCATGGTAACATCTTTCTTACCCTTTCTCTTTGCTTATAGTCCTAATTTCTTGCATATTTGCTTGTCTTAGTTAGCTTAGGATTAGTTTAATTTCGAGTTTAGATATGTTAATTTGAATATGGATTATGATTTTGTGATGTTTTGAATGTTTTGGCATTGAAATGTTGATTAAACTAAGGCATAGTACCTTAGCAATGAAAGAAAAATTTTTGCAAAATAGGGCATCTGTGCGTACGCACCCTACTGTGCATGTGCACAAGACTGCATTTTTCACCTCCTGTGCGAGCGCACAGATGTGTGCATCCGCACACTCCTCGCAGTGCCTTCTGGTCGCAGTGCCAGCACAGCCTGTGCATGGGCACTGCCCTGTTTTCCTTGATCTGTGAGTGCGCACTGCTTTGTGAGTACGCACGCGTCTTCTTTTTCACACCATCTGTGCAGCCGCACAGACGTGTGCGTCCGCACGCCAATATGCAACCACTCTGGTGGGAGCGTTGGCATGGCTTATGCGTGTGAACACAACCCCCTATCTTTCCTTCTGTGCGTGCGCATAGCTCTGTGTGCGCACCCACACATGATCCTCAGCTTGCAAAAAAAAAGTGTTCTGTGCGTACGCACATGTTTGTGCGTACGCCTTGTGTCCGGAGCACTCACACGCCTTGTGCAAGCGCACACCCTCCCCTGTTCCGCCTTGTGTGTGTACGCACAAGTGCTGTTTTGGGCAGATTTTGTTTGCGCTTTTCCTTAAGCCCTAATGCACTTCTACCCCCTCTAACCCTCCCCTACCTTGCTTTTTCCATGTTCCTCTACTTGTTTTACTTAGTTTTCATTGCATCTCATTTTCATTTTAGTAGTTATATTATTTTTGATTTACTTGCTTGTTAATTGAATAAGTTGTAAGTGTTTGTTTGATATTGATTGGGTTGTTTGTTGCTTGAAGTTTCCACCAATGCACTAATACTTTGCCTTAATTTACTAGTACCTAGTGTGTTTGAATACTCATGTTTTGATTGTACCACTAGGACAATTATGTAAGTGCATATGGAATTCAGTGAATTGAGTTAAAATTACTTGTTCATCATGAATTTCATATTAACCTCATCACATGACCGGTACTTGTTCCTTGTTAATGCCTTGCATTTGTTTAAGTGACTCAACTTGATTCTTATCAAGCCTGTCACTTTTTTGTAACAAGTATCTTTACCATGTGACTTTTTCCTTATGTTTCATGATGAATAAATGGTTTTCTTTTTATTAATGGATTGGTTGTTGTTTATTGTGCTATTTTATATCAATCTTGCGCTTTTACTTGCACAATTTCAATATCCAATACCTCATATACTCAATTTAACCTTGTGGTTACCTAGGTTTTCTTGTGCTTAAAGTTTTGCTTATTCTTTAATGGCAATCTAGGCCATATAACTGAGGAACACATGCTTAGTTTTTGACTTGGTGGATGCCATTTAAACCGGCTATTGTGTATGTTCCAACCGCGCGCATAATTGGAATATACATATGGCTAATAATTTTTTATCATACCACGACTCTATGTGAACTTCCTCAATTAGATGCTTATTAGCTCCCCTTTTACCCTTTTGTGCTACTTGCCCCATGACTCCTAATTATACCTTATTCACTCTTGTTGAGGATGAGACAAAACGGAAATGAGCCGGGAGAGGAGGAGGACACCGAGGATGGAGATGCCGAGAATGCATTGAGCTTGGCAATTTCCATGCAACCCAAGCCCCCGAATCCACCAACCGAAGGTGGAGCTCTTGAGAGACATTCTCCCCGGATTTTGTTCGTGCACGGAGGACCATGCAACGCTTAATTGTGGGGGAGGATTCGTCATTTTGGGGCGTAAACTCTCTTTTCCGAACACTTTGCACTTTATTTTTGTTTCTTTTCATTATGTTTCTTGTTGATATTTAGAGTGTTTTTTTTATTGTGGCATCGCACTTTCTTCTAGTATATATATATATATATTAGTTCACCCATAGTTATTGCATGTTGCATTTTGCATCTTTTGCATAGTATATATTTTATAGATAGAAGCTGTGATTAGTTGATATGAATAGCATAGCACCTAGTTCAATTTTGTCCTAATTGTTCATGTTAATTTTTGCAATGTTGAAAATTAGGAATAGAACTAGGAAATTTTGAAAAAAAAATTGCATCCATCATAACATACATGCATATAGGAAATAATTTTGGTGAAAAACAACAAGAATTTCCAAGAATTTTGTCTCAAGGGCATTCTATTGAATTGATTAGAAAATTATTTTTGAACTTGCTTGAATGATTTTTGTGGAACATAGAAGAGTAAAGAACAAATACCTTGTGAGTTTTTGAGCTATATTGAGTGGTTACACATTTTAACCACTATCTTGTTCTTGTGTGCTATATCTCTTCTATGATTGTGATCTTGGCTTTGCTAGATTCTTTATTTCCGATGTTTGATGTCTTGAATGCATTTAGCATGATTGAGACCATTTTTGATATCAAACTCACTCACCCATATGGACCTACCCTTGCATCTACCTTTATTAACCCCTTTTGAGCTTTTAATCCCTTTATTCTAATTGTTAGCACATCACAACCATAAGCGGAAAAACCATGAATAACCTTGAATTGCATCTTTGATTAGCTTAGGTTGAGGTGTGTGTGTCATTTAAGTGTGGGGAGAAATTTTGGGAAGCATTGGTGGAGAAAAATTTTGTTTTTGGTGATTATTGAAAATTTGGGAAAAATGGGTACACATTCATGTTTCAATTTGCTTTAACCATATGCATTTATCATAGAAAAATAAAAAAAAAAAGAAAAAAATGAAATGAAAGAAAAAAGAAATATAATAATAAGATGGGACAAAGGTTGCCCCAAAGAAAAGAAAAAAAAATGAACAAGGAATGCATATGTGTTTTGAATAAAAACTAAGGCATGAATGTGTGTGAAAAGAAGTAATGGGTGGTTAGAATGTATTTTTGTGATTTGGTTGATATAGGTTGAGTGAGATACTTGAGCTAATCAAAGATCCAATTCTTTAGTCCACTTAGCCTTATCTATCCCACCTTAACCCTAACCCCATTACAACCCTAATAAGTCCTCATGATAATTGCATTCATGCATCACTTGCTTGCTTGTTAATTGTTAGATGAAAGCAATTCCTTGAAAGCATGATTAGAGGAGATTTGAATGATCTGACCCTAAACACCGAGTGATTAGAGTGTACATACACCTAGTGAGGGTTCAGTCACTCAATTCTATGTTCCTCTACCTCTTATCATGTATTCTTGCAAGTTGCTTTATTTTGATGTCTTGAATCAATTCTTTAGATTATTGTTTGCATTGAATCATTTCTTTGCTTAGCCCTATATGTCTATACTCTTACATGGAAATTTGATTGTTTGTTTTCACCAAATCGATAGGAACTATAGATACATAGAGATATATAGATAGTATAAAGTATACCTGCATGCATATAGATAGTTGCATTCAATAAGTTGTTTCCCTTTTATCCATCTCCTTTGTTTGGTTTAGCATGAGGACATGTTATTGTTTAAGTATGGGGAAATTGATGAGTCCATATTTGACGATATATTTTAGCTTAAATTGGATGGATTTCATCATATAAACCTACACTTATTCCCTTGAATAGCATGCTTTTGAACTTTACTCCCAAATTGCGCTTGATTATGAAAATATGCTCTTTTGTGCCTAATCTAATCTATTTTATTCCATTTTCCTTCCTTTCGATGCCTTGATGTTGTCTGTGAGTGATTTCAGGTGTATAAGGTAGGAATGGGTTGGAGAAAATAGAAGAAGAGCATGCAAAGTGGAGGAAACATGAAGAATCAAAGGAGATGAGTTCAGAGACGTGTGCGTGCGCATAGCTACTTGTGCATATGCACAGCTGCCCAATCAGATCACGTGGATCATTTCGAGCGCGTCGTGCATCCACATAGGCATCGCCTAGTGTGTGTGCGCACAGCTACTTGTGCGTATGCACAGGAAGGGATTTTCACAAAGTGTGCGGGTGCACGCATCTATGCGTCCGCACAGGTCCCAGCGCATGCCTCCATTAAAAATGCATGTGACTCACAATTTTGGGGCATTCTTGGCCCATTCCTGAAGTGCTGAAGGCTGGTTTGAGAGGCTATATGAAGGGAAATGTAACACATATGAAGATAGCCATCTTAGAATAGGAAAAACACATAGTAGGAGTAGGAGTAGTGTAGATTAGGAAATTCTCTCTTAGGGTTCTTAGTTAGGGTTTGTAGCATTTTATACTTCAAGCTTTGATTTAGGATTATAGCAATTTTATTGTAAGTATTTCTTTAATTCTCTCTTTTATTATACCACTTGTTATACACTTGCTTTTATTTTCATCTCCTTTGTCCATATTTACATAGTCTTGCAATTTTTTATTCCTAGTTGTTTAATTTGATGTTTGATGGCTTTTATATATTTGTTTGAGTTGCCTTTATTGACTTTGAGCATTTATGGTTCATAGCTTTCCTTAATTTACCAATTTTGCCATGTTTTGTGAATATGCATACTAGGTGTTTGATGAAATGTCAACCCTAGCTAGGGGGTAAATTTCCACCCCTTGGCTTGGGAAAAATGAGTCTATGGATTACTAGAGCCATAATGTCCAACATTTAGTGATAATTCTTAGGAAGTTAGTTGATTCTTGTTTCCATTAAAGCTAACCTTTTATCAACTAGTTTGGTAAGTTGGTTAGAACTTATGGATTAAGGTCAATTATGCTTGCTTGACTTACTCCTCGATGTTTGGGGTTAACTAGGCGAGATTAACTCATGATAATTATCATAGTTGTGGTTATGGCTAGGAAGGAATTCCATAACTCATCCCAAGTCAAGGTTTTATTTATGTTTTGAACTACTTTTCCATCACTTTATGGCATTACTTGTTTATATTACATACATAGTTCTTTTATTCTTTTATTGCTTTGTTAATTGCAATTTTGTCTTGTTCTTTTATCTCTTTATTTGTTTGCTTCCTTATCATTGAAAACAACCCTTTTGATCTTCACAACCAAAATTGTGTTCTTGTCGGCATTAGTTCCTAGGGAGAACGACCCGGGATTTAAAACTCCCGGTTAATTTGGTTTGAATTTTGACAATCTTTAGGATTATAATTTGATTGATGATCAATGGTTGGGTTTGGACTATACTTGCAACGTCAATCCTATTTTTAGTGCGAAAATCCAAACCCATGTAAATTCTCATCGTCAATTTGTTAATAAAAATAAAACACATTCTCATCAACCAAAGTTCCCACATTTCCCCACACATAGTTGACATACACTCTCTATCTTAAGCTAACCAAAGTTTCAAATAGGGTAATTAATTATTTTTCTGCTTAAAGCTAGTGATGTGGTAATATAAAGAACAAATGGGGGTTAAAAAGGCTCAAAGTGGCAAACAAAGGTAAATGAAATGGTAGGCTATTTGCGATAAGTGAGCTATAATCAAATGATGGCCTCAATCATCTAATTGCATTAATATACACTAAAAAATGGACATATAGAATGAAACAAACCAAAGATTGCAATCATAGAGAAGAAAACACATAAGAATAAAAATTATGGTTAAATAATATAACCATACAATTAGGCTCAAAGTCTCACAAGTTGTGTATTCTTAGCTCTAAAACTATATTCCAAATTAAAATCTTCAAACAAGTTTAATAAAAATTTTAATTCAAATTAGTGAAATGCTATAGAATAGTGTCTTGAAAAGAAAATCATTACTTCAACCAAGTAGTACATACATGCAAGCAACTACTATCATGCAATCTATCCTATCTAACAAAGGAAAAAATAACATATTGGTGTTAAGAGAGAGATTTTACCTTCGGAAGTCAGGTACTGACCTCCCCACACTTAAGTCTTGGCACGGTCTTCCGTGGTATCAGTAAAGAACAAGGTGGGGCTGGGAGCGTCGCTTCCACTGTTTGGCCTGTCATGGCTCTCCATGATGTCATGTGAAGTGGAGTATGTCGTGTCTTTCTCTTTTGGAGGTGGTGAGTACTAACAGTGAGCTCCTTCAGATAAGTGTATCGGCATTTGTTACGGCACTCTATTTGCTCTATCCGCCAGCCTTGCCGGTTTAGTCTCTCAAGGATCTCAAGTAGTAACTGAATGCTGGATGGTGGTTGTGCCTGTGGTGTGGAAGATGGTGGAGTGGAGGATGAAGGAGTGTCTAAGGATGGGCCTGCATACCGGCTCGCAATAGGTGCTGAAGGTCTGATATACTTCCCATTCGGGACAAACTGATCATCCCTAGGGATCATAGCCTTCGTATCCCCAGCCCGATATGAGACTCCTACTGTAGAGACCAAATTTATAACCAGTACAGGAAAAGGTAGGTTGCCCGCAATCTGCACGTGTCCCATAGCCTACCAAATTAGTCTTGGTAAGTTGAGAGGTTGCTCTGTAAGAATGCACCAGATGAGAACAGCCATGTCAGCCTGAAAGTGGACTCATGAGTGCTCAGAAAGATATAGTGGAACATAATCTATGCCCACACGTGAGCCTCCAAGGTGAGTGCTTGGGCGGAGATACTCTTGGGTTTTTCTCGGTGTTGTCCATAGATCCAAGTGCTGTCAGGTTGGGCTATAACTTCAAGGACGTTGTCCCAGTCAAACTGATACATCTGGCACTTAAGCTAGGCCTCTTGATAGGCATTCAACCCCTCTGGGCTAGGTGGAAGATCTAGTACTCTCTGAATGGCATTTTTGGAGACAGGGACTTACTTTTGGTGAACATAGACAGACTGCAGGGTAAGTGAGTGGAAGTTGGAGTAGAATTCAACTACCCAAGATGAATTGGCCTCCCTCAGCTGCCTCCTTAAGAATCTCCATTGTCTCCTTTCAATGCGGGGCTCTACAAAGTCAATGAAATGTGTTGGAAAGATGAGTAGATGTTCATTATTGTAGTTTTTCTCTGCCAGGATGGGGAACATCTGCTCACAGTAACAGTTAGTGAACCGTGCGGAGTCCCGTGCGAAAAATGCCTTCTCCACTTCATCAACTTTGATAGTCCTCTTCACCCGCTTAGAAGGTGGCTTGACGCTTGTAGATGGTTGCGCTTTAGCCGGTGCTCTTTTAGTTCCTCTATTCGCCGGTGTCTTGTAAGAAGCCTTCTCTTTTCCTCTTTTGGTGGCCATCCTAAAGAGGGAAGAAAGAGAAATAATGTCAAATATATAGCTAAGAACCGAGAGAAAGAAAGTTCAAGTAATAATGAATGCCAAAGTAAAAGAGAATGTCTTAAATACATGGTAGCTACAACATGCATGGAAGACATCAATGAAAATCATGAAGGCATCTCATAACAATTAGATGCAAGAAGGTTAAAAGCATGCAAGTAATAAGCATGAGAAGAATGGCTCAAGCATCAAGAGCAACATGAATAGTCACATGAAACAAAATAATGAGCACTTGTATGTTGACAATTAATGACTAATATACTCAATACATATGGATTGCAAGGATTGTGAAAAAAAGCATTAAAGTGTGACAATAAAATAGATAAAAAACTAAATACCATAAGAGCTTTTTCACAAACACTTGGTGTGCAATTTAAAAATAGGCATTAAAGTAATTAATCCATACAAATATGAGACCCAAAATAAAATATCAATTGTCAAATTACTCCTCATAATATCCACAAGCTAAAATATAGCAAAATAATCACCTAAATAAAGCTACAACACCAACATAAAATTGCAAGATAAAATAGTGAAAAAGAAATTATAAATAATTAAGGTAATATAAAATTGAAAATAAATAAAATAATCAAATGCAATAAATAAAAGAAAAATGAAAGAGTAGAAGAGAGGAAGAAAAGAAACCTTAAGAAGAAGATGAAAATAGGAAGATGAATGGGAGTAGGAATGAGAGAGGAATAAGATGGGAGCAAGAAAAGAAAAGGAAATTGTAGCTGCTAGAGTTGGTGGACCTCGGTGGTAGTCTGCCGGTGGTGGTGAGAAAAGGAAAGAAGAGAGAAGCAAGAAGTAGGAAGAAGGAAAGAATCAGAATGAAGCGGGAAAGGGAATTAGGATCGGAGTGGGAAAGAATTGAAGCAGGTGGCGCGCTGAATTAAGTGACGCGCCGCCTGCGACGCGCATGCGTCGCCCACGCATACGCGTGGGTGGGAAAAATTTTAGGGGACGCGTAAGCGTCGGTCACGCGTACGCGTCACCACTGGTCGTGCTAAATGTACAGTTCCAGCCCCATGGCCTCACAACTCTCGGTTCAATTTGTACTGGGGCCGCAATTACGTACGACGCGTGCGCGTCGGACACGCCGACGCGTGGATAGCCATAACGTGAAATGACGCGTACGCGTCAGGGACGCGTACGTGTGGGTTGAATTGTGCCCCTAGCACACTACCGCGCGATTCCATCATAACTCTCTGTTCAAAACACTCTTTTTCACCGATTTCCATGTCCACCCGTACGCGTTGCTAACGCTTATGCGTAGATGGAAAAATCTGCATTGGACGCGTACGCGTGGGTCACGCATACGCGTGGGGTGGCTTGTATGCCTAGCACCCCTCCCGCTCGTCTCCAGCGCAACTCTCTATTCAATTTTGATAAAGGGCGCATTCACACATGACCCGTGCGCGTCATAGACGCTTGTTCGTTGTTAGCACTTTTTTTTTAAACAATAATGACTAATAGAAGTAATTATGCAGAATTTAACATTGATAAAAATAAAATAGAACTAATAAAAAGGGAAGATCGTACTATGGTGGTTTGCCTCCCACCTAGCACTTTACTTTAACGTCCTTAAGTTGGACGGTCCACAAACTCAGTCTTCTTCGGTTGCTGGATCCGCCAAGAGGAAGATCTCCAACTCCTTGTTATTCTTCATCTTCTCACCATGATATAGTTTCAAGCGGTGGCCATTGACCTTGAAGAAGGTGGGCCTTGAAGGGTGACTCAGGTGGAAGACTCCATATGGTTCAGCTTTTTCCACCCTATAAGGTCTTCCCACCTTGATCTTAGCTTGCCCAGCATGAGTCTCAACCTTGAGTTATAGAGGAAGACTAAATCCCCAGCTCTAAACTCTCTTCTCTTGATGTTCTTGTCATGCACCGCCATCACCCTCTCTTTGTAGAGCCTTGAGTTTTCATACGCTTCTAGTCGAAGGCACTCCAATTCTTGTAGTTGTAGCTTTCTTTCGATCCCCGCTCCCCCTAGTCCTAAGTTGCATTCCTTCACCACCCAGTAAGCTTTGTACTCCACCTCTACTGGAAGGTGACAAGCCTTTCCATAGACTAGGCAGAATGGACTCATTCCGATGGGTGTCTTGTAAGCTGTCCGATAAGCCCAAAGCGCATCTGCAAGTTTAGTACTCCAGTCTCTCCTATGAGGCTTGACAATCTTCTCTAGTATGCACTTTATCTCTCTGTTAGACACCTCGGCTTGCCCATTGGTTTGAGGATGGTAAGTCATCGCCACCTTGTGAATAATGCCATATTTCTTCAGTAGACCCTTCATTCTCCTGTTACAAAAATGAGAGCCTTGATCACTCACGATTGCTCGTGGTGATCCAAAGCGGCAAATAATATTATTTCGAACAAAAGAAACAACAACGTTAGCATCATCAGTACGAGTAGGAATTGCTTCCATCCATTTAGAAACATAATCAACAGCTAACAAGATGTATAAGAAACCATTAGAGTTTGGAAATGGACCCATGAAGTCAATACCCCAAACATAAAAAATTTCACAAAATAACATCAGTTGTTGGGGCATCTCATCTCTCATGGATATATTACCAAACCTTTGGCATTGGGGGCAAGAGTCACAGAAAGTAGTAGCATCCTTAAAATGTGTGGGCCACCAGAATCCACAGTCTAAATTTTTTCTAGCAGTTCTTTAAGAACCAAAATGTCTACCAGAGAGTAGGCCTCTAAAATTGACTAGAATCCTGATTGTGGCACACACCTTCTAATTATTTGGTCAGCACCACATCTCCACAAATATCGGTCATCCCATATGTAATACTTGGACTCGCTTTTAAACTTGTCCTTTTGATGCTTAGAAAAAATTAGGAGGAAATGTACGACTAACCAAATAATTAGCTATAGGTGCATACTAAGGAACCACCTCAGATATTTCTTGTAAGCTATCAAGTGTAAAAGCATCATTGATAGGAGTGGAGTCACTCTTAATATGCTCTAGGCGACTCAAGTGGTCCGCCACTAAATTTTGGAAACCACTCCTATCTTTGATTTCTAAATCAAATTCTTGCAACAACAATATCCAACGGATTAACCTTGGTTTTGACTCTTTCTTAGCTAACAAATATTTTAGAGCTGCGTGGTCTGAATATACTACCATCTTAGTACCAAGTAAATATGCTTGAAACTTATCCAAAGCAAAAATAATAGCTAAAAGTTCTTTTTCAGTGGTAGTATAATTAGACTGGGCACCATTAAAGTTTTAGAATCATAAACAATAATATGTGGGTACTTACCTTTGCGTTGAGCCAGCGCCGCTCCTACCGCATAGTTGGATGCGTCACACATGATCTCGAACGGCCTACCCCAGTCAGGCCCTCTCACAATAGGAGCTTGGGTCAAGGCAATCTTCAGCTTGTCAAATGCTTCAAAGCAGTCTTCACTCAACTCAAACTCAACGTCCTTCTATAGCAGTCGGGACAAAGGTAGTGCCACCTTACTGAAGTCCTTAATAAATCGCCGGTAGAAACCTGCATGATAGGTGCACGAATTGTGAATCACACTTTTCACAACTCGTACCACTAACCAGCAAGTGCACTGGGTCGTCCAAGTAATACCTTACGTGAGTAAGGGTCGAATCCCATGGAGATTGTTAGCTTTAAGCAATCTATGGTTATCTTGTAACTCTTAGTCAGGATATCAATTATATTTACCAGTTTGAATTGCGAAAAATAAAAGAGCATGAAATAAATACTTGTTCTGCAGTAATGGAGAATATGTTGGAGTTTTGGAGATGCTTTGTCTTCTGAATTTCTGCTTTCCCCCTGTCTTCTTCTTCACGCACGCAAGGTTCCTCCTATGGCAAGCTGTATGTTGGTGGATCACCGTTGTCAATGGCTACCATCCGTCCTCTCAGTGAAAATGGTCCAGGTGCGCTGTCACCGCCCGGCTAATCATCTGTCGGTTCTCACTCATGCTGGAATAGGATCCGTTGGTCCTTTTGTGTCTGTCATTACGCCCAACCTTTGTGAGTTTGAAGCTTGTCACAGTCATTCAATCCCTGAGTCCTACTCAGAATACCACAGACAAGGTTTAGACTTTCCGGATTCTCAAGAATGCTGCCAATGGATTCTAGCTTATACCACGAAGATTCTGATTAAGGAATCCAAGAGATATTTATTCAATCTAATGTAGAACAGAGGTGGTTGTCAGGCACGCGTTCATAGGTTGAGAATGGTGATGAGTGTCACGGATCATCACATTCATCATGTTGAATGGAAAACAGAAGTAACTGTATTAATTCATCGAGACACAGCAGAGCTCCTCACCCCTAACAATGGAGTTTAGAGACTCATGCCATTAAAGAGTACAAAGTTCAGATCTAAAAATGTCATGAGGTCCAAAATAATCCTCTAAAAGTTGTTTAAATAGTAAACTAGTAACCTAGGTTTACAGAAAATGAGTAAACTGAGATAGATAGTGCAGAAATCCACTTCTGGGGCCCACTTGGTGTGTGCTGGGGCTGAGACTTAAGCTTTACACGTGCCTAGGCTGTTTCTGGAGTTAAACGCCAAGTTGTAACCTATTTTGGGCGTTTAACTCCAACTTGTAACCTGTTTCTGGCGTTTAACTCCAACTTGAGCAAAGTATAAATTATTATATATTTCTGGAAAGCCCTAGATGTCTACTTTCCAACGCAATTGGGAACGTGCCAATTGGACTCCTGTAGCTCCAGAAAATCCATTCCGAGTGCAGAGTGGTCAGAATCCAACAGCATCAGCAGTCCTTTTTCAGCCTAAATCAGATTTTTTACTCAGCTCCCTCAATTTCAGCCAGAAAATACCTGAAATTACAGAAAAACACACAAAGTCATAGTAAAGTCCAGAAATATGAATTTTTCCTAGAAAGTAATGAAAATATACTAAAAACTAACTAAAATACACTAAAAACTACATGAAATTAACCCCAAAAAGCGTATAAAATATCCGCTCATCACAACACCAAACTTAAATTGTTGCTTGTCTCCAAGCAACTAGACAAATAAAATAGAATACAAATAAGTCAAGAAGCTGTAATATCTCAGAGTTTTTGAGTGAAGCTCAGATTCTAATTAGATGAGCGGGACTAGTAGCTTTTTGCTTCCGAACAGTTTTGGCATCTCACTTTATCTATTGAAGCTCAGAACGATTGGCATCTATAGGAACTTAGAATTCATATAGTGTTATTGATTTTCCTAGTTCAGTATGTTGATTCTTGAACACAACTACTTTATGAGTCTTGGCCGTGGCCATAAGCACTTTGTTTTCCAGTATTACCACCGGATACATAAATGCCACAGACACCTAATTGGGTGAACCTTTTCAGATTGTGACTCAGCTTTGCTAAAGTCCCCAATTAGAGGTGTCCAGGGTTCTTAAGCACACTCTTCTTTTTACTTTGGACTTTGACTTTAACCGCTCAGTCTCAAGTTTTCACTTGACACCTTCACACCACAAGCACATGGTTAGGGACAGCTTGGTTTAGCCGCTAAGGTCAGGATTTTATTCCTTTAGGCCCTCCTATCCACTGATGCTCAAAGCCTTGGATCTTTTTTATTACCCTTGCCTTTTGGTTTTAAGGGCTATTGGCTTTTTCTGCTTGCTTTTTCTTTTTCTTTTTCTTTTATTTTTGCCATTTTTTTCTGCAAGCTTTTGTATTCACTGCTTTTTCTTGCTTCAAGAATCAATTTCCTTATGATTTTTTAGATTATCAAATAACATTTCTCCTTTTTTCATCATTATTTCAAGAGCCAACATATTTAACATTCATAAACATCAAATTCAAAAGACATATGCACTGTTCAAGCATTCATTCAGAAGACAAAAAGCATTGCCACCACATGTAAATAATTAGAATTTTTTTTTCTTATTAAAAACTCGAAAAATATTGCCTCCTTATTCTAAAGAAAATCTGCTATTTTATTCATGTTTAATGATGATGAGAAAAATAAATTATAGCTTAATTGGAGATAAAATCAGAATATAGATACTAATTACTACTACTCATATATAACTTCTAAGGTAAAACTCAAATAAGAACAATTATCACAGAGTTAAGGCTAAGATTAGAACTCAACAGCCTTGAATTTGGGAGGTGGATGCCTCTTTAGTTTGTGGAGTGCTTGGCCCTTCAAGAGATAGTTTCTGACTCTTTAATTCCTTCAGTTCACGCCCTTTCTCTTCTTGTTCTCTAAGCAATTTGCAGAGCATGCTATTTTGATTTTGCTGTTCTTCCTTCAGTTGATCCACAGCTTCTTGCAACTTGGTGACAGATGCTTCTAGGCGCTCCCAGTATTCAATTTGAGGGATTTTCGGGAAGAACTCCTCTGCTTTTCTCTTGATGGGGTCGTCCTGCACTTGTTGTCCTTCCATAGACTTTCTGGTGATTGGTTGCTCAACTGAGATATACTTATCTACTCCCATCTTTATCCCAGCATCTTTACATAACAGAGAAACTAAGCTTGGATAGGCCAATTTGGCATCTTTGGAGTTCTTGTTTGCAATTTTGTAAAGCTCACAAGCAATCAGCTGATGAACTTCCACTTCTTTTTCCAGCATAATGCAATGAATCATCACTGCTCTTCTGATGGTGACTTCAGAGCAGTTGCTAGTGGGCAGAATAGAGCGCCCAATAAAGTCTAGCCAGCCTCTAGCGAATGGTTTAAGATCTCCTCTCTTGAGTTGGTTCGGGGCACCCTTTGTGTTGGTTGTCCACTTGGCTCCAGGGAGGCATATGTCCTCTAGGATTTTATCCAAGCTTAGGTTTGATCTCATCATTCTCCTATTAAAGGAGTTTGGGTCATCTTGCAGTTGAGGCAGCTTGAAGATCTCCCTTATTTTATCAGGGTGGGTGTGAACAACCTTCCCTCTGACCAAAGTTCTATAGTCATAGAATGCGGTTCCAGCTATCCTCTGCCTGTCCGTCTGCCATAGATTGGCATAGAATTCCTGAACCATGTTTCTTTCCACCTTTGTTTCAGGATTAACTAGGACTTCCCAGCTCCTGTTTCGAATTTGCTCTTGGATCTCCGGATATTCATCTTCTTTCAGATCGAATTTAACTTTCGGGGTCACTTACCTTAGACTCATTATTTTGTAAAAATGGTCTGAATGTTCTTTGGTTATGAACTTCCCTTGATTCCAAAGTGGTTTTGGAATATTCTCTTTCTTGCTTCTTGAGTCGATTTGTTTTCCCTTAGGAGCCATGATCTTAGTGGGTATTGGTTTAGTGATCACGGATAAACACACCAAACTTAGAGGTTTGCTTGTCCTCAAGCAAAAGAAAGCAAAGGAGAGGGAAAGAGGGAGAGCCAAGCGCAACTTGTGGAGGAGAGAAGGAGAGGCCGAACCATTATTTGAAGGGAAGGGGGGGTGGGTTTCAAAAATTATTTGAAAAAGATATGATAGAAAAAGTGATTTGGAAAAGATAAGTATGATAGTAAAAGATGTGATTTAAAATTGAAAAGATATGAAAGATATTTGAAAAAGATAAATCTGAATTTTGAAAAAGATGATGTGAAGATTTGAAAAAGATATTGATGATTTGAAAAGATTTTAGAAGGAAAAGAGATAGATTTGTTTTGAAAAGTATTTGAAAATAGATTGAAGAGGATTAAGAAAAAGGGCTTATAAATTAAGATACATTTGATATTTTTTTGAAAAGGGATTTGAAAAATTAGGATTTGTAATATGTTTGTACAAGAAATCATGAATTGAAACATAAAAAATGGAAAAAATTTGAATTGAAAACGAAATTGCCTACTCCCCACAATCCTGGCATTAAACGCCCAACTGCTGCATGTTTTGGGCATTTAACGCCCAGTTGCTACTTGGTTTGGGCGTTTAACTCCCAGCTGTTGCTTCTAGCTGGCGTTAAATGCCAGAAAACCCTTTGTCACTGGGCGTTTTTCTAAACGCCCATGATGCTGTAAATCTGGCGTTAAACGCCCAGTTGTGTTTCTTACTTGCGTTATCTTGCCAGTAAGGTCCTTTTTCCTGTTTTGTTCTCTGAATTCTTCTGTAACCCTGTGAACTTATGAAATTGATTCTTTACCTTGTTAATATTAAGCTCATATTTATAAAATGAGAAATAAAATAAAATAAAATAATAGAAAAAGTATTGCTACTGGCTAGGTTGCCTCCCAGCAAGTGCTTTTTTATTGTCTTTAGCTAGACCTTGCTGAGCTTTTAATCTAGCCTCAGCCTTGAGCACTCTTGCTCAATATTGCCTTCAAGATAGTGCTTGATTCTTTGTCCATTAACAATGAACTTCTTATCAGAATCAATGTCTTGAAGCTCCACATAACCATATGGTGATACACTTGTAATCACATATGGTCCCCTCCACCGAGATTTCAATTTCCCGAGGAATAGCCTGAGCCTAGAGTTAAACAACAGAACCTTTTGTCATGGTTCAAAGACTCTAGATGACAGCTTTCTATCATGCCACCTTTTTTATTTCTCTTTATAAAGCTTGGCATTTTCGAAAGCAGTGAATCTGAATTTCTCTAGCTCATTCAGTTGGAGCAATCTTTTTTCTCCAGCTAATTTGGCATCAAAATTTAGGAATCTGGTTGCCCAGTAGGCCTTATGTTCCAGTTCCACGGGTACATGACAGGCCTTACCATACAAAAGTTGGTATGGAGAGGTCCCTATAGGAGTCTTGAATGTTGTTCTGTAAGCCCACAGAGCATCATCCAAGCTTCTTGCCCAATCCTTTCTACGAGTACTTACAGTCCATTCCAGGATTCTTTTTAGTTCTCTGTTGGAAACTTCAGCTTGTCCATTTGTTTGTGGATGATATGGAGTCGCCACCTTGTGGCGAATCCCATACCGAACCATGGCAGAGTAAAGCTGTTTGTTGCAGAAGTGAGTGCCCCCATCACTGATTAGTACTCTAGGGACACCAAACCTGCTGAAGATATGTTTCTGGAGGAACTTCAGCACTGTTTTAGTATCATTGGTGGGTGTGGCAACGGCCTCTACCCATTTTGATACATAGTCGACTGCCACCAGAATATAAGAGTTTGAGTATGATGGTTGGAAAGGTCCCATGAAGTCAATTCCCTATACATCAAACAACTCAATCTCCAAGATTCCCTGTTGAGGCATGGCGTAACCATGAGGCAGATTACCAGCACTTTGGCAACTGTCACAGTTACGCACAAACTCTCGGGAATCCCTATAGAGTGTAGGCCAGTAGAAGCCACATTGGAGGACCTTGGTGGCTGTTCGCTCACCTCCGAAATGGCCTCTATATTGTGATCTATGGCAATGCCATAAGATCCTCTGTGCTTCTTCTCTAAGCACACAGCTACGGATTATTCCGTCTGCACATCTCTTAAAGAGATAGGGTTCATCCCACAAGTAGTACTTTGCATCAATAATTAATTTTTTCTTTTGTTGCCTGCTGTACTCCTTGGGTATGAACCTTGCAGCTTTATAGTTTGCAATGTCTGCAAACCATGGTGCTTCCTGAATGGCAAACAAATGCTCATCCGAAAAGATCTCAGAGATCTCAATAGAGGGGGGGAACTCCCCTTCTACTGGTTCTATCTAGGACAGATGATCAGCCACTTGGTTCTCTGTTCCTTTTCTGTCTCTTATTTCTATATCAAACTCTTGCAGAACCAACACCCATCTTATGAACCTGGGTTTTGAATTTTGCTTTGTGAGTAAATATTTAAGAGCAGCATGGTCAGTATACACAATCACTTTTGATCCCACTAAGTATGATCTAAACTTGTCAATGGCATAAACCACTGCAAGCAATTCTTTTTCTGTGGTTGTGTAATTTTTCTGGGCATCATTTAAAACACGGCTAGCATAATAAATGACATGCAGAAGTTTGTCATGCCTCTGCCCCAGTACTGCACCAATGGCGTAGTAACTGGCATCACACATTAGTTCAAATGGTAATGTCCAGTCTGGTGCAGAAATAACTAGTGCTGTGACCAGCTTGGCTTTCAAAGTCTCAAACGCCTTCAGACACTCTGTGTCAAACACAAATGGCGTGTCAGCAGCTAGCAGATTACTCAGGGGTTTTGCAATTTTTGAAAAATCTTTTATAAACCTCCTGTAGAATCCTGCATGCCCCAGAAAGCTTCTGATTGCCTTAACATTAGCAGGTGGTGGTAATTTTTCAATTACTTCCACTTTAGCTTGATCCACCTCTATTCCCTTGTTTGAAATTTTATGCCCAAGGACAATCCCTTCAGTCACCATAAAGTGACATTTTTCCCAGTTTAAAACTAGGTTGGTCTCTTGGCATCTTTTTAGAACAAGTGCTAAATGGTCAAGGCAGGAGCTGAATGAGTCTCCAAAGACTGAAAAGTCATCCATGAAGACTTCCAGAAATTTCTCTACTATATCAGAGAAGATAGAGAGCATGCACCTCTGAAAGGTTGCAGGTGCATTACACAGACCAAAAGGCATTCTTCTGTAAGCAAATACTCTAGAAGGACATGTGAATGCTGTTTTCTCTTGGTCCTGAGGATTCACTACAATTTGGTTGTAACCTGAATAGCCATCCAAAAAGCAGTAATATTCATGACCTGCTAGTCTCTCTAGCATCTGGTCTATGAATGGTAAAGGAAAATGATCCTTTCTGGTGGCTGTATTGAGCCTTCAGTAGTCAATACACATGCGCCACCCTGTAACTGTTTTTGTAGGAATCAGTTCATTTTTTTCATTATGAACCACTGTCATGCCTCCCTTCTTGGGAACAACTTGAACAGGGCTCACCCAGGGGCTATTAGAAATAGGATAAATAATCCCAGCCTCCAGTAATTTGGTGACCTCTTTCTGCACCACTTCCTTCATGGCTGGATTTAGCCGCCTCTGTGGTTGAACCACTGGCTTAGCATCATCCTCTAATAGGATTTTGTGCATGCATCTAGCTGGGCTTATGCCCTTAATGTCACTTATGGACCACCCAAGAGCTGTCTTGTGTGTCCTTAGCACTTGAATTAGTGCTTCCTCTTCCAGTGGATTTAAAGCAGAGCTTATGATCACTGAAAAAGTGCCACCTTCTCCCATAAATGCATATTTCAGAGATGGTGGTAATGGCTTGAGCTCAGGTTTAGGAGGTTTCTCCTCTTCCTGAGGAAGTCTCAGAGGCTCTTTCAATTCCTCTGAACCCTCCAAATCAGGCTGAAAATCTTTAAAGATGTCTTCCAGCTCTGATTCGAGACTCTCAGCCATGTTGACCTCCTCTACCAAAGAGTCAATGAGATCAACTTTTATGCAGTCTTTTGGTGTGTCTGGATGCTGCATGGCCTTGACAGCATTCAACTTAAACTCATCCTCATTGACTCTTAGGGTTACTTCCCCCTTTTGGACATCAATGGGAGTTCGTCCAGTTGCTAGGAAAGGTCTTCCTAGAATGAGAGTAGCACTCTTGTGCTCCTCCATTTCCAACACTACAAAGTCAGTGGGAAAGGCGAATGGCCCAACCCTGACAATCATGTCCTCAATCACGCCTGATGGGTATTTAATGGAGCCATCAGCAAGTTAGAGACATATTCGGGTTGGTTTAACTTCTTCAGTTAAACCAAGCTTTCTGATAGTGGATGCAGGTATTAGGTTGATGCTTGCCCCAAGATCACATAAAGCTGTCTTGGTGCAATTACCCTCTAATATGCATTGTATTAGAAAGCTTCCAGGATCTTTAAGCTTTTCTGAAAAGCTTTTCAGAATGACTGCACTGCATTCTTCAGTAAGGAGAACTCTTTTAGTTTCTCTCTAATCCTTCTTATGACTCAAGATCTCCTTCATGAACTTGGCATAAGAAGGTATTTGCTCAAGTGCCTCTGCAAATGGAATCTTTATTTCAAGAGTCCTGAGATAATCTGCAAAGCGAGCAAATTGCTTATCATGCTCCTCTTGGCGGAGTTTTTGAGGATAAGGTATCTTGGCTTTATATTCCTCAACCTTAGTTGCTGCAGGTTTATTTCCTACAGAGGTGGTTGGAGAAGCCTTTTTAGAGGGGTTGTTATCAGCACTTGTGTATGTCTGATCCCTCACTGACATTTGAATGCCAGGGTTAGAAGCTGGATTGGCATTGGACACCAATTTCTTACTTGTTCCTGGCGTTTGAATGCCAGAACTGAGCTTCCATTGGGCGTTTGACACCAACTCCTTGCTTGTTTCTGGCGTTTGAACGCCAGAGTTATTCCTTTCTGGGTTCTTACTGTCCTCAGAGGGATTTTGAATAGCAGTTTGTTCATTTCTTGGCTTCCTGCTACCTTGAAGTGAGGTATTTAATATTTTCCCACTTCTTAACTGAACTACTTAGCACTCTTCTGTTATTTGTTTTGATAACTGTTGTTCTGTTTGCTTCAACTGTACCTCCATATTTATATTAGCCATTCTTGTGTCTTGTAGTATTTCCTTGAACTCGGCCATCTGTTTTGTTAGAAAGTCTAATTGCTGATTGAATTCAGTAATTTGTTCTGTAGGACTAAGTTCAGCAGTTACTGTTTTAGCCTCTTCCTTCATAGAAGATTCACTATTTAGGTACAGATGATGATTTCTGGCAACTGTATCAATAAGCTCTTGAGCCTCTTCAATTGTCTTTCTCGTGTGTATAGATCCACCAGCTGAGTGATCTAGAGAAATTTGAGCTTTCTCTGTAAGTCCATAATAGAAGATGTCTAACTGCACCCATTCTGAAAATATTTCAGAGGGACATTTTCTTAACATCTCTCTGTATCTCTCCCAGGCATCATAAAGAGATTTATTATCTCCTTGTTTAAAGCCTTGGATGTCCAGCCTTAGCTGTGTCATCCGTTTTGGAGGGAAGTATTGATTCAGGAACTTTTCTGACAGCTGTTTCCATGTCCTTATGCTAGCCTTAGGTTGGTTATTTAACCACCTCTTAGCTTGGTCTTTTACAGCAAATGGAAATAGTAATAATCTATAAATATCCTGATCTACTTCCTTATCATGTACTGTGTCAGCAATTTGTAAAAACTGTGCCAGAAACTCTGTAGGTTCTTCCTGTGGAAGACCGGAATACTGGCAACTTTGCTGCACCATGATAATGAGCTGAGGATTCAACTCAAAGCTACTGACTCCAATGGAGGGTATATAGATACTGCTCCCATATGAAAAGGGAATTGCTCATTTCCACTTAGGTCTATGATGGAGAAAAGGGAATTGATGTGAATTGCAATTAAAATATATTTTTTTTATTTTATAAAAAGAGAACGAAAAGAAAAATGAAATAAAATAACGAAAAATTAAATATAGATTTCAAAAATTAAGAATAAAAAAATTAAAACTAAAATAATTACTTAATTAAGAAGATTTGAAAAGCTTTGGATATGATTTTTGAAAAAGGTTTTAAATTTTGAAATAGAAATCTGAATTTGAAAGGCAATTTTTGAAAATTCACTTTAAAATAGAGAGAAAAGATATTTTTTTATTTTTAAATTTTATGATGAAAGAGAAAAACACACAAAAGACACACAACTTAAAATTTTTAGATCTAATGTTCCTTATTTTCGAAAATTTTGGAGGGAAACCAAGGAACACCAAACTTAAAAATTTTAAGATCAAAACACAAGGAAGAATCAAGAACACTTTGAAGACTCACAAGAACAATAAGAACATGAAGATAGAACACCAAACATAAAATTTTTAGAAAATCAAAATAAAATTTTCAAAAACTAAAGAAAAAACAACAAGAAAACACCAAACTTAAAGTTTGGCACAAGATTTATTCAAAGAAAAATTATTTTTGAAAAAGTTTTTTTTTTTTAAAAAGAAGATAGCCAATTACCAAGAACATAAGCACCACGCTCTAGCCAATTGAGCTATAAATTTAAAATGTTTTAACAAGGTATTTAATAAATAAATTTTTTTTTTGGATACTAATAATTCGAAAATGCACAAGAAAAACAAGAAAAATCACAAAACAAGAAAAACTAAAGATCAAACAAGGAAAATAAACAAGAACAACTTGAAGATTAAGAAAAAACAATGAACACAATTTAAAAAATTTAAAAGAAAACAAAAACATGCAATTGACACCAAACTTAAAACATGAAACTAAACTCAAACAGAAAAACTCAATTATCAGTTTATAAAATTTTTGAAAAATTTAAAAAGAGAAAATAAGGATTTAAAAAAAGAAATTTCAACCAAAAATAATAATAAAAGACTCTAAACCAAAAAGAAAAATTTTTCCTAATCTAAGCAACAAAATAAACCGTCAGTTGTCCAAACTCGAACAATCCCCGGCAACGGCGCCAAAAACTTGGTGCACGAATTGTGAATCACACTTTTCACAACTCGTACCACTAACCAGCAAGTCCACTGGGTCGTCCAAGTAATACCTTACGTGAGTAAGGGTCGAATCCCACGGAGATTGTTGGCTTGAAGCAATCTATGGTTATCTTGTAACTCTTAGTCAGGATATAAATTATATTTATCAGTTTGAATTGTGAAAAATAAAAGAGCATGAAATAAATACTTGTTCTGCAGTAATGGAGAATATGTTGGAGTTTTGGAGATGCTTTGTCTTCTGAATTTCTGCTTTCCCCTGTCTTCTTCTTCATGCACGCAAGGTTCCTCCTATGGCAAGCTGTATGTTGGTGGATCGCCGTTGTCAATGGCTACCATCCGTCCTCTCAGTGAAAATGGTCTAGGTGCGCTGTCACCGCCCGGGTAATCATCTGTCGGTTCTCACTCATGCTGGAATAGGATCCGTTGGTCCTTTTGCATCTGTCACTACGCCCAACCTTTGTGAGTTTGAAGCTCGTCACAGTCATTCAATCCCTGAGTCCTACTCAGAATACCACAGACAAGGTTTAGACTTTCCGGATTCTCAAGAATGCTGCCAATGGATTCTAGCTTATACCATGAAGATTCTAATTAAGGAATCCAAGAGATATTTATTCAATCTAATGTAGAACGGAGGTGGTTATCAGGCACGTGTTCATAGGTTGAGAATGGTGATGAGTGTCACGGATCATCACATTCATCATGTTGAAGTGCGAATAAATATCTTAGATAGAAACAAGCGTGTTTGAATGGAAAACAGAAGTAATTGTATTAATTCATCGAGACAAAGCAGAGTTCCTCACCCCCAACAATGGAGTTTAGAGACTCATGCCGTCAAAGAGTACAAAGTTCAGATCTAAAAATGTCATGAGGTCCAAAATAATCCTTTAAAAGTTGTTTAAATAGTAAACTAGTAACCTAGGTTTACAGAAAATGAGTAAACTAAGATAGATAGTGCAGAAATCCACTTCTGGGGCCCACTTGGTGTGTGCTGGGACTGAGACTTAAGCTTTACACGTGCCTAGGCTGTTTCTGGAGTTAAACGCCAGGTTGTAACTTGTTTTGGGCGTTTAACTCCAACTTGTAACCTGTTTCTGGCGTTTTACGCCAGACTGCAACATGGAACTGGCGTTGAACGCCAATTTACGTCATCTATCCTTGAGCAAAGTATGGACTCTTGTAGCTCCAGAAAATCCATTCTGAGTGCAGAGAGGTTAGAATCCAATAGCATCAGCAGTCCTTTTTCAGCCTGAATCAGATTTTTGCTCAGCTCTCTCAATTTCAGCCAGAAAATACCTGAAATTATAGAAAAACACTCAAAGTCATAGTAAAGTCCAGAAATATGAATTTTTCCTAGAAACTAATGAAAATATACTAAAAACTAACTAAAATATACAAAAAACTACATGAAATTAACCCCAAAAAGCATATAAAATATCTGCTCATCAATGACCAATAAACGAACGTACTTCCCTCACGGAGGAGGGGTAAGGTAAACCAGAAATAACATATACCTTTGCAGGATCAATAGATATATCAGTATTAGAAACAACAAGTCCTAGAATAATACCTTGCTTTACCATAAAATAACATTTTTCAAAATTAAGCACAAGGTTTGAACTAACACACCTTTCTAACACACCTTTCAAAATAATACCTTTTTAATACTTGTCCCTCAACAAAATTTCCTTCGGCAAGTATACCGAATTGTCGTCAAGTAAAAACTCACAATAGAGTGAGGTCGAATTCCACAGGGATTGATTGGTCAAGCAACTTTAATTAGAGGAATGTTATAGTTGAGCGAAGCAAAAATTTGAGTTGAGTAATTGTAGTAAATTAAATGGTGGGAAAGTAAATAGCAGAAAATGTAAATGCTGGAAATAAATGGCAAAATGTAAAGGGCGGAAAGTAAACTGCAGAATCTTAAATGGGGATTTGGGGAGATGAGCATAAAAAGTAAATGGCAGATAATAAAGAGAATGGGTGAGATCAGAAATGGGGGATTCATTGAGCTCAGGAGATGTTGTATTCTCCGGATCAAGTTCATTCTCATCTCTTCCTCAATCAATGCATTCATTGATCTCCTTGGCAATCTTAAGTTATTGGATTCTAATTCATTGGTAACCCAATCTTTCTAAACTTGAACAATTGCCCAATTCCTTGATTTAATTGCTCATGAGAAGAGATGAAGTATGGTCACTGATTATACCACATGTATTCCCAAATCAAAGTATTGGTAGGATTATATGTCACTATATCCATCCAAACCCCAATTTGGTCCAACATGAGAAAGCATTTCTAGCATGATCTCTTCATTCCTCTTCCAAGGTTCCGAAGAGATCCAAGTATGAAAAGCTTCTTTTCCAAGACAACTACCCAATTAGATGAAGATTGAAAGCTTTCTAGTAAAATCAAGAGAAAAGAAAGAAGAAGAATAATGAAAACTATTATTGATCCATCAAATTATAACAGAGCTCCCTAACCCAATGAAAAGGGGTTTAGTTGTTCATAGCTCTGGAAATGGAAGGCAAAAATGAAAAGTACATTCTGAAATTAAATCTAAAAGTTGCAGAGAAAGTAAAATATACAAAGTGTAGTTCTCCAAAATGCCAAGCTGCTTACTAGTTAAAAACTACTCCTATATATACTACTCTTCTGATCTTCTAGTTGGCTCTTCAAGTCTTGGATAAAGGCCTTTGGATCTTTAGTTGAAGCAGTTACAGTCTTTAGTGGGCTTAGCTTTGCTTGCAGAGAGAAAGTGAGTCAGACATGGTAGCAAGTTAGTTAGGATGTTGGTGGTGTTAATGTTAAGTGTGAATTTGGGTTCGAAGACGTTAGTGACGATAACCTTTTTCATTAACACTCCAAACCTTAATTTACTTACGTTAACTTCAACGTTAGTGGCACTAACATGACCACTAACGTTGGCTTTTGGTCCTTTGCAAACGTTATTGGCATTCACCTTTTCCAATAACGTTGCTTCTTGCTTCTTTTCCCCACGTTAGTGATCCACGTTAGTGTAACTAACGTGGCCCTTAACGTGGGCATGCCCAAGCTTCGAGAGCGTTATTGACACTTACCTTTGTCACTAACGCTTCAAACGCCCCTTCTTCCCATGTTAGTGTCTCACATTAATTGCATTAACGTGACCACTAACGTGGTGGTGATTGCCATCTCCAACATTAGTGACAAAGGTGAGTGTCACTAACGTTGGCCCATCATTCCTTCCTCCACGTTAGCTTCCACGTTAATATAATTAACGTGGCAACTAACGTGGGCAATATTGGCTTAGTCCAACGTTAGTGACAAAGGTGAGTGTCACTAAAGTTGGCGATTTCTTGTTCCTCCCACGTTAGAGTTCACGTTAATATAATTAACGTGACTCTTAACGTGGCCAAGTGTACCCTTTTTGGAACGTTAGTGGTATTCACTTTTACCACTAACGTTGGAACTTTCCTTTTTCTCCACGTTAGCTTCCACGTTAATGTAATTAACGTGGCCACTAACGTGGGCTATGATGGCTTTCGAAGGCATTATTGGTGATCACTTTTTTCATTAACGTTGCAAGCTAGCTCCCATCCCACATTAGTAGTCACGTTAGTTAGACTAACGTGGCTCTTCCTTGCTTTCTTTGTCCTGAAATCAAGCAAATAAAGTGCATTAAAGCTTGGTTCTAAATCATGAGATCATGCATCATCCATTTTATCATTCAATTCATGCATAATTCTCATGAAATCATGTAAAGTTCACAATGTTTGCTTGAATCAAGATGTAAGTGAATATTTACCCAAAACTTGCTTATTTACTAAGAAAATGCATGAAACTACCCTAAAATAGTAAAGAAAAGGTCAGTGAAACTGGCCAAAATGCCCTAGCATCACAACACCAAACTTAAAGCTTGCTTGTCCCTAAGCAAGTACTGAAACATAAGAATGATGAATGAAAGAACAAGAGAAACAAGTTCTTATTATAGAAGTAAAGTTCTTGGTTTATGGGGTTTCATGCATAGCAACTTAGGTTCATTCCTTTACTGGTTTCCAGGTCCTCATAATGCTCTTGAATACTTGCTTAATTGCATCCTATAAGATCTTTATTATTCCTTGATATCCCTTTCTTTTTAGGGTTTATTGCATTCTTAGGCTAAGTGCTCTGTGAGAGGGCGACTCTTTAAAATAAGCTTTCAGCCAACACTTCCGAACCAGTTGGTTCAAGGTGTTAGGTGTTGAAACACCCCTAAGGACCTACTCCCTCAAGTCTCTCTCCCCCATACATGCACACCACAGGCATATGGTTTATTATTTTCTTTTACTTGAGGTCTTGGTGTCCAGCATCTCTTTGGATCACTAAATGTTCTGTAGTAAGGTTGCTCTTGATAGTGGATTTTCAGTTGATAATCCCGGGTTAGTTAACCCAAGTTACCAAGTGATGAAGTACTCTAGAGAACTTATTCATCCAAGCAGATCCTTTGTACTGGAACACCACAGACACATCCCTCAAGATTTAAACCCTTCATGCCTAGCCTTATTTCTTATTATTTTTCTTTCTTTTTCAAACTCTTATTGTCCTTTCTCTTTTTCTTATTGGGGTCTTGTTGTTTAGCTAGTCTCATAGAATATGCTTCAAGCATGTAATTCAATACACATGAGTGCCCTCATACCTTATAGGTGATCCAACTTAGCAAATCTATTACCACACCACAAACCTTGAGGACTTACTTCATAAGATGAACCCCACTCTGGTATTTCATAACATTTTTCTTTTATTTAACCTTAAAGAGCAAGCTGATAAACCCCAATTTTGTGGTTTATCTTGTGCTTAATTTGGGAAATTTTATCACCTTTTCCCACATTTATTCAATGAAATAGCATGGTTTTGTAATTCTCCCTTGAATTGTGCTTAAATGTGAAAACATGCTTTTTAGGCCCTAAAATTGGTGATTTTAATTTACTTTAATTCCATTCGATACCTTGATGTGTTTGTTGAGTGATTTCAGGTTCATAAGGCAAGTATCGGATGGAAGAAGTGAGGAGAAAAGCATGCAAAGCGGGAGAACACATGAAGAAATGAAGGAACCGGAAAGCTGTCAAGCCCGACCTCTTCACACTCAATCGACCATAACTTGAGCTACAGAGATCCAAATGAGGCAGTTCCAATTGCGTTGGAAAGCTAATATCCGTAGCTTCGAAATGATATAAATTTTGTCATATGTTGTTTCGCGCTCAGGGGCGCGCACGCGCCATGTACGCCTGCGCACCGATTCTGTCCGTGGCCCACTAAAGAGAAATCGCCCCCAGCGATTTCTGAAGCACTTTGGGCCCAACCCAACTCATTTCTAAGGCTATTTCATGCAGAATTCAAGCTTGGGCAAGGGGGGAGCAATTGTTTGGTAGTATAGCATCATGTAGGTTAGTTTCTAGAGAGAGAAGCTCCCTCTTCTCTCTAGAATTAGGATTAGAATTTCTTAGATCTAGGTTTAATTCATGTTTTGATTTACTTTTCCTTTACAATTCCTTGTTCCTCTACTCTTCCTCTCTTTAATTTTGTATTTCATTCTTATGATTCTCTACTTTTATGCTCATGCACTTTTGTTTCTTCTATTTTCATTTCAATGCAATTTATGATTCATGTTCCTTTATTTTTGATTTGGTTTTATTGTTGTTTAGTTCCTTGCAATTGAGTAGTGTAGATTTATATTCCTTGCAATTTTACTATGCTTTTCATTTGTACCCACCAAGTGTTTGACAAGATGCTTGGTTGGGCTTTAGAGTAGATTTTGAGCATTCTTGGCTTGGAAAGAGTAATTAGGTGATCTTGAGTCATGAAAATCCAACCTATGTTTGTGACCTAGAATTGTTAGCTAATATTGTTTCCATTGACGCTAATCTTTTGCTAATTTAATTAGTAAGATGGTTAGGACTTTTGGATTGAGATTAGCTAGTCTTGTTAGACTTTCTCCGAGTATGAGGATAACATGATACCTTCCTCCATCGTTGGGGATGACGTAATAAGATAAATTCTTGTTTATATTTGTGACATGATTAATTAGTCTTGTTTGACATTCTCCCTATGTGAAGATGACATGATACCTTCTTTCGTTTGTTAGAGTTAACTAAATAAGATGAATTAATCATTGTATGACTAGAATAGAAAGCCTATATTCTCAATCCTTGCAATAAATGTCTCTCTCTTTATTACTTATTTTCTTTAGTTACTTGCTTAATTTACTCTTCTTGTCATTTAAATTCTTGTCCATTTACTTCCTTGCTCCTTTATCAATCATACCCCCTTATATCCTTCATAGCCAATAAGCGTACACTTCATTGCAATTCCTCGTGAGACGACCCGGAGTCTAAATACTCCGATTAATTCTTATTTGGGATTCGTTATTTATGACACAAGACCCATATCATAATTTGATGTGAGAATTGTTTGTTGGTTTGGGGCTATACTTGCAACGTAAATATTTTGTGAAATTATTTACCGACAACAATTCTTGTGTCACAAGCATACAATTAAGAAAGGTGAAAGTGAAAACAAGTAACTTGGACCAGCACACATAGAACTAATAACTGAAAATTCTAAAGACAGAATTGAAAATACCTAAGCTATTATGGAAGCATGTTCTATTTCATACATGATTTTCCATATTTAAACATTGAAAGAAAGAAAAATGAAAAGGAACTCCGCCACCTTTTACTCATGAGGGTGTCCATGCTCTCTCTCTTGTTTGTCCTTTTTGTGTTCTTCTTGATTGCTCAAACCCCCATTTCCCTTGCGCTTTCCGACCAACTTTTTCCAGAAGCCAGCATCTTCCATCTTCTTTTTCAATGTTTCCTTCTGTTGTTTCACTTTCCTTTCTTCTTATTCTGTTAGGTCTTTTTAGACTGTATCATACATTGGGATCGCAGAGTGCAAGTTATGCATATGCCCAACCACATAGGTCAACTTGGTCTGAGTGTTTATGTTGAATTCTTCCCTGTGTAGTTGTCGTCCTTCATTAAGCACGCTGAACTCGTTGAATGCTTTCATTTGAGCTAGCTGACGTTGGTTGAGTTCTTGAAGGCGTTTATCTTGACGCTCTTGCTTTTCAGTTACTTGATTGATGACTTGGGTGAGTTGGACGTAATGCTCTTGTTGTTGCTCCATTTGTTGTTTCTGCCACTCCCCTTGTTGATTCATCCAATTAGAGAGGAGTTCTTCTTGACGATCCATCCTTTGGGATTGAAAGTGTAGTTGTTGTTCTTGTCCCTCCATGTATCTCCTTGCTAGATCCCCAATGGCTCCTTGAATGTGATTCAGGTTTATGTTAGTTGGATCATAGTACTCTTCTTGCTGGTATTCTTCTTGATGAGGTTCTTCTTGGTGAGGTTCTTCTTGGTGAGGTCCTTCTTGTGATGTTCTTTTCCTTATTTGAGGCCTTCTTTATTGTTGAGCGAGTGTCACATATGTTATACGCTGGAGCATAACTAACCTCCCAGGGTTTACCCAATTTAGATTGCTATCTTCGAAGACTACCTTGGCTTTCATACATAGTCTGAGGATGGTACTGGGGTAGCAAAGCCGAGCACTCGGATCATTCTTCTCAGCTATGTCTTGAATTTCCTCAGCTATAATTTCATGTACATTGATGTCCCCACCCCTCATTATGCAATGCACCATAGTAGCTCGAGCAATGTTGACCTCAGAATTGTTTGAGGCTGGGAGGATAGATCTTCTCACAAGCTCAAACCATCCCTTGGCTTCCGGGATGAGGTCTCCTCTTCTAATAAACCGTGGCCTCTTATCCGAATACCTTTCCCAATCTGATCCTATGACACACATGTCGTTCACAATTTCTTCAAGTTCATCATTGTCGGGGCCATTGCTTATTCTTGCTTGATAACTGGGCTCCTCAAAATATTGTGATCTCAGATGAAGAGTCCTCCTTATAGCATTGGGACTGAAGTCCACCTCTGTTCCTCTCACGTAGCTTTTGAAAGTAGGAGCCTTAGTAGTGTCTTCTCTGGCTACATTGGCATAGAACTCCTTAATGAGATTTGCATTTATTTTTGTTTTTGGGTTTGTGAGCTCTTCCCAACCCCTCTGTTCAATCTTTTCTCTAATCTGCGGGCACTCATCTTCGTTGAATTGGAATGTCAGCTCTGGCAATACTTTCTTATGTTTTATACGTTCAAATTGAAGCTCATGGAAGGCGGTCTTGAACCTTCCTTCATCAAAAGGAGTGCTCTCCATCGGTGTCTTTCCCTTTCGCCTTTTGGAGCTCGTTGATGCCATAAGTGACTTTTGATATGTGAAGATGTTGAAGAGTATGGATAGATGATGGAATTCGGCCCGGTTAGGATAGGGTGTAGTTAAGGGAGTGGGTGAGAGTGATTTCGATTGCGTAAGAGGTGTTGAGTTCTGAAAGTGAGAAGTATAAAGAAAGGGAATTTGGAATGCAAAGAGGTACGGACTAGGAACCACTTATATAGAAAAGTAGTGAGTAAATGAAAGGTGTGGATTGATGGTGTAGGCTAATAATGAACGGATGGGGTTTAGCATGGTATGGGCACAAGGATCATCACTTTTATGATGGGGTTGGTTCGGTCTCCAAGGGTATTATTCTTCCAATGTTGCATGGCAATATTTCCCAATGCATTCCCTTTGAAGACATGTGTATAGTTCCTTTTTGTGAAGTGGCCGAATTCCCCTCTTCATTTGTCCCATCCTTTTTCTTCAATCCTTCCTTCATTTCCTAAACAAGACAAGGGAATAAAATTAATGAATTTGAAAGTTGGCGGCAAAATTAGAAAGTGGAATAACTACTTTTTAAAGTTTTGTTTTTAACTAACTAAGTGCTATTCATGAATTCCACCCAACTGACTGATTAATTGTCCATGTATGCAACATTGGTGACACCAAACTTAATTTGTGGCCATGTGGTGTAAAAAGATTTGTTCAAGGTTCTAAGAGTAACACGATATGAATTGCATTTATGTTCTCTTAGTGTGCCTTGAACACCAAACTTGTTGTTCACTATATGTTGCATATAAGGATTCATTTAAGTGTTTGTCAAAGTTGATTTGGAATTCATGAACCTTGCCTTATTAACTACTTTAAACATCCTAAGGAGAAACTGAAAGGATATAAAGCATATAAAACATGGGTTACCTCCCATGAAGCACTTCTTTAGCGTCATTAGCTTGACGTTTTTCCTTTTTCAGGGTGGTTGGTAATGCTTCAAGTCTCCCCCTCTCGCAGTGAATCTTTCTCCATTGGTTTCATTAAGAATCTCCACATGTTCCAAGGATAGAATTCTGCTGATGGTATAGACTTTAGGTAGCTGAGATGGAATGGTGGGTAGATGAGGTGGAATAACTGGGAAATATGCAGATATTACTTTATCCCCCGGAGAAAAGTCTTCTGTAGGGATCTTTTTGTTCCTCCATCCCCTTGGTGCCTTCTTCCTTGTTTCTTTTAATGCTCTCCTGCTCCTTGTGGCTTCTTTTCTCAGGGAGATTTTGTTGCTGGTCTCATATGTCTCTGGTGGTTTTAGCTCCTCTTGGGTTTCCTTTAACTGTGGTGGCTGCTGATTGTATTGCTTGTCAACTAAAGGGATTCCCAGGGTTATTGTTTGTGCTTCAGTGCTTGTCTCTTCCACCAGTGTCTTATTGTGATCCTCCTTTGATTCCTTGTTTTCTTGATCTGCTTCTTGTGAGGGTTTGAAGACTTTGAAGGTAAGTTGTTCATCATGTATCCTCAGTATTAGCTCTCCTCGCTCCACATCTATAAGTGCTCTGGCTGTAGCTAGGAATGGTCTTCCCAATATGATTGGATTGAGGTAACTCTCTTCCATTTCCAATATGACAAAGTCTGTAGGAAGGAAGTAGTTCCCAACCTTTACCAACACGTTTTCAACCACTCCTACTGCTTGTTTTTGAGTTTTGTCAACCAGCCTGATGACTACGTCTGTGGGCATTAGCTCATTGATCTGCAGCTTCTTCATGAGAGATAGAGGCATTAAATTAATGCTTGCTCCCAGATCACAGAGTCCCTTATCAATCACTATTTCTCCTATGGCACAGGGGATGTGAAAACTCCCTGGATCCTTCCTTTTTGTAGGCAACTCTGGTTGAATGAGAGCAATGCACTCCTTATTCATCACTATTGTTTTGCCCTCCTTTGAGTGAGCTTTTCCTGGTCAGCAGCTCCTTCATACACTTAATGTATGAGGGCATCTGTTGGAGAGCCTTGATAAATGGTATATTTACATGGAGAGATGCAAACATGTCGAGGAACTTTGAGTATATTCTCTTTTCTACACCACCCTTGAGTCTTTGGGAAAAAGGTGCATAGAGGTTCAGAATCTCCTTCTGTGTAGTTTTGGTTTCTTGGTTACTCTCTTCTTGTTTATTTGCTGAAGTATCTCCAGAGTGTTCTAAGGGTTTGTTCAGCTCTTCCTCAGTCCCCTTATCACTTATAGTGACCATCTTGCATTCTTCCCATCTCACTTTCTTTGCTTCACCTCTTGAATTTTTCTCTGTGTCATTTGGGAAGCTGTCAGTAGGTTTGGGAATTTTCTCAGAGAGGTATCCCACTTGAAATTCCAGCCTCTTGATGGTGTCTCCCTGGTTTTTGATATTGAATCGCACCTCCTCCTTGAACACCTTGTTGTCTTGGATTTCCTTGCATATGCCTTCAAGTAGAGTCTCAATCCTTGAGAGTCTATCTTCGGATGATGGTGAGTTGAGATTACAGGGATGAGAAGGGCCATTTTGGTTTTGATATGGATGTTGAGAGGTATTGTTAGGTGGGTGCTGATATGATCTCTGTGTGGAATGTTGGTGAGCTGTATTGTTGTTGGGGTTGTGACGTCTCTGATCTTGGCCTTGATCTTGTTAATTTCCCCATCCAAAGTTTGGGTGGTTCCTCCAACCAGGATTATAAGTTTTGGAGTATGGATCATGGGTCTGCCTGGGTAAATTCCCAATGTAGTTGGCTTGTTCCTGGTCACCCTCATCCTCTGCATTCACTCCTTCTTGGATTGCTGATGAGGTGGTGACTGCTACCACCTGGTCTCTTTCCATCTTCTTGGTAAGGTCAGCCAGCTGCTTGGTGATCATCTTGTTTTGAGCCAACAGCGCGTCCATGTTGTTCAGCTCTATCACTCCTCTAGTATTGTCCCTTTCAGAAGTATAGAAGTAATCATTCTCAGCTACAGTCTCAATGACATCTATGGCTTCTTCAATGGTCTTCTTCTTGTTCAGAGATCCCCCGGATAAGTGGTCTACTGCCTTCTTTGATTCGTAAGAAAGACCCTCATAAAAAATATGTAACTGCACCCATTCATTGAACATGTCTGACGGCACCTTCTTGTTAGGTCCTTAAACCTCTCCCATGCTTCATAGAGAGTTTCACCATCTTGTTTCCTGAAGGTTTGTACCTTAGCTCTCAACCTGTTAATTCTTTGAGGAGGGTAGAATCTCGCCAAGAATTTGTTCACCACCTCTTCCCAGGTTATCAGACTCTCCTTCGGGAAGGATTCAAGCCATTTAGCTGCTTTATCCTTGAGTGAGAAGGGAAATAAAAGTAGTCTATAAGTGTCAAGATGAATACCATTAGACTTCACAGTATCATATATCCTTAGGAAAGTGGTGAGATGTTGATTGGGGTCTTCTTGGGCACTTCCTCCGAATGCACAGTTGTTTTGGACTATGGTGATGAGCTGGGAATTTAGTTCAAAGTTATTGGCATGTATGGTTGGCTTTTGGATGCTACTTCCATAGTTTCCTGGGTTTGGATTGATATAAGAGCCTAGAACTCTTCTCTCTTGCCCAACATGATTCACTGGACCTTCTCTGCCATGGTTGTGAGCCTCTTCTTCATGGTGGTTCTCCATATTCTCCTCCATGTCTAGTTCAAAGTACTCTTCCTCCTCCTCAGCACCAACGACTCTCTTTCCTCTTGCTTCCCTCTTTAATCTAAGGAAGGTCTTCTCAGGTTCGGAATCAAAGGAAGTTGAAGCCCCGCTTCTTCTACCTGTCATACAACCAACAAGGCAAAAAGCAAGAGAGAAATTGAATGGAAAAATTACTCTTGTTAGGAATGCTGTTAGTGTGAGTGGTGCAATATATCAAATAGTTAATGGGTTGGTTAACTGACTTGTAATTAATGACGAAATACATAACAAATTGGTAAGTGTTAAAGGGGAGAAAATAAGTAAAACTGAAAGTAAATCACTCAAAGGAATTAAAACAAAATAAAAGAAAAAATTCTCAATCTAGTTATCCTCCAACTTAATCATTGTCGATACAAAATCAATCCCCGGCAACGGCGCCATAAACTTGATGCACGGAAACTTGTATCTCAACAAAATTTCTTTCGGCAAGTATACCGAATTGTCGTCAAGTAAAAACTCACAATAGAGTGAGGTCGAATCCCACAGGGATTGATTGATCAAGCAACTTTAATTAGAGGAATGTTCTAGTTGAGCGAAGCAGAAATTTGAGTTGAGTAATTGCAGGAAATTAAATGGCGGGAAAGTAAATAGCAGAAAATATAAATGCTGAAAATAAATTGCAAAATTTAAAGGGCAGAAAGTAAACTACAGAATCTTAAATGGAGATTTGGGAAGATGAGTATAAAAGTAAATGGCAGATAATAAAGAGAATGGGTAAGATCAGAAATGGGGGATTCATTGGGCTCAGAAGATGTTGTATTCTCCGGATCAAGTTCATTCTCATCTCTTCCTCAATCAATACATTCATTGATCTCCTTGGAAATCTTAAGTGATTGGATTCCAATTCCTTGGCAACCCAAACTCTCTAAACTTGAACAATTGCCCAATTCCTTGATTTAATTGCTCATGAGAAGAGATGAAGTATGGTCACTGATTATACCATATACATTCCCAAATCAAAGTATTGGTAGGATTATATGTCACTATATCCATCCAAACCCCAATTTGGTCCAACATGAGAAAGCATTTCTACCATGATCTCTTCATTCTTCTTCCAAGGTTTCAAAGAGATCCAAGTATGAATAGCTTCTTTTCCAAGACAACTACCCAATTGGATGAAGATTGAAAGCTTTCTAGTAAAATCAAGAGAAAAGAAAGAAGAAGAATAATGAAAACTATTATTGATCCATCAAATTATAACAGAGCTCCCTAACCCAATGAAAAGGGGTTTAGTTGTTCATAGCTCTAGAAATGGAAGGAAAAAATGAAAAGTACATTCTGAAATTAAATCTAGAAGTTGCAGAGAAAGTAAAATATACAGAGTGTAGTTCTCCAAAATGCCAAGCTGCTTACTAGTTCAAAACTACTCCTATATATACTACTCTTCTGATCTTCTAGTTGGCTCTTCAAGTCTTGGATATGGGCCTTTGGATCTTTAGTTGAAGCAGTTACAGTCTTCAGTGGGCTTAGCTTTGGTTGCAGAGAGAAAGTGAGTCAGGCATGGTAGCAAGTTAGTTAGGCGTTTGAAGACGTTAGTGACGATAACCTTTTTTACTAACGCTCCAAACCTTAATTGACTTACGTTAACTTCAACGTTAGTGGCACTAACGTGACCACTAATGTTGGCTTTTGGTCCTTCGCAAACGTTATTGGCATTCACCTTTTCCAATAACGTTGCTTATTGCTTCTTTTCCCCACGTTAGTGATCCACGTTAGTGTAACTAACGTGGCCCTTAACGTGGGCATGCCCAAGCTTCAAGAGCGTTAGTGACACTTACCTTTGTCACTAACGCTTCAAACGCCCCTTCTTCCCACGTTAGTGTCTCACGTTAATTGCATTAACGTGACCACTAACGTGGTGGTGATTGCCATCTCCAACGTTACTGACAAAGGTGAGTGTCACTAACGTTGGCCCATCATTCCTTCCTCCACGTTAGCTTCCACGTTAATGTAATTAACGTGGCAACTAACGTGGGCAATATTGGCTTAGTCCAACGTTAGTGACAAAGGTGAGTGTCACTAACGTTGGCGATTCCTTGTTCCTCCCACGTTAGACTTCACGTTAATGTAATTAACGTGACTCTTAATGTGGCCAAGTGTGCCCTTTTTGGAACGTTAGTAGTATTCACTTTTACCACTAACGTTGGAGCTTCCCTTTTCCTCCACGTTAGCTTCCACGTTAATGTAATTAACGTGGGCTATGATGGATTTCGAAGGCATTATTGGTGATCACTTTTCCATTAACGTTGCAAGCTAGCTCCCATCCCATGTTAGTGGTCACGTTAGTTAGACTAACGTGCTTTCTAACGTGGCTCTTCCTTGCTTCCTTTGTCCTGAAATCAAGTAAATAAAGTGCATCAAAGCTTGGTTCTAAATCATGAGATCATGCATCATCCATTTTATCATTGAATTCATGCATAATTCTCATGAAATCATGTAAAGTTCACAATGTTTGCTTGAATTAAGATGTAAGTGAATATTTACCCAAAACTTGCTTATTTACTAAGAAAATGCATGAAACTACCCTAAAATATTAAAGAAAAGGTCAGTGAAACTTGCCAAAATGTCCTGGCATCAACTATCCAAACAAAGGTCAAAGGAATCACCATAAATACTAAAGTAATCCATGAAAACTTCCATACAGTGCTCAAGAAGATCTGAGAAAATACTCATCATGCATCTTTGAAACGTAGCCGGTGCATTACACAAGTCAAAAGGCATTCTCTTATATGCATACGTTCTAAAGGGACATGTAAAAGTTGTTTTCTTCTGATCTTATGGAGCTATATGAATTTGAAAATAACCTGTGTAACCATCTAGAAAATAGTAATGTGATTTACCTGATAGACGATCAAGCATTTAATCGATGAAAGGTAGTGGGCAGTGATCTTTGAGAGTGGCCTGGTTCAAGCGCTTGTAGTCAATGCACACCCTCCAGAAATTATGCACTCTTGTAGCCATGAGTTCTCCATGCTCATTCTTCACTGTTGTGAAACCTGACTTCTTCGGAACCACCTATACTGGACTAACCCATTCACTATCCGAGATTGGATAGATGATGTCAGCTTCAAGCAGTTGGGTCACTTCCTTCTTTACAACTTCCAAGATGGTGAAGTTCAACCGCCTTTGAGGTTGATGGGTAGGCCTTGCTCCCTCCTCTAGAAATTTGCGGTGCTCACAGACTTGAGGGCTTATACATACTATATCCGCCAAACTCCACCCAATAGCTTTCTTGTGTCTTTTAAGCACACTAAGCAACTGCTCCTCTTGTTGGGAAGTGAGTTCCTTTGCAATAATAACCGGGAGCATTTGATTACCTCAACATAAGAATACTTGAGGTGAGGTGGAAGGGGTTTCAACTCCATTTTCAGCTCATGGATTGGCACTTGATCATCCGGAGCTATTGGAGGTAGTAAGGTGTCTTCAGTATGCTCAGAGGGCTTCCCCACACTTGCACCTTGCTCTATGTTCTTCTCTTCTACTGCCTCTTGGTAAACTTCAGCCACAGTCTCATCAATAATGTCACACTGAAAGATAGAGTGGTCTTCCGGTGGGTGCTTCATAGCTTCTTCCAGATTGAAGCTCACTGCTCTGCCATCTATCTCAAAAGAATAGGTACCCAAAAAGGCTTCTAATTTAAACTACGAATTCTTCAAAAATGGCCTTTCAAGCAAGATGGATGAAGGTCTTCCTGAGTCATTAGGGGTTATATCTAGAATGTAGAAGTCAATAGAAAACATCAACCCCTTAATGCTCACCAAGACGTCCTCCGCAATGCCAACCACTGAGATTATGCTCTTATCTGCCAAAACAAAATGTGCTGCCGACCTTTTCAAGGGAGGGAGCCTCAAAGCATCATATACAGATATTGGCATAATACTAACACATGCACCTAAATCACACTTGCAATCAAAAAATTCTACACCCCCTATAGTACAAGTAACCATGCAAGGACCGAGATCACCATATTTCCCCGGTATAGCACCCATTAAAGCAGAAATAGAGCTACCTAAAGGAATAGTTTCTAAATCATATATTTTATCCTTATTCATGCACAAATCTTTTAGAAACTTAGCATACTTAGGAACGTGGTGAATAGCATCAAAAAGGGGAATAGTTACCTCAACATTTTTGAAGATCTCCACCATCTTAGGGTCTATCTCTATTTGCTTCTTAGTCCTCCTAGCAATGTGTGGAAAAGGGTTAGGAATGGCCTCTCTCACAGCATCTTCTTCCTTAGATACTCCATTCCTTGGTTGGGCAACTTCTTCTTCAACCGCATCTTGTACTTTAACCTCTTCTTTAGCATCTTCTACCTCAACAACATTTTCAACTTGAATATCTTCTCCTGAACTTGGCTCCTCAAGACTCTTCTCTTGCAGTATAGTGCTGAACTTCAAAGTGATGGCATTGATTCCACCTTTGGGGTTGGGTAAAGGTTGAGAGGGAAGTGCACTAGAGCTTGAAGGTTGATTGTTGGGGGTAGAGGGTGGTTCCATACGGGATATGAGAGCTTGAAGAGTAGAGTTAAGACCGATGAGGCTAGAGGTAAGTGAATTTTGAAGATCTTTTTGTCCTTGAAGGATAGAACGGAGTGTTTCATCATTAGAGGAGGAAGGGGGTAGGTAATTTGAGGGGCTTGTGGTTGGTTGTATTAAGATGCTTGGGCTTGCCTTTGGTGAGGTGTCCGGTAACTCTGACCTTGGTTCTGCTGTTGGTATGGAGGGTTTTGTTGATACCGATTATATTGATAGTTGTTGTTCCATCTTTGATTTCCACCATTCTCTCTGCCTCCTTGGTTGTAGTTGTCCTTGCATCGTTGGTTAGAATTTTCTCTCCAGCCTTGGCTGGAATTGTCTCTCCATCCTTGGTTAGAGTTGCCTTGTATGAATGGAATTCACTTCCCATGTAAAAATGATGAATCCGTTCTTTTGGCAAGCGCACCAAAAATTATCGTCAAGTAATAACCCACAGTGGAGTGGGATCGTATCCACAGAGATTGTAGATTTGAGTAATTTTAATCAATTGGTGAATTAGTTAAGATAAGCAGAATAGACTGTGATTGCAGAATCGTAAATGAACAGAAACATAAATGACTCAAAAGTAAATGTAAGTAGTAAAGTGCAGAAAAGAAGATAACAATAATGTAAAGTGCAGAAATGTAAATGACTTAATTGTAGATGGGAATGGGGATTTGCAGAATGTAAAGAAAGCTATAAAGAAAGTGAAAGATAAGGATAGGGGAATTCATTGAGATCAGGAGATATTGTCTCTTTGGATTAAATCCAGCTCATATCATCTTCAATTATGCAACTCATTGACCTCTTGGCAATCATGATTAATTAAGCCGTAATCCCTTGGAGACTCAATCTCTCAGATCTTGATCAATAGGCAATTCCTTGGTCTAATTGCTCATGAAGAGAGATATGCTTGGTCCCTGATTATACCACACATCATCATAGGTCCAAGTAGAGGGAGGATTGTATGTCACTATATCTAAACACCAAAACCCAAATCCTAATCAAGTGTGAGACGGGATTTCTAGCATGGTTTCATGTTTCCTTTTCCAAGGTTCCCATGAAACCCATTTTGCATTCAACCCCTTTTCCAAGGTGATTGAACACTAACATTAAAACGAAATTTATTCTAGCAAATCAAAGAGAAGATAAAAAGAAGAAAAAATTCACTATCATTAATCCATCAAGTACAACAGAGCTCCCTCTCTCAATAAGAGGGAATTTAGCTACTCATAGCTCAGAGAAGAGTACCAGAGATGGAAGAGATGATAAAGTGAAAAGTAAATCTAACTATGCTTCAACTAATAGCTCAACTGCTTAACCCCCTTTCTCAGTACTTTCAGAGGTTATTTATACTACTCCTAGCACTAGAAATTAAAGAAAATAAAAAAGTGAAAAGAAAACTATAATTTGGAGGGAAAAGAAACTCAATAAACGTGATCTCCAAGCTGGCGTGCGACTGGCGCTTCAGTGGCGTGCCACGCCCAGCTCTAAATCTGTCTTGGCGCGCCACGCCCAACTCTTCAAGTGGCACGCCCTCCTTCATTGGCATCCCTGGCGTGCCACGCGTTCGAGCCCAAGTGGCACGCCCAGGGTTCTTTAAGCACTTGTGTAGCCTGGCGTGTCACGCCTTCGACCTTAAGTGGCACGCCCAGGCCTTCTCCCTCTTCTTCTTGCTTCTGGAAATTTGAACTAGCATGGCACACCCAGGGTCTAGCGTGCTACGCCCATTATTTGAGCTTGGTCTTTCTGTCTGGAAAACTGAACTAGCGTGGCACGCCCAGGTTCTGGCGTGCCACGCCCATTTGTGTGCTTGGTTTCTTCGTTGGCGTGCCACGCCCAGAACTCAAGTGGCATGCCCAGGACTTCTTCTTGTTGATGGGTGATGTTGGCGTGCCACGCCTGAGGCTCAAGTGGCACGCTGAAGAGAGAAATGGTAGCTGGCGTACCACGCCTTCGATACCAAGTGGCATGCCCATATGGTAGGCCTCCTAACTCCTCCTCTGGAAAATATGACTAGCGTGCCACGCTCAGGGTCTGGCGTGCCACGCCCAGTATTTTGCCTTGGTCTAGTGGCTGGCGTGCCACGCCTGGTCCTTCAAGTGGCACGTCAAAGTGAGGGTTGAGATCTGGCGTGCCACGCCTTCGACACCAAGTGGCACGCCCAGCCTTTTTGACTTTCAACCTCTTCTCTGGAAACTTGTACTGGCGTGCCACACCTTGATGCTCAAGTGGCACGCCCACTTCAATGTGGCTCTTTCCAGCTTGGTGTGCCACGCCTGGCTCTTCAAGTGGCATGCCCAAGTAACTTTTGAAGCTGGCGTGGCACGCCTTCGATGCCAAGTGGCACGCCCAACCTTTTGGGTCTTCAATGTTGCTTTTTGGGATCTTGTACTGGCGTGCCACACCCTGCTCAAGCGGCACGCCCCTTTAGTGTGATACTTTCCATCTTGGTGTGCCACGCCTGGCTCTTCAAGTGGCACACCCAAGTGACTTTTGAAGCTGGCGTGCCACGCTTTCGATACCAAGTAGCACACCCAAGTGATGACCCCTTCTGTATGGATGAACTGGCGTGCCACGCCCCATGGTTCAAGTGGCATGCCCATAGTATGTGATGGGCTAGGTGTGCCACGCCCCTTTAGTGGCCTTCAACATTGCTCTCTGGAAATCATAGGTGGTGTGCCACGCCCATATAGAGAGCTTAATGATCCTTTCTGGAATTTAGTACTAGCATGCCACGCCCAGCTCCTGGCGTGCCACGCCAGTGCATTTTTGTGGTGTTTGCTCCAAGTGGCATGCCAGTTTCACACACCCAGCTTGTTTTGTTGTTTTCTTCCCCTTTTTGATGTCTTTTTCACCTGAAATTTAGCACAAACTCATTTCAAAGCAATGTACCATAATATTCATCAAATAATGCATGAATTGCAATGATCAAATGAGATTATGCTCCTTTATGGTCCTTTTTATGCAAGAAAAAAAGGTAGATAATGCAACTCATCACAACACCAAACTTAAGCTTTGCTTGTCCCAAGCAAATCACTGTGAGTAGTTCTTAGATAAATTGAGACTTTGACCTTGAATGAATGCAACATTACTAAGGATGAGGCTAAGTGTTTAACACATAATTATTTCTATTTCAAGGTCACAAAGAACTACTAGGTTCTTGAAGGTTATTCCAAGTAGAAGCTTCAAGGGCCCTTTTCATTGATTGTCACCTTGAAGTAGCAAGAGTTATTTCTTTTTTTTTTTTTTTATTTTGGTTGTTCTTTCCTTTTTCATTTTTTTCTCTTTCCTTGACCACGACTCTAAGTGTTTTGTCTCAAGACAACCCTTAGATTAGGCTTTCAATTAGCACTCCCACACCAGTTGGCTTTAGGGTATTAGGTGTTGAAACACCCCTAAGAATTTACTTGCCCAGGCCTCTTCTTGACATATCTTCACCACAAGAATCTACTAGGTTTTTCAACTCTTGTGAGCTATTTAGTGTTTCTTTCTATCCTAATAGTTGATGCTCAGAGCCTTGGGTCTTTATTGCTTACTATTTCTTGGTTCTATAGATAGTCAAGAAGCAACGCTTTGCCTCCACTTGTTATACCTTCTAAGCCTAGTTGTTCTTCATGACTCATTTTCTTTCCAGTTTTTCAAGGTTCTACACTTAGTTCATTATCTCTTGATTTTTGAACACTTCCACTTGGTCTTAGTCTCTTTTGCTCTTGTTTTTGCAACACTCACAATGAATCTTATGGAAACAAACTAATCTTTTATTTATGTTGATGAAACTTTACTAACATTGCATTTTCTTTCTTGTAATTGAAAAAGACTCATAAAAGACTTCAGGAAAAAAAAAATAAACTAAGCATCAAAACATAAACTATCCTAACATTGCAACTTATTATCAAACAGAAATTTAAACATAAAGAAACTAAGCAGAAATCCAGAAATTTGAGAGTGTCAACCATGGAACTCAACAACCTTGAGCAGCTTTAGTTCATTGGCCCCTTTCCTTTGTCTTTCTTTTTGGAAGGGGAGGAGTCATCATCATCCTTTTCGGTGGATCCTTCTTGTGCCTTTGTGTCTTTGGGCTTCCAGAATCCCAGCCTTCTCATGTAGGATTTCACATTTTCTTTGTGCTAGTATGCAATTTCTTCTTGCCTTGCACTGAGTTCCTCTATCTTCTGCATATAGGTAGGATAATTGGGATTCATGTTGGCTACTGCATTGCATAAGTAGCTCAATTTTTTTTTGTGCATAGCAGTCATATTCCCCTCTTGCTATATTTCTTGCTTCATAAAGATGCCTGAACTCAGCAAGGCCCTCTATTTGATGTAGTTGTTGTTCCAAAATCATTCCTAAGCTGTCTTGCATCTCCCCCCAATTGATTTGGTCTTACTGCTCCTTCAGGTGTTCCCAGCTCCCTTGGAGTTATTGTATGTTCTCATTCACTTGGTTCTATTGTTGTTGTTGGTTATCTTTGAGTTGGTTGACATCCTCTCTCAAATGGTATATGTCTCCTTTCATTTGGTGTATGTCTCCTTGCACTTGCTCCCAGTTAAAACCTTCAGGAAATTGTTGATATTGTTGGTATTGTTGGTGTAGTGGTAGTTGAAGTGCTAAGTGGTATGGTTGCTCCTCTTCTTGTTGTGGCTGTCTTTGTGGCACATGAGCATGTCCTCTATGCTCCTTTCTCCTCTCAAGTGGGTTGACAGCCACCACCTTGGCCATCCTCTTGGCAGTTATAGGCTTGTCTTGATCTACCAGCACTTCATCAATAATCTTTTCAACCCCTGCTTCATCACACATCCTTTGGATGATGCTGGGGAATGCTAGCCTTGTGCTATCCTTGGTGCTTTTCAGCACCCTGTTAATGTTGTTGGCTATCATCTCCCCAACATTCACATTTTCACCTTTCATGATGTTGTATATGAGCACAGCCCTTTCCACTGTAACCTCAGAAGTGTTTGAAGTAGGGTTGAGAGATCTTCTCACAAAATCCAGCCACCATCTAGTTTGGGGGCTCAAATCTCTCCTCTTCAGCTGTTTGGGTCTCCCATCTTTATCTTTGATCCATTGCACATTCAACACACAAATCTCATTGAGGATTTCATCAAATCCTGGGTCTTCTTGCTTCATCCTTTCTTCATAGCTCCGAGTGGAGCTTGTTTGTCTCACTATGAGCATCCTATCTATGTTAGAGGGACTGTAGTAAATGGATTTCCCTCTCACATAGCTAAGATAGCCATAGGGTTGCCCTGGCTGAGGCACAGCATTGGAGTAAAATTCTCTCACCAAGCTTTCCACACCTTCCTTGGGGTTGCACAAGAGTGCCCAGCCTCTATTGTTTATCTCCCTGTTGATCTCAGGATGCTCATTCCTCCCCAATTGGAAACCAACTTCCAGAATAATCTGCCTCTCACTCACCCAACCATAGAATTGGTTTTGGTTGAATAAAGAGAGGAACTTGTGTTCATTATGGCTTGAGGACCCTGAGGTTGGTTCCTTGGTCTTTCTTTTCTTTGTTGATGAGGCTCTTGGTGGTGCCATTGTGGTGAAGAAGGTGTGTTTGAAGTTTAAAGAAAGTTGAAGAAAGTTGCAAGAGAAAGCAAGCAAAACATAGTTTTGCTCCAACACCAAACTTAGGGCTTGATTATCCCTAATCAAGTAGAAGAAAAAGGTAAAGAAAAGAGAAAGGAGATGAAAAGAAAGAAGGAATTGTGTGGGTCTTTTCGTGTGTGAAGTTGTGGTTTGAAGTGTGAGGAGAGGTGGGAAAAAGTAAGGGATTTTTATAGGGGTTGAAAGTGTGGTCTGAATGGTGGGAAGTGGAAGCAATTCATTGTTTTTCCACTTGGGGAGTGGCCCCTAGCGTGGGAAGAGGCGCTAATCCTTATCCCACTTTGCTTCATGCATGTGTTGAGTTCAAAAGTGTAAGTACACTTTGACTTCTTTGCTTTATGAGTTATCAATCATGTGGGTCCCATTCTCTCTCTTGAAAAATGAAACCGAAACCCCATCAGTAATGACAAAAGAATCCTCCACATTCCTTTTTATATGAGTGAATGAGATTGCAACTGATGGGTGTCCCTTGGGACACCAAACTCTTTGTCCTTCTTTGAGCTCCCTCTTGATATCCTTTGTTTGTGCCACCTCTTTGTGTTTTCCTTGTAAATTTTTGCATTGTCATAGGCTTGATTTCTGAATTCCTCCAGCTCATTGAGTTGCATTAGCCACTTTTCTCCAGCAGCTTGATCATCAAAATTCAGCATTTTTAGAGCCCAGAATGCTCTGTGCTCAAGCTCAACTGGGAAGGGACATCCTAATGGGTGTTTTGAAGGCTGTCCTGTAGGCCCATAATGCATCATCCAGCTTCTTAGACCAATCCTTTCTTGAGCTTCCAACAGTTTTTTCAAGAATTCTTTTGAGCTCCCTATTTGAGATCTCAGCTTACCTGTTGGTCTGTAGATGGTATGGAGTTGCTACTTTGTGTTTCACTCCATATTTAGAGAGGAGTGCTTCAAGTTGCCTATTGCAGAAGTGTGATCCTCCATCACTGATGAGAGCTCTAGGAACACCAAATCTACTGAAGATATTCTTTCTCAAGAAGTTCATCACAACCTTGTTGTCATTTGTGGCTGTGGCTATGGCTTCTACCCATTTTGAAACATAATCTACAGCTACCAATATATAATTATTTGAGTGCGAGGATGGGAAAGGTCCCATAAAATCAATTTTCCATACATCAAACAATTCCAACTCCATTATAAACTTCTGTGGCATCTCATTTTTCTTGGGCAGATTACCAGCCCTTTGGCATTCATCACACCTTGACACTAATTCCTTTGCATCCTTGAACAAGGTTGGCCAATAGAACCCACATTGTAGCACCTTGGCTGTAGTTCTTTCCCCACTGAAATGGCCTCCGTATGCAGAGCCATGACATTGCCAAAGTACTTTCTGCCCTTCTTCATAGGAAATACACCTTCTCAAGATCCCATCAGCACACTTTTTAAATAGAAAGGGCTCATCCAAAATGTAGTGTTTAGTATCTTTGATTAGCTTTCTCTTCATGTGTCTGTTGATGTTGGTTGGTAGTTGTTCTGAGGGTTACTTGAAACTGAAGGTCAACCTCGGATGAGATCTACTGTGGTGGCTAGAGCTGTCGTGTCCGACTTTTTAGATCTGGTGGCCGGAGCTGTCGTGTCCGACTTGTTGGATCTGATGGCCGGAGTTGTCGTGTCCGACCTGGTGGAACTGGTAGAGCTGGAGATGCTGCTGACCCTTCGTCACCAGAGGGTGGTGGTACCTACAAGAGACTCTGATACCTAAGTTAGCATGGGCTTTAAGCAGGTTTTTAGTAGAATCAGAGTATGAGTTATACTTGGGTGCTCCAGTGTATTTATAATGGTGTGGAGTGACCTTTCTGGAGATAAGATAGTTATCTTATCTTATCTTAGAGTGAAGTCATCTTATCTTTAAGGGGAACCGCCTTTATTTTTCTAGGCTTTGGCTGCCTTTAGATTGGGATGTGTCCCTTCGTTTCGGCCTGCTTGGGCCTCTTATGGCGATTTGGCCGAGCTCTTTATGAAGAGGTCGGTAATGGGCCAACCTTCTAAGAGGTCGGCCAACACGGTCCTTTATAGCTCGAACCGATGTATGAACAGTGCCCTTACTTGAGCTTCAATCTTCCTTGTGAGGTCGTGCTTCTTAGCTTCGATCTCTTTGAGGGAGTCGTGCTCAAGCATCTGTCTGGCTTGTTTCTTCATTGCTTTGCAATCCTTGCAGATTTTTTAGAGGTTTGGTACTTCCCAGTCTGACCTCTTTTGAGTGGTAGTGTGGGTTTTCTACCCTTGCCTTTTGGATCACGCCTTGCTTTAAGTTTGTGTTGGCAACCCTCTGCTTTGGCGAAGTTATCCTTGCGGCTTGATATCTGGGCTTTTAGTGACTTGTCCAATGACTTTTTTGTGTTCTTTATATAGGACCTTTTTTAGTCTCGGATGACATTCGTAACCCTGTTTAAGATTGTGCCTTCTTTGAGCGGAGTTGTATCCCTTTTAGCTAAGCACATTTGAGCTTTAAGTTGTTTCCCAACCTTTTAGCTTGTTCTTTTTTGAGATCGTACTTGCGCCTCTTCTTAGCTGACGTCGACCTGTACGACTTTGTCCCTGCTTGAGTTCGGACCTTTCCATGAGATCGTGCTTTCAGAGCTTCAATCTCTTTGGGGAAGTCGTGCTTAAGCATCTTGACTTTGGTCGATCTTGAGTAGTTTCTCCTTGTGCGAGTCTCGTATTGCCCTTTTTAGTTTGTTGAGAGGGCTTTTCAGCCTTATACCGACTTGTTTGTCTTCACTGCTCAGGCTTTTTAGTCATAACCCAACAACTTTTTAGGTGGTGTTCCGATGGAAAACCTTTTTATAGTTTGTTTGGATGACTTTTTAGTGCCGTTCTGATTTGTGCTTTTTGACCTTTCCTTGGCCTTTGTGAGATGTTTATAGAGTATTGGTACTTTGCTGTCTGACCTCTTTCTTATCAGATCTTGTTTTGTCTGTCTTCTGTTTGGGCGAGATGACATCTGGGCTAACTTGTCTGACAACTTTTTAGTGTTCTCGTGGAACCCTTTTTAGTTAGTCTGAACAATTTCGATAGCCTTGTCGTGGAGCCGTCGCTTTTTGGGCAAAGCTATTTCCCTTTTAGCGAACGTTTTTTGTTGGTCCGACTTCTCTTGTCGATCTTTCTTTAGCTTTCATTGGTCTGATTTCCCTTGTCGGTCCAAGCTATAGCTTTCGTTGGTCCGACTTTTTCTTGTCGGTCCAAGATGTAGCTTTCGCTGGTCCGACTTCTTCTTGTCGGTCCAAGCTGTAGCTTTCGCTGGTCCGACTTCTTCTTGTCGGTCTGAGCTGTAGCTTTCGCTGGTCCAACTTTTTCTTGTCGGTCCAAGCTGTAGCTTTCGCTGGTCCGACTTCTTCTTGTCGGTCCAAGATGTAGCTTTCGTTGGTCCGACTTCTTCTTGTCAGTCCGAGCTGTAGCTTTCGTTGGTCTGACTTCTTCTTGTCGGTCCGAGCTGTAGCTTAGTTATTTTTAGTATTCCATTTTTAGTCAGACCTCATCAGGCCACTTTTTATGGATTACTTTTTTATAACTTCTTGCATTAATCTGTTTTTATCGCTTTCATCTTAGCGGACTTTGTTAAAATTGAATGATGAATTCTGCTTTCAGTTTTTTGCCGACCTTGTCAAAATCGGGCGATGAATTCTGTTTTCATCTTTGTCGACCTTATCGTGATCGGGCGGTGAATTTGGTTTTCACCTCACTGACCTTGTCGTGATCAGGCAGTGAATTTTTCCGCTAAGATTAATGCGTCTTGGTAGGGAACTTTTTAGGGAATTTGAAAACTTTTAAACAATAAAATAAAGATATGAATAAGAGTGTGTACATATTAGTGCTTACCCTTCTAGGTTGGGCAATCTTTTAGATCTCGGCCTGGTGCCCTTCTTAGATTGCAGGCATGCCATGACCTTGGTAGCTCTCGCCCCTCGAGGTCGGACACTTTGTGGTGACCTTTCCCCAATACTTCTGAACAACTTGGTATGGTCCTTTCCAGTTGGCTGCTAGCTTCCCTTCTTTTGACCGACCTTAGGTCCATTCAACGCTATAGTGCCTCCTCTCTAATCTCAGCTCTTTCTCAGACTTCTAGAAGTAGGTCGAGCTCTTCCCTTTGAGTTTGAGAGTTGGTATCTTCGTTGTTCTTGATTTGAGCCGTTTCTCATCTTCTTTTCTGTAGGTTAGTCGTTCTTTTCTCTCTCTCTTTTTTTTTTTACTTTCGACAACTGTGCATGCTTTTGATGTAAAGCTTTGACTTTGTATTTGGGTTTTTGCTCTGAAGAACTTTGGTTCTTTCTACAAAAAGTTTGCGTCTTTGATCATTTGTTGTGACTTTTCTTTTGTCGTTTGCCTTTGAGAAGAATGTGTGCTTTGCTTAGGGTTTTGTTGCTGTTCCTGTTCCTGTTTCTTTTCATCGTTGCCTGACTACTTTTGTACAAAAATTATAGCTTTTGTTTTGACCTTTTATTTGAGAGGTGTTCGGACTATTTGGGTATAGATTGTCGACTTATCTTCTCTGTGTTTTTGCCCTGTTGTTGCCTCTAAAGGGTGCCCCTGGACTTTTGTGCGAGTCTTGGGGTTTCCCTTTTACTGCTGTATCTAACACTTGATATTTTGCTGTTATTGTCCGAGTTGTTTCCTTATTTGCCCGAGTTGTTTGGTAGTAACCCCATTTTTCTTGTTCTTACTGTAGGAATATTTGACCTATGTCTTCCTGCAAAAATATTGCTGAGATGTCTACTAAGATCCCGGACAGCATGTCTGACTGGCTAGATTCCATAGTTTTAATGTGTGTTCCTGAGTACTGTGTGCGACTTAGGAGGTTCCATAGAATTTGTAGAGATAGGGATGAGGAGAAGAATCATGAGTTGGTGTTGCCAGACCCTAAGGAGTGGGCTTGTTTTCCTTCCTTGACACTGTGGGAACGACCCTGACATGATATGGTTAGGACATTTTCTTCCTCTGAGATTGATGGATTTTGTTGTCTTTCTTGGATGAGGCTTCTATTATTGCCCCCTGGTTTGGTATTGGCTAGTTTTGAAAGTGCATCAGCTCGGGCATTCTGTTCCTGAGGTATATGTCGGACCTCATATCCCCCGAATTGTCCAAGCTGTCGGTGCTGGTTAGTTTTGAAAGTGCATCTGCTCGGGCATTCTGTTCCCGAGATATATGTCGGACCTTATATCCGCCGAATTGTCGGAGCTGTTCTCTGGTTTTATCCATGGTCCCCCGAATTGTCCGAGCTGTTTTTGTCCAGGGTCCCCCGAATTGTTCAAGGTATTTTTTCATGGTGGGATCCTTAGCTTGGTAGCTCCCTTCTATTTGTGAGGTGACTACTTGTGAATCACTGGACACGGTAAGCCCCTACCTTCTTAGCCAGCCTTAAACCAGCCAGTAGTGCCTCGTATTCAGTTTGGTTATTTGGCTCGATTTGGATTCCCTAATCGCTTTCTATAATTACACCTGCACCACTCCCGGTTTTATTTGAAGAGTCGTCCACTAAAGATTCCATTGTGTAGGAATTCCCAGGGTGTTAGTGTACTCTGTAATGAAGTCGGTCAGATACTGTGATTCGATGGCTGTCCGAGCTTCACATCGAAGATCGAATTTGGATAACTTGACTGCCCACTGTAGAATTCTTCCAGCTAAGTCTGTTTTCTGTAGGATACCTTTTATGGGCTGGTTGGTCCGAACTCTGATAGTATGAGCTTGAAAGTATGGGTGGAGTCATCGAGAAGTGAGTATGAGGGTGTAGGCGAACTTTTATATTTTTTGATAGTTTAGTTCGGCCCCTTGTAGAGACTTTACTGATGAAGTAGACTGGTTGTTGCCCACTTTCGTCTTCTCTAACTAGTGCTGAGGCTATTGCCTGACTTTTCACTGCAAGGTATAGTATGAGTTCTTCACCTTCTCGTGGTCGGGTAAGAATGGGTGGTTGCCCCAAGAATTTTTGAAATCTCGGAAGGCTTGTTCGTACTCTGTTGTCCTATTCAAAACTCTCTCCCTTCCTTAATATACCTCTTTGAGGTTTCTTTTGCTAGATGATTTAGAGATCCCTCCTCCTGCGAATCCTCCATTTACCATATCAACATGTCTCTCAAGGGTGTAAGGTGGACGTTCAACTCGTCTGACCTCTTCGGTGTGAGGTGGATGTTCGTCCGACCTCTTCGGTGTGAGGTGGATGTTCAACCTCTTCGGTGTGAGCTGGATGTTCAACTCGTCCGACCTCTTCGTCCCTTCATCTTTTTCTTGGTTCATCCGCTTTATTGGCTAAGTACCAATCTAATTGCCTTTCTCTTGCCAATTTCTCTATAACATTCTTTAGGTTGAAACACTCGTTAGTAGGATGTCCGTAGATTCGGTGATACTCGTAGTATTCTGTCCGATTTCTTCCTCCTTTTTTGCTTTTGATGGGACGAGGTGGTGGGATCTTCTCAGTGTGGCATATTTCTCGATAAACATCCACAAGAGACACCCGAAAAGGGGTGTAATTGTGGTATTTTTTAGGCTTCTCTCCATGTTGATCTTCTTTATTCTTGGACTCTTTATCCTTGTCCCGTGGTGGGTTAGGAGAATCCAGTTTTTGAGCTGTCTCCCAATCAGGATTTCTCCTCCACATTGATATATTTTCCGCCCTTTCTTGAACCTCGTTTAGAGATGTTGGGTACTTCTTGGATATTGAGTGGCTGAAAGGTCCTTCTCGCAGGCCATTGATAAGACCCATGATGGCCGCTTCTGTTGGAAGACTTTGTATGTCAAGGCATGCTATGTTGAATCTTTTCATGTAGCTGTGAAGGCTTTCCCGATCTCCTTGTTTAATTCCCAACAAGCTTAGAGCGTGTTTGGCTTTATCCTTCTGGATGGAGAACCTAGCGAGGAACTTTTTAGCAAGGTCGTCAAAACTTGTGATGGATCTTGGAGGCAAACTATCGAACCACTTTATTGATGTCTTCGTTAGGGTAGTCGGGAAGGCTTTGCATCGAGTTGCCTCTAAGGCGTCAGTGAGATACATTCTGCTTCTGAAATTGCTGAGATGATGGCTGGGATCAGAGGTACCGTCGTATGGGGTCATGTCGGGAGCTTTAAAATCCTTTGGAACCTTAGCTTTCATGATTTCCTTGATAAAGGGGTCTTGATCTTTGTGGGATGTGTCATCGCGCTCAGTTTGGATGGTTTTGGTTTTCACGTCGGCTTCGAGTTTTAGGAGTTTGTCCTCCAACTCTCGGCGTCACCTAGTTTCTCTCTGGAGGTTTCTTTTGGCTTCTCGTTGATGTTTGGCCTCTTTTTTGAACTGTTTGAGGCGAACTTGTTGAGCTTGTAGGGCCTCCATGATTTTTGTGTTAGACGAATTCTTGTCTTTGTTTGGTTGAAGCATATCCTTTGGTGTGGTGTCCGCGTTCTTATGCGGAGTTCTCTCCTCCAATCCGGAGTCGTGGTTGTTGTCAAGGTTGTCTGCCATGGTGATGGGATGACTTCCAGGTTCCCCAACAACGGCGCCAATGTTCCGAGGGTTACCTGAAACTGAAGGTCGATCTCGGATGAGATCTGTTGTGGTGGCCGGAGCTGTCATGTCCAACTTGTTGGATCTGGTGGCCGGAGCTATCGTGTCCGACCTGTTGCATCTGATGGCCGGAGCTGTCATATCCGACCTGGTGGTACTGGTGGAACTGGAGATGCTGCTGACCCTTCATCACCGGAGGGTGGTGGTACCTACAAGAGAATCTGATACTTAAGTTAACATGGGCTTTAAGCAGGTTTTTAGTAGAATCAGAGTATGAGTTATACTTGGGTGCTCCAGTGTATTTATAATGGTGTGGAATGACCTTTCTAGAGATAAGATAGTTATTGTTCCGAGGGTTACCTGAAACTATAGGTCGATCTCGGACGAGATCTTCTGTACTGGTCGGAAATGACGTGTTCGGCTGGTGAGTGGCGGCTGGAGCGGTTGTATCTGACTTGTGGACTGGCTATGCAGCTGATCCTTTGTCACCGGAGGGTGGGGGGTGATGCACATAAACTAGTTATGCTACGATTTAGGAAATTGCACGATCGGCAAAATTCCTTCCGGCAAGTGCACCGGTTATCGTCAAGTAAAAACTCACAATAGAGTGAGGTCGAATCCCACAAGGATTGGTTGAGTGAGCAATTCGGATTAGAAGTGTGTTCTAGTTGAGCGGAATCAAGATTGAGATGAGAATTGCGGAATGTAAAATTGGCGGGAAAAGTAAATGACAAGAAATTGAAATGGCGGAATCTTAAATTGCAATGAATTAAAGAGCAGAAACTAAATTGCTGAAATTAAAAGGGAATGGGGGTGGTTGCATGAATTGAGTTGCAGAATGTAAAGAGAAGATGGAAATCAGAAATGGGGGATTCATTGGGTTATAGGAGATATTGAGATCTCCGAATCAAAACACGTTTATCTCTTCCTCAAGCAATGCGTTCATTGAATTTTGCTTGGCAATCTTATATGATTGGATCCCAATCCCTTGGCTCACCAATTCTCTCTAAAAACAAACAAATTCCCAATCCCTTGGTTTAAATGTTCATAAGAAGAGATGATGCTTGATCACTGATTATACCACACAGTTTCATGAACCACAATTTGGTAGGATTACATGTCACAATATCCATCCAAACCCCAATCCAATTCACTGTGAGAAAGCTTCTCTAGCATGAATCCTCCATTCCTTTCCCAAGGTTCCGAAGGATTCCAAGTATGGGTAGTTTCTTTCCCAAGACAACTACTCAATGGAATTAGATCGAGAAGCTTTCTAACAAAATTCAAGAGAAAAGATTGAAGAAGAAGATAAACTATTATTGATTCATTGAATTACAATAGAGCTCCCTAACCCAATGAAAGGGGGTTTAGTGAATCATAGCTCTGAATTCAATTACAAAGAAAAGGAAAACTAGCTAAAAGTGAAAGTAAAAGTCCCCTCTAACTTAACTTCTATCCTATTTATACACTTTCTATATTGAGCTTCAGTTGTGCTTCTTGGGCTTTGAGGCCTCTCCTTGCTTTCCTTTTGCCTTGGGTTTATGATCCATAATCTTGATGAGGCTGTTGATCCAAATTCTGTAACATTCATTGAGCCAACTTAGTGATAATCAAATAATGACACATGACTCAATAAATTGAGATTTCAAACTCATGAATCCTTCAGGCCCAATCCCATAAACCATGATATTCAATTGGGTTTCATACTAGAGTAAGTTTAAGTTATTGTTTGTGCTCAAAGAGTAACTTAAACCGCAAGATTATTGGCCCAGAAACCTTTTTCCAAGAGTGGCGTTTAAGTTGCAGTTTAAGCTTAAACTGCAGCTTAAACGCCAGATACTTCCAGTGAGGCCTTTTGTAGAAGCACGTTTAAGCTTCAGTTTAAGGTTAAACTGAAGCTTAAACGTGGAAATGGAAGAAGGTGGCCCTGGAGAGTCATGTAGTCGAACACGTTTAAGCTTCAGTTTAAGGTTAAACTGAAGCTTAAACGTGGAAATAGGAAGGGCAGCCCTGGAGGTCGAACACGTTTAACCTCCAGTTTAAGGTTAAACTGGAGGTTAAACGTGGAAAAGGGTGGAGGCATACTGGAGGTCGAACACGTTTAACCTCCAGTTTGAGGTCAAACTGGAGGTTAAACGTGGAAGCTTAGAATGGTAGCCCTGGAGGTGTCGAACACGTTTAACCTCCAGTTTGAGGTCAAACTGGAGGTTAAACGTGGAAATGGAGAGAGCAACCCTGGAGGAGAAAAGCTGTCGAACACGTTTAAGCTCCAGTTTGAGGTCAAACTGGAGCTTAAACGTGGAATGGCTCCCTGGTACTCTTCCTACTTCTGGCGTTTAACCTCCAGTTTGAGGTCAAACTGGAGGTTAAACGTGGAACTCCTTCCTGAGTGGCATTATCATTCTGGCGTTTAACCTCCAGTTTGAGGTCAAACTGGAGGTTAAACGTGGAATGCTTCTTTAGTGAGGCTTTTCATTCTGGCGTTTAACCTCCAGTTTAAGGTCAAACTTCAATTCCAGCATTTCTTATCCTTCATGATTTTGACGTTTAAGCTCCAGTTTAGGCTTAAACTGGAACTTAAACTCCACATGTGATATTCAAGCTTCCTTTATTGATTTTGTTGCTTCCTTGCTTAGCCTCTTCTTCCCTGAAATCATCCAAACAATTGCATCAAAGTCTTGCAAAATTTCATGAGAAATCTTCCATTCATAGCATTTAAGTATTATAACTAAAACTCATGGAATATGCATCAAAATCATATTGTTTGGATGGTTCATTGCTTTGTTCTTCATTTAACCATTTTTGGTTACTTTAAGCTCAAGAAAATGCATAAAACAACTAAAACTAACAGAAAAATGCTAGTGAAACTAGCCTATGATGCCTTGGCATCACAACACCAAACTTAATACTTGCTTGTCCCTAAGCAAGTCCTGAGTTATTTGAGAAGAAAGTATGAAACAGAAAGCAATTACATTGGCTATATTAGCAAGCATTTGAAGTTCATCAGAAGGGTTTTATGCAGAAAGTTGCAGCATCACTTTTTCATACTTATCAGGTAGGATTATCACTTTTTCATTGCATCCATCAAACATTGCTATGGCCTCTTGTTATTCTTATGTCTTTGGCACTTTTCTCTTCTTTGTTTTCTTTTCTTTTTTCTTAGAGCTCCTTTGCTCCTTGTTTGCTTAGTGTCATGTGTTGCACAAGCCTTTGGCATTTTCTTTTTCTTATCAGTGCACTACACATATCCACTTTAGGCATTTTAGTTCACATTTCTTCTTGAGACATTGGTGCCCAGCACCTCTTTGTGTGACTAAATGTTTTGTATTTAGGTTGCTCTTGATAATGGACTTTTGGTTGATAATCCCGGGTTAGTTAACCCAAGTTACCAAGTGTTGAAACACTCCTCAGAACCTATTCATCCAAGCATATCCTTAATACATAAACACCACAGGCATTTGTCTCAGAAGTTCAAACCATTGGTACCTAGCTTATTTTCTCAATTTTTTTGCTTTTGGTTGCCCTTTGGCTTTTTCTTCTTCTTTTTCTTTCTTTTTCATGGCCAAAGACATTTATTCATCAAGATCCATAGACAATTTTCACTTTCTACATAAAAAATGATAATTCTACACTCTAATTCCAGTGATCTGACTAAACAATCAAGCATGCATACCACCACTTAATTCTACTTGATTTGTCACTAATTTAGCCAAGTTACTTTTGTTCAAACTTTTCTTTTATTTTTGGAAACAGAACAAGCATGGCACGCACTTGTTTAAGAAGGTGAAGTTATATCCAAACATCCAGGCATTCACTTTATTCAAAGCAATTAACAAACACACATACTAAAAAAAAAAAAAACTCCACATTCCAGAAAGATTCAACATTTACAGTTTAAACCAGAACACGCATGCTTTTGTTTGCCCTTTTTAAAGAATTATCAAGGAACAATACCACCTTGTGAAATTCCTTGTTTTCTCTTTGTTGTCAGGAAACAATTTGATTTCTCCTTCTTCTCCTAAATGTTGCTTCATGCTTTAAGATTCTTGTTTCCTTTCCTGCAAAGAGTAATGAAGTTGCTTGCTTCTCAAGCACTTGAGTGGTTAGCTCAACTATGTGTGGGTAAGTATCGGATTCTTAGGTTGGTGTGTGAACACCAAACTTAGTCTCCCACTTACTTCTCTGTTCTTTGAATCCTTGAGTTATCTTGGAATGATGTTGCTACTAAGGGTTTTAAGCATTTCTGTGACTGCTTAGAATAGTTATTCCTTTCATATAATTCAAAGGTTGTTGTGTTCAGTTGATCTTTATGGTGGAACACCAAACTTAGAGTCACACATTCCCCTTTGAATTATTGATCCATGAATTCATTGTTTGGTGTGAAACACCAAACTTAATTCTTTGCAATGCACAGAAACTACTTCACCCTTTTTATTGAAACAAATAAAAGAAACAGCAACAAGGTATTACCTCAGGTTGGGTTGCCTCCCAACAAGCGCTTCTTTAACGTCATTAGCTTGACGGTCAGCTTCCTCAGTTGAGGTGATATTTAACTTTGTCCTTCTCCTCCACATCTCCCAAGTAATGTTTGAGTCTTTGACCGTTAACAATGAAGGTTCGTTGTGACTTTTCTTCCATGATTTCTACTTGTCCATAATTGGAGACCTTGGTGACAAGGAATGGTCCAGACCACCTTGATTTTAGCTTCCCTGGAAATAGCTTCAGCCTAGAATTGTAGAGCAATACTTTTTGCCCTTCTTCAAATTTCCTTGGGGCTATGTTGCTGTCATGCTTCTTCTTTGCTCTTTCTTTGTAAATTTTGGCATTCTCATAAGCTTCCGCTCTGAATTCTTCCAACTCTTGAATTTGCAACATCCTTCTTTCTCCAGCGGCTTTGTTGTCCAAGTTCAGAAGTTTCAAGGCCCAGTATGCCTTGTGCTCCAACTCCAGTGGCAGATGGCAAGCTTTTCCATATACTAGTTGGTAAGGAGACATTCCAATTGGTGTTTTGAAAGCTGTCCTATATGCCCAAAGAGCATCATCTAGCTTAATCGACCAGTCCTTCCTTGAAGTTCCCACAGTCTTTTCCAGGATCCTTTTGAGTTCTCTGTTAGATATTTCGGCTTGCCCACTTGTCTGTGGATGGTATGGTGTGGCTACCCTGTGTTTGACTCCATATTTTAGAAGCAATGCCTCTAATGGTTTGTTGCAGAAGTGGCTTCCTCCATCACTGATGATTGCTCTTGGAACCCCAAAACGGCAAAAAATGTGTTTTCTGAGGAAGTTCATGACTACCTTATTATCATTGGTTGGAGTTGCTATTGCTTCAACCCATTTGGAGACATAGTCTACTGCCACAAGAATGTAATTATTTGAGTATGAGGAGGGAAATGGTCCCATGAAATCTATCCCCCATACATCAAACAATTCAAGTTCCAGAATGAATTGTTGTGGCATTTCATTTCTTCTTGGCAGGTTCCCAGCTTTCTGGCATTCATGGCAGTGCTTCACTAATTCTTTTGCATCTTTGAAGATAGTGGGCCAATAAAAATCACACTGCAACACCTTAGCTGCTGTTCTTTCTCCTGCAAAGTGCCCTCCATAAGTGGAGCCATGGCAGTCCCATAAAACTTCCCTTCCTTCTTCCTCGGATATGCATCTTCTGAGTATGCCATCGGAACATTTTTTGAACAAGTATGGTTCGTCCCAGATGAAGTATTTGGCATCATTTACCAATTTCTTCCTTTGATGTTTGTTAAATTCCAAAGGTAAACTCCCAGTGGCCTTGAAGTTTGCTATGTCTGCAAACCAGGGTGCTTTGTGAATTACCATGAGTTGTTCATCAGGAAAGCACTCATTTATATGTGTGCTTTGTGTGCTTCCTTCTTCACATGGTATCCTTGATAAATGATCTACCACCTTGTTCTCTACACCCTTCTTGTCTTTGATTTCAATGTCAAATTCCTGCAACAAAAGAACCCATCTAATAAGTCTTGATTTAGATTCTTGTTTAGCAAGTAAATATTTTAAAGCTGAATGATCAGTGAAGACAATGACTTTAGATCCAATGAGATAAGATCTAAATTTGTCAAATGCAAAGACTATTGCCAAGAGTTCTTTTTCAGTGGTTGTGTAATTCCTTTGGTTAGCATTCAAGACTTTACTGGCATAATAAATCACATGTACCAAATTGTCTTTCCTTTGTCCTAACACTGCCCCAATAGCAAGGTCTGATGCATCACACATCAGTTCAAAAGGTAAGTTCCAATCAGGTGGGGCAATGATAGGTGCAGAGGAAAGTTTTTGCTTCAAAAGTTCATAGGCTAGCATGCAATTTTTATCAAATACAAAGGGTGTATCAGAGACAAGCAAGTTACTCAAAGGTTTGGCTATTTTAGAAAAGTCTCTAATAAACCTTCTGTAAAAACCAGCGTGTCCCAAAAAACTCCTAACTGCCTTGACATTACTTGGTGGAGGTAGTTTTTCAATGATTTCCACCTTAGCTCTGTCCACCTCCATGCCTCTATTAGAGATTTTGTGGCCAAGGACTATTCCTTATGTGACCATGAAATGACACTTTTCCCAGTTTAATACTAGGTTAGTCTCTTGGCACCTCTTAAGCACCAAGGCAAGGTGGTGTAGGCAGCTGGGAAAAGAATCCCCAAACACAGAAAAATCGTCCATGAAGACCTCAATAAATTTTTCAATCATGTCTGAAAAGATGGACAACATGCATCTTTGGAAAGTGGCAGGTGCATTGCACAATCCAAAGGGCATGCGTCTATAAGCAAAAACTCCATATGGACAAACAAATGATGTTTTCTCTTGATCACTCGGATCAACTACTATTTGGTTGTATCCTGAATATCCATCCAAGAAGCAATAGTAAGCATGTCCGGCAAGCCTTTCAAGCATCTGATCCATGAATGGGAGTGGGAAATGATCCTTTCTGGTGGCTTCATTGAGCTTCCTGTAGTCTATGCACATCCTCCACCCAGTGACAGTTCTTGTGGGTATGAGTTCGTTCTTCTCATTTGGTACCACAGTTATGCCACCTTTCTTAGGAACTACATGGATGGGACTAACCCATGGGCTATCAGAAATGGGGTAGATTACCCCTGCCTGCCATAACTTCCTGACTTCCTTTTGTACCACTTCTTTCATGACGGGATTCAATCTTCTCTGAGCTTGAATGGAGGGTCTAGCATCCTCTTCTAACAAGATTTTATGCATGCATATGGATGAACTTATCCCCTTCAAATCAGCTAGGGTCCATCCAATGGCATCTTGATGAGTTTGCAGCACCTTGATCAATTCTTCTTCCTGTTCTTGGCTCAGGGCAGAGCTAATGATAACAGGGTGACTCTCATCACTACCCAAGTATGCATACTTGAGATTAGGAGGCAAGGCTTTGAGCTCAGGTTTTGGTGCTTCCTTTTCTTCTTTCACTCTCTCTGGCATGCTTAGCATGGTTGTGTCAGCACCCTTGATATCACTAACTTCAATATCCTTGGTGAACTCCTCCTCTGCCAATTCCTTTATTGTTTCCTCAAAAGTTTCTTGTACTGCAATGTCCACTACATCAACCCTCATGCATTCCCTTAGTGATTCTGATGGATAGCTCATTGCCTTGAATACATTAAACACCAATTTCTCATCATGTAGTCTAAGAGTGAGTTCACCCTTTTGTACATCTATGATGGCTCCAGCAGTAGCTAGGAAGGGTCTTCCCAGAATTATTGAAGCTTTGGCTTCTTCCTCCATATCTAACACCACAAAATCAGCAGGAAATATAAATTCTCCCACTTTCACCAACAAATCCTCAACTATCCCATGAGGGAATTTAAAAGTTCGATCTGCCAATTGGAGGGCCATTCTTGTTGGTTTGGCTTCCTCAATCTTCATTCTTCTCATCATTGTTAGCGACATCAAATTGATGCTGGCCCCTAAGTCACACAAGGCCTTCTCCACCATGACTTCTCCTATGATGCAGGGGATTTGGAAACTGCCTGGGTCCTTCAATTTCTGAGGCAATTTGTGCTGAATGATGGCACTGCATTCTTCAGTTAACAACACAGTTTCCTCATTTCTCCAGCTTCTCTTCTTGGTCATTAATTCTTTTAAGAATTTTGCATAGAGTGGCATTTGCTCTATTGCCTCAGCAAAGGGAATGTTGATTTGAAGCTTCTTGAAAATCTCCAAGAACCTGGAGAATTGGCCATCCTTTTCACTTTTCATCAAACGTTGAGGATAAGGTGCTTTAGGTGTGTAAGGCTTCAGGACCTCTTTTTCTTTTTCTTTTGTTGCAGACGGTGTAAAAGATTGTCCTTGTTCTTTGTCTTTCACATTTTCCTTTGCTTCATCCTCTGTGGTTTCCCTTGAGATCTCCTTTAGATTCTTTCCACTTCTGAGGGTTATGGCCTTACATTCTTCCCTTGCAATAGCCTTGGCAGCATGAGAACCGCTTGTCCCAGGGGCTTGCTTAGTCAAATACAAAATTTGATTTTCTAGCTTCTGGATGGCAGCTCCTTGGTTTTGCAAGTTAGAATTTACTTCTTCCTTAAAAGCTTTCAATTCAATTATGTCTTGGCTCATGGTTGCCATCATTCCTTCTATCCGGTTTAATTGATCTTGAAATTGTTGGTTCGGATTAGGTTGGGTATGTTGATTATTTTGGCCATGATATGATGGTTGGGGGTAAGTGTTTTGTGTGGCTTGGTATGATCTTTGGTTGGAGTTTTGGTATGTGGAATTGTTATGTTGGTTGTGGTTGTAAGGTTTGTGGTTTTGTGGCTGGGTTTGTTGGTTTCCCCACCCAAAGTTTGGGTGGTTTCTCCAGCCTGGGTTGTAAGTGTTGGAATGTGGATCATATGATTGCCTTTGTTGGTTTCCCACATAGTTAGCCTCATCCCAATCACCTCCTTCAATGCTTACTTCCTCTTGATCTTGTGTGTGTATTGCAGCCACTTGCTTTGTTTCTAATTGCCTGGTAAGCTCTGCTAGTTGCTTGGCAAACACCTTGTTTTGGGCTAGAATTGTATCAACATGGTTCAGCTCCATGACTCCCTTAGTGTTGTGCCTCTCTGATGCATAGTAGTACTCATTCTCAGCCACTGTCTCGATCACTTCAATGGCTTCTTCCACAGTCTTTTTCCTGTTCAATGAACCTCCTGATGAATGGTCTACAGCCTTCCTTGATTCATAAGAGAGCCCATCATAGAAGATGTGCAATTGCACCCAATCATGGAACATGTTTGGTGGGCATTTCCTTGTCAAGTCCTTGAATCTCTCCCATGCCTCGTAGAGAGTTTCACCATCTTGTTGTCTAAAAGTCTGAACCTCAGATCGAAGCCTATTGACCTTTTGTGGAGGGTAGAAACGTGCCAGGAACTTGCTTTCTACCTCATCCCATGTTGTTAGACTCCCCCTTGGGAATGATTCCAGCCACTTAGCTGCTTTGTCCCTAAGTGAAAATGGGAACAAAAGCAGTTTATAGGCATCTTCCTGGACTCCATTGGACTTCACAGTGTCACAAATTCTCAGGAATTTTGTGAGATGTTGGTTTGGGTCTTCATTAGCACTTCCTCCAAATGAACAATGATTCTCCACAAGTGATATTAGCTGTGGCTTGAGCTCAAAATTGTTGGCCTGAATGGGTGGTTTCTGGATGCTACTACCACAATTCCCAGAGGTTGGGTTTATGTATGAACTAAGAACCCTCCTCTCAGGAATGGCATCGTTTCCATCAGCTCTCTCATGGTTGTGAACTTCTCTATCCATGTTGAGATCTAAAGCTTCCTCAAAATTGTCCTCAGATTCTCCTTCAGATTCCTCTTCTCCCACTACTCTCTTCCCTCTTGCTTCCCTTCTAAGTCTATGAAGGGTCCTCTCTGGTTCGGTATATGGAGGAGTTGATGTCTCTCCTCTCCTACCTGTCATACAAGAACACAGCTCAAACACAAACAAGTGAAATACTCTTGGTTAATGGAAGAGTATGGTTAGATCAATTGAGGAATTAATTCAAACAGTTAGTGAGTCAGTGAGTTAGTTGCATGAATTTAAAGGCATAAAGAAGGGAAGCATGTAACCAAGTGCAGAAATTAAAATTCAACAAGTATCTTGAACAGAATTAACAAAGCAAGAGAAAATTGCTCAATCTAGTTAGCTTCCAATTTGAGAATTGTCAATCGAAAACCAATCCCCGGCAACGGCGCCATAAACTTGATGCACATAAACTAGTTATGCTACGATTTAGGAAATTGCACGATCGGCAAAATTCCTTCCGGCAAGTGCACCGGTTATCGTCAAGTAAAAACTCACAATAGAGTGAGGTCGAATCCCACAAGGATTGGTTGAGTGAGCAATTCGGATTAGAAGTGTGTTCTAGTTGAGCGGAATCAAGATTGAGATGAGAATTGCGGAATGTAAAATTGGCGGGAAAAGTAAATGACAAGAAATTGAAATGGCGGAATCTTAAATTGCAATGAATTAAAGAGCAGAAACTAAATTGCTGAAATTAAAAGGGAATGGGGGTGGTTGCATGAATTGAGTTGCAGAATGTAAAGAGAAGATGGAAATCAGAAATGGGGGATTCATTGGGTTATAGGAGATATTGAGATCTCCGAATCAAAACACGTTTATCTCTTCCTCAAGCAATGCGTTCATTGAATTTTGCTTGGCAATCTTATATGATTGGATCCCAATCCCTTGGCTCACCAATTCTCTCTAAAAACAAACAAATTCCCAATCCCTTGGTTTAAATGTTCATAAGAAGAGATGATGCTTGATCACTGATTATACCACACAGTTTCATGAACCACAATTTGGTAGGATTACATGTCACAATATCCATCCAAACCCCAATCCAATTCACTGTGAGAAAGCTTCTCTAGCATGAATCCTCCATTCCTTTCCCAAGGTTCCGAAGGATTCCAAGTATGGGTAGTTTCTTTCCCAAGACAACTACTCAATGGAATTAGATCGAGAAGCTTTCTAACAAAATTCAAGAGAAAAGATTGAAGAAGAAGATAAACTATTATTGATTCATTGAATTACAATAGAGCTCCCTAACCCAATGAAAGAGGGTTTAGTGAATCATAGCTCTGAATTCAATTACAAAGAAAAGGAAAACTAGCTAAAAGTGAAAGTAAAAGTCCCCTCTAACTTAACTTCTATCCTATTTATACACTTTCTATATTGAGCTTCAGTTGTGCTTCTTGGGCTTTGAGGCCTCTCCTTGCTTTCCTTTTGCCTTGGGTTTATGATCCATAATCTTGATGAGGCTGTTGATCCAAATTCTGTAACATTCATTGAGCCAACTTAGTGATAATCAAATAATGACACATGACTCAATAAATTGAGATTTCAAACTCATGAATCCTTCAGGCCCAATCCCATAAACCATGATATTCAATTGGGTTTCATACTAGAGTAAGTTTAAGTTATTGTTTGTGCTCAAAGAGTAACTTAAACCGCAAGATTATTGGCCCAGAAACCTTTTTCCAAGAGTGGCGTTTAAGTTGCAGTTTAAGCTTAAACTGCAGCTTAAACGCCAGATACTTCCAGTGAGGCCTTTTGTAGAAGCACGTTTAAGCTTCAGTTTAAGGTTAAACTGAAGCTTAAACGTGGAAATGGAAGAAGGTGGCCCTGGAGAGTCATGTAGTCGAACACGTTTAAGCTTCAGTTTAAGGTTAAACTGAAGCTTAAACGTGGAAATAGGAAGGGCAGCCCTGGAGGTCGAACACGTTTAACCTCCAGTTTAAGGTTAAACTGGAGGTTAAACGTGGAAAAGGGTGGAGGCATACTGGAGGTCGAACACGTTTAACCTCCAGTTTGAGGTCAAACTGGAGGTTAAACGTGGAAGCTTAGAATGGTAGTCCTGGAGGTGTCGAACACGTTTAACCTCCAGTTTGAGGTCAAACTGGAGGTTAAACGTGGAAATGGAGAGAGCAACCCTGGAGGAGAAAAGCTGTCGAACACGTTTAAGCTCCAGTTTGAGGTCAAACTGGAGCTTAAACGTGGAATGGCTCCCTGGTACTCTTCCTACTTCTGGCGTTTAACCTCCAGTTTGAGGTCAAACTGGAGGTTAAACGTGGAACTCCTTCCTGAGTGGCATTATCATTCTGGCGTTTAACCTCCAGTTTGAGGTCAAACTGGAGGTTAAACGTGGAATGCTTCTTTAGTGAGGCTTTTCATTCTGGCGTTTAACCTCCAGTTTAAGGTCAAACTTCAATTCCAGCATTTCTTATCCTTCATGATTTTGACGTTTAAGCTCCAGTTTAGGCTTAAACTGGAACTTAAACTCCACATGTGATATTCAGGCTTCCTTTATTGATTTTGTTGCTTCCTTGCTTAGCCTCTTCTTCCCTGAAATCATCCAAACAATTGCATCAAAGTCTTGCAAAATTTCATGAGAAATCTTCCATTCATAGCATTTAAGTATTATAACTAAAACTCATGGAATATGCATCAAAATCATATTGTTTGGATGGTTCATTGCTTTGTTCTTCATTTAACCATTTTTGGTTACTTTAAGCTCAAGAAAATGCATAAAACAACTAAAACTAACAGAAAAATGCTAGTGAAACTAGCCTATGATGCCTTGGCATCAGGGGGTACCTGCAAGGGACTCCGATGCTTAAGTTAGCAAGGGTATTAAGTAGGTTTTTAGTAGAATCAGAGTATGAATTATACCTGGGTGCTCCAGTGTATTTATAATAGTGTGGAGTGACCTTCTTAGATAAGATAAGTTAGTTATTTTTATCTTATCTTATCTTATCTTTGAGTGAGGTTAGCTTATCTTCAAGGGAACCGCCCTTATCTCTATATGCTTGGGCTGCCTTTGGATCTATGTCGTATTCCTTGAGTTGGCCCCTTTTTGGGCTTTCCTGTCGATTTGGCCGAGCTCTTTGGGAAGAGGTCGGATAGTCTGACCTGAAGAGGTCGGTCATTTTGTCGCTAATCATCCCGGTTCGGATAGCTCGACCCAGGGTATCAACAGTTATCTTATCTTATCTTTGAGTGAAGTCATCTTATCTTTAAGGGGAACCGCCTTTATCCTTCTAGGCTTTGGCTGCCTTTAGATTGGGCTGTGTCCCTTCGTTTGGGCCTGCTTGGGCCTCTTATGGCGATTTGGCCGAGCTCTTTATGAAGAGGTCGGTAATGGGCCAACCTTTCAAGAGGTCGGTCTTGGGCCAACCTTCTAAGAGGTCGGTCATGGGCCAACCTTCTAAGAGGTCAGCCAACTCGGTCCTTTATAGCTCGAACTGATGTATGAATAGTAGTTCTCCAATAGCCTTGAAATTGGCTATGTTCGCAAACCAAGGAGCTTCTTGGATCATTATCAACTGCTCATCAGGGAAGCTCTCATTTACTGCAAATTGGGATGCATCATCTTCTTCCTGTGGGATCCTTGAGAGGTGGTCAGCCACTTTGTTTTCTGCTCCACTCCTATCTTTTATTTCAATGTCAAACTCTTGGAGAAGCAGGATCCACCTTATTAGTCTGGGTTCGTACTTTTGTTTGGTAAGCAAGTATTTGAGTGCTGCATGATCAATGAATACAATTACTTTGGAGCCAATAAGATATGATCTAAATTTATCAAAAGCAAAGACAATGGCAAGTAATTCCTTTTATATAGTGGTATAGTTTCTTTGATTGTCATTGAGGACTTTGCTGGCATAGTAAATAACAAGCACCCATTTGTCCCTCCTCTATCCTAGGACAGCACCAACAGCAAAGTCGGATGCATCACGCATCAACTCAAAGGGTAGATCCCAACTAGGTGGTGCTATGAAAGGTGCAGAGGAAAGCTTGTTCTTAAGCTCTTCAAAGGCTAACATGCATTCTTTATCAAAAACAAAAAGTACATTAGAGACAAGTAGGTTGGTCAAAGGTTTGGAAACCTTGGAGAAGTCTCTAATAAACCTCCTATAGAAGCCAGCATGTCCTAGAAAACTTCTAACTGTTTTGACATTACAAGGTGGGGGTAACTTTGCAATCACCTCCACCTTAGCCTTGTCCACATCTATGCCTCTTTTTGAGATCTTGTGGCCAAGAACCACTCCCTCTGTAACCATAAAGTGGCATTTTTCCTAGTTCAAAATAGGGTTGGTTTCTTAGCATCTCTTTAGCACCAAGGCTAAGTGGTGTAAGCAGTTAGAATACGAATCACCAAATATAGAAAATTCATCCATAAACACCTCAATGAATCTTTCAATCATGTCTGAAAATATGGAGAGCATGCACCTTTGGAATGTTGCAGGTGCATTGCACAATCCAAAGGGCATTCTCCTATAAGCAAAAACACCATATGGACAAGTAAATGAGGTTTTTTCTTGGTCCTTGAGGTCTACAACAATTTGTTTGTAACCAGAATAACTGTCCAAGAAGCAATAATACTCATGTCCTACCAATCTTTCAAGCATCTAATCCATGAAAGGTAAGGGGAAGTGATCCTTCTTGGTGGCCTCATTAAGCTTCCTATAATCGATGCACATGCGCCAACCGGTCACTGTTCTAGTAGGTATCAACTCTTTTTTCTCATTTGGTACAACAGTGATCCCTCCTTTCTTTGGGACTACTTGCACTGGGCTTACCCAAGGGCTATCTGAGATAGGGTAAATCACCCCAGCTTGCCACAGTTTCATCACCTCTTTTTGAACCACTTCATTCATTGTTGGGTTCAGCCTTCTTTGTTGCTGTCTTGAGGGCTTGGCTCCTTCTTCAAGTAGGATTTTGTGCATGCACATTGAAGAACTAATTTCCTTCAAATCTGCAAGTGTCCATCCTATAGCATCTCTATGTTGTCTTAGCACTTGGGAAAGCTCCTCTTCTTGCTCCTCACTCAAGCTTGAATTAATAAGCACTGGGTAAGTGTTGTTGTCACCCAAGTATGCATACTTCATGCTTGGAGGTAGGGTCTTCAGCTCCAGTGCCTCTACTTCCTTGTTATCCTTGTGGTTCAGCCTGATTGAATTCTCCATGATCTCTTGTGGTAACTCCCCATCTGATGCTTGTTGTTCTAGCTCCATAATCTCTTCACATTATTCTTCCTCCAACACTCCTTGAACAATCTTTTCTATGGTATCTACCATCATGCACTCTCCTATGGATTCCTTGGGATAACTCATCGCCTTGAAGACATCAAAAACCATCTTCTCTTCATGTAACCTTAAGACTAGCTCCCCGTTTTGAACATCAATAATGGCTCCAACAGTAGCTAGGAATGGCCTTCCTAGGATGATAGATGTGTTGGCTTCCTCTTCCATATCCAGCACAACAAAGTTAGTTGGGAAAATAAACTCTCCCACTTTCACCAACAAATCCTCCACTACCCCATGAGGAAACTTGAATGTTCTGTCAGCCAACTGGAGTGCCATCCTTGTTGGTTTGGCTTCCTCAATCTTCATCTTTCTCATCATGGCCAAGGACATGAGATTGATACTAGCCCCCAGGTCACACAGTGCTTTTTCAATGGTGATATCACCTATGATGCATGTAATTTAGAAGCTCCCAGGGTCTTTCATCTTCTGAGGAAGCTTCTTTTGTATGATGACACTGCACTCCTCGGTTAACACTATGATTTTTTTCTCTCCTCAGTTCCTTTTTCTTGTCATGAGCTCCTTTAAAAATTTGGCATAGAGGGGCATTTGTTCTACTGCCTCAGCAAAGGGTATGTTAATTTGGAGCTTCTTGAAGATCTCTAGAAACCTTGAGAACTGGCTGTCTTTTCCATCTTTTTTCTTTAGCCTTTGTGGATAGGGTGCTTGTGGTACATAATGCTTTACGACTGCCTTTGATGAAGATGGTGCAGGAGTCTCTTCTTCTTTCTTATTTTCAGGCTCCTTTGCATCATCTTTTTCTTGATTGCTTTGACTTGGGGATGCCTCTTCTACTACCTTTCCATTTCTAAGTGTGATTGCCTTGCATTCCCCTCTTGGGTTGACCAAGGTATCACTGGGAAATGTATGTGTGGGCATTGGAATTTGCTTAGATAAGCTTGCCAATTGTGCCTCCAATTTTGAAATTGTTGCACCTTGATTCCTTATGTTTGATCTGCATTCTTCTTGGTTGGCATCCATCTTCCTTTCGGCTTGTATTTGTCTTTCCAAAACATTGGAAATGTCTCCTATCAGCTGTGTGATGCCAGGGCATTTTGGTCAGTTTCACTGACCTTTTCTTTACTGTTTTTAGGGTAGTTTCATGCATTTCCTTAGAAAATAAGCTAGTTTTGGGTAGATATTCACTTACATCTTGATTCAAGCATACATTGTGCACCATACATGATTTCATGAGGATTTTGCATGAATTTAATGACAAATTGGATGTTGTACTTCCCATGACTTGGACTAGAACTTTGATGCACTCTATTGCTTGATTTCAGGACAAAGGAAGCAAGGAAGAACCACGTTAGCAGCCACGTTAATCTAATTAACGTAACTCCTAACATGGAATGGGAGTAACTTGCAAAGTTAATGAGAAAAGTAATCGCCAATAACGCTCTCGAAGCCATCATTGCCCACGTTAAGCGTCACGTTAACTAAGTTAACGTGAACTCTAACATGGAGGAAAAGAAATAGAGCCAACGTTAGTGACACTTACCTTTGTCACTAACGTTGGACTAAGCTCAAAAGTGGCCACGTTAAGAGCCACGTTAACTAAGTTAACGTGGGATCTAACGTTAAGAAGCAAGAGAGAAGCCAACGTTAGTGACATTCACCTTTGTCACTAACGTTGGCCAAGCCTCCATAAGCCACGTTAACTCCCACGTTAACTTGGTTAACGTGGAAGTTAACGTGAAGCAAGAATGTGATTGCCAACGATAGTGACACCGAACATTGTCACTAACATTGGAATGAACCCACACAAGCCACTATGAGCCACGTTAACTCCCACGTTAACTTAGTTAACGTGGAAGCTAACGTGGATAAGGAAATGATGAGCCAACGTTAGTGACACTCAACTTTGTCACTAACGTTGGAGATGGCTAGCATGGCCATGTTAGAAGCCACGTTAACCTAGTTAACGTGGACTCTAACATGAGAAATAGGAGCACATTGGAACGTTAGTGACAAAGGTAAGTGTCACTAACGTTCTCGAAGTTTGGCAAGCCTACGTTAAAAGAGCCACGTTAACTAAGTTAACGTGGACTCTAATGTAGGAAAGGGGGAGACTTCTCAACGTTATTGGGAAAGGTAAGTCCCAATAACGTGTGCGAAGGACAAAGAGGCAACGTTAGTAGCAACGTTTGTGCCACTAACGCTGGAGTTAACATGGCTCTTACTTTGGTGAGGAACGTTAGTGAAAAAGGTGATTGTCACTAACGTTCTCAAACCCACATTTCCACTTAAACATTAACACCACTAACGTCCTGAGCTAAAGTCTCTGCCCACTTCACACTTTCTCTCTGCAAGTAAAATTAAGCCCAATGAAGAAGATAACTGCTTCAAACTCAAGATCCAAAGGCCCATACCCAAGACTTGAAGAGCCAACTAGAAGATCAGAAGAGTAGTATATATAGGAGTAGCTTTGAATTAAAATGAGAGTGGGAAATTATAGGGAGCCTCTTGGCATAGAACTATTCTCTATATTTTACTTTCTCTGCACTTCTAGTTTCATCATGTATTCTCCATCTTTGTTTTCATTTTCCAGAGCTATGAACAACTAAACCCCTTTCATTGGGTTAGGGAGCTCTGTTGTAATTTGATGGATTGATGAGCGGATAATTTATACGCTTTTTGACGTTGTTTTTAGTATGTTTTTAGTAGGATCTAGCTACTTTTAGGGATGTTTTCATTAGTTTTTATGTTAAATTCACATTTCTGGACTTTACTATGAGTTTGTATGTTTTTCTGTGATTTCAGGTATTTTTTGGCTGAAATTGAGGGACTTGAGCAAAAATCTGATTCAGAGGTTGAAGAAGGACTGCTGATGCTGTTGGATTCTGACCTCCCTGCACTCAAAGTGGCTTTTCTGGAGCTACAGAACTCAAAATGACGCGCTTCCAATTGCGTTGGAAAGTAGACATCCAGGACTTTCCAAAAATATATAATAGTCCATACTTTGGCCAAGAATCGATGACGTAAACTGGCGTTCAACGCCAGCTCTCTGCCCAAATCTGGCGTCCAGCGCCAGAAAAGGAGCCAAAACCAGAGTTGAACGCCCAAACTGGCACAAAAACTGGCGTTCAACTCCAAGAAGGACCTCTACACGTGCAACACTCAAGCTCAGCCCAAACACACACCAAGTGGGCCCCGGAAGTGGATTTATGCATCAATTACTTACTCATGTAAACCCTAATAGCTAGTTTATTATAAATAGGACATTTTACTAGTCTTTTTGACTATCTTTGATCAGTTGTATGCTATCTTAGATCACGTTTGAGGGCTGGCCTCTCGGCCATGCCTGGACCTTTCACTTATGTATTTTCAACGGTAGAGTTTCTACACTCCATAGATTAAGGTGTGGAGCTCTGCTGTTCCTCAAAGATTAATGCAAAGTACTACTGTTTTCTATTCAATTCATCTTATTTCGCTTCTAAGATATCCATTCGCACCCAAGAACGTGATGAAGGTGATGATTATGTATGACGCTCATCACCATTCTCCCCTATGAACACGTGCCTGACAAACACTTCCATTCTACATGAAATAAGCTAGAATGAATATCTCTTAGATCTCCTAACCAGAATCTTCGTGGCGTAAGCTAGAATGATGGCGGCATTCAAGAGAATCCGGAAGGTCTAAACCTTGTCTGTGGTATTCCGAGTAGGATTCAATGAATGAATGACTGTGACAAGCTCCAAACTCGCGATTGCAGGGCGTTAGTGACAGACGCAAAAGGATAGTAAATCCTATTCCAGCATGATCGAGAACCGACAGATGAATAGCCGTGCCGTGACAGGGTGCGTGAGCATATTATTCACTGAGAGGATAAGATGAAGCCATTGACAAGGGTGATGCCTCCAGACGATTAGCCGTGCCGTGACAGGGCATTGGATCATTTTCCCGAGAGATGACCGAAAGTAGCCATTGACAGTGGTGATGTATCACATAAAGCCAGCCATGGAAAGGAGTAAGACTGATTGGATGAAGATAGCAGGAAAGCAGAGGTTCAGAGGAACGAAAAGCATCTCCATTCGCTTATCTGAAATTCCTACCAATGATTTACATAAGTACCTCTATCCCTATTCTATTATTTATTATTCGAAAACACCATTATCAATTTATATCTGCCTAACTGAGATTTGCAAGGTGACCATAGCTTGCTTCATACCAACAATCTCCGTGGGATTCGACCCTTACTCACGTAAGGTATTACTTGGACGACCCAGTGCACTTGCTGGTTAGTTACACGGAGTTGTGAACCATGGTCTTGGCATCATGTTTTTGGCGCCATTTCCAGGGAAAGAAAGAGCAATGAATTCTACATAATTAAAGTGTAATCACGATTCCGCGTACCAAGTTTTTGGCGCCGTTGCCGGGGATTGTTCGAGTATGGACAACTGACGGTTCATCCTGTTGCTCAGATTAGGTAATTTTCTTTTTATTTTATTTTCAAAAATTTTTCAAAAATATTTCTAAAATTTTCTCATCTGTTTTCGAAAATAATATAAAAATGTTTTCAAAAAATTTTATTCAAAATTTTTAAAGAATGAATTCTAGTGTTTCATGAAGCATGTGAAGCCTGGCTGGCTGTAAAGCCATGTCTAATTCCTTTGGGAATGAGTATGTCAGGCGTGTCATGTCTGAATTACATGCTGAAGCTTGGCTGGCCATTGGCCATGTCTAGTGTTTTGGACCGGAGCTTTCAATGAAAGCTTGGCTGGCTCGTGAGCCATGTCTAATTCCTGGACTGAAGCTTTAGACTAAACATGGCAAGATTCCTAGAATTCATGTTAAAAATTTTGGAATCCTTATTTTTTCTTTTTCATATAATTTTCGAAATAAAAATCCAAAAAAATTAGAAAATCATAAAAATAAAAAATATTTTTTGTGTTTCTTGTTTGAGTCATGAGTCATGTTATAAGTTTGGTGTCAATTGCATGTGCATCTTGCATTTTTTCAAAAATTTCATGCATTCATAGTGTTCTTCATGATCTTGAAGTTGTTCTTGGTAAGTCTTCTTGTTTGATCTTTGCATTTGCATGTTTTGTGTCTTTTCTTGTTTTTCATATGCATTCTTGAATTCTTAGTGTCTAAGCATTAAAGAATTCTAAGTTTGGTGTCTTGCATGTTTTCTTTGCATTAAAAATTTTTCAAAAATATGTTCTTGATGTTCATCATGACATTCAAAGTTTTCTTGGTGTTCATCTTGACATTCATAGCATTCTTGCATGCATCACATGTTTTTATCTAAAATTCTCATGCATTGCATCATTTTTCTTGTTTTTCTCTCTCTTCTTTAAAAATTCAAAAAAACAAAAAAATATCTTTCCCTTTTTCTCTCATCAAATTCGAAAATTTGAGTTGACTTTTTTAAAAAATTTTAAAATCAAATTGTTTCTCATGAGTCAAATCAAATTTTCAATTTGAAAATCTTATCTTTTTCAAAATCTTTTTCAAAAATAAAATCTTTTTCAAAATTCTTAGTTATTTTCGAAAATTCCAAAAAAATATTTTTCAAAAATCTTTTTCTTATTTTTATATCAAATTTTCGAAAATAACAATAACAATTAATGTTTTGATTCAAAAATTTGAAGTTTGTTACTTGCTTGTTAAGAAAGATTCAAACTTTAAGTTCTAGGATCATATCTTGTGATTTTTTGTGAATCAAGTCATTAATTGTGATTTTAAAAATCAAATCTTTTTCAAAACTAATTTCAATCATATCTTTTCAAAAATATCTTCTTATCTTATCTTTTTCAAAATATCTTTTCTAACTTCCTAACTTCTTATCTTTTCAAAATTGATTTTCAAATTTGTTTCAACTAACTAACTAACTTTTTGTTTGTTTCTTAACTTTTTCAAAACTACCTAACTAACTCTCTCTCTCATTTTCGAAAATATCTTCTCTCTTTTTCAAAATTTCTTTTTAATTTATTAATTATTTTAATTTTTAAATCTTAATTTTTGAAAATTACTAACATTTTTCAAAAAAAAAAACTATTTTCAAAAATCACTAACTCTTTTTCAAAAACTGTTTTCGAAAATTTCTTCTCTCTCATCTTATTCTATTTATTTATTCATCTACTAACATCTCATCTCACATCTCTACCGTCCTCACAGTTGTGTTTCTTCCATTATATTACATTCTTTGTCTCCCCCTCTTCTTCTACTCACACAGGGATCCCTATACTGTGGTATAAAGGATCTATATTATTATTATTATTATTTTTCTGTGCCCTCTTCTTTGTCATATGAGAAGGAGCAAGGATAAGAACATTCTTGTTGAAGCAGATCCAGAACCTGAAAGGAATTTGAAGAGAAAATTAAGAGAAGCTAAATTACAACAATCTAGAGATAACCTTTCAGAAATTTTCGAACAGGAAGAGGAGATGGCAGCCGAAAATAATAATAATGCAAGGAGAATGCTTGGTGACTTTACTGCACCTAATTCCAATTTACATGGAAGAAGCATCTCCATTCCTACCATTGGAGCAAACAACTTTGAGCTGAAACCTCAATTAGTTTCTCTGATGCAGCAGAACTGCAAGTTTCATGGACTTCCATCTGAAGATCCTTTTCAGTTCTTAACTGAATTCTTGCAGATATGTGATACTGTTAAGACTAATGGAGTAGATCCTGAAGTCTACAGGCTCATGCTTTTCCCTTTTGCTGTAAGAGACAGAGCTAGATTATGGTTGGATTCTCAACCCAAAGATAGCCTGAACTCTTGGGATAAGCTGGTCACGGCTTTCTTAGCCAAGTACTTTCCTCCTCAAAAGCTGAGCAAGCTTAGAGCTGATGTTCAAACCTTCAGACAGAAAGAAGGTGAATCCCTTTATGAAGCTTGGGAAAGATACAAACAGTTGACCAAAAAGTGTCCTTCTGATATGCTTTCAGAATGGACCATCCTGGATATATTCTATGATGGTTTATCTGAGCTATCAAAGATGTCACTGGACACTTCTGCAGGTGGATCCATTCACCTAAAGAAAACACCTGCAGAAGCTCAAGAACTCATTGACATGGTTGTTAATAACCAGTTCATGTACACTTCTGAAAGGAATCTTGTGAGTAATGGGACGCCTATGAAGAAGGGAGTCCTTGAAGTTGATACTCTGAATGCCATATTGGCTCAGAATAAAATATTGACTCAGCAAGTCAATATGATCTCTCAGAGTCTGCATGGAATGCAAGTTGCATCCAACAGTACTCAAGAGGCTTCTTATGAAGAAGAAGCTTATGATCCTGAGAACCCTGCAATAGCAGAGGTGAATTACTTAGGTGAACCTTATGGAAACACCTATAACTCATCATGGAGAAATCATCCAAATTTTTCATGGAAGGATCAAAAGCCTCAACAAGGCTTTAATAATGGTGGAAGAAACAGGTTTAACACTAATAAACCTTTTCCATCATCCACTTAGCAACAGATAGAGAACTCTGAACAAAATGCTTCTAATTTAGCAAATCTAGTCTCTGATCTATCCAAGGCCACTGTGAGCTTCATGAATGAAACAAGGTCTTCCATTAGAAATTTGGAAGCACAAGTGGGCCAGCTGAGTAAAAGGATCACTGAAATTCCTCCCAGTACTCTCCCAAGCAATACAGAAGAGAACCCAAAAGGAGAGTGCAAGGCCATTGACATAAGCACCATGGCCGAACCTACAAGGGGAGTGGAGGACGTGAATCCCAAGGAGGAAGACCTCCTGGGACGTCCAGTGATCAATAAGGAGCTTCCCTCTGAGGAACCAAAGGACTCTGAGGCTCATCTAGAGACCATAGAGATTCCATTGAACCTCCTTATGCCCTTCATGAGCTCCGATGAGTATTCCTCTTCTGAAGAGAATGAGGATGTTACTGAAGAGCAAACTGCCAAGTTTCTTGGTGCAATCATGAAGCTGAATGCCAAATTATTCGGCATTGATACTTGGGAAGTTGAACCTCCCTTGTTCATCAATGAACTAAGTAATCTGGATCAACTGACATTGCCTTAGAAGAGACAGGATCCTGGAAAGTTCATAATACCCTGTACCATAGGCACCATGATCTTTAAGGCTCTGTGTGACCTTGGTTTAGGAATAAACCTCATGCCCCTCTCTGTAATAGAGAAACTGGGAATCTATGGGGTGCAAGCTGCTAGAATCTCATTAGAGATGGCAGACAATTCAAGAAAATAGGCATATGGACAAGTAGAGGACGTGTTAGTAAAGGTTGAAGGCCTTTACATCCCTGCTGATTTCATAGTCCTGGATATTGGAAAGGAAGAGGATGAATCCATCATCCTAGGAAGACCTTTCTTGGCCACAGCAAGAGCTGTGATTGATGTTGACAGAGGAGAATTAGTCCTTCAATGGAATGAAGACTCCCTTGTGTTTAAAACTCAAGGATCTCCCTCTGCAACCATGGAGAGGAAGCAGAAAAAGCTTCTCTCAAAGCAGAGTCAACCAGAGCCCCCACAGTCAAACTCTAAGTTTGGTGTTGGGAGGCCACAACCAAACTCTAAGTTTGGTGTTGAACTCCCATATCCAAACTCTAAGTTTGGTGTTGGGGAGTCTCAACAAAGCTCTGCACACCTGTGAGGCTCCATGAGAGCCCACTGTCAAGCTATTGACATTAAAGAAGTGCTTGTTGGGAGGCAACCCAATTTTTATTTATCTAACTATATTTTCCTTAGTTATATGTCTTTGTAGGTTCATGATCATGTGGAGTCACAAAATAAATATAAAAATTAAAAACAGAATCAAAAACAGCAGAAGAAAAATCACACCCTGGAAGAGCATCTGTCTGGCGTTCAACGCCAGAACAGAGCATGGTGCTGGCGCTGAACGCCCAAAATGGGCAGCTTCTGGGCGCTGAACGCCAGAACAGGCATGGTTCTGGCGTTCAACGCCAGAAATGGCACACAAATGGGCGTTGAACGCCCAAAATGGCCACCAACTTGGCGCTGAACGCCCAGAGTTGTGTGCAAAGGCATTTTTACATGCCTAATGGGTGCAGGGATGTAAATCCTTGAACACCTCAGGATCTGTGGACCCCACAGGATCTGTGGACCCCACAGGACCCACTCAGGATCTGTGGACCCCATAGGATCCCCACCTACCTCCACTCACTTCTTCTCACCACTCTCTTTCACACAACCCCATAAACACTCTTCCCCAAAAACCCTTCACCAATCACCTCAAACTCTCTTCCCCATCACCTCTTCACCACTCACATCCATCCACTCTTCCCCATAAACCTACCTCATAAACTCCACCTACCTTCAAAAATTCAAAACCAATTTCCCACCCAAACCTACCCATATGGCCGAAACCACATCTCCCTCTCCCTCTCCATATTTCTTCTTCTTCTTCTTCTATTCTTTTGTTTATTGCTCGAGGGCGAGCAATATTCTAAGTTTGGTGTGGTAAAAGCATAAGCTTTTTGTTTTTCCATTACCATTGATGGCACCTAAGACCGGAGAATCCTCTAGAAAGGGGAAGGGGAAGATAAAAGCCTCCACCTCCGAGTCATGGGAGGTGGAAAGGTTCATCTCCAAAGCCCATCAAGACCACTTCTATGATGTTGTGGCCAAGAAGAAAGTGATCCCCGAGGTCCCTTTCAAACTCAAAAGAAATGAATATCCGGAGATCCGACATGAAATTCAAAGAAGAGGTTGGGATGTTCTAACAAATCCCATCCAACAAGTCGGCATCCTAATGGTTCAAGAGTTCTATGCTAATGCATGGATCACCAAGAACCATGATCAAAGTAAGAACCCGGACCCAAAGAACTATGTTACAATGGTTCGGGGGAAATACTTAGATTTTAGTCCGGAGAATGTGAGGTTAGCGTTTAACTTGCCCATGATGCAAGGAGATGAACGCCCCTACACTAGAAGGGTCAACTTTAATCAAAGGTTGGACCAAGTCCTTAAGGACATATGCGTGGAAGGAGCTCAATGGAAGATTGACTCCAAAGGCAAGCCGGTTCAACTAAGAAGATTGGACCTCAAGCCTATAGCTAGAGGATGGTTGGAGTTCATTCAATGCTCAATCATTCCCACTAGCAACCGGTCTGAAGTTACTATAGACCGGGCCATCATGATCCATAGCATCATGACTGGAGAAGAGGTGGAAGTTCATGAGATTATACCTCAAGAACTCTACAAGGTGGCTGACAAGTCCTCCACTATGGCAAGGTTAGCCTTTCCTCACCTCATCTGCCACCTATGCAATTTGGCTGGGATTGACATAGAGGGAGATATCCTCATTAAAGAGGACAAGCCCATCACTAAGAAGAAAATGGAGCAAGCAAGCGAGCCCATTCATGGAGCTCAAGAGGCGCAAGAAGCTCATTTCCATGAGATCCCTGAGATGCCTCAAATGCACTTTCCTCCACAAAATTTTTGGGAGCAAATCAATACCTCCCTAGGAGAATTGAGTTCCAATATAGGACAACTAAGGGTGGAACATCAAGAGCACTCCATCATGCTTCATGAAATAAGAGAAGGTCAAAAAGCAATGAGGGAGGAGCAACAAAGACAAGGAAGAGACATAGAAGAGCTCAAGGACATCATTGGTTCCTCAAGAAGGAAACGCCACCATCACTAAGGTGGATTCATTCCTTGTTCTTATTTCTTCTGTTTTTCGTTTTCTATGTTATGTGCTTATCTATGTTTGTGTCTTCATTACATGATCATTAGTAGTTAGTAACTTTGTCTTAAAGTTATAAATGTCCTATGAATCCATCACCTCTCTTAAATGAAAAATGTTTTAATTCAAAAGAACAAGAAGTACATGAGTTTCAAATTTATCCTTGAACTTAGTTTAATTATATTGATGTGGTGACAATGCTTCTTGTTTTCTGAATGTATGCTTGAACAGTGCATATGTCTTTTGAAGTTGTTGTTTAAGAATGTTAAATATGTTGGCTCTTGAAAGAATAATGACTAGGAGACATGTTATTTGATAATCTGAAAAATCATAAAAATGATTCTTGAAGCAAGAAAAAGCAGCAAAGAACAAAGCTTGCAGAAGAAAAAAAAATATAGGCAAAAAAAAAATTTAATAGAAAGAAAAGCAAGCAGAAAAAGCCAAAAGCTCTTAAAACCCAGAGGCAAGAGCAAAAAGCCAATAACCCTTAAAACCAAAAGGCAAGGGTAAATAAAAAGGATCCCAAGGCTTTGAGAATCAGTGGATAGGAGGGCCTAAAGGAATAAAATCCTGGTCTAAGCGGCTAAACCAAGCTGTCCCTAACCATGTGCTTGTGGCGTATAGGTGTCAAGTGAAAATTTGAGACTGAGCGGTTAAAGTCAAGGTCCAAAGCAAAAACAAAAGAGTGTGCTTAAGAACCCTGGACACCTCTAATTGGGGACTTTAGCAAAGCTGAGTCACAATCTGAAAAGGTTCACCCAATTATGTGTCTGTGGCATTTATGTATCCGGTGGTAATACTGGAAAACAAAGTGCTTAGGGCCACGGCCGAGACTCATAAAGAAGCTGTGTTCAAGAATCATCATACTGAACTAGGAGAATCAATAACACTATTCGAAATCTGAAGTTCCTATAGATGCCAATCATTCTGAACCTCAATGGATAAAGTGAGATGCCAAAACTATTCAAGAGGCAAAAAGCTATAAGTCCCGCTCATATGATTGAAGCTCTGTTTCATTGATAGTTTGGAATTTATAGTATATTCTCTTCTTTTTATCCTATTTGATTTTTAGTTGCTTGGGGACAAGCAACAATTTAAGTTTGGTGTTGTGATGGCGGATAATTTATACGCTTTTTGACGTTGTTTTTAGTATGTTTTTAGTAGGATCTAGTTACTTTTAGGGATGTTTTCATTATTTTTTATGTTAAATTCACATTTCTGGAATTTACTATGAGTTTGTGTGTTTTTCTGTAATTTCAGGTATTTTCTGGCTGAAATTGAGGGACTTGAGCAAAAATCAGATTCAGAGGTTGAAGAAGGACTACTGATGCTGTTGGATTCTGACCTCCTTGCACTCAAAGTGGATTTTCTGGAGCTATAGAACTCGAAATGGCGCGCTTCCAATTGCGTTGGAAAGTAGACAAAAAGGGCTTTCCAACAATATATAATAGTCTATACTTTGGCCAAGAATAGACGACGTAAACGGGCGTTCAACGCCAGCTCTCTGCCCAAATCTGGCGTCCAGCGCCAGAAAAGGAGCCAAAACCAGAGTTGAACGCCCAAACTGGCACAAAAACCGGCGTTCAACTCCAAGAAGGACCTCTACACGTGCAACACTCAAGTTCAGCCCAAACACACACCAAGTGGGCCCCGGAAGTGGATTTATGCATCAATTACTTACTCATGTAAACCCTAGTAGCTAGTTTATTATAAATAGGACATTTTACTAGTCTTTTTGACTATCTTTGATCAGTTGTATGCTATCTTAGATCACGTTTGAGGGCTGGCCTCTCGGCCATGCCTGGACCTTTCACTTATGTATTTTCAACGGTAGAGTTTCTACACTCCATAGATTAAGGTGTGGAGCTCTGCTATTCCTCAAAGATTAATGCAAAGTACTACTGTTTTCTATTCAATTCATCTTATTTCGCTTCTAAGATATCCATTCGCACCCAAGAACGTGATGAAGGTGATGATTATGTGTGACGCTCATCACCATTCTCCCCTATGAACACGTGCCTGACAAACACTTCCGTTCTACATGAAATAAGCTAGAATGAATATCTCTTAGATCTCCTAACCAGAATCTTCGTGGCGTAAGCTAGAATGATGGCGGCATTCAAGAGAATCCGGAAGGTCTAAACCTTGTCTGTGGTATTCCGAGTAGGATTCAATGAATGAATGACTGTGACGAGCTCCAAACTCGCGATTGCAGGGCGTTAGTGACAGACGCAAAAGGATAGTAAATCCTATTCCAGCATGATCGAGAACCGACAGATGAATAGCCGTGCCGTGACAGGGTGCGTGAGCATATTATTCACTGAGAGGATAAGATGAAGCCATTGACAAGGGTGATGCCTCCAGACGATTAGCCGTGCCATGACAGGGCATTGGATCATTTTCCCGAGAGATGACCAAAAGTAGCCATTGACAGTGGTGATGTATCACATAAAGCCAGCCATGGAAAGGAGTAAGACTGATTGGATGAAGATAGCAGGAAAGCAGAGGTTCAGAGGAACGAAAAGCATCTCCATTCGCTTATCTGAAATTCCTACCAATGATTTACATAAGTACCTCTATCCCTATTCTATTATTTATTATTCGAAAACACCATTATCAATTTATATCTGCCTAACTGAGATTTGCAAGGTGACCATAGCTTGCTTCATACCAACAATCTCCGTGGGATTCGACCCTTACTCACGTAAGGTATTACTTGGACGACCCAGTGCACTTGCTGGTTAGTTACACGGAGTTGTGAACCATGGTCTTGGCATCATGTTTTTGGCACCATTTCCAGGGAAAGAAAGAGCAATGAATTCTACATAATTAAAGTGTAATCACGATTCTGCGTACCATGGATCAATACTAGTTTTCATTATTCTTCTTCTATCTTTTCTCTTGATTTTACTTGAAAGCTTTCGATCTTCATCCAATTGGGTAGTTATCTTGGAAAAGAAGCTATTCAAACTTGGATCTCTTCTGAACCTTGAAAGAGGAATGAAGAGATCATGCTAGAAATGCTTTCTTATGCTGGACCAAATTGGGTTTGGATGGATATGTGACTATAATCCTCTCAACACTTGATTTGGGAAAAGCATGTGGTATAATCAGTGACCATACTTCATCTTTTCTCATGAGCAATTGACCAAGGAATTGGCTATTGATCAAGATTTGAGAGATTGAATTACAAGGACTTGTAATTCGATCACTTAAGATTGCAAAGGAGATCAATGAGTGCATTGATTGAGGAAGAGATGAAAATGAAATTGATCCGGAGAATGCAACATCTCCTGAGCCCAATGAACTCCCCATTTCTGATCTTACCCATTCTCTTTAATTTCTGTCATTTACTTTTATGAGCAATTACCCTATTCCCATTTAAGATTCTGCAATTTACTTTCCGTCATCTACATTCAGCTCTTTATTTCTAGCATTTACTTTTCTGCTATTTACTTTCCCGCCATTTAATTTTCTGCAATTCTCAACTCAAATTCTAATTCGCTCAACTAGAACATTCCTCTAATTAAAGTTGCTTGATCAATCAATCCCTGTGGGATTCGACCTCATTATATTGTGAGTTTTTACTTGACGACAAATTCGGTACACTTGCCGAAGGAAATTTTTTATGAGACAAGTTTTCCGTGCATCAAGTTTATGGCGCCGTTGTCGGGGATTGATTGTGCATCAACAATGATTAAATTTGAGGATAACTAGATTGAGCATTTTTGTTTTGTTTGATTTAATTTTCTGTTTGAGTAATTTACTTTCAGTTTTAGTTAATTTCTTCCCTTCCCCCTACTTTTTCGTTTCTTTTTGTTATTTACAATTCAGTTCACTAACCCACTAACTGTTTGATATATTGCATCACTCGCACTAACAGTAATTCTAACAGAATACTTTCTGCATTTACTTTCCTTGCTTGTGCTTTGTTGATTGTATGATAGGGAAAAGAAGCGGGGCTTCAACTTCCTTTGATTCTGAACCTGAGAGGACCTTCCTTAGATTAAGGAGGGAAGCAAGAGGAAAGAGAGTAGTTGGTGCTGAGGAAGAGGAGGAATACTTTGAACCAAACATGGATGAAAATATAGAGAACCATTATGAAGAAGAGGCTCACAACCATGGCGGAGGAGGTCGAGCAAATCATGCTGGGGAGGTGGTATGCGAAATTGTTACTCAGGTTGTGAATTATTGTTCGAAATTGATTCCCTGGCGATGGCACCAAAAACGGATGCACAGAACCATGGTCTAAACATATCTTCACAACTTCGCATAACTAACCAGCAAGTGCACTGGGTCGTCCAAGTAATACCTTACGTGAGTAAGGGTCGAATCCCACGGAGATTGTTGGTATGAAGCAAGCTATGGTCACCTTGTAAGTCTCAGTCAGGCGGATATAAAATAGTTATGTAGTTTTCGAAATTTAGTAATAATAGAAGGATAGAAATACTTATGTAAATCATTGGTGAGAATTTCAGATAAGCGTATGGAGATGCATTCGTTCCTCTGAACCTCCGTTTTCCTACTGTCTTCATCCAATCAGTCTTACTCCTTTCTATGGCTGGCTTTATGTAAGGATGTCACCGGTGCCAATGGCTACTTTCAATCCTCTCGGGAAAATGGTCCAAATGCTCTGTCATAGCACGGCTAATCGTTTGGAGGCATCACCCTTGTCATTGGTTGCATCCTATTCCTCTCTGTGAAAATGGTCCGATGCACTGTAACTGCATGGCTAATCATCTTGGAGGTTCTCGATCATACTGGAATAGGATTTACTATCCTTTTGTGTCTGTCACTACGCCCAGCACTCGCGAGTTTGGAGTTCGTCACAGTCATTCAATCCCAGAATCCTACTCGGAATACCACGGACAAGGTTTAGACTTTCCTGACTCTCATGAATGCCGCCATCAATCTAGCTTATACCACGAAGATTCTGATTAAGAGATCTAAGAGATACTCATTCAATCTAATGTAGAACGGAAGTGGTTGTCAGGCACGCGTTCATAGGGAATGATGATGATTGTCACGTTCATCACATTCAGGTTGAAGTGCGAATGAATATCTTAGAAGCGGAATAAATTGAATTGAATAGAAAAATAGTAGTACTTTGCATTAACCTTTGAGGAACAGCAGAGCTCCACACCTTAATCTATGGAGTGTAGAAACTCTACCGTTGAAAATACATAAGTGAAAGGTCCAGGCATGGCCGAATGGCCAGCCCCCTAAAACGTGATCACTAGATCAAAAGATAATCCAAAGATGGTTCCAAAGATAAAACTCAGGATGCCCAATACAATAGTAAAAAGTCCTATTATAATAAACTAGCTACTAGGGTTTATAGAAGTAAGTAATTGATGCATAAATCCACTTCCGGGGCCTACTTGGTGTGTGCTTGGGCTGAGCTTTGAAGTCTACATGTGGAGAGGTGATTCTTGGAGTTGAGCGCCAGCTTTTGTGCCATTTTGGGCGTTGAACTCCACTTTGCAACTTGTTTCTGGCGCTGAATTGGGCAGAGAGCTGGCGTTGAACGCCAGTTTGCGTCATCTAAACTCAGGCAAAGTATGAACTATTATATATTGCTAGAAAGCCCTGGATGTCTACTTTCCAACGCAATTAAAAGCGCGCCATTTGGAGTTCTGTAGCTCCGGAAAATCCATTTTGAGTGCAGGGAGGTCAGAATCCAACAGCATCAGCAGTCCTTCTTCAACCTCTGAATCTGATTTTTGCTCAAGTCCCTCAATTTCAGCCAGAAAATACCTGAAATCACAAAAAAATATACAAACTCATAGTAAAGTCTAGAAATGTGAATTTAACATAAAAACTAATGAAAACATCCCTAAAAGTAACTAGATTCTACTAAAAACATACTAAAAACAATGCCAAAAAGCGTATAAATTATCCGCTCATCACAACACCAAACTTAAATTGTTGCTTGTCCCCAAGCAACTGAAAATCAAATAGGATAAAAAGAAGAGAATATACTATAAATTCCAAACTATCAATGAAACATAGCTCCAATCAGATGAGCGGGACTTATAGCTTTTTGCCTCTTGAATAGTTCTGGCATCTCACTTTATCCATTGAGGTTCAGAATGATTGGCATCTATAGGAACTCAGAGTTCAGATAGTGTTATTGATTCTCCTAGTTTAGTATGATGATTCTTGAACACAGCTATTTTATGAGTCTTGGCCGTGGCCCTAAGCACTTTGTTTTCCAGTATTACCACCGGATACATAAATGCCACAGACACATAATTGGGTGAACCTTTTCAGATTGTGACTCAATTTTGCTAAAGTCCCCAATTAGAGGTGTCCAGGGTTCTTAAGCACACTCTTTTTTTGATTTGGACCTTGACTTTAACCGCTCAATCTCAAGTTTTCACTTGACACCTACACGCCACAAGCACATGGTTAGAGACAGCTCGGTTTAGCCGCTTAGACCAGGATTTTATTCCTTTAGGCCCTCCTATCCACTGATGCTCAAAGCCTTGGGATCCTTTTTATTTGCCCTTGGCTTTTGGTTTTAAGGGTTATTGGCTTTTTGCTCTTGCCTCTTGTTTTTAAGAGCTTTTGGCTTTTTCTGCTTGCTTTTTCTTTCTATTTTTTTTTCGCCTACTTTTTTTTCTTTTTTTTTTTCTGCAAGCTTTGTTCTTTGCTGCTTTTTCTGGCTTCAAGAATCATTTTTATGATTTTTTAGATTATCAAATAACATGTTTCCTAGTCATCATTCTTTCAAGAGCCAATATATTTAACATTCTTAAACAACAACTTCAAAAAATATATGCACTGTTCAAGCATACATTCAGAAAACAAGAAGCATTGTCACCACATCAATATAATTAAACTAAGTTCAAGGATAAATTCGAAACTCATGTACTTCTTGTTCTTTTGAAGTAAAACAATTTTCATTTAAGAGAGGTGATGGATTCATAGGACATTCATAACTTTAAGACATAGTTACTAAATACTAATGATCATGTAATGAAGACACAAACATAGATAAGCACTTAACATAGAAAACGAAAAACAGAAGAAATAAGAGCAAGGAATGAATCCACCTTAGTGATGGTGGCGTTTCCTTCTTGAGGAACCAATGATGTCCTTGAGCTCTTCTATGTCTCTTCCTTGTCTTTGTTGCTCCTCCCTCATTGCTTTTTGATCTTCTCTTATTTCATGAAGGATGATGGAATGCTCTTGATGTTCCACCCTTAATTGTCCCATGTTGAAACTTAATTCTCCTAGGGAGGTATTGATTTGCTCCCAATAATTTTGTGGAGGAAAATGCATTTGAGGCATCTCCGGGATCTCAGAGAGGAATAATTCTGGCATTCAAATGCCAGAAAAGGGTGAAAATTTAGCATCAAACGCCTAGTGGATGCCCACTTCTGGCGTTCAAATGCCAGAAAAGGGAGAAAAGTTGGCATTAAATGCCCATTCCTTACCCAGTTCTGGCATTCAAACACCAGAAAAGGGTGGAAAATTGGTGTTAAATGCCCATCCAACCTCTACTCCTGGTGTTCAAATGCCAGTGAGGGATCAGATACCTACAAGTGCTGATTGTAACCTTCCTAAGAAGGCTTCTCAACCTGCCTCTGTAGGAAATAAACCTACAGCAACTAAGGTTGAGGAATACAAAGCCAATATGTCTTATCCTCAGAAACTCCACCAATCAGAACAGGATAAACAATTTGCCCGCTTTGCAGACTACCTCAGGACTCTTGAAATAAAGATCTCGTTTGCAGAGGCACTTGAGCAAATACCCTCTTATGCTAATTTCATGAAAGAGATCTTAAGTCATAAGAAGGATTGGAGAGAAACTAAAAAAGTTTTCCTCACTGAAGAATGCAGTGCAATCATTCTGAAAAGCTTACCAGAGAAGCTTAAAGATCCTGGAAGCTTTATGATACCATGCACATTAGAGGGTGCTTGTACCAAGACAGCTCTATCTGATCTTGGGGCAAGTATCAACCTAATACCTGCATCCACTATCAGAAAGCTTGGCTTGACTGAAGAAGTCAAACCAACCTGAATATGCCTCCAACTTGCTGATGGCTCCATTAAATATCCATCAAGCATAATTGAGGACATGATTGTCAAGGTTGGGCCATTTGCCTTTCTCACTGACTTTGTAGTGCTGGAAATGGAGGAGCACAAGGATGCAACTCTCATTCTAGGAAGACATTTCCTAGCAACTGGACGAACTCTTATTGATGTACAAAAAGGGGAAGTGACCCTGAGAGTCAATGAGGATGAGTTCAAGTTAAATGTTGTCAAAGTTATGCAGCATCCAGACACATCAAATGACTGCATGAGTGCTGATATTATTGACTCTTTGGTAGAAGAGATCAATATAACTGAGAGTCTCGAATCAGAGCTAGAGGACATCTTTAAAGATGTTCAGCCTGATCTGGAGGAGCCAGAGGAAATAAAAGAACCTCTGAGAATTCCTCAGGAAGAGGATAAGCCTCCTAAACTCGAGCTCAAACCACTACCACCATCTCTGAAATATATATTTCTGGGAGAAGGTGGCACTTTTCTAGTGATCATAAGCTCTGCTTTAAATCCACAGAAAGAGAAAGCACCAATTCAAGTGCTAAGGACACACAAGACAGCTCTTGGGTGGTCCATAAGTGATCTTAAGGGCATTAGCCCAGTGGTGCACGAAATTGTGATCTTCAATGGTGCCAACAGCTTGGTACGCACAATTGTAATCTCAACTCTTTGTCACAAGTCCACACAACTAACCAGCAAGTGCACTGGGTCGTCCAAGTAGTAAACCTTACATGAGTAAGGGTCGATCCCACGGAGATTGTCGGCTTGAAGCAAGCTATGGTCATCTTGTAAATCTCAGTCAGGTGGATTCAAATGGTTATGGAGTTTAAGATATTTAAAAGATACATAAAACATAAAATAAGATAGAGATACTTATGTAATTCATTGGTGAGAATTTCAGATAAGCGTATGAAGATGCTTTGTTCCTTCTGAACTTCTGCTTTCCTATTGCCTTCATCCAATCATTCATACTCCCTTCCATGGCAAGCTTTATGTTGGGTTTCACCGTTGTCAATGGCTACCTCCCGTCCTCTCAGTAAAAATGGTCCAAATGCGCTGTCACCGCACAGCTAATCATCTGTCGGTTCTCGATCATGTTGGAATAGGATCCATTGATCCTTTTGCGTATGTCACTATGCCCAACACTCGCGAGTTTGAAGCTCGTCACAGTCATCCCTTCCCAGATCCTACTTGGGATACCACAAACAAGGTTTAGACTTTGTGGATCTCAGGAATGGCCGCCAATAATTCTAGCCTATACCACGAAGGTTCCAATCTTAGATTAGAAACCCAAGAGAATATACTCCAGCTATCGTCCAATGACTACATTGAACATCATGTAGATCGCTTTGTGGTTGTCAGGCACGCGACCTTGGCTAAGCGAGTAACAAGGATTGGGTGATTGTAACTGGTCACCCCTTCATTCTGACTTAACTGAATTAAGTACGAGAGTATATCTTGGAGATGAAGTAGGCGTGAATTGAATAGAAAAACAGTAGTAATTGCATTAATTCATGAAGAACAGCAGAGCTCCACACCTTAATCTATGGTGTGTAGAAACTCCACCATTGAAAATACATAAGAACAAAAGGGTCTAGGCATGGCTGAATGGCCAGCCTCCCAAAGATGAAAAGTATATGAAGGTATGAAAATACAATAGCAAAAGGTCCTATTTATAGAAAACTAGTAGCCTAGGGTTTACAAAAATAGGTAATTAATGCAGAAATCTTCTTCCGGGCCCACTTGGTGTGTGCTTGGGCTGAGCATTGAAGCGTTCACATGTAGAGACTTTTCTTGGAGTTAAACGCCAGCTTTTATGCCAGTTTGGGGGTTTAACTCCAGCTTTTATGCCAATTCTAGCGTTTTGACGCCAGAATTTTTATGCTGACTTGGAACGCCGATTTGGGCCATCAAATCTCGGGCAAAGTATGGACTATTTGGGCTTCTGTAGCTCGAGAAAATCCACTTCGAGTGCAGGGAGGTCAGAATCCAACAGCATCTGTAGTCCTTTTTCAGCCTCTGAATCAGATTTTTGCTCAGGTCCCTCAATTTCAGCCAGAAAATACCTGAAATCACAGAAAAACACACAAACTCATAGTAAAGTCCAGTAATGTGATTTTTGAATAAAAACTAATAAAAACATAATAAAAACTAACTAAAATATACTAAAAACATACTAAAAACAATGCCAAAAAGCGTATAAATTATCCGCTCATCACAACACCAAACTTAAATTGTTGCTTGTCCCCAAGCAATTGAAAATCAAATAGGATAATAGAATATACAATAAATTCCAAAAACATCTATGAAGATCAGTCTTAATTAGATGAGCGGGGCTTTTAGCTTTTTCCTTCTGAACAGTTTTGGCATCTCACTTTATCCTTTGAAGTTCAGAATGATTGGCTTCTATAGGAACTACGAATTCAGATAGTGTTATTGATTCTCCTAGTTCAGTATGTTGATTCTTGAACACAGTTACTTTGTGAGTCTTGGCCGTGACCCTAAGCATTTTGTTTTCCAGTACTACCACAGGATACATAAATGCCACAGACACATAACTGGGTGAACCTTTTCAGATTGTGACTCAGCTTTGCTAGAGTCCCCAATTAGAGGTGTCCAGAGCTCTTAAGCACACTCTTTTTGCTTTGGACCACGACTTTAACCGCTCAGTCTCAAGTTTTCACTTGACACCTTCACGCCACAAGCACATGGTTAGGGACAGCTTGGTTTAACCGCTTAGGCCAGGATTTTATTCCTGTGGGCCCTCCAATCCACTGATGCTTAAAGCCTTGGATCTTTTTTATTTTACCCTTGCCTTTTGGTTTAAAGGGCTATTGGCTTTTTCTGCTTGCTTTTTTTTTCTCTCTTTTTTTTTGAATCTTTTTTTTCGCATATATTTTTTTTCTGCAAGCTTTTCACTGCTTTTTCTTGCTTCAAGAATTATTTTTATGATTTTTCAGATTAGCAATAGCATTTCTCCTTTTTCATCATTCTTTCAAGAGCCAACAATTTTAACATTCATGATCAACAAATTCAAAAATATGCACTATTCAATCATTCATTCAGAAAACAAAAAGAATTGCCACCACATCAAAATAATTAAACTATTTAAAATTCAAAATTCATGTACTTCTTTTCTTTTTCAATTAAAAACATTTTTCATTTAAGAAAGGTGATGGATTCATAGGACATTCATAGCTTTAAGGCATAGACACTAAGACACTAATGATCATGTAATAAAGACACAAACATAGATATAACATAAAGCACAATTTTCGAAAAACAGAAAAATAAGAACAAGAAAATTAAGGAACGGGTCCACCTAAGTGGTGGCGGCTTGTTCTTCCTCTTGAAGATCTTATGGAGTGCTTGAGCTCCTCAATGTCTCTTCCTTGCCTTTGTTGCTCCTCTCTCATGACTCTTTGGTCTTCTCTAAATTCATGGAGGAAGATAGAATGCTCTTGGTGCTTGATGGGAAGCAGAAGCTGGTGAATTAAAAATTTATTAAAATGGTTACGTTGCTTGTATAGTTCTTAACTCACCAAAAATCTGCCTATCAATTTAGAAATATGTCACAGAGAGTTTAAATTAAAATTACTGGAAGTTTTAAGTCCCACGTCGTCTCCCAACGAGTTGCAGAAAAGTGTGCTATTTTATTAATCAGATATTCCAAGAAGTTGAGCTAAGTAAATTGGAATTTAAATTGAGGAATTTTAAATAATATAAATAAAAGCCTTGACTGGGAATTGATTAGTTAGAATCTCTATCATTGATGGAGTGATTTTTAAGATTGATTTATAATTAACGGTTACTCTGTTTGGTTATCCTTTACTAGGTAAGGGAAAGTCAAACAAGTTGGAATGCCAGATCTGTTCACGAGTTACAACCCACTTAGTTCAAAGGGATTGGCGTTGGTGACAGGATAGCAATCCAACATTTAATCCAACTACAAATTTTTCCTTCAATCCTTCCAACTCAAGAGTTCCTTTTAATCAACTCCCCATCAAGTAATGAAACTACTCACGCATTGTAAATAAAGAATCCATAGCACATGAAAGGGAATTAAAAGAAGACATGATTATTGGAATTGAAATTGAATTAAAAAGAAATAATCCTTCCATCAATTAATCATAAAAGTATCTAAATGACAAAATTGAACATAACAAAGAACATGGAAGAATAAAACCAAGTTAAGAGAACAAACTAGAATGATGAAGTCTTGATGAGGCAATAACTCTCCTCAATGTTCCAATGCTAAGACCAATTGAAAATCCAAATTCTAAAAACTAGAGAGAGAAAACCTAAGAGAGTGAAAAACTAGTTCTAAAACTACTGAATGAATGTCTCTTTTGTTTCTGCATATTCTCTGACTCTAGTCTGCTGTTCTGGGCTGAAAACTGGGCCGAAATAGGGTCCAAAATCGCCCCCATCGAATTTTGCAGATTATGCAGATCGCACATGTCACGCGATCGCGTCATCCATGCGGACGCGTCGCTTGCGCTTTTTCCTCTCCACGCGTTCGCGTCGTCCACGCTACCGCGTCGCTTGCGCTTTCCAATCCGTACGGCCGCGCAAGCTATGCGGCCGCGTCACTGCGATTTGCGCTCCTTCGCGTGGTCGCGTGAGCCATGCGATCGTGTCACTTCTCGCTGGTTATCTCCTCAAATTCTTGTGTTCCTTCCATTTTTGCTAGCTTCCTCTCCAATCTCCATCTCATTCATGCCCTATAAAGCCTGAAACACTTGACACACAGATCACGGCATTGAATGGAATAGAGGAGAATTAAAATTAAATAATTAAAGTCTCTAGGAAGTAATTTTCAAACATGTACTGAATTTAGGAAGGAAATCTAAATGCATGCTAAATTGATGAATAAGTGGGTAAGGATCATGACAAAATCACACAATTAAACACAATATAAACTATAAAATAGTGGTTTATCAACCTCCCCACACTTAAACATTAGCATGTCCTCATGCTAAATTGAAGGAGACAAGGAAATAAGTTTGAACATGCAGAAACTCATGAAATGCGATGCAATCCTACATATATAAATAAATGCAACAATATGATTATTGTCCACTTGATCAAAAGTAAATAAGCCCTTCAAAACAATTACAAATCAAATTCCACTAATTCTATCATTATACAATAAAACCGATAAAAGTGCAAGAAGATAGCTTATGAAAGCAGGAAACATGAAAATTCAAGCATTGAACCCTCACTGATAATGTATGTACGCTGTAATCTCTAGTGTATAAGGTAATCACTCTATTCTTCTCTAGTCATGTTTTTTAACTTTTGTTTTTCTCCTAACCAATCAACAACGATTAATATACCAATGCAAACATCATGATGTCTTTTCAGGGTTGTAATGGGGCCAAGGTGCAGGTAAGGGTATACATATGGCTAAGTGAGCTTTATAAATTGAATCTTTAATTAACCTAAGCTCTCTCCTAATATACATATACTCTATATACTTTTAAATTCATGCCTAGCTACCCGTAATTCCCTTTTTCAACCCATACTCATGTTTCAACTTTGTATTTTAATTCTATCATATGTGCATTGATCTTTGAATTCTGAATTTAACATTGGGGTAATTTTGTATCCGCTTATTTATTTGTTTATCATCTTTTTTTTTTAAATGGAAATAAATAAAGCTTATCAATGCACATAGATTTTTTTTTTATTCTTATAGTTTCACATGAATAGATATCCAAATTCCCTTTAAATTTTCATGGCACATCCCCTTAACAACTTTTGTTCCCACAATTTCCCATACTTAACTAGCACACACAATTCTATCTTAAGCTAACCAAAGATTCAATTTGGTATATGCAATTATTTTTTCAGCTTAAGGTTAGTAATGTGGTAAAATATAGAACAAATGGGGTTTTAAAGGCTCAAAGTGGTTAACAAGGGTAATTAAAAAGGGTAGGCTTGATTTGGATAAGTGAATTTAAACAAATAATGGCCTCAATCATGTGCAAGCATGTAAATATAATAAATATTGGACATATAAGATAAAACAAAATATAGATTACAATCATAGAGAAGTAAACAACACACAAGAATAAAATAATTATGGGTAAATAATGTAACCATTCATAAAGGCTCAAATCTTCCACAGGTTGTGTGTTCTTTAACTCAAATATCATGTTCCAAATACAACTCAAGCAAATTTATCATAAGAATTTTTTGAAAAATCAGAGAAATTTTGTTCCAAAGATAGATTTTAAAAGAAACTTATTGTCTTTTCAATCAAGTAGAACACGCATGCAACTATCCTAACCTATGCAATTTATTCTATTCTATAAAGGAAAGAAAAATCTAACTAAAATGTCCTAATTATTAGTGCCAGAGAAGAGAATTTACCTCCGAAAGTCAGGTACTGACCGACCTCCCCACACTTAAGGCTTTGCACCGTCCTCGGTGCCATCTGTCAGAAACAGGGATGGGCTGGTGGCAGTATCTCCACAGTCGGGACCGTCATGGCTCCCTGTGCTAGTAAAGGAAGTAGAGTCCGGGGTGTCTGAATCTCTGAAGCGTCCCTTGAGTAGCTCCTTGAGGTGTTTGAATCGGCGCTCGTTACGGCGCTCTCTCATCTTAGCTTTCAGTTCATGCCGATCCAATTTTTCAAGTATCTGTTGGAGCAATTTCTCAGTTGTAGATGCTTGTGGTGTTGAAGAAGGAATATCTTCAACTGGCTCAGTAGGCTGGCTTGTAGTGGCTGCTGAAAGTCTGAGGTATTTCCCGTTAGGGACATATTGATCATCCCGTGGAAGCATGGCTTTGGTGTCCCCAACTCTGTAGGAGACTCCGGCTGCTGAGACAATATCTGAGACCAGGACGGGAAAAGGTAGGTTGCCCGCGATTTGTATATGCTCCATAGCATTCCGGATGTGTCTTGAGAGATTCAGAGGTTGGTCTGTAAGGATGCACCATAGTAAAACAGCCATGTCTGCAGTGAAAGAGGACTCATGAGTGCTCGAAAAGACGTAATGGGACATGATCTATGCCCATACGCGAGCCTCCAAGGTAAGTGTGGAAGCCAAGATTCCCTTAGGGCGGGTACGGTGGTATCCGTAGATCCAACGGCTGCCAGGTAATGCGATGACTCCGAGAACGGAGTCCCAGTCGAATTGGTATCTCTGGCGCTGAAGGGTGGCTTCTTGAAAAGCATCCATTCCTGCTGGAATAGGGGGAAGACTCAGAGCTTGCTGAATGGCCTCTTCTGTGATGGGGACTTGCTTCTGCCGGACATAAACAGACTGCAGGGTCGGCATGTAGAAGTTGGAGTAGAACTCAACTACCCAAGAAAGATTGACCTGCCCTGACTGTTTCCGTAGGAAACCCCATTGTCTTCGCTCAATTTGCGGCTCAACAAAGGTGGCAATATTGGACGGGAGGATAAGAAGGTATTCATTGTTATAGTTGCTTTTTGCCAGGATGAGGAACATCTGCTCACAGTAGCGATTGGAAAATCGCGCAGCGTCCTTTGCTGGAAAGGCTTTCTCCTTTTCGTCAACCTTTATTATCCTCTTGACTCGTTTTGTTGAGGGCTTGACTGCGGTTGAAGAAGGCTCTGCCACTAATGCTCTTTTAGTTCCTCTTCTTGCTGGTGGTCTGGAAGTTGCTTTCTCCTTTTCTTTCTTGGTGGCCATCCTGAAAGAAGGGAAGAGAAAGAAAATTAAATTCAAAGAGAGATACAGCAAGGAAGGAAACGGAAAAGAGGGTGAATAATGCACAGTAAAATGTAGATGATATTAACACATGCTCTCGAGTACATATGAAAAGCCATCAATGGGAAATAGCTAGTGCATAAAAAGACAAGTGAACGCAAGGTGTTTATTGGCATGCTGGCAAAGGGCATGAGTAGCATAGACCAAGCATTACTTTATAACAAACCATCACGTTTGTATTGACAATTGAATTCAATTAATAAAATAATAAGGGAAAGTTGTGAAAAGCAAGCATTGAATAGTATAGTAACATAGAGAAGTGCATAATGCCACATGGACTTTTTCACAAACACATAGCATGCATGTTAAACAAGATGAAAAAAGTATGAAATTGAACATGCAAGCAATCCCCTAAAAAATAATAATAATTGTCAAATAAATTGTAACAAGTCACAAGCATATAATAAGGGATAATGACTCAAAAAATTTCTAACACCATGGAAAAAGGGAAAAGAAGAAGAAAGAAAATAGGAATAATTAAAAGAAAAGAAAAGAAAAAGAAAATACATGTAGAACAATAAAAAAATGATAGAAGAAGAAAGAAGAAAGAAGAAGGTAAAACCTTGTTAATAGAGGAGAGAGAGAGAGAGAGAGTGAAAGGTGAGATAGAAAGGGGAAGGGAGAAGAAAGAAAGAAGGAGGGAAAAGAAAAATTAGGATTTGGAGGAAAGAAAGATAAGATAATTTGGCCATTTAGGTTGAGCTGTGCGGCGCATGCGACGCGGCCGCGTGGGGCACGCGTTCGCGTGGGTGCGCATCAGGTAAGAAGACGCGATCGCGTCAGTCACGTGGTCGCGTGACCCGTGTTGCGCTGCTGGCGCGAGTGCAGCCTCACTCCAGCACAACTCTCTGTTCAATTTATTTTAATAGCTAAAATTGGGTGACGCGATCGCATGGGTCACGCGATCGCGTGAGTGTGCATTAGAAAATAATTGACGCGGCCGCGTCGGCGACGCGGTCGCGTGACAAGGATTGTGCTTCCAGCACCAATCCAGCACCACTCTCTCACAATATAGCATTGTGCACCCTTTTACGTCGAAAATGCAGGGCGCGCGGCCGCGTGGAGCACGCGGTCGCGTCAGCGACGCGGTCGCGTGGGGTAATTTGTGCCATTGGCACGACTCTAGCGCTGCTCCTGCTTAACTTTCTGTTCATTTGTATTTTTCTTTACCGGGCATTAGCCTTAGTCGAGATTTGTAAAGGAGGACGAAATCTCCAGGTTGAAATTCTTTCTTCTTGATGTTTTGATCATGCACAGCTTTCATCCTTTCCTTACAAATTCTGGAATTCTCATAAGCTTCTAGGCGAAGGTTCTCCAGTTCCTACAGTTGCAACTTCCTTTCAGCTCTGGCCTTCTCAATTTCCATGTTGCACTCTTTAACTGCCCAGAAGGCTCTGTGTTCGATTTTAACTGGAAGATGGCAAGCTTTTCCATAAACTAAGCGAAAGGGACTCATTCCAATGGGTGTCTTGTATGCTGTTCTATATGCCCACAGTGCATCTTGTAGTCTGGTGCTCCAGTCTTTTCTATGAGGCTTTACTATCTTCTGCAAGATACGCTTAATTTCTTTGTTTGACACCTCGGCTTGCCCATTAGTTTGGGGATGGTAAGCTGTTGCGACTTTATGGATTATCCCATGCTTTTTCATCAGTCCTGTTAGTCTCCTATTACAAAAATGGGTGCCTTGATCGCTCACGATCGCTCGTGGTGGCCCAAAGCGGCATATAATATGGTTTCTCACAAAGGAAACAACAGTGTTAGCATCATCAGTGCGGGTAGGAATTGCTTCCACCCATTTGGAAACATAATCCACAGCTAACAATATATAAAAATATCCGTTAGAATTTGGAAATGGACCCATGAAGTCAATGCGCCATACATCAAAAATTTCACAGAAAAGCATATATTGTTGAGGCATCTCATCCTCTTGGATATGTTACCAAATTTCTGGCATGGGTGACAAGATTTACAAAACTCAGCAGCATCTCTAAAAAGAGTAGGCCACCAGAATCCGCAGTCTAAGATCTTTCTAGCTGTTCTTTGAGGGCCAAAGTGTCCTCCACTCTCAGATGAGTGACAGGCCTCTAAAATGGACTGGAATTCTGATTGAGGTACACAACGTCTAATTATCTGGTCAGCGCCACATCTCCATAAATATGGGTCATCCCAGATATAATATTTAGACTCGCTTTTCAGCTTGTCTCTTTGATGTTTAGAAAAATGTGGAGGAAATGTGCGGCTAACTAAGTAATTAGCAACAGGTGCATACCAAGGGGCTACCTCAGATACTGCTTGCAGGTTGTCAAAAGGAAAATTATCATCTATAGGAGTAGAATCATCCTTAATATGTTCAAGGCGACTCAAGTGGTCTGCTACTAAATTTTGATTAACACTCCTATCCTTTATTTCTAAATCAAATTCTTGTAACAGCAGTATCCAACGTATAAGTCTTGGTTTGGATTCCTTTTTAGCTAATAGATACTTTAGAGCTGCATGGTCCGAATACACTACTACTCTAGTACCAAGTAAATAAGCCCGGAATTTATCCAGAGCAAAACCAATAGCAAGTAGCTCTTTCTCAGTAGTAGTATAATTGGACTGGGCAGTGTCTAAAGTCTTAGACGCATAGGCAATAACAAAAGGATCCTTACCTTCACGCTGAGCCAGCGCTGCTCCTACTGCATGGTTGGAAGCATCACACATGATTTCAAACGGCTGACTCCAGTCGGGTCCTCTCACAATTGGGGCTTGAGTTAGAGCAGTCTTCAGCTTATCAAATGCTTGTTTGCAATCATCACTGAGCTCGAACTCAATGTCCTTCTGCAGTAATCTGGATAAGGGAAGTGCTACCTTACTAAAGTCCTTAATAAATCTCCTGTAGAAACCTGCATGGCCAAGGAACGAATGAACTTCCCTCACAGAAGAGGGGTAAGGTAAACTAGAAATAACATTCACCTTTGCTGGGTCTACAGAAATGCCATTATTAGATACCACATGTCCTAATACAATCCCTTGCTTTACCATAAAGTGGCATTTTTCGAAATTCAATACAAGGTTTGTATTAACATATCTAGCTAATACTCTAGATAATCCATCTAAGCAAAGGTTAAAAGAATCACCATAAACGCTAAAATCGTCCATAAAAACTTCCATAGAGTCCTCAATAAGATCAGAAAAAAGACTCATCATGCACCTTTGGAAGGTGGCTGGTGCATTGCACAAGCCAAAGGGCATTCTCTTATAAGCATAAGTCCCATAAGGACATGTAAAAGTAGTCTTTTCCTGATCCTCAGGAGCTATATGAATCTGGAAATAACCTGTGTAACCATCTAGAAAGCAATAATGTGATTTACCTGACAGGCGATCCAGCATTTGATCAATGAATGGAAGTGGGTAGTGATCCTTACGGGTAGCTTGGTTGAGACGCCTGTAATCGATGCAGACTCTCCAAGCATTCTGAACTCTAGTTGCTATGAGCTCTCCATGCTCATTCTTCACTGTAGTGACTCCAGATTTCTTGGGTACCACTTGTACTGGGCTTACCCATTCACTGTCTAAAATGGGATATATGATACCTGCTTCCAATAGTCTGGTCACTTCCTTTTTGACAACTTCCAAGATGGTGGGATTCAATCTTCTTTGTGGTTGACGGACAGGTGTTGCTCCCTCTTCTAAAAATATTCTGTGCTCGCATACTTGAGGGTTAATTCCCACTATGTTTGTCAAACTCCACCCAATTGCCTTCTTATGCTTCCTTAGCACATCAAGTAACTGCTCTTCTTGTTGAGAAGTCAGTTCCCTTGCAATAATAACCGGAAGCTTATGCTCATCCTCAAGATAAGCATATTTGAGATGTGGAGGGAGAGGTTTCAATTCTAACTTTTGATCATGGGCAGGCTCTGGATTATCTGGGGCTCGTGAAGATGGCGAAGTGGCCTCACTGTCAGTTAAGAGGGTCCCCACACTTGGACCTTGTCCAGTGTGCCTCTCTTCAAACTCTTCTTTTTGAACTTCAGCCACACTTTCGTCTATGACATCACACTGGAAGATAGAACGATCTTCTGGGGGGTTGTCAATGACTCCATTCAGATTGAAGATTACTATGCGGCCATCTATTTCAAAGGAGTATGTTCCTGAAAAAGCATCCAATTTGAATTTTGATGTTTTCAGGAATGGTCTTCCAAGTAGGATTGATGATGGCTTATCTGAATCATTATGGGGCATTTCCAAGATATAAAAATCAGTGGGAAATGTGAGCCCTTTAATGTTCACCAAAACATCTTCAGCAACTCCAGCCACTGTAATAATGCTTTTATCTGCTAACACGAAACGAGCTGCCGACCTTTTTAAGGGAGGGAGCCTTAAAACATCATATATAGACAAAGGCATTATACTGACACATGCTCCTAAATCACACATGCAATCATAAATTACTACACCATCAATAGTACAAATTACTATGCAAGGACCTGGATCACTACATTTTTCAGGTAATCCTTCCATTAAACCAGATATCGAGCTACCTAAAGGAATAGTTTCTAATTCATTAATCTTGTCTTTATGGATACATAAGTCTTTTAGAAACTTTGCATATTTAGGTACCTGCTGAATAACATCAAAAAGGGGAACAGTTACCTCAACCTTTTTGAATATTTCTACCATTTTAGAATCAGGTTCCTGCTGCTTCCTGGGCTTCCTTGCAAGCTGTGGAAATGGAACGGGAACAGTGGGTTCCATGGTGCCTGCGCCTTTTAGTGCTTCTTCCTGTGGTTGAGCTATCTCTTCTTCAGCTATGTCCTGTATATCCTCTTCCTCTTCCACATCTTCAATTTCTACCACCTCTTCAGCTGAGGCGTATTCTGGTGAGCTTGGTTCCTCCTGAATCCTCTCCTGCAGTGTGGTTCCGAACCTCAGGGTGATGGCATTAATGCCTCCCTTTGGATTGGGTAATGGTTGAGAGGGGATTCCAGTGGTGCTTGAAGCTTGGTTACTAGAATTTTGTGCTGAACCAAGCTGTGTCATAAAAGCTTGCAAAGTAGAGGCGAGACCATTCAGACTGGCGTTAATACTGTTCACGATGGTACTTTCCATGGCCAGTTGTCTTTTCTCAAAGGCTTGTAATAAATCTTCATTAGAAGATACAGAGGAATGAGTAAATTGAGAGGTTTGCTGCTGATTGTTCGGTGGTCCTTGGTTTTGCCTCAGGTGAGGTGCTCGGTAAGGTTCATTTTGCTGCCTGTTGTTGTTATTATTCCACCTCTGATTTCCCTGATTATCTCTGCCTCCCCTATTATTGTTGTCCCTCCAATTCTGGTTTGAATTGTCCTGCCATCCATGGTTATTATTTCCACTTTGATTGTACCCTTGGTTGGGGCGGTAATAGAAGTTGTGAGTGGATGCCACCATGTTGTCTTCTTGTTGGAGCTGCGGGCATTCATCAGTGTAATGGCTGTAATCAGCACAAATTCCGCAAATTCTTTGTGGAACTAGTTGTTGGTTTTGCTGCGGTTGAGTTTACTGAGTTTGTTGATTCAACTGCATTTAGTTCAGCAGGTTAGTCATCTCACAGATGCTTTGATTTAGAGCAGCAGTCTCTATGCCAGAAGATACTTCTGCAACAGCTTTTGAACGGCCTTGCTTCTGTCTGTGGTTCCGAGTAGATTCAGCTAAATCACTGATCAATTGCCAAGCTTCATCGGTGGTCTTGTACTTCTTCATAGACCCATTGCTGGCACTTTCCAATGTGGTCTTATCTTGGGGCCTCATACCTTGTGTGATATAGCTGAGTAGCACGATCTTGTCAATCATGTGGTGGGGGCATGCTTCCAGAAGATTATTGAAGCGCTCCCAGTATTCAAAGAGAGTCTCATTGTCATCCTGAACAATTGTAGAGATATCCTTCCTCAATTTATCAGTAACTTCAGATGGGAAGAATTTCTCCAGAAACTCCTTTCTGAGTGTATCCCAGTTGGATACATTTGCTAGAGGTTGAGTGTAGTACCACTCTCTTACTTTTTCCTCAAGAGAGAACGGAAAAGCTTTTAGCAGAATTGAAGTTTCATCAGTGCCATCACGCCTGACAGTAGAACAGGCTGCCTGGAAATCTCTCAAGTGCTTGATAGGCTCTTGAGCAGGTAGGCCATGAAACTTGGGCATCAAATTTAACAGTGCGGTCTTTATTTCAAAATCCGTAGCTACCACTGGATGATGCGCTTGAAACGGTTGCATTGTAAAATTAGGAGCTCCTTCCTCCTGAATGGTAACTCTTCTAGCTGCCATGTTTTCTGCACGTAAAACAACCGAATCAGTAGAACGGGGGCTAGTTTCTTCCTCAGATTCACTTTCAGATCCGCCCTTAGAGCGGGCTAACCTACGCTGTTCTCGCCTTATTCGTGAAATTGTACTTTCAATTTCAGGATCGAATATTAGCAAGCGCGGATCAGGAAGTGAACGTGTCATTTGACAGAAGAAACATGCAGCTCATAGTAGCAAAATTAAATAAAATGCAAATAAATAAATCCTAATTAATAAAATTAGCACTCTATTGCAACTCCCCGGCAATGGCGCCAAAAATTAATGGGAAGCAGAAGCTGGTGAATTAAAAATTTATTAAAATGGTTACGTTGCAAGTATAGTTCTTAACTCACCGAAAATTTGCCTATCAATTTAGAAATATGTCACATAGAGTTTAAATTAAAATTACTCGGAGTTTTAAGTCCCAGGTCGTCTCCCAACGAGTTGCAGAAAAGTGTGCTGTTTTATTAATCAGATGTTCCAAGAAGTTGAGCTAAGTAAATTGGAATTTAAATTGAGGAATTTTAAATAATATAAATAAAAGCCTTGACTGGGAATTGATTAGTTAGAATCTCTATCATTGATGGAGTGATTTTTAAGATTGATTTATAATTAACGGTTACTCTGTTTGGTTATCCTTTACTAGGTAAGGGAAAGTCAAACAAGTTGGAATGCCAGATCTGTTCACGAGTTACAACCCACTTAGTTCAAAGAGATTGGCGTTGGTGACAGGATAGCAATCCAACATTTAATCCAACTACAAAATTTTCCTTCAATCCTTCCAACTCAAGAGTTCCTTTTAATCAACTCCCCATCAAGTAATGAAACTACTCACGCATTGTAAATAAAGAATCCATAGCACATGAAAGGGAATTAAAAGAAGACATGATTATTGGAATTGAAATTGAATTAAAAAGAAATAATCCTTCCATCAATTAATCATAAAAGTATCTGAATGACAAAATTGAACATAACAAAGAACATGGAAGAATAAAACCAAGTTAAGAGAACAAACTAAAATGATGAAGTCTTGATGAGGAAATAACTCTCCTCAATGTTCCAATGCTAAGACCAATTGAAAATCCAAATTCTAAAAACTAGAGAGAGAAAACCTAAGAGAGTGAAAAACTAGTTCTAAAACTACTGAATGAATGTCTCATTTGTTTCTGCATATTCTCAAACTCTAGTCTGCTGTTTTGGGCCGAAAATTGGGCCGAAATAGGGTCCAAAATCGCCCCCATCGAATTCTACAGATTATGCAGATCGCGCATGTCACGCGATCGCGTCATCCATGTGGATGCGTCGCTTGCGCTTTTTCCTCTCCACGCGTTCGCGTCGTCTACGCTACCGCGTCGCTTGCGCTTTCCAATCCGTGCGGCCGCGCAAGCCATGCGGCCGCGTCACTACGATTTGCGCTCCTTCGCGCGGTCGCGTGAGCTATGCGACCGCGTCACTTCTCGCTAGTTATCTCCTTAAATTCTTGTGTTCCTTCCATTTTTGCTAGCTTCCTCTCCAATCTCCATCTCATTCATGCCCTATAAAGCCTGAAACACTTGACACACAGATCACGGCATCGAATGGAATAGAGGAGAATTAAAATTAAATAATTAAAGTCTCTAGAAAGCAATTTTCAAACATGTACTGAATTTAGGAAGGAAATCTAAATGCATGCTAAATTGATGAATAAGTGGGTAAGGATCATGACAAAACCACACAATTAAACACAATATAAACTATAAAATAGTGGTTTATCAGTGCTCCACCCTTAGTTGTCCCATGTTGGAACTTAATTCTCCTAGGAAGGTGTTGATTTGCTCCCAATAGTTTTGTGGAGGAAAATGCGTCCCTTGAGGCATCTCAGGGATTTCATGATGAGGAAGTTCCTCATGCTCTTGTTGAGGTCCATGAGTGGGCTCTCTTGTTTGCTCCATCCTTTTCTTAGTGATGGGCTTGTCCTCATCAATGAGGATGTCTTCCTCTATGTCAATTCTAGCTGAATTGCAGACGTGACAAATGAGATGAGGGAAGGCTAACCTTGCCAAAGTAGAGGACTTGTCCGCCACCTTGTAGAGTTCAAGAGATATAACCTCATGAACTTCTACTTCCTCTCCAATCATGATGCTATGGATCATGATAGCCCGATCTATAGTAACTTCAGACTAGTTGCTAGTGGAAATGATTGAGCGTTGGATGAACTCCAACCATCCCCTAGCCACGGGCTTGAGGTCATGCCTTCTTAGTTGAACCGGCTTCCCTCTTGAATCTCTCTTCCATTGAGCGCTCTCTTCACAAATGTCTATGAGGACTTGGTCCAACCTTTGATCAAAGTTGACTCTTCTAGTGTAGGGGCATTCATCTCCTTGCATCATGGGCAAGTTGAATGCCAACCTTACATTTTCCGGACTAAAATCTAAGCATTTCCCCCGGACCATTGTAAGCCAATTATTTGGATCCGCGTTCACACTTTAATCATGGTTCTTGGTGATCCATGCATTGGCATAAAACTCTTGAACCATTAAGATCCTAACTTGTTGAATGGGTTTGGTGAGAACTTCCCAACCTCTTCTTCGAATCTCATGTCGGATCTCCGGATATTCACCCTTTTTGAGCTTGAAAGGGACCTCGGGGATCACCTTTTTCTTGGCCACAACTTCATAGAAGTGGTCCTGATGCACTCTTGAGATAAATCTCTCCATCTCCTATGACTCAGAGGTGGAAGCTTTTGCCTTCCCTTTCCTCTTTCTAGAGGTTTCTCCAGCCTTTGGTGCCATAAATGGTTATGAAAAAACAAAAAGCAACGCTTTTACCACACCAAACTTAGAAAGTTTGTGTTATTGATTCTCCTAATTCAGTATGTTGATTCTTGAACACAGTTACTTTGTGAGTCTTGGCCGTGACCCTAAGCATTTTGTTTTCCAGTATTACCACTGGATACATAAATGCCACAGACACATAACTGGGTGAACCTTTTCAGATTGTGACTCAGCTTTGCTAGAGTCCCCAATTAGAGGTGTCCAGAACTCTTAAGCACACTCTTTTTGCTTTGGACCCCGACTGTAACCACTCAGTCTCAAGTTTTTACTTGACACCTTCACGCCACAAGTACATGGTTAGGGACAGCTTGGTTTAACCGCTTAGGCCAGGATTTTATTCCTGTAGGCCCTCCAATCCACTGATTCTCAAAGCCTTGGATCTTTTTTATTTTACCCTTGCCTTTTGGTTTAAAGGGCTATTGGCTTTTTCAGCTTGCTTTTTTTTTCTCTCTTTTTTTTTGAATCTTTTTTTTCGCATATATTTTTTTCTGCAAGCTTTTCACTGCTTTTTCTTGCTTCAAGAATCATTTTTATGATTTTTTAGATTAGCAATAGTATTTCTCCTTTTGCATCATTCTTTCAAGACCCAACAATTTTAACATTCAAGATCAATAAATTCAAAAATATGCACTATTCAATCATTCATTCAGAAAACAAAAAGAATTGCCACCAGATCAAAATAATTAAACTATTTAAAATTCAAAATTCATGTACTTCTTTTCTTTTTCAATTAAAAACATTTTTCATTTAAGAAAGGTGATGGATTCATAGGACATTCATAGCTTTAAGGCATAGACACTAAGACACTAATGATCATGTAATAAAGGCACAAACATAGATATAACATAAAGCACAATTTTTGAAAAACAGAAAAATAAGAACAAGGAAATTAAGGAACGGGTCCACCTAAGTGATGGCGGCTTGTTCTTCCTCTTGAAGATCTTATGGAGTGCTTGAGCTCCTCAATGTCTCTTCCTTGCCTTTGTTGCTCCTCTCTCATGACTCTTTGGTCTTCTCTAATTTCATGGAGGAAGATAGAATGCTCTTGGTGCTCCACCCTTAGTTGTCCCAAGTTGGAACTTAATTCTCCTAGGGAGGTGTTGATTTGCTCCCAATAGTTTTGTGGAGGAAAATGCATCCCTTGAGGCATCTCAGGGATTTCATGATGAGGAATTTCCTCATGCTCTTGTTGAGGTCCATGAGTGGGCTCTCTTGTTTGCTCCATCCTTTTCTTAGTGATGGGCTTGTCCTCATCAATGAGGATGTTTTCCTCTATGTCAATTCCAGCTGAATTGCAGAGGTGACAAATGAGATGAGGGAAGGCTAACCTTGCCAAAGTAGAGGACTTGTCCGCCACCTTGTAGAGTTCTAGGGATATAACCTCATGAACTTCTACTTCCTCTCCAATCATGATGCTATGGATCATGATAGCCCGGTCTATAGTAACTTCAGACCAGTTGCTAGTGGAAATGATTGAGCGTTGGATGAACTCCAACCATCCCCTAGCCACGGGCTTGAGGTCATGCCTTCTTAGTTGAACCGGCTTCCCTCTTGAATCTCTCTTCCATTGAGCGCCCTCTTCACAAATGTCTATGAGGACTTGGTCCAACCTTTGATCAAAGTTGACTCTTCTAGTGTAGGGGCGTGCATCTCCTTGCATCATGGGCAAGTTGAATGCCAACCTTACATTTTCCAGACTAAAATCTAAGCATTTCCCCTGGACCATCGTAAGCCAATTCTTTGGGCCCGCATTCACACTTTAATCATGGTTCTTGGTGATCCATGCATTGGCATAAAAACTCTTGAACCATTAAGATCCTAACTTGTTGAATGGGTTTGGTGAGAACTTCCCAACCTCTTCTTTGAATCTCATGTCGGATCTCCGGATATTCACCCTTTTTTAGCTTGAAAGGGACCTCGGGATCACCTTCTTCTTGGCCACAACTTCATAGAAGTGGTCTTGATGCACTCTTGAGATGAATCTTTCCATCTCTCATGACTCGGAGGTGGAAGCTTTTGCCCTCCCTTTCCTCTTTCTAGAGGTTTCTCCGGCCTTTGGTGCTATAAATGGTTATGGAAAAACAAAAAGCAACGCTTTTACCACACCAAACTTAGAAAGTTTGCTCGTCCTCAAGCAAAAGAAGAAAGAAAGGAGTAGAAGAAGAAAAAATGGAGGAGATGGAGAGAGGGGTAGGGTTCGGCCATGTATGGGTGGGTTTGGGAGGGAAAGTGGTTTGAATTTATGATGGATGGATGTGGATTGGTGAAGAGATTATGGAGAAGAGGGTAGGATTTGATAGGTGAGAGATTTTGGGGGAAGAAGTATTGAGGTGATTGGAGAAGGGTATTTGGGGAAGGGTGTTATGGGAAGGTATGAAGAAGAAAGAGAGAGATGAGGTAGATGGGGATCCTGTGGGGTCCATAGATCCTGAGGTGTCAAGGATTTCTCATCCCTGCACCATGTGGTGTGTAAACGCCCTTTCCTGTGCCAATCCTGACGTTAAACGCCAGGTTACTGCCCATTTCTGGCGTTTAACGCCAGTTTTTCACCCCTTTCTGGCATTAAACGCCAGCTCTATGCCTTTTTCTGGCATTAAACGCCAGTCTGGTGCCTATTTCTGGCGTTAAACGCCCAGAATGGTGCCAGACTGGGCGTTAAACACCCATTCTGTTACCCTTACTGGCATTTAAATGCCAGTAAGCTTCTCCTCCAGGGTGTGCTATTTTTAATACTGTTTTTCATTCTGTTTTTGCTTTTTCAGTTGTTTTTGTGGCTTCACATGATCATCAAGCTATAGAAAACATAAAATAACAATAGAAAATAAATAGATATAATAAAATTGGGTTGCCTCCCAACAAGCGCTTCTTTAATGTCAATAGCTTGACAGTGGGCTCTCATGGAGCCTCACAGATACTCAGAGCATGATGATGGCTTCCCAACACCAAACTTAGAGTTTAAATGTGGGGGCTCTATTTGACTCTGCATTGAGAGAAGCTTTTCATGCTTCATCTCCATGGTTACAGAGGGAGAACCTTGAGCCTTAAACATAAGGGAGTCCTAATTCACTTGGAGGACCAATTCTCCTCTGTCAACATCAATCACAGCTTTTGCCGTGGCTAGGAAGGGTCTGCCAAGGATGATGGATTAATCCATACACTTCCCAGTGTCTAGGATTATGAAATCATCAGGGATGTAGTGGTCTTCAACCTTTACCAAGACATCTTCTACAAGTTCATAAGCCTGTTTCCTTGAATTGTCTGCCATCTCTAGTGAGGTTCTTGCAGCTTGTTGGTGCACGAATTGTAAATCACACTTTTTACAACTCGTACCACTAACCAGCAAGTGCACTGGGTCGTCCAAATAATACCTTACGTGAGTAAGGGTCGATCCCAAGGAGATTGTTGGCTTGAAGCAATCTATGGTTATTTTGTAACTCTTAGTCAGGAAAATAATAAAATAATTCACTTATCAAATTTGATTGCAAGGAATAAAAGGGCAGAACACAAATTATACTTGTATGCAATGATGGAGAATATGTTGGAGTTTTGGAGATGCTTTGTCTTCTGAAATTCTGCTTTCCTCTATTTTCTGATTCACACACGCACGTCCTCCTATGGCAAGCTGTGTGTTGGTGGATCACCGTTGTCAATGGCTACCATCCATCCTTCCAGTGAAAAGGGTCCAGATGCGCTGTCACCGCATGGCTAATCATCTGCAGGTTCTCAATCATACCGGAATAGGATTTACTATCCTTTTGCGTCTGTCACTACGCCCAGCACTCGCGAGTTTGAAGCTCGTCACAGTCATTCAATCCCTGAATCCTACTTGGAATACCACAGACAAGGTTTAGACTTTCCGGATTCTCTTGAATGCTGCCATCAATCTAGCTTATACCACGAAGATTCTGATTAAGAGATCTAAGAGATATTCATTCATTCTATGGTGGAACGTAAGTGGTTATCAGGCACGTGTTCGTGGAGGAATGATGATGATTGTCACATTCATCACATTCATATTGAAGTGCGAATGGATATCTTAGATAGGAACACGCATGTTTGAATGGAAAACAGAAATACTTGCATTAATTCATTGAGACACAGCAGAGCTCCTCACCCCCAACAATGGAGTTTAGAGACTCATGCCGTCAAAAAGTACAAAGTTTAGATCTAAAATGTCATGAGATGCGAAATAAACCTCTAAAAGTTGTTTAAATACTAGTCTAGTAACCTAGGTTTACAGAAAACGAACAAACTATGATAGATGGTATAGAAATCCACTTTTGGGGCCCACTTGGTGTGTGCTGGGGCTGAGACATAAGCTAATTACGTGCATAGGGCTATTTTGGGCATTCAACGCTAGCTTTGGATCCTTTTTTGGCATTGAACTCCTCTTTGTAACTTGTTTCTGGCGCTGAACGCCAGACTGCAGCATGGCACTGGCATTGAACGCCAGTTTACGTCGTCTATCCTTGAGCAAAGTATGGACTATTATATATTGCTGGAAATCCCTGGATGTCTACTTTCCAACGCAATTTGAAGCGTGCCTGATGAGCGGATAATTTATACGCTTTTTGGCATTGTTTTTAGTATGTTTTTAGTAGGATCTAGTTACTTTTAGGGATGTTTTCATTAGTTTTTATGTTAAATTCACATTTCTGGACTTTACTATGAGTTTGTGTGTTTTTCTGTGATTTCAGGTATTTTCTGGCTGAAATTGAGGGACTTGAGCAAAAATCAGATTCAGAGGTTGAAAAAGGACTGCTGATGCTGTTGGATTCTGACCTCCCTGCACTCAAAGTGGATTTTCTGGAGCTACAGAACTCGAAATGGCGCGCTTTTAATTGCGTTGGAAAGTAGACATCCAGGGCTTTCCAGCAATATATAATAGTCCATACTTTAGCCAAGAATTGACGACGTAAACTGGCGTTCAACGCCAGCCTTCTGCCCAAATCTGGCGTCCAGCGCCAGAAAAGGATCCAAAACCAGAGTTGAACGCCCAAACTGGCACAGAAACTGGCATTCAACTCCACAAATGGCCTCTGCACGTGCTACACTTAAGATCAGCCCAAACACACACCAAGTGGGCCCCGGAAGTGGATTTATGCATCAATTACTTACTCATGTAAACCCTAGTAGCTAGTTTATTATAAATAGGACCTCTTACTAGTCTTTTTGACCATCTTTGGTCTCAGTTTTAATCCATTGTTCATCTTTGGATTACCTTATGATCCTCTGATCACGTTTTAGGGGGCTGGCCATCTCGGCCATGCCTGGACCTTCACTTATGTATTTTTAACGGTAGAGTTTCTACACTCCATAGATTAAGGTGTGGAGCTCTGCTGTTCCTCAAAGATTAATGCAAAGTACTACTGTTTTCTATTCAATTCTTCTTATTTCGCTTCTAAGATATCCATTCGCACCCAAGAACGTGATGAAGGTGATGATTATGTGTGACGCTCATCATCCTTCCCCCTTATGAACGCGTGCCTGACAAACACTTCTGTTCTACATGAATCAAGCTAGAATGAGTATCTCTTAGATCTCCTAACCAGAATCTTCGTGGCGTAAGCTAGAATGATGGCGGCATTCAAGAGAATCCGGAAGGTATAAACCTTGTCTGTGGTATTCTGAGTAGGATTCAATGATTGAATGACTGTGACGAGCTTCAAACTCGCGATTGTTGGGCGTTAGTGACAGACGCAAAAGGAGGGTGAATCCTATTCCAGCATGATCGGGAACCGACAGATGAATAGCCGTGCCGTGACAGGGTGCGTGAGCATATTATTCACTGAGAGGAGGGGATGTAGCCACTGACAACGGTGATGCCCTTGCATAAAGCCAGCCATGGAAAGGAGTAAGACTGATTGGATGAAGATAGCAGGAAAGCAGAGGTTCAGAGGAACGAAAAGCATCTCCATTCGCTTATCTGAAATTCCTACCAATGATTTACATAAGTATCTCTATCCCTATTTTATTATATAATATTCAAAAACACCATTATCACTTTATATCTGCCTGACTGAGAATTACAAGGTGACCATAGCTTGCTTCATACCAACAATCTCCGTGGGATTCGACCCTTACTCACGTAAGGTATTACTTGGACGACCCAGTGCACTTGCTGGTTAGTTGAACGGAGTTGTGTCCACACATAGAGCCACAAAGAGGATTCAATACAATTATATATTGTTAATCACACACAAGTACAAAGAACGTGGAACACAATTTCGTGCACCAGTGCCATTTGGAGTTCTGTAGCTCCAGAAAATCTACTTTGAGTGCAGGAAGGTCAGAATCCAACAACATTAGCAGTCCTTTTTCAGCCTGAATCAGATCTCTGCTCAGCTCCCTCAATTTTAGCCAGAAAAATACCTGAAATTACAGAAAAACACACAAACTCATAGTAAAGTCCAGAAATATGAATTTTGCCTAGAAACTATTGAAAATAACTAAAATCTAACTAAAAACACACTAAAAACTATATGAAAGTAACCCCAAAAAGCGTATAAAATATCCGCTCATCACAACACCAAACTTAAACTGTTGCTTGTCCTCAAGCAACTAGATAAATAAAATAGAATAAAAATAATTTAAGAAGCAATAATATCTCAGAGTTTTTGGGTGAAGCTCAGATTCTAATTAGATGAGTGGGACTGGTAGCTTTTTGCTTCTGAACAGTTTTGGCATCTCACTTTATCCATTGAAGCTCAGAGTGATTGGCATCTATAGGAACTCAGAATTCAGATAGTGATATTGATTCTCCTAGTTCAGTATGTTGATTCTTGAACACAGCTACTTTATGAGTCTTGGCCGTGGCCCTAAGCACTTTGTTTTCCAGTATTACCACTGGATACATAAATGCCACAGACACATAATTTGGTGAACCTTTTCAGATTGTGACTCAGCTTTGCTAAAGTCCCCAATTAGAGGTGTCCAGGGTTCTTAAGCACATTCTTCTCTTTGCTTTGGACCTTGACTTTAACCGCTCAGTCTCAAGTTTTCACTTGACACCTTCACGCCACAAGCACATGGTTAGGGACAGCTTGGTTTAGCCGCTTAGGCTAGGATTTTATTCCTTTAGGCCCTCCTATCCACTGATGCTCAAAGCCTTGCGGTCCTTTTTATTACCCTTGCCTTTTGGTTTTAAGGGCTATTGGCTTTTTCTACTTGCTCTTTTTTTTTTTGCAAGCTTTTGTATTCACTGCTTTTTCTTGCTTCAAGAATCATTTTTATAATTTTTCAGATTATCAATAACATGTCTCATGTTCATCATTCTTTCAAGAGCCAACATATTTAACAGTCTTAAACATCAAATTCAAAAGACATATGCACTGTTCAAGCATTCATTTAGAAGACAGAAAGCATTGCCACCACATCTAAACAATTAGAATTTATCTTATTAAAAACTCGAAAAAATATTGCCTCTTATTCTAAAGAAATTCTTCTATTTTATTCATGTTTAATGATGATGATAAAATTAAATTATAGCTTAATTGGGGATAAAATAAAAAATATAGATACTAATTACTACTATATGACTCCTAAGGTAAAACTAAAAGAAGAACAGTTATCACAGAGTTAAGGCTAAGATTGGAACTTAACAATCTTTGTTCTGGGAAGTGGATGTTCCTCTAATCTGCGGGGTGCTTGGTCCTTCAAGAGATAATTTCTGGCGCTTTAATTCCCTTAAATCACGCCCTTGTTCCTCCTGTTCTTTAAGCAAATAGCAAAGAATGCTACTTTGTTCCTTCTGTTCTTTCTGTATTTGTTCCATAGCTTCTTGCATCTTGGTAATAGATGTTTCAAGATACTCCCAGTATTCAGATTGAGGAATTTCTGGGAGAATTTCCTGTGTTCTCTTCTTGATGGGGTCATCCTGTGATTGTTGTTTTTCCATTGATGCTTTGGTGATTGGCCGCTCAACTAAGATATACTCAGTTATTCCCATCCTTACTCCAGCGTCCTTGCAGAGCATAGAAATCAAGCTTGGATAAGCCAACCTGGCATCTTTGGAATTTTTGTTTGCAATTTTGTAGAATTCAGTTGAAATCAGTTGATGAACTTCCACTTCTTTTCCCATCATGATGCAATGGATCACCACTGCTCTTCTAATAGTGACTTCAGAACGGTTGCTAGTGGGCAGCAGAGAATGCCCAATGAAGTCCAGCCATCCTTTAGCGACTGGTTTGAGATCTTCTCTTTTGAGTTGATTTGGGACACCCTTTGTGCTGGTGGTCCACCTGGCTCCAGGGATACATATATCCTCTAGAATCTTATTCAGGCCCTTGTCTGTTCTCATTATTCTCCTATTGAAGGAGTCTGGATCATCTTTCAGCTGAGGTAGCTTTAGGATCTCCCTGATCTTGTCAGGGTGGGTATGAACAATCTTTCCTCTGACCAAGGTCCGATAATCATAGATAGCAGATCCAGATAGTCTTTGCCTGTCTGTATGCCACATATTAGCATAGAACTCCTGGACCATATTCCTTCCCACTTTCGTTTCAGGATTGGCTAGGATCTCCCAGTTCCTGATTCGGATTTGCTCCTGGATCTCCGAATATTCGTCTTCTTTCAGATCGAATCTAACTTCTGGGATCACTGATCTTAGAACCATTATTTTGTAATAATGGTCTGAATGTTCTTTAGTTAAGAACTTCCCTTGATTCCAAAGTGGTTTTGGAACATTCTCTTTCTTGCCTCTTGGAGTGGGTTGTTTTCCTTTAGGAGCCATGATCTTAGTGGGTATGGTTTAGTGGTCACGGATAAACACACCAAACTTAAACTGTTGCTTGTCCTCAAGCAAAAGAAAAGAAAAGAGAGGGATAGAAGAAGAGCTAGTGTAGGATGGTGGATGAGAGGAAGGAGGCCGAATGGGTTTTTAAAAGGGAGATTTGAAAAAGATATTGATTAGTTGAAAAGATTTTTGAATGAAAAGAGATAGATTTGTTTTGAAAATTTTGAAAAAGAGTTGAATTGGATTGAAAAAAAAGGATTTGTGCTTATGGATTAAGATACATTTAATATTTTTAAAGAAGGGTTTTTAGAAATTAGGGATTTTAGAAATCAGGGTTTTAACATGTTTATGCAAGAAATCATGAATTGAAACATGAAAATTAAGATTAAAATGAAAAATATGAAGAAAAAACGAATTTACCTCCTCCCCACCATCTTGGCGTTTGAACGCCCAAACGCTGCATGTTTTGGGCGTTCAACGCCCAAATGCTGCCTCTCCTGGGCGTTCAACGCCCAGCTGTTGCTTCTTTCTGGCGTTGAACGCCAGGAACTCCTTTGTCACTGGGCGTTTTTCTAAACGCCCAGGACGCTGTAAATCTGGCGTTAAACGCCCAGAAGGAGCTTCTTTCTGGCGTTCAACACCCAGAAGATGCTTCTTTCTGGTGTTTAACGCCCAGATGGCTATCCTTACTGGCGTTCAACGCCCAGTGGATGCTTCTTTTGGGCGTTGAACGCCCAAAATAGACTTTTACTGGCGTTTTCTTGCCAGTGAGCTCTTTTTCTCTGTTTTGTGTGCAGAATCCTTCTGTAACCCTGTGAACTTATACAATTGACTCTTTACCTTAGTATCAGTGAACTTTATATAAAGAACTAAAATCAAGAATAGGGCAAAATGCTTAGAGGAAATGATGCCCCATGGCTGGGTTGCCTCCCAGCAAGCGCTTCTTTATTGTCTTTAGCTAGACGTTGCTGAGCTTTTAATCTAGCTTCAGCCTTGAGCACTCTTGCTCAACATTGCCTTCAAGATAGTGCTTGATTCTCTGTCCATTAACAATGAACTTCTTGTCAGAATCAATATCTTGAAGCTCCACATAACCATATGGTGATACACTTGTAATCACATATGGTCCCCTCCACCGGGACTTCAGTTTCCCGGGGAATAGCCTGAGCCTAGAGTTAAACAGCAGAACCTTTTGTCCTGGTTCAAAGATTCTAGATGACAGCTTTCTGTCATGCCACTTTTTTATTTTTCTTTATAAAGCTTGGCATTTTCGAATGCAGTGAATCTGAATTCCTCTATCTCATTTAGCTGGAGCAATCTTTTTTCTCCAGCTAATTTGGCATCAAAGTTTAGGAATCTGGTTGCCCAGTAGGCTTTATGTTCTAGTTCCACGGGCAGGTCGCATGCCTTACCATACACAAGTTGGTATGGAGAGGTCCCTATAGGAGTCTTGAATGTTGTTCTGTAAGCCCACAGAGCATCATCCAAGCTTCGTGCCCAATCCTTTCTACGGGTACTTACAGTCCGTTCCAGGATTCTTTTTAGTTCTCTGTTAGAGACTTCAGCTTGCCCATTTGTCTGTGGATGATATGGGGTCGCCACCTTGTGGCGAATCCCATACCGGACCATGGCAGAGTAAAGCTGTTTGTTGCAGAAGTGAGTGCCCCCATCACTGATTAGTACCCTGGGGACACCAAACCTGCTGAATATATGTTTTTGGAAGAATTTCAGCACTGTTTTAGTATCATTGGTGGGTGTGGCAATGGCCTCAACCCATTTTGATACATAGTCAACTGCCACCAGAATATAAGTGTTTGAGTATGATGGTGGGAAAGGCCCCATGAAATCAATACCCCATACATCAAACAACTCAATCTCCAAGATTCCTTGTTGAGGCATGGCGTAACTGTGAGGTAAATTACCAGCTCTCTGGCAACTGTCACAGTTACGTACGAACTCTCGGGAATCTCTGTAGAGTGTAGGCCAGTAGAAGCCACATTGGAGGACCTTGGTGGCTGTTCGCTCACCTCCGAAATGACCTTCATATTGCAACCCATGGCAATGCCATAAGATCTTTTGTGCTTCTTCTTTAGGCACACACCTACGGATTATGCCATCTGCACATCTCTTAAAGAGATAGGGTTCATCCCACAAGTAGTACTTTGCATCAGTAATTAATTTTTTCTTTTGTTGCCTGCTGTACTCCTTGGGAATGAACCTTGCAGCTTTGTAGTTTGCAATGTCTACAAACCATGGTGTTTCCTGAATGGCAAACAAATGCTCATCCGGAAAGGTCTTAGAGATTTCAAGAGAGGGGAATGACGTCCCTTCTATTGGCTCTATCCGGGACAGATGATCAGCCACTTGGTTCTCTGTCCCTTTTCTGTCTCTTATTTCTATATCAAATTCTTGCAGAAGTAACACCCATCTTATGAGCCTGGGTTTTGAATCCTGCTTTGTGAGTAGATATTTAAGAGAAGCATGGTCAGTATACACAATCACCTTTGATCCTACCAAGTACGATCTAAACTTGTCAATGGCATAAACCACTGCAAGCAATTCTTTTTTTGTGGTTGTGTAATTTTTCTGGGCATCATTTAAAACGTGGCTAGCATAATAAATGACATGCAGAAGCTTGTCATGCCTCTGCCCCAGTACTGCACCAATGGCGTGATCACTGGCATCACACATTAGCTCAAATAGTAATGTCCAGTCTGGTGCAGAAATAACTGGTGCTGTGACCAGCTTGGCTTTCAGCGTTTCAAACGCCTGCAGACACTCTGTGTCAAACACAAATGGCGTGTCAGCAGCTAGCAGATTGCTCAGAGGTTTTGCGATTTTTGAAAAATCCTTTATAAACCTCCTATAGAATCCTGCATGCCCCAGAAAGCTTCTGATTGCCTTAACATTGGCAGGGGGTGGTAATTTTTCAATTACCTCTATTTTTGCTTGATCCACCTCTATTTCTTTGTTTGAAATTTTATGCCCAAGGACAATCCCTTCAGTCACCATAAAGTGACATTTTTCCCAGTTTAAAACCAGGTTGGTCTCTTGGCATCTTTTCAGAACTAGTTTCAGGTGATCAAGACAGGAGCTGAATGAGTCTCCATATACTGTGAAGTCATCCATGAAGACTTCCAGAAATTTTTCCACCATATCAGAGAAAATAGAGAGCATGCATCTCTGGAAGGTTGCAGGCGCATTACACAGCCCAAATGGCATCCTTCTATAAGCAAACACTCCAGATGGACATGTGAATGTTGTTTTCTCTTGATCCTGGGGATCTACTGCAATCTGGTTATAGCCTGAGTAGCCATCCAAAAAGCAGTAATAATCATGACCTGCCAATCTTTCTAGCATCTGGTCTATGAATGGTAAAGGAAAATGATACTTTCTGGTGGCTGTATTGAGCCTTCTGTAGTCAATACACATGCGCCACCCTATAACTGTTCTTGTAGGAACCAGTTCATTCTTTTCATTATGAACCACTGTCATGCCTCCCTTTTTGGGGACAACTTGGACAGGGCTTACCCAGGGGCTGTCAGAAATAGGATAAATAATCCCAGCCTCCAGTAATTTGGTGACCTCTTTCTGCACCACTTCCTTCACGGCTGGATTTAGCCGCCTCTGTGGTTGAACCACTGGTTAGAATTATCCTCTAATAAGATTTTGTGCATGCATCTAGCTGGGCTTATGCCCTTAAGGTCCCTATGGACCACCCAAGAGCTGTCTTGTGTGTCCTTAGCACTTGAATAAGTGCTTCCTCTTCCTGTAGATTTAAAGCAAAGCTTATGATCACTGGAAAAGTGTCACCTTCTCCTAGAAATGCATATTTCAGGGATAGTGGTAATGGTTTGAGCTCGGGTTTTGAAGGTTTTTCCTCTTCCAGAGGAAATTTCAAAGGCTCTTTCATTTCCTCTGAATCCTCCAAATCAGGCTGAACATCTTTAAAGATGTCTTCCAACTCTGATTCGAGACTCACAGCCATGTTGATCTCTTCTACCAAAGAGTCAATAAGATCAACTTTCATGTAGTCTTTTGATGTGTTTGGATGCTGCATGGCTTTGACAACATTCAACTTAAACTCATCAACATTGACTCTCAGGGTTATTTCCCCCTGTTGGACATCAATGAGAGTTCGTCCAGTTGCTAGGAAGGGTCTTCCTAGAATGAGAGTAGCACTCTTGTGCTCCTCCATTTCCAGCACTACAAAATCAGTGGAAAGGCGAATGGCCCAACTCTGACAATCATGTCTTCAATCACGCCTGATGGGTATTTAATGGAGCCATCAGCAAGTTGGAGACATATCCGGGTTGGTTTAATTTCTTCAGTTAAACCAAGCTTTCTGATAGTAGATGCAGGTATTAGGTTGATGCTTGCCCCAAGATCACATAAAGCTGTCTTGGTGCAATTACCTTCTAATGTGCATGGTATCAGAAAACTCCCAGGGTCTTTAAGCTTTTCAGGAAAGCTTTTCAGAATGACTGCACTGCATTCTTCAGTGAGGAGAACTCTTTCAGTTTCTCTCCAATCCTTCTTATGACTCAAGATCTCTTTCATGAACTTGGCATAAGAAGGTATTTGCTCAAGTGCCTCTGCAAACGGAATCTTTATTTCAAGAGTCCTGAGATAATCTGCAAAGTGAGCAAATTGCTTATCCTGCTCCTCTTGGCAGAGTTTTTGAGGATAAGGTATCTTGGCTTTATATTCCTCAACCTTAGTTGTTGTAAGTTTATTTCCTACAGAAGTGGTTGAAGAAGCCTTTTTAGATGGGTTGTTATCAGCACTTGTGTGTGTCTGATCCCTCACTGACAATTGAGTGCCAGAGTTAGAAGCTGGAGTGACGTTAGACGTCAGAACTGAGCTTCTTTTGGGCATTCAACGCCAGATCCTTGCTTGTTTCTGGCGTTGAACGCCAGCCCTGAGCATGGTCTGGGCGTTCAGCGCCAGCCTTCCACCCAACTTCTGGCGTTTTAGCGCCATAATTATTTTTCCCTGGGCTCTTACTGTTCTCAGATGGATTTTGGGTGGTTTGCTCATTTCTTGGGTTCCCGCTGCCTTGAAGTGGGGTATTTAGTGCTTTCCCACTTCTTAATTGAACTGCTTAGCATTCTTCTGTTATTTATTTTGATAGCTACTGCTTTGTTTGCTTTAATTGTACTTCCATGTTTATATTAGCCATCCTTGTCTCTTGTAGTTTATCCTTGAATTCAGCTAACTGCTTTGTTAGAAAATCCAATTGCTGATTGAATTCAGCAGCTTGCTCTGCAGGACTGAGTTCAGTAGTTACTGTTTTAGCCTCTTCTTTCATGGAAGGGTCACTGCTTAGGTACAGATGCTGATTTCTAGCAACTGTATCAATGAGCTCTTGAGCTTCTTCAATTGTCTTTCTCATGTGGATAGATCCACCAGCTGAGTAATCTAGAGAGATCTGAGCTCTTTCTGTAAGCTCATAATAGAAGATGTCTAACTGAACCCACTCTGAAAACATTTCAGAGGGGCATTTTTATAGCATCTCTCTGTATCTCTCCCAGGCATCATAAAGAGATTCATTATCTCCTTGTTTAAAGCCTTGGATGTCCAGCCTTAGCTGTGTCATCCGTTTTGGAGGAAAGTATTGATTCAGGAATTTTTCTGTCAGCTGTTTCCATGTCCTTATGCTAGCCTTAGGTTGGTTATTTAACCACCTCTTGGCTTGGTCTTTTACAGCAAATGGAAACAGTAATAATCTGTAGACATCCCGATCTACTTCCTTATCATGTACTTTGTCAGCAATTTGTAAAAACTGTGCCAGAAACTCTGTAGGTTCTTCCTGTGGAAGACCGAAATACTGGCAGCTTTGCTGCACCATGATAATGAGCTGAGAATTCAACTCAAAGCTACTGACTCTAATGGAGGGTATGCAGATACTACTCCCATATGAAGCAGTAGAGGGGTTAGCATATGACCCCAAAGTCCTCCTGGACTGTTCATTTCCACTTAGATCCATGATGGAGAAAGGGAGATGATGTAAAATAAAAAATTTTTATTTATTTATTTATTTATTTATTTAATTATTTCGAAAATAAAATAAATTAAAATAAAATAAATAAAAATAGGTGAAGATTTTCGAAAAAATGAGGAGAGAGAAAGTGGTCAGGAAGTTTTGAAAAAGATATGATTTGAAAAAGATTTTAAATTTTAAAAAAAAATTTGAATTTTAAAAATAAATTTCAAAAATTTTGTTTTAAAAATAGAGAGAAAAGATATTTTTGAATTTAAAGAGGACAGAGAGAAACAATAAGATAGCCCAATATTTAAAATTTTTAGATCTAATGCTCCTTGTTTTCGAAAATTTTGGAGGGAAAACACCAAGGAACACCAAACTTAAAAATTTTAAGATCAAGACACAAGGAAAACTCAAGAATACTTTGAAGACTCACAAGAACACAAGAACATGAAGAAAGAACACCAAACTTAAAATTTTTAGAAAACCAAAATAAAATTTTCGAAAAACAAAGGAAAATCAACAAGAAAACACCAAACTTAAAAGACTCTGACCCAAAAGACAAAAATTTTTGAAAAGAAAATAAAAGACTCTGACCTAAAAGACAAAAATTTCCTAATCTAAGCAACAAGATTCACCATCAGTTGTTCAAACTCAAACAATCCCCGGCAACGGCACCAAAAACTTGGTGCACAAATTGTAAATCACACTTTTTACAACTTGTACCACTAACCAGCAAGTTCACTGGGTCGTCCAAGTAATACCTTACGTGAGTAAGGGTCGATCCCACGGAGATTGTTGGCTTGAAGCAATCTATAGTTATCTTGTAACTCTTAGTCAGGAAAATAATAAAATAATTCATTTATCAAATTTGATTGCAAGGAATAAAAGGGCAAAACACGAATTATACTTGTATGCAATGATGGAGAATATGTTGGAGTTTTGGAGATGCTTTGTCTTCTGAAATTCTGCTTTCCTCTGTTTTTTGATTCACGCATGCACGTCCTCCTATGGCAAGCTGTATGTTGGTGGATCACCGTTGTTAATGGCTACCATCCATCCTTCCAGTGAAAAGGGTCCAGATGCGCTGTCACCGCATGGCTAATCATCTGCAGGTTCTCAATCGTACCGGAATAGGATTTACTATCCTTTTGCGTCTGTCACTACGCCCAGCACTCGCGAGTTTGAAGCTCGTCACAGTCATTCAATCCCTGAATCCTACTCGGAATACAACAGACAAGGTTTAGACTTTCCGGATTCTCTTGAATGCTGCCATCAATCTAGCTTATACCACGAAGATTCTGATTAAGAGATCTAAGAGATATTCATTCATTCTATGGTGGAACGTAAGTGGTTGTCAGGCACGCGTTCGTGGAGGAATGATGATGATTGTCACGTTCATCACATTCATATTGAAGTGCGAATGGATATCTTAGATAGGAACACGCATGTTTGAATGGAAAATAGAAATACTTGCATTAATTCATTGAGACACAGCAGAGCTCCTCACCCCCAACAATGGAGTTTAGAGACTCATGCCGTCAAAAAGTACAAAGTTTAGATCTAAAATGTCATGAGATGCGAAATAAACCTCTAAAAGTTGTTTAAATACTAAACTAGTAACCTAGGTTTACAGAAAACGAACAAACTATGATAGATGGTGCAGAAATCCACTTCTGGGGCCTACTTGGTGTGTGCTGGGGCTGAGACTTAAGCTAATCACATGCATAGGGCTGTCTTGGGCGTTCAACGCCAGCTTTGGATCCTTTTCTGGCGTTGAACTCCACTTTGTAACTTGTTTCTAGCGCTGAACGCCAGACTGCAGCATGGAACTGGCGTTGAACGCCCGTTTACGTCATCTATCCTTGAGCAAAGTATGGGCAATTATGTATTGCTGGAAAGCCCTGGATGTCTACTTTCTAACGCAATTGGAACCGTGCCATTTAGAGTTCTGTAGCTCCAGAAAATTCACTTTGAGTGCAGGGAGGTCAGAATCCAACAGCATCAGCAGTCCTTTTTCAGCCTGAATTAGATCTCTGCTCAGCTCCCTCAATTTTAGCCAGAAAAATACCTGAAATTACAGAAAAATACACAAACTCATAGTAAAGTCCAGAAATATGAATTTTGCATAGAAACTACTGAAAATAACTAAAAACTAACTAAAAACACAGTAAAAACTATATGAAAGTAACCCTAAAAAGCGTATAAAATATCCGCTCATCACTTGTACCTCAAGGATCCCTAGCTTCTCCGTTACAGAGAGAGACATGAGGTTTATGCTTAACCCTAGGTCACACAGAGCCTTCTCAAAGGTCATGGTGCCTATGGTACAAGGTATTGAGAACTTTTCAGGATCCTGTCTCTTCTGAGGTAATCTCTGCCTAGTCAAGTCATCCAGTTCTTTGGTGAGTAAGGGGGGTTCATCCTCCCAAGTCTCACTACCAAATAACTTGGCATTTAACTTCATGATTTCTCCAAGGTACTTGGAAACTTGCTCTTCAGTAACATCTTCATCCTCTTCAGAGGAGGAATACTTTTCAGAGCTCATGAATGGTAGAAGTAGATTCAATGGAATCTCTATGGTCTCTGTATGAGCCTCAGATTCCCATGGTTTCTCATTAGGGAACTCCTTGGAGGCTAATGGACGTCCATTGAGGTCTTCCTCAGTGGAAATCACTGCCTTTCCCTCCTCTGTGCATTCGGCCATGTGGGACATGTTTATGGCCTTGCATTCTCTCTTTGGGTTCTCTTCTGTATTGCTTGGAAGATTACTAGGAGGGAGTTCAGTAACTTTCTTACTCAGCTGACCGACTAGTGCCTCCAAATTTCTAATGGAGGACCTTGTTTCAGTCTTAAAACTTTGAGTGGTTTTAATTAGATTAGAGACTATGGTTGCTAAGTCAGAGTGGCTCTGCTTAGAATTCTCTGTCTGTTGCTGAGAAGATGATGGAAAAGGCTTACTATTGCTAAACCTATTTCTTCCACCATTACTATTGATGAAGCCTTGTTGAGGCCTCTGTTGGTCCTTCCATGAGAGATTTAGATGATTTCTTCATGAAGGATTATAGGTATTTCAATAGGGTTCTCCCATGTAATTCACCTCTTTCATTGCTGGGTTCTCAGGATCATAAGCTTCTTCTTCAGATGAAGCTTCTTTGGTACTGCCTGTTGCTGCTTGCATGCCAAACAGACTCTAAGAAATCATATTGATTTGCTGAGTCAATATTTTGTTCTGAGCTAATATGGCATTCAGAGTATCAACCTCAAGAACCCCTTTCTTCTGATTTGTCCCATTATTCACAGGATTCCTTTCAGAAGTGTACATGAATTGGTTATTTGCAACCATTTCAATGAGTTGCTGAGCTTCTGCAGGCGTCTTCTTCAGATAAAGAGATCCTCCAATAGAGCTGTCCAATGACATCTTGGACAGTTCAGACAGACCATCATAAAAGATACCTATGATGCTCCATTCTGAAAGCATGTCAGAAGGACACCTTCTAATCAATTGCTTGTATCTTTCCCAAGCTTCATAGAGGGATTCACCGTCCTTCTGTTTGAAGGTCTAGACCTCCACTCTTAGCTTACTCAATTTTTGAGGTGGAAAAAATTTAGCCAGAAAAGTACTGACCAGCTTTTCCCAAGAGTTCAAGCTTTCCTTAGGTTGTGAATCCAACCATATCCTAGCTCTGTCTCTTACACCAAAAGAGAAGAGCATAAGTCTGTAGACCTCAGGGTTAACCCCATTGGTCTTGATAGTGTCACAGATTTGCAAGAATTCAGCTAAGAACTGATGGGGATCTTCCAATGGAAGTCCATAAAACTTGCAATTCTGTAGCATTAGAGAAACTAATTGAGGCTTAAGCTCAAAATTGTTTGCTCCAATAGTAGGGATAGAGATGCTTCTCCCATAGAAGTCGGGAGTAGGTGCAGTAAAGTCACCAAGCACCTTCCTTGCATTGTTGGCATTGTTGTTGTTTTCGGCTGCCATGGCTTCTTCTTGTTTGAAAATTTCTGTTAGGTCCTCTATAGAGAGTTGTACTTCAGCTTCTCTCAGCTTTCTCTTCAAGGTCCTTTCAGGTTCAAGATCAGCTTCAACAAAAATGCCTTTGTCCTTGCTCCTACTCATATGAAAGAGCGGAGAAGAAAGTATGGAATCCTCTATGTCACAATATAGAGATTCCTTGAGGTGTCAGAGGAAAAGAAGAATGGAAGGAGGAGGTAGAGAAGAGAGAATTCAAACTTATAGAGAGAGAGTGCAAATTGCTGATAGTGGAGGAGTGTTAGTCCTTAAATAGAAGGATGTGAGAAGAAGGGAAGAACTTTCGAAATTTAAAAATATTTTGAAATAATTAAAAGAAATTTTGAAAAAAATTGATTGATGATTTTTGAAAGTTAAAATTGAGAAAGTAATTAAGTGATTTTGAAAAAGATTTTGATATCAGAAATAAAAAAGATACGATTTGAAAATTATTTTTGAAAAAGATGTGATTGAGAAGATATGATTGAAAATCAATTTAAAACAAGAAATTCTTAAAATTAAAGTTGATTACTTGACTAACAAGAAATTAAAAGACATGATTCTAGAATTTAAAATTTGATCCTTTCTTAATAGGCAAGTAGCAACTTGAAAATTTTGAATTAAATCATTAATTGTAGCAAGGATTTTTTAAAATAGTAAAAAAAAATGAAAAGGATTTGATTTTGAAAAGATATGATTGAAAAGATATAATTTGAAAAAGATTTGAATTAAAAACAAAATCTTCCCTCTTGTGCCATCCTGGCGTTAAACGCCGAGAATGGTATCCATTCTGGCGTTTAACACCCAAAATACTACCCTTTTGGGCATTTAACGCCCAGCTAGGTACCCTGGCTGGCGTTTAAACGCCAGTTTTCCTTCCTCACTGGGCATTTTGAACGCCCAGCTTTTTCTGTGTAATTCCCCTGCTGAATGTTCTGAATCTTCAATTCTCTGTATTATTGACTTGAAAAGACATAATTTGAAAATTTTTTTTTTGAATTTTTCTGTATTAAGTACGAGAGTATATCTTGGAGAAGAAGTAGCATGAATTGAATAGAAAAATAGTAGTAATTGTATTAATTCATGAAGAACAAAGCGTGCTCAAACTTCAAAGTGTATCCCAAAATCCTTCTTTCTTCTGTTTGAGCTTAATTTGTGCTTTCTCCTTCTTTCCTTTATCTTTTCACCTATCATCAACCAAACAAATGCATCAAAGCCTCACCAAAATAACAAGATCTTTGCATCATTTATAAAATCAATTAATTCTAGCATAAAACCTATGATTTTTTGTAAAATGAATGATGTTTGATTGATTCAACATAATCATGAAAATCCACTCCAATTACTTACTTATTGTGCAAGAAAGTGCATAAAACCTAATGAAACTAATGAAAATTGCTTGTAAAACTAGCATAAGATGACTTGTCATCAACTAGGCACTTCTGTTTTGGCTTTTCAGCCTTTCTTTGGCCTTTGCGAGATGTCTTCGTCCCTTTTTAGTGATCCTTTCGTTGGTCTAACTTCTCTGTCGGGCCTTATTAAGTTATTTTTAGTAATCTATTTTTAGTCAGACCTCGTCAGGTCACTTTTTATGGGTTATTTTTATAACTTCTTGCATTAATCTGCTTCTATCACTTTCACCTTGCCGACTTCTTTGTAATCGGTCGATGAATTTGGTTTTCACCTTGCTGACCTCTTTGTAATCGGGTGATGAATTTTTGCATTTTATGACCTTAGATTAATGCGCCTTGGTAGAAAACTTTTTAGGGAATTCGCGACTTTCATTTGAATAATAAATGAAATAAAAACATAAATATAAGTATGTACATATGAGTGCTTACCCTTAGAGGTCGGGCAGTTTCTTAGATCTCGACCTGGCGCCTCATTAAAAGACCTTTTTAGGAAAAAGAGTGCCCTTGACCTAAGATCTTTACTTTTCTCTAGCTATAGTACCTTCTTAGGTTACAGGCATGCCATGACCTTGGTAGCTCTCGCCCTACGAGGTCGGACACCTTGTAGTAACCTTTCCCCAGTACTTCTGCTACTCGGTATGGTCCTTTCCAGTTAGCTACTAGCTTCCCTTCTCCTGACCGAGCTGCTCCGATATCATTTCGGATTAAAATGAGGTCATTAGTGGAGAAGCTTTACTGGACTACCTTTCGATTATATCTCAGAGCCATTCGACGCTTTAAGGCTTCCTCTCTAATCTGAACTCTTTCTCGGACTTCTGAAAGTAGGTCGAGCTCCTCCCTTTGAGCTTGGGGGTTGGTATCTTCATTGTAGAAGATCGTCCTAGGAGATCCATCTTCTAACTCCACGGGAATCATTACCTCCATTCCGTAAGCAAGTCGGAATGGTGATTCTCCAGTGGTTGAATGTGGTGTTGTCCGATATGCCCATAGGACTTGTGGGAGCTCTTCTGCCTAAGCTCCCTTGGCGTCCTGTAATCTCTATTTTAACCCGGCCAGTATGACTTTGTTGGCAGCTTTCGCCTGTCCATTGGCTTGTGGGTGCTCTACAGTGGTGAACTGATGCTTGATTTTTAAATCAGCTACCAAATTTCTGAAGCCTATGTCAGTGAATTGAGTACCATTATCTGTGGTGATGGAGCATGGGACCCCAAACTGTACGACAATATTTTTGTATAGAAATTTCTGACTTCTTTGGGCGGTGGCATTAGCTAATGGCTCTGCTTCAATCCACTTTGTGAAGTAGTCTATGCCTACAATGAGAAACTTGACTTGTCCGGACCCCTGGGAGAAGGGTCCAAGGAGGTCGAGCCCCCACTTTGCGAATCGCCAAGGTGAAGAAACGCAGATGAGCTCCTCAAGTGGAGCTATGTGGAAGTTGGCGTGCTTCTGGCATGGTGGGCATGTTTTGACAAACTCTGTTGCTTCCCTCTGCAAGGTCGGCCAGTAGAACCCAGCTCGGAGTACCTTTTTGGCAAGGGCTTGTGCCCCAAGGTGATTGCCGTACATGCCACTGTGGACATCTTCAAGGATTTCCCTTGTAGCGGAGGTAGGGACATATTTTAGGAGAGGTGTAGAGATTCCTCTCTTATATAGGACATCTTGTATTATGGTGTAGTACTGTGCTTCTCGTACTAGCCTTTTTGCCTCCTTTCTGTCTGTGGGAAGTGTTTCTGACTTGAGATAGTTGATTATGGGAGTCATCCATCCTTGATCCTATCCTGATATGGCTAGGATCTTTTCTTCCTCCAAGGTTGATGGACTTTGGAGTGTTTCTTGGATGAGAGTTCTATTGTTGCTCCCTGGTTTGGTGCTGGCTAGTTTTGAGAGTGCATCAGCTCGGGCATTCTGTTCTCGGGGTATGAGTCGGACCTCATATCCCTTAAATTGTCTGAGCTGTTCTTTGGTTTTTTCAAGGTATTTTTTCATAGTGGGATCCTTAGCTTGGTAGCTCCCTTCTATTTGCGAAGTGACTACTTGGGAGTCGCTAAAGATGGTAAGCCTTTGAGCTCCCACATCCTTAGCCAGCCTCAAACCAGCCAGTAGTGCTTCATATTCAGCTTAATTATTTGAGGCAGGAAATTCAAACTTTAAGGAGAGCTCAATTTGGGTTCTCTGATCGCTTTCTAAAATGATGCCTGCGCCACTCCCGGTTTTGTTTGAAGAGCCATATACATAAAGGCTCCATTTTGTGGGGGTACCCGGGGTGTCAGTATACTCTGCGACAAAATCGGCCAGGTACTGGGATTTAATAGCTGTCCGAGCTTCATACTTGATGTCGAATTCGGACAACTCGACTGTTCATTGTAGGATTCTTCCAGCAAAGTCTGTTTTCTGTAAGATCCCCTTTATGGGTTGGTTGGTCCGTACTATGATGGTGTGAGCTTGAAAGTATGCTCGATGTCATCGGGAAGTGAGTATGAGGACCTAGGCGAACTTTTCTATCTTTTGATAGTTTAATTCAGCCCCTTGTAAAGCCTTACGGATGAAGTAGATGGGTTGTTGCCCACTTTCGTCTTCTCTGACTAGTGCTGATGCTATTGCCCGACTTCCTACGGCGAGTAAGGACAGGTGGTTGCCCCAGAAATTTCTTGAAATCTTGGAAGGCTTGTTCGTATTCTAGGGGTCCACTCGAATCTCTTTCCTTTCCTTAATGTTTTATAGAAGGGGAGAGATCTTAAGGCTGATCCAGCTAGGAACCTAGACAGAGCCGCTAGTTTTCCATTGAGCTGCTGGACCTCCTTGACACAGGTCGGACTTTTCATGCGAAGTATGGCCTGGCACTTATCTGAGTTTGCTTCGATTCCTCTTTGGGTGAGCATAAAGCACAGGAATTTGCCAGCTTCTACCGCGAAGGTGCACTTTGCAGGGTTAAGTCGCATACCATGCTTTCTTATGGTGTCGAACACTTTAGTGAGGTCTGATAACAACGATTCCTCACTTTGTGTTCTTACCAGCATGGCCTCTAGATAAACCTCCATTAGTTTTCTGATGTGGTTGGCGAAGACTTTGTTCATCAGTCTTTGGTAGGTAGCCCTTGTGTTCTTGAGTCCGAAGGGCATAACTATATAGCAATAGTTTGCTTTTGGGGTCAAGAATGATGTCTTCTCTTGGTCGGGTTGATACATTGGGATCTGGTTGTATCCTGAGTAAGCGTCCATGAAGGAGAGGTACTGATAGCCTGACTAGGCATCAACTGGTGTGTCGATCTTTGGGAGTGGGTAGGGATCTTTTGGGCAGGCTTTGTTGAGGTCGGTGTAATCGGTGCACATCCGCCACTTTCCATTTGACTTTTTGACCAACACCGCATTGGCTAGCCATAATGGATATTTTACCTTCCTTATGAACCCTGCCTCCAACAAGGCCTGTACCTGCTCCTCTACAGCTTGCGACCTTTCTGGGTCGAGCTTCCTACATTTTTGCTGTACTGGCCAAGACCTTGGATATATGGCTAACTTGTGGCACATTAGTCCGGGATTAATACCAGACATGTCGGAAGCCTTCCATGCAAAGAGGTCGGAATTATCTTTTAGGAGCTTTATTAGTAGTTCTTTTAAGTCTTTTCTCAGATTTGCTCCTATAATTGTTGTTTTGTCTGGGGCGTCTCCAATTTGAACTTCTTGGGTTTCACCTTCTGGCTGAGGGCGGAGTTCTTCGCGAGCTCGGATTCCCACGAGTTCTATAGTATTGGTTTCTTTTCCTCTGGGGTCACCTTGGAGGCTCAGACTTTCGTTGTAACAGCGTCGCGCTAGTTTTTAGTCTCCCTTTAAGGAAGCGATTCCTTTTGGAGTGGGGAACTTCATGCATAGATGTGGAGTGGAGACCATGGCGGCGAGCTGGTTTAGTGTTGTCCGACCTATTAGGGCGTTGTAGGCTGAGCTCACGTCAACTACAATGTAATCTATGCTCAACGTCCTAGACCGAATTCCTTTTCCAAAGGTCGTGTGTAATGAGATGTACCCTAATGGTTGAATTGGAGTGTCTCCTAGCCCGAATAGGCTATTTGGATATGCTCTGAGCTCCTTTTCTTGTGAACCGAGCTTGTCGAAGGAGGTTTTAAACAGTATATCCACAGAGCTTCCCTGGTCGATTAATGTTCGGTCGAGGTTGGCATTGGCAAGTATTATGGTAATGACCATGGGGTCATCATGCCCTGGGATGAAGCCCGCGGCGTCTTCTTAAGTGAATGTGATATTGGGGAGGTCGACCGATCTGTCTCCTCCTCCAACATGATACACCTCCTTAAGGTGTCTCTTGCGTGATGACTTAGAGATCCCTCCTCTTGCGAATCCTCCATTAATCATGTGAATATGCCTCTCAGGTGTGTGATGGGGATGTTCAGCTCGTCTGACCTCTTCATCCCTTCTTCTTTCCTTTGGTTCATCTGTTTTATAGGCCAGGAACCTGTCTAGTCTTCCTTCCCGGGCTAGCGTTTCTATGACGTTCTTTAGGTCGTAGCATTTGTTGGTAGGTTACCCATAGACTCGGTGGTATTCGCAGTACTCTATCCGACTTCCTCCTCTTTTATGTTTAATCAGGCGAGGGGGTGGGATCTTCTCAGTGTTGCGTATCTCTCTGTAAACATTCACAAGGGACACCCTGAGGAGAGTGTAGTTGTGGTATTTTCTAGGTTTTTCAGTAGGCTGGTCTTCTTTTTTCCTAGTCTCTTTATCCTTGTCCCGAGGTGGGTAGGAGAATCCAGATTTTGAGGTTTCTCCTAGTTGAGAGTTCTCCTCCATATTAATATACTTTTCTGCCCTTTCTTGTACCTCGTTCAAAGATGTTGGGTGCTTTTTTGATATGGAGTGGCTAAAGAGCCCTTCTCTTAGGCCATTGATAAGCCCCATGATGGCTGTCTTTGTAGGCAAACTTTGTATGTCCAGACATACTTTGTTGAATCTTTCCATGTAGCTGCGGAGGCTTTCCCGATCTCCTTGTTTAATTCCTAGCAAGCTTGGGGGCATGCTTTGTTTTATCTTTCTGGATAGAGAATCTAGTTAGGAACTTCTTGGTGAGGTCGTCGAAACTTGCTATTGACTTTGGTGGCAAGCTGTCGAACCATTTTATTGCCGTTTTGGTCAAAGTAGTCGGGAAAGCTTTACATCGAATTGCATCTGAGGCATTCGTAAGATACATCCGACTTCTGAAATTGCTGAGATGATACCTTGGATCAGACGTACCGTCGTATAGAGTCATGTCAAGGGCCTTAAAATCCTTCGGGACTTTAGCTTTCATGATCTCCTTTGTGAATGGGTCTTGGTCATTGTGGGGACTTTCCTCGTGGCTGGATTGGGTGGTCTTAGTTTTGAGATCAGCTTCGAGCTTTAAGAGCTTGTCCTCCAGCTCTGGGCATCGTCTTGTTTCTCTACAAAGGTCTCGCTCGGCCTCCCACTGCCGGTCAGCTTCTTGCTCTAGCTGTTTAAGGCGATGCTATTGTTCTTGGGTAACATCCAAGATTTCTGTGTTTGGGGGATTGTTTATCCCCCTTATTTTGAGGTGTATCTTTTGGCGTGGCTTCCGTGTTCTTGTGTGGCGTTTTGTCCTCCAAGCTAGAGTTGTGATTGTTATCAATGTTATCCTCGATGATGATGGGATGACTTTTAGGTTCCCCGACAATGGCACCAATGTTCCGAGGGTTACCTGAAACTGAAGGTCGATCTCGGATGAGATTTGCTGTGGTAACCGGAGATGTCGTGTCTGACTTGTTGGATCTGGTGGTGCTGCTGATCCTTGATCACTGGAGGGTGGTGGTACCTGCAAGAGACTCCGATGCTTAAGTTAGCACGTGCTTTAGGCAGGTTTTTTGTGTAGAATCAGAGTATGAGTTATACCTGGATGCTCCAGTGTATTTATAGTAGCGTAGAGTGATCTTTAAGATAAGTTAGTTATCTTATCTTATCTTTGAGTAAAACCACCTTATCTTTTTAGGCAAGCTGCCTTTGGAGTGGGCCACATCCATTCTTTTGGGCCTTCTTGGGCCTCTTATGGCGACATGGCCGAGCTCTGGTTAGTGGCGATCCAACCTTAAGAGGTTGGTCGCTCTTGTGTTCAGTCAACCCGGGTTGTGAAGCTCGACCTAGGGTATGAACACTACTGAGACAACTCGGACAAGAAACAGAGAGTGAAGAAACTAGCACACAAAGAGTGTCACAGTAAAAAGGGGGACCCCAGGATCCACAAGAACACCAACAGACCAGGGGCACCCTTTGGAGGCAATGAAGATACAATCACACAATCAACAAATAACCAAGGTCCTAATTGAGATCCTAGCCCCTCTGCCAAATAAAAAGGGCGCAACTATAACCTCATCACCTAAGTGCCTACACGTCCCCAGAACGAAATAACAGAGATAAAAAATCGCAAACCCTAAAGAAAAATAAAAGATATACAGAAAGTTTCAACCTTTTCAAAGGGAATCTAGCAAAGAAGTAACAACTTGGTACAAAGGGAAAGTATGCAAGAGTAAAACGCAAAAAAGCAACAAATAAAGCATGAAGCAAAGCACCAACCTGTGAAAGAAGATGAAGGAACTAGCAGCAAGCCACAGACGATCTTCACCAAGAGATGGAAGCTCAAAAAACTCAATAAAGGAACAATCTTGGAGTGCTGGGGCAAGAAAAAGATGAACAAAAGGAAGTTTTCTCCTACTGAGTAAAAGGAAAACTGAAGATGAAGCACCCCTTTGGCTTAGAGTTTGGTTGTTATAATGTTGTAGAAAATGACAATCTTAATGATGGTGTGCACCAAGGGTTGAATTATCACTTGAGGAAGGAGGTTGAATTATCCTCAATGCAATCCCTTCCTCTATGCCACTATGATCATACTTAATTCTATAGTGTATACAAATCAATTGAATATGGTAGACCTTACAATGATTACCAATCTCAACCACCATATTCCTATGAACCCTATCATCAACATTGTCCCCAACCACAATACCCTAAATCCCCATTTGACTACCAAATACCTCCATATGAGCATAATACACCACCATATCATCAACCATTTGCACCTTGGTGCACGAAATTGTAATGTCAATGTTCACATTACTCTTTTACAACTTCGCACAACTAACCAGCAAGTGCATTGGGTCGTCCAAGTAATACCTTAGGTGAGTAAGGGTCGATCCCACGGAGATTGTTGGCTTGAAGCAAGCTATGGTTATCTCGTAACTCTTAGTCAGGATATAATATCAATAATAATTTTTAATTTGAATTGTAAAAAGTAAAGAGGGCAGAACACAAATTATACTTGTATGTAGTAATGGAGAATATGTTGGAGTTTTGGAGATGCTTTGTCTTCTGAAATTCTGCTTTCCTCTATTTTCTAATTCATGCACGGATGTTCTCCTATGGCAAGCTGTGTGTTGGTGGATCACCATTGTCAATGGCTACCATCCATCCTTCCAGTGAAAAGGGTCCAGGTGCGCTGTCACCGCGCGGCTAACATCTGCAGGTTCTTAATCATACCGGAATAGGATTTACTATCCTTTTGCGTCTGTCACTACGCCCACCACTCGCGAGTTTGAGGCTCGTCACAGTCATTCAATCCCTGAATCCTACTCGGAATACCACAGACAAGCTTTAGACTTTCCGGATTCTCTTGAATGCTGCCATCAATCTAGCTTATACCACGAAGATTCTGATTTAGAGATCCAAGAGATATTCATTCATTCTACGGTAGAACAGAAGTGGTTGTCAGGCACACGTTCGTGGGGGAATGATGATGATTGTCACGTTTATCACATTCATGTTGAAGTGCGAATGGATATCTTAGATAGGAACACGCATGTTTGAATGAAAAACAGAAATACTTGCATTAATTCATCGAGACACAGCAGAGCTCCTCACCCCCCAAACAATGGAGTTTAGAGACTCATGCCGTCAAAGAGTACAAAATTCAGATCTAAAAATGTCATGAGATACAAAATAAGTCTCTAAAAGTTGTTTAAATACTAAACTAGCAACCTAGGTTTATAGAAAATGAGTAAACTATGATAGATAGTTCAGAAATCCACTTCTGGGGCCCACTTGGTGTGTTCTGGGGTTGAGACTAAAGCTTCTCACGTGCCTGGGCTGTTTTGGGTGTTCAACGCCAGGCTGTAACCTGTTTCTGGCGTTGAACTCCAACTTGTAACGTGTTTCTGGCGCTGGACGCCAGACTGCAACATGGAACTGGCATTGAATGCCAGTTTACGTCATCTATCATTGAGCAAAGTATGGACTATTATACATTGCGGGAAAGCCCTGGATGTCTACTTTCCAACGCAATTGGAAGCGCGTCAATTGGACTCTTGTAGCTCCAGAAATTCCATTCCGAGTGCAGAGAGGTCAGGATTCAACAACATCAGTAGTCCTTTTTCAGCCTGAATCAGATTTTTGCTCAGCTCCCTCAATTTCTGCCAGAAAATACCTGAAATTACAGAAAAACACACAAACTCAGAGTAAAGTCCAGAAATATGAATTTTGCCTAGAAACTAATTAAAATAAACTAAAAACTAACTAAAATATACTAAAACCTATATGAAATTAACCCCAAAAAGCGTATAAAATATCCGCTCATCACAACACCAAACTTAAACTGTTGCTTGTCCTCAAGCAACTAGATAAATAAAATAGAATACAAATGAGTCAAGAAACAATAATACAACAACAACAACAAAGCCTTGTCCCACTAAGTGGGGTCGGCTACATGAATCAAACGACGCCATTGTGCTCTGTCATGTATCATGTCTACAGAGAGACCGTTTACATGTAGGTCTCGTTTGACCACCTCATGGATGGTCTTCTTAGGTCTTCCTCTGCCTTTCGCCCTTTGTTCATCTTCCATCTCATCCATCCTCCTAACTGGATGTTCTATCGGTCTTTTTCTCACATGTCCAAACCACCTGAGACGCGATTCAACCATCTTTTCCACAATTGGTGCAACTCCAACTTTCTCCCTTATATCTTCATTCCTTATTTTATCCAATCGCGTATGACCACTCACCCATCTTAACATTTTCATCTCTGCCACACTCAGCTTATGTTCGTGCTCCCCTTTAGCCGCCCAACACTCCGTACCATACAGCATAGCCGGTCTTATAGCGGTGCGATAGAATTTACCTTTAAGTTTTAAAGGCACTTTTTTGTCGCATATAAAACCAGATGCACTCCGCCATTTTGACCAACCTGCTTGGATCCTATGATTTACATCCTGTTCAATCTCTCCATTGTCCTGTATGATGCACCCAAGATACTTAAAACTTTTAACTTTTCGTAGAGTGTTTTCTCCAATCTTCACCTCTGTATTGGGGTTTTCCCTTCTCAGACTGAACTTACATTCCATATATTCCGTCTTGCTACGGCTTATGCGCAGACCATACACTTCTAAAGCTTCTCTCCATAACTCCAACTTCTTATTTAGGTCTTCCCTTGACTCTCCCATAAGGACGATATCATCGGCAAAAAGCATGCACCATGGCACAGGCTCTTGGATGTGCTCTGTGAGTACTTCCAAGACTAATGTGAAAAGGTATGGACTTAAGGATGATCCTTGGTGTAATCCTATACCAATAGGAAATTCCTCTGTCACACCACCTTGAGTCTTCACACTAGTTGTGGCCCCATCATACATATCTTTAATTACCCGAATATATGCGATCCTTACTCTCCTCTTTTCTAAAACCTTCCATAAGACATCCCTTGGTACTCTATTGTACGCTTTTTCCAAATCAATAAACACCGTATGTAGATCCCTTTTATTACTACGATACCTCTCCATCATCCTTCTTAATAGGTATATCGCTTCAGTGGTAGATCTGCCTGGCATAAATTCAAATTGGTTCTCTGTTACTTGTGTCTCTTTTCTCAACCTCCGTTCTATCACCCTTTCCCACAACTTCATAGTATGACTCATAAGTTTAATCCCTCTATAGTTTCCGCAGCTTTGTATATCCCCCTTATTCTTGTAGATAGGTACCAAGGTGCTCTTTCTCCACTCATCAGGAATCTTCTTAGACCTTAAAATCTCATTAAAAAGCATGGTTAACCAGTTGATGCCTTTTCCTCCAAGACCCTTCCAAACCTCAATCGGGATATTATCAGGTCCTACTGCCCTGCCATTTTTCATCTGCTTTAGAGCCTCTTTTACCTCGAAGTCTCGAATCCTTCGATAGTAGTCAAGAAACAATAATATCTCAGAGTTTTTGAGTGAAGCTCAGATTCTAATTAAATGAGCGGGGCTAGTAGCTTTTTGCTTCCGAACAGTTTTGGCATCTCACTTCATCCATTGAAGCTCAGAATGATTGGCATCTATAGGAACTTAAAATTCAGATAGTGTTATTGATTCTCCTAGTTCAGTATGTTGATTCTTGAACACATCTACTTTTATGAGTCTTGGCCGTGGCCCTAAGCACTTTGTTTTCCAGTATTACCACCGGATACATAAACGCCACAGACACATAATTGGGTGAACCTTTTCAGATTGTGACTCAGCTTTGCTAAAGCCCCCAATTAGAGGTGTCCAGGGTTCTTAAGCACACTCTTCTCTTTGCTTTGGACCTTGACTTTAACCGCTCAGTCTCAAGTTTTCACTTGACACCTTCACGCCACAAGCACATGATTAGGGACAGCTTGGTTTAGCCGCTTAGACCAGGATTTGATTTCCTTAGGCCCTCCTATCCACTGATGCTTAAAGCATTGGATCCTTTTTATTACCCTTGCCTTTTGGTTTTAAGGGTTATTGGCTTTTTCTGCTTGCTCTTTTTTTTTTTTTTTGCAAGCTTTGTATTCACTGCTTTTTCTTGCTTCAAGAATCATTTTTATGATTTTTCAGATTACCAATAACATGTCTCATGTTTATCATTCTTTCAAGAGCCAACATATTTAACATTCAAGAACATCAAATTCCAAAGACATATGCACTGTCCAAGCATTCATTCAGAAGGCACAAAGCATTGCCACCACATGTAAACAATTAGAATTTGTTTTATTAAAAACTCAAAAATTATTGCCTCCTTGTTCTAAAGAAAATCTTCTATTTTTTTCATGTTTAATGATGATGAAAAAAATAAATTATAGCTTAATTGGGGATAAAATCAAAATATAAATACTAATTGCCATTATATGACTCCTAAGGTGAAACTCAAATAATAGAAAAAAAGTTATCACAGGGTTAAGGTTAAGATCAGAACTCAACAACCTTGTCTTTGGGAAGCGGATGCCTCTTTAGTCTGTGGGGTGCTTGGCCCTTCAAGAGATAGTTTCTGACGCTTTAGTTCTCTTAATTCACGCCCTTGCACCTCTTGTTCTCTGAGTAGTTTGCAAAGCATGCTGTTTTGATTTTGCTGTTCTTCCTTCAATTGGTCCATGGTTTCTTGCAACTTAGTGACAGATGCCTCAAGATGCTCCCAGTATTCAAATTGAGGGAGTTCTGGTAGGAATTCTTGCGCCCTCCTCTTGATGGGGTCATCCTGCGTTTGTTGTTTTTCCATTGTGATTTTATTGATTGGTTGCTCCACTGAGATATACTCTGTTATTCCCATCTTTACTCCAGCATCTTTGCAGAGCATAGAGATTAGGCTTGGATAAGCCAACCTGGCATCCTTGGAGTTCTTATTGGCAAGTATGTAGAATTCAGATGGGATCAGTTGATAAACTTCTACTTCTTTTCCCAACATAATGCAATGAATCATCACTGCTCTTCTAATATTGACTTCAGAACGGTTGCTGGTGGGCAATATAGAACGCCCAATGAAGTCCAGCCATCCTCTGGTGACTGGTTTGAGATCTTCTCTCTTGAGTTGACTTGGGGAACCCTTCGTGCTACTGGTCCACCTGGCTCCAGGGATGCATATATTCTCTAGAATCTTATCCAGGCCCTTGTTTGTTCTTATCATTCTCCTATTGAAGGAGTCTGGGTCATCTTTCAGCTGAGGTAGCTTAAAGATCTCCTTGATTTTGTCAGGGTGGATGTGAACAATCTTTCCTCTGACCACAGTCCTGTAGTCATAGAGGACAGCTCCAGATATTCTCTGCCTGTCTGTTTGCCACAGATTAGCGTAGAATTCTTGAACCATATTCCTTCCTACTTTCGTTTCAGGATTAGCTAGGACTTCCCAGTTCATGTTTCGAATCTGCTCTTGGATCTCCGGATATTCATCTTCTTTCAGATCGAACTTGACTTCCGGGATCGCAGATCTTAGACACATTATTTTGTAGTAATGGTCTGAATGTTCTTTGGTTAAGAACCTCCCTTGATTCCAAAGTGGTTTTGGAATACTCTCTTTCTTGCCTCTTGGAGTGGGTTGTTTTCCTTTAGGAGCCATGATCTTAGTGGGTATGGTTTAGTGATCACGGATAAACACACCAAACTTAGAGGATTGCTTTTCCTCAAGCAAAATAAAAGAAAGGAGAGGGATAGAAGGAGAGCTAGTGTTGAATGGTGGATGATAAGAAGGAGGCCGAATGTGTTTTTAAAAGGGAGGGGGTGGGTTTTTCGAAAGTAGGGAGAAAGATAATAGAAGATATGGTTTAAAAAGAGATAAGTATGATAAGAAAAGATATAATTTAAAATTGAAAAGATATGAAGGATATTTGAAAAAGATAAATTTGGATTTTTTTGAAAAAGATAATATGGAGATTTGAAAAAGATATTGATTAGTTGAAAAGATTTTTGAATGAAAAGAGATAGATTTGTTTTGAAAATTTTGAAAAAGAGTTGAATTGGATAAAAAAAAGGATTTGTGCTTATGGATTAAGATACATTTGATATTTTTAAAGTGGGGTTTTTAGAAATTAGGGATTTTAGAAATCAGGGTTTGTAACATGTTTTTGCAAGAAATCATGAATTGAAACATGAAAATTAAGATTAAAATGAAAAATATGAAGAAAAAATGAATTTACCTCCTCCCCACCATCCTGGCGTTTGAACGCCCAAACGCTGCATGTTTTGGGCGTTCAACGCCCAACTGCTGCTTCTCCTGGGCGTTCAACGCCCAGCTGTTGCTTCTTTCTGGCGTTGAACGCCAGGAACTCCTTTGTCACTGGGCGTTTTTCTGAACGCCCAGGACGCTGTAAATCTGGCGTTAAACGCTCAGAAGATGCTTCTTTATGGCGTTTAACGCCCAGATGGCTATCCTTACTAGCATTCAACGCCCAGTGGATGCTTGTTTTAGGCGTTGAACGCCCAAAACAGACTTTTACTGGCGTTTTCTTGCCAGTGAGCTCTTTTTCTCTGTTTTGTATGCAGAATCCTTCTGTAACCCTGTAAACTTATACAATTTACTCTTTACCTTAGTATTAATGAACTTTATATAAACAAATAAAATCAAGAATAGGGCAAAATTCTTAGAGGAAGTGATGCCCCATGGCTGGGTTGCCTCCCAGCAAGCGCTTCTTTATTGTCTTTAGCTGGACCTTGCTGAGTTTTTAATCTAGCCTCAGCCTTGAGCACTCTTGCTCAACATTGCCTTCAAGATAGTGCTTGATTCTCTGTCCATTAACAATGAACTTCTTATCAGAATCAATATCTTGAAGCTCCACATAACCATATGGTGATACACTTGTAATCACATATGGTCCTCTCCACCGGGATTTCAGTTTCCCGGGAAATAGCCTGAGCCTAGAGTTAAACAACAGAACCTTTTGTCCTGGTTCAAAGATTCTAGATGACAGCTTTCTGTCATGCCACCTTTTTTTTTCTCTTTGTAAAGCTTGGCATTTTCGAAAGCAGTGAATCTGAATTCCTCTAGCTCATTCAGCTGGAGCAATCTTTTCTCTCCAGCTAATTTGGCATCAAAGTTAAGGAATCTGGTTGCCCAGTAGGCCTTATGTTCCAGTTCCACGGGCAGGTGACAAGCCTTACCATACACAAGTTGGTAAGGAGAGGTCCCTATGGGAGTCTTGAAGGCTGTTCTGTAAGCCCACAGAGCATCATCCAAGCTTCGTGCCCAATCCTTTCTACGGGTACTTACAGTCCGTTCCAGGATTCTTTTTAGTTCTCTGTTAGAGACTTCAGCTTGGCCATTTGTCCGTGGATGATATGGAGTTGCCACCTTATGGCGAATCCCATACCGGACCATGGCAGAGTAAAGCTGTTTGTTGCAGAAGTGAGTTCCCCCATCACTGATTAGTACCCTAGGGACACCAAATCTGCTGAATATGTGTTTCTGGAGGAACTTTAGTACTGTTTTAGTATCATTGGTGGGTGTGGCAATGGCCTCTACCCATTTTGATACATAGTCAACTGCCACCAGGATATAAGTGTTTGAGTATGATGGTGGAAAAGGCCCCATGAAATCAATTCCCCATACATCAAACAACTCAATTTCCAAGATTCCTTGTTGAGGCATGGCATAACTATGAGGCAAATTACCAGCTCTCTGGCAACTGTCACAGTTACGTACAAACTCTCGAGAATCTCTATAGAGTGTAGGCCAGTAGAAACCACATTGGAGGACCTTGGTGGCTGTTCGCTCACCTCCGAAATGGCCTCCATATTGTGATCCATGGCAATTCCATAGGATCCTCTGCGCTTCTTCTCTAGGCACACTCCTACGAATTTTTTCGTCTGCACATCTCTTAAAGAGATAGGGTTCATCCCATAAGTAGTACTTTGCATCAGTAATTAATTTTTTCTTTTGTTGCCTGCTGTACTCCTTGGGAATGAACCTTGCAGCTTTGTAGTTTGCAATGTCTGCAAAGCATGGTAATTCCTGAATGGCGAACAAATGCTCATCCGGAAAGGTTTCAGAGATCTCAATAGAGGGGGAGGACGCCTCTTCCACTGGTTCTATCTGGGACAGATGGTCAGCCACTTGGTTTTCTGTCTTTTTTCTGTCTCTTATTTCTATATCAAACTCTTGCAGAAGTAACACCCATCTTATGAGTCTAGGTTTTGAATCCTGCTTTGTGAGTAGATATTTAAGAGCAGCATGATCTGTGGACACAATCACTTTTGATCCTACTAAGTATGATCTAAACTTGTCAATGGCATAAACCACTGCAAGCAATTCTTTTTCTGTGGTTGTGTAATTTTTTTGGACATCATTCAAAACACGGCTAGCATAATAAATGACATGCAGAAGCTTGTCATGCCTCTGCCCCAGTACTGCACCAATGGCGTGATCACTAGCATCACACATTAATTTGAACGGTAATGTCCAGTCTGGTGCAGAGATAACTGGTGCTGTGACCAGCTTAGCTTTCAGAGTTTCAAACGCCTGCAGACACTCTGTGTCAAACACAAATGGCGTGTCAGCAGCTAGCAGGTTGCTTAGAGGTTTTGCAATTTTTGAAAAATCCTTTATAAACCTCCTACAGAATCCTGCATGCCCCAGAAAGCTTCTGATTGCCTTAACATTGGCAGGTGGTGGTAATTTTTCAATTACCTCTATTTTAGCTTGATCCACCTCTATTCCCTTGTTTGAAATTTTATGCCCAAGGACAATCCCTTCAGTCACCATAAAGTGACATTTTTCCCAGTTTAAAACCAGGTTGGTCTCTTGGAATTTTTTCAAAACCAGTGTCAGGTGATCAAGACAGGAGCTGAATGAGTTTCCATATACTGAGAAGTCATCCATGAAGACTTCCAGAAATTTTTCCACCATATCAGAGAAAATAGAGAGCATGCATCTCTGAAAGGTTGCAGGCACATTACACAGCCCAAAAGGCATCCTTCTGTAAGCAAATACTCCAGATGGACATGTGAATGCTATTTTCTCTTGATCTTGAGGATCTACTGCAATTTGGTTGTAGCCTGAATAGCCATCCAAAAAGCAGTAATAATTATGACCTGCTAGTCTTTCTAGCATCTGGTCTATGAATGGTAAAGGAAAATGATCCTTTCTCGTGGCTGTATTGAGCCTTCTGTAATCAATACACATGCGTCACCCTGTAACTGTTCTTGTAGGAACCAGTTCATTTTTTTCATTATGAACCACTGTCATGCCTCCCTTTTTAGGGACAACTTGATTAGGACTCACCCAGGGGCTATCTGAAATAGGATAAATAATCCCAGCCTCCAGTAATTTAGTGACCTCTTTCTGCACCACTTCCTTCATGGTTGGATTTAGCCGCCTCTTTGGTTGAACCACTGGCTTAGCATCGTCCTCCAATAAGATCTTGTGCATGCATCTAGCTGGGCTTATGCCCTTAAGGTCACTTATAGACCACCCAAGAGCTGTCTTGTGTGTCCTTAGCACTTGAATTAGTGCTTCCTCTTCCTGTTGATTTAAAGCAGAGCTTATGATCACTGGAAAAGTATCACCTTCTCCCAGAAATGCATATTTCAGGGATGGTGGTAATGGTTTGAGCTCGGGTTTAGGAAGTTTTTCCTCTTCCTGAGAAAATTTCAGAGACTCTTTCAATTCCTCTGAATCCTCTAGATCAGGTGGAACATCTTTAAAGATGTTTTCCAGCTCTTATTCGAGACTCTCAGCCATGTTGATCTCTTCTACCAAAAAGTCAATAAGATCAACTTTCATGCATTCTTTTGGTGTGTCTGGATGCTGCATGGCATTGACAGCATTCAACTTAAACTCATCTTCATTGACTCTCAGGGTGACTTCCCCCTTTTGGACATCAATGAGAGTTCGTCCAATTGCTAGGAAAGGTCTTCCTAGAATGAGAGTAGCACTCTTGTGCTCCTCCATCTCCAGCACTACGAAGTCAGTGGGAAAGGCGAATGGCCCAACCCTGACAATCATGTCCTCAATCACGCCTGATGGGTATTTAATGGAGCCATCATCAAGTTGGAGACATATCCGGGTTGGTTTAACTTCTTCAGTTAAGCCAAGCTTTCTAATAGTGGATGCAGGTATTAGGTTGATGTTTGCCCCAAGATCGCATAAAGTTGTCCTGGTGCAATTTCCCTCTAATGTGCATGGTATTAGAAAGCTTCTGGGATCTTTAAGCTTTTCAGGAAAGCTTTTCAGAATGACTGCACTGCATTTTTCAGTGAGGAGAACTCTTTCAGTTTCTCTCCAATCCTTCTTTTGACTTAAGATCTCTTTCATGAACTTGGCATAAGAAGGTATTTGCTCAAGTGCCTCTGCAAACGGAATCTTAATTTCAAGAGTCCTGAGATAATCTGCAAAGCGAGCAAATTGCTTATCCTGCTCCTCTTTGCGGAGTTTTTGAGGATAAGGTATCTTGGCTTTATATTCCTCAACCTTGGTTGCTGTAGGTTTATTTCCTACAGAAATAGTTGAAGAAGCCTTTTTAGAGGGGTTGTCATCAGCATTTGTGTGTGTCTGATCCCTCTCTGGCATTTGAGTGCTAGAGTTAGAAGCTGGAGTGACGTTAGACACCAATTCTTCATCTGTTTCTGGCATCTGAACGCCAGAACTGTGCTTCTTTTGGGCGTTCAATGCCAGTTCCTTGCTTGTTTCTGGCGTTGAACGCCAGTCCTGAGCATGGTCTGGGCGTTCAGCGCCAGCCTTCCACCCAATTTCTGGCGTTTTAATGCCAGAATTATTTTTTCCTGGGCTCTTACTGTCCTCAGATGGATTTTGGGTGGTTTGCTCATTCCTTGGCTTCCTGCTGCCTTGAGTTGGGGTATTTAATATTTTCCCACTTCTTAATTGATCTGCTTGGCATTCTTCTGTTATTTGTTTTGACAGCTGCTGTTTTGTTTGCTTCAATTGTTCTTCCATATTTATATTAGCCATCCTTGTCTCTTGTAGTCTATCTTTGAATTCGGCTAACTGTTGTGTTAGAAATTCCAATTGCTGATTGAATTCAGCAGCTTGTTCTACAGGACTAAGTTCAGCAGTTACTGTTTTAACCTCTTCTTTCATGGAAGGGTCACTGCTTAGGTACAGATGCTGATTTCTGGCAACTGTATCAATGAGCTCTTGAGCTTCTTCAATTGTCTTTCTCATGTGGATAGATCCACCAGTGAGTAATCTAGAGAGATCTGAGCTCTTTTTATAAGCCCATAATAGAAGATGTCTAACTGAACCCACTCTGAAAATATTTCAGAGGGACATTTTCGTAGCATCTCTCTGTATCTCTCCCAGGCATCATAAAGAGATTCATTATCTCCTTGTTTAAAGCCTTGGATGTCCAGCCTTAGCTGTGTCATCCGTTTTGGAGGAAAGTATTGATTCAGGAATTTTTCTGTCAGCTATTTCCATGTCCTTATGCTAGCCTTAGGTTGGTTATTTAACCACCTCTTGGCTTGGTCTTTTACAGCAAATGGAAACAGTAATAATCTGTAGACATCCTGATCTACTTCCTTATCATGTACTGTGTCAGTAATTTGTAAAAACTGTGCCAGAAACTCTGTAGGTTCTTCCTGTGGAAGACCGGAATACTGGCAGCTTTGCTGCACCATGATAATGAGCTGAGGATTCAACTTAAAGCTACTGACTCCAATGGAGGGTATGCAGATACTACTCCCATATGAAGCAGTAGAGGGGTTAGCATATGACCCCAGAATCCTTCTGGACTGTTCATTTCCACTTAGATCCATGATGGAGAAAGGGAGATGATGTAATAAAAAAATTATTTTTATTTATTTATTTATTTATTTATTTTGAAAATAAAATAAATTAAAATAAAATAAATAAAAATGGGTGAAGATTTTCGAAAAAATGAGGAGAGAGAAAGTGGTTAGGAAGTTTTGAAAAGGATATGATGATTTTTGAAAAAGGTTTTAAATTTTGAAATAAAAATCTGAATTTTAAAGGTAAATTTCGAAAATTTGCTTTAAAATAGAGAGAAAATATATTTTTGAATTTAAAGAGGAGAGAGAAAAACAATAAGATAGCACAAGATTTAAAATTTTTAGATCTAATGCTCCTTGTTTTCGAAAATTTTGGAGGGAAAACACCAAGGATCACCAAACTTAAAAATTTTAAGATCAAGACACAAGGAAAGCTCAAGAACACTTTGAAGATTCACAAGAACACAAGAACATGAAGAAAGAACACCAAACTTAAAATTTTTAGAAAACCAAAATAAGATTTTTCGAAAACCAAAGAAAAATCAACAAGAAAACACCAAACTTAAAGTTTGGCACAAGATTTAATGTAAAAATTATTTTTGAAAAACAATTTTAAAAAGAAGGTACCCAATTTACCAAGAACACAGACCAACGCTCTAGCCAAATGGGTAGTAAATGTAACACTTGTGTTGAAAAATATTTTTAATAACTAAGAAAAAATATTATTTTTATTTTTATTTTTATAATTTTTTTTAAAAGAATATAAAAGACTCTGACCCAAAAGATAAAATTTTCCTAATCTAAGCAACAGGATTCACCGTCAGTTGTTCAAACTCAAACAATCTCCGGCAACGGCGCCAAAAACTTGGTGCACGAAATTGTAATGTCAATGTTCACATTACTCTTTTACAACTTCGCACAACTAACCAGCAAGTGCACTGGGTCGTCCAAGTAATACCTTACGTGAGTAAGGGTCGATCCCACGGAGATTGTTGGCTTGAAGCAAGCTATGGTTATCTCGTAACTCTTAGTCAGGATATAATATCAATAATAATTTTTAATTTGAATTGTAAAAAGTAAAAAGGGCAGAACACAAATTATACTTGTATGCAGTAATGGAGAATATGTTGGAGTTTTGGAGATGCTTTGTCTTCTGAAATTCTGCTTTCCTCTGTTTTCTAATTCATGCACGCACGTCCTCTTATGGCAAGCTGTGTGTTGGTGGATCACCATTGTCAATGGCTACCATCCATCCTTCCAGTGAAAAGGGTCCAGGTGCGCTGTTACCGCATGGCTAATCATCTGCAGGTTCTCAATCGTACCGGAAGAGGATTTACTATCCTTTTGCGTCTATCACTACGCCCAGCACTCGCGAGTTTGAGGCTCGTCACAATCATTCAATCCCTGAATCCTACTCGGAATACCACAGACAAGGTTTAGACTTTCCGGATTCTCTTGAATGCTGCCATCAATCTAGCTTATACCACGAAGATTCTGATTTAGAGATCCAAGAGATATTCATTCATTCTACGGTGGAACGGAAGTGGTTGTCAGGCATGCGTTCGTGGGGGAATGATGATGATTGTCACATTCATCACATTCATGTTGAAGTGCGAATGGATATCTTAGATAGGAACACGCATGTTTGAATGGAAAACAGAAATACTTGCATTAATTCATCGAGACACAGCAGAGCTCCTCACCCCCAACAATGGAGTTTAGAGACTCATGCCGTCAAAGAGTACAAAATTCAGATCTAAAAATGTCATGAGATACAAAATAAGTCTCTAAAAGTTGTTTAAATACTAAACTAGCAACCTAGGTTTACAAAAAATGAGTAAACTATGATAGATAGTGCAGAAATCCACTTCTGGGGCCCACTTGGTGTGTGCTGGGACTGAGACTAAAGCTTCTCATGTGCCTGGGCTGTTTTGGGCATTCAACGCCAGGCTGTAACCTATTTCTGGCGTTGAACTCCAACTTGTAACGTGTTTCTGGCGCTGGACGCCAGACTGCAACATTGAACTGGCGTTGAACGCCAGTTTACGTCATCTATCCTTGAGAAAAGTATAGACTATTATATATTGCTGGAAAGCCCTGGATGTCTACTTTCCAACGTAATTGGAAGCGCGTCAATTAGACTCTTGTAGCTCCAGAAATTTTATTCTGAGTGCAGAGAGGTCAGGATCCAACAACATCAGCAGTCCTTTTTCAGCCTGAATCAGATTTTTGCTCAGCTCCCTCAATTTCAGCCAGAAAATACCTGAAATTATAGAAAAACACACAAACTCATAGTAAAGTCCAGAAATATGAATTTTGCCTAGAAACTAATGAAAATAAACTAAAAACTAACTAAAACATTCTAAAAACTATATGAAATTAACCCCAAAAAGCGTATAAAATATCCGCTCATCACGCCTCAAGAACCACCATATGAGCATGTTCATACCCTAGACCGAGCCATAAGGTCCGGGTTGGACTAAAGCAAAATGACTGACCTCTTTAAAGGTTGGCTCGTCACCGACCTCTTCATAAAGAGCTCGGACAAATCACCATGGAGGCCCAAGGAGGCCCAAAGTAAAAGAACTACCGCCACTAGAAGGCAGTTAACTAAAGATAATGCTCTTACCCACGAAAGATAAGATAAGGTGACAAACTTATCTCAAAGGAAGATCATCAAACACTACTATAAATACACTAGAACACCCAGGTATAACTCATTGATTCACCCGGAAACTGTCTCTCAACAAATTTCCTATCGGCATGTGTACCGGATTGTCGTCAAGTAAAAGCTCACTATAGAGTAAGGTCGAATCCCACAGGGATTAGTTGGTTGATCAATGTTAATTGAAGAATTTTTCTAGTTGAGCTAAATCGAAATTGAAATTGGGATTGCGGTAAGTAAAATTTGGCGGGAAACTTAAATTGCAAGAATTAAATGACAGAAGTTAAATTGCATGAAATTAAATGACAGAATCTTAAATTGCAAGAAATTAAATGGGAATGGGGATTTAGCATGAAATTAAAGAAGCAGAATATAAATGAATGGATAGATCAGAGATGGGGAAGCTCATTGGGGTTAGGAGATGTGATAATTCTCTGGATCAAATTCGTTTTAATCTCTTCCTCAATCAATGCATACATTGATTTCCTTGGCAATCTTAAGTGATTAGATCCCAATTTCTTGGCAACCTAATCTCTCTAAGCATGAACAATTGTCCAATTACTTGATTTAAGTGCTCATAGGAAGATATGAAGTTTGGTCACTGATTATACCACACAAATTCATAGATCAAAGTATTGGTAGGATTACATGTCACTATATCCATCCAAACCCCAATCTAATCCAATGTGAGAAAGCAATTCTAGCATGATCTTCTCATTCCTCTCCCAAGGTTTCGAGGAGATCCAATTATGAATAGCTTCTTTCCCAAGGTAACTATCCAATTGGATGAAGAACGAAAGCTTTCTAGTTAAATCAAGAGAAAAGAAAGGAGAAGAAGAATGAAAACTAGTATTGATCCATTGAATTTACACAGAGCTCTCTAACCCAATGAAAGGGGTTTAGTTGTTCATAGCTCTCAGAATGGAAATTGGAATTGAAAGATACATTCCTGGAAATTAAAATTGAACAGAAAAGTAAAAAGTGCAGTCAGTGTAAAAAAATGGAAAAAGGTCCCTTCTAACTTAAATTCTAAACTATTTATACACTTTCATCTATTGATCTTCAATCTCTGAATTGGGCTTTTGGCCTTGATGGAATTGGGTTGAAATGGCTTCAATTGGTTTCCCCTGTTGTTGAAAAGAGATCTATTTGAATTACAGAGTCCTGGTGCTCAAGTTGGAGTTGACGTTTGATCCCCAACGTTGACTCAAATGCTTTTCAAAAAAACCAAATAAATTTTGCTGTCATTGGCGTTTGACTCAACGTTGGAGGGCCAACGTTCTGCTATACCACTCGTACGCATGCACCATGCGTGCGCGTGAAGGCTAAGATTTTGCTTTCTCACACGTGCGCGTACACCAAGCTTACGCGTGAATTGCCCTTTTTCCTATCGACTCGTACGCGTCACTGACGCGTACATGTGGATACAAGTTTTTCAATTTCAAATTCTGGGCTTGGCATTACGGACGTTGGAGGCAGCATTTGAGGCAACGTTGGACCTCCAACGTTCGCTTTGTGACGCGTACGCGTGACCCACGCATGCGCTTGACTCACGCTTGAACATGGATATAGAAATTTTGCTCTTTCTATGACGCGTACGCGTCACTCAAAAAACATTCAGCTCCAGAATTGAAAATTTTCTCACAGCGTTGGGGGTAACGTTGGCTGCCCAACGTTCCCTCAAACGTGAGCACCAGCAAATCATGCAGAGGGTTGCTCTGCCTCTCTTCCAACGTTACTTCTTCTCTATCATTAGCCAAAACATGCATGAAAGCTTTGCTAAAGTTTTGAGAATTCTCATCATTCATAGTACACAAGTAATTATAGCATAATTCTCATGAAATTGCATCAAATTAACTATGGTTGGATGAATTTAGGTATGCATCAACTCCTACCCCAATTGCTTACTTATAACTCAAGAAAGTGCATAAAACCTATTAAAAACCAAGAAAAAGGCTAGTGAAACTGGCCCAAGATGCCCTGGCATCACAACACCAAACTTAAATCTTGCTTGTCCCTAAGCAAGTACTGAATTATTAAGAAGAAAGAATGAAACAGAAGGTGATGTTCATATAAGCAAGTCATTATTATTAGTTCATAGGGTTTTATGCAGAAAATGCAGTAACTCACTTCTTATTGATCTCTAGGCATAGACTGTCTCCTTTAAGCATCAATTAACACACTGCTATGACCTCTTATTATTCACTCATCCTTGGTAATTGCTTTTCTTTATTTTCTTTTTCTGTAAACTTTAGATCAGTGTCATGTGTTGTAGCAATTTCTTAGCTTATTTGTACTCAACACATATTCACTACAGACACTTGGCTCACAATTCTTCTTAGGACATTGATGCCCAGCACCTCTTTGGGTTACTAAATGCCTTGTAACTAAGTTGCTCTTGATAATGGATTTTCGGTTGATAATCCCGGGTTAGTTAATACCAAGTGTTAAAGCACTCCATAGAACCTAATCATCTAAGCAGATCCTAGTACAAAGACACCATAGGCATATGTCCTAAGGTCCAAGCTATTGGTGTCTAGTCTTATTCTTTGCTTTCTTCTATTTTTGTTGCCACTTTTGGCCTTTTTTTTCTTTCTTTTTGTTTGTATTTTCTTTCCTCCAAGGACTTTTATTTGCTAAGATTCATAGACAGCATGCTAGTTTACACTAAAAGGGGAATAATCTATCCTTTTAGTCATTATAAGTGAGCTACTACACAATCAGCCATATATACCACCACTTACTATTATTTCACTTCTTGCTACAAAGGAACTATTCCACTTCTTATTCAAACATTTCTTTTATTTAAATTGAAAAGACTCAGGGGACAAAACAAGCATTTAAACTGGTGAAAGTGAAAAAATACACACCTAGGCTAGCATACTTATTGCAAAATTAAACATAATGAAATGCAAAACGACTACAAATTGACTATTAACATGGGCACATTCAGACTTCCAATTTAGAGGATTTCAAAGTGGTGCACAAAATCGTGATTGTTCATTCCTTGGTAACGGCGCTAAAAACTTAATACGCACGTTCATAATTTTAGTTCTTTTCACAATTTCGATACAACTAACCAGCAAGTGCACTGGGTCGTCCAAGTAATAAACCTTACGTGAGTAAGGGTCGATCCCACGGAGATTGTCAGCTTGAAGCAAGCTATGGTCACCTTGTAAATCTCAGTCAGGCGGATTCAAAAGGTTATAGAGTTTTAATAATTAAAAGATAAATAAAACATAAACTAGGATAAAGATACTTATGTAATTCATTGGTGAGAATTTCAGATAAGCATATAGAGATGCTTTCATTCCTCTGAACCTCTGCTTTCCTGCTGTCTTCATCCAATCATTCCTACTCCCTTCCACGGCAAGCTTTATGTAGGGCATCACCGTTGTCAATGGCTACATCCCATCCTCTCTGTGAAAATGGTCCAATGCGCTGTCACTGCATGGCTAATCATCTGTCGGTTCTCGGTCATACTGGAATAGGATTTACTATCATTTTGAGTCTGTCACTATGCCCAGCACTCGCGAGTTTGAAGCTCGTTACAGCCATCCCTTCCCAGATCCTACTCGGAATACCACAGACAAGGTTTAGACTTTCCGGATCTCAAGAATGGCCATCCATGGGTTCTAACTTATACCACGAAGACTCTAATATCTCGGTCTCGATTCTCTGTATTAGATATCTAAGATATACTCATTCTATCTTGTTTGCATATTGAACGGAAGTGTTTGTCAGGCACGCGTTCATAGGTGAGAATGATGATGAGCGTCACATAATCATCACATTCATCATGTTCTTGGGTGCAAATGGATATCTTAGAATAGGAATAAGCTTGAATTGAATAGAGAAACAATAGTACTTTGCATTAATTCATGAGGAACAGCAGAGCTCCACACCTTAATCTATGGTGTGTAGAAACTCTACCGTTGAAAATACATAAGTGATGAGGGTCCAGGCATGGCCGAATGGCCAGCCCCCAAAATGTGATCAAAGGATCAAAATACAATCCAAAGATGTAAATACAATAGTAAAAAGTCCTATTTATACTAAACTAGTTACTAGGGTTTATAGAAATGAGTAAATGATGCAGAAATCCACTTCTGGGGCCCACTTGGTGTGTGCTTGGGCTGAGCATTGACCTTTACACGTGTAGAGGCTTCTCTTGGAGTTGAACGCCAGTTTGTAACCTGTTTCTGGTGTTTAACTCCACTTTGCAACCTGTTTCTGGCGTTTAACTCCAGAATGCAGCATGGAAATGGCGTTCAACGCCAGTTTGCGTCATCTAAACTCGGGCAAAGTATGGACTATTATATATTGCTGGAAAGCCATGGATGTCTACTTTTCAACGCAATTGAGAGCGCACCATTTGAAGTTCTGTAGCTCCAGAACATCCACTTTGAGTGCAGGGAGGTCAGAATCCAACAGCATCTGCAGTCATTCTTCAACCTCTGAATCTGATTTTTGCTCAGGTCCCTCAATTTCAGCCAGAAAATACCTGAAATTACAGAAAAACACAAAAACTCATAGTAAAGTCCAGAAATGTGAATTTTAATTAAAAACTAATAAAAATATACTAAAAACTAACTAAATCATACTAAAAACTATGTAAAAACAATGCCAAAAAGCGTATAAATTATCTGCTCATTACAACACCAAACTTAAATTGTTGCTTGTCCCCAAGAAACTGAAAATCAAATAGGATAAAAAGAAGAGAATATACTATAAATTCCAAAATATCAATGAAACTTAGCTCCAATCAGATGAGCGGGACGTGTAGCTTTTTGCCTCTTGAATAGTTTTGGCATCTCACTTTATCCATTGAGGTTCAGAATGATTGGCATCTATAGGAACTTAGAATTTAGATAGTGTTATTGATTTTCCTAGTTCAGTATGTTGATTCTTGAACACAGCTACTTTATGAGTCTTGGCCGTAGCCCTAAGCACTTTGTTTTCCAGTATTACCACTGGATACATAAATGCCACAGATACATAACTGGGTGAACCTTTTCAGATTGTGACTCAGCTTTGCTAAAGTCCCCAATTAGAGGTGTCCAGGGTTCTTAAGCACACTCTGTTTTTGCTTTGGACCTTGACTTTAACCGCTCAGTCTCAAGTTTTCACTTGACACCTTCACGCCACAAGCACATGGTTAGGGACAGCTTGGTTTAGCCGCTTAGGCCAGGATTTTATTCCTTTAGGCCCTCCTATCCACTGATGCTCAAAGCCTTGGATCCTTTTTATTACCCTTGCCTTTTGGTTTTAAGGGCTATTGGCTTTTTGCTCTTGCCTTTTGGTTTAAAGAGCTTTTCGCTTTTTCTGCTTGCTTTTTCTTTTTCTTTTTTTTTTGTTCGCCATTTTTCTTTTCTCTTTTTTTTTTCTGCAAGCTTTTGTATTCACTGCTTTTTCTTGCTTCAAGAATCATTTTTATGATTTTTCAGATTATCAAATAACATTTCTCTTTTTACATCATTCTTTCAAGAGCCAATATATTTAACATTCATAAACAACAACTTCAAAAGACATATGCACTGTTCAAGCATTCATTCAGAAAACAAAAAGTGTTGCCACCATATCAAAATAATTAAACTAGTTTGAAGGATGAATTCGAAACCATGTACTTCTTGTTCTTTTGTAATTAAAATATTTTTCATTCAAGAGAGGTGATGGATTCATATTCATAACTTTAAGGCATAGACACTTAGACACTAATGATCATGTAATAAGACACAAATATAAATAAACATAAAGCTCAAAAATTGAAAAACAGGAAAATAAATAAATAAGGAGATTAAGGAATGAGTCCACCTTAGTGAGGGTGGCGTCTTCCTCTTCTTGAAGAATCAATGGTGCTCTTGAGCTCCTCTATGTCTCTTCTTTGTCTTTCTTGCTCCTCCCTCATAGCTCTTTGATCTTATCTAATTTCATGGAGGATGATGGAGTGCTCTTGGTGCTCCACCCTTAGTTGTCCCATGTTGGAACTTAATTCTCCTAGGGAGGTGTTGATTTGCTCCCAATAATTCTGTGGAGGAAAGTGCATCCCTTGAGGCATCTCAGGGATTTCATGGTGAGGAATCTCCTCATGCTCATGTTGAGGTCCATGATCTCTTGTTTGATCCATCCTTTTCTTAGTGATGGGCTTATCCTCTTCAATGAGGATGTCTCCCTCTATGTCAATTCCAGCCGAATTGCAGAGGTGGCATATGAGGTGAGGAAAGGCTAACCTTGCCCAAGTGGAGGACTTGTCAGCCACCTTGTAGAGTTCTTGAGGTATAATCTCATGAACTTCCACCTCCTCTCCAATCATGATACTATGGATCATGATGGCCCGATCTATAGTAACTTCAGACCGGTTGCTAGTAGGAATGATTGAGCGTTGAATGAACTCTAACCATCCCCTAGCCACTGGTTTGAGGTCATGCCTTCTTAGTTAAACTGGCTTGCCTCTTGAGACAATTTTCCATTGAGCTCCTTCCTCACATATGTCTATGAGGACTTGGTCCAACCTTTGATCAAAGTTGACCCTTCTTGTGTAGGGGCATGCGTTCTCTTCCATCATTGGCAAGTTGAACGCCAGCCTTACATTTTCCGAACTAAAATCTAAGTATTTCCCCCGAACTATAGTAAGCCAATGCTTTGGATTCGGGTTCACACTTTGATCATGGTTCCTAGTGATCCATGCGTTTACATAGAACTCTTGAACCATTAGGATCCCGACTTGTTGAATGGGGTTGGTGAGAACTTCCCAACCTCTTCTTTGGATCTCAAGTCGGATCCCCGGATACTCATTCTTTTTTAGCTTAAAAGTAACCTCAGGGATCACTTTCTTCTTGGCCACAACTTCATAGAAGTGGTCTTGATGGACCATTGAGATGAATCTCTCCATCTTCCATGACTCAGAGGTGGAAGCAATTGCCTTCCCTTTTCTCATTCTAGAGGTTTCTCTGGCCTTAGGTGCCATTAATGGTTATGGAAAAAAAAAAGCTATATTTTTTACCACACCAAACTTAAAATATTTGCTCGTCCCCGAACAAAAGAAGAAAGAAAAATAGTAGAAGAAGAAGAAAATGGAGGAGATGGAGGGTGAGGTATTTTCGGCCAAGGGTGAATTTAGGGTTGTGTTGTGTGAAAATGAAGAAGTAATGAGGGGTTTATATAGGAGTGGGGGGAGGGTGAAGTTTTGGCCATTAGGGTTGGGTTTGGGAGGGAAATTAGTTTGAATTTGAAGGTAGGTGTGGTTTTTGGGGAAGGGAGGATGGATGTGAGTGGTGAAGAGGTGATGGGGAAGAGTGATTGAGTTGATTGGTGAAGGGTATTGAAGAGAGTCATGAAAAGGTGTAAAGAGGAGAGAAGAAGGGTAGGTGGGGGTCCTGTGGGGTCCACAGATCCTGAGGTGTCAAGGGTTTTTCATCTCTCCACCTTTTAGACGTGTAAAACACCCTATACATGCAATCCTGGCGTTTAACGCCAGACTACTGCCTGTTTTTGGTGTTAAATGCCACTTCCATGCTCTGTTCTAGCGTTTAACGCCAGGTAGATGCTGGTTTCTGACGTTAAACGCCAGCTTTGTGCCTGTTTCTGGCGTTAAACGCCAAACAGATGCTTGTTTCTGGCGTTTGAATGCCAGACTGCTCTCCTCCAGGGTGTGCTATTTTTTCTGCTGTTTTTCATTTTGTTTATGATTTTTCAGTAGTTTTTGTGACTCCATGATGAGCGGATATTTTATACACTTTTTGGGGTTAATTTCATGTAGTTTTTAGTATGTTTTAGTTAGTTTTTAGTATATTTTTCATTAGTTCTAGGAAAAATTCATATTTCTCGACTTTAATATGAGTTTGTGTGTTTTTTTGTGATTTTAGGTAATTTCTGGCTGAAATTGAGGGAGCTGAGCAAAAATCTTATTCAGGTTGAAAAAGGACTGCTGATGCTGTTGGATTCTGACCTCCCTGCACTCGGAAAGGATTTTCTTGAGCTACAAATGTCCAATTGGTGCACTCCTAATTGCGTTGGAAAGTAGACACCAAGGGCTTTCCAGTAATATATAATAGTCCATACTTTTCTCAAGGATAGATGATGTAAACTTGCGTTCAACGCCAGTTCCATGTTGCAGTCTGGCGTTAAACGCCAGAAACAGGTTACAAATTGGAGTTAAACGCCAGAAACAGGTTACAACCTGGCGTTTAACGCCAGAAACAACCTAGGCACATGTAAAGCTTTAAGTCTCAGCCCTAGCACACACCAAGTGGGCCCCAGAAGTGGATTTCTGCACCATCTATCTTAGTTTACTCATTTTCTGAAAACTTAGGTTACTAGTTTAGTATTTAAACAACTTTTAGAGATTTATTTTGTATCTCATGACATTTTAGATCTGAACTTTGTACTCTTTGACGGCATGAGTCTCTAAACTCCATTGTTGGGGGTGAGGAGCTCTACTGTGTCTCGATGAATTAATGCAATTACTTCTGTTTTCCATTCAAACATGTTTGTTTCTATCTAGGATATTTATTCACACTTCAATATGATGAATGTGATGATCCGTGACACTCATCACCATTCTCAACCTATGAACGCGTGCTTGATAACCACCTCCGTTCTATATTATATTGAATGAGTATCTCTTGGATTCCTTAATCAGAGTCTTCGTGGTATAAGCTAAAATCCATTGGCAGCATTCTTGAGAATCCGGAAAGTCTAAACCTTGTCTGTGGTATTCCAAGTTGGATTCAGGGATTGGATGACTGTGACGAGCTTCAAACTCACAAGGGTTGGGCGTAGTGATAGACACAAAAGGATCAATGGATCCTATTCCAGCATGAGTGAGAACCGACAGATGATTAGCCGTGTGGTGACAGCGCACCTGGACCATTTTCACTGAGAGGACGGATGGTAGCCATTGACAACAGTGATCCACCAACATACAGCTTGCCATAGGAGGAACCTTGCGTGCGTGAAGAAGAAGACAGGGGGAAAGCAGAGATTCAGAAGACAAAGCATCTCCAAAACTCCAACATATTCTTCATTACTGCAGAACAAGTATTTATTTCATGCTCTTTTATTTTTCGCAATTCAAACTGATAAATATAATTGATATCTTGACTAAGAGTTACAAGATAACCATAGATTTCTTCAAGCCAACAATCTCCGTGGGATTCGACCCTTACTCACGTAAGGTATTACTTGGACGACCCAGGGCACTTGCTGGTTAGTGGTACGAGTTGTGAAAAGTGTGATTCACAATTTGTGCACCAAGTTTTTGGCGCCATTGCCGGGGATTGTTCGAGTTTGGACAACTGACGGTTTATTTTGTTGCTTAGATTAGGAAAAATTTTTCTTTTTGGTTTAGAGTCTTCTATTATTGTTTTTGGTTGAATTTTAAAAAAAAAAATCCTTATTTTCTCTTTTTAATTGTTTTCGAAAATTTTTATAAGCTAAAAATTGTGTTTTTCTGTTTGAGTTTAGTTTCGTATTTTAAGTTTGGTGTCAATTGCATGTTTTTATTTTCTTTTAAATTTTCGAATTTGTGTTCTTTGTTCTTTCTTAATCTTCAAGTTATTCTTGTTTATTTTCCTTGTTTGATCTTTAGTTTTTCTTGTTCTGTGTATTTTCTTGTTTTTCTTGTGCTTTTTCAAAATATCAGTTTTCAAAAAAAAAAATCTTTATTTATTAAATACCTTATTAAAACACATTATATTTATAGCTCAATCGGCTAGAGCGTTATACTTATGTTCTTGGTAATTGGCTATCTTCTTTTTAAAACTTTTTCAAAAATAATTTTTCTTTGAATAAATCTTGTGCCAAACTTTAAGTTTGGTGTTCTCTTGTTGATTTTTCTTTAGTTTTCGAAAATTTTATTTTGGTTTTCTAAAAATTTTAAGTTTGGTGTTCTATCTTCATGTTCTTGTTGTTCTTGTGAATCTTCAAGGTGTTCTTGAGTCTTCCTTGTGTTTTGATCTTAAAATATTTAAGTTTGGTGTTCCTTGGTGTTTTCCCTCCAAAATTTTCGAAAATAAGGAACATTAGATCTAAAAATTTTAAGTTGTGTGTCTTTTGTGTGTTTTTCTCTTTCATCATAAAATTCAAAAATAAAAAAATATATATTTTCTCTCTATTTTAAAGTGAATTTTTGAAAATTGCTTTTAAAATTCAGATTTCTATTTCAAAATCTAAAATCTTTTTCAAAAATCATATCCAAAGTTTTTCAAATCTTCTTAATTAAGTAATTATTTTAGTTTTAAAACTTTTTATTCTTAATTTTCGAAATCTATATTTAATTTCTAGTTATTTTATTTCATTTTTTTTATTCATTCTCTTTTTATAAAATAAAAATAAAAATATATTTTAATTGCAATTCACATCAATTTCCTTCTCTCCATCATGGACCTAAGTAGAAATGAACAGTCCAGAAGGATTCTGGGTCATATGCTAACCCCACTACTGCTTTATATGGGAGCAGTATCTGTATACCCTCCATTGGAGTCAGTAGCTTTGAGTTGAATCCTCAGCTCATTATCATTGTACAGCAAAGTTGCTTGTATTCTAGTCTTCCACAGGAAGAACCTACAGAGTTTCTGGAACAATTTTTACAAATTGCTGACACAGTACATGATAAGAAAGTAGATCAGGATATCTACAGATTATTACTATTTCCATTTGCTATAAAAGACCAAGCTAAGAGGTGGTTAAATAACCAACCTAAGGCTAGCATAAGGACATGGAAATAGCTGTTAGAAAAATTCCTGAATCAATACTTCCCTCCAAAACAGATAACACAGCTAAGGCTGGACATCCAAGGCTTTAAACAAGGAGATAATGAATCTCTTTATGATGCCTGGGAAAGATACAGAGAGATGCTAAGAAAATGCCCCTCTGAAATGTTTTCAGAATGGGCGCAGTTAGACATCTTCTATTATGGGTTTACAGAGAGAGCTCAAATTTCTCTAGATCACTCAGCTGGTGGATCTATACACATGAGAAAGACAATTGAAGAGGCTCAAGAGCTTATTGATACAATTGCCAGAAATCAGCATCTGTACCTAAATAGTGAATCTTCCATGAAAGAAGAGGCTAAAACAGTAACTGCTGAACTCAGTCCTGCAGAACAAATTACTGAATTCAATCAGCAATTAGACTTTCTAACAAAACAGCTGGTCGAATTCACGGAGATACTACAAGACACAAGAATGGCTAATATAAATATGGAGGTACAGTTGAAGCTAACAGAACAACAGTTATCAAAACAAATAATAGAAGAGTGCCAAGCAGTTCAATTAAGAAGTGGGAAAACATTAAATACCTCACTTCAAGGCAGCAGGAAGCCAAGAAATGAACAAACTGCTATCCAAAATCCCTCAGAGGACAGTAAGAGCCCAGAGAGGAATAACTCTGGCGTTCAAACGCCAGAAACAAGCAAGGAGTTGGCGTCAAACGCCGAATGGAAGCTCAGTTCTGGCGTTCAAATGCCAGGAACAAGTAAGGAGTTGGCGTCCAACGCCAATCCAGCTTCTAACCCTGGCATTCAAATGCCAGTGAGGGATCAGACATACACAAGTGCTGATAACAACCCCTCTAAAAAGGCTTCTCCAACCACCTCTGTAGGAAATAAACCTGCATCAACTAAGGTTGAGGAATATAAAGCCAAGATACCTTATCCTCAAAAACTCCGCCAAGAGGAGCAGGATAAGCAATTTGCTCGCTTTGCAGATTATCTCAGGACTCTTGAAATAAAGATTCCGTTTGCAGAGGCAATTGAGCAAATACCTTCTTATGCCAAGTTCATGAAAGAGATCTTGAGTCATAAGAAGGATTGGAGAGAAACTGAAAGAGTTCTCCTCACTGAAGAATACAGTGCAGTCATTCTGAAAAGCTTTCTAGAAAAGCTTAAAGATCCCGGGAGCTTTCTGATACCATGCATATTAGAGGGTAATTGCACCAAGACAGCTTTATGTGATCTTGGGGCAAGCATCAACCTAATACCTGCATCCAATATCAGAAAGCTTGGTTTAACTGAAGAAGTTAAACCAACCCGGATATGTCTCCAACTTGCTGATGGCTCCATTAAATACCCATCAGGCGTAATTGAGGACATGATTGTCAGGGTTGGGCCATTCGCCTTTCCCACTGACTTTGTAGTGCTGGAAATGGAGGAGCACAAGAGTGCTACTCTCATTCTAAGAAGACCTTTCCTAGCAATTGGACGAACTCTCATTGATGTCCAAAAGGGGGAAGTAACCCTGAGAGTCAATAAGGATGAGTTTAAGTTGAATGCTGTCAAGGCCATGCAGCATCCAGACACACCAAAAGACTGCATAAAAGTTGATCTCATTGACTCTTTGGTAGAGGAGGTCAACATGGCTGAGAGTCTCGAATCAGAGCTGGAAGGCATCTTTAAAGATGTTCAGCCTGATTTAGAGGGTTCAGAGAAATTGAAAGAGCCTCTGAGACTTCCTCAGGAAGAGGAGAAACCTCCTAAACCCGAGCTCAAGCCATTACCACCATCCCTGAAATATGCATTTCTGGGAGAAGGTGACACTTTTTCAGTGATCATAAGCTCTGCTTTAAACTCACTGGAAGAGGAAGCACTAATTCAAGTGCTAAGTGACCTTAAGGGCATAAGCCCAGCTAGATGCATGCACAAAATCCTATTGGAGGATGATGCTAAGCCAGTGGTTGAACCACAGAGGCGGCTAAATCCAGCCATGAAGGAAGTGGTGCAGAAAGAGGTCACCAAATTACTAGAGGCTGTGATTATTTATCCTATTTCTGATAGCCCCTGGGTGAGCCCTGTTCAAGTTGTTCCCAAGAATGGAGGCATGACAGTGGTTCATAATGAAAAAATGAACTGGTTCCTACAAGAACAGTTACAGGGTGACGCATGTGTATTGACTACAGAAGGCTCAACACGGCCACCAGAAAGGATCATTTTCCTTTACCATTCATAGACCAAATGCTAGAGAGACTAGCAGGTCATGAATATTACTGCTTTTTGGATGGTTATTCAGGTTACAACCAAATTGCAGTAGATCCTCAGGACCAGGAGAAAACAGCATTCACATGTCCTTTTGGAGTATTTGCTTACAGAAGAATGCCTTTTGGTCTGTGTAATGCACCTGCAACCTTTCAGAGGTGCATGCTTTCTATCTTCTCCGATATGGTTGAGAAGTTTTTGGAAGTCTTCATGGATGAATTTTCAGTATTTGGAGACTCATTCAGCTCCTGCCTTGATCATTTAGCACTTGTTCTGAAAAGATGCCAAGAGACCAACCTAGTTTTAAAATGGGAAAAATGTCACTTTATGGTGACTGAAGGAATTGTCCTTGGGCATAAAATTTCAAACAAGGGAATAGAGGTGGATCAAGCTAAAGTGGAAGTAATTGAAAAATTACCACCACCTGCTAATGTTAAGGAAATCAGAAGCTTTCTGGGGCATGCAGGATTCTACAGGAGGTTTATAAAGGATTTTTCAAAAATTGCAAAACCCCTGAGTAATTTGCTAGCTGCTGACACGCCATTTGTGTTTGACACAGAGTGTCTGCAGGCGTTTGAGACTCTGAAAGCTAAGCTGGTCACAGCACCAATTATTTCTACACCAGACTGGACTTTACCATTTGAACTAATGTGTGATGCCAGTGACCACGCCATTAGTGCAGTACTGGGGGTAGAGGCATGACAAGCTTCTGCATGTCATTTATTATGCTAGCCGTATTTTAAACGATACCCAGAAAACTTACACAACCACAGAAAAAGAATCGCTTGCAGTGGTTTATGCCATTGACAAGTTTAGATCATACTTAGTAGGATCAAAAGTGATTGTGTACACTGACCATGCTGCTCTTAAATATCTACTCACAAAGCAGGATTCAAAACCCAGGCTCATAAAATGGGTGTTGCTTCTGCAAGAGTTTGATATAGAAATAAGAGACAGAAAAGGGACAGAGAACCAAGTGGCTGATCATCTGTCCCGGATAGAACCAGTAGAAGGGGAGTTCCCCCCCTCTATTGAGATCTCTGAGACCTTTTTGGATGAGCATTTGTTTGCCATTCAGGAAACACCATGGTTTGCAGACATTGCAAACTATAAAGCTACAAGGTTTATACCCAAGGAGTACAGCAGGCAACAAAAGAAAAAACTAATTACTGATACAAAGTACTACTTGTGGGATGAATCCTATCTCTTTAAGAGATGTGCAGACGGAATAATCCGTAGGTGTGTGCCTAGAGAAGAAGCACAGAGGATCTTATGGCATTGCCATGGATCACAATATAGAGGCCATTTCGGAGGTGAGCGAACAGCCACCAAGGTCCTCCAATGTGGCTTCTACTGGCCTACACTCTATAGGGATTCTCGAGAGTTTGTACGTAACTGTGACAGTTGCCAAAGAGCTGGTAATCTGCCTCATGGTTACGCCATGCCTCAACAGGGAATCTTGGAGATTGAGTTATTTGATGTATGGGGAATTGACTTCATGGGACCTTTCCCACCATCATACTCAAACACTTATATTCTGGTGGCGGTCGACTATGTATCAAAATGGGTAGAAGCCGTTGCCACACCCACCAATGATATTGAAACAGTGCTGAAGTTCCTCCAGAAACATATCTTCAGCAGGTTTGGTGTCCCTAGAGTACTAATCAGTGATGGGGGCACTCACTTCTGCAACAAACAGCTTTACTCTACCATGGTCCGGTATGGGATTTGCCACAAGGTGGCGACTCCATATCATCCACAGACAAATGGGCAAGCTGAAGTTTCTAACAGAAAACTAAAAAGAATCCTGGAACGGACTGTAAGTACCCGTAGAAAGGATTGGGCACGAAGCTTGGATGATGCTCTGTGGGCTTACAGAACAGCATTCAAGACTCCTATAGGGACCTCTCCATACCAACTTGTGTATGGTAAGGCCTGTCATCTGCCCGTGGAACTGGAACATAAGGCCTACTGGGCAACCAGATTCCTAAACTTTGATGCCAAATTAGCTGGAGAAAAAAGATTGCTCCATCTGAATGAGCTAGAGGAATTCAGATTTACTGCTTTCGAAAATGCCAAGCTTTATAAAGAGAAAACAAAAAGGTGGCATGACAGAAAGCTGTCATCTAGAGTCTTTGAACCAGGACAAAAGGTTCTGTTGTTTAACTCTAGGCTCAGGCTATTCTCCGGGAAACTGAAATCCTGGTGGAGGGAACCATATGTGATTACAAGTGTATCACCATATGGTTATGTGGAGCTTCAAGACTTTGATTCTGATAAGAAGTTCATTGTTAATGGACAGAGAATCAAGCACTATCTTGAAGGCAATGTTGAGCAAGAGTGCTCAAGGCTGAGGCTAGATTAAAAGCTCAGCAAGGTCCAGCTAAAGACAATAAAGAAGCGCTTGCTGGGAGGCAACCCAGCCATTAGCAAAACTTTTTCTATTGTTTTATTTTATTTTAAATTCATTTTATTTATTTTTAAAATATATGAGCTTAATATTAACAAGTTAAAAAATCAATTGCATAAGTCCACAGGGTTACAGAAGAATTCAGAGCACGAAACAGGAAACAGGAGCTCACTGGCAAGAAAACGCCAGTAAGAGACACAATTGGGCGTTTAACGCCAGTAAAGATAGCCATCTGGGCATTAAACGCCAGAAAGAAGCAGCTTCTGGGCGTTTAACGCCAGATTTACAGCATTTTGGGCATTCAGAAAAACGCCCAGTGACAAAGGGGTTTCTGGCATTTAACGCCAGCTAGAAGCAACAGCTGGGCGTTAAACGCCCAAACCAAGCACCAACTAGGCATTAAACGCCCAAAACATGCAGCAGTTGGGCGTTTAACGCCAGGATTGTGGGGAGTAGGCAATTTCGTTTTCAATTCAAATTTTTTCCATTTTTTATGTTTCAATTCATGATTTCTTGCATAAACATGTTACAAATCCTAATTTTTCAAATCTTTTTTCAAAAGATATCAAATGTATCTTAATTCATAAACCCTTTTTCCTCTTCAAATTATTTTCAAATCCTTTTCAAAACAAATCTATCTCTTTTCCCTCTAAAATTTTTTCAACTCATCAATATCTTTTTCAAATCTTCACATCATCTTTTTCAAAATCCAGATTTATCTTTTTCAAATATCTTTCATATCTTTTCAATTTTAAATCACATATTTTCCTATCATACTTATCTTTTCCAAATCACTTTTTCTATCATATCTTTTTCAAATAATTTTCGAAACCCACCCCCCTTCCCTTTAAATTTTGGTTCGGCCTCTCCCCCTCTCCTCCACAAGTTGCGCTTGGCTCTCCCTCTTTCCCCTTCTTTCTTTTCTTTTGCTTGAGGACAAGAAAACCTCTAAGTTTGGTGTGTTTATCCGTGATCACTAAACCAATACCCACTAAGATCATGGCTCCTAAGGGAAAATAAACCGACTCAAGAGGCAAGAAAGAGAATATTCCAAAACCACTTTGGAATCAAGGGAAGTTCATAACCAAAGAACATTCAGACCATTTTTACAAAAAAATGAGTCTAAGGTGAGTGATCCTGGAAGTTAAATTCGATCTGAAAGAAGATGAATATCCGGGAAGTCTTAGCTAATCCTGAAACAAAGGTAGGAAGAAATATGGTTCAGGAATTCTATGCTAATCTGTGGCAGACGGACAGGCAGAGAATAGCTAGAACCGTATTCTATGACTATAGAACTCTAGTCAGAGGGAAGATTGTTCACACCCACCCTGACAAAATAAGGGAGATCTTCAAGCTGCCTCAACTGCAAGATGACCCTGACTCCTTCAATAGGAGAATGATGAGATCAAACCTGGGCTTGGATAAAATCCTAGAGGACATATGCCTCCCTGGAGCCAAGTGGACAACTAACACAAAGGGTGCCCCGAACCAACTCAAGAGAGGAGATCTCAAACCAGTCGCCAGAGGCTGGCTGGACTTCATTGGGCGCTCTATTCTGCCCACTAGCAACTGCTCTGAGGTCACCATCAGAAGAGCAGTGATGATTCATTACATTATGCTGGAAAAAGAAGTGGAAGTTCATCAGCTGATTGCTTGTGAGCTTTACAAAATTACAAACAAGAACTCCAAAGATGCCAAATTGGCCTATCCAAGCTTAGTCTCTCTGTTATGTAAAGATGCTGGGATAAAAATGGGACTAGATAAGTATATCTCAGTTGAGCAACAAATCACCAAAAAGTCTATGGAAGGACAACAAGTGCAGGACGACCCCATCAAGAGAAAAGCACAGGAGTTCCTCCCAGAAATCCCTCAAATTGAATACTGGGAGCACCTAGAAGCATCTGTCACCAAGTTGCAAGAAGCTGTTGATCAACTGAAGGAAGAACAGCAAAATCAAAACAGCATGCTCTGCAAACTACTTAGAGAACAAGAAGAGCAAGGGCGTGAACTGAAGGAATTAAAGCATCAGAAACTATCTCTTGAAGGGCCAAGCACTCCACAGACTAAAGAGGCATCCACCTCCCAAATTCAAGGTTGTTGAGTTCTAATCTTAGCCTTAACTCTGTGATAATTGTTCTTATTTGAATTTTACCTTAGAAATTATATATGAGTAGTAGTAATTAGTATCTATATTTTGATTTTATCTCCAATTAAGCTATAATTTATTTTTCTCATCATCATTAAACATGAATAAAATAGCAGATTTTCTTTAGAATAAGGAGGTAATATTTTTCGAGTTTTTAATAAGAAAAATTCTAATTATTTACATGTGGTGGCAATACTTTTTGTCTTCTGAATGAATGCTTGAATAGTGCATATGTCTTTTGAATTTGATGTTTATGAATGTTAAATATGTTGGCTCTTGAAAGAATGATGGAAAAGGAAAAATGTTATTTGATAATCTGAAAAATTATAAAAAAAATTGATTCTTGAAGCAAGAAAAAGCAGTGAATACAAAAGCAAAAAAAAAAAAAAAAAAAAAAAGAGAAAAATCAAGCAGAAAAAGCCAATAGCCCTTAAAACCAAAAGGCAAGGGTAATAAAAAGGATCCAAGGCTTTGAGCATCGGTGGATAGGAGGGCCTAAAGGAATCAAATCCTGGCCTAAGCGGCTAAACCAAGCTGTCCCTAACCATGTGCTTGTGGCGTGAAGGTGTCAAGTGAAAACTTGAGACTGAGCGGTTAAAGTCAAGGTCCAAAGCAAAAAGAAGGGTGTGCTTAAGAACCCTGGACACCTCTAATTGGGGACTTTAGCAAAGCTGAGTCACAATCTGAAAAGGTTCACCCAACTATGTGTCTGTGGCATTTATGTATCCGGTGGTAAGACTGGAAAACAAAGTGCTTAGGGCCACGGCCAAGACTCATAAAGTAGCTGTGTTCAAGAATCAACATACTGAACTAGGAGAATCAATAACACTATCTGAATTCTAAGTTCCTATAGATGCCAATCATTCTGAGCTTCAATGGATAAAGTGAGATGCCAAAACTGTTCGGAAGCAAAAAGCTACTAGTCCCACTCATCTAATTAGAATCTGAGCTTCATTCAAAAACTCTGAGATATTATTGCTTCTTGAATTATTTGTATTCTATTTTATTTGTCTAGTTGCTTGGGGATAAGCAACAGTTTAAGTTTGGTGTTGTGATGAGCGGATATTTTATACGCTTTTTGGGGTTAATTTCATGTAGTTTTTAGTATGTTTTAGTTAGTTTTTAGTATATTTTTCATTAGTTCTAGGCAAAATTCATATTTCTGGACTTTACTATGAGTTCGTGTGTTTTTCTGTGATTTCAGGTAATTTCTGGCTGAAATTGAGGGACCTGAGCGAAAATCTTATTCAGGCTGAAAAAGGACAGCTGATGTTGTTGGATTCTGACCTCCCTGCACTCGGAATAGATTTTCTTGAGCTACAGAAGTCCAATTGGTGCGCTCCTAATTGCGTTGGAAAGTAGACATCTAGGGCTTTCCGGCAATATATAATAATACATACTTTTCTCAAGGATAGACGACGTAAACTGGCGTTCAACGCCAGTTCCAGGTTGCAGTCTGGCGTTAAACGCCAGAAACAGGTTACAACCTGGCGTTTAACTCCAGAAACAGCCTAGGCACGTGTAAAGCTTAAGTCTCAGCCCCAGCACACACCAAGTGGGCCCCAGAAGTGGATTTCTACACCATCTATCTTAGTTTACTCATTTTCTGAAAACCTAGGTTACTTGTTTAGTATTTAAACAACTTTTAGAGATTTATTTTGTATCTCATGACATTTTAGATCTGAACTTTGTACTCTTTGACGGCATGAGTGTCTAAACTCCATTGTTGGGGGTGAGGAGCTCTGCTGTGTCTCGATGAATTAATGCAATTACTTCTGTTTTTCATTCAAACATGTTTGTTTCTATCTAGGATATTTATTCGCACTTCAATATGATGAATGTGATGATCCGTGACACTCATCACCATTCTCAACCTATGAACGCGTGCCTAACAACCACTTCTGTTCTACATTAGATTGAATGAGTATCTCTTGGATTCCTTAATCAGAGTCTAAGTGGTATAAGCTAGAATCCATTGGCAGCATTCTTGAGAATCTGGAAAGTCTAAACCTTGTCTGTGGTATTCCGAGTAGGATTCAGGGATTGGATGACGGTGACGAGCTTCAAACTCACAAGGGTTGAGCATAGTGACAGACGCAAAAGGATCAATAGATCCTATTCCAGCATGAGTGAGAACTGACACATGATTAGCCGTGCGGTGACAGCGCACCTAGACCATTTTCACTGAGAGGACGGATGGTAGCCATTGACAACGGTGATCCACCAACATACAGCTTGCCATAGGAAAAACCTTGCGTGCATGAAGAAGAAGACAGGGGGAAAGCAGAGATTCAGAAGAAAAAGCATCTCCAAAACTCCAACATATTCTCCATTACTGCAGAACAAGTATTTATTTCATGCTCTTTTATTTTTCGCAATTAAAACTGATAAATATAATTGATATCCTGACTAAGAGTTACAAGATAACCATAGATTGCTTCAAGCCAACAATCTCCGTGGGATTCGACCCTTACTCATGTAAGGTATTACTTGGACGACCCAGTGCACTTGCTGGTTAGTGGTACGAGTTGTGAAAAGTGTGATTCACAATTTGTGCACCACTCCACATGATCATCAACCTAATAAAACACGAAATAACAATAGAAGATAAATAAATATAATTAGATAACATTGGGTTGCCTCCCAACAAGCGCTTCTTTAATGTCAATAGCTTGACAGTGAGCTCTCATGGAGCCTCACAGATGTTCAGAGCATTGTTGGAACCTCTCAACACCAAACTTAGAGTTTGAATGTGGGGGTTCAACACCAAACTTAGAGTTTGGTTGTGGCCTCCCAACACCAAACTTAGAGTTTGACTTTGGGGGCTTTGGTTGACTCTGCAATGAGAGAAGCTTTTCATGCTTCCTCTCCATGGTTACAGAAGGAGATCCTTGAGTTTTAAACACAAGGTTGTCCTCATTCAGTTGAAGGATCAATTCTCCTCTGTCCACATCAATCACAGCTCTTGCTGTGGCTAGGAAGGGTCTTCCAAGGATGATGGATTCATCCTCATCCTTCCCAGTGTCTAGGATTATGAAATCAGCAGGGATGTAAAGGCCTTTAACCTTTACTAGCACGTCCTCTACTTGTCTATAAGCTTTTTTTATTGAGTTGTCTGCCATCTCTAATGAGATTCTGGCAGCTTGCACCTCAAAGATTCCCAGTTTCTCCATTACAGAGAGTGGCATGAGGTTTATCCTTGACCCAAGGTCACATAGAGCCTTCTCAAAGGTCATGGTGCCTATGGTACAAGGTATTAAGAACTTTCCAGGATCCTGTTTCTTCTGAGGCAATGTCAGTTGATCCAGATCACTCAGTTCATTGATGAGCAAGGGAGGTTCATCTTCCCAAGTCTCATTACCAAATAATTTGGCATTCAGCTTCATGATTGCACCAAGGTACTTGGCAACTTGCTCTTCAGTGACATCTTCATTCTCTTCAGAAGAAGAATACTCATTAGAGCTCATGAATGGCATAAGAAGGTTCAATGGAATCTCTATCGTCTCTAGATGAGCCTCAGATTTCTTCGGTTCCTCAGAGGAAAACTCCTTGTTGATCACTGGACGTCCCAAGAGGTCTTCCTCACTGGGATTCACGTCCTCTTCCTCCCTTGTAGGTTCGGCCATGATGGTTAAATCAATGGCCTTGCACTCTCTTTTTGGATTCTCTTCCGTATTGCTTGGGAGAGTACTAGGAGGAGTTTCAGTGACTCTTTTACTCAGCTGGCCCACTTGTGCCTCCAAATTTCTAATGGAGGACCTTGTTTCATTCATGAAACTTAAAGTGGCCTTAGATAAATCAGAGACTATATTTGCTAAGCTAGATGGATTCTGCTCAGAATTCTCTGTCTGTTGCTGAGTGGATGATGGAAAAGGCTTGCTATTGCTAAACCTGTTTCTTCCACCATTATTAAAGCCTTGTTGAGGCTTTTGTTGATCCTTCCATGAGAAATTTGGATGATTCCTCCATGAGGGATTATAGGTGTTTCCATAGGGTTCACCCATGTAATTCACCTCTGCTATTGCAGGGTTCTTAGGATCATAAGCTTCTTCTTCAGAAGATGCCTCTTTAGTACTGTTGGATGATTCCTTCAATCCATTCAGACTCTGAGAGATCATATTGACTTGCTGAGTCAATATTTTATTCTTAGCCAATATGGCATTCAGAGTATCAATTTCAAGAACTCTCTTCCCCGTAGGCGTCCCATTATTCACAGGATTCCTTTCAGAAGTGTACATGAACTGGTTATTTGCAACCATGTCAATGAGTTCTTGAGCTTCTGTAGGCATTTTCTTTAGGTGAATGGATCCACCTGCAGAATGGTCCAGTGACATCTTTGATAGCTCAGACAGACCATCATAGAATATATCCAGGATGGTCCATTCTGAAAGCATGTCAGAAGGACACTTTTTGGTCAGTTCCTTGTATCTCTCCCAAGCTTCATAGAGGGATTCACCTTCTTTCTGTTTGAAGGTTTAAACAACCACTCTAAGCTTACTAAGCTTTTGAGGAGGAAAGAACTTGACTAAGAAAGCCGTGACCAGCTTATCCCAAGATTTTAGGCTATCCTTAGGTTGAGAGTCCAACCATATTCTAGCTCTGTCTCTTACAGCAAATGGGAAAAGCATAAGCCTGTAGACCTCGGGATCAACCCCATTGGTCTTAACAGTATCACAGATCTGCAAGAATTCAGTTAAAACTGAAAAGGATCTTCAGATGGAAGTCCATGAAACTTGCAGTTCTATTGCATCAGAGAAACGAATTGAGGTTTAAGCTCAAACTTGTTTGCTCCAATGGCAGGAATTGAGATGCTTCTTCCATGTAAATTGGAATTTGGTGCAGTAAAGTCACTAAGCATCTTCCTTGCATTGTTATTATTTTCGGCCATGTTTCCTTCTTTTTCAAAAATTTCTGTCAGATTTTCTCTAGAGAATTGTGCTTTAGCTTCCCTTAGCTTCCTCTTCAGAGTCCTTTCAGGTTCAGGATCAGACTCAACAAGAATGTTCTTATCCTTGTTCCTGCTCATATGAAAAAGAAGAAAATAGAAAAGAAAATATGGAATCATCTATGTCACAGTATAGAGATTCCTTATGCAAGTATAAGAAGAGAAGAATGTAAGACGGAGAGGAGGTAAAATTCAAACACGGAGAGGAAGATGGGATTCGAATTTTGGGTGGAAGAGAAGTGTTAGTAAATAAATAAAATAATTAGAAAGAGATGAGGGGAAGAGAATTTTGAAAATTAAATAAATTAAAATAAAATTATTTTTGTTTTTAATTTAAAATCAAAGTTAGAATTCGAAAATTAAAAAGAAAAATGAAATTGAATTAAATTAAAGTTTAAAACATTTAGTTAATTAAAAGGGATTTTGAAAAAGAGGGAAGGGATTTTCGAAAATTAGAAAGAGAGAGTTAGTTAGGTAGTTTTGAAAAAGATATGATTTAAATAGTAAACTTTTAAAATCAAACAAAAAGTCAAGTAGTTAATTGGAAAAGATTTGAAAATCAATTTTTGAAAAGATAAGAAGTTAGAAAAGAAGTTAGAAAAGATTTTGAAATTAATTTTGAAAAAGATGTGATTGAAATTTATTTTGAAAAAGATTTGATTTTGAAAACTAAAGTTGATTACTTGACTAACAAGAAACAAAAAGATATGATTTTAAAATTTAAAGATTGAACCTTTCTTGATAGGCAAGTAACAAACTTAAAAATTTTGAATCAATCACATTAATTGTTAGCATTAATTTTGAAAATATGAATTAGAAATAAGAAAAAAGATTTTGAAAATCAATCATAAAGTTTTCGAAAATATGAAAGAAAAAAGATTTGATTTTTGAAAAAGATTTGAAAAAGATAGAATTTTTAAATTGAAAATTTGGTTTGACTCATAAAAAACAACTAAATTTTAAAAAGTTTTGAAAAAGTCAACTCAAATTTTCGAAAATTTATGAGAAAATAAAGGAAAGATATTTTTTTATTTTTGAATTTTAACAAGGAAAGAGAAAAACATCAAAAAGACTCAATGCATGAAAATTTTGGATCGAAACAAAGGAAACATGCAAGAACACCTTGAATGCAAAGATGAACACCAAGAACACTTTGAAGATCATGATGAACATCAAGTATGTATTTTTGAAAAATTTTCAATAAAAGAAAACATGCAAGACACCAAACTTAGAAATTTTTTTAATATTTAGACACTAAGAATTCAAGAATGCATATGAAAAACAAGAAAAGACACAAAACAAGAAATTTTAAAGATCAAACAAGAAGACTTATCAAGAACAACTTGAAGATCATGAAGAACATCATGCATGAATTTTCGAAAATTTTTTTTTAGGAAAAGTTAAAAAAAATATGCAATTGACACCAAACTTAAAATTTGACTCTAGACTCAAACAAGAAACATAAAATATTTTTGGTTTTATGATTTTGTTAAAAACTTTTTTTTTTTTGAATTTTTCGAAAATTATTTGGAAAAAGAAAATAAGAAACTCAAAATTTTTAATAAAGATTCCAGGAATCATGCAATGTTAGTCTAAAGCTTCAGTCTAAAGAGATTAGACAGGGCAGAACAAGCTTCAGCAGGACATTACATACAACAGCCAAATTGATGGGAATCAACTGACTCCTGTGATGATAAAAGCATCATCTGAAACTCTAGAATTCATTCTTAAAAATTCTGAAGAACATAGAATAATTTTTTTTTTTTTTGAAAATTTTTCAAAAATAAAAATAATCAAAACATAAAGCTTAAAATTAAAATAAAATTACCTAATCTGAGCAACAAGATGAACTGTCAGTTGTCCAAACTCGAACAATCCCCGGCAACGGCACCAAAAACTTGGTGCACGAAATCGTGATTGTTCATTCCTTGGTAACGGCACTAAAAACTTAATACGCACGTTCATAATTTTAGTTCTCTTCACAATTTCGATACAACTAACCTGCAAGTGCACTGGGTCGTCCAAGTAATAAACCTTACGTGAGTAAGGGTCGATCCCACGGAGATTGTCAGCTTGAAGCAAGCTATGGTCACCTTGTAAATCTCAGTCAGGCGGATTCAAAAGGTTATAGAGTTTTAATAATTAAAAGATAAATAAAACATAAAGTAGGATAGAGATACTTATGTAATTCATTGGTGAGAATTTCAGATAAGCATATAGAGATGCTTTCGTTCCTCTGAACCTCTGCTTTCCTGCTGTCTTCATCCAATCATTCCTACTCCCTTCCACGGCAAGCTTTATGTAGGGCATCACCGTTGTCAATGGCTACATCCCATCCTCTCTGTGAAAACGGTCGAATGCGCTGTCACTGCATGGCTAATCATCTGTCGGTTCTCGATCATACTGGAATAGGATTTACTATCCTTTTGCGATTGTCACTACGCCCAGCACTCGCGAGTTTGAAGCTCGTCACAGCCATCCCTTCCCAGATCCTACCCGGAATACCACAGACAAGGTTTAGACTTTCCGGATCTCGAGAATGGCCATCCATGGGTTCTAACTTATACCACGAAGACTCTAATTTCTCGGACTCGGTCCTCTGTATTAGATATCCAAGAGATACTCATTCTAGCTTGTTTGCATGTAGAACGGAAGTGTTTGTCAGGCACGCGTTCATAGGTGAGAATGATGATGAGCGTCACATAATCATCACATTCATCATGTTCTTGGGTGCGAATGGATATCTTAGAATAGGAATAAGCTTGAATTGAATAGAGAAACAATAGTACTTTGCATTAATTCATGAGGAACAGCAGAGCTCCACACCTTAATCTATGGTGTGTAAAAACTCTACCGTTGAAAATACATAAGTGATGAGGGTCCAGGCATGGCCAAATGGTCAGCCCCCAAAACGTGATCAAAGGATCAAAAGACAATCCAAAGATGTAAATACAATAGTAAAAAGTCCTATTTATACTAAACTGGTTACTAGGGTTTACAAAAATGAGTAAATAATGCAGAAATCTACTTTTGGGGCCCACTTGGTGTGTGCTTGGGCTGAGCATTGACCTTTACACGTGTAGAGGCTTCTCTTGGAGTTGAACGCCAATTTGTAACCTGTTTCTGGCGTTTAACTCCACTTTGCAACCTGTTTCTCGCGTTTAACTCTAGAATACAGCATGGAACTGGCGTTCAACGCCAGTTTGCATCGTTTAAACTCGGGCAAAGTATAGACTATTATATATTGCTGGAAAGCCCTGGATGTCTACTTTCTAACGCAATTATGAAAGCGCCATTTGGAGTTCTGTAGCTCCAGAAAATCCATTTTGAGCGCAGGGAGGTCAGAATCCAACAGCATATGCAGTCCTTCTTCAACCTCTGAATCTGATTTTTGCTCAGGTCCCTCAATTTCAGCCAGAAAATACCTGAAATCACAGAAAAACACACAAACTCATAGTAAAGTCCAAAAATATGAATTTTAATTAAAAATTAATAAAAATATACTAAAAACTAACTAAATCATCCTAAAAACTATGTAAAAACAATGCCAAAAAGCGTATAAATTATTCGCTCATCACAAAGCGAATGGAATTAAGTAACAATACAACCTCTTGGTGGTTCCTTCTAGTTGCTCTCAGCTAATGGTGTGTATTACTTCCAAGAGATTGATTGAATTCCTGCAAGTTATTGGAAGTTGCTTGTCTCCCAAGCACTTGAGAGATTGTTAGCATGCATGTATATTTGTAGGATTTTGAACTGAGATTGGTGTGTGAACACCAAACTTAGTTTCTTGCGTTATACAGCAAATTAAGTCTTATGCGGAAAACATCAAGTACTTTTATTTAAGGATGTAAATTTTGAACCATAAAACAACTATGAACTAGATAGCAGACGAAAAACTAGAAAACAAACAACTTTTATGTAATTTCTCTGATTGTTTGGAGCTGATAACTAGTTATGCTAAGAGTGCAATATGTTCTTAATGAAATCATGGTGGAACACCAAACTTAGATTTACACATTCACTCTTAAGTTTCTTTGGTGTGCAACACCAAACTTAGCTCTTTGCAATGCAGAGAATCTACTTTTTTATTGAACTTAACTAGGGAAAGATAATTACCTTTGGTTGGGTTGCCTCCCAACAAGCGCTCTTTTATCATCATTAGCTTGACGTTCGGTCTTTGTCAGGGTGGATTGTAGTGTCTTAGGTCTTCTCCCCTTATAGTGAAGCAGTCTCCACTTGATTCCTTGATGATCTCTACATGCTCTAGGGAGAGGACCTTTCTTATGGTAAACACTTGAGGTAATTGAGATGGAATGATTGGAAGATGGGTGCGGTTGGTGGATGGTGGGCTGATATCACCTTGTCTCCAAGGGAAAAACCCTCTGTAGGAATCTTCTTATTTCTTCATCCCCTTGGCAATTTCTTCATAACTCTTTCCTCTTCTTTTAGTGGTTCTCCAGTGATTATTGTGTCATGGGATTCCTCATTAATTGCTCTTCCCAACTCTTGTTGCTTTAGTGCTTTATTGAGTTCTTCTGGTTGCTGTATCTCTTGAAATTCTTGCTTATTCAACAAGGACTGTTTTAAGGGTTCAGCTGCTGATCCACTGTTGCTTTCCTTTGTGCACATGTTGCTGTGATCATCCTTCGGCTCTTTAGGTTCTAGTTCAGACTCAGATGTAGGTTTGAAAACATGGAAGGTGAGATATTAATCATGTATTCTCAGGATTAACTCGCCTTGTTCCACATCTAGCAGGGCTCTAGCAATGGCTAGAAATGGTCTCCCCAGGATAATGGGATGGAGGTAACTTTCCTCTATGTCCAGAACAACAAAGTCAGTGGGAAGGAAGTAGTTTTCCACTTTCACTAATACATTTTCGACTACTCCTTCTGCTTGCTTCTGAGTTTTATCTGCTAATTGGATGATTACATCCGTGGGTCTTAGCTCATTGATATGCAACTGCTTCATAACTGATAGAGGCATCACATTTATGCTAGCTCCTAAATCACAAAACCCTCTGTCAATTTTTGTTTCTTCTATGGCACAGGGAATATGAAAGCTCCCTGGATCTTTTTCTTCAGGAGTACATCCTTTTTTATGAGGGCACTACATTCTTTGTTCATTGTTACTGTTTGTCCCCCTTTTAAGGTTCCTTTCTTCGTCAGCAGCTCTTTCATGCACTTGATGTGTATGGGCATCTGTTGGAGAATTTTGATGAAGGGGATGTTGACATTGAGAGATGCAAACATATCTAGGAATCTTGAGTATGACCTTTCTTTCTCGCCCCCTCTGAGCCTCTGAGGAAATGGTGCCTTTGGCACATAAGGTTTTGGAATTTCCTCCCTTGTTGATTCTTTCCTTTGTATAGATCCAGTTCCTTGTTTTTTTTTTTTCAAGTTGCTCTGGGAACTTCCTTGGTTGTGCTCTGTTGGCTTGTTGGTATCTTCTTCCAGGATTTCTTCATTTGCAAGGGTAACTATCTTACACTCTTCCCATCTCACCTTCTTCATTTTCCCTCTTGGATTTTTCTCAGTGTCACTTGAAAAACTATCAGTGGACTTCAGAGTTTGCTGTGAAAGATGTCCTACCTGAGATTCGAGATTCTTAAGAACCTCCCCCCGACTTTTTATACTACCTCTCACATCTTCCCTTAATTTTTTCATGTCTTCAGACTCCTTGCAAAGGTTTGCAAGCACAGCTTCCATTTTTGCCATTCTGTCCTCATCATGTGGTGATGGTTAGCTGAAATTAGGGTGTTGGGAGTGGTTATTATGGCTTTGATATGGTGGCAGTGAATAAGTGTTTGTGTGGTCTGATATGGTCTTTGGTTTGATTTTTGGTTAGTGGAGTTGTTATACTAGGTTGGATTGTGTGGTCTATGATCTTGGCCTTGGTTTTGTTGGTTTTCCCACCCCAAGTTTGGCTGGTTTCTCCAACCAGAGTTATAGGTTTTAGAGTATGGATCATTAGCTTGCCTAGATGAATTTTGAAGGTAATTAGCTTCCTCCCAGTTAACTCTTTCTTTTGTGTCTAGCACATCTTGAGGTGATGGTTGAGTATGGATACCTGCAGCCTGATTCTTCTCCATTTGCTTGATCAATTCAGCCAGTTGCTTGGTGATCATCTTATTCTGGGCCAAGATTACATCCATATGGTTTAATTCCAAGACTCCCCTATTGTTGCTTCTGTCTGAGGCATAAAAATACTCATTGTCAGCCACTGTCTCTACAACATCAATGGCTTCTTCAATGGTCTTCTTCTTGTTTAGGGAACCTCCAGATGAGTGGTCGTAGCTTTCTTTGATTCATGATTCAGTCCTTCGTAAAAGATATGAATTTGTACCCACTCATTAAACATATCAGGGGGGCATTTCCTTGTCAAATCCTTGAATCTCTCCCAGGCTTCATAAAGAGTCTCACCATCCTGCTGTCTGAATATCTGCACTTCAGTTCTTAGCCTGTTTACCTTTCGTAGAGGGTAGAACCTTGTTAAGAATCTGTTCATTGCATCTTCCCAGGTGGTCATGCTTTCCTTAGGAAAGGATTCCAGCCATTTTGATGCTTTGTCCCTCAAAGAAAATGGAAACAGTAGCAATCTATAGGTGTCAGGATGAACACCATTAGATTTAACTGTGTCATATCCTTTGGAATTTAGTGAGATGCTTTTGGGTACTTCCTCCAAAAGAGCAGTTATTTTGTACAAGAGTTATGAGCTGAGGCTTCAATTCGAAATTATTAGCCTGGATAGTTGGCTTTTGAATGCTGCTACCACAGTTTCCTGGGTTTGGGTTAATGTAGGAACCCAGAACTCTCCTCTCTTGTCCAACAGGGTTGGCTCCACCTCTTTTGGCATGATTGTTCACCTCCCCTTCATGAGGGTTTTTCATATCATCATCCATGGTCATATCCAAGTCTTCCTCCTCTTCTTCTGCACCAACAACCCTCTTTCCTCTTGCTTCCCTCCTTAATCTTAAGAAGGTTCTTTCTGGTTCACTATCAAATGAGGTTGAAACCTCTCTTCTACCTGTCATACAAGTAGTACAACAAGCAGTAACCAGCAAGTGAAGAATTTCACAATTAATGAAAAAGTGTGGTTAGAGCAATTGATGTAATTAATCAAACAGTTAGTGAGTTAGTGAGTTAGTTTGCTGGAAAGTAAAGAAGTAAGAAAAATCAAAGAGACATAACTAAAAATTGAAGAGAACAAAATGAACGACTGGAAGTAAAATTTAATAAATCAAACAAAAAGAAAAGTGCTCAATCTAGTTATCCTCCAATTTAGTAATTGTCAATACAAAACCAATCCCCAGCAACGACGCCATAAACTTGATTCACCCAGAAACTGTCTCTCAACAAATTTCCTACCGGCAAGTGAACCGGATTGTCGTCAAGTAAAAACTCACTATAGAGTGAGGTCGAATCCCACAGGGATTGGTTAGTTGATCAATGTTAATTGAAAAATTTTTCTAGTTGAGCTAAATCGAAATTGAAATTGGGATTGCAGTAAGTAAAATTTGGCAGGAAACTTAAATTGCAAGAATTAAATGACAGAAGTTAAATTGCATGAAATTAAATGACAGAATCTTAAGTTGTAAGAAATTAAATGGGAATGGAGATTTAGCATGAAATTAAAGAAGTGGAATATAAAAGAATGGATAGATCAAAGATGGGGAAGCTCATTGGGGTCAAGAGATGTGATAATTCTCCGGATCAAATTCGTTTTAATCTCTTTCTCAATCAATGCATTCATTGATCTCCTTGGTAATCTTAAGTGATTAGATCCCAATTCCTTGGCAATCTAATCTCTCTAAGCATGAATAATTTCCGAATTCCTTGATTTAAGTGCTCATGGGAAGAGATGAAGTTTGGTCACTGATTATACCACACAAATTCATAGATCAAAGTGTTGGTAGGATTACATGTCACTATATCCATCCACACCCCAATCTAATCCAATGTGAGAAAGTAATTCTAGCATGATCTCCTCATTCCTCTTCCATGGTTCCGAGGAGATCCAATTATAAATAGCTTCTTTCCCAAGATAACTATCCAATTGGATGAAGAACGAAAGCTTTCTAGTCAAATCAAGAGAAAAGAAAGAAGAAGAAGAATGAAAACTAGTATTGATCCATTGAATTTACACAGAGCTCCCTAACCCAATGAAAGGGGTTTAGTTGTTCATAGCTCTCAGAATGGAAATTGGAATTGAAAGATACATTCCTGGAAATTAAAATTGAACAGAAAAGTGAAAAGTGCAGTCAGTGTAAAAAAATGCAAAAAGGTCCCTTCTAACTTAAATTCTAAACTATTTATACACTTTCTTCCATTGATCTTCAATCTCTGAATTGGGCTTTTGGCCTTGATGGAATTGGGTTGAAATGGCTCCAATTGGTTTCCCTTATTGTTGAGAAGAGATCTATTTGAATTACAGAGTCCTAGTGCTCAAGTTGGAGTTGATGTTTGATCCCAACATTGACTCAAATGCTTTTCAAAAAAACAGATAAATTTTGCTGTCATTGGCGTTTGACTCAACGTTGGAGGGCCAACGTTCTGCTATACCACGCGTACGCGTGCACCATGCGTGCGCGTGAAGGCTGAGATTTTGCTTTCTCACGCATGTGCATACACCACGCTTACGCGTGAATTGCCCTTTTTCCTATCGACGCGTACGCATCACTGACGCGTATGGGTGGATTCAAGTTTTTCAATTCCAAATTTTGGGCTTGGCATCACGGACGTTGGAGGCAGCGTTTGAGGCAACGTTGGACCTCCAACGTTCGTTTTGTGACGCGTACGCATGACCCACGCATACGCGTGGATGTTCAATTTTGCAATTCCAGGGGTGCGCGTGACTCACGCTTGCGCGTGGATATAGAAATTTTGCCGTACGCGTCGCTCAAAAAACTTTCAGCTCCAGAATTGAAAATTTTCTCATAACGTTGGTGGTAACGTTGAATGCCCAACGTTCCCTCAAAGGTGAGCACCAGCAAATCATGCAGAGGGTTGCTCTGCCTCTCTTCCAGCGTTTGAGACAATGTTGGTGGTCCAACTTATGCATGAATTCCTATCCCAATTGCTTACTTATAACTCAAGAAAGTGCATAAAACCTGTTAAAAACCAAGAAAAAGGCTAGTGAAACTAGCCCAAGATGCCCTGGCATCACTCATACTCCAATTCTACAAAAAACTTGCCTAAAGCCCGTACTGACTTAAGCGTCGGAGTCTCTTGCAAGTACCACCACCCACTGGTGATCAAGGATTGAACAGCTCCTCCGCTACAACAAGTTAGACACGGCAGCTATAACCGGACTAGAAGGTCTCACCCGAGAGCGACCACTCTGTTTCAGGTAACCCACGAAACATTGGCGCCATTGCCGGGGAACCTAGAAGTCATTCCAAACATCATGGCAGATAGCACTCCTAACAACGAACATGCTTCCGGATTGGAAAACCGAACACAGAACACAGAAATCTTAGATACCATCCGTGACCAGCAAGACCGCCTTAAACAACTTGAATAAGGAGCCAAACGACAACGAGAAGTTGAGCAGGATCTACGAAGAGAAACAAGACGGCGTAAGGAGCTGGAGGAAAAACTCCAAAAGCCCGAAGCCGACCTCAAAGCTAAGACTGCACGATTTGAACGTGAAACTAGTCCCCACAGAGAACAAGACCCGTTCACAAAGGAAATCATGAGAGCTAAAGTTCCAAAAGATTTCAAGGCTACCGACATGACCCTATACGATGGAACTACTAATCTGAGGCACCACCTCAGCAACTTTAGGAGCCGGATGTATCTCATGGATGTCTCGGATGCAACCCGCTGCAAAGCTTTCCTAACTACCCTCACCAAAACAGCTATAAAGTGGTTCGATAGCCTACCACCAAGATCGATCACAAGCTTCGACGACCTCGCCAGAAAATTCCTAGCCAGGTTCTCTATACAAAAGGATAAAGCCAAGCACGCTGGTGCACGAAATTGTAATTCACACTTTTCACAATTCGTACCACTAACCAGCAAGTGCACTGGGTCGTCGAAGTAATACCTTACGTGAGTAAGGGTCGATCCCACAGAGATTGTTGGCTTGAAGCAAGCTATGGTTATCTTGTAACTCTTAGTCAGGATATCAATTATAATTATCAGTTGACTTGCAAATGAACAAGAGAGCATGGATTAAATAATACTTGTTATGCAGTAATGGAGAATATGTTGGAGTTTTGGAGATGCTTTGTCTTTTGAATCTCTGCTTTCCCCCTGTCTTCTTCTTCACGCATGCAAGGTTCCTCCTATGGCAAGCTGTGTGTTGGTGGATTATCGTTGTCAATGGCTACCATCCGTCCTCTCAGTGAAAATGGTCCAGGTGCGCTGTCACCGCACGACTAATCATCTGTCGGTTCTCACTCATGCTGGAATAGGATCCATTGATCCTTTTGCGTCTGTCACTATGCCCAACCCTTTTGAGTATGAAGCTCGTCACAGTCATCCAATCCCTGAATCCTACTCGGAATACCACAGACAGGGTTTAGACTTTTCAGATTCTCAAGAATGCTGCCAATGGATTCTAGCTTATACCTCGAAGACTCTGATTAAGGAATGCAAGAGATACTCATTCAATCTAATGTAGAACGGAGGTGGTTGTCAGGCACGCGTTCATAGGTTGAGAATGGTGATGAGTGTCACGGATCATCACATTCATCAAATTGAAGTGCGAATAAATATCCTAGATTGAAACAAACATGTTTGAATGGAAAATAGAACTAATTGCATTAATTCATCGAGACACAGCAGAGTTCCTCACCCCCAACAATGGAGTTTAGAGACTAATGCCGTCAAAGAGTACAAAGTTCAGATCTAAAATATCATGAGATACAAAATAAATCTCTAAAAGTTGTTTAAATACTAAACTAGTAACCTAGGTTTTCAGAAAATGAGTAAACTAAGATAGATGGTGCAGAAATCCACTTCTGGGGCCCACTTGGTGTGTGCTGGGGCTGAGACTTAAGCTTTACACATGCCTAGGCTGTTTCTGGAGTTAAACGCCAGGTTGTAACCTGTTTTGGGCGTTTAACTCCAACTTGTAACCTGTTTCTGGCGTTTAACGCCAGAATAAGGCAGAGAACTAGCGTTGAACGCCAGTTTGCGTCGTCTAACTTCGGGCAAAGTATAGACTATTATATATTGCTGGAAAGCCCTGGATATCTACTTTCCAACGCAATTGAGAGTGCACAATTTAGACTCCTTTTTCAACAGCATCTGGAGTCCTTTTTCAGCCTCTGAATCAGATTTTGCTCAGGTCCCTCAATTTCAGCTAGAAATTACCTGAAATCACAGAGAAATACACAAACTCATAGTAAAGTCCAGAAATGTGATTTTTATTTAAAAATTAATAAAAATATACTAAAAATTAATCAAATCATACTAAAAATTATGTAAAAACACTGCCAAAAAGCGTATAAATTATCCGCTCATCACAACACCAAACTTAAATTGTTGCTTGTCCCCAAGCAACTGAAAATCAAATAGGATAAAAAGAAGAGAGTATACTATAAATTCCAAAATATCAATGAAACTTAGCTCCAATCAGATGTGCGGGACTAGTAGTTTTTTGCCTCTTGAATAGTTTTGCAATCTCACTTTATCCATTGAGGTTCAGAATGATTGGCATCTATAGGACCTCAGAATTCAGATAGTGTTATTGATTCTCCTAGTTCAGTATGTCTATTCTTGAACACAGCTACTTTATGAGTCTTGGCCGTGGCCCTAAGCACTTTGTTTTCCAGTATTACCACCGGATACATACATGCCACAGACACATAACTGGGTGAACCTTTTCAGATTGTGACTCAGCTTTGCTAAAGTCCCCAATTAGAGGTGTCCAGGGTTCTTAAGCACACTCTTTTCTCCTTTTTTTTTCTTTGGACATTGACTTTAACCGCTTAGTCTCAAGTATTCACTTGACATCTTCACGCCACAAGCACATGGTTAGGGACAGCTTGGTTTAGCCGCTTAGGCCGGATTTTATTCCTTTAGGCCCTCCTATCCACTGATGCTCAAAGCCTTGGATCCTTTTTATTACCCTTGCCTTTTGTTTTTAAGGGCTATTTGCTTTTTCAGCTTGCTTTTTCTCTTTTTTTTTTGCCATTTTCTTTTTTTTTTTGTGCAAGCTTTTGTATTCACTGCTTTTTCTTGCTTCAAAAATCATTTTTATGATTTTTCAGATTATCAAATAATATATCCTTTTTCATCATTCTTTCAAGAGCCAACAATTTTTAACATTCATAAACAACAAATTCAAAAGACATATGCACTGTTCAAGCATTCATTCAGAAAACAAAAGGTATTGTCACCACATCTAAATAATTAAACTAGTTTCAAGGATGAATTCGAAACCATGTACTTCTTGTTCTTTTGTAATTAAAACATTTTTTTATTTAAGAAAGGTGATGGATTCATAGGATGTTCATAACTTTAAGGCATAGACTCTAATCTTTATTTATTATTTATTGGAAATAATATAAATTAAGCATAAAAGCAGACACTTAGCAATAAAAGAAAAGAAACTAAAGACATAAAGACAAATGACTCTAATTTTAATACTCATAGACTCTTAAAATAGATAAAAGGTTATCACAGAGTTAGGACTCAACAACCTTTGCTTTGGGAGGTAGATGCCTCTTTAGTCTGTGGAGTGCTTGGCCCTTCAAGAGATAGCTTCTGGTGCTTCAGTTCTTTCAGTTCACGCCCTTGCTCTTCTTGTTCGCTAAGCAGTTTGCAGAGCATGCTGTTTTGATTTTGCTGTTCTTCCTTCAGTTGATCCATAGCTTCTTGCAGCTTGGTGATAGATGCTTCTAGGCGCCCCCAGTATTCAAATTGAGGAATTTTTGGGAGGAACTTCTGTACTCTCGTCTTGATGGGATCGTCCTGCACTTGTCCTTCCATTGACTTTTTGGTGATTGGTTGCTCAACTGAAATATACTCATCTACTCCCATCTTTACTCCATCATCTTTACATAACAGTGAGATCAAGCTTGGATAAGCCAATTTGGCATCTTTGGAGTTCTTGTTTGCAATTTTGTAAAGCTCACAAGAAATCAGCTGATGAACTGCCACTTCTTTTTCCAGCATAATGCAATGGATCATCACTGCTCTTTTGATGGTGACCTCAGAGCGGTTGCTAGTGGGCAGTATAGAGCGCCCAATAAAGTCCAGCCAGCCTCTGGCGACTGGTTGAGATCCCCTTTTTTGAGTTGGTTTGGGACACCCTTTGTGTTGGTTGTCCATTTGGCTCCAGGGAGGCATATGTCCTCTTGGATTTTGTCCAAGATCTGATTTGGTCTCGTCATTCTCCTATTAAAGGAGTCTGGGTCATCTTGCAGTTGAGGCAGCTTGAAGATCTCTCTTATTTTGTCAGGGTGGGTGTGAACAATCTTCCCTCTAACCAGAGTTCGATAGTCATAGAATACGGTTCCAGCTATTTTCTGCCTGTTTGTTTGCCACAGATTAGAGTATAATTCCTTAACCATGTTTCTTCCCACCTTTGTTTCAGGATTAGCTAGGACTTCCCAGCTCCTGTTTCGAATTTGCTCTTGGATCTCCGGATATTCGTCTTCTTTCAGATCGAATTTAACTTTCGGGATCACTGACCTTAGACCCATTATTTTGTAGTAATGGTCTGAATGTTCTTTGGTTAAGAACTTCCCTTGATTCTAAAGTGGTTTTGGAATATTCTCTTTCTTGTCTCTTGAGTTGGTTTGTTTTCCCTTAGGAGCCATGATCTTGGTGGGTATTGGCTTAGTGATCACGGATAAACACACCAAACTTAGAAGTTTGCTTGTCCTCAAGAAAAAGAAAAGAAAGGAGAGGGATAGAGGGAGAGCCAAGTTCGAATTGTGGAAGAGAGGGGGAGGCCGAACGAGGATTTAAAGGGAAGGGGGGTGGGTTTTTGAAAATCTTTTAAAAAGATATGATAGAAAATGTAATTTGGAAAAGATAAGTAAGATAGGAAAAGATGTAATTTAAAATTGAAAAGATATGAAAGATATTTGAAAAAGATAGATTTGTTCTAAAAATATTGTGAAGATTTGAAAAAGATATTGATGAGTTTGAAAAAATTTTGAAAACGATAGATTTGTTTTGAAAAAGGATTTGAGAAGAGGTTGAAGAAGAATTGAGAAAGATTTAATTTTAGGATTAAGATATTTGAAAAAAAAATTTTTGAAAAAAAAAAAGGTTGAAAAAATGAAAGTATGGGAACATGTTTATGCAAGAAAAATGGATGGACATATGAAATTTTGAAAAACAATCCAAGTTGGGAACAAAAACTTCCTCCCCTCCACAATCCTGGTGTTAAACACCCAACTGCTGCATGTTTTGGGCGTTTAACGCCCCTCTGTAGCTTCTTTTGGGAGTTTAACGCCCAGCTGTTGCTTCTGGCTGGCGTTAAACACCAGAATTCCTTTGTCACTGGGCGTTTTTCCTGAACGCCTAGGACGCTGCAAGTATGGCGTTAAACACCGAGAATTATACCCATTCTGGCGTTTAACACCCAGAAAGGTATCATTACTGGCGTTAAACGCCTAGTAGATGCTTCTTTTGGGCGTTTAACGCCCAATTCTACCTCTTACTGGCGTTTTCTTGCCAGTGAGCTCCTTTTTCCTGTTTTGTGCTCTGAATCCTTCTGTAACCTTGTGAACTTATGCAATTGATTCTTTACCTTGAAGATTATTACTATTGAACTTATATAATTTAAAAATAAATAAAATGAAGAATAGAATAAAATAAAATAAGAGAAAAAGTTTTGCTAATGGCTGGGTTGCCTCCCAGCAAGCGCTTCTTTATTGTCTTTAGCTGGACCTTGCTGAGCTTTTAATCTAGCTTCAGCCTTGAGCACTCTTGCTCAACATTGCCTTCAAGATAATGCTTGATTCGCTGTCTATTAACAATGAACTTCTTATTAGAATCAATGTCTTGAAGCTCCACATAGCCATATGGTGACACACTTGTAATCACATATGGTCCCCTCCACCGGGATTTCAGTTTCTCGGAGAATAGCTGGAGCCTAGAGTTAAACAGCAGAACCTTCTGTCCTGGTTCAAAGACTCTAGTGACAGCTTTCTGTCATGCCACCTTTTTGCTTTCTCTTTGTAAAGCATGGCATTTTCAAAAGCAGTGAGTTTGAATTCCTCTAGCTCATTTAGCTGGAGCAATCTTTTTTCTCTAGCTAATCTGGCATCAAAGTTTAGGAATCTGGTTGTCCAGTAGGCCTTATATTCCAGTTCCACGGGCAGATAACAGGCCTTACCATACACAAGTTGGTATGGAGAGGTCCCTATAGGAGTCTTGAATGTTGTTCTGTAAGCCCATAGAGCATCATCCAAGCTTCTTGCCCAATCCTGTCTACGGGTACTTACAATCCGTTACAGGATTCTTTTTAGTTCTCTATTAGAGACTTCAGCTTACCCGTTTGTCTGTGGATGATAAGGAGTTGCCACCTTGTGACTAATTCCATACCGGACCATAGCAGAGTAAAACTGTTTGTTGCAGAAGTGGGTGCCCCATCACTAATTAGTGCTCTAGGGACACCAAACCTGCTGAAGATATGTTTCTGGAGGAACTTCAGCACTGTCTTAGTATCATTAGTGGGTGTGGCAATGGCCTCGACCCATTTGGATACATAGTCGACTGCCACCAGAATATAAGTGTTTGAGTATGATGGTGGGAAAGGCTCCATGAAGTCAATACCCCATACATCAAACAACTCAATCTCCAAGATTCCTTGTTGAGGCATGGCGTAACCATGAGGCAGATTACTAGCTCTCTGGCAGCTGTCACAGTTACGTACAAACTCTCGGGAATCTCTATAGAGGGTAGGCCAGTAGAAGCCACATTGGAGGACCTTGGTGGCTGTTCGCTCACCTCCGAAATGGCCTCCATATTGTGACCCATGGCAATGCCATAAGATCTTCTGTGCTTCTTCTCTAGGCACACACCTTCGGATTATTCCGTCTGCACATCTCTTAAAGAAATAGGGTTCATCCCACAAGTAGTACTTTGCATCAGTAATTAATTTTTCTTTTGTTACCTGCTGTACTCCTTGGGTATGAACCTTGCTGCTTTATAGTTTGCAATGTCTGCAAACCATGGTGTTTCCTGAATGGTGAAAAAATGCTCATCCAGAAAGTTTTTAGAGATCTCAATAGAGGGAAAGGATGCCCCTTCTACTGGTTCTATCCGGGACAGATGATTAGCCACTTGCTTTTCTGTCCCTTTTCTATCTCTTATTTCTATATCAAACTCTTGCAGAAGCAACACCCATCTTATTAGTCTGGGTTTTGAATCCTGCTTTGTTAGTAGATATTTAAGAGCAGCATGGTCAGTGTACACAATCACTTTTGATCCTACTAAGAATGATATAAACTTGTCAATGGCATAAACCACTGTAAGCAATTCTTTTTCTGTGGTTGTGTAATTTTTCTGGGCATCATTTAAAACACGGCTAGCATAATAAATGACATACAGAAGCTTGTCATGCCTCTGCCCCAATACTGCACCAATGGCATGGTCACTGGCATCACACATTAGTTCGAATGGCAATGTCCAGTCTGGTGCAGAAATAACCGGTGTTGTGACCAGCTTAGCTTTCAGAGTTTCAAACGCCTGCAGACACTCTGTGTCAAACACAAATGGCATGTCAGCAGCTAGCAGATTGCTCAGAGAATTTACGGTTTTTGAAAAATCCTTTATAAACCTCCTAGAGAATCCTGCATGCCCCAGAAAGCTTCTGATTGCCTTAACATTGGCAGGTGGTGGTAATTTTTCAATTACCTCTACCTTAGCTTGATCTACCTCTATTCTCTTGTTCGAAATCTTGTGCCCAAGGACAATCCTTTCAGTCACCAAAAAGTGACATTTTTCCCAGTTTTAAACCAAGTTAGTCTCTTGGCATCTTTTCAGAACTAGTGTCAGGTGATCAAGACAGGAGCTGAATGAGTCTCTATATACTGAGAAGTCATCCATGAAGACTTCCAGAAAATTTTCCACCATGACAAAGAAAATAGAGAGCATGCATCTCTGAAAAGTTGCAGGTGCATTACACAGCCCAAATGGCATCCTTCTATAGGCAAATACTCCAGATGGACATGTGAATGCTATTTTCGCTTGATCTTGGGGATCTACTGCAATTTGGTTGAAGCCTGAATAGTCATCCAAAAAGCAGTAATAATCATGACTTACTAGTCTTTCTAGCATCTGGTCTATGAATGGTAAAGGAAGATGATCCTTTCTGGTGGCTGTATTGAGCCTTCTATAGTCAATACACATGCGCCACCCTGTAACTGTTCTTGTTGGAACCAGTTCATTTTTTTCATTATGAACCACTGTCATGCCTCCTTTTTTGGGGACAACTTGGACAGGGCTCACCCAGGGGCTATCAGAAATAGGATAAATAATCCCAGCTTCCAGTAACTTGGTGACCTCTTTCTGCACCACTTCCTTCATGGCTAGATTTAGCCACCTCTGTGGTTGAACCACTGGCATAGCAGCGTCCTCCAATAGGATCTTGTGCATACATCTTGCTGGGCTGATGCCCTTAAGATCACTTATGGACCACCTAAGAGCTATTTTGTGTGTCCTTACCACTTGAAGTAGTGCTTCCTCTTCCAGGGGATTTAAAGCAGAGCTTATGATCACCGGAAAAGTGTCACCTTCTCCCAGAAATGCATATTTCAGGGATGGTGGTAATGGTTTGAGCTCGGGTTTAGGAGGATTTTCCTCTTCCTGAGGAAGTTTCAGAGGCTCTTTCAATTCCTCTGAATCCTCTAGAACAGGCTGAACATCTTTAAAGATGTCTTCCAGCTCTAATTCGAGACACTCAGCCATGTTAATCTCCTATACTAAAGAGTCATTAAGATCAACTTTCATGCAGTCTTTTGGTGTGGCTGGATGCTGCATGGTTTTGACAGCATTTAACTTAAACTCATCCTCATTGACTCTCAGGGTTACTTCCCCCTTTTGGATCTGTAACAGCCCAGACCACCCGCTACCATGATATTGTCCGCTTTGGCACATAAGGCCTCACGGTTTTGCCTTTGACGATAGGGATGCTAGCCGAAGCCCCCCACACTCACTCGTCAAAACGCATCATACTAGGGAGAGGTATCCACACCCTTATAAGGCATGCTTCGTTCCCCTCCCCAACCGATGTGGGCCTTACAATCCACCCCCCTAAGGGAGTCCAGTGCCCTCGCTGGCACATCGATCCGGGTTCTTGCTCTGATACCATCTGTAACAGCCCAGACCACCCGCTAGCATGATATTGTCCGCTTTGGCACACAAGGCCTCACGGTTTTGCCTTTGACGATAGGGATGCTAGCCGAAGCCCCTCACACTCACTCGTCAAAACGCGTCATGCTAGGGAGAGGTATCCACACCCTTATAAGGCATGCTTCATTCCCCTCCCCAACCGATGTGGGCCTTACAATCCACCCCCCTAAGGGAGTCCAGCGCCCTCGCTGGCACATCAATCCGGGTTCTGGCTTTGATACCATCTGTAACAGCCCAGACCACCCGCTAGCATGATATTGTCCGCTTTGGCACACAAGGCCTCACGGTTTTGCCTTTGACGATAGGGATGCTAGCCGAAGCCCCCCACACTCACTCGTCAAAATGCATCATGATAGGGAGAGGTATCCACACCATTATAAGGCGTGCTATTGTAAGGCCCACATCGGTTGGGGAGGGGAACGAAGCATGCCTTATAAGGGTGTGGATACCTCTCCCTAGCATGACGCGTTTTGACGAGTGAGTGTGGGGGGCTTCGGCTAGCATCCCTATCGTCAAAGGCAAAACCGTGAGGCCTTGTGTGCCAAAGCGGACAATATCATATTAGCGGGTGGTCTGGGCTGTTACAGATGGTATCAGAGCCAGAACCCGGATCGATGTGCCAGCGAGGGCGCTGGACTCCCTTAGGGGGTGGATTGTAAGGCCCACATCGGTTGGGGAGGGGAACGAAGCATGCCTTATAAGGGTGTGGATACCTCTCCCTAGCATGACGCGTTTTGACGAGTGAGTTCCTAGAATGAAAGTAGCACTCTTGTGCTCCTCCATTTCCAGCACCACAAAGTCAGTGGGAAAGGCGAATGGCCCAACCCTGACAATCATGTCTTCAATCACGCCTGATGGGTATTTAATGGAGCCATCAGCAAGTTGGAGACATATCCGGGTTGGTTTGACTTCTTCAGTTAAACCAAGCTTTCTGATAGTGGATGCAGGTATTAGGTTGATGCTTGCCCCAAGATCACATAAAGCTGTCTTGGTGCAATTACCCTCTAATATGCATGGTATCATAAAGCTCCCAGGATTTTTAAGCTTTTCTAGGAAGCTTTTCAGAATGACTGCACTGGATTCTTCAGTGAGGAGAACTCTTTCAGTTTCTCTCCAATCCTTCTTATGACTCAAGATCTTTTTCATGAACTTGGCATAAGAGGGTATTTGCTTAAGTGCCTCTGCAAATGGAATCTTTATTTCAAGAGTCCTGAGATAGTCTGTAAAGCGGGCAAATTGCTTATCCTGCTCCTCTTTGCGGACATTTTGAGGATAAGGCATCTTGGATTTGTATTCCTCAACCTTAGTTGCTGCGGGTTTACTTCCTACAGAGGTGGTTGGAGAAGCCCTTTTAGAGGGGTTGCTATCAGCACTTGTGTGTGTCTGATCCCTCACTAGCGTTTGAATGCCAGGGTTAGAAGCTTGATTGGCATTGGACGCCAACTTCTTACCTGTTTCTGGCGTTTGAATGCCAGAACTGAGCTTCCATTCGGCGTTTGACGCCAGCTCCTTGCCTGTTTCTGGCATTTGAACGCCAGAACTGCGCGTGGGTTGGACGTTTAACGCCAGCTTTGCATTCTTTTCTGGCGTTTGAACGCCAGAGTTATTCCTCTCTAGGCTCTTACTGTCTTCAGAGGGATTTTGGATAATATTCTGCTCATCCTCTGTCAGTTATTCTTTCCTTGGCTTTCTGCTGCTCTGAAGTGAGGTATTTAATGTTTTTCCACTTCTTAATTGAACTGCCTGGCACTCTTCTGTTATCTGCTTTGATAACTGCTGTTTTGTCTGATTCAATTGTGCCTCCATATTTTTATTAGCATTTTTAGTGTCTTGTAGCATCTCCTTGAATTCTGCTAACTGTTTTGTTAGAAGGCACAATTGTTGATTGAGTTCAGCAACTTATTTTGGAGGACCAAGTTCAGTAGACACTGCTTTGGCTTCTTCTTTTATGGAGGACCCACTACTTATGTACAGATGCTGATTTCTGGCAACTATATCAATAAGCTCTTGAGCCTCTTCAATAGTTTTTCTCATGTGTATAGATCCACCAGCTGAGTGGTCTAGGGACATCTGAGCTCCTTCTGTAAGCCCATAGTAGAAGATGTCTAATTGCACCCACTCTGAAAACATTTTAGAGGGGCATTTCCTTAGCATCCCTCTATACCTCTCCCAGGCATTATAAAGGGATTCATCATCCTCTTGTTTAAAGCCTTGGATGTCCAGCCTTAGCTGTGTCATCCTTTTTGGAGGGAAATATTGATTCAGGAATTTATCTGATAACTGTTTCCATGTCCTTATGCTTGCTGTGGGTTGGTTATTTAACCACCTTTTAGCTTGATCTTTTACAGCAAACGGAAACAGTAACAATCTATATACATCCTGATCTACCTCCTTGTCACATACTGTGTCAGCAATTTGCAAGAATTGTGCCAGAAACTCAGTAGGTTCTTCCTGTGAAAGACCGAAATACTGGCAGTTTTGTTGCACCATGACAATGAGCTGAGAATTTAGCTCAAAACTGTCTGCTTTGATGGGAGGTATACAGATGCTACTCCCATATGCAGCAGTAGTGGGATTAGCATATGATCCCAGAGTCCTTCTGGACTGTTCATTTCCACTTAGATCCATGATGGATAAAATAGAATTGATAAATTACAAAGAAAATATATTTTTGTTTTTATTTTATTAAAGTAGAACAAACCAAATTATTAAGATAAATAAAAATAATAAGATAAAATAAAATAAAATAATTAGAAATTAGAATGTAAATTCCGAAAACCAAGAGAAAAATAAATTTGAAAATGAAAATAATTGCTTAATTAAGAAGATTTGAAAAACTTTGGATACGATTTTCTGAAAAAGATTTTGAATTTTGAATTTTTTAAACTAAGATAAGATAAAATAGAAAGTTTTTAAAATAAAAATCTTAATTTTTAAAGGGAAATTTCGAAAATTAACTGAAATAAAGAGAAAATATATTTTTGAATTTAGTGAAGAGAGAGAAAAACACACAAAAGACACAAGACTTAAAATTTTTGGATCTAATGCTCCTTGTTTTTTCAAAAATTTTGGAGGGAGAACACCAAGGAACACCAAACTTAAAGATTTTAAGATCAAAACACAAAGAAGCCTCAAGAACACTTTGAAGACTCACAAGAACATAAAAAGAACACCAAACTTAAAACTTTTAGAAAATTAAAAATAAGTTTTCGAAAATAAAAAAAATAACAAGAGCACACCAAACCTAAAAGTTTGACACGAGATTTAATTAAAGAAAAATTATTTTTGGAAAAGTTTTAAAAGGAAGATTCCCAATTACCAAGAACATAAACACAATGCTCTAGCCAATTGAGTTATAAATTTAAAGTGTTTTAAAAAAATATTTAATGTATAAATTTTTTTTGAATACTGATGATTTGAAAACGCACAAGAAAAATAAGAAAAGACACAGAATAGGAAAAACTAAAGATCAAACAAGAAAAATAGGAAGAACAACTTGAAGATCAGGAAAGAACCATGAACACAAATTTCAAAAATTTAAAGGAAAATAAAAAAAACATGCAATTGACACCAAACTTAAAATATGAAACTAAACTCAAACCGAAAAACTCAATTATTAGTTTATAAAAAATTTTCCAAAAAATAAAAAAGAGAAAATAGGATTTAAAAAAAATTTCAACCAAAAACAATAATAGAAGACTCTAAACCAAAAAGAAAAATTTTTCCTAATCTAAGCAACAAAATAAACCGTCAGTTGTCCAAACTCGAACAATCCCCGGCATCGGAGCCAAGAACTTGGTGCACGAAATTGTAATTCACACTTTTCATAATTCGTACCACTAACCAGCAAGTGCACTGGGCCGTCCAAGTAATACCTTACGTGAGTAAGGGTCGATCCCACAGAGATTGTTAGCTTGAAGCAAGCTATGGTTATCTTGTAACTCTTAGTCAGGATATCAATTATAATTATCAGTTGACTTGCAAATGAACAAGTGAGTATGGATTAAATAATGCTTGTTATGCAGTAATGGAGAATATGTTGGAGTTTTAGAGATGCTTTGTCTTCTGAATCTCTGCTTCCCCCTGTCTTCTTCTTCACGCACGCAAGGTTCCTCCTAGGAAAATCCATTTCGAGTGCAGGGAGGTCAGAATCCAACAGCATCTGCAGTCCTTTTTCAGCCTCTGAATCAGATTTTGCTCAGGTCCCTCAATTTCAGCCAGAAATTACCTGAAATCACAAAGAAACACACAAACTCATAGTAAAGTCCAGAAATGTGATTTTTATTTAAAAATTAATAAAAATATACTAAAAACTAATCAAATCATACTAAAAATTATGTAAAAACACTGCCAAAAAGCGTATAAATTATCCGCTCATCACACGCCCCAAGCCTGTTCGGGATCAAGCAAGGAGATTGAGAAAGCCTCTGAAGCTACATGGAAAAATTCAACAAAGAATGTCTTGACATACAAAATCTTCCCACAGAAGTAGCCATCATGGGACTCATCAACGGCCTACGAGAGGGACCCTTCAACCACTTCATATCTAAAAAATACCCCACGTCCCTGAACGAAGTACAAGAACGGGCCAAGAAATACATCAGCATGGAGGAAAACTTCCGATTAGGAGAAACCTCCAAAGCAGGGTTTTCCTACACATCTAGGGACAAAGAAAAAGATTCAAGGAAAAAGGAGGACCAACCCATAGAAAAGCCCAGGAAAAATCATAACTATAGCCCTCTTCGGGTATCTTTAGTGGACGTCTTCCAGGAAATATACAACACAGAGAAGATCCCACCACCCCGCCCAATTAAGCACAAAAGGGTTAGAAGTCGAACCGAGTACTGCGAAAACCACACAATCTACGAGTACCCCACTAATGAATGCTACGACTTGAAGAATGTCCTAGAAAAATTGGCTTGGGAAGGAAGACTAGATCGATTCTTAGCCAACAGAACGGAAGAGCCAAAAAAGAGAAGGAGGGTTGAAGAGGGTGCACGAGCTGAACGTCCCCCTTACACCCCCGGAAAGGCACGTTCATGTGATCAACGGAGGATTCGCGGGAGGAGAAATCTCCAAATTGTCACAAAAAAGGCATCTCAAAGAAATATATGATGTTGGAGAAGGGGACAGGTCACCCGACCTCCCCACTACTTCTTTCACCAAAGAAGACGCCACGAGCATCATCCCTGGGTATGATGACCCCGTGGTGATTACCATCATTCTGGCCAATGCCAACCTTCACCGAACACTAGTTGACCAGGGAAGCTCCGCAGACATCCTATTCAAATCCACCTTCGACAAACTCAGACTACAAGAAAAGGAGCTCAGAGCATATCCTAACATCCTATTCGGGCTAGGAGACGCTCCGATTCAACCCCTCGGATACATCCCACTACACACGACCTTTGGAAAAGGATCCCGGTCCAGAACACCGCACATAGACTACATCGTGGTTAACATGAGCTCTGCATACAACGCCCTCATAGGCCGGACAACCTTAAATCAGCTCGCCGCAGTAGTCTTCACTCCCCACCTATGCATGAAGTTTCCAACCCCAAAGGGATGGCCACCATCAAAGGAGACCAAAAATTTGCGCGGCACTACTACAACGAAAGCCTGAACCTTTAGGGCAATCCCATAGGTAAAGAAGCCAACGTCATAGAATTCGGAGGAGCCCGGGCTCACAAAGAACTTCGTCTTCAACCAGAAGGCGAGACCGAAGAGGTCCAAATCGGAGACACCCCAAATAAAACAATAAACATAGGTGCAAACATGAAAGAAGACCTAAAGGATCTGCTAATAAAGTTCCTAAGGGATAATTTTGACCTGTTCGCATGGAAGGCCGCGGACATACCTGGCATAGATCCCAGCTTAATGTACCATAAACTGGCAGTGTACCCCGGATCTCGACCAGTGCAACAAAAACACAGAAAGCTCAGCCCGGAGAGATCACAAGTCATGGAGGAACAGGTGTTGGCCTTGCTATAGGCCGGGTTCATAAGGGAGTTCAAATACCCACTATGACTGGCCATCGTTGTACTAGTCAAAAAGCCAAACGGAAAGTGGCAGATGTGTGTAGACCACACCGATCTCAATAAAGCCTGTCCAAAAGATCCCTATCCCCTCCCGAATATCGACACCCTGGTCGACGCCTCACCGGGATACAAGTACCTCTCCTTCATGGACGCCTACTCAGCGTACAACCAGATCCCTATGCATCAACCTGACCAAGAGAATACCTCATTCCTAACCCCCGAAAGCAAAGTTTGGTGCATTTGGTTAGAAATTCTGGCAATCAATGGAAGTCCAAGCATTAGTGGAAGTTCAAGAATAAGTTCAAGCACAAGCCTCCTTGATTAGAGCTCACTAAAATGTCCAACATAAGGACAATAAACGAAAGTGCTAGATGGGAGATACCCTACTTTGGTAAACTCTTTCCACTTTCTCTTTTGTATATAGGTAATGAATAAATTGAATTTCCATTGATTAGGTAGTTAGTTTTTCTTGGTAGTTTAGTATGTTCAATAAGGTTTGACATTGTTTTAGTACCTTTTTGGGTGGTTGGATTTGTTCATTTTAGTTACTTTCTGAAGGTTTAGGCCTATAGGATGTAAATAGCTTAGTTATAAGTAGTTCTTGTTAAAGCATTTCGATTTTCTTTTTAGTCTGAGAATACTCACGTACGCAGCCTTGTATTTTTGCCTAGTCGCTTACTTGGCCACTGTCTGTGTACGTGAAACCTCAAGATAGTGGCTTTTGGCTACGTCACGTGCTATTCGTTCGTGTACGCATTTATAAAAAATCATTTGTGTGTATGTGTGCCCAATGATGCGTACGTACAACCCCAATTTTGCCATGTTGCGTACACAACCCTGTCTTGCGTATGCGACTCGAGTGGACAAAGGGTTTTGCTCGCGTTACATGCATGGTGCTCGCGTACGCATCCCCCAGTTTCCCTAATCATGCATACGCATGGTCATTGATAAAACCACAATTTTATGGTTTACCTTGTGTTGAATTTGGTGGATTTTATCAACTTATCCTACATTTATTCACTAAAATAGCATTGTTTTGTGAATTCTCCCTAAATTGTGCTTAAGAGTGAAAACATATTTTTTAGGCCTATAAACTGCTAATTTTAATTCACTTTAATTCTATTCGATGCCTTGATGTGTTTGTTGAGTGATTTCAGGTTTATAAGGCAAGTATAGATTGAAGAAGTGAGGAAAAAGCATGCAAAAGTGGAAAATTCATGAAGAAGTAAAGGATGTATAGAGCTGTCAATCCTTACCTCTTAGTACTAAATTGATCATAACTTGAGCTACAATGGTCCGAATGAGGTGGCTCCAGTGGCATTAGAAAGCTAACATCCGGGGATTCAAAATGATGTGCAATTGTCTATAGTAGACATTGAGTAAGCTTCTCTCCTATACAAGACACCAAAAACGTGCTTCATTAAAGAAGCATGTTGGGAGCAATTTCTGGAGCATTTTGGGTCCAATCCAACTCATTTTTGAAGTATTTCAAGCCAAACTCAAGAAGGAATAAAGAGGGAGCAATTAGGTTAGGTTAGAAACTTGTTTTAGGTTATTTTCTAGGATGAGAAGCTCTTTCTTCTCTCTAGAATTAGGATAGATTTAGTTTAAATGCCTCTTAGATTTTGGTTTTAAAGCTTGTTTTGATTTAGTTTGCTTTACTTTTTCTTGTTCAATTGACTTAATTCTCTTAGTTTTAATTGTTAATTTCTCATTTTTGTCATTTTTAGTTTATGAACTCTCTTGTTAATTTCAATTTTCTTTAATGAATTTGGTGTTTTATGTTTTCTTCATGCTTAATTGAGTTGTTGTTATTAATTTCTTGTATTTAGTAGCTATAGATTTTATTAATTCATGCAATTTATCATGTATTTACTATTATGCACACCAAGTGTTTAATAAAATACTTGGGTTAGTTTTTTAGTAGATTTTTTGCATTCTTGGCTTGGAAAGGGAAGTTAGGTAATCTTGAGTCATTAATATCCAACATGGATTAGGAATCTAGAGTTGTTTGTTAATCTTGTTTTGCATTGATGCTACTTATGTATTGAGATTAACTATGCATATTTGATCTTCTCCTGATATGGGGATAATGAAATAGGATTAGCTCTTGGTAATTATTATGTTATGATTAATGACTAGGATAGAAGACCTAAATTCTCAATCCTTGCCAGGAATGTCTGTGTAGTATTTATTATCTTCAGCTGTTTGCTTTACTTTCTTGTCATTTAAATTCTCATCTTATAATCTACAAATCCCTTGATCTCATAACCGATAACACACATACCTCACTGTAATTCCTTTGAGAGACGACCCAAGATCTAATACTCTCGATATTTTTATTAGTTTGCACTCGTGACAAACAAAATTAAATTTTGATTGCGGGTTATTTGTTGGTATAGAACTATACTTACAACGAAGCGATTCTTTTATTTGAGGAGAAATGTCGAACGGACGTTTGGCTCGTCATCAAGTTTTTTAAAAACTTGATGGTGAGCTAAATGTCGGTTTAGTCATAAAAATAATTCCGTTGCAAGTATAGTTCCAAACCGACAATGAACTCTCCATCAAAGTTTAATTTGTTTGTCACAATACAAACCAATAAAAATTGAGAGTATTAAACCTCGGGTCATCTCTCAAAGGAATTACAATGAGGTATGTGTGTTATCGTTTTTGAGATTAATGGATTTGAAGGCAAAAAATGGCAAAAAATTAAATGATAGGAAAATAAAGAAACATGTAAGGAATTAAACTCAAAGCAATTAAAGCAACAGAAAGAAAATTCAAGTATAAAAAGATCTTGGCAAGGGTTGATGGTTAAGGATTAATTTTTTTGTTACTAACCACAACATGATAAATGCAAAGAGCGAACCCAATTCATCAACCTCTACATCAGAGGAAAGTCAACCGAACTTAATTAGTCCTAATCCATAAGTCCTAGTCAACTTACTAATTGAATTAGCAAAAGACTAGAGTTAACGGAAACAAGAGTAATTAAAATCTCCTAATTATCAATCAATTTGGACATTAGTAATTCAAGATCACCCAAGTTACCAACCCAAGCCAAGAATGCAAAATTCTACTAAAAAACTAAGCCAAGCATTTTATCAAATACTTGGAAGACATAAAATAAATGCATCATAAATTGCATGAATTAGTAAAATATACAACTACCAATTGCAAGAAAATAATAATAACAACTCTATCAAGCATCAATAAACATAAAGACATCAAATTACATTAAATAAAATTAAAATTAACAAGAGTTCGTGAATTAAAAAGTGGCACAAATGAGAAATTAACAAGATAAACTAAGAGAATTAAGGCAATAGAGTTGGATTGGGCTTTGGATATGGCTTCTTGAATATGGCTTCTAATACTTCAGATATGAGTTGGATTGGGCTTTGAAAGGCTTGAAATCGCGACCACGTGTTGCATTAAACGAGCTCACATGATTGTTGTCATGCTTACGCATGCATGAACGCACATACGCATGATCCTCAAATATTCCAAACTCTATTTCTTCATGAATTCTCCACTTTTGCATGCTTTTTCCTCACTTCTTCAATCTATACTTGTCTTCTAAACCTGAAATCACTCAATGAACACATTAAGACATCGAATAGGATTAAATTGAATCAAATCTATCAATTTAAAGGCCTGAAAAGCATGTTTTCACTCTTAAGCACAATCTAGGAAGAATTCACAAAACCATGTTATTTTAACAAATAAATGTAGGATAAGTTGATAAAATCCACTCAATTCAACACAAAATAAGCCATAAAATTATAGTTTATCAAAGATATAGGTCAAACCACTGTCCCATCATGGTGGACATGCTGGGGAATGAAGAGAAGAGAAGAGAAGGAGAAGAGAAAACATTTTCAGGTTTGAAGAATTTTGGCTGAAAAATGAGGAGTGTGTTGGCATAATGAGAGATGTTTGGGATCGAGGAGCAGCAACCATACAAGAAAAATAGAGAAGCTATGGAAAAAGATTGAAAGAATGGAGTCAGAACAACTTTGGCAGCATATCAAAGGAAATTACAAAGAATTAGGAAAAGTTATAGAACCTCCAATCAAGCCTTTAATCAGAATAAGTCACAAAAGAACAGAAGAAAACACAAAGAGAGATGGATGATTTGCTTAAACAAAAAGAAGTATGGTGAGACAATGCTCTATAGCAGTATGACTCAAAGTGGGAGATAGGAACCCTAAATTTTTTTATCAAAAGGTGAGTCAAAGGAGAAAAAGGAATAGAATAGACAGAATTGCAGATGAGACAGGGGTAGTACATGAACATGAAGAGAAGGTAGAGCATATTGTAACAGTGTTTTTTGAGAATCTCTTCAGTTCAGAAGGTACCAAGAGAAGAAATCAAACATGTGCTCAACCAAATGCATCCAACTAAATCACCAAGCATGGATGGAATGCAGCACTTTTCTATCAAAAAATGTGAAGTACAGTAGGAGAGAAAGTGACAAATTGGGCTCTAAACATCTTGAATGAGTAAGGGGATCCGATGGCTCTAAACAAGACTTACATATGCCTATTTCTTTATGTAATGTAATTTTCAAAATTATTACAAAAAATAGCGAATGGGCTAAAACTAATCCTCCTCGAGATTGTTGGAGAATTTCAAAGTGCCTTTGCTCCAAATAGACTTATTACAGATAATGCACTTATGGCTTTTGAGACTTTCCACTTCAAGAAGAAAAAGAAGGAAGGAAATAAGGATTATATGGGATTGAAGCTAGACATGGCAAAGGCATATGATCGCATAAAATGGAATTTTTTGTTAGAAGTGTTTAGAGCTATAGGGTTTCCACAAAAGTGGATTGACCTAATCGGAGGATGCATTAAAACAGTTTCTTTCTCGGTTCCTATCAATGGCTCACCATCCAAAGAATTCAAGCCGTTTAGAGGAATAAGATAGGAATACCCACTATCTCCCTATCTTTTCATACTTTGTGTGGAAGTTCTATCAGGACTCTTAAGGAAGGCACAAGATAGCCAAGCATTACAAAGAATCAGAATAGCAAAGCAATCACCAGAGATTACCAACCTATTTTTTGCTGACGATCGTATCATCTTCCTAAGAGCAACAGATCAGAGCATTCAGACTTTGATAGAGATTTTAAAGTCCTGCCAACTAGCTTCAGTCCAAAGAATCAACGTGGAAAAGTCAGAGATGTCCTTCAGCCAAAATGTACCTCCTACCAGACAAATTCTTATCCAAGATTGGCTAGACATAAAGGTAGTGAAACATCATTCGAAATACCTGGGGATTTCAACCATTGTGAGAAGTTCTAAGAAGCAGATTTTCAAATTCGTTTAAGAGAGGGTATGGAAGAAGCTATAGGGCAGAAAGAACAAACTCTATCAAAAGTGGGGAAAGAAATCCTATTTAAATACATCACACAATCTAATCCAATTTATGTTATGGGCTGTTTTCAAATTCCAACAACTCTTTGCAACTACATTGAAAGGATTATCAGTAGATTTTATTGGGGGAGTTGAAATGTAGAAAGGAAGATATATTGGGTGGCTTGGAAAAAAATGTGCAAAGCAAACGAGGAGGGAGGCATGTGTTTTAGAAACTTTAAAGCCTTTAAATAGGCTTTACTAGCAAACAAGGCTGGAGGTTGATCAAAAAGCCTTTATCCCTACTAGCTAGAGTTCTAAAAGTTAAATACTATGCTAGAAAAAAGTTTTAATCAAGAAGACAAAGGATACAACCCGAGCTATACATGGAGGAATATTTGGGGTGCTAAAAATGGGGGGTATATGAAGGATTGCCCTGAAAAATAAAACAAAAATATGGGGAGAAATGGTTTCAAAATTTGGAGTCTTTGTACTGGTTTTGATCAGGGAGGCACATTAAATACTCTAATCAACTAGGAAGAAATGATTTGGGACTAAGAATTAATCAAACAATTTTTTACTATTTGAAGCTGAATAAATACTAGCAAGAATGGCTAGGCAAAAGTGGAAGGAAGCCTCCAAAGTGGGAGAACACATAAAGAAAACAAAGGAGAAGAACACACTCAAGTGTGCGTACGTACAACCTCCTGTGGATACGCACAAGTTCCAGCGCGTGACTTCATTAATGAAGCACGTGGCTCGCAATTTTGGGGGTCTCTTGGCCCAATTTTTGGAGTTGTTGAAGCCAATTTGGAGGCTATATCAAAGGGAAATGAACATACACTTGGGAGAGCTCACTTTTACATTACATTACACATTATTAGCAGTAGGAGTAGTATAGTTTAGAAAATTCTCTCTTAGGGTTTATTTAGGTTTCATTGTAGAATTTTATAATTTCAGTTTTGATCTTGGATTTTGCTCATCTCTTTTGTAAGTACTCTTTACTTTCTTTTTAATTACATCACATTTACTCTTACTTTCTTATGGTTAAAGTTATTTTGTTAATATATGCAATTTTGATTTCTTGAATCTTTGGTTGATGAATTTAATGTTTTATGATTTATATATGCATGATTGAGTTTCTATTGTTGATATTGTAAATAGTTTGGTTATAGTTTTCATTTTCCTTTGCAATTTGCCATGCTTTGATATTTTGCCCACCAAGTGTTTGTGAAAATGCCACTTGGAAATTTTAAGTAGATTTTCAAACCTTGGCTTGGAAAATGAGTTTCTAGGATACTAGAGTCATAATGTCCGATATTTAGTGGTAATTCTTGGGTTGTTAGTTGGCTCTTTTTTCCATTAACGCTAGCTTTTTAGTAAGTTAATTAGTAAGTTAGTTAAGACTTATGGATTAGGGTCAATTATGGTTGCTTGACTTACTCCTCGATGTTAAGGGTTGAGAGTTGCCATAGTTGTGGTTTTGACAATGATAGGATTCCTTAATTCTCATTCTCAAGTCAAGACTCTTTTATACCATTATTGCATTTTCAATAGTTTTGACCTTTTCTTCCTTTAAATTACTTTAATTTGCATTTTAATCTCTTGCTAGTTTTTTTATTCTTTAGTTCTTTTAAATTTTCATCTCATGCTTCAAAACCCTTGTATTTCACAACCAAGAATGTGCGCCTAATTTGCATGGTCCTAGGGAGACGACCCGGGACTTAAAATTCCCGGTTATTTTGTGTTGATTGTGACATCGTTGAATAAAACTTTAATTGAGAGGATCGATTGTCAGTTTGGACTATGCTATCAACGAAATTGTTTTGTTAAATTTCGAACCGGCATAAATTCTCTCATCAATATCAGGCACAAGAATATAAATTTTAATAGAAGAATGAAAAAAATAGAGAATATGAAGTTAAAAAGTCCTACCACATGATTCGGTCAAGAGCTCAGCAAATCCCAAACATCAGTGATATAACCCAGAACCAGAACTGGAGACAGAAGCAATTGTAGAAGATCAAAGCTCCTCCTAAAACCCTCAATTTCTTCTAGAGATTCATACATAAGGCCCTGCCGATGAAGAAGAATCTACAAATTAGGGGAATTAATTGATCAATCTCTGCCCAAGATTTTTTGAAAAAGAAGAATCAAATGAGCACCTGTTCAGGGATGGTAGTTGGGCCAGGCATTTCTTGTTCGCATCCCGTTTCACATTCAAATCGAATCGAAAGCTGGCTTATCGTTAGGTTTATGGATTGAAAGGTTGCTGGACTAAATCGAAAGAGAGGAATGAAGGATTTTCCTATGATGTCTTTACAATGTTTGGATTACCAAGAACAAATTCATCTTTGAAGGAGCACAGAAACCACCAAAACATTTGGCGGAGAAGGCTTTAGTAGTATGTGTAGAATTTGAAGCAGCTGCGATGAAACCGATGAAGACAGCACACAAACCCCTTCCAAAAAGCCTTAGTCTGATGCCATGGAATCCCTGGTATGCGAAATCGTGATCGCTCATTCCTTGGTAACGGCGCTAAAAACTTAATACGCACATTCATAATCTTAGTTCTTTGTCACAACTTCGCACAACTAACCAGCAAGTGCACTGGGTCATCCAAGTAATAAACCATACGTGAGTAAGGGTCAACCCACGGAGATTGTCGGCTTGAAGCAAGCTATGGTCACCTTGTAAATCTCAGTCAAGAGAATTCAAATGGTTATGGTGAATTGATAATTAAAATATAATTAAAATATAAAATAGAATAGAAATACTTATGTAATTCATTGGTGAGAATTTCAGATAAGCGTATAAAGATGCTTTTGTTCCTTCTGAATCTCTGCTTTCCTGCTGTCTTCATCCAATCATTCCTACTCCTTTCCATGGCAAGCTTTATGTAGGGCATCACCGTTGTCAATGGCTACATCCCGTCCTCTTAGTGAAAATGGTCCAAAATGCGCTGTCACCACACGGCTAATCATCTGTCGGTTCTCGATCATACTGGAATCGGATTCAGTAATCCTTTTGCGTCTGTCACTACGCCCAGCACTCGCGAGTTTGAAGTTCGTCACAGCCATCCCTTCCCAGATCCTACTCGGAATACCACAGACAAGGTTTAGACTTTCCAGATCTCAAGAATGGCCGCCAATAATTCTAGCCTATACCACGAAGACTCTGATCGTGAATCAGATGGTTAAGAGATACACATTCAAGCTTGTTTGCATGTAGAACGAAAGTGTTTGTCAGGCACGCGTTCATAAGTGAGAATGATGATGAACGTCACATAATCATCACAGTCATCATGTTCTTGTGTGTGAATGAATATCTTAGAGAAGAAATAGGCTTGAGTTGAATAGAAAAACAATAGTACTTTACATTAATTCATGAGGAACAGTAGAGCTCCACATACACCTTAACCTATTGTGTGTAGAAACTCTACCGTTGAAAATACATAAGTGAAAATAGGGTAGATATGGCGGAGTGGCCAGCCTCCCATGGAGGTCTAGAGATCTAAAAATGATCAAAAGATCCGACCAAGATGATCCAAAGATCTAAATACAATAGTAAAAAGTCATATTTATACTAAACTAGTTACTAGGGTTTATAGAAATGAGTAAATGTTGCAGAAATCCACTTCCGGACCCACTTGGTGTGTGCTTGAGCTGAGCATTGAAGCTTTCACGTGTAGAGGTCTTCGTTGGAGTTAAACGCCAGTTTGTAACCTGTTTCTGGCATTTAACTCTGCTTTGCAACCTGTTTCTGGCGTTTAACTCCAGAATAGGGCAGAGAGCTGGCGTTGAACGCCAGTTTGCATCATCTAAACTCAGGCAAAGTATGGACTATTATATATTTCTGGAAATCCCTGGATGTCTACTTTCCAACGCAATTAAGAGCGCACCATTTGAACTTCTGTAGCTCAAGAAAATCCACTTTGAGTGGAGGGAGGTTAGAATCCAACAGCATCTGCAGTCCTTCTTCAACCTCTGAATCTGATTTTTGCTCAAGTCCCTCAATTTCAGCCAGAAAATATTTGAAATCACATAAAAACACAAAAACTCATAGTAAAGTCCAGAAATGTGATTTTTATTTAAAAATTAATAAAAATATACTAAAAATTAACTAAATCATACTGAAAACTATGTAAAAACAATGCCAAAAAGCGTATAAATTATCCGCTCATCAATTCCCCAGCCCCAAGAAGATTCAAGATGAATATAGATGCTACATACAGTAATAATGGAAGGAAAGGAGTTGGTGTAGTCATTAAAGATAAAGATGGAGTAGTTATAGTGACTGCCATGTTAGAAGTAACCCCCACCTTTTAGTTAGAGAGACAGAAGAAATGGCTCTCTTCATAGGCCTGCAATTTGCAAAACAATGGTGTTTTTTATATAGATTTAAAGGGAGAAAACATTTAGGTAGTAAAAACCTTAAGTTCTGCAAAACTTCTGATGACCCACTTGGACTCATTATTGCAAATTGTATTAATTTTTTGAAAGGTTTTAGATCATTTCAGATATCACATATAAAGAGAGATAGAAATTTAGTAGCACACAGTTTAGCAAGATTAGCTCTTACTAGACCAAACTTAGTGTGGTTGGAAGAGTAATTTGGCCTTGTTTGATATCTTGGGTCACGATCTTTGAATGAAATCTCTTCTTTCCTTCCAAAAAAAAAGTTTATTCCAATCGTTTGTTTTATTCATTTTTTTAATTTTCTTTTTCATAAAAAATTATACACTCAATACAATTGTTTTCAATCTTACTTTTTATTAAATTAACCTAATAAATTTAAACAAAAATACTAAATAACTAAGTTAAATTTATATATTCGTGCTTTTTATGTTCTCTTTCTTCTCCTTCTTCTTTCTCCTCTTCTTCCTCCTCGTCCACCTTTACTATCATCACCATAATTACCATCACCATCTCTTCCTCCTCCTTTCTCCTCTTCCTCTTTTTTTTCTTCTTATTCATCATTTTCTTTTTTCATTTTATATCTTCTTGTTTTTAGTTTAATATCACAAAATTATTTTAACAATAAAAAAAATGACACATAAATTTTTGGTTAATGAGATAAAAAAATTATTAAAAATGATACCAAAATTTTTATAAATAACGCATGAAATATTTAAAGAACCACAAGTCCAAAATCATAACTCTCTCAACTAACAAAATACGTTGGAAACAAGATGTCGCGCTTAAGACATGTGAGGGAAATAGATAAAAACACAAGGTACTTCCACAACTTAACCTCAGCAAGAAGGAGGAACAATAGAATTGATGCACTAGTCATTAATAGAAGATTGATAAGGAATCAAACCAGAACTAAAATTGCGATTACAGACTTTTATAAGGACTTATATAATTAAGAGGAGTCTCTATTGGTGGCGTTCAGAGACGGTCTGGTGGAAATGATCATTGAATAGGATGCTTTGGCTTTGGAGGTGCAACCGACTCTTGAGGAGGTTAGAGAAATAGTGTAGAATTGTGAATCATCTAAGGCTCCTAGAAGTGATGGTTACAACATAAACTTCATAAAGAAGTGTTGGGATGAAATTGGTTTTGAATTTACAGCAGTGGTGTTGGACTTTTTCCAGTCTTCCAGGCTACCGGCGGATGCTAATCTCACTTGGGTGATATTGGCACCTAAGTTTACTGGAGCAAAGGAAATAAAAGACCTCAAGCCAATTAGCATGGTAGGGTGTGTGTATAAAGTGATTTCAAAAATACTGGTTAGAAGAATGCGAGCAGTAATGCCATAGTTAGTAGGTGAGACATATAATGCTTTTGTTAAGGAGCGAAAGATTCATGACGGGGCTCTTATTGCTTTTGACATAAATTGAGGAAGAAGGAAGCTGTGATAATAAAGTTAGACTTCTAAAAATCATGTGATAGATTCAAGTGGTGCTTTGTAGATCTTGTGTTACAGAAGATGGGGTTTGGACGAAGATGGAGGGGGTGGGTCATGGAGTGTGCCAGTACGTGTTCTATGTCAGTATTGATTAACAGTTCGCCATCTAAGTCATTTAAGATGGAAAAGGGCCTACGACAATGTGATCCATTGTCTCCATTTTTGTTTGTACTTGTCGTTGATGTTCTATATAGGATGTCTAGGGAGGTGGTTAGAAATGGGCACATATCTCCACTACTGGTTGGTAGAGATCACATTGAGCTATCGCATCTTCAGTTTGCAGATGATTCTATTCTATTTTTCCCTTCAGAAGAAGATTACCTCTAAGAATTATAGGAGGATTCTTCGTTGTTTCAAATTGATGTCGGGGTTAAGTATTAACTTTGATGAATCTAGCTTGATTCCAATTAACTGTGATGATCTGTGGGTATAGTGTATATGCAGTATTTTGGGCTGTAAGGAAGCCTCTCTTCCAGTTAAATACTTGGGGATCTCGCTAGGAGCTAACTCAAGATTGGTGAAGACTGGGAAGCCAATTATAGACAAAGTGGAGGGGAAACTTAGCCTATGGAAAGCCAAGGTTCTTAATAAAGCCGGTAAGTTGGTGCTCATTAAATCTGTGTTAAATAGCATTTCTGTATATTATTTGAGCCTATATAAGATGCCAAAGGTTGTTGCATAGAAACTGATTTCCTTACAAAAAAGATTTCTATGGAGTAGGGAGGATGGTAAGGGTGGTATGGCCTTGGTTAGGTGGGAGGTGGTGTAGGCGGCCAAAAAGTGTGGTGGGTTAGGTGTTAGGGATGCCATGGTATGTAACACGACCCTTCTATTTAAGTGGTGGTGGCATTTTTCAAAGGAGGAGTGCTGGTGCACGAAATTGTGATCATCAACAATGGCGCCAAAGACTTGGAGCTCTTAAACGTGAATCACACTTTGTCACAATTCCGCACAACTAACCAGCAAGTGCACTGGGTCGTCAAAGTAATAAACCTTACGTGAGTAAGGGTCGATCCCACGGAGACTGTCAGCTTGAAGTAAGCTATGGTCATCTTGTAAATCTCAGTTAGGCAGATTCAAATGGTTATGGAGAATTGATAATTAAAAGATGGATAAAATATAAAATAAAGATAGAGATACTTATGTAATTCATTGGTAGGAATTTCAGATAAGCGTATGGAGATGCTTTGTTCCTTCTGAACCTCTGCTTTCCTATTGCCTTCATCCAATCATTCATACTCCTTTCCATGGCAAGCTTTATGTTGGGCATCACCGTTGTCAATGGCTACTTCCCGTTCTCTCAGTGAAAATGTTCTAAATGCGCTGTCACCGCACGGCTAATCATCTGTCGGTTCTTGATCTTGTTGGAATAGGATCCATTGATGCTTTTGCATCTGTCACATGCCCAACACTCGCGAGTTTGAAGCTCGTCACAGTCATACCTTCCCAGATCCTACTCGGAATACCACAGACAAGGTTTAGACTTTCTGGATCTCAAGAATGACCGCCAATAATTCTAGCCTATACCACGAACATTCCAATCTTAGATTAGAAACCCAAGAGATACGCATTCAAGCCATTGCTAGTAGAACAGAGGTGGTTGTCAGGCACATGTTCATAGGTGAGAATAAGGATGAGTGTCACGGATCATCACATTCATCAAGTTGAAGAACGAATGAATATCTTAGAGAAGAAGTAGGCGTGAATTGAATAGAAGAACAATAGTAATTGTATTAATTCATGAAGAACAGCAGAGCTCCACACCTTAATCTATGGTGTGTAGAAACTCCACCGTTGAAAATACATAAGTATAGGGTCTAGGCATGGCCAAATGGCCAGCCTCCCCAAACGTGAATATAAAGATCAAAAGGTATCTCAAAAGTCTGATCAAGTGTGTAAAATACAATAGCAAAAGGTCCTATTTATAGAAAACTAGTAGCCTAGGGTTACAGAAATAAGTAATTAATGCAGAAATCTTCTTCTGGGCCTACTTGGTGTGTGCTTGGGCTGAGCATTGAAGCTTTCATGTGTAGAGACTTTTCTTGGAGTTAAACGCCAGCTTTTGTGCCAGTTTGGGCGTTTAACTCCAGCTTTTGTGCCAGTTCTGGCGTTTTGACGCTAGAATTCTTAAGCTGACTTAGAACGCCTGTTTGGGCCATCAAATCTTGGGCACAGTATGGATTATTATATATTGCTGGAAAGCCCAGGATGTCTAATTTCCAACGCAATTGAGAGCGCGCCAATTGGGCTTCTATAGATCTAGAAAATCCACTTCGAGTGCAGGGAGGTCAGAATCCAACAGCATCTGCAGTCCTTTTTCAGCCTCTGAATCAGACTTTTGCTCAGGTCCCTCAATTTCAGCTAGAAAATACCTGAAATCACAGAAAAATACACAAACTCATAGTAAAGTCCAGAAATGTGATTTTTATTTAAAAACTAATAAAAACATAATAAAAACTAACTAAAATATACTAAAAACATACTAAAAACAATGCCAAAAAGCATATAAATTATCCGCTCATCACAACACCAAACTTAAATTGTTGCTTGTCCCCAAGCAACTAAAAATAAAATAGGATAAAAAAAGAGAATATACAATGAATTCCAAAAATATATATGAAGATCAGTATTAATTAGATGAGCGGGGCTTATAGCTTTTTGCTTCTGAACAGTTTTGGCATCTCACTTTATCCTTTGAAGTTCAGAATGATTGGCATCTATAGGAACTCAGAATTCAGATACTGTTATTGATTCTCCTAGTTAAGTATGTTGATTCTTGAACACAGCTACTTTATGAGTCTTGGCCGTGACCCTAAGCATTTTGTTTTCCAGTATTACCACCGGATACATAAATGCTACAGACACATAACTGGGTGAACCTTTTCAGATTGTGACTCAGCTTTGCTAGAGTTCCCAATTAGAGGTGTCCAGAGCTCTTAAGCACACTCTTTTTGCTTTTGGACCACGACTTTAACCGCTCAGTCTCAAGTTTTTACTTGACACCTTCACGCCACAAGCACATGGTTAGGGACAGCTTGGTTTAGCCGCGTAGGCCAGGATTTTATTCCTGTGGGCCCTCCTATCCACTGATGCTCAAAGCCTTGGATCCTTTTTAAATTTTTTTTTCACCCTTGCCTTTTGGTTTAAAGGGCTATTGGCTTTTTCTGCTTGCTTTTTCTTTTTCTTACTCTTTTTTTTTCGCATATACTCTTTTTTTTTTGCAAGCTTTTCACTGCTTTTTCTTGCTTCAAGAATCAATTTTATGATTTTTCAAATTATCAAATAACATTTCTCCTTTTCCATCATTCTTTCAAGAGCCAACAATTTTTAACATTCATGAATCAACAATATCAAAAATATGCACTGTTCAAGCATTCATTCAGAAAGACAAAAGTATTGCCACCACATTAGAATAATTAAACTGTTTTAAAATTTAAAATTCATGCACTTCTTTTCCTTTTCAATTAAAACACTCTTTATTTAAGAAAGGTGATGGATTTATTTTCATAGCTTTAAGGCATAGACACTTAGACACTAGTGATCATGTAATAAAGACACAAACATAAATAGACATAAGGCATAATTTTCGAAAAAACAGAAAATAAAGAACAAGGAAATTAAAGAACGGGTCCACCTTAGTGATGGCGGCTTGTTCTTCCTCTTGAAGATCTTATGGAGTGCTTGAGCTCCTCAATGTCTCTTCCTTGCCTTTGTTGCTCCTCTCTCATAACTCTTTGGTCTTCTCTAATTTCATGGAGGAGGATAGAATGCTCTTGGTGCTCCACCCTTAGTTGTCCCATATTGGAACTTAATTCTCCTAGGGAGGTGTTAATTTGCTCCCAATAGTTTTATGGAGGAAAATGCATCCCTTGAGGTATCTCAGGGATTTTATGATGAGGAATTTTCTCATGCTCTTGTCCATGAGTGGGATCTCTTATTTGCTCCATCCTTTTCTTAGTGATGGGCTTGTCCTCATCAATGAGGATGTCTTCCTCTATGTCAATTCCAACTGAATTGCAAAGGTGACAAATGAAATGAGGGAAGGCTAACCTTGCCAAAGTAGAGGACTTGTCCGCCACCTTGTAGAGTTCTTGGGATATAACCTCATGAACTTCTACTTCTTCTCCAATCATGATGCTATGAATCATGATAGCTCGGTCTATAGTAACTTCAGACCGGTTGCTAGTGGGAATGATTGAGCGTTGGATGAACTCCAATCATCCCCTAGCCACGGGCTTGAGGTCATGCCTTCTTAGTTGAATCGGCTTCCCTCTTGAATCTCTCTTCCATTGAGCGCCCTCTTCACAAATGTCTATAAGGATTTGGTCCAACCTTTGATCAAAGTTGACCCTTCTAGTGTAGGGTTGTACATCTCCTTGCATCATGGGCAAGTTGAATGCCAACCTTACATTCTCTAGACTAAAATCTAAGCATTTCCCCCGAACCATTGTAAGCCAATTCTTTGGGTCCGGGTTCACAATTTGATCATGGTTCTTGGTGATCCATGCATTGGTATAGAACTCTTGAACCATTAAGATCCCGACTTGTTGAATGGGGTTGGTGAGAATTTCCCAACTCTTCTTCGGATCTCATGTCGGATCTCCAGATACTCATTCTTTTTGAGCTAAAAAGGGACCTCGGGGATCACCTTCTTCATGGCCACAACTTCATAGAAGTGGTCTTGATGCTCCCTTGAGAGGAATCTCTCCATCTCCCATGACTCGGAGGTGGAAGCTTTTGCCTTCCCTTTCCTCTTTCTAGAGGTTTCTCCAGCCTTTGGTGCCATTAATGGTTATGGAAAAATAAAAAGCTTTAGCTTTTACCACACCAAACTTAGAAGGTTTGCTCTTCCTCGAGCAAAAGAAGAAAGAAGAGAGTAGAAGAAGAAGAATTAGAGGAGATGGAGGGGGCTTAGTGTTTCGGCTAAGGGAGAGAAGCAGTGTGTATGTTGAGTAAAAATGAAGGAGTGAAGATGGGTTTATATAGGAGTAGAGAGAGGGGTATGGTTCGGCCATTATGGGTGGGTTTGGGTGGAAAAGTGGTTTGAATTTGAATAGTGAGGTAGGTGGGGTTTTATGAAGGATGGATGTGAGTGGTGAAGAGAATGGTGGGATTTGATAGGTGAGGGGTTTTTGGGGAAGAGGTATTAAGATGATTGGTGAATGGGTGAAGAAGAGAGAGAGAGGTGGGGTAGGTGGGGATCCTGTGGGGTCCACAGATCCTGAGGTGTCAAGGATTTCTCATCCCTGCACCAAGTGGCATGCAAAACACCCCTTTCTGCCAATCCTGGCGTTAAACGCCAGGCTGCTGCCCATTTCTGGCATTTAACGCCAGCTTCTTGCCCTTTTCTGGCGTTAAACGCCAGTCTGGTGCCCATTTCTGGCGTTAAACGCCCAGAATGGTGCCAGACTGGGCGTTTAACGCCCATTCTGCTACCCTTACTGGCATTTAAAAGCCAGTAAGTTTCTCCTCCAGGGTGTTCTATTTTTAATACTATTTTTCATTCTGTTTTTGCTTTTTCAGTTGTTTTTGTGACTTCACATGATCATCAACCTACAGAAAACATAAAATAACAAAAGAAAAGAGAAATTTAACATAGATAATTAAAGATTGGGTTGCCTCCCAACAAGCGCTTCTTTAATGTCAATAGCTTGACAGTGGGCTGGTGCACGAATTGTGAATCACACTTTTCACAACTCGTACCACTAACCAGCAAGTGCACTGGGTCGTCCAAGTAATACCTCACGTGAGTATGGGTCGAATCCCACGGAGATTGTTGGTTTGAAGCAATCTATGGTTATCTTGTAAATCTTAGTCAGGAAGTCAATTATGTTTATCAAGTGAATTGCGAATAACCAGGAGAACATGAATTAAAAGTTACTTGTTATGCAATAATGGAGAATATGTTGGAGTTTTGGAGATGCTTTGTCTTCTGAATCTCTGCTTTCCTCTGTCTTCTTATTCACGCACGCACGTCCTCCTATGGCAAGCTGTGTGTTGGTGGATCACCGTTGTCAATGGCTACCTTCCATCCTTCCAGTGAAAACTACGCTCACGCGCTCTGTCACAGCACGGCTAATCACCGGTTGGTTCTCGATCCGGTTGGAATAGGATTTACTATCCTTTTGCGTCTGTCACTAATGCCCATCCTTCAGGAGTTTGAAGCTCGTCACAGTCATTCAATCCTTGAATCCTACTCGGAATACCACAGACAAGGTTTAGACTTTCCGGATTCTCATGAATGCCGCCATCAGTTCTAGCTTATACCACGGAGATTCTGATTAAGAGATCTCAGAGATACTCATTCAATCGGATATAGAACGGAAGTGGTTGTCAGGCACACGTTCATGGTTTGAGGAAGGTGATGAATGTCACTGATCATCACCTTCATCACAGTTAAGCGCGAATGAACATCTTAGATAGGAACAAGCGTGTTTGAATAGAAAACAGAAATACTTGCATTAATTCATCGAGACACAGCAGAGCTCCTCACCCCCAACAATGGGATTTAGAGACTCATGCCGTCAGAGAATACAAAGTTTAGATCTGAAATGTCATGAGATACAAAATAAGTCTCTAAAAGTTGTTTAAATACTAAACTAGTAGCCTAGGGTTACAAAATATGAGTGGACTATGATGGATGATGCAGAGGTCCACTTCTGGGGCCCACTTGGTGTGTGCTGGGGCTGAGATTTGAGTGAGTCACGTGCAGAGGCCATTTGTGGAGTTGAACGCCAGTTTTTATGCCAGTTTGGGCGTTCAACTCCAGTTTTTGATCCTTTTCTGGCGCTGGACGCCGGAATTGGGCAGAGAACTGGCGTTGAACGTCAGTTTACGTCATCTATCCTTGTGCAAAGTATAAACTATTATATATTGCTGGAAATTCCTGGATGTCTACTTTCCAATGCAATTGGAAGCATGCCATTTCGAGTTCTGTAGCTCCAGAAAATCCAATTTGAGTGCAGGGAGGTCAGAATCCAACAGCATTAGCAGTCCTTTTTCAGCCTGAATCAGATTTTTGCTCAGCTCCTTCAATTTCAGCCAGAAAAATACCTGAAATTACAGAAAAACACACAACTCATAGTAAAGTCCAGAAATATGAATTTTTCCTAAAAACTACTAGAAATAGACTAAAAACTAAGTAAAACATACTCTAAACTATATGAAATTATCCCCAAAAAGCGTATAAAATATCCGCTCATCACAACACCAAACTTAAACTGTTGCTTGTCCTCAAGCAACTAGACAAATAAAATAGAAGACTAATAGGTTGAGAAGCAATAATATCTCAGAGTTTTTGAATGAAGCTCAGATTCTAATTAGATAAGCGGGACTAGTAGCTTTTTGCTTCTGAACAGTTTTGGCATCTCACTTTATCCATTGAAGCTCAGAGTGATTGGCATCTATAGGAACTCAGAATTCAGATAGTGTTATTGATTCTCTTAGTTTAGTGTGATGATTCTTGAACACAGCTTCTTTATGAGTCTTGGCCGTGGCCCTAAGCACTTTGTTTTCTAGTATCACTACCGGATACATAAATGCCACAGACACATAACTGGGTGAACCTTTTCAGATTGTGACTCAGCTTTGCTAAAGTCCCCAATTAGAGGTGTCCAGAGTTCTTAAGCACACTCTTCTTTTTGCTTTGGACCTTGACTTTAACCGCTCAGTCTCAAGTTTTCACTTGACACCTGCACGCCACAAGCACATGGTTAGGGACAGCTTGGTTTAGCCGCTTAGACTAGGATTTCAGTCCTTTAGGCCCTCCTATCCACTGATGCTCAAAGCCTTGGGATCCTTTTTAATTGCCCTTGCCTTTTGGTTTTAAGGGTTATTGGCTTTTTTTTTTTCTGCAAGCTTTGTTCTTTGCTGCTTTTTCTTGCTTCAAGAATCATTTTTATGATTTTCAGATTATCAATAACATGTCTCATGTTCATCATTCTTTCAAGAACCAACATATTTAACAGTCTTAAACAACAAATTCAAAAGACATATGCACTGTTCAAGCATTCATTCAGAAGACAGAAAGCATTGCCACCACATTTAACCAATTAGAATTTGTTTTATTTAAACTCGAAATTTTATTGCTTCTTATTCAAAAGATCTACTATTTTATTCATGTTTAATGATGATGAGAAAAATAAACCATAGCTTAATTGGAGATAAAATCAAATAGATACTAATTACTATTATATGACTTCTAAGGTAGACTTTTTATAAGGACACTGTCACAGAGTTAAGGCAGAAATTGGAAATTAACAACCTTTATTCTGGGGGTATGGGGGTTCCTCTGATCCTTGGGAGGCTTGGTATTACAGAAGACTTTTGGCGCTTCAGTTCCCTTAAGTCACGTCCCTGCTCCTCTTGTTCTTTAAACATCTGGGTCAGCATTTGACTGTGTTCCTTCTGTTGTTTTATTATTTGCTCCATAGCTTCCTGTATCTTGGTGACAGACTTCTCAAGATATTCCCAATATTCCGCTTGAGGAATCTCTGGGAGGAATTCCTGTGCTCTCTTCTTGATAAGATCCTCCTGTGCTTGTTGTCTCTCCATTGATGCTTTGGTGATTGACTTTTCAATTAGGATATATTCAGTTATTCCCATCTTGACTCCAGTGTCCTTGCAGAGCAGAGAAATCACGCTTGGATAAGCCAACCTGGCCTCTCTTGAATTTTTGTTAGCAATCTTATAGAGCTCTATTGAAATCAGCTGATGAACCTCCACTTCCTTTCCCATCATGATGCAATGAATCATCACTGCTCTTTTAACTGTGACTTCAGAACGGTTGCTGGTGGGCAACAGAGAACGCCCAATGAAGTCCAGCCATCCTCTGGCAACTGGTTTGAGATCCTCCCTCTTGAGTTGATTTGGGACGCCCTTTGTGTTGGTGGTCCACCTGATTCCAGGGATACAGATGTCCCCTAGAATCTTATCCAGGCCAATGTCTGCTCTCATCATCCTCCTGTTGAAGGAGTCTGGATCATCCTTTAGCTGAGGTAGCTTTAGTATCTCTCTGATCTTGTCAGGGGTGGTATGAACAATTTTTCCCCTGACCATGGTCCGAAATTCGTAGCAGGCAGTTCCAGATAGTCTTTGCTTGTCAGTCTGCCACATATTAGCATAGAACTCCTGGACCATGTTCCTTCCTACTTTCGTTTCAGGATTAGCTAGGACTTCCCAGTTCCTGATTCGAATCTGCTCCTGGATCTCGGGATATTCATCTTCTTTCAGATCGAATCTTACTTCCGGGATCACTGATCTCAAACCCATTACTTTAAGATAATGGTCTGAATGTTCTTTAGATAAGAACTTCCCTTGATTCCAAAGTGGTTTTGGAACGCTCTCTTTCTTGCCCCTTGGAGTGTATTGTTTCCCTTTGAGAGCCATAATCTTAGTAGTGATCTCGGAAAAACACACCAAACTTAGAAGTTTGCTTGTCCTCAAGCAAAAGAAAAGAAAGGAGAGGGATAGAAGGAGATCGAGGTGCACTTGTTGATGGATGAAGGGGGAGGCCGAATCCAATTATAAAGGGGTGGGGGTGGGTTTTCGAAAGATTGGAAAAGATAAGATAAAAAGATTGAGTTGAAAAAGATAAGATAGAAGATATAGTGTAATTTTGAAAAGATATGATAGATTTTTGAAAAAGATAAATTTGGATTTTGAAAAAGATAATATGAAGATTTGAAAAAGATATGGATTAGCTGAAAAGATTTTTGAGTGAAAAAGAAAGATTTGTTTTCAGAAAAGATTTTGAAAAGAGTTGGATTGAATTTGGAAAGATGGATTTTTAGAAATTAAGTATTTTAGAAATCAGGGTTCTTGATATGTTCATGTAAAAATCATGCATTGAAGCATAGAACTATAAATTAGAATGGAAATACGTGTGGGATAAATGGATTTGGCTCCTCCCTGGCTTCCTGGCGTTTGAACGCCCAAACACTGCTTGTTTTGGGCGTTCAGCGCCCAAATGCTGATCTCCTGGGCGTTCAGCGCCCATTTGCTGTCATTCCTGGCGTTCAACGCCCAGTGGGTGGCCATTTCTGGCGTTGAACGTGCAATTGCTGCCATTACTGGCGTTCAGCGCCCAGTGGATGCCCATTTTGGGCGCTGAACGCCCAAAATACCCCGTTACTGGCGTTTTCTTGCCATTGAGCTCTCTATCTCTGTTTTGTGTGCAAATTCCTTCTGTAACCCTGTAAACTTATGCAATTGATTCTTTACCTTAGTGTCAGTAAACTTTATATAAACAAATAAAAAAGAAAAAATAGGGCAAAATGCTTAGAGGATTGTTGCCCCATGGCTGGGTTGCCTCCCAGCAAGCGCTTCTTTATTGTCTTTAGCTGGACCTTGCTGAGCTTTTTAATCTAGCTTCAGCCTTGAGCATTCTTGCTCAATGTTGCCTTCAAGATAATGCTTGATTCTCTGTCCATTGACAATGAACTTCTTATCAGAATCAATATCTTGAAGCTCCACATAACCATATGGTGACACACTTGTAATCACGTATGGTCCCCTCCACCGGGATTTCAGTTTCCCGGGGAATAGCCTGAGTCTAGAGTTAAACAACAGGACCTTCTGTCCTGGTTCAAAGATTCTAGATGACAGCTTCTTGTCATGCCATTTTTTTTATTTTTCTTTATAAAGCTTGGCATTTTCGAAAGCTGTGAATCTGAATTCCTCTAGCTCATTTAGCTGGAGCAATCGTTTTTCTCCTGCTAATTTGGCATCAAAATTTAGGAATCTGGTTGCCCAGTAGGCCTTATGTTCCAGTTCCACGGGCAAGTGGCATGCCTTACCATACACGAGTTGGTATAGAGAGGTCCCTATAGGGGTCTTAAATGCTGTTCTGTAAGCCCACAGAGCATCATCCAAGCTCCTTGCCCAATCCTTTCTACGGGTATTTACTGTCCGTTCCAGGATTCTCTTTAATTCTCTGTTAGAGACTTCCGCTTGCCCATTGGTTTGTGGATGATATGGTGTGGCCACTTTGTGGCGAATTCCATACCGGACCATGGCAGAGTAAAGCTGTTTATTGCAGAAGTGAGTGCCCCCATCACTGATTAACACTCTAGGGACACCAAACCTGCTAAAAATATGTTTCTGGAGGAACTTCAGCACTGTTTTAGAATCATTGGTGGGTGTGGCAATAGCCTCAACCCATTTTGATACATAGTCAACTGCCACTAGAATATAAGTGTTTGAGTATGATGGTAGGAAAGGTCCCATGAAGTCAATTCCCCATACATCAAACAACTCTATTTCCAAGATTCCTTGTTGAGGCATGGCGTAACCATGAGGCAGATTACCAGCTCTTTGGCAACTGTCACAATTACGTACAAACTCTCAGGAATCTTTATAGAGTGTGGGCCAATAGAAGCCACATTGGAGGACCTTGGTGGCTGTTCGCTCACCTCCGAAATGGCCTCCATATTGAGATCCATGGCAATGCCATAGGATTCTCTGTGCTTCCTCTCTGGGGACACACCTACGGATAATTCCGTCTGCACATCTCTTAAAGAGATAGGGCTCATCCCACAAGTAGTACTTTGCATCAGTAACTAATTTCTTCTTTTGTATTCTATTGTACTCCTTGGGTATGAACCTTGCAGCTTTATAGTTTGCAATATCGGCAAACCATGGTGCTTCCTGAATAGCAAATAGATGCTCATCAGGGAACGTCTCAGAGATCTCAAGAAAGGGGAGGGACATCCCTTCCACTGGCTCTATCCGGGACAGATGATCAGCCACTTGGTTCTCTGTCCCTTTTCTGTCTCTTATTTCTATATCAAACTCTTACAGAAGCAATACCCATCTGATGAGCCTGGTTTTTGAATCCTGCTTTGTGAGAAGATATTTAAGAGCAGCATGGTCAGTATACACAATCACTTTTGATCCTACTAAGTATGATCTGAACTTGTCAATGGCGTAAACCACTGCAAGTAGTTCTTTTTCTGTGGTTGTGTAATTTTTCTGGGCATCATTTAAAACGCGACTGGCATAATAAATGACATGCAGAAGCTTGTCATGCCTCTGTCCCAATACTGCACCAATGGCATGATCACTGGCATCACACATTAACTCAAATGGCAATGTCCAGTCTGGTGCAGAAATGACTGGTGCTGTGACCAGCTTAGCTTTCAGCGTTTCAAACGCCTGCAGGCATGCTGTGTCAAACACAAATGGCGTGCAGCAGCTAGCAGATTGCTTAGAGGTTTTGCGATTTTTGAAAAATCCTTTATAAACCTCCTATAGAATCCTGCATGCCCCAGAAAGCTTCTGATTGCCTTAACATTGGCAGGTGGTGGTAATTTTTCAATTACCTCTATTTTTGCTTGATCTACCTCTATTCCCTTGTTTGAGATTTTATGCCCAAGAACAATTCCTTCAGTCACCATGAAGTGACATTTTTCCCAGTTTAAAACTAGGTTGGTTTCTTGGCATCTTTTCAGAACAAGTTTCAGGTGATCAAGACAGGAGCTGAATGAGTCTCCATATACTGAGAAGTCATCCATGAAGACTTCCAGAAATTTTTCCACCATGTCAGAGAAAATAGAGAGCATGCATCTCTGGAAGGTTGCAGGCGCATTACATAGCCCAAATGGCATCCTTCTATAACCAAACACTCCAGATGGACATGTGAATGCTGTTTTCTCTTGATCCTGGGGATCCACTGCAATCTGGTTATAGCCTGAATAGCCATCCAAAAAGCAGTAATAATCATGACCTGCTAGTCTCTCTAGCATCTGGTCTATGAATGGTAAAGGAAAATGATCCTTTCAGGTGGCTGTATTGAGCCTTCTGTAGTCAATACACATGCGCCACCCTGTAACTGTTCTTGTAGGAACCAGTTCATTTTTTTCATTATGAATCACTGTCATGCCTCCCTTTTTTGGGATGACTTGAACAGGGCTCACCCAGGGGCTATCAGAAACGGGATAAATAATCCCAGCCTCTAGTAATTTGGTGACCTCTTTCTGCACCACTTCCTTCATGGCTGGATTTAGCCGCCTCTGTGGTTGAACCACTGGTTTGGCATTATCGTCCAATAGGATTTTGTGCATGCATCTAGCTGGGCTTATGCCCTTAAGGTCACCTATGGACCACCCAAGAGCTGTCTTGTGTGTTCTTAGCACTTGAATAAGTGCTTCCTCTTCCTGTGAATTTAAAGCAGAGCTTATGATCACTGGAAAGGTGTCACCTTCTCCTAGAAATGCATATTTCAAGGATGGTGGCAGTGGCTTGAGCTCTGGTTTAGGAGGTTTTTCCTCTTTCAGAAGAAAGTTCAGAGGCTCTTTCATGTCCCCTGAATCCTCCAAATCAGGCTGAACATCTTTAAAGATGTCTTCCAACTCTGATTCGAGACTCTCAGCCATGTTGATCTCTTCTACCAAAGAGTCAATGAGATCAACTTTCATGCAGTCTGTTGATGTGTCTGGATGCTGCATGGCTTTGACAGCGTTCAACTTGAACTCATCATCGTTGACTCTCAGGGTTATTTCCCCCTGTTGGACGTCAATGAGGGATCGTCCAGTTGCTAGGAAGGGTCTTCCTAGAATGAGAGTAGCACTCTTGTGCTCCTCCATTTCCAGCACAACAAAGTCAGTGGGAAAGGCGAATGGCCCAACTCTGACAATCATGTCCTCAATCACGCCTAATGGGTATTTAGTGGAACCATCAGCAAGTTGGAGACATATCCGGGTTGGTTTAACTTCTTCAGTTAAGCCAAGCTTCCTGATAGTGGATGCAGGTATTAGGTTGATGCTTGCCCCAAGATCGCATAAGGCTGTCTTGGTGCAATCACCTTCCAATATGCATGGTATCAGAAAACTCCCAGGGTCTTTAAGCTTTTCAGGAAAGCTTTTCAGAATGACTGCACTGCATTCTTCAGTGAGGAGAACTCTTTCTGTTTCTCTCCACTCCTTTTTATGACTCAAGATCTCTTTCATGAACTTGGCATAAGAAGGTATTTGCTCAAGTGCCTCTGCAAAAGGAATCTTTATTTCAAGAGTCCTTAGATAATCTGCAAAGCGAGCAAATTGCTTATCCTGCTCCTCTTTCCGGAGTTTTTGAGGATAAGGTATCTTGGCTTTATATTCCTCAACCTTAGTGGTTAAAGAAGCCTTTTTAGAGGGGTTGTTATCAGCACTTGTGTGTGTCTGATCCCTCACTGGCAATTGAGTACCAGAGTCAGAAGCTGGAGTGACGTTAGACGCCAACTCACTGTCTGTTCCTGGCGCCTGAACGCCAGAAATGTGCCCATTTTGGGCGTTCAACGCTGGATTATGCCCCCTTTGGGCGTTCAACGCCAGATTCTTGCCCATTTCTGGCGTTGAACGCCAATCCTGCCTTGTTTCTGGCGCTGAACGCCAGTTTTGGGCATGGTCTGGGCATTCAGCGCCAGCCTTCCACCCATTTTCTGGCGTTTTAGTGCCAGAATTATTTTTCCCTAGGCTCTTACTGTCCTCAGGGGAATCTTTGGTGGGTCGCTCATTTCTTGAATTTTTGATGCCTTGAGGTGGGGTATTTAATGTTTTCCCACTTCTTAATTGAACTGCTTGGCATTCTTCTGCTATTTGCTTTGATAGCTGCTGCTTTGTTTGCTTAAACTGTTCGTCCATATGTATATTAGCTATCCTTGTCTCCTGTAACCTGTCTTTGAATTCAGCTAGCTGTTTTGTTAGAAAATCTAATTGCTGATTGAATTCAGCAGCTTGTTTTACAGTACTGAATTCAGCAGTTACTGTTTTAACCTCTTCATTCATGGAAGGGTTGCTGCTTAGATACAGATGCTGATTCTTGGAAACTGTATCAATGAGCTCTTGAGCTTCTTCAATTGTCTTTCTCATATGGATAGATCCACCAGCTGAGTAATCTAAAGACATCTGAGCTCCTTCTGCAAGCCCATAGTAGAAGATGTCTAACTGAACCCACTCTGAAAACATTTCAGAGGGGCATTTTCGTAGCATCTCTCTGTATCTCTCCCAGGCATCATAAAGAGATTCATTATCTCCTTGTTTAAAGCCTTGGATGTCCAGCCTTAGCTGTGTCATCCTTTTTGGAGGGAAATATTGATTCAGGAATTTTTCTGTCAGCTGTTTCCATGTTCTTATGCTGGCCTTAGGTTGGTTATTTAACCACCTCTTGGCTTGATCTTTTACAGCAAATGGAAACAGTAATAGTCTGTAGACATCCTGATCTATTTCCTTATCATGTACTGTGTCAGCAATTTGTAAAAATTGTGCCAGAAACTCTGTAGGTTCTTCCTGTGGAAGACCGGAATACTGGCAACTTTGCTGCACCATGATAATGAGCTGAGGATTCAACTCAAAGCTACTAACTCCAATGGAGGGTATGCATATGCTACTCCCATATGAAGCAGTAGAGGGGTTAGAATATGACCCCAAAGTCCTCCTGGACTGTCCATCTCCACTTATGTCCATGATGGATATATGGATATAACTTGGACTGATTTATCTTTTTATTTATTTTATTTTATAAGAAGTAAATACTTAAATAAAATAAAATAACTAAAAAGAATTTGAATTTTGAAATAAAAATTTTTTTTTTTCGTAAAAGAAAATAAAAATTAATTAGTTAATAAAAAAAAAAGAACTTTTTGAAAAAGAGGGGAGATATTTTCGAAAATTAGAGAGAGAGAGTTAGTTAGGTGGTTTTGAAAAAGTTAAGAAACAAACAAAAAGTTAGTTGGTTAGTTAGAACAAATTTTGAACAGATAAGAAGTTAGGAAGTTAGAAGAGATATTTTGAAAAGATATTTTTGAATTTAGTGAGGAGAGAGAAAAACAATAAGATAGTACAAGATTTAAAATTTTTAGATCTAATGCTCCTTGTTTTCGAAAAATTTGGAGGGAAAGCACCAAGGAACACCAAACTTAAAAATTTTAAGATCAAGACACAAGGGAAACTCAAGATCACTTTGAAGACTCACAAGAACACAAGAACATGAAGAAAGAACACCAAACTTAAAATTTTTAGAAAACCAAACCAAAATTTTCGAAAACCAAAGGGAAATCAACAAGAAAACACCAAACTTTAAGTTTGGCACAAAATTTAATAGAGAAAATATTATTTATGAAAAAGAAGGTTTTGAAAAGAATATAAAAGACTCTAACCCAATTACCAAGAACACAGATTGACGCTCTAGCCAAATGAGTTATGGGACCTTCAAAAATTTTGAGAAAGATTATTTTTGAAAACACCAAACTTAATGTTTGGCACAGGATTTAATAGAAAAATTATTTTTAAAAAAGGTTTTTTTAAAAAATATGATAGCCAATTATCATGAACATAAACACCACGTTCTAAATAACTGAGCTATAAGTTTAAAGTATTTTAACAAGGGATAAATAATAAAAGACTCTAAACAAAAAAAAAGAGAAAGATTTTTCCTAATCTAAGCAACAAAATAATCCGTCAGTTGTTCAAACACGAACAATCCCCGGCAACGGTGCCAAAAACTTGGTGCACGAATTGTGAATCACACTTTTCACAACTCGTACCACTAACCAGCAAGTGCACTGGGTCGTCCAAGTAATACCTCACGTGAGTAAGGGTCGAATCCCACGGAGATTGTTGGTTGAAGCAATCTATGGTTATCTTGTAAATCTTAGTCAGGAAGTCAATTATGTTTATCAAGTGAATTGCGAATAACCAGGAGAACATGAATTAAAAGTTACTTGTTATGCAGTAATGGAGAATATGTTGGAGTTTTGGAGATGCTTTGTCTTCTGAATCTCTGCTTTCCTCTGTCTTCTTGTTCACGCACGCACGTCCTCCTATGGCAAGCTGTGTGTTGGTGGATCACCTTTGTCAATGGCTACCTTCCATCCTTCCAGTGAAAACTACGCTCACGCGCTCTGTCACAGCACGGCTAATCACCGGTTGGTTCTCGATCCGGTTGGAATAGGATTTACTATCCTTTTGCGTCTGTCACTAACGCCCATCCTTCAGGAGTTTGAAGCTCGTCACAGTCATTCAATCCTTGAATCCTACTCGGAATACCACAGACAAGGTTTAGACTTTCCGGATTCTCATGAATGCCGCCATCAGTTCTAGCTTATACCACGGAGATTCTGATTAAGAGATCTCAGAGATACTCATTCAATCGGATATAGAACGGAGGTGGTTGTCAGGCACACGTTCATGGTTTGAGGAAGGTGATGAATGTCACTGATCATCACCTTCATCACAGTTAAGCGCGAATGAACATCTTAGATAGGAACAAGCGTGTTTGAATAGAAAACAGAAATACTTGCATTAATTCATCGAGACACAGCAGAGCTCCTCACCCCCAACAATGGGATTTAGAGACTCATGCCGTCAGAGAATACAAAGTTTAGATCTGAAATGTCATGAGATACAAAATAAGTCTCTAAAAGTTGTTTAAATACTAAACTAGTAGCCTAGGGTTACAAAATATGAGTGGACTATGATGGATGATGCAGAGGTCCACTTCTGGGGCCCACTTGGTGTGTGCTGGGGCTGAGATTTGAGTGAGTCACGTGCAGAGGCCATTTGTGGAGTTGAACGCCAGTTTTTATGCCAGTTTGGGCGTTCAACTCCAGTTTTTGATCCTTTTCTGGCGCTGGACGCCAGAATTGGGCAGAGAACTGGCGTTGAACGCCAGTTTACATCGTCTATCCTTGTGCAAAGTATGGACTATTATATATTTCTGGAAAGCCCTGGATGTCTACTTTACAATACAATTGGAAGCATGCCATTTCGAGTTCTGTAGCTCCAGAAAATCCAATTTGAGTGCAGGGAGGTCAGAATCCAACAGCATTAGCAGTCCTTTTTCAGCCTGAATCAGATTTTTGCTCAGCTCCTTCAATTTCAGCCAGAAAAATACCTGAAATTACAGAAAAACACACAACTCATAGTAAAGTCCAGAAATATGAATTTTTTCTAAAAACTACTAGAAATAGACTAAAAACTAACTAAAACATACTCTAAACTATATGAAATTATCCCCAAAAAGCGTATAAAATATCCGCTCATCATGGGCTCTCATGGAGCCTCACAGATGTTCAGAGCAATGTTGGAACCTCCCAACACCAAACTTAGAGTTTGAATGTGGGGTTTCAACACCAAACTTAGAGTTTGACTGTGGGGGCTCTGTTTGACTCTGTATTGAGAGAAGCTCTTCATGCTTCTTCTCCATGGTTACAGAGGGATATCCTTAAGCTTTAAATACAAGGGAGTCTTCATTCACTTGAATAATCAATTCTCCTCTATCAACATCAATCACAGCTTTTGCTGTGGCTAGGAAGGGTCTGTCAAGGATGATGGATTCATCCATACACTTCCCAGTCTCTAGGATTATGAAATCAGCAGGGATGTAATGGTCTTCAACCTTTACCAAGACATCCTCTACAAGTCCATAAGCTTGTTTCCTTGAATTGTCTGCCATCTCTAATGAGATTCTTTCAGCTTGCACCTCAAAAATTTCTAGTTTCTCCATTACAGAGAGAGGCATGAGGTTTATGCTTGACCCTAGGTCACACAGAGCCTTTTCAAAGGTCATGGTGCCTATGGTACAAGGTATTGAGAACTTTCCAGGATCTTGTCTCTTCAGAGGTAATCTCTGCCTAGTCAAGTCATCCAGTTCTTTGATGAGCAATGGGGGTTCATCCTCCCAAGTCTCATTACCAAATAACTTGGCACTTAGCTTCATGATTGCTCCAAGGTACTTAGCAACTTGTTCTTCAGTAACATCTTCATCCTCTTCAGAGGAAGAATACTTATCAGAGCTCATGAATGGTAGAAGTAGATTCAATGGAATCTCTATAGCCTCAGTGTGAGCCTCAGATTCCCATGGTTCCTCATTAGGGAACTCCATGGAGGCCAGTGGATGTCCATTGAGGTCTTCCTTAGTGGCGATCACTGCCTCTTCCTTCTCTCCAGGTTCGGCCATGTGAGACGTGTTTATGGCCTTGCACTCTCTCTTTAGATTCTCTTCTGTATTGCTTGGGAGAGTACTAGGAGAGAGTTCAGTAATTTTCTAATGGAGGACCTTGTTTCAGTCATGAAACTTTGAGTGGTTTTAATTAGATCAGAGACTACAGTTGCTAATTCAGAGTGGCTCTGCTTAGAATTCTCTGTCTGTTGCTGAGAAGATGATGGAAAAGGTTTGCTATTGCTAAACCTGTTTCTTCCACCATTATTGTTATTGAAGCCTTGTTGAGGCCTTTGTTGGTCCTTCCATGAGAGATTTGGATGATTTCTCCATGAAGGATTATAGGTGTTACCATAGGATTTTCCCATGTAATTCACCTCTTCTATTGCTGGGTTCTTAAGATCATAAGCTTCTTCTTCAGATGAAGCTTCCTTAGTACTGCCTAGTGCAGCTTGCATTCCAGACAGACTTTGAGAAATCATATTGACTTGTTGAGTTAATATCTTATTCTGAGCCAATATGGCATTCAGAGTATCAATCTCAAGAACTCCTTTCTTCTGATTTGTCCCATTATTCACAGGATTCCTTTCAGAAGTGTACATGAATTTGTTATTTGCAACCATTTCAATGAGTTCCTGAGCTTCTGCAGGCGTCTTCTTCAGATGAAGAGATCCTCCAGCAGAGCTGTCCAATGACATCTTGGACAGTTCAGATAGACCATCATAGAAGATACCTATGATGCTCCATTTTGAAAGCATGTAAGAAGGACACCTTCTGATTAATTGCTTGTATCTTTCCCAAGCTTCATAGAGGGATTCACCTTCCTTCTGTCTGAAGGTTTGGACTTCCACTCTAAGCTTACTCAATTTTTGAGGTGGAAAGAACTTTTCCAAGAAGGCATTGACTAGCTTTTCCCAAGAGTTCAGGTTTTCTTTAGGTTGTGAATCCAACCATGTTCTAGCTCTATCTCTTACAGCAAAGGGAAAAAGCATAAGTCTATAGACCTCGGGATCAACCCCATTGGTCTTGACAGTGTCACAGATTTGTAAGAATTCTGCTAAGAACTGATGAGGATCTTCCAATGGAAGTCCATGAAACTTGCAATTCTGTTGCATTAGAGAAACTAATTGAGGCTTAAGCTCAAAGTTGTTTGCTCTAATGGTAGGGATTGAGATGCTTCTCCCATAGAAGTCAGGAGTAGGTGCAGTAAAGTCACCAAGCACCTTCCTTGTCTTGTTGACATTGTTGTTGTTTTCGGCTGCCATGGCTTCTTCTTGTTTGAAAATTTCTGTTAGGTCCTCTATAGAGAGTTGTACTTTAGCTTCTCTTAGCTTTCTCTTCAAGGTCCTTTCAGGTTCAGGATCAGCTTCAACAAGAATGCCTTTGTCCTTGCTTCTGCTCATATGAAAGAGAAGAGAACAGGAAAGTATGAAATCCCCTATGTCACAGTATAAAGATTCCTTGAAGTGTCAGAGGAAAAGAAGAATAGAAGGAGAAGGTAGAAAGAGAAGAATTCGAACTTATCAAGAGGGATAGAGTTCGAATTATTGATAGTGGAGGAGTGTTAGTCCTTAAATAGAAGGATGTGAGAAGAGGGGAAGAATTTTCGAAATTAAAGTAAAAGATTTTGAAATAATTAAAAGAAATTTTGAAAATTTGATTGATGATTTTCGAAAATTAAAATTGGGAAAGAAATTAAGTGATTTCTGAAAAAGATTTTGAAATTAGAAATCAAAAAGATATGATTGAAAATTAATTTTTTAAAAAGATGTGATTGAAAAGATATGATTGAGAACATATGATTGAAAATCAATTTTTAAAAAGAAGGTTTTAAAATTAAAGTTGATTACTTGACTAACAAGAAATTAGAAGATATGATTCTAGAATTTAAAATTTGATCCTTCCTTAATAGGCAAGTAACAACTTGAAAATTTTGAATTAAATTACTAATTATAGCAAGGATTTTCGAAAATAGTAAAAAAAATAAAAAAATGGAAAGAAATTGATTTTGAAGAGATATGATTGAAAAGATGTGATTTGAAAAAGATTTGATTTTGAAAAGTTATGAAGATTTGAAAAAAATTTGGATTAAAAATAAAATCTTCCCTTTAGTGTCATCCTGGCGTTAAACGCCCAGAATGGCATCCATTCTGGCGTTTAACGCCCAAAATGCTACCTTTTTGGGCGTTAAACGCCCAGCCAGGTACCCTGGCTGGCGTTTAAACGCCAGTTTTCCTTCTTCACTGGGCGTTTTGAACGCCCAGCTTTTTTTGTTTACTTCCTCTGCTGAATGTTCTGAATCTTCAATTCTCTGTATTATTGACTTGAAAAGACACAATTTTGAAAATATTTTTGGATTTTTAATGATGAGAAACAATAAAAAATGCAACTAAGATCAAATAAACAATGCATTCAAGACACCAAACTTAGAAGTTTGTATACTAAGGACTATAACAATTTGAAAATGCATGTAAGAAACAACAAAACAAGAGAATTTAAAGATCAGAGCTAGGAAATCATCAAGAACAACTTGAAGATCAATGAAGAACATAATGCATATATTTGAAAAATGCAAGAAGAATAGAAACATGCAATTGACACCAAACTTAAAAATTAGATACTAGACTCAAACAAGAGACATAAAAATACTTTTGATTTTATGATTTTATAAATTTTTTTTTTTGTGATTTTTCGAAAATTATATGGAAAAGAGAATAAAGAGATTCAAAACTTTTAATAAGAATTCCAGGAATCATGCAATGTTAGTCTAAAGCTTCAGTCTAAAAAGATTAGACATGGCTAGCCAAGCTTCAGCAGGACATTAAATTCAGCAGCTAAATTGATGAGAATTAATAAGCTTTTGTGATGATAAGAACATCACCTTCAAACTCTAGAATTCATTCTTAAAAATTCTGAAAAATAAAAAGAAAAGTACCTAATCTAAGCAACAAGATGAACCGTCAGTTGTCCAAACTCAAACAATCCCCGACAATGGCGCCAAAAACTTGGTGCACGAAATTGTGATCATCAACAATGGCGCCAAAGACTTGGAGCTCTCAAACGTGAATCACACTTTGTCACAATTCCACACAACTAACCAGCAAGTGCACTGGGTCGTCCAAGTAATAAACCTTACGTGAGTAAGGGTCGATCCCACGGAGACTGTCGGCTTGAAGCAAGCTATGGTCATCTTGTAAATCTCAGTCAGGCAGATTCAAATGGTTATAGAGAATTGATAATTAAAAGATGGATAAAATATAAAATAAAGATAGAGATACTTATGTAATTCATTGGTAGGAATTTCAGATAAGCGTATGGAGATGCTTTGTTCCTTCTGAACCTCTGCTTTCCTATTGCCTTCATCCAATCATTCATACTCCTTTCCATGGTAAGCTTTATGTTGGGCATCACCGTTGTCAATGGCTACTTCCCGTCCTCTCAGTGAAAATGTTCCAAATGCGCTGTCACCGCACGGCTAATTATCTGTCAGTTCTCAATCATATTGGAATAGGATCCATTGATCCTTTTGCGTCTGTCACACGCCCAACACTCGCGAGTTTGAAGCTCGTCACAGTCATACCTTCCCAGATCCTACTCGGAATACCACAGACAAGGTTTAGACTTTCCGGATCTCAAGAATGACCGCCAATAATTCTAGCCTATACCACGAACGTTCCAATGTTAGATTAGAAACCCAAGAGATACGCATTCAAGCCATTGCTAGTAGAACAGAGGTGGTTGTCAGGCACATGTTCATAAGTGAGAATGATGATGAGTGTCACGAATCATCACATTCATCAAGTTGAAGAACGAATGAATATCTTAGAGAGGAAGTAGACGTGAATTGAATAGAAGAACAATAGTAATTGTATTAATTCATGAAGAACAGTGGAGCTCCACACCTTAATCTATGGTGTGTAGAAACTCCACCGTTGAAAATACATAAGTACAGGGTCTAGGCATGGCCGAATGGCCAGCCTCCCCAAACGTGAATATAAAGATCAAAAGGTATCTCAAAAGTCTGATCAAGTGTGTAAAATACAATAGCAAAAGGTCCTATTTATAGAAAACTAGTAGCCTAGGGTTACAGAAATAAGTAATTAATGCAGAAATCTTCTTCCGGGCCCACTTGGTGTGTGCTTGGGCTGAGCATTGAAGCTTTCATGTGTAGAGACTTTTCTTGGAGTTAAACGCCAGCTTTTGTGCCAGTTTGGGCGTTTAACTCCAGCTTTTGTGCCAGTTCTGGCGTTTTGACGCTAGAATTCTTAAGCTGACTTGGAACACCTGTTTGGGCCATCAAATCTTGGGCACATGATGCACAGAAAACTTGTCTCACAACAAATCTCCCTTTGGCAAGTGTACCAAATTTGTCGTCAAGTAAAAACTCACAATAGAGTGAGGTCGAATCCCACAGGGATTGATTGATCAAGCAACTTTAATTAGAAGAATGTTCTAGTTGAGCGAATCCAGAATTTTGGTTGAGAGTTGCAGAAAATAAAATGGCGGGAATGTAAATAACAGAAAAGTAAATGCTAAGATTAAAGGACTGGAAGTAAATGACTGAAAATAAATTACAGAATTGTAAATGGGAATGGGGGATTTGCTCATAAAAGTAAATGGCAGAAATTAAAGAGAATGGGTAAGATCAGAGATGGGGAGTTCATTGGGCTTAGGAGATGTTGCAATTCTCCGGATCAAGTTCATTTTCATCTCTTCCTCAATCAATGCACTCATTAATCTCCTTGGCAATCTTAAGTGATTGAATTACAATTTCTTGCAATTCAATCTCTCAAATCTTGATCAATAGCCAATTCCTTGGTCAATTGCTCATGAGAAGAGATGAAGTATGGTCACTGATTATACCACATGCATTTCCCAAATCAAGTATTGAGAGGGTTATAGTCACATACCCATCCAAACCCAATTTGGTCCAGCATGAGAAAGCATTTCTAGCTTGATCTCTTCATTCCTCTTTCAAGGTTCAAAAGAGATCCAAGTTTGAATAGCTTCTCTTCCAAGATAACTACTCAATTAGATGAAGATCGAAAGCTTTCAAGTAAAATCAAGAGAAAAGATAGAAGAAGAATAATGAAAATTAGTATTGATCCATCAAATTACAATTGAGCTCCCTAACCCAATGAAAGAGGTTTAGTTGTTCATAGCTCTAGAAAATGAAAACAAAGATGGAGAATACATCATAAAACTAGAAAATGCAGAGAAAGTAAAATACAGAGAGTAGTTCTCCTCTTCCAGCCTCCTCCAAAACTCCTTTTACAATTCAAAGCTACTCCTATATATACTACTCTTCTCAGCTTCTAGTTTTGCTCTTCAAGTCTTGGGCCTTTGGATCTTGAGTTTGACGCAGTTCTTTTCTTCATTTGGGCTTGGCTTTACTTGTAGAGAGAAAGTGGTAAGTGGGCAGAGACTTTAGCTCAGGGCGTAAGGGGTGTTAATCATTTAGTGAAAGTATAAGTTCGGGAACGTTAGTGACACTTAACATTTTTACTAACGTTCCAATGTACCCCTTTGCCTCACGTTAGAGCTCACGTTAACTAGGTTAACGTGGCTTCTAACGTGGCCTTGCCAACCTTCGAGAACGTTAGTGACACTCAACATTGTCACTAACGTTCTAGTGTGCCCCTTTTTGCTTCACGTTAAAGCCCACGTTAACTAGGTTAACGTGGCTTCTAACGTGGCCTTGCCAACCTTCGAGAACATTAGTGACACTCAACATTGTCACTAACATTCCAATGTGCCCCTAGATCTCACGTTAAAGTCCACGTTAACTAGGTTAACGTGGCTTCTAACGTGGCCATTCTTAGCCATCCCAACGTTAGTGACAATGTTGAGTGTCACTAACGTTGGCTCATCATTCATTCCTCATCGTTAGCTTCCACGTTAACTAAGTTAACGTGGAAGTTAACGTGGCTCCTTGAGGGGTTGTGTGGTTGCTTCCAACGTTAGTGACAATGCTGAGTGTCACTAACGTTGTCGACAACTCTCACTTCTTACGTTAGCTCCCACGTTAACCAAGTTAACATGGGAGTTAATGTGGTGTGTTGCATCCTTAGGCCAACGTTAGTGACAATGTTGAATGTCACTAACGTTGGCTTCTCTTCCCCCTTTAACGTTAGAGGCCACGTTAACTAGGTTAACGTGGGCTCTAACGTGGCCACTCATGAGTGTTTGCCAACGTTAGTGATAATGTTAAATGTCACTAACGTTGGCTCAACTTCCCTTTTCCACGTTAAAATTCACGTTAACTTAGTTAACATGACTCTTAACGTGGGCAATGATGGCTTTGAGAGTGTCATTGGCAATCACTTTTCTCATTTAACCTTGCAAGTTACCTCCCTTTCCTTGCTTCCTTTGGTCCTGAAATCAAGCAACAGAGTGCATCAAAGTTCTAGTCCAAGTCATGGGTAATGCAGCATACAATTTGTCACTAAATTCATGCAAAATTCTCATGAAATAATGTAAAATACACAATGTATGCTTGAATCAAGGTGTAGGTGAATATCTACCCAAAACTAGCTTATTTCCTAAAGAAATGCATGAAACTACCCTAAAAACAGTAAAGAAAAGGTCAGTGAAACTGGCCAAGATGCCCTGGCATCACAACACTAAACTTAAAGCTTGCTTGTCCCTAAGCAAGTACTGGAACAAGAGAATGATGAATGGAATATCCAGAGGAATGAGTCATTCTTGTGGAAGTCATGTTACTAATTTTATGGTGGTTTCATGCATAGCAACTTAGGTTCATTCCATTACTGGCTTTCAGACCTTTATCATGTCCCTAAACACTTACTTTGTCTATATCCCATGAGACTTTTATTCATTGATCCTTTTATTGTTATTTCAAGGGTTATTTGTGTTATTTAGGCTAAGTGCTCTGTAAGGGGGCAACTCTTTTAAGATAAGCTTTCAGCCAACACTCCCGAACCAGTTGGTTCAAGGTGCTAGGTGTTGAAGCACCCCTAAGGACTTACTCCCTCAAGTCTCTCCCCCATACATACACACCACAGGCATATAGTTCCTTTATTTTCTTTTCTTGAGACCTTGGTGTCCAGCACCTCTTTGGGTTACTAAATGCTCTGTGGTGAGGGTTACTCTTGATAGTAGATTTTCAGCTGATAATTCCGGGTTAGTTAACCCAAGTTACCAAGTGATAAAGCACCCCTGAGAGCTTATTCATCCAAGTAGATCCCTCACACAGGAGCACCACAGACACTTGTCTCAAGGTCCATGGTGCCTAGCCTTATTGCTTAATCTTTTTCTTTTGTTTTTCACTTCCATTATTCTTTCCCTTTTCTCTTATTAGGATATTGTCATCTACTTAGTCTCATGGGTATATCCAAAGTCAAGTATTCAGGATAAATAGTTGTCCTCCTAACCTTGCGGTTGAACCAACTTAGCTAACTTATGACTACCCCAAAGATTCATGAATGCACTTCCACAATATGAACTCCACTCTGGTCTTTTAAAAACAATCATTCTCTCTTCATTTAATTCAAAAGGAACAAGCATACAAGTAAGTTAAGTAAGGATGCAATGACATAAAGACTAGCACACAGACCTACTCAGAACTTAAAAGACAGAAAAAAATTCAACTACAAGTAGCCACAAATCAAAAGTGCATTCGGACTTCCAACTTTTAACCATTCTGAGTACAATGGAATTAAGTAACAATACAACCTTCGGGTGATGATTTCTGGTTGCTCTCTCTCTTTGTCATCATCCTAGTTTTTGGCTGCCTCGCTTCTTTGGGTAGAGGTGCACCATTTCCTCATAAGATTCCTGCAAGGTGACTGGAAGTTGCTTGTTCCCAAAGCACTTGAGACATAGTTAGCTTGCATGTATGCTGGTGCTTTTTGAACTCAATTTGGTGTGTGAACACCAAACTTAGTTCCTTGCCCAGTGCAAACGTTGCACATATGCAGAGAACCCCATATCTTATTGTCAACAAAGCAATGATCACCTATAGTCTAACTACATCTAAGTGGTTTCTCTTGATTGGATGGAGCTAGGAATGTTCTTCTGGAGTGGAGTGTAATTCTAACCAATGTCCTTTGGTGGAACACCAAACTCCGAATTACACCATCACTCTTGGATTGTTCTGGTGTGGAACACCAAACTTAGCTCCTTACAATACAGGGGAAACGACTTGTGATTTTTATTGAAATAAAGATGAAAGTGAAACTACCTGAGGTTGGGTTGCCTCCCAACAGAGCACTCTTTTATCGTCGCTAGCTCGACGAGTCCTTAGTTACTTGAGATGGTACTTTACTCTGAGGCTTTCCCCCATGTTGCCCAGATAATGCTTGAGTCTTTGTCCATTCACTGTAAAAGTCCTCTCTGAACCTTCTTCCGTGATTTCGATGTGGCCATATGGTGATACTTTTGTAACCATGAAAGGTCCGGACCACCTTGACTTGAGTTTTCCTAGAAAGCCTTAATTTAGAATTGTAAAGGAGTACTCGCTGCCCCTTTTCGAAACTCCTTGGCGCAAGATGCATGTCATGTTTTCTCTTTGCCTTCTCTTTATACATCTTAGTGTTTTCATAGGCTTGTGACCTGAATTCCTCCATCTCTTGCAGCTGCAAGATCCTTTTTGCACCAGCAGCAATGCTGTCAAAATTTAGTATCTTGATAGCCCAGAGAGCTCTGTGTTCCAGCTCTAGTGGTAAATGACAAACCTTCCCATAGACCAGTTGATATGGAGACATTCCAAGTGGAGTTTTGAATGCTATTCTGTATGCCCAAAGAGCATCATCCAGCTTCTTCGACCAATCCTTTCTAGATGCACCCACAGTTTTTTCCAGGATCCTCTTCAGTTCTCTGTTGGATATCTCAGTTTGCCCACTCGTTTGAGGGTGGTAAGGTGTGGCTACTTTGTGTTTTACCCCATATCGTAGGAGGAGAGCTTCTAGTGGTTTGTTACAAAAGTGGCTCCCTCCATTACTGATGAGGGCTCTTGGGACTCCAAACCGGCTAAAGATATTCTTTCTGAGGAAGTTCATGACTACCTTGTTATCATTAGTTGGGATTGCAATAGCCTCTACCCACTTGGAAACATAATCTACTGCTACCAGGATGTACTTGTTTGCATATGAGGTTGGGAATGGTCCCATGAAATCTATTCCCCACACATCAAACAGTTCCAGTTCCAAGATGAAATTTTGTGGCAAGGCGTTTATTTTGGGCAGGTTTCCAGATCTTTGGCATTCATTGCAGCTTTTTACTAGTTCCTTGGCATCCTTGAAAAGGGTGGGCCAAAAGAATCCGCTTTGTAACACCTTTGCTGCAGTTTTGTCCCCTCCAAAGTGCCCGCCATAATATGAACCGTGGCAGTTCCACAGGACTTCTCTTCCTTCCTCTTCCGAAACACATCTTCTAAGGATTCCATCAGAACATTTCTTGAAGAGATATGGCTCGTCCCAGACAAAGTATTTTGCATCATTCATGAGCTTCCTCTTTTGATGTTTATTGATCCCTGGGGGTAATGCCCCAGTTGCCTTGAAATTTGCAATATCTGCGAACCATGGTGCTTTGTGAACTGTCATCAACTGTTCATCAGGGAAGAGCTCGTTCACATTTGCATCATTTTCTCCACCTTGATCATGAGGGATTCTGGATAGGTGATCTGCCACCTTGTTCTCCACTCCTTTCTTGTCTCTGATTTCAATATCAAATTCCTGCAACAGTAAGATCCACCTTATTAGTCTTGGCTTTGATTCTTGCTTGGCAAACAAATATTTAAGTGCTGTGTGATCTGTAAAAACAATCACTTTAGCACCAATGAGGTATGATCTAAATTTGTCAAATACAAAAACTATTGCTAGCAACTCCTTTTCAGTAGTGGTATAATTTCTTTGAGTTTCATTAAGGACTTTGCTAGCATAGTATATCACACGAACTATGTTATCTTTTCTTTGTCCTAACACTGCCCCAACTGCAAAATCAGATGCATCACACATCAATTCAAATGGTAGGTTCCAATCAGGTGGGGAAATGATAGGAGCAGAGGATAACCTCATTTTCAAATGTGCAAATGCTAGCATGCATGTTTTATCAAAGATAAATGGTGTATCAGATACAAGGAAATTGCTTAAGGGCTTGGCTATCTTTGAAAAATCTTTAATGAACCTTCTGTAAAAACCAGCATGCCCTAATAAACTCCTAATTGCCTTGACATCACTGGGTGGGGGTAGTTTTTCAATAAGTTCTACTTTAGCTCTATCAACCTCAATGCCTTGGTGAGAGACCTTGTGACCAAGGACTATTCCTCCTGTCACCATGAAGTGGCATTTTTCCCAGTTCAAGACCAAATTGGTCTCTTGGCATCTTTTCAATACCAAGGCGAGCTGATGTAGGCAACTAGGAAAAGAATCTCCGAATACCGAAAAATCATCCATAAAAACTTCAATGAATTTTTCTATCATATCTGAAAAGATAGAAAGCATGCAGCGTTGGAAAGTTGCAGGGGCATTACATAATCCAAATGGCATGCGCCTATAGGCAAACACTCCATACGGACAAGTAAATGAGGTTTTCTCTTGGTCTCTCGGATCAACCACTATTTGGTTATATCCTGAATAACCGTCGAGAAAACAATAATATGCGTGCCCTGCAAGTCTTTCCAACATCTGATCCATGAATGGAAGGGGAAAGTGGTCTTTTCGTGTAGCCTCAATGAGTTTTCTGTAGTCTATGCACATCCGCCATTCTGTGACAGTCCTTGTGGGTATGAGCTCATTTTTCTCATTGGTAACCACAGTGATTCCTCCCTTCTTGGGCACAACATGTATGGGGTTAACCCAAGGGCTGTCCGAAATTGGGTATATGATCCCTCCTTGCCAAAGCTTCATAACCTCTTTCTGTACCACTTCCTTCATGATTGGGTTCATCCTTCTTTGGGATTGAATGGATGGCTTGGCATCATCTTCCAACAGTATTTTATGCATGCATATGGCTGAACTGATTCCCTTCAGGTCAGCAAGGGTCCATCCAATGGCATCCTTATGCTCCCGCAGCACCTTGAGTAGCTCGTCCTCTTGATCTTGACTGAGGGATGAATTTATGATCATTGGGTAGTTTTCATTTTCTCCTAGATATGCATATTTGAGAGTGGGTGGCAGTGCTTTGAGTTCAAGTTTGGGTGCTTCTGACTTTTCGTTCCCTTCTTTTGGTGCATCTGGTATATGTATTTCTGCTGTGGCTACCTCTTCACTTGATTCAGATTCTTCCTCCACCAATCTCTCGTCCTCTTCAGGTTTTTCTTCTTCAAAATTCTCCTGCACTTCATCCTCAAGTGCATCTAACCTCATGCATTCCCCCAATTGTTCTGGTGGATAACTCATGGCCTTGAACACATTGAATGTCATCTTTTCATTGTGTAATCTCAGTGTGAGGTCACCCTTCTGAACATCGATGACAGCTCCAGCAGTGGCCAAGAATGGCCTTCCCAGGATGATGGAGGTCTTGGCGTCCTCCTGCATGTCCAGCACCACAAAATCTGCTGGAAATATGAAATCTCCCACTTTTACTAGCAAATCCTCTACTATCCCATGAGGGAATTTGAACGATCGGTCTGCCAGTTGTAGGGCCATTTTTGTTGGTTTAGCCTCCTCAATTTTCATCTTTCTCATCATAGCTACTGACATCAAATTGATGCTGGCCCCTAAGTCACAAAGAGCCTTCTCTACTGTGATTTCTCCTATAATACAAGGGATCTGAAAACTCCCAGGATCCTTCAATTTCTGAGGTAGTTTATGCTGAATGATAGCACTGCACTCTTCAGTTAGTATCACAGTCTCATTGTTCTTCCAGCTTCTCTTCTTAGTCATTAGCTCCTTCAAAAACTTGGCATAGAGTGGCATTTGTTCTATGGCTTCAGCAAAGGGTATGTTGATTTGTAGCTTCTTGAAGATTTCCAAAAATCTCAAGAACTGGTTGTCATCTTCCTTTTTCTTCAATAGCTGGGGATATGGAGCTCTTGAGATGTTCAGTTGGAGTATCCCTTTTTCTTTCTGTAGACTTGGCGTGGGAGGTTGAACTCCATCTTGCTCTTCTCCCTTTTCATTTGAGCCTTCTTCTTGTGGTTTTTGGGGACGTTCCTCCAGTTCTTTCCCACTCCTAAGTGTGATAGCTTGACACTCCTCCCTTTTGCTTGAGTGGGCATCATAGCAAAAGTTGTGGTTAGGGAGCTGCTTAAACAGATAGCTGATTTGTGTCTCCAGTTTCGTGATGGCAGCATTTTGATTCTGCATGTTGGACTGCACTTCCTCTCTGAATGCTTTACTGTCTCGAATGTCTCTGCATACTCCTTCAATTAAGGTTTCGATCTTAGAGAGCTTGTCATCAATTGATGGGTGATTCGGAGCAGATGTGTTATTTTGGTTTTGATAAGCATATGAAGAAGTGTTGTTGTGGGGGTGTTGAGACGTCCTCTGTGTGAATTGCTGGTGAGCTGCATTGTTGTTGGAGTTGTAACGTCTCTGGTCTTGGTTTTGATCTTGCTCACCTTCCCACCCAAAGTTTGGGTGGTTTCTCCATCCAGGGTTGTAGGTCTTGGAGTATGGATCATAGTTTTTCCTTGGTGAATTCCCAATGTAGTTGGCTTACTCCTGACTCACCTCTGCTTCTTCATTCACTCCTTCTTGGATTGTTGATGAAGTGGAGATTGCTGCTACTTGGTTCATCTCCATCTTCTTGGTGAGGTCAGCCAGCTGCTGGGTAATGAGCTTGTTTTGGGCCAACAGAGCATCTACATTGTTTAGCTCCATTACTCCTCTTGTGTTCCCTCTTTCGGAAGCATAGAAGTAGTCGTTCTCTGCTACTGTTTCAATAACATCTATGGCTTCCTCAATGGTCTTCTTCTTGTTCAAAGATCCTCCAGATGAATGGTCTACGGCCTTCTTTGACTCATAAGAGAGCCCTTCATAGAAAATGTGCAGCTGCACCCATTCGTTGAATATGTCAGGTGGACACCTCCTTGTTAAGTCCTTGAACCTCTCCCATGCTTCATATAGAGTCTCACCATCTTGTTGCCTGAAAGTTTGGACCTCAGCTCTCAGCCTATTGATTCGTTGAGGAGGGTAAAATCTTGCTAAGAATTTGTTCACCACATCTTCCCAAGTTGTCAAGCTTTCCCTTGGGAAAGATTCCAGCCATTTGGCTGCCTTGTCCCTGAGTGAGAATGGAAATAAGAGCAGTCTATAGGCGTCAGGATGAACACCATTAGACTTCACTGTGTCACATATTCTCAGGAAGGTGGTTAAATGTTGATTGGAGTCTTCTTGAACACTTCCTCCAAACGAACAGTTGTTCTGAACAAGGGTGATGAGCTGTGGTTTAAGTTCAAAGTTGTTGGCATGGATTGTTGGCTTTTGGATGCTACTTCCACAATTGCCTGGGTTTGGATTGATGTAAGAGCCCAAAACTCTTCTATCCTCCCCAACATGATTTGCTCTACCTCCTCCCCCATGGTTGTGATCTTCTTCTTCATGATGGTTTTCCATGTTGTCTTCCATGTTTGTTTCAAAGAATTCCTCTTCTTCCTCAGCACCAACCACTTTCTTTCCTCTTACCTCCCTCCTTAATCTAAGGAAGGTCCTCTCAGGTTCAGAATCGAAGGAAGTTGAAGCCCCGCTTCTTCTCCCTGTCATACAACCATCAAGTGCAAGCAAGAAAAGATAGGTGCAGAAAGTATTTGTGTCAGAATTACTGTTAGTTGTGGGTGATGCAATATATCAAACAGTTAGTGGGTTAGCAAACAGAATTGAAAATAAAAAAGAAGAACAAAAGAGTAGACGGGGAAGGGAAGAAGTTTAACTAAAACAAAAAGTAAATCACTCAAACAGAAAATGAAATTCACAAAATAAAAATGCTCAATCTAGTGATCTTCCAATTTAATTATTGTTGATGCACAATCAATCCCCGGCAACGGCGCCATAAACTTGATGCACGGAAAACATGTCTCACAACAAATCTCCCTTCGGCAAGTGTACCGAATTTGTCGTCAAGTAAAAACTCTCAATAGAGTGAGGTCGAATCCCACAGGGATTGATTGATCAAGCAACTTTAATTAGAAGAATGTTCTAGTTGAGCGAATCCAGAATTTTGGTTGAGAGTTGCAGAAAATAAAATGGCGGGAATGTAAATAACAGAAAAGTAAATGCTAAGATTAAAGGACTGGAAGTAAATGACTGAAAATAAATTGCAGAATTGTAAATGGGAATGGGGGATTTGCTCATAAAAGTAAATGGCAGAAATTAAAGAGAATGGGTAAGATCAGAGATGGGGAGTTCATTGGGCTTAGGAGATGTTGTAATTCTCCGGATCAAGTTCATTTTCATCTCTTCCTCAATCAATGCACTCATTGATCTCCTTGGTAATCTTAAGTGATTGAATTACAATTTCTTGCAATTCAATCTCTCAAATCTTGATCAATAGCCAATTCCTTGGTCAATTGCTCATGAGAAGAGATGAAGTATGGTCACTGATTATACTACATGCATTTCCCAAATCAAGTATTGAGAGGGTTATAGTCACATACCCATCGAAACCCAATTTGGTCCAGCATGAGAAAGCATTTCTAGCTTGATCTCTTCATTCCTCTTTCAAGGTTCAAAAGAAATCCAAGTTTGAATAGCTTCTCTTCCAAGATAACTACTTAATTGGATGAAGATCGAAAGCTTTCAAGTAAAATCAAGAGAAAAGATAGAAGAAGAATAATGAAAATTAGTATTGATCCATCAAATTACAACAGAGCTCCCTAACCCAATGAAAGGGGTTTAGTTGTTCTTAGCTCTAGAAAATGAAAACAAAGATGGAGAATACATCATCAAACTAGAAAATGCAGAGAAAGTAAAATACAGAGAGTAGTTCTCCTCTTCCAGCCTCCTCCAAAACTCCTTTTACAATTCAAAGCTACTCCTATATATACTACTCTTCTCAGCTTCTAGTTTTGCTCTTCAAGTCTTGGGCCTTTGGATCTTGAGTTTGACGCAGTTCTTTTCTTCATTTGGGCTTGGCTTTACTTGCAGAGAGAAAGTGTTAAGTGGGCAGAGACTTTAGCTCAGGGCGTAAGGGGTGTTAATCATTTAGTGAAAGTATAAGTTCGGGAACGTTAGTGACACTTAACATTTTTACTAACGTTCCAATGTACCCCTTTGCCTCACGTTAGAGCTCACGTTAACTAGGTTAACGTGGCTTCTAACGTGGCCTTGCCAACCTTCGAGAACGTTAGTGACACTCAACATTGTCACTAACGTTCCAATGTGCCCCTAGATCTCACGTTAAAGTCCACGTTAACTAGGTTAACGTGGCTTCTAATGTGGCAATTCTTAGCCATCCCAACGTTAGTGACAATGTTGAGTGTCACTAATGTTGGCTCATCATTCATTCCTCATCGTTAGCTTCCACGTTAACTAAGTTAATGTGGAAGTTAACGTGGCTCCTTGAGGGGTTGTGTGGTTGCTTCCAACGTTAGTGACAATGTTGAGTGTCACTAACGTTGTTGACAACTCTCACTTCTTATGTTAGCTCCCACGTTAACCAAGTTAACGTGGGAGTTAACGTGGTGTGTTGCATCCTTAGGCCAACGTTAGTGACAATGTTGAATGTTACTAACGTTGGCTTCTCTTCCCCCTTTAACGTTAGAGGCCACGTTAACTAGGTTAACGTGGGCTCTAACGTGGCCACTCATGAGTGTTTGCCAACGTTAGTGATAATGTTAAGTGTCACTAACGTTGGCTCAACTTCCCTTTCCCACGTTAGAATTCACGTTAACTTAGTTAACGTGACTTGACTCTTAATGTGGGAAATGATGACTTTGAGAGTGTCATTGGCAATCACTTTTCTCATTTAACCTTGCAAGTTACCTCCCTTTCCTTGCTTTCTTTGGTCCTGAAATCAAGCAACAGAGTGCATCAAAGTTCTAGTCCAAGTCATGGGTAATGCAGCATACAATTTGTCACTAAATTCATACAAAATCCTCATGAAATAATGTAAAATGCACAATGTATGCTTGAATCAAGGTGTAGGTGAATATCTACCCAAAACTAGCTTATTTCCTAAAGAAATGCATGAAACTACCCTAAAAACAGTAAAGAAAAGGTCAGTAAAACTGGCCAAGATGCCCTGGCATCAGCACAGTATGGACTATTATATATTGCTGGAAAGCCCAGGATGTCTACTTTCCAACGCAATTGAGAGCGTGCCAATTGGGCTTCTATAGATCTAGAAAATCCACTTCGAGTGCAGGGAGGTCAGAATCCAACAGCATCTGCAGTCCTTTTTCAGCCTCTGAATCAGATTTTTGCTCAGGTCCTTCAATTTCAGCCAGAAAATACCTGAAATTATAGAAAAACACACAAACTCATAGTAAAGTCTAGAAATGTAATTTTTATTTAAAACTAATAAAAATATAATAAAAACTAACTAAAATATACTAAAAACATACTAAAAACAATGCCAAAAAGCGTATAAATTATCCGCTCATCAAGTGCCCATTGTAGAAGAAGGTGGTTTGCTCTTGTAGTAACCTAGGCCCAAATGTGTTGATGTCTTCCCAGGTTTTAACTGTCCGAGGGGCCCCTGGAAGGATATTTACCTGATATAGTTCAAGGATCAGCAAGTAAGATAGAAGATGATTACTGGGTTGGCTATGGAGATTGGTGATGGGAGAGGGACTCGTTTCTAGGAGGATGTCTGGTTGCGTGCTGGTTCACTGAAAGATCAGTTTCCGAGACTTTTCTCAATTTCAAACCAAAGAGGATCCATTATAGGGAATTGTGGATTTTGGGATGGGGTAGAGTGGATATGGAATTTCAAATGGAGACGAGAGATATTCCAATGGGAGTTGAATCTAGTGAACCAATTGCAAGATGCATTAAGGCTAGTCAAACTTGCTTATGACAAAGAGGATAGAGTTGTGTGAAAATTTGATAAATAAAGAGTGTTTTCTACTAACTCTTTTGTGCAGGTATTATAGGCAGAAATAATTCCAGAGGATATAACAAGTTACAGCTTTATTAGGACAATTTGGAAAGGTCTAGTTCCACCAAGAGTTGAACTGTTTATCTGATTTGTATTGACTAGTAGGGTCAATACGAAGGAGAAGCTAAGTCGGTTTAGGATTATTAACCAGGAAGATGTTGTATGTGTGTTATGTAACAAAGGTGTTGAATATGGTCACCACTTGTTTCTTGGTTGTGATTTTTCTTGGCAGGTTTGGTGTTCTTGGTTATCATTTGTTTGAAGGCAATGGTCGTGCCCGGGGACGTTGAAGAAACATTTTCTAAGTTGGACTGAGATATCAATTAGTAAGGAGGAGCGCAAGAGATAGATGATATATTTTTGTGCGGTTATTTAGAACATCTGGCTAGAAACGAATAGAAGAATTTTTTAGAATAAAGAAAAATGGGTTGACGAGATTATCCATATATCCTTTATGGTTTTATAAGGAGTGGTTAGGTGTGGATCCTTTTTATTGTTGATGGCAATACCGAAAATGACAAGGGGATAAATATTAGGGTTTGTTGCGTTGGTTCATTTTTTTTCCTTTATGGTTTTATGCTGGTACTGTTTGTGTCTTCTTACGCTCCACTTGTTGTGTTGGACTTTCTTTCTTTCAAAAAAAAAAACATTCAAATATGTTTTTGAACCAAAAATACATTAATTTGTGGCAAATGACATAGAAATGGCTATACCACTTATATATGAGTTCAATACCACTCAATTGGTTCAATAAAAAAATATTATTTAATTAGAAAAGACACATAAACTTTTTATGAATAACACAAAAAGTTTTCAAAGGACCACAAATTAAGAAATATTCTAATAATTTCTAATTAGTTAAGAAATTTCTTGCACCATAGTTACAAAATTTCGTTGTCAAAATTAATAAACTTCTGGTATCACGGCTAAAAATTTTAGGTGCTATTTTTCTAATAAATATTACACAATTAAAACTCCCCTTCCTCCTTATCTTTCTCCTCCTCCTCTCATTATCATCATTATCATCATCTTTTTTTTTAGGTTTAAATACTCTGTTGGTCTCTATAGTTTCGCAAAATTTTCAATTAGGTCCCTATACTTTTTTTCCTTTTAATTGCGTTCCTATACCAATTTTTTTTTTCAATTAGGATCCTCTTAGTAGTAATTAGCTTAATTGTATAGGAACCCAACTAAAAAAAAATTGGTACAGGGACTCAAATAAAAGGAAAAAATGATGTAGAGACTCAATTGAAAATAAAATTAGTGCAACGACCCAATTAAAAGGAAAATAAGTATAGGAACCTAATTGAAAATTTCACAAAACTATAGGAACCAACAGAGTAATTAAACCTTTTTTTATTATTTTACATTCTCATAATTCTTTTTTATTTTTACCCTCTAAATTAACAACCAGTGTCACGGTTAAGAAATTTCGACTTCAAAATTGAAATGTTAAAAAATTATTAATTTTCTAATCTATTTATGGATAATATATATATATATATATCAATCATAATGAAAAAAATTAGGCTATTTCACATCAAATGATTTATATAACAATGATCTTATTTATTGTCAAAAATACTGAATTAAATAAATCATTATTATTTTTGATTTAGAGTTAAATGAGATTAAAATCAGATATACTATTTTATTTGAGTTTTATGATTTAATGAATATCACACTCAAATATAAATAATGACTTTAGCATTTTGATTCCCAATACATCAAAACCATCACCGTAGTTTTTTTTTTTTCATCAGATGAGTTGTAATTTAACCCCATTAAAGATAAAAAAACTTTAGTTAAAAAAATCAAAGAATCAAAATTTTTTTAATTATATTCACAAATTTAGATATGCTTTTACACTCAAGTATTTTTTTTTTAATAATTTTGTATGAATAATCTTAGAATTAATGAATTTTAAAAGTTTTCACTAAGTAGTATCAGAACTATTTATAATCGAATAATTGAGAACTAATTAATTTATCTCCATTGACGTGCATTTTCTTTGAATTTGGATTTTTTTATTCATACATGCAACATTTGTTCCACCTCGTTGATTAATTATTATAGACTCAAATTTGATAAAAGTTTTCTCTTTTGGCAAAATTTAATTTGGATCTACTATAATAATATATATTGGCTCATTCCATCAAGAATATCTAGAGGTATTAAAAAATTAAATTAAAAATAATTGGTATGTACCATTTGCGTAAAGTTTTATTTGTGATCCTTTAGACTTTTTTTCATGGTCCTTATTATTTAGATTTTAATTAAGAGACAGCCACAGTTCCTTCTTTTATTTCATTTATTTGAATTCAAAAGAAAGGATAAATATCATCTGACGGTATATGCCAAAGAGTAATAATTTTTTATCATGTAACAATTTAAATTGTAAATACATGTATAATTATTACAGACCCATAATATTGTTGTATAATTGTTATACATTGTGTTTTATTGAGTAACATTATCATTTTATGTTACATGAACATCTTCAATTTTTTTATTACGTACATAAAAAAATCAGTAATAATTTAGATTATATTATACCCATATGTTTTATAAAATTTAATTTTAAAATAAATTGATTGAATATATTACTGTTAAAATAATTTTTTTTTATGAAAATTGATTTATTTTAAAATATTAAAAATATAGTAATATGTAATTCATGTGAATATTGCTCAGATAAAAAAATGTCTATATTTGACAAAATTATATATACATATTAAAGATAAATATATACTTCGGTAAATAGTTAAAGATAAATTAATGTTTATTATTTATGCAGACAATAATCAGCTCAAAAGAAGTTTATTATTTAGCCAAATAATAAATATTAAACTTTATTTTTATTTTCTACTTAATTATACAACCACTAATTGGTCCAAATGAAGGTTAGTGTTCGACCAATTAATAAAAAATATATGTGGCAATAAATAGGTATAATTCTCAAGTTTTCATGTGAATAATGAGTCGATCCAAAAATAGGCTCATTGTTTAACAGAATTTTATTGAGAATATTTAAACCACTCTAACTGAATTTATGTGTACATAATTTATTCAGATATGGATAGGTCCAAAAAAAATTATGTACTTGGCCAAATTATATACACATTTGTGGAAGTAAATGTGTGATAATTATTTTGTTCTATGTGAACAATAAGGTTATCCAAAGACAAACTTATTGTTTGACAGGATTTATTATCAATGTTTGATTACTGTATCAAAATACTGCTTATAAATTAATATTTTTGTCCAAAAATTAAATATTAATATTGTGCTAAATATTTGTGATGGGTCCACCATTATTTGAATAAATTTTATTCATATGATATGTAGTTTATGTGAATATATTATTTTACTTTAAAGTTATATCTGCCAATATTAGTCTATTTGAATAATATTAATCTTTATTTATTATTGTATAATTGACTAGTTATTGCCATTTTCTTACTTTGGGTAGTTGTAGATTTTATTATTCTTGTCCTTTTACCATGCTTTCCTTTTATGCCTTCCAAGTGTTTGACAAAATGCTTGGTTGGGTTTTAGAGTAGATTTTGTGCATTCTTGGCTTGGAAAGAGAAATTAGGTGCTCTTGAGTCATTAATACCTAACCTATGTTGGTGATCTAGAGTTGTTAGTTAATATTGCTTCCATTGAGGCTAATCTCTTGCTAATTCAATTAGTAAGTTGATTAGGACTTATGGATTGAGATTAACTACTCTTATTTTCTCCCGATGTTGGAGATAACGAAATTGGAATATCTCTTGGTAACTATTGCATTATTATTAATGACTAGGATAGAAAACCTAGATTCTCAATCCTTACCATGGATGCCTATTTTTAGTATTTGCTATCTTTAGTTGTTTGATTTATTTTATTGTCATTTAATTTTCTTGTCATTTAGATTATTGTCCTCTTATTTGTGAACCGCCCCTTGAACCGCATAACCAATAACACGCATACCGCACTGCAATTCCTTTGAGAGACGACACGAGATCTAATACTCTCGGAATTTTTATTAGTTTACACTTGTGACAAACAAATTAAACTTTGATTGAGAGTTGTTTGTCGATTTGGGACTATACTTGCAACGAAGTGATTTCTTTTATCGAGAAAAAATTCTAGACCGACGATAAACCTTACATCACTTCTCTTCCAGATCACTGCCCATAACTGGCGTTGAACGCCAACATCTGGAGTTCAACGCACAGGAAGGACCAAGCCCAGCGTTAAACACATAAAGCTGGCGTTCAACGCTAACAAAGGACCAAGGGAGCAGCGCATTTACCCCCTAACTAGCGTTCAACGCCAGATCTCCAAGTTGAATGACAGGTTTGGATGAAGCACTCAACTAAAGTGGGCCCAAAGTGGATTTTAGCACTCCTTAGCTTAGATTCGTATATTCTTGTACTTTTTAATTTTAAATTAACATCTTTTAGGGTTAGCATCTCCTATTTAAAGAGGAGATCACTTAGATCAATCATCTTATCTAGCAACTTTATCAGACATCTAAGTTTTCTCTGTAAATTATGAGCAACTAAACCTCCTAGGTTAAGGTTAGGAGCTCTGCTTGTCCTATGAATTAATATTATTACTTTTCTCCTTTAATATATGTTTGATTCTATTCTATGACGTATTATCGTTCTCCATCTAATGAATATGGGGTGGAATAGAAGTATGACCCCTTATTTTACATGAGTTCTTGCGAGTCCTGACCCAGATAGTATTGAGCTAAAGTTTGAGAATACATCACCTGAACCAATAATTTATCTGGCTAATTGAGATATGTGACATAAAATCTCGTTAGTTATGGGTAATGAGGTTTCTATGGCGCTAAGGCTAGAACATTGAGCTGCATTCTTCGATCCGGAAGATCTGACCTTGTCTGTTGCGTTTTGAGTAGGATCAAAAGGAGAATGAATTGCATGAGCTTCATCTTCGTTCATATTGAATGACCACTGACAACGGTGTTTGATATGGATTAGAGGAGATTAACTTGCTAAGAGGACAAGAGTTAATCACTTACAGCTTTGCCATAGAATGAATCATTCATTGTTGAAGTAGTCAGTGAGAAGTATTAATCCGGAAAGATAAAGCATCTCCAAAGCCTTAACTGATTTTATATATTATCTTTTTATCAACCTCTAATTGCTTTTCTTTATTTTCTACTTCATGCACTTACAACAACAACTATCTTTCTATTTCGCCTGACTAAGATTTGCAGGATAACCATTGCTTACTTAATCCAACAATCTTCATGGGATTGACCCTCACTTACCTGAGGTATTACTTGAATGATCCGGTGCACTTGCCGGTGAAGTTGTGCGAGTTCAATTTTGCGCACCAAGTTTTTCGCGCCGTTGTCGGGGATTGTTCGAGATTTTCAAATTTCCGGTTGTCTTGCTGCTTAGATCAGGTGCTTTTACTAGCCTTTTTTTAAATGTTTTTCTTATTTTCTTTCTCAATTTTTTTCAAAATTTTTCATCTTTAATCATTTTTTTCTTTTGTTTGAGTCTTGTGTAAAATCTTAAGTTTGGTGTCCTTTTGGTTTTGTTGATTTTTCTTTTCTTGGATCTTTTGAAAATTGTTCTTAGTTTCTTTCATTTTTGTTCAAAATTTTTGTATTATTTTCTTTTATTTGATTTCAAAATTTTTAAGTTTTGTCTCTCTTAGTGTTTTTCTCCCTATTTTTTCGAAAATTGTGTTGCTTGATTTTAAAATCTTTAAGTTTGGTGTTCGCTAGTGTTTGTCTTTTCTTTTTAACTTTTTAAAAAATATATATATAATAATTATATAAATTTCAAAAACTTTTAAGTCTTTGTTTCTATCTTGGTTTAATTTTTAAGTTTGGTGTCTTTTTAGTGTTCTTTTTGTTTCATTTAATTTTCTTTAACCTTATCTTATTTATCTTTTGTTGATCTTTAAATCTATTATCTTATCTTTTTTTTTATTTCAAAATTTTGTTATCTTATCATTCTTTTAAATTCAAATTTTAAAAGTTTAGTATTTTGTTAGTTTCTCTTTCCTTAAAAATTGAATCTCAAAATTTTTTCTTATCTTATCTTGTTTCTTTCTTTTGACCTTATTTTTTTAATTTTTGAATTTCGAAATTCCCTTTTGACTTCTTTTTAATTTTCAAATTTTTCAAAATCTAATTTTCTATTTTTAATTTCAAATCTTGTTAGTTAGTTGTTTGTTTTATATTATTCTAATTTTAAAAGTTTGGTGTCTCTTTAATTCTTCTTTCTCTTTCTTCTTTTTCAAAAATTTTAACTTCCTTCTCTCTCATATTTTTCAAAAATCTTTAACTTCTTTCTTTTTCTTTATTTTCAAAAATTCTATAACCTGAAGACACCTGATGAGCGGATATTTTATACGCTTTTTGACATCATTTTCATATAGTTTTTAGTAGATTTTGTTTAGTTTTTATTAAGTTTTTATAGGTTTTAGTGTTAAATTTTAGATTCTACTATGAGTTTTTGTGTTTTGGGCAATTTCAGGTATTTTCTGGCTGAAATTGAGGAGTTGGAACAGAAGTTTGATTCAAAGACAGAGAAAGCACTGTAGATGCTGTCTGGATCTGACCTTCCTGCATTCAAAAAGAGCTTTTCTGGAGCTACAGAAGTCCAAATGGAGCACTCTTAACGACTATGCAAAGCTGACTTTCAGAGCTTTCCAACAATATATAATTGTCCATACTTTGCTTTAGACTAGAAGGCCCAAAACTGGCATACAACGCTAGCATCCTACCCCCTTCCAGTTCCAGCGCCCAAAGTGCAGAGACCAATGTACAGACGCCCAAAGAGGACCCCCAACTAGCGTTCCACGCCCAAGGAGCCTCATAGCACGTGGATCTCATCAAAGCTCAACCTAAACACTTACTAAGTGGGCCCCAAATGTAGATTTTAGAACTAGATAGATTGTTTTACCCTTACTAGTTATTTCTTTAGTATTTAAGGGATTTATTTTATGTAATTTAGAGCTTTTTTGGATCATCAATCAGCCATATACACGTTATACCTTGTTTTTACTTTCAATATGAGTTTTTAAACCTCCTAGGTTGAGGGGAGGAGCCATGCTGAGTCCTATGAGTTAATAAAAGTACTATTGTTTCTTCTTCGATCCGTGCTTGATCTATCTCTAAGATGTATATCCCGATATTCATCGTGGTGAATAGGATGATCTGACAAATTAGCTCTGTTCTTTACATTAAGACGAACATGCCTGACAAACACCCGCATCTACTTGGGTTCGTGTGAGTACCTAGAAGAAAAGCACGAGCCAACAGCTATGTTTATACATCTCTAAGACGGTTAATCCACGATTTCGTTGGAAACTTCTCGAGACACCAGTTCAGCTGATCTCCAGGGAGATTAAAATCTCCGTGGTATAGGCTAGAATCCAAAGAAGCAGCGTTCTCTGATCCGAAAGATTCGACCTTGTCTGTGGCGTTTTGAGTAGGATCGCCCAGAGAATGACTTGCTAAGCGCTTCACCCTTCGTTAGATTGAATGACCACGGCCAATGGCGTTCAATCTGTAGCAGAGGAGATCAATGACCACGGGCAATAGCTTTGATTACTTACAGCCTGCCATAGAAGAAGATTATTCACATGCAAAGAAGACAGTAGTACCAGAGTTGATTCAGAAAGACAAAACAACTCCAACTATCAGCTCTATTCCTATCACTGAAAACACTTGTTTTACAAATACAAACTATGAATAGTTTCCTCTAATCCTACAACCTTCTGATTCTGCCTGACTAAGACCTGCAAGACAACCATTGCTTGCTTCAAGCCACAATCCTCGTGGGATCGACCCTGACTCGTTCAGGTATTACTTGGACGACCCAGTGCACTTGCTAGTACTACTGCTGTACGAACAGTGTGGGGTTTGCGTACACACGCACCAAGTTTTTGGCACCGTTGCCGGGGATTGATGAGTTCGGAAAACTGTTGGATTGTCTTTCTCCCTAAATCAGGTAATTTTTATTTTTTGTTTGAGTCTTTTAATTTTTGTTTTCTTCTTCGAATTTTTTCGAAAAATTTTAAAAGCTTTTTCAAAAATATTTTTTTCTCTTCTTTGTTCAATTTATGTTCTTATTGAGTCTTTACCTTTTGCAAGAGTATAACTTTGATTAAAGTCTTTTATTTTTCTTTTCTTCTTCAAATTTTTGAAAAAATTAAAATTCTTTTCAAAAATATTTTCATTTTCTTTGTTTAATTGTGTTCTTAGTTTGAATCTTTGGTGTCTGTTCTTGTTGAAGTTTTCATTTTTTATGAGTCTTTCTTTAAAAAATTTTTCAAAAAATACTTTTTTGTTTAAATCTTGTGTCAAGTTTCTAAATTTGGTGTTTTCTTATTTATTTTCTTTCAATTTTCGAAAATTTTGTTTTAGTTTTCTAAAAATTTTAAGTTTGGTGTTCTTGTTATGTTGTTAAGTCCTTTGAGTCTTTAAATTTTGTTCTTTTTGTTCTTGTGTGTCTTCAAAGTGTTCTTGAGTCTTGTGTGTGTTTTGATCTTAAAATTTTTAAGTTTGGTGTCCCCTTGTGTTTGCCTCTAAAATTTTTGAACATAAAGGGTGCTAGATGATGACATGAAATTCACACCCCATTCAAAATTGATGAATTAGTTCTTTTGGCAAGCGCACCAAAATTATCGTCAAGTAATAACCCACAGTGGAGTGGGATCGTATCCACAGAGATTGGCAAATTCGAGCAGTTTTAATCAATTGATGAATTAGTCAAGCGGATCAATAGGATTATAAAGTGCAGAATTGTAAATGACATAAATGTAAATGACTAGAATATAAAGAAAAGCAATAAAGTGCAGGAATATAAATGGCAGAATGTAAAGTGCAGAATCATAAATAACTTGAATGTAAATGGGAATGGGGAATTGCTGAATGTCAAAATAAGCTGTAAAGAAATAGATAGATAAGAATGGGGAAATTCATTGAGATTGGGAGATGTTATCTCTTTGGATCAAATCTAGCTTATATCCTCTTCAATCATGCAACTCATTGACCTCTTAGTAATCATGATTGATTGAGCCCCAATCCCTTGGTGACTCAATCTCTCAGATCTTGATCAATAGCCAATTCCTTGGTCTAATTTCTCATGAAGAGAGATATGCTTGGTCCCTGATTATACCACACACCATTATAGGTCCAAGTAGAGGGAGGATTATATGTCACATATCCAAACACCAAAACCCAGATTCTACTCAAGTGTGAGAAGGGATTTCAAGCATGGTTTCATGTTTCCTTTCCCAAGGTTCCCATGAAACCCAATTGCATTCAATCTCTTTCCCAAGATAATTGAATACTAAGCATTAAGAACGAAATTCCTTCTAGCAAATCAAATAGATGATGAAGAGAAGAAGAATTTCACTATTATCAATCCATCAAGTACAACAGAGCTCCCTCTCTCAATGAGAGGGAAGTTAGCTACTCATAGCTCAAAAAGTACTCAAAAGTGAAGTGTAAAAGTGGATCTAAAACTGACTGCTTAACCCCCTTTCTTCAGTACTCCTTGGGGGTATTTATACTACTCCTACCTCTGAAGTGTTGGATGTGGGGATTAGGGACCTCCTCACAAATTCTAGCCACCCTCTAGCTTGGGGGCTCAAACCTCTTCTCCTCAATTGATTTGGTATCCCATCCTTATCATTTATCCAACGCACACGCATCACACAGATTTCATTCAGAATCTCATCAATCCTAGGGTCTTGCTGCTTCATTCTTTCTTCATAGCTCCGAGTGGAGCTTATCCTCTTCACCATTAGCATTCTTTCTATGCTAGAGGGACTGTAGTCAATGGACTTCCCCCTTACATAGCTAATGTAGCCATAGTGTTGCCCTGGTTGAGGCACTGCGTTGGCATAGAATTCCCTCACCAAGCTCTCTACCATTTTCCTTGGTGGGTTGCATAGAAGTGACCAACCTCTATTGTTGATCTCAATGTTGATTTCAATGTGCTCGTTCCTCCCTAGTTGAAATCCAACTTCTGAAATGATCTCCCTCTCACTCACCCAACCGTAAAATTGATTTTGGTTGAATCCAGAGAGAAACTTGTAGTTATTGAAGGAGCTTGAGGATCCAGAGGTTGGTTCCATGATTTTTCTTTTCTTTAAGGCTGAGCTTTTTGGTGGTGCCATGAAGTTGAGAGAGTGTATTTGAGAGTGAAAAAAAATGGGGGTTGCAAGTTGCAAGAAAGAGTAAGCAAAACAAGGTTTTGCTCCAACACCAAACTTAGGACTTGATTGTCCGAATCAAGAAAAAAAAAGAAAGAAAGAAAGTAGGGAAAGAGATGGTAAAAGATGAAAAGAGAAAGGAAGGTGAGGGTTGTATGCTCTTCGTGTGTGATTGGGGTTGTTGAAGTGGAATAGGAGATGGGGAAGTGAGGCTTTTATAATGGGTGAATGGTGTGGTTCGAAGGGTGGGAAATAAAAAGGGTTAAATATTTTCCCACTTGGGGAGTGGCGCCTAGCGTGGGAAGAGGCGCCAACTCTTTTCTCACGGTGTCTTCTGCATGTGTTGAGTTCCAAAGTGCAAGTACACTTTGACTTCCTTGCTTTGTGAGTTGTTTACCATGTGGGCCCCATCTTCTCTCCTGAAATTGAAACTGAACCCATTAGTAATAACAAAAGAACCCCTTCACATTCCTTCTCATCAAAAGTGAATTGGATTGCAACTTATGGGTGTCCCTTGGAAAACCAAACTTAATTCTTTGGCATCTTAATAAATTAATTTCATCATTGTGTATTTAATGTGTTCATAAGAGTGGAATAACATCAATATTTTCATTTTCTTTTGATTCAAAGTCCTCTGAACTCATTAAACCACGTTCATGTTCTTACCCAAAGCATTAAGTGCTTTCAAATAAGGTGACTTGGGTGCTAGGTGATTCTTGGTGGTGGCCACACCAAACTTAATCTTTGGGCTTACTCTTCAAAATCAAAATATTAATTGTTTGTAAGCCTAGATTAAGTGGGTGAGAGGCCACACCAAACTTAGCAATTTAGCTAGTTCTCAGCCCATTCACTCATCATGATTCATTCCTTCATCAAGTTGCAATTCCAGAATAGAAAGAAATAAAAGAGTGTAAAAAAATCTAGCTACCAAAGTTAATATCAAACTTTCTAACCTACAATTATAAACTAATCCTAAATTAATACTGTAACCTTAAAGTGAGACTGAAAATTAAACTATCTAAAGCAATAGATTTTAAACTACTTCTAAGAAAAGCAATTAAATAAAAAAGGATAAAGTGTTGGGGTGCCTCCCAACTAGCGCTTCTTTATTGTCATTAGCTTGACATTCCTTCATCTTCAGCTGAGCTTGTAGCTCACTCTCTGCTCCTCTAAGGGGCCTCCCAAGTAGTATTTGATTCTATAGCCATTGACAGTAAAAGTTCTCTAAGTCTTGTCCTCTATGAGCTCCACATGACCATAGGAAAACACCTTGAGTATGGTGAAAGGTCCTGACCATCTAGACTTTAGTTTTCCAGGGAAGAACTTGAGTTTTGAGTTGTAGAGTAACACCTTCTGTCCTTCAGTGAACTCCCTTCTTGCTATCTTTTGGTCATGCCACCTTTTTGTGTTCTCTTTGTAGATTTTTGCATTCTCATATGCTTGATTTCTAAACTCCTCCAGCTCATTGAGTTGCATTAATCTCTTTTCTCCAGCAGCTTGCTCATCATAGTTTAACATCTTTAGAGCCCAAAAGGCTCTATGCTCAAGTTCAACTAGTAAGTGACAAGCCTTGCCATATACCAGTTGGTATGGAGACATTCCAATGGGAGTCTTATAGGCTGTCCTGTAGGCCCATAGTGCTTCATCCAGCTTCTTAGACTAATCCTTTCTTGAGCTTCCAACAATTTTTTCAAGGATTCTTTTTAGCTCTCTGTTGGAAATTTTAGCTTGCCCGTTGGTCTGTGGGTGGTATGGAGTTACCACTTTGTGCTTTACTCCATATCTGAGAAGGAGTGTCTCGAGTTGTTTGTTGCAGAAGTGTGTACCTCCATCACTAATGAGAGCTCTAGGAACTCCAAATCTGCTGAAGATGTTCCTTCTCAAGAAGCTTATCACAACCTTGTTGTCATTTGTTGCAGTGGCTATGGCTTCTACCCACCTTGAGACATAATCAACAGCCACCAATATGTAGCTATTAGAGTAGGAGGTTGGGAATGGTCCCATGAAATCAATCCCCCATACATCAAATAGCTCCAACTCTAGTATGAATTGCTGTGGCATCTCATTTCTCTTGGTTAGATTACCAGCTCTTTGGCATTCATCACACCTTGACACCATTTCCTTGGCATCCTTAAATATTGTTAGCCAGTAAAATCCGGATTGAAGCACTTTTGCTGCTGTCCTTTCTCCACTGAAGTGACCTCCATATGCAGATCCATGGCACTGCCATAACACTTCCTGCCCTTCATCATGGGATATACACCTTCTTAAGATTCCATCAGCACATTTTTTGAACAAATAAGGGTCATCCCAGATGTAGTGTTTGGCATCCATAATTAGCCTCCTCCTCATGTGCTTATTGATGTTAGTTGGTAGCTCCCCAATAGCTTTGAAGTTAGCTATGTCTGCAAACTAAGGGGCTACTCGAATTATCATCAATTGTTCATCAGGAAAGCTTTTATTTACTGCTACTTGCTGCATTTCTTCTCCTTGTGGGATCCTTGAGAGGTGGTCAGCTACCTTGTTCTCTGCTCCGCTCCTATCTTTAATCTCAATATCGAATTCTTGGAGCAGCAAGATCCACCTTATTAGTCTGGGCTTAGATTCTTGTTTGGTAAGCAAGTATTTGAGTGCTGTATGATCAGTGAACATAATTAATTTTGAGCCAATGAGATATGATCTAAACTTGTCAAAAACAAAAACTATGGCTAAAAGTTCTTTCTCCGTGGTGGTATAGTTTCTTTGATTCTCATAAGAACCTTGCTAGCATAGTAAATAACATTTACTAGCTTGTCTTTCCTCTGTCCTAGAACAGCACCAACAGCAAAATCAGATGCATCACACATTAGTTCAAAGGGAAGATCCTAGCTTGGTGGTGCTATAATAGGTGTAGAGGAGAGTTTCTTCTTAAGTTCATCAAAGGCTACCATGTATCCTCTATAAAAAAGACAAAGGGAGTATTTGAGACAAGTAGGTTGCTAAGGGGTTTTGTAATCTTTGAAAAATCTTTGATAAACCTCCTATAGAACCCAGCGTGTCCCAAAAAACTTCTGATTGCTTTGACATTGCAAGGTGGAGGTAATTTTTCAATTACTTCCACTTTTGCCTTGTACACTTCTATGCCATCTTTTGAAATCTTGTGACCAAGAACCACCCCTTCAGTCACCATAAAATGGCACTTCTCCCAGTTTAAAACTAGGTTGGTTTCTTGACACCTTTTTAGCACAAGAGCAAGATGGTATAGACAATCAGAATATGAGTTCCCAAATACAGAGAAGTCGTCCATGAATACTTCTATGAACTTCTCAATCATGTCTGAAAAATGGAGAGCATGCACCTTTGGAATGTTGCAGGTGCATTGCACAATCCAAAGGGCATTCTCCTATAAGCAAAGACACCATATGGACAAGTAAATGAAGTTTTTTCTGATCCTTGGGGTCTACAACAATTTGATTGTAGCCCGAATACCCATCCAGGAAGTAATAATACTCATGTCCTGCCAATCTTTCAAGCATCTGGTCCATGAAAGGTAGGGGAAAGTGGTCCTTCCGGGTGGCTTCATTAAGTTTCCCGTAGTCAATGCACATACGCCATCCGGTCACTGTCCTTGTGGGTATCAATTCATTCTTCTCATTTGCCACAACAGTGATCCCTCCCTTCTTAGGAACTACTTCCACCGGGCTTACCCAAGGGCTGTCTGAGATATGGTAGATCACCCATGCTTGCCATAGTTTCAACACTTCTTTCTGAACCACTTCATTCATAGTTGGGTTCAGCCTCCTTTGTTGTTGTCTTGAAGGTTTGGCATCTTCTTCAAGCAAGATTTTATGCATACACATCGAAGGACTGATCCCTTTTAAATTTGTAAGTGTCCAGCCTATGGCATCCTTGTGTTGTCTCAGCAGTTGGATAAGCTCCTCTTCTTGTTCCTTACTTAGACTTGAATTTGTGATCACTGGGTGAGTGTTGTTAGCACCCAGATATGCATATTTCAAGCTGGGTGGTAATGCTTTCAGCTCTAGTTTTGGTGACTCTGCATCTTTGTTGTTTGTAGTGGTTGGCATGATTGAGTTTCTCATGGTCGCTTGTGGTAGTTCTACATCTAGTGCTTGTTCCAGCTTAATGGTTCCTCCACATTGTTCTTCTTCCAAGACTTCTTGAACTATCTGTTCCTTGGTGTCTACAAGCATGCATTCTCCTATGGATTCCTTGGGGTAACTCATTGCTTTGAAGACATTGAAGACCATTCTCTCTTCACGCAACCTCAAAACTAGTTCCCCTTTTTGCACATCAATGATGGATCCAGCAGTAGCTAGGAATGGTCTTCCTAGGATAATTGACTTGTTGGCCTCTTCTTCCATGTCCAGCACAACGAAATCAGCAGGGAAAATGAATTCTCCTACTTTCACTAGCAAGTCCTCTACCACCCCATGTGGAAACTTAAATGTTCTGTCAGCCAATTGGAGTGCCATTCTTGTTAGCTTGGCTTCCTCAATCTTCATCCTTCTCATCATGGTTAGAGACATAAGATTTATGCTAGCTCCCAAATCACACAAGGCTTTCTCAATGGTGATGTCTCCTATGATGCAGGGGATTTGGAAACTCCCTGGGTCTTTCAGCTTTTGAGGCAGCTTCTTCTGTATGATGGCGCTGCATTCTTCAGTCAATATTATGGTTTTTTTGCCTCCCAGTTCCTCTTTTTGGTTATAAGCTCCTTAAAAAATTTGGCATAGAGTGGCATTTGTTCTAATGCCTCAGCAAATGGTATATTGATTTGGAGACTCTTGAAGATCTCTAGGAACTTAGAAAACTGGCCATCCTTCCCATCTTTTTCCATTCTTTGTGGGTATGGTGCCTTTGGCACATAAGGCTTCAAGACTAGTTTTGGTGGGGGTGGAGCAGGGATCTTTTCTTCATCCTTGTTCCCATACTTTTCTGCTACTTCTTCATGATTATCTTTGCTTGGGGTCCTTTCTTCTACAACCTTCCCACTTCTTAGAGTAATGACTTTGCTTTCCCCTCTTGGGTTAGCCATGGTATCACTAGAAAATGTGTGTGTGGGAAGTGGGATTTGCTTGGATAAAATCCCCACTTGTGCTTCCAACTTTGAGATTGTTGCGCCTTGATTTTTCAGACCTGTATTCTTCTTGATTAGCGTCTATCCTTCTTTCAATTTGTGCTTGTCTTTCCATGAGGGTAGAGACTGCCCCTATAATCTCTGATGACAGTTGTGCTATTGCAGCCTCCATCCTCTCAAAGTTGCTCTTGATTTCACATGGTTGCATAGTTGAGGATGGTGCATCTTGATTGAGATTGTTGTGTATGGGTTGGTTACTATGGTATGATGTATTTTATGATTTATGGTAGGGTCTATGGTTCCCTGTTTGATGGTTGGGGTTGTGGTTGGGATGCTGATTTGATGAATAAGGCTTGTTGTGGTCCTGGTTGTGGTTTTGTTGATTTCCCTACCCAAAGTTTGGGTGGTTTTTCCAACCTGGGTTGTATGTCTTCGAGTGTGGGTCATATGGTGGTCTGGATGAATCGTTCACATAATTGGCTTGTTTCCAGTCGCCTTCAGATTCTGGTGCATTCACTTCTTGTTGAGGAGTTTGGTCTTGAATGACTGAGGCTTGGTTGGCCTCTATCCTCTTGGTTAAGGCTGCTATTTGTGCTGCAATTACCTTGTTCTGAGCTAACAAAGCATCTACAGAGTTGAGTTCTAGCACTCCCTTTTTCTGAGTCCTTTCTGAAGTATAGAAATACTCATTTTCAGCTACAGTCTCAATGACATCTATGACCTCTTCAACGGTTTTCTTCTTGTTGAGTGAGCCTCCTGAAGAATGGTCCACAGCCTTCTTTGCTTCATAGGATAGTCCCTCATAAAAGATGTGTCGTTGTACCCACTCATTGAACATTTTTGGTGGGCATCTTCTTGTCATATCTTTAAATCTCTCCCAGGCCTCATAGAGTGTTTCTCCATCTTGTTGTCTGAAAGTTTGCACCTCAGCTCTCAGCCTATTGATTCTTTGTGGAGGGTAAAATTTTGCAAGGAATCTATTCACGACCTCCTCCCATGTAGTTAGGCTATCCTTGGGGAATGATTCCAACCACTTTGCTGCCTTATCTTTGAGTGAGAAAGGGAACAAGAGTGGTTTGTAGATGTCGGGGTGTATTGATGCGTGAAAAACTTATCTCTCAACAAATCTCCCTTCGGCAAGTGTACCGAAGTTGTCGTCAAGTAAAAACTCACAATAGAGTGAGGTCGAACCCCACAGGGATTGATTGATCAAGCAACTTTAATTAGAAGAATGTTCTAGTTGAGCGAATCCAGAATTTGGGTTGAGAGTTGCAGAAAATAAAATGGCGGGAATGTAAATAACAGAAAAGTAAATGCTAGAATTAAAGGACTGGAAGTAAATGACTGAAAATAAATTGCAGAATTGTAAATGGGAATGGGGGATTTGCTCATAAAAGTAAATCGCATAAATTAAAGAGAATGGGTAAGATTAGAGATGGGGAGTTCATTGGGCTTAGGAGATGTTGCAATTCTCCGGATCAAGTTCATTTTCATCTCTTCCTCAATCAATGCACTCATTGATCTCTTTGGCAATCTTAAGTGATTGAATTACAATTCCTTGCAATTCAATCTCTCAAATCTTGATCAATAGCCAATTCCTTGCTCAATTGCTCATGAGAAGAGATGAAGTATGGTCACTGATTATACCACATGCATTTCCCAAACCAAGTATTGAGAGGGTTACAGTCACATACCCATCCAAACCCAATTTGGTCCAGCATGAGAAAGCATTTCTAGCTTGATCTCTTCATTCCTCTTCCAAGGTTCAAAAGAGATCCAAGTTTGAATAGCTTCTCTTCCAAGATAACTACTCAATTGGATGAAGATCGAAAGCTTTCAAGTAAAATCAAGAGGAAAGATAGAAGAAGAACAATTAAAATTAGTATTGATCCATCAAATTATAACAGAGCTCCCTAACCCAATGAAAGGGGTTTAGTTGTTCATAGCTCTTGAAAATGAAAACAAAGATGTAGAATACATCATAAAACTAGAAATTTCAAAGAAAGTAAATACAGAGAGTGGTTCTTCAGCCTCCAGAACTATTTTACAATTCAAAGCTACTCCTATATATACTACTCTTCTCAGCTTCTAGTTCACTCTTCAAGTCTTGGGCCTTTGGATCTTGAGTTTGAAGCAGTTCCTTTCTTTATTTGGGCTTGGCTTTACTTGCAGAGAGAAAGTGCGGAGTGGGCAGAGACTTAAGCTCAGGGTGTAAGGAGTGTTAATCATTTAGTGAAAGTCCAAGTTCGGGAAAGTTAGTGACACTTAACATTGTCACTAATGTTCCAATACACCCCTTTTGCCTTACGTTAAAACCCACGTTAACTAGGTTAACGTGGCTTTTAACGTTGCCTTGTCAACCTTCGAGAACGTTAGTGACCCTCAACATTGTCACTAACGTTCCAGTGTGCCCCTTCTAGCTTCACGTTAAAGCTCACGTTAACTAGGTTAACGTGGCTTCTAACGTGGCCTTTGCCATCCTTCGAGAACGTTAGTGACATTCAACATTGTCACTAACGTTCTAATGTGCCCCTAGGTCTCACGTTAGAGTCCACGTTAACTAGGTTAACGTGGCTTCTAACGTGGCCATCTTTTAGCCATCCCAACGTTAGTGACACCATCTTTCATTTCTCATCGTTAGCTTCCACGTTAACCAAGTTAACATGGAAGTTAACGTGACTCTTGGGGGTTGTGTGGTTGCTTCAACGTTAGTGACAATGTTGAGTGTCACTAACGTTGTCGACAACTCTTCATCCTCTATGTTAGTTCCCACGTTAACCAAGTTAACGTGGGAGTTAACGTGGTACTTAGCACCATAGGCCAACGTTAGTGACAATGTTGAGTGTCACTAACGTTGGCTTCTCTCCCTCCCCCTTAACGTTAGTGGCCACTTATGAGTAATTGCCAACGTTAGTGACAATGTTGAGTGTCACTAACGTTGGCTCAACTTCTCTTCTCCACGTTAGAGTTCACGTTAACTTGGTTAACGTGACTCTCTAACGTGGGCATTGATGGCTTTTTGAGAGTGTTATTGGCAATCACTTTTCTCATTAATCTTTGCAAGTTACCTCTCCTTTTCTTGCTTCTTTTTGGTCCTGAAATCAAGCAACAAAGTGCATCAAAGCTCTAGTCCAAGTCATGAGTAATGCAACATAATATTTGTCACTAAACTTATGCAAAATCCTCATGAAATCATGTAAAATGCACAATGTATGCTTGAGTCAAGGCATAAGTGAATATTTACCCAAAACTCGCTTATTTCCTAAAGAAATGCATGAAACTAACCTAAAAACAGTAAAGAAAAGGTCAGTGAAACTGGCCAAGATGCCCTGGCATCATGTATCCCATTGGACTTTACAGTATCACATGTCCTCAAGAATGTGCTGAGATGTTGATTAGGGTCTTCTTGGGCACTTCCTCCATATGAGAAATTGTTCTGAACAAGTGTGATGAGCTGAGGTTTCAGCTCAAAATTATTGGCATGAATTGTTGGCTTTAGAATGCTGCTGCCACAATTTCCTGGGTTTGGGTTGATGTAGGAGCCTAAGACTCTCCTTTCTTGCCCATCATGATTTACTGGGCCTTCTCTGGCATGGTTGTGAGCTTCTTCTTCATGGTGGTTTTCCATGGTCTCCTCCATGTTTGTTTCAAAATACTCTTCCTCTTCCTCAGCACCAACGACTCATTTCCCTCTTGCTTCCCTCCTTAATCTAAGGAAGGTCCTCTCAGGTTCAGAATCAAAGAAAGTTAAAGCCCCGCCTCTTCTACCTGTCATGCAACCAACAAGGCAAAAACAAGAAAAAAATTGAATAAAGAAATTACTCTTGTTAAGGTGGTTGTTAGTGTGAGTGGTGCAATTAACCAAACAGTTAGAAGAGTGGAAATATGGATGATAAAAATAACCAAAGAAGAAAAAAAAGAACTCAAAATAAAAGAAAATAAGAAGGTGCTAAATAAAATAAAATAACAAGGAATTTAAATTGCTTAGCTCTCCAATCAATTTAATCACTATCAAATTTAAGCCAATCCCCGGCAACGGCGCCATAAAACATGATGACATGAAATTCACACCCCATTCAAAATTGATGAATTAGTTCTTTTGGCAAGCCTACCAAAATTATCGTCAAGTAATAACACACAGTGGAGTGGGATCGTATCCACAGAGATTGGCAAATTCAAGCAGTTTTAATCAATTGATGAATTAGTCAAGCGGATCAATAGGATTGTAAAGTGCAGAATCGTAAATGACTTGAATGTAAATGGGAATGGAGAATCACTGAATGTAAAAATAAGCTGTAAAGAAATGGATAGACAAGAATGGGGAAATTCATTGAGATTGAGAGATGTTGTCTCTTTGGATCAAATCTAGCTTATATCCTCTTCAATCATGCAACTCATTGACCTCTTAGTAATCATGATTGATTGAGCCCCAATCCCTTGGTGACTCAATCTCTCAGATCTTGATCAATAGCCAATTCCTTGGTCTAATTGCTCATGAAGAGAGATATGCTTGGTCCCTGATTATACCACAAACCATTATAAGTCCAAGTAGAAGGAGGATTATATGTCACATATCCAAACACCAAAACCCATATTCTACTCAAGTGTGAGAAGGGATTTCAAGCATGGTTTCATGTTTCCTTTCCCAAGGTTCCCATGAAACCCAATTGCATTCAATCTCTTTCCCAAGATAATTGAATACTAACCATTAAGAACGAAATTCCTTCTAGCAAATCAAAGAGAAGATGAAGAGAAGAAGAATTTCACTATTATCAATCCATCAAGTACAACAGAGCCCCCTCTCTCAATGAGAGGGAAGTTAGCTACTCAGAGCTCAAAAAGTACTCAAAAGTGAAGTGTAAAAGTGGATCTAAAACTGACTGCTTAACCCCCTTTCTTCAGTACTCCTTGGGGGTATTTATACTACTCCTAGTAAAATAAAAGAATTACAAAAGTGAAAAAGGAAATTACATTTTGGAGGGAAAAGAAAACACTCAATAAGCGTGACTTCTTAGCTGGCGTGTGGCTGGCGCTTTTCTGGCACGTCACGTGCCCTTCATTTCTAGCTTGGCGTGCCACGCCCAATCCTTCAAGTGGCACGCTCGTCCCTCTAACAACCTTGGCGTGCCACGCCTTCGAACTCAAGTGGCACGCCATAGTGGAATTCTTGTGTTGGCGTGCCACGCCTTCGAACTCAAGTGGCATGCCCCTTGCCTTTCTCACTTCTCTTTGCCTCTGGAAACTTGAACTGGCGTGCCACGCCCAAGGTCTGGCGTGCCACGCCCTTGCTCTATCCTTGGCTAGGCTTCTCTGGAAAGTTGAACTAGCGTGGCACGCCCAGGGTCTGGCGTGCCACGCCCCTTTTGTGAGTGATTGGTTCCTCTGTTTGGCATGCCACTCCACGAACTCAAGTGGCACGCCCCAATGCTTCTTTGCTCTCTGAATGAAACTGGCGTGCTACGCCTGGTTGCTCAAGTGGCATGCCTAAGTGAAGAATGGTGAGTGGCGTGCCACGCCTTCGATACCAAGTGGCACGCCACATGTAATTGGCCTCCTTCATCCTCTCTGTAAACTTATACCCGCGTGCCATGCCTAAAGACTGGCGTGCCACACCCATGATCTTATCTTGGTTCCAGTAGTTGGCGTGCCACACCTCAGCCTTCAAGTGGCACGCCATAGTGAAATGCTAAGGTTGGCGTCCAAGTGGCACGCCCAGTCCTTGCTTTTGGTCCTTTGTGCATTGGCGTGCTACGCCTGGTTGCTCAAGTGGCACGCCCAGTCTTCAATTGCCTTCAGCCCCTTCTCTGGATTGTTGTACCAGTGTGCCACGCCATGCTGCTCAAGTGGCACACCCATGGATTTGTGAACTCTTCAAGCTTGGCGCGCCACGCCTGGGTTCTCAAGTGGCACGCCCGAGTGACTTCTTGGGGCTGGCGAGCCACGCCTTCGATACCAAGTGGCACACCCATAGTAATTGATGGGTCAAGCGTGCCACGCCCCTTTTGTGTCCCCTATTGTAGCTCTTTGGAATAATGTATTAGCGTGCCACGCCCTCATGCATGCTTGGACTTCTTCTCTGGACTTTAGTACTGGCGTGCCACGCCCAGCTTCTTATTTGTCTTCTACCCATTTTTGATGCCTTCTTCACATGAAATTCAGCACAAATCATTTTAAAGTAGTGTACCATAATATTCATCAATTAATGCATGAATTGTACTGATCAAATGAGATTTATGCTCTTTTATGGTCTTCTTTATGCAAGAGAGAAGGGTAGATGATGCAAGTCATCACTAGATCTAAAAATTTTAAATCTTGTGTCTTTTGTATGTTTTTCTCTTTCATCATAAAATTCAAAAAATAAAAAAATATCTTTTCTAACTTAATTTCACCTTAATTTTCGAAATTTTTCAAATAAAAATTCAAATATCAATTTTAAATTTTATCTTATCATATCTTAGTTGTCAAGTTTTCAAAAATTAAATCTTTTTAAAATTAAAAATCATATCTTTTTCAAAATATCTTATCTTTTTCAAAATCATATCATATCTTTTTCAAAATTCAAAAAATCTTATCTTATCTTTTTCAAAATTCAAATTTTTAAATCATAAATTTTTCAAAACTTTTTAATTCTTATCTTATCTTTTTCTAATTTCAAATTTTAATTTCAAATCTTTTCTTATCTTATCTTCTATTTTATTTTTTAAATTAAAAATATTTTCTTAATTAATATCTTATCTTCTCTCTCTTATTTTACAAAACTTCCTAACTAACTCTTCCCTTCCTTAATTTTCGAAAATATCTCTCTTCTTCTCTCCATCTTTTTCAAAACCTCCTAACTAACTCTTCTCTTCTTAATTTTTGAAAACTACTTCTCTTATTCTCTCTCTTCTTTTTTTTCAAAACCACATAACTAACTCTCATCTCTCTTAATTTTCGAAAATTTCTTCTTCTCTTCCTTCCTCTATTTTCGAAAAATTAACAAATAAAATTCAAATATTTTTTATTTAATTAATTTAATTTTTGAAAACTAAATAATAAATAAATAAAAACAAAAATATTTTAATTCTTATTTACTTTTTCTATTTATACTTCTTCTCCTCTCCTCTTTATTTATTCGAACTCTACTCCTTCTCTAGCTCTACCTCAACTTCTTTATCTTTTCTCCTTTTTTCTTCACATCTCACTAGAAGCTCTTTGATCCAAGAGGCACAAAAAGCTTTCTTGTGATTTCTTTTCTTCTTCTCTCTTCATTTCTGACTTTAACGAGGAGCTTCTTGTCTATTGGAAGTCTCTTTCTTTACTTTCTTTTTTTGGCTTCTTGTTTATGACCAGGAACAGGGATAAAAAACCCCTCTTGACTCTTGATCCTGAACCTGAGAAGACTCTAAGGAGGCGTTTACAACAAGCTAAAGCACAACATTCCGGAAGAGACCTTTCAGAAAGTTTTGAACAAGAAACAGAGGACATGGCCGAACCACAAGAGGAGCCCAGAAAGGTTCTTGGTGACTTCACCATGCCTACCTCTAACTTTTATGGTAAAAGCATTACTGTACCTGCCATTGAAGCTAACAATTTTGAGCTTAAGCCTCAGTTAGTCTCTCTTCTGCAGCAAACTGAAAATTCTATGGACTTCCACTGGAAGATCTACATCAGTTCTTAGCAGAATTTTTACAGATCTGTGATACTGTAAAGACTAATGGAGTTAATCCTGAAGTCTACAAGCTTATGCTCTTTCCCTTTGCTTTAAGGGATAGAGCTAAAAACGGGTTGGATGCCCAGCCTAGAGAGAGTCTTGACTCTTGGAAAAAGCTATTTAATATTTTTCTTGCTAAATTCTTTCCTCTTCAAAAGATGAGCAAGATTAGAGTGGAAGTTCAGACCTTCAGACAAAGAGAAAGTGAATCCCTCTATGAAGCTTGGGAAAGATACAAGCAACTGATCAAGAGATGTCCTCCTGACATGCTCTCAGAGTGGTCCATCATAGGCGTGTTCTATGATGGCTTGTCTGGGATGTTCAAAATTTCATTGGACAGCTCTGTAAGTGGATCCCTTCACTTGAAGAAAACACCTGCAGAAGCAAGAGAGCTCATTGAGATGGTTGCAAACAACCAATTCATGTACATCTCTGAGAGGAATCCTGTAAACCATGGAATCTCTCAAAAGAAAGGAGTTCATAAATTTGAGACTCTGAATACCATCCTGGCTCAGAATAAGATCTTGACCCAACAGGTCAACATGATCTCTCAACATCTCACTGGGATGCAAACTGTAGCTAGCAGTGCTCAGAAAGCTTCTCTTAAAGAAGAAGCTTATAATCCTGAGCAACCTAGCATGGAGGGGGTGAATTACATGGGAGAACCCTATGAAAACACTTACAACACTTCATGGAGGAATCATCCTAACCCCTCATGGAAGGATCAACAGAAACCTCAGCAAGGTTTCAATCAAGGTGGTAGGAACCAGAATAGGTTCAACAACAGACCACCATTCCCATCTTCTCAAGGGAATATAGAGACCTCTAAGCAGAGCCTTTCTGACTTAGCAACTCTAGTCTTCAGCCTCACTAAGACCACTCATAGTTTCATTAATAAAACAAGGTCCTCCATTAGAAACTTAGAGGTACAAGTTGGTCAACTGAGCAAGACGATCCCTGAGATCCCTCCTGACAATTTTCCCAGTAATACTAAGGTTAATCCTAGAGAAGAGTGCAAGCCCATAACCATGGAGGTTGAGGCCGAATTGGAGGAGAATGGGAAGGCATTGAACACCAATGAAGAAGCCTTCACTGGACATTCAACGCCCATAATGGCAGAAAGCCTGGCGTTAAATGCCAATGAGGAACCCTTCACTGGGCATTTAACGCCCATCCTGGTAGAAAAGTTGGCATTGAACGCCAGCCAGGGAGCACTGGCTGGGCATTCAACGCCCAAACAGGAAGGCTTTTTGGTGTTGAACGCCAGTGAGGAACCCCTCACTGGGCGTTCAACGCCCAACCAGGCAGCCATTCTAGCGCTGAACGCCAGGGAGGAACCCCTCACTGGGCATTCAACACCCACTAGCCCAAGGAAGCTAGCGTTAAACACTAGCAAGGACATCCCTGCTGGGTGTTCAATGACTAGAATGCTAGAGGGACTGGCGTTAGATGGACAGCAAGGGCGTTCAACGCCCAATAAGCTGACAGAGTTGGCATTGAACGCCAGTCAAAGCACACCCTGTGAGTGCTTAAAGCCCACTCAAGAACTCTCTAGCCCAGAACCAAAGGAAACCATAAAGACCATAGAGGTTCTTTTGAATGCACTTCTGCAGTGCATGAGTTCTGATGACTACTCATCCTCAAGTGAGGATGAAGACACTGGGGAAGAGCAAGTTTCTCGTTTCCTAGGAACTCTAATGAAGCTGAATGCCAAGCTATTTGGTACAAAGCCTCTAGAGGAAGAACCTCCACTGCTTACCAAAGAACTCCATGCTTTTATTCAGCAAGAGCTACCTCAGAAGCTTCTAGATCCTGAACGTTTTCTGATTCCTTGCACCATAGGCACTATGACCTTTGAAAAGGCTCTGTGTGACCTAGGGTCAAGTGTTAACCTCATGACACTCTCTGTAATAGAGAAGCTGGGCGTACTTGAGGTACAAGCTGCACACGTCTCATTAGAGATGGCAGACAAGACCATGAAGAAGCCATATGGCTTAGTGGAGGATGTCTTGGCTAAAGTTGAAAACCACTACATCCCTTCAAAATTCATAGTCTTGGACATAGGAGAGGATGAGGATGATTGTGTCATCCTTGGAAGACCTTTCCTAGCCACATCTAATGCTATCATTGATGTACCTAAGGGAGAATTAACCCTAAAGTTAGAGGAGGATCACATCTTATTCAAGATGCCTCATCCCAATTCTCCCTCTAAAAGAGATATAACAGTGAAACACCTAGTGTGCCAACCCTCTCTTTCTGTGCAGAGCTCTGCAGAGCCCCCTGACATCAATTCTAAGTTTGGTGTTGGGTAGCCCTCAACAAGTTCTAAGCACAAAGGTACTAAAAAAAAGTACCTAAAGGCTGGAGGGACAAGAAAGTTCCTACTGAAGACTTCTCACCTGGCATGAGAGTTGTCTTTACTATGAAGCCAGCCTTACCACATACAGTGAGTCGTGTCCTATCTCTAGAGCAGGTAGAGCTCATTCATGAGAGGAGAGGCATAAAATTCACTGTCAGGGGCAAAAATCTGAGCCCATACTCACCTCCATAAAGAGCTAAAGGTCAAGCTAGTGAGTTTAAAAGAGCGCTTGTTGGGAGGCAACCCAACTTTACTCAACCATATTTATTTTTATTTTATTTTCCTTTTAGTTTTAGAGTCATGATCATATGCAACATCCAGTCAAGAGACAAGATTCACAGCAGTAAAAATAGAACACTCTGGAAAGAGTGTTAAAAGTTGAACGCCAGTAAGAAAGCCCTCAATGGGCATTCAATGCCCCAAAAGATAAGCATTGCTGGCGTTGAACACCAACCAGAGAGCATCCCCTGGGCGTTCAAACACCAGTGCAGAGAAGCAGAGCATCTAGAATTCCCTAGCCTCTCAGGAATTGTGGGCCCCACAAAATCTTCACTTACCCTACCTACCCCACTTAACCCCACATACTCTCCCACCTACCGCACCCAGTTCAAAAATCAAATTTCCCACCCAAACCCCCTCTATGGCCGAACCCAAGCCCTACCCACTCCTATAAATACCCCTCTCCATTACCCTTCATACACACACCTCTCATACCTTCTCCACCCCACAAGGCCGAGCCCTCTCTCTCCCTCTTCCTCTCTCTATTTTCTTCTTTTTCTTCTCAATTCTTCTATTTTTTCCTCGAGGACGAGTAAAGTTTTAAGTTTGGTGTTAGAAAAGCATACTATTTTTTCTTTCCATTACCATTCATGGCACCCAAGGTTGGAGACTCCTCTAAGAAGAGGAAAGGAAAGGCAGTAGCTAATCCCTCTGAATCTTAGGAGATAGAGAGATTCATCACCAAAGCTTACCAAGACAACTTCTACGAAGTAGTGGTTGAGAAGAAGGTAATCCCTGAGGTCCCTTTCATGCTCAAGAAGAATGAGTATCCAAAAATCCGAAGAGAGATCCGGAGAAGAGGTTGGGAAGTCCTAACCAATCCCATCCAAGATGCTCGGATTCTCATGGTGCAAGAATTCTATGCTAATGCATGGGTTACCAAAAGCCATGACACTAGTATGAACCTAAATCTAAGGAATTGGATCACCATGGTCCGAGGAAGAATCTTAGATTTTAGCCCGGAAAGTGTAAGGTTGGCATTCAATTTGCCTTTATTGCAAGGAGATCCTTATCCTTACACTAGAAGAGTAAACCATGATCAGAGATTAGATCAAGTGCTCTCAGATATCTGTGTAGAAGGCGCACAGTGGAAAAGGGATTCCTAAGGTAAGCCCATTCAGTTAAGAAGGGTTGACCTAAAGCCCATAGCTAGAGGATGGTTGGAGTTCATCCAAAGATCCATCATCCCTACTAGCAATCGGTCAGAAGTGACTGTTGACAGAGCCATCATGATTCATTGCATCATGATTGGAACTGAGGTGGAAGTTCATGAGGTGATTCCTCAAGAACTATACAAGGTAGCTGAGAAGCCTCACACCAATGCAAAGTTAGCATTACCACACCTCACCTGTCACTTATGCAATTCAACTAGAATTGTCATAAATAGAGATATCTCCATTGGGGAGGACATGCCCATCATTAATAAGCAAATGGATCAAACCAGAGAGCATGTATAAAAGCCTGTGTATCTGCCTCATCATGAGATCCCTGAGATGCCTCAAAGGATGTATTTTTCTCCCGAAAGCTATTGGGATCAATGGCAAACTTCTCTTGGAGAATTGAGTACTAACATAGAGCAATTGAGAATGGAGCATCAAGGACATGTTACCACCCTCAATGAAATAAGAAAAGACCAAAGAGCCATAAGGGAAGACCAAAGGGCTATGAGGGAAGAGCAACAAAGGTAAAGGGATGACATAGAAGAGATCAAGCAGCACATTGGATCCTCAAGGAGGAGCACTAGACGCCACCATTAAAGGTGGACTTGTTCTCTTTTATCCCTTTCCTGCTATTTTTTTATTTTCTGTCTGTTTATTTTCTATTCTCCTGTTTGAGTTGCATGATCATTTGTATTTGATGTCTTTAAGTTGTAAGATGTTCCATATATCTCTCACCTTACTTAAATAAAAAATTTTATTGAAAAGAATTGAGAGATGCATGAATTTCAAGTTTAAAATAAGATTAGTTTAATTAGTTTGATGTGGTGTTATTTGCTTTTATTTTTTGAATGTATGAAATAAACAGTGCATATTTGAAGTTGAAATTTATGAATGTTGGCTCTTTAAAGAATAAGGAAAAAGGAAAACTATTATAGGTGATCTGAAAAATCCATTGATTGATTCTTGAAGAAAGAAAAAGCAGCAAAAAGAAAAAGAAAAAGCTTGCATGCAAAAAAAAAACAAAAAAAAGAGTGGCAAAAAATAAAAAGAAAGAAAAAAATAAAAAACAAGTAGAAAGAGTCAATAACCCTTTAAACCAAAAGGCAAGGGAAAAAGGACCCAAGGCTTTGAGCATCAGTGGTTAGGAGGGCCCAAAGGAATAAAATCCTGGCCTAAGCGGCTCAATCAAGTTGTCCCTAACCATGTGCTTGTGGCGTGAAGGTGTCAAGTGAAAAGCTTGAGACTGAGCGGTTAAAGTCATGGTCCAAAGCAAAAAGAGTGTGCTTAAGAACTCTGGACACCTCTATTTGGAGACTCTAGCAAAGCTGAGTCACAATCTGAAAAGGTTCACCCAGGTAAAGTGTCTATGGCATGAATGTATCCGGTGGTAATACTGGAAAACAGAGTGCTTAGGGTCACGGCCAAGACTCAGAAAGCTATGTTTAAGAATCAAAATAAGCTTAACTATGAGAGTTAATAATATCATCTGGATTCTAAGTTCCTAAGCATGAAAACATCTCTGAGTTTCAATGGATAGTGAGATGCCAAAACTATTAGAAGCAAAAAGCTACTAAGTCCCGCTCATCTGATTTTAAGTAAGCTTCATTTGAAACTTAGAAATTTATTGTATCTTAATTTTCTTTTATCCTACTGTGTTTTTAGTTGCTTGGGGACAAGCAACAGTTTAAGTTTGGTGTTGTGATGAGCAGATATTTTATACACTTTTTTACATCATTTTCATATAGTTTTTAGTAGTTTTTGTTTAGTTTTTATTAAGGTTTTATAGGTTTTAGTGTTAAATTCACATTTTTGAATTCTACTATGAGTCTTTATGCTTTTGGGTAATTTCAGGTATTTTCTGGCTGAAATTGAAGAGCTGGAGAAGAAGTCTGATTCAGAGACAGAGAAAGCACTACAGATGTTGTCTGGATCTTACCTGCCTATATTCGGAAGCGCCTTTCTGGAGCTACAGATGTCCAAATTGAGCACTCTTAACGGCTATAGAAAGTTGACTTTCAGATCTTTTCAGAAATATATAATAGTCTATACTTTGCTTCGGACTAGAAGGCCCAAAACTGGCGTTCAACGCCAGCTTCCTGCACCCTTTCAGGCGTCCAGCACCCAAACAGCAGAGACCAATGTACAAGCGCCCAAAGAGGACCTCCCAGCTGGCGTTCCATGCCCAAGGAGCCTCATATCATGTGGATCTCATCAAAACTCAGCCTAAACACTCAGTAAGTGAGCCCCAAAAGTAGATTTTAGCACTAGATAGACTGTTTTACCCTTACTAGTTATTTGTTTAGTATTTAAGGGATTTATTTTATGTAATTTAGAGCTTTTTTGGATCGTCAATCAGCCATATACACATTTTACCTTGTTTTTACTTTCAGTATGATTTTCTAAACCTCCTAGGTAGAGGGGAGGAGTCCTGCTGAGTCCTATGAATTACTAAAAGTACTATTATTTCTTCTTCGATCCGTGCTTGATCTATCTCTATGATGTATATTCCGATCTTCATCGTGGTGAATAGGATAATCTGACAAATTAGCTCTATTCATCACATTAAGATGAATGTGTCTGAAAAACTCTCACGTCTACTTTGGGTTACCTGGAAGAAAAGCACGACCAACAGCTATGTTTATACATCTCTCAGACGGTTAATCCACGATTTCGTTGGGGACTTCTCGATACACCAGTTCAGCCAATCTCCGGGGAGATTAGGGTCTCTGTGGTATAGGCTAGAATCAAAGAAGCAGTGTTCTCTGATCCGAAAGATTCAACATTGTCTGTGGCGTTTTGAGTAGGATCACCCGGAGAATGACTTGCTAAGCGCTTCACCCTTCGTTAGATTGAATGACCACAGCCAATGGCTACGGCCAATGGCATTCAATCTATAGCAGAGGAGATCAATGACCACGGGCAATAGCTTTGATCACTTACAGCCTGCCATAGAAGAAGATCATTCACAAGCAAAGAAGATAGTAGTACTAGAGTTGATTCAAAAAGACAAAGCAACTTTGACTCTCAACTCTATTCCTATCACTGAAAACACTTGTTTTACAAATACAAATTATAAATAGTTTCCTCTAATCCTACAACCTTCTGATTCTGCCTGACTAAGACCTGCAAGACAACCATTGCTTGCTTCAAGCCACAATTCACATGGGATCGACCCTGAATCGCTCAGGTATTACTTGGACGACCCAGTGTACTTGCTGGTACTGCTGCTGTACGAACAGTGTGGGATTTGCGTACATATGCACCAACACCTTTGTTTTTTTTTTAATTTTTTTTATTTTATCTCATCTGATTTCTTTGTTAAATTTTCTAACAGGGAGTCCTCTATACTCTGACATAGAGACTCCTTTCTTTTCTTTTTCTTGATTTGTCTCTTCTTGTTTATGAGCAGGAATAGGGGTAGAAAAGCTCTTCTTGATCCTGACCCTGAACCTGAGAGATTTTGAAGGAGGCGTCTGCACCAAGTTCAGGCCAGCAGAACCAGAGGAAATCTTGCAGAAGCTCTTGAACAAAAAGCTGAAGATACAACTATAGCAGCCAATCCAAACGCTGAAGTTAACGCAAGAAAGGTCCTTGGATCTTACACTGTACCTACCTCTGATTTCTATGGGTACAGCATCTCCATACCTGCCATAGGTGCAAACAACTTTGAGCTTCAGCCTCAACTGGTCATTCTAGTACAACATAATTGCCAATTTCATGGACTCCCACAGGAGGACGCCAACAAATTCATCTCTGATTTCCTGCAGTTCTGTGACACTGTCAAGACTAATGGAGTAAATCCAAAGGTTTACAAGCTCATGCTCTTTCCCTTTACTGTAAGGGACAGAGCAAGGCTATGGTTGGATTCTCAGCCAAAAGGGAGCATGGACACTTGGAAAAAGGTGGTCAATGGATTCTTTACCAAGTTCTTTCCACCTCAAAAGCTGAGTAAGCTTAGGGTGGAAGTTCAAACTTTCAGACAAAAAAAGAGAGAGTCCCTCTATGAAGCTTGAAAAAGGTACAAGCAACTGATCAGAAGGTACCCTCCTGACATGATCTCAGAGTGGACCATGTTAGAGATATTCTATGATGGCCTCTCTGAGATGTCTAAGATGTCATTGGACCACTCTACTGGTGGCTCACTCTACATGAAGAAGATTCCTGAAGAAGTGCAGGAGCTCATTGACTTGGTTGCCAATAACCAATACATGTACACTTCTGAGAGGAACCCTATGAACAACGAGACAGCTCAGAAGAGATGAGTTATGGAAGTGGACACTTTGAACACCATTTTGGCTCAGAACATGCTCATGTCCCAGCAGATCAATATGATCTCTCAGCACTTGAGTGGGACACAGAGCCCAGCTGCTTATTCTCTAGAGGTAGCGTATGAGGTGGACGCTGGTAACACTGCATGGACCACCATGGAGGAGGTGAACTACATGGAAAATACCTCTAGAAACTCCAATAACAATCTATTTTCGAATACTTTCAATCAGGGATGGAGGAACCACCCTAACTTTGAGTAGAGATACCAGCAAAGGCCTCAACAAGGCTTCAGCAGCAATTAGGGTGGAACGAACCAGAACTGTTTCAACAACAGACCGTTCTAACCCTCTCAGCCGCAAATGGAGACTCCTGCACAGAGCCTTTCTGACCTGGCTACTATAGTCTCTAACCTCTCGAATACCACTCACAGTTTCATGGTAGAAACTAAGTCTTCCATTCGAAATCTGGAGATACAGGTAGGTCAGCTGAGCAAGAGGATACCCGAGACTCCCTCCAATACTCTTCTTAGCAATACTGAAGTAAACTCAAAGGAAGAGTGCAAGGCCCTCACCATAAAAGCTGAGGCTGAACCCAAGGAGGAGCCTGCTACTGAGGAACTGAAAGAGATCAAGGATCAGGAGGAGACTGAGAGTATCACCATGCATATACCTATGAAGATGGAGGAGCCTGAGAAACAACCCTCTCCAGACGTGCATGAGGAACCTAAGGAGGAGCAACTTGCTCGGTTCTTGGCAATCCTCAGAAAGCTGCAAGCCAATATCTCCCTTGAAGAGGTATTGGAGAAGAAACCCCCTTTTATGGCCTGTTTGAATAATGCTATCTCCGAAAAGATGGCCGCTAAAAGGAGATGAGATGGTGGTTCTAACCAAGGAATACAGTGCCTTGGTCCAAAAGAAGCTGCCTCCGAAGATGCCAGACCCCGGAAGCTTCCTTATCCCCTGCACTATAGGGACCGTCACTTTTGAGAGGGCACTGTGTGACCTTGGCTCTAGCATTAACCTTATGCCTCTCTCTGTGATAAAGAAGCTAGGAATCCAAGAGGTGCAAGCCACTAGAGTCTCACTGGAGATGGTAGACAAGTAACTGAAACGGGCATACGGCATGGTGGAAAATGTCCTTGTAAAGGTTGAAGTCCTTTACCTCCCTGCAAACTTCGTGATAATTGACACTAAGGAGGACAGAGACAACACCATCATCCTTGTAAGGCCTTTCCTAGCTACTGCAAAGGCCTTAATTAATGGGGAAAAGGGAGAGCTGATTCTGAGACTATGGAAGGATCATATCTTGCTCAAGATCCCCAACCCTCAGTCTCTCCCTAACAAAGGAGGTACTACTGTGCAACACTTAGTGTTTTGACCTTCTCTCTCAGTACAGAGCCTTATAAAGCCCCTAGACATCAAACCTAAGTTTGGTGTTGGGCACCCACCATCAGATACTGAGGAAAGAAGTACCAAGAAGAAAGTACCCAAAGGCTAGACGAACAAGAAGATTCCAACTGAAGACTTCTCACCTGGCATGAGAGTTGTCTTTACTAGAAGTCTAGTTATTCCACATACTATGAACCAGATCCTGTCTCTAGAGCATGTTGAGCTAATCCATGAGAGCACAGGAAGAAAGTTCACCATGAGGGGTGAAGATCTGAGCCCCTATCAACCTCCGTAAAGGAGCCGTCTGTCAAGCTAGTGACGGTAAAGAAGCGCTTGTTGGGAGGCAGCCCAACCATTCGTACAGTATTTTCTTTCTTTTGCTTAAATATAGTTTCATTTTATATTATTTTATTTTCTATTAATTTTCATAGTTTTCCCTTTCTTTTTAACGTTTGTGATCATATGTAGCACGTAGAACAGGAACAGCATACTTAGGAGTGAAGACAGAACACCCTGAAGAGAGCCCCTTACTGGCGTTGAACACTAGTAACCGAAGGAAGCAAGGGCGTTCAACGCCCATTTAGGAGCCTACATTGGCGTTCAACGCCAGTAATAGAAGGAGAGCTGGGCGTTCAACGCCCATCAAGGAGCTCTGAACCATTTTCTTGGTCCCCATTAGGCGTTCAACGCCCAAACCTGGCATTCAACGCCCAGGAGGGTGCAGGGCTACTCGAGTTTTTAGCTTTATAAGCCTGTGGGTCCCATAGAATCTCCACCTACTCCACCTACCATTCACTCCCCTCCTTCTCTCTCCTACTTTTTTACCCTTGAAACCCACACCCTACCTTTCCTCTTCCCAATACACACTCATCAGTACCCAGTCATAAATCCCATCAATTCCTTTTCCCACCAACCCCACCCACTTCAAATTCAAACTTCCCCCTATTCTTCCCTCCCATATGACCGAACCATACCCTTCTCCTCCCTTATAAATACCCCTTCAATCCTTCATTCATACTCACACCTTCACAATCCTCTTCCCTTCTTCCATACTACTCTTCATACACTCCCCTTCTTCCTTCCTCATACCACACGGCTAAAGCCTTCTCTCTCTCTCCCCTCTATCTTCTTCTTCTTTCTTCTACTATTTTTCTTTTTTTTTTTGTTACTATTTTCTCGAGGATGTTCTTATTCTCCATGGCACAAAAAATTAGAGAATCCTCAAGGAAGAGAAAAGAAAAAGCCCCCACTTCTGCCTTCAAACCTTGGGAAACATGGAGATTCCTCACCAAGGCACATCAAGACCACTTCTATGACGTGGTGAGGCATAAAAAGGTGATTTCCAAGGTCATTTTTAGGCTCAAAGAAGATGAGTATCCGGAAGAGATTAGAAAATTCTGGCCAATCCAATTTCAGCAGTTGGAACATTAATGGTGTAAGAATTCTATGCTAATGCTTGGGTCACTAAAAAGCATGACACTAGTGTAAACCCAGTGCCCAAAAACTGGCGCACCATTTTCAGAGAGCAAGTTCTAGATTTTAGCCCGAAAACTGTGAGATTAGCACTACAGTTGCCTTGGATGCAAGGTGACCTACACTCTTACACACGAAGGGTCAACTCTGACCAAAGGCTAGAGCAAGTGCTTGTGGATATCTGTGTGGAAGGAGCTCAATGGAGGAGGGATGCACAAGGTAAGCCCTACCAACTGGGTAGGCTTGACCTTAAGCCTGTGGCTAGAGGATGGTTAGAGCTTATTCAACGCTCTATCATCCCACAAGTAACCGATCTGAGGTTACCATAGACAGAGCAATAATAATTCATTGCATTATGCTAAGAAATGAGGTGGATGTGCACGAGGTAATTCCTCAAGAGATCTACAAGGTAGCTGAGAATGACTCCACCCAAGCAAGGCTAGCATTCCCTCACCTTATTTATCGCCTATGCAATTCAGTTGGAGTTCGCATAGTAGGAGACACCCTCATTGAGATGGACAAACCCATCACAAGGAGGAGGATAGAGCATGATAGGGAGCCTACACACGGACCACAATACGAGCCTATTCAACCATCTCCACCTGAGATTCGAAGATGCCTCAGGGAATGTACATCCCTCTTTGTGACTACTGGGATCAACTAAATACATCTCTAGGGGAGCTGACTTCATCTGTGGATCAGCTGAGGATAGAGCATCAAGATCACTCTGTCATCCTTCATCAGATAAGGGAGGATCAGAGGATCATGAGGGAGGAGCAGCTAAGACAAGGGCGAGATATTGAGGAGCTCAAGCCCTCCAGAGGATTCACCAGAGGGAGCAGTAGCTGCCATTACTGAAGTGGTCACGTTTCATACTCCCTTTTTGCTTATGTTATTTCTGTTTTCATTGTACTTTAATTTTTTCTATTTACTATTCTAGTGCATGATCATATTTAGTATTTCGTCCCTTTTTAGTATTATTTCTTTCATGTGTTTTGTTATAAGATGTCTCATGTATCCCTCAAGAAGCTTAAAAGAAAAATTTATTGAAAAAGAGGTGGTAAAAATGCACAAGGTTTTGAGTTATGTCATGAGTTATTCCAATCACTTAAGATGTAGCTGCCTTATATTTACTTTCTGAATGTATGAATTAGCTGTGCACATTTGATATTGAGGTTGAGCATACTGACTCTTGAAGAACAGTGAATTAGAGAAGTATTATTAATTCTCTAAAAATAAAAAATATTGATTCTTAAAGAAAAAGAAATAGCAAAAAAAAATAAAATGAAAAATGAAAATAAAAATAAAAAGAAAAAGACAAGAGCAAGGATCCAAGGCTTTGAGCATCAATGGTTAGAAGGGTCAAAATTGGCCTAAAAAGCTTAAATGAATTGCTATCCCTAACTATATGCTTGTGGTATAAAGGTGTCAAGTAAAAAGCTTAAGACCAAGCATTTAAAGTCGTGATCCAAAGCTAAAGAGTACGCTTAAGAACTTTGAGCACCACTGTCTGGGAATTTAAGCAAAGCTAAATTCGAATCCAAGGGGTTCCCCTAGTTAAGTGCTTGTGGCGTTTATGTATCCGGTGGTAATATTTAAAAATAAAAAGCTTAAAGTCACGGCTAGGCTCAAAGGTGCAAGGCACCAAAAAGAAGCTGTGTTCAAGAATCAAGAAAAACTAAAAGAGGAGAATCAATAATATCATTCGGATTCTAGTTCCAAAGCATGCCAATGTTCTGAGCTTCAAAGAAAAGTGAGATGCCAAAGCTATTTAGAAGTAAGGAGCTAATAGCCCCATTCACTAATTGGAACTAAACTTCATTGACAACTATAATACCTCATGTATTTTTCTCTTCATTTAGTCCTATCTTCTTTTTGATTGCTTGAGGATAAGCAACAATTTAAGTTTGGTATTGTGATAAGTGGATACCTTATACACTTTTTCATAGCATTTTCATAGTGTTTTTAGTTAGATATTATTAATTTTATTATGTTTTAGTGTGTTTAGTAAAAAATTTATCTTTTGGATGCTACTTTAAGTTTTTGTCTTTTTCCTATGATTTTAGGGGGTTTTTGGGCAAAATTGGCGAATTTGGCAAAACCCTTGTTCAAACACAAAGAAAGGATAGCAGATACTGTCAAATCCTGACTTCCATACATTACAACAAGCATATCTTGAGTTGCGGAGGTCCAATTGATACGTTATGGCGTTGAAAAGCTAACTTCCAGAGCTTTCCATCAATATATAATAGTCAATTCTTCTCTTCCAAATCACTGCCCATAACTGGCATTAAACACCTACATCTGGAGTTCAAGGCCCAAGAAGGACCAAGCCCAGCGTTGAACGCCCAAAGATGGCGTTCAACGCCACCAAGGGACCAAGAAAGAAGCGCATTCACCCTCTAACTGGCGTTCAACGCCAGATCTCCAAGTTGAACGCCAGGCTTGGATGAAGCACTCAACTAAAGTGGGCCCAAAGTGGATTTTAGCACTCCTTAGCTTAGTTTGGTTTATTCTTGTACTTTTTAATTTTAAATTTACATCTTTTAGGGTTAACATCTCCTATTTAAAGAGGAGATCACTTAGATCAATCATCTTATCTAGGAACTTTATCAAACATCTAAGTTTTCTTTATAAACTATGAGCAACTAAACCTCCTAGGTTAAGGTTAGGAGCTCTACTTATCCTATGGATTAATATTATTATTTTTCTCCTTTAATATATCTTTGATTCTATTCTATGATGTATTATCTTTCTTCATCTAATGAATCTGGGGTGGAACGGAAGTATGACCCCTTATTCTGCATGAGTTTTCGCAAGTCCTGACCCGGATAGTATTTGAGCTAAAGCTTGAGAATACATCACCTGAACCAATAATTTATCTAGGATAATTGAGATATGTGATATATAATCTTGTTAGTTATGGGTAATGAGGTTTTTGTGGCACTAAGGCTAGAATATTAATCTTCATTCTTCGATTCGGAAGATCTGACCTTGTCTATGGCGTTTTGAGTAGGATCAGAAGGAGAATGAATTGCATGAGCTTCATCTTCGTTCATATTGAATGACCACTGACAATGGCATTTGATATGGATTAGAGGAAATTAACTTGTTGAGAGGATAGGAGTTAATCATTTACAGCTTTGCCATAGAATGAATCATTCATTGTTGAAGTATTCAGTAAGAAGTATTAATCCGGAAAGATAAAGCATCTCCAAAGCCTTAACTAATTTTATATATTATCTTTTTATCAACCTCTAATTGCTTTTCTTTATTTTCTGCTTCATGCACCTACAACAAAAACTATCTTTTTATTTCACCTAACTAAGATCTGCAGGATAACCATTGCTTACTTAATCCAAAATTCCTTGTGGGATCGACCCTCACTCACTTGAGGTATTACTTGAACGACCCGGTGCACTTGCTAGTGAAGTTGTGCGAGTTTAATTTTGCGCACCAAGATCTCAACAACTTTTCAACATAAAGGGAATGGCCATCCACCATCAAAGGTGGATCTACTCTAAAAAGTTAGTTATCTTTTCTACTATAAATACATTGACAATCTCAAGTATATTCAAAATCCAATCTACTAAAAACCTACTTCAAACCCATGCTAACTTAGGCATCGGAGTCTCTTGTAGGTACCACCGCCAACTCCTCACGAGGAACTCGGACGGCGGCACTACAGCTGCAATACAAGTCGGACGCTTCCTCAGAAAGACTCTGGACCTCACGTCTAGGCCTAAATACAACCTAATTTTAGGTAACCTCAAGAACATTAGCGTCGTTGTTGGGAACCTGGAAGTCTACAGTTACACATGGCGTACAATCAATTTGAGGATGCTCATACGGCATTCAAATCGAAACCAAAACCTTATAACGATGATCGAGCACTTGCATTACCTCCACCACGGGAAAGATCAAATGCCCCCATGCAGAGGGTACATCGGGAAACCCGCCACCACGGTGGATCCATTCAAAAATCCACCCACCGGAAAATGAAAAACCTCCTCATCCCACAGAGATATTGGGACTCGTACATGGATATCGCGGTCGATTAGAACAATTCAAGCAAAAGGCTGAATGACAGCGAGAAGTGGAAAGAGAATTACTAAAATAGGTTCGATGATGTAAGAGAGTTAGAGAAAAAGCTCTCGAGATTAGGGGCCGGCCTTAGAAGTCGGAGTAATCAAGTTGATCAGGAGAAAAGCCTTCTTGGAGGAGAAGATCTATTTGTTGAAGAAATCAAGCGAGCTAGAGTTCCCAAAAACTTTAAAAGTCTCGACATGGATCTTTACGATGAAACTACCGACCCGAGACACCACCTTAGCAACTTCAAAAGGCGGATGTACCTGGCTGATGCAACCGATGCAACTCATTGTAAGGCTTTCCCGATGACACTAATCAAAGTAGTGATGAAATGGTTTGACAACTTACCACCCAGATCGGTGACTTGCCCTGATGACCTGGATAAAGTAAAACATGCTCCAAGTCTTTTAGGGGTAAAACAAGAGGTCGGAAAAAACTCCAACATTATATGGAAAAATTCAACAAAGCTTGCTTGAAAATACAAAACATACCTTCTGAAGCAGTAATAATAGGATTGGTTAATGGCCTTAGAGAAGTGTCATTTTTCCAATCTATATCCAAGCGACACTCAACCTCTTTGTATGAAGTACAAGAGCGGATAGAGAAGTATATGAACATGAAAGAAAACTCCCGACTTAGAGATCCAACCCCAAGACCAATCCCTCCCTACCAAGCTAGGGATAAAGAGAATGAGACAAAAAAAAGAGGAACATAACCTGGAAAAACCTCGAAGATACCACAACTACACCCCACTCCAAGATTCTCTTCTTGATATATACAGAGAGATCTGTCACACTAAAAAACTTCTGTCTCCTAGTCATATTAAACACAAAAGAGCTAGAAGTCGAAGAGAATATTGCAAGTACCACAAACTGTACAAGCATTCTACCAACGACTATTATGATCTCAAAAATATTATAGAAAAGCTTGCCAGGAAAGGTCGACTAGACAGATACTTCACTGAAAGGTCGAACGACCTTGGAAAGAGGAAGAGAGAAAACGAAGATAGAAATTGGTGAGATCGGCCACTACAAACCCTTGATAGACACATACACATGATAAATAAAGGATTTGCAGGAGGAGGATTTTCTAAGTCCTCACGTAAAAGACGTCTTAAAGAGGTATCTCAAGTCGGGGTAGACATAGGAGCTCCCGATCTACCCAAAATTTCATTCACCAAAGAGGATGCACAAAGGGTGACACCTGGTCAGAATGACCCCGTAGTAATCACAATAATCCTTACAAATGTAAATCTCCATAGAACTTTAGTGGACTAAGAAAGTTCATCCTACATATTATTTAAACCCGCTTTTGACAAGCTCGGGTTAGAAGAAAAAGATCTAAAGGCTTATCTAGACTACTTTTTTGAGTTAGGGGATATGCCAATCCGACCTCTTGGTTTCATCTCATTATATACCACTTTTGGTAAAAGTATGAAATCAAGGACCTTAAGCGTCGACTACATTGTGGTAGACGTGGCATCAGCATATAACGCTTTGACAGGTCGGACAACCTTGAACCGACTAGCTATAGTCGTTTCTAAGCCTCACCAATGCATGAAGATCCCAACTGCAGAAGGAATCGCCATTATAAAAGGAGAACATAAGTTAGCAAGAAAGTGTTACAATGAAAGTCTCAACTTAAGAGGTAATACAGGTGGCAAAGAGGTCAATACTGTTGAACTCGGCGGTGTACAAGTTCGGGAATAGCTACACTCTCAACCTGAAGGAAAGATAGAAAAGGTGAAAATTGGATATCAGGCAGAAAAGACAACGAGCATAGGGGCCAACTTGGAAGAAAGATTAAAGGCATAGCTCGTTGATCTCTTACAAAAGAATTCTGACTTTTTCACCTAGAAAACCTTTGATATGCCTGGAAAAGGTTCCCGACCTATTCAATAAAAATGATGGAAGCTCGGCCCTGAAATAACGCAGGTGGTGGAAGAACAGGTGCAAGCCTTACTAGAAGCTAGGTTTAAAACGAAGATGGTAAAATATCGTTTGTGGCTGGCTAACGTGGTCCTTGTAAGAAAACAAAATGGAAAATGGAAAATGTGTGTTGATTACACTGACCACAACAAAGCTTGTCCCAATGATCTATACCCTTTCCCCAGCATTGATGCCCTAGTTGATTCAGCTTCAAGGTACAAATATTTGTCCTTTATCGATGCATATTCCAGACACAACCAAATTCCAATGTATAAACCGGATCAATAAAATACTTCTTTAATTACTCCAATGACTAACTATTGTTATACAGTAATACCTTTTGGGTTGAAGAATGCTGGAACCACATACCAACAGTTGATGAATAAGGTATCTTCCGCTCACCTTGGATAACTAATGGAGGTATATATGGACGATATGCTCGTCAAGATCAGAGACGACCTTGACCTTTTGTCCGACTTGTCCGAGATGTTCTTTAAAATAAGAAAGTATCGGATGAGATTGAATCCTTCAAAATGCACCTTTGCAGTGGAAATAGGGAAATTCTTAGGCTTTATGCTCACGTAAAGAGGTATTCAGGCCAACCCAGATAAGTGTACAGCCATATTAGAGATGAAAATTCTGACTTGCCTCAAAGAAGTTCAGCAACTAAATGGGAGGTTGGCAGCATTGTCCAGGTTCCTTGTAGGATCAGCTTTGAAGTCTCTATCCTTGTTCTCAATACTTAAAAAAGGGAGCTAATTTGAATGGACTCAGGAATGCGAACAAGCCTTCCAAAATTCAAAACATTCCTAAGCCAACCCTCAATCCTTACCTGACTATTCTAGGGGAGGAATTCATTCTCTACCTAGCAGTAGCAAGTCGGGCTATAGCCTCAGCCTTGGTCCGAGAAGATGAACACAAATAGTAACATATCTACTTTGTGAGCAAAGCTCTATAGGGGGCTAAACTAAACTATCAAAAGATGTAAAATTTCACATACACCCACATCATCACTTCCAGAAGGCTCCAACCTTATTTCCAAGTCCACACCATAAAGGTCCGAATTAATCAACCTATGAAGCATATTCTATAGAAAATGGATATTGCAGGAATGATGCTACAATGGGCTGAAGAACTGTCTAAATTCGACTTAAGGTATGAAACTCGAACAGCAATAAAATCCCAGTATTTGGCCGACTTTGTGGCAGAATACATGAAAGCACAGGAAAATCCGTCAACTTGGAGTTTATACGTAGATGGGTCGTCAAACAAAGCCAGAAGTAGAGTAGGAGTTATTCTGGAAAACGAGGAAAGAACTCAGATTGAACTATCATTGAAGTTCGAGTCTCCTGCCTCTAATAACCAAGCAGAATATGAAGTCCTACTTACTGGCTTGAAGCTGGCTAAGAAAGTTGGGGCAGAAAGATTGATAGTGTTTAGTGACTCTCAAGTGATAATTTCCCAAGTTAATAGAACTTATCAAGCTAAAGATCCCAATATGAATAAGTACCTAGAAGAGGCATGATGCACGGAATTGTGATCACACTTTTCACAACTCTGGTACAACTAACCAGCAAGTGCACTGGGTCGTCCAAGTAATAAAACCTTACGCGAATAAGGGTCGATCCCACAGAGATTGCCGTCTTGAAGTAAGCTATGGTCATCCTGTAAATCTTAGTCAGGCAGATTCAATTGGTTATGAGTTTTGATAATTGAAAGATACATAAAACATAAATTAAAATAAAGACACTTATGTAATTCATTGGTGGGAATTTCAGATAAGCGTTTGGGGATGCTTTGTTGCTTCTGAACCTCTGCTTTCCTATTGTCTTCATCCAATCATGCGTGCTCCCTTCCATGGCAAGCTGTATGTTGGTGGATCACCGTTGTCAATGGCTAACATCCATCCTCTCAGTGAAAATGGTCCAGGTATGGTTTCTGTACGGCTAATCAACTGTCAGATCTCTCGTCTCGGATGAAAAATACTAGGCACAGCTACCGCACGGCTAATCATCTGTCGATTCTCACTTGTGTCGGAATAGGATCTCTCTATCCTTTTGCACACGGTCACTGCGCCCAACATTCGTGAGTTTAAAGCTCGTCACAGTCATCCCGTCCCAGATCCTACACAGAATACCACAGACAAGGTTTAGACTTTTCGGATCTCAGGAATGCTGCCAATTGGTTCTAGCCTCTACCACGAAGGTTCTAATCTCAAGGATTCAAATGCTCTGTTGTCAGGAGAGACAAGTCAAATCCGTGGATCAGAGACCCAAGAGACTATACTCCGGCTGTCGTCCAATGACTACGTTGAACATCATGTAGACCGCTTGTGGTTGTCAGGCATGCGGATCTTGGCTAAGCGAGTAATGAAGATAGTGGGTGATTGGTGCACGAAATTATGATCACACTTTTCACAATTCTGCACAACTAACCAGCAAGTGCACTGGGTCGTCTAAGTAATACCTTACGTGAGTTAGGGTCGATCCCACAAAGATTGTCGGCTTGAAGCAAGCTATGGTCACCCTGTAAATCTTAGTCAGGCGAATTCAAATGGTTATGAGGTGTTGATAATTAAAATATAAATAAAACGTAAATTAAAATAAAGATAGTTATGTAATTCATTGGTGGAAATTTCAGATAAGCATTTGGAGATGCTTTGTTGCTTCTGAACCTCTGCTTTCCTACTGTCTTCATCCAGTTATGCATGCTCCCTTCCATGGCAAGCTGTATGATCCTCTCGGATGAAAAATACCCGGTACGATTTCTGCACGGCTAATCAACTGTCGGATTTCTCGTCTCAGATGAAAAATACCAGGTATAGCTACCGCACAGCTAATCATCTATCGGTTCTCACTAGCGTCGGAATAGGATCTCTCTATCCTTTTGCACACTGTCACTGCGCCCAACATTCGGGAGTTTGATGCTCGTCACAGTCATCCCTTCCCAGATCCTACTCGAAATACCACAGACAAGGTTTAGACTTTCCGGATCTCAGGAATGCTGCCAATTGGTTCTGTCCTATACCACGAAGGTTCTAACCTCACGGACTCGTTCCGTGGATTAGAGACCCAAGAGATTATACTCCATCTGTCATCTAATGACTACGTTGAACATCATGTAGACCGCTTGTGGTTGTCAGGAACGCGGATCTTGGCTACGCGAGTAACGAAGATAGTGGGTGATTGTCATGGGTCACCCCTTCATTCTGACTTAACTGAATTAAGTACGAGAGTATATCTTGGAGAAGAAGTAAGCGTGAATTGAAAGAGAAACAATAGTACTTGCATTAATTCATGAAGAACAGCAGAGCTCCACACCTTAATCTATGAGGTGTAGAAACTCCACCGTAGAAAATACATAAGAGAAAAAGGTCTAGGCATGGCCGAATGGCTAGCCTCTCCAAATGTAACATAAAAGTGAAAAGAGGTCATATTACAATAGTAAAAAGTGCTATTTATTCTAAACTAGTTACTAAGGATTACAGAAAATAAGTAATTAAGTGCAGATAGTGCAGAGATCCACTTCTGGGGCCCACTTGGTGTGTGCTTGGCTGAGCATTGAGCTTTACACGTGTATAGGCCTTTTCCAGAGTTAAACACCAGCTTGGATGTCATTTTGGGCATTTAACTCCAGTTCTGGTGCTAGTTCTGGCGTTTTACGCCAGAAAAGGGTCTCTGTCTAGCGTTTAATGCCAGTTTGGGCCATCAAATTTCTGGCAAAGTATGGACTATTATATATTGCTTGAAAGCCCAAGATGTCTACTTTCCAACGCAATTGAGAGCGTGTCAATTGGGCTTCCGTAGCTCCAGAAAATCCATTTCGAGTGCAGGAGGGTCAGAATCCAACAACATCTGCAGTCCTTTCTCAGCCTCTGAATCAGATTTTTGCTCAGGTCCCTCAATATCAGCCAGAAAATACCTGAAATTACAGAAAAATACACAAACTTATAGTGAAGTCTAGAAATTTGATTTTTGCATAAAAAACTAATAAAAATATAATAAAAAGTAATTAAAACATATTAAAAACTACCTAAAAATATTGCCAAAAGGGTATAAATTATCCGCTCATCACAACACCAAACTTCAATTGTTACTTATCCCCAAGCAACTAAAAACAAAATAGGATAAAAAGAAGAGAAAATACAATAAATTTCAAAATATCAATGAAGCTTAGTTCCAATTAGATGAGCGGGACTAGTAGCTTTTTGCTTCTGAACAGTTTTGGCATCTCACTTTATCCTTTGAAGTTCAGAATGATTGGCATCCATAGGAACTCAGAATTTAGATAGTGTTATTGATTCTCCGAGTTTATCATGTTGATTCTTGAACACGGCTATTTTATGAGTCTTGGCCGTGACCCTAAGCATTTTGTTTTCCAGTATTACCACCGAATACATAAATGCCACAGACACATAACTGGGTGAACCTTTTCAGATTGTGACTTAGCATTGCTAGAGTCCCCAGTTATAGGTGCCCAGAGTTCTTAAGCACACTCTTTTTGCTTTGGACCACGACTTTAACTGCTCAGTCTCAAGCTTTTCACTTGACACCTTCACACCACAAGCACAAGGTTAGGGACAGCTTGATTTAGCCGCTTAGGCCAGGATTTTATTCCTTTGGGGCCCTCCTATCCATTAATGCTCAAAGCCTTGGATCCTTTTTACCCTTGCCTTTTAGTTTAAAGGGTTATTGGTTTTTTCTGCTTGCTTTTTCTTTTTCTTTCTTTTTTCTTTATTTTTCGCATATTTTTTTTTTCGCAAGCTTTGTGTTTTTCACTGCTTTTTCTTGCTTCAGGAATCAATTTTATGATTTTTCAGATTATCAATAACATTTCTCTTTTTTCATTATTCTTTCAAGAGCTAACAATTTTAATATTCATAAACTTCACTATCAAAAATATGCATTGTTCAAGCATTCATTCAGAAAACAAAAAGTATTGCCACCACATCAAAAATAATTAAACTATTTTCAAGATAGAATTCGAAATTCATGTACTTCTTTTTCTTTTTCAGAAAACATTTTTCATTTAAGAAAGGTGAAAGATTCATGGAACATTCATAGCTTTAAGACATAGACACTAAACACTAATGATCATGTAATGAAGACACAAACATATACAAAACATAAAGCATAAAAACCGAAAAACAGAAAAATAAGAACAAGGAAATTAAAGAACGGGTCCACCTTAGTGACAACGGCTAGTTCTTCCTCTTGAAGATCCTATGGAGTTCTTGAGCTCCTATATGTCTCTTCCTTGCCTTTGTTGCTCATCTCTCATGGCCTTTTGGTCCTCTCTGATTTCATGGAGGATGATGGAGTGCGCTTGGTGCTCCACTCTTAGTTGTTCCATGTTGGAACTTAATTCTCCTAAAGAGGTGTTGAGTTGCTCCCAATAGTTGTGTGGAGGGAAATGCATCCCTTGAGGCATCTCAGGAATTTCTTGATGAGGGAATTCCTCATGCTCTTGTTGAGGTCTATGAGTGGGCTCTCTTGTTTGCTCCATCCTCTTTCTAGTGATGGGCTTTTGAGATGAATCTCTCCATCTCCCATGACTCAGAGTTGGAAGCAACTACCTTCCCTTTCCTCTTCCTAGAGGTTTTTCCGGCCTTAGGCGCCATTTGATTATGGAAAAATAAAAAGCAGAGCTTTTTTCACACCAAACTTAAAAGGTTTGCTCGTCCTCGAGCAAAATAAGATAGAAGGGAGTAGAAGAAGAATGATACAATTAATTTTGAAAACTTATTACTGTATACAAGAAAAATTAAAAAGAGTTGAAAAGAATTTGAAAAGATATGTAACTTTTGAAAACATTTTGGAAGAAATTGAAAAGAATTTAAAAAAAGAATTAAAAAGAATTGGAAAGATTATTAATATTTGAAAATAGAAATTGAAAGATGAACGTTTAAAATATGTTTGATGCAAAAAATTATGAATTAAAACATGAAAAATTGAAAAAAATTGAATTGGAAACAAAATTACCTCCCTTGTGTCATCCTGGCGTTAAACGCCCAGAATGCTATACATTCTGGCATTTAACGCCCACTTGACTGCCTCTTTGGGCGTTTAACGCCCAGCCAGATACTCTGGCTAGAGTTAAACGCCAGGAATCCTTCTTTACTGGGCGTTTTTCTGAACGCCCAGAATGCTGCCCATTCTGGCGTTTAACGCCCAGAACACTGCCTGCATGGGCATTAAACGCCTATTCTGCTATCCTTACTGGTGTTTTAACGCCAGTAAGCCTGTCCTCCAGGGTGTGCTGTTTTTTATGCTATTTTTTATTTTGCTTTAATTCTGCAGCTGTTTTTATGATTCCACATGATCATCAACCTAAAGAAAACATAACATGGCAATGGAAAACAAATGTCTATAAATAAATATAATTAAATAACATTAGATTGCCTCCCAATGAGTGCTTCTTTAATGTCAATAGCTTGACAGTGAGCTCTTAGAGAGCTTCACAGAGACTCAAAGCTTAATGGTGGCCTCCCAACACCAAACTTAGAAGTTGAGTGTGGGGGCTCTGTTTGACTCTATATTGAGAGAAGCTTTTCATGCTTCCTCTCCATGGTTACAGAAGAAGATCCTTGAGCCTTAAACACAAGGTAATCCTCATTCAATTGAAGGATTAACTCTCCTCTGTCCATATCAATCATAGCCCTTGCTGTGGCTAGGAAGGGTCTTCCATGGATAATGGATTCATCCTCATCCTTCTGAGTGTCTAGGATTATGAAGTCAGCAGGGATGTACAGGCCTTCAACCTTCACTAAGGCATCCTCTACAAGTCCAAAAGCCTGTTTTGTTGATTTGTCTGCCATCTCTAGTGAGATTTTTACAGCTTGTACCTCAAAGATCCCTAGTTTCTCTATTACAGAGAGTGGCATGAGGTTTATTCCTGACCCCAAGTCACACAGAGCCTTCTCAAAGGTCATGGTTCCTATGGTACAAGGTATTAAGAACCTTCTGGGGTCCGGTTTCTTCTGAGGTAATTTCTGTTGAACCAAGGCATTCAGTTTCATGATTGCTCCTAGATACCGAGCTACTTGCTCTTCAACAATATCTTCATCCTATCCAGAGGAAGAATACTCATCAGAGCTCATGAATGGCAACAGTAAGTTCAGTGGAATCTCAATGGTCTCTGTATGTAGCCTCAGATTCCTTTGGTTCCTCATTAGGGAACTCCTTAGTGGTCAGTGGACGTCCATTGAGATCTTCCTCACTGGAAATCACTGCCTCTTCCTCCTCTATAGGTTCGGCCACTTTGGATATATTGATGGCCTTGCACTCTCTCTTTGGATTCTCTTCTGTATTGCTTGGGAGAGTACTAGGAGGATTTCAGTAACTCTTTTACTCAGCTGACCCACTTGTGCCTCCAAATTTCTGATGGAGGACGATGTTTTAGTTATGAAACTGAGAGTGGTCTTAGATAGATCAGAGACTATGGTTGCCAAGTCAGAGAGGCTCTGTTTAGAATTCTCTGTCTGTTGCTGAGAAGATGATGGAAAAGGCTTGCTATTGCCAAACCTATTTCTCCCACCATTATTATTATTGAAGCTTTGTTGAGGCTTCTATTGATCCTTCCATGAGAAATTAGGATGATTCCTCCATGAAAGATTGTAAGTGTTTCCATATGATTCTCTCATGTAATTCACCTCTTCCATTGCAGGATTCTCAGGGTCATAGGCTTCTCCTTCAGAGGAAACTTCTTTAGTACTACCGGATGCGGCTTACATTCCAGTCAGATTCTGAGAAATCAGATTGATCTGCTGAGTCAATATTTTATTCTGAGCCAATATGGCATTCAGAGTGTTAATCTCAAGAACTCTTTTCTTCTGAGTCGTCCCATTATTCACAGGATTTCATTCAGAAGTATACATAAACTGGTTATTTGCAACCATTTTAATGAGTTCCTAGGCTTCTGTAGGTGTTTTTTTCAGATGAAGAGATCTACCAACTGAGTGGTCCAATGACATCTTGGACAATTTAGACAGACCATCATAGAATATACATAAGATGCTCCATTCTGAAAGCATGTCAGAAGGACACCTTCTGATCAATTGCTTGTATCTTTTCCAAGCTTCATAGAGGGATTCACCTTCCTTTTGTCTGAAGGTTTGGGCTTCCACTCTAAGCTTGCTCATCTTTTGAGGTGGAAAGAATTTGGCTAAGAAAGCATTGACCAACTTTTCCCAAGAGTTCAGGCTTTCCTTAGGTTGTGAGTCCAACCATATCCTAGCTCTGTCTCTTACATCAAAGGGGAAAGCATAAGTCTGTAGACCTCGGGATTAACCCCATTGGTCTTAACAGTGTCACAGATTTGCAAGAATTCAGCTAAGAACTGATGAGGATCTTCCAATGGAAGTCCATGAAATTTTCAATTCTGCTGCATTAGAGAAACTAATTGAGGCTTAATCTCAAAGTTGTTTGCTTCAATTGCAGGAATTGAGATGCTTCTTCCATAGAAGTCGGAAGTTGGTGCAGTAAAGTCACCAAGCATCTTCCTTGCATCTCCACTATTGTTGTTGGGTTCGGCTGTCATGTCTACTTCTTTTTCAAAAATTTTCTGTAAGGTCCTCTCCGGAGTGTTGTGATTTAGCTTCTCTTAGCTTCCTCTTCAGAGTCCTTTCAGGTTTAGGATCAGCTTCAACAAGAATGTCTTTATCCTTGTTCCTGCTTATATGAAAAAGAAGAGTACAAAGAGAATAGTGGAATCCTCTATGTCACAGTATAGAGATTCCTTAATGTGTCAGAAGAAGAGAAGAATAGAAGAATGAGGTAGAGAGAGAATAAGAAGAATTCGAATACAGAAAGAGGAAGAAAGGGTTTGAATTATTAGATGAATAGAAGAGAAGTGTTAGTGAATAAATAAATAGAAAGAGAAGAGAGAGAGAGCATTCGAATATTAATTAAAAGAAAAGAAAAATATTTTTGTTTTTATTTTAATTATAAGTTAGAATTCGTAATTTAAGAAAGGAAATAAAAGCAAATTGAAAACTAAATAAATTAATTAATTAAAAAGATTTTTGAAAAATTTGTTAGTTAATTTTTGAAATTAATGAGAGAGAAAAGTAGTTAGGTGGTTTTGAAAAAGATAAGAAATAGTAAACTTTTTAAAATTTAAACAAACAAATCAAGTAATTAGTTGAAAAGGTTTGAAAGTCAAATTTTTGAAAAGATAAGAAGTTAGAAGAAGGTTTTGAAATTAGATTTTGAAAAAGATATGATTGAAATTTATTTTGAAAAAGATTTAAAAAAGAAATTTAAAAAGATTTGATTTTTAAAATTAAATTTGATGACTTGACTAACAATAAACTAAAAGATATGATTTTAGAATTTAAAGGTTGAACCTTTCTTAACAAGAAAGTAACAAACTTGAAATTTTTTAATCAAAACATTAATTATTAGTAAAGTTTTTGAAAATATGAAATAAAAAATAAGAAAAAAATTTTGAAAATTTATTTAAGAAATTCAAAAATATTAACAAGAAAAATGAAAAAGATTTGATTTTTAAAAAAAGATTTGAAAAGATAAAAGTTTTAAATTGAAATTTTGACTTGACTAACAAGAAACAATTAAATTTTAAAAATTTTTTACTAAGTCAACCCAAAATTTTGAAATTTATGAGTAAAATAAGAAAAAGATATTATTTTTGATTTTTTTGAATTAATGAAGAAAGAGAAAAACAACAAAATAACACAAAACATAAGAATTTAAGATCAAAACAAATAATGCATGCAAGAACACTTTGAATGTCAAGATGAATACCAAGAACACTTTGAAGATCATGATGAACATCAAGAACATATTTTTGAAAATTTTTAAGAAAAGAAATACATGCAAGACACCAAACTTAGAAATTTTTAATGTTTAGACACTGTGAATTCGAAAATGCATATGAAAAACAACAAAAAATACAAAACAAGAAAAATTAAAGATCAAACAAGGAAAATCATCAAGAACAACTTGAAGATCAAAGAAGAACACAATGCATGAATTTTCAAAAATCTAAGAAAAATTAAAAACATGCAGTTGACACCAAATTTAAAATTTGACACTAGACTCAAACAAGAAACACAAAAAAATTTTTTTTGGTTTTATGAATTATTAATTTTTTTGTATTTTTTTCGAAAATAAAAATAAAAAGTTTAAACATAAAATAAAATTACCCAATCTAAGCAACAAGATGAACCGTCAGTTGTTCAAACTCGAACCATCCCCGGCAACGACGCCAAAAACTTGGTGCATGAAATTATGATCACACTTTTCACAACTCCGCACAACTAACCAACAAATGCACTGGGTCGTCCAAGTAATACCTTACGTGAGTAAGGGTTGATCCCACGGAGATTGTCGGCTTGAAGCAAGCTATTGTCATCTTGTAAATCTTAGTAAGGCGGATTCAAATGGTTATGAGGTGTTGATATTTAAAAGATAAGTAGAGCATAAATTAAAATAAAGATACTTATGTAATTCATTGGTGGGAATTTCAGATAAGCGTTTGGAGATGCTTTGTTACTTCTGAACCTCTATTTTCCTACTGTCTTCATCCAATCATGCGTGCTCCCTTCCATGGCAAGTTGTATGATCCTCTAGGATGAAAAATACCAGGTACGGTTTCTGCACGGCTAATCAACTGTCAGATTTCTCGTTTTGGATTAAAAATACCAGGTAAAGCTACCGCATGACTAATCATCTGTCGGTTCTCACTAGCGTCAGAATAGGATCTCTCTATCTTTTTGCACACTGTCACTACGCCCAACATTCACGAGTTTGAAACTTGTCACAGTCATCCCTTCCCAGATCTTACTCGAAATACCACAGACAAGGTTCAGACTTTCCGGATCTCAGGAATGCTGGCAATTGGTTCTAGCCTATACCATGAAGGTTCTAACCTCATGGACTCGGTCTGTGGATTAGAGACCCAAGAGACTATATTCCAGCTGTCGTCCAATGACTACGTTGAACATCATGTAGACCGCTTGTGGTTGTCAGGCACGCGGATCTTCGCTAAGCGAGTAACGAAGATAGTGGGTGATTGTCACGGGTCACCCCTTCATTCTGACTTAACTGAATTAAGTACGAGAGTATATCTTGGAGAAGAAGTAAGTGTGAATTGAAAGAGAAACAACAGTACTTGCATTAATTCATGAAGAACAGCAGAGCTCCGCACCTTTATCTATGAGGTGTAGAAACTCCACCGTAGAAAATACATAAGAGAAAAAGGTCTAGGCATGGCCGAATGGCCAAACTCTCCAAATGTAACATAAAAGTGAAAAGAGGTCGTATTACAATAGTAAAAAGTGCTATTTATACTAAACTAGTTACTAAGGATTACAGAAAATAAGTAACTAAGTGCAGATAGTGCAGAGATCCACTTTCGGGGCCCACTTGGTGTGTGCTTGGACTGAGCATTGAGCTTTACACGTGCATAGGACTTTTCTAGAGTTAAATGCCAGCTTGGATGCCAATTTGGGCGTTTAACTCCAGTTCTGGTGCCAGTTCTGGCGTTTTACGCCAGAAAAGGGTCTCTGGCTAGCGTTTAACGCCAGTTTGGGCCATCAAATCTCGGGCAAAGTATGGACTATTATATAATGCTGGAAAGCACAAGATGTCTACTTTCCAACAAAATTGAGAGCGTGCCAATTGGGCTTCTGAAGCTCCAGAAAATCCACTTCGAGTGTAGGAGGGTCAGAATCCAACAGCATCTGCAGTCTATTCTCAGCCTCTGAATCAGATTTTTGCTCAGGTCCCACAATTTCAGCCAGAAAATTCCTGAAATTACAGAAAAACACACAAACTCATAGTGAAGTCCAGAAATGTGATTTTTGCATAAAACTAATAAAAATATAATAAAAAATAATTAAAACATATTAAAAACTACCTAAAAACAATGCCAAAAAGGGTATAAATTATCCGCTCATCAGTGATTGTCATGGGTCACCCCTTCATTCTGACTTAACTGAATTAAGTACGAGAGTATATCTTGGAGAAGAAGTAAGCGTGAATTGAAAGAGAAACAATAGTACTTGCATTAATTCATGAAGAACAGCAAAGCTCCGCACCTTAATTTATGAGGTGTAGAAACTCCACCGTTGGAAAATACATAAGAGAAAAAGGTCTAGGCATGGCCGAATGGCCAGCCTCCCAAATGTTAAAAATGGCATAAGATTATCTCCGAGTACAATAGGAAAGACTAGTATTTATACTAAACTAGTTACTAAGGATTACAGAAATTGAGTAACTAAGTGCAGAAATCCACTTCTGGGGCCCACTTGGTGTGCGCTTGGGCTGAGCATTGAGCTTTACATGTGCATAGGCCTTTTCTAGAGCTAAACACCAGCTTAGATGCCAGTTTGGGCATTTAACTCCAGTTATGGTGCCAGTTCCGGCGTTTTACGCCAGAAAAGGGTCTCTGGCTGGCGTTGAACGCCAGTTTGGGCCATCAAATCTCGGGCAAAGTATAAACTATTATATATTACTAGAAATCCCAAGATGTTAGCTTTCCAGTCCAATTGAGAATACGCCAATTGGACTTCTGTAGCTCCAGAAAAACGCGTTTGAGTGCAGGGAGGTCAGAATCCAACAGCATTTGTAGTCCTTTCTCAGCCTCTGAATCAGATTTTTGCTCAGGTCCCTCAATTTTAGCCAGAAAATATCTGAAATTACAGAAAAACACACAAACTCATAGTAAAGTTCAGAAATGTATTTTTGCATAAAAACTAATAAAAATATAATAAAAAGTAACTAAAACATACCAAAAACTACCTAAAAACAATGCCAAAAAGCGTATAAATTATCCGCTCATCAAGGCACAAGAATAATTAGTACAATTTTGGAAAGAGAGTTCCGACATATAGCCTGAGAATCCAATGTCTGAGCTGATGCCCTCTTTAAATTAGCTAGCACCAAGCCAGGGGGCAACAATAGAAGCATGATCCAGGAAACTCTTCACGCGCAATCAGTATTAAAGAAAGATGGCAAGTTGGATACAATGACCATATCCACCCAAATCCTAGGATGGATGACTCCCATAGTCAAATACCTTAAATTCGATATCCTTTCTGAAGATGAAAAGGAAGCAAGGAGGCTCATAAAAGAAGCATAAAACTATACACTAATCCACAATGCACTCTATAGAAGAGGAGTATCCACACCTTTATTGATGTATATCTTGACCTCCCAGACCAAGGAGGTCTTAAAATAAGTTCATAGTGGCATATTTAGAAATCACTTAGGGGCACGATCACTAGCCTAGAAAGTGATCCGAGCCGGCTTCTTTTGTCCGACCTTGCAAAGGGAGGCAACCGACTTTGTTAAAAAGTGTCTGCCTTGTCAGAAGTATGCCAACTTCCATGTAACACCTCCAGAGGAGCTTATCAGCATCACCTCACCTTGGCCATTCGCAAAATAGGGCCTCGATCTTCTTAATCCATTTCCACAAGCTCCTGGACAAGTAAAGTACCCCATGGTGGGTATTAATTATTTTACTAAGTGGATCAAGGCAGAACCTTTGGCAACCATCATAGCCTAGAGAAGTCAAAAATTTCTTTATAAGAACATTGTCACCCAGTTTGGAGTTCTACATTCCATCACCACGGACAATGAAACTCAGTTCACCGACTCAATCTTTAAGAACATGGTGGCTAGACTCAAGATTAAGCACCAATTTACATCGGTAGAACACCCTCAGGCCAATGGACAAGTTGAAGCTGCAAATAAAGTCATATTGTCTAGGTTAAAATGCCAACTATAAGATGCAAAGGGAGCATGGATAGATGAGCTTCCTCAAGTCTTATGGATATATCAAACAACTCCTCATGAAGCTGTGGCATGAAACATATGCATTAATGCCTTATGCATGCATTATCATGAATTAATAACTAAAGCATGCATGCATTTAATTATTAATGCCAATGAATGAATGCTACGTTAAAATAATTGGTAGCCAATGAGAGCATGCATGAAACCTTAATTAGTAATGCCCAATTGGCAATGAACAAATTAAGCTCTACGTTAATTGGCATTATTAAGTAATATAATGAAAGCATGCAATACATCAAGCGTTCATTAAAGAGAGCACTATGTTGAAGCATGGGAACGTTAATTAAAAGGGAAGCTTGGCATAAAAATAAAGTAAGAGAGCGCCACGTTCACTTTGTTAACGTTTTTGTGAATCCTAACCAAGGAAGCACCAAATGCACACCAAAGGAGCGCTCACTCAAGGAGCGTAGCGTTCAAAAAGCGAGCGCCAACCAAGAAAGGCATGCACCAAATTGGTGCACCAAAGGGAATGAACGTAGCGTTCATCTTGGTCACGGAGCGCTCCACTGGAAGGAGAACCAAGCCAACCCTGACCCACTTATTCAAGGCTAAATCCAAATCAACCCATTTCATTGAAGCCCCAAAGCAAGCAAAGCCCATTGACATGACTCAAAGGCACAAGAAAAAGCTAGATTAGGAATTTCATTTGAATTGTAATTTGTTTTCAATTTCAATTTCATTTTTATTTTGTAAAGCCTATATAAAGGCATCAAATTCATTTCAATAAAAAAAGGATAGGTTGGATCTAATAGAGAGAAGTAGGAGTAGGAGTAGGGTAGAAAGCTCTGGTAGAGAGCTTAGCTTTCTTTTCCTTTTCCGCAATTGTCATATTTCAGTATTGAATTCAATTTAGTTTATGTAATTCACATCTTCCTACAATTCTGTTCTTCTGCAATTTCATATTTCTGTTTCCATTGAGCTTGATTTACCTTTCTGCAAATCTACATTCTGCAACTTTACATTTGAGCTCGCTGTGATCTAAATTTACTTTTCATGCAATTTACAATTCCTGCATTTGTCCTGAGTTTTTGATTTACTGCCTCTTTAATTTTCAGCACCCAATTCCCTTTACATTTGATGCAATTTACGTTTCTTTCTCTTTAAGATTCAGTCACTTTACTTTCTGCAATTTAAATTCCCTGCAATTTACTTTCTGATGCTTCAATTTCATGCAATTCAACACTATTAGCTTAACTAGACTGATTACTCACTAAAATTGCTTGATCCATCAATCCTTGTGGGATCGACCTCACTCTTGTGAGTTATTACTACTTGATGCGACCCGGTACACTTGCCAGTGAGTTTGTGTGGAAACATTTTTCCCTCATCAGCGTACGTGTGACTGACGCGTACGTGTGACAAGTGCAGAAGTCCAGCGATGCGTACGCGTGGCCGACGCGTATGCGTGACAGAGCGCCACGTGCTGCACTTATCAAAACTCGCTAGGGGCAATTTTTGGGCTGATTTGGACCTAGTTTCATGCCCAAAAACGTAGACTAGAGGCAGGGGTGTAGCTGAGACTGAGGAAGCAATAAACTTCTACTATTATACTTGGGAAAAATCAACAAGGATAGGAACTCCAATTTTCAGTTCTAGCCACGACCTTTTTATTAAATATATAACATCTCTTGTTATTATTCAGTGCTTCAATTCCTACTCATTTATTTTTCCGTTCTCAAACTTCAAAAAATATTCAGAAAATTTCTGACCAATAATTTACATCATTGTGTCAACTCTTTGGGAAATGACCCGAGATTCTACTCCCGGTTATATAATTTTAATTGTGACACACTTCTAAATTGATAGTGAAACTTTCGTCAGTTAAGACTGTACTTGCAACACTACTTTTATAAGAATTTCTCAACCACTATTTTTCCACCCATCAGCGCTCCCGAGGCCTTTGGATCAGGCATAGGATTTTTCTCCTCATCATCCGGCGTAAGAACAATCTTGCCATCCACTACAGTGTTGTCGGGACTGATGAAGGAGAGGTCTGCCTCGGGAGCAACAATTTGAAATTGAGCCTTCAGGTTAGCCACCATCTCGTCCATACCTTCAGCTACGGTTTCCTCAAGCTCCGTGTATTTGTCTCAGAATTTAGTAATCTCATCCACAAAGTTGAACTTTTTCCTGAAGACCCTTGTGTAACTCTTCTCAGCTTTCTTCTTTAACCCCTACGACATGGCCAAAGCAGCCTCCGCCTGTTTTGCTTTAGCCCGAGCTTTGCCAAGGTCGAAAAGTATAAATTCCTTTTTTTCCTCCCACTCCTTTTTAGACTCCCTTAATGATGCCACTTTAGCCTACAAGTCAGTCAACGTACACTGAGTAGCACCAAGGGGAGTCTTTTCCAACTTTCTTGATAAGGTTGCGTATATACCAGCTGTCCAAACTCTGCCTCGGGCGAGAAGCTGAAGATGGCTCTTTGTGGTAACATCATCCATACTAATAAAACTATGAGGAAGAATTTTTTTTCTTACTCCAAGCAGGGGCATCGAAGCCCTGCTTGTATATACTCCCTGAGTCCGAAGTCTTACATTTTTTCAGGTTCGGCTCGGGATTGAAAGGTAGAGGGCGAGCTGTTTGTTTGGCCAAGCTAGAAGGAGGAGCGGTTGGTTGAGGAGCCAGCTCGGGAGTAATCTTTAGAGAGGCTGAGGTGCCCGAGTCTAACTTAGAGGGCGAGAAGAGATCAGTAGTTTACCGATTCCTTTTAGTTGTATGCTCTGGGCGACAACATTCTTCTTTGCAGCCCGAAGTGTCTTCATAGCGGCCGACTTGGGAGCCATCTTTTCTGCACAATACAAAAGTCGAGTTACGATTAGTCATGGAAACCATTTTCATAAAATGATTATAAAATGGAAAAGAAAACTACCTAGCCCAAACTGAAGTTGGCTTGGATTTCCTAAATATCTTTTAGTATCCAGATAAGGAGCTCGACCCCAACACTCTTGGAACAACCCGACTACACTCTCCTCAATTTCATCTAAATTATTTAGATTATACTTAACAATCATAGGTTTCTCTTTCCAGTATAAAGGAAAGAACGGCCCATTCCTTTCACTCGAAAAGAAAGGTTGGACACCCTTGATGAATCCACATTTCAGGGTATTTATTTGCTCTAATTGGGTGGTTCATCAACTTTTCTTACATTTATTCAATGAATTAGCTTGGTTTTGTAAATTCTCCATAAATTGTGCATAAAAGTGAAAACATGCTTTTAGGCCCCTATTTGCTAAATTTTTATCCACCTTAATTCCATTTGATGCCTTGATGTGTTTGTTGAGTGCTTTCAGATTTACAAGGCTAATATGGATTGAAGAAGTGAGGAAAAAGCATGAAAAAGTGGAAAAACCATGAAGAAATGGAGTTTGGAGCTTTTCAGCAAGTGAGCGCAAGCACAAGTATGCGTGCGTTCGCACAAGTGAGAGTCAGCAAGTGTGCATGCACACAACCTTATGTGCGTACGGAAAAGTGAAGGAATAGAAAGTGTGCGTACGCACATGTCTGTGCGTATGCACAGGTCCCAGCAGGTGACCTCATTAATGCAATTCGCTGGCTGCAAATTTTGGGACCCCAAAACCCAATCCAACTCATTTCTGCAGCTATTTTCAACCCTAATCCAAGAGGAGGTAAGGGGGAGCATTTAGTTTTATGTTTTGTTATATTGTAGGGTATTTTCTAAAGAAAGAAGCTCCCCCTTCTCTCTAGAAATTAGGTTTTCTTAGTTAATTTCTCTTTAATTTCTGTCTTCAATTCTTGTTTTAATGTAGATTCCTTTATGTTTTCATACTCTTTTATCTTGATCTTCTTCATTTCTCTTGTTATTTTCGTTATTTTGTCACTTTTATGTTATGAACACTCTTGTTGATTTTAATTTCAATTAATGCAAATTTATGTTTCCATGTTATTATTGCTCTCTTTAGTTGTTATTGTTATTTTATTGCACTTGGTAGCTTTAGATTTTATTATTATTGCAATTTAATATGCTTTTATTTTCATGTACTCTAAGTGTTTGATAAAAATGCTTGGCTTAGTTTTTGTTTAGTTTTTATTCACTCTTGGCTTGGAATTAAAGACTTTATTTGGTGGCCCTTGAGTCACTGATGTCCATTCTTGATTGATATATTAGGATAGTTAGTTGATTTGGTTTCCACTAACTCTAAGTCTCCTATTAATAGAGTTGACTAGGACTTGTGGATTGAAATCAACTATACCTATTTGACTTATCCTCGATGTTAGGGTTAACTAATTAACTCTTCATAATCATCATGTGTTTGTGGTCAATGGCTAGGATAGGTAACCTTAGCTGTCAATCCTTACCAAGAGGTTTTCTAGCATTTGAAATTTCCTTTCCCTTGATTACTTGCCTTTGAATTTAATTACTTTCATTTAATTCCTTGCATGCTCATTTACCTTCTTGCTATTTACATTTCTTGCTTCTCTTGCCATCCAACCCCGATTTTCTAATAGCCAATAGTTGATCACTTAATTGCAACTCCTAGAGAAGACGACCCGGGATTTAAAATTCCCAGTTATTTTGTATTGATTGTGACAATTCTTTGATTTAAATTTGATTGTTGGTCGATTATTGGGTTGGGACTATACTTGCAATGCCAATCTTATTTTGAGAAAATTTCCTAACCCGCTTTAGGCCATCACCAAATTTTTGGCGCCGTTTCCGGAGACTTGCAATGGTGTTATGTTATTCGCTATTGTAAATATGTTAATATGTAAATAGCTTACTTTTTGGTTGTGTTTTGTTTTTGTTAATGGTTGGGATTGGCATCCCGGAGGACATTGGAAATTCAAGCATTGGTGGGGAAGTCAAGCACAAGCCATCATGGCAAGGGCTCTCCCAATTGTCTAACTTAAAGATAATAAATGAAAGTGCTAGGTGGGAGACACCCCACCATGGTAACCCCTTTCTAACCCTCTCTTTGATATAATTTTAATTCATTGCATGTTGTTTCTTGGAGATAGCTTAGGTTTTAGCTTAATTTCAAGCTTAATTTGATTAGATTTTAGTTTTGATCATGTGTTCTTGAGGAATAATATATTTTGGGGTTGAAAAGCTATTTTGGATGTCAAGTTTGGTGCCTTAAGGCACTAAAAATTTTGGAAAAAAAGGGCATGTGCGTGCGCACACACCTGTCCGTACGCACACCTCCCTCAAAATCTGCATTCTGTGTGTACGCAACAACCTATGTGTACGCACACTCATTAACACAACCCCTATTCAGAGTGCTCGCACGCCTTGTGCGTGGGCACCCCTTTGCATTTTGTGCTCTATGCGTGCGCACCAGCTTGTGTGTACGCACACAACCCCAACTTTTGCGTTTTGTGCACACGCACCCCCCTGTGCGTGCGCACGCCAGCTTATACCCCTTCTACTGGGAGTGCTCGCACACCTTGTGCGTCCGCATCCCCTTCCTTTTGCGTTCCGTGCGTACGCACGGACCTGTGTGCGTATGCACACACGTCGAGATAGCTGGCAATTTTGACGTTTCATTTTCTCGAAAAAAAAATCTCTCTTTCTGTGTGTGAGCACACATGTGATGTGTGCTCGCACACATTGATTTCCACCTTCTGCCCAGAGCGTTCGCACACCTAGGTGCGTGCGTACAACCCATTTTACACCTTTTGTGTGTACACATGGCCCTGTGTGCGTACGCACGACCCTGTTTTCTCACCACTATACTTCTTTTCTTCTCTTATCTCTATTTCTTATCTTCTTTTCTCTTCTCTTCTCTTCTTTTCCTCTTCTAACCATCATCCATCACTATCATTCATCATCCACCATATTCACCTTTAGTTAGTTAGTTAGTTAGTGTTTGGTTAGTTAGTTAGTTTAATTTTCTATTTTGGTGCTAAGTGTTGGATGATTGAGTTGATTGGTTGATTCTGTTGAGATTTTGCTGCTGAATTGTTGATATTGTTGTTGCTAAATATTGTTAGATATCTTTATTGAGGTTATAAATTGTTACTTGGTATTGAGTTCTTCATGGTTAATTTTGTGCATACCAAGTACTTATAACATTGCCTTTGAGAATGCTTTTGGATTTCTAAATTGCATGTTTTAGCCACCATGTGATTTGATTTTATTATCTATCATTAGGCACTTTGTTTTTAGTTGATGCATTTTTTGTTAGGTGATACCTGTTATGATTTATTTTTATTTAAGTCACCTATTTGATGCATGAACATAAGGAATTATGAAATTAGACCAAAAGCTTACCTAATGACACTTTTTGAGCTTTTTAAACTTTGTGGAATATGCTTGCCATGTTTTTCACTTCATGTCAATTAGGTGTCGCTTCATTATCCAATTCACAATTTCTTGTTTCTTGCTTGAATGCTCTTGTACTTCTTCATTACTTGTTTGTTTACCTTAACATACAAGTTTCCTTTTTAAAGTATTTCAAGCATACTAGAATGAGTTAAGTGCATGTTCTTTTGTGTAATTGGGACATAGCTTTCCATGCTAGTGTGTGTTTTCTAAACCGCGCAACTTAGAATACACACACTTGTTTCTTTCATGTCACAAACTAACTTATTCACCCATTTTAGTGAATATCACCTCATTCCAACAACATATGCTCCCTTGCTTTTGCATCTACTCATCTTACTATCCTATTTTCTATCTTTCATGAGTGAGTCATCATAAGCAACAAGGAAGCGGGAGAAAGAGCATTCAACAGCCAATTGATCCACCAGCTGAAGGTGGCAATCCGAAGTCATTTTACCCCCTTACTCGCCTTTGGATGCACCGAGGACCATGCAACCCTTTAAGTGTGCGGAGGTCGTCACCGATCAACCATCTTGGGTGACAAACTCTAATCCTAACACTTTCACATTCTTTTTGAATTTTTAGTTGCATTTTTTGTCTTGGTTTGTATATATTTTAGAGCTTTAATTACATTCTTTCTTAGTTTATTGCATGTCTCTACATACATATATGAAATTTTCCAAGAAAAATAATTTTATAGGGCATTGACATCCTAATTGATTTGAGTTGGAACTTTTGATTGAAACTTTCTTAAAAAATATTGTGGAATATGTTTTTGAGCTAAGAACACATAAGCATGTGAGTTTTGAGCCTCATTGTGTGGTTGCATCATATAACCACTATTTTCATTCTTGTGTGTGTTATTCTCTTTTTTATGATTGCAATCTTTGATTTGTTTGATTTTTTATGTCCATTGTTTGATGCATATATGCACTTACATGATTGAGATCATCTTTTCATTAGGCTCACTTGTCCCAAATAGCCTACCTTTTATCCGCCATTGTTAGCCAACTTTGAGCCTATGTTAATCCCCTTTTGCTCTTAATTTTAGCACATCATTAACCCTGAGTGAAAAATAATAAATATCCTTCAATTGGATCTTTGATTAGCTTAGGCTAGTGAGAGTGTCTATCATCTAAGTGTGGGAAAGTTTGGAAACTTTGGTTGAGGTAAAAGTGAATTTTTATACTTTTATTAAAAATCTTGGGAATTCAGTACATACTCATGCATTAAATACTTAAACTATATGCATTGACACTTTTGTATAGATTTTGTATTGCAAAAGAGAGAGAAAGAGAGAGAGAGAGAGAGAGAGAGAGCGAGAGAGAGAGAGAGAGAAAAGAAGAGAAAAGGAAAATAATAAAAAGGGGACAAAATGCCCCAATGTTTGAAAAATAAAAGAACAATGCATATGTGACATGAATTGAAAGAATGCATGAGTATGTGAAAGAGTTAGGAGAGAGCTTAAGTTAGTCAAAGATTCAAATTTTAAGCTCACTTTGCCATATATACATCCTTACCGTTACCCTAGCCCCATTACAACCATGAAAAGTCCTCATGATATTTGCATGCATACATTAAATAATTATTGATTGTTAGATGAAAAATAAATCTTAGAAAGCCTGATTAGAAGAGAGTTGAGCGAATTAACCATAAACAATTGAGCGATTAGAGTGTATACGCATCCGGTGAGGGGTTCGATTGCTCAAATTCTATGTTTCCACCTTTGATTATCTCCTTTCTTGCAAGTTGTTAATTCTTCTCAATAACTCTAATCAATTATGGATTTGACTTGGTTATGATTTCTTTAGCCCTTATGTTCATATATGCTTTTTTAGAAATTGATTTATTTTGACTAAGTGGTTGCATTCATTTAGATAAATTGCATATAGGTAGTTTCCTTGCATTGAATAAATGTAATACCCCTTGTTTCTTTCTTGAGTATAGTATGAGAACATGTTATTGTCTAAGTGTGGGGATGTGATGAATCCACATTTTCTGGTATTTATTTGCTCTAATTGGGTGGATTTCATCAACTTTTCTTGCCTTTATTCAATGAAATAGCTTGGTTTTGTAAATTCTCCACAAATTGTGCTCAAAAGTGAAAACATGCTTTTTAGTCCCCTATTTGCTAAATTTTTCTCCACTTTAATTCCATTTGATGCCTTGATGTGTTTGTTGAGTGCTTTCAGGTTTACAAGGCTAATATGGATTGAAGAAGTGAGAAAAAAGTATGTAAAAGTGGAAAAAACATGAAGAAATAAAGTTTGGAGCTTTTTAGCAAGTGTGTGCACACACAAGTATGCGTGAATACGCACAAGTGAGAGTCAGCAAGTGTGCGTGCGCACAACCTTATGTGCGTACGCACAAGTGAAGGAATAGAAAGTGTGCGTACGCACAGGTCCCAGCACGTGACCTCATTAATGCAATTCGTTGGCTGTGAATTTTGGACCCCCAAAATCCAATTCAACTCATTTCTGAAGCTATTTCAACCCTAATCCAAGAGGAGGCAAGGGGGGAGCATTTAGTTTTATGTTTTGTTATGTTGTAGGGTATTTTCTAGAGATAGAAGCTCCCCCTTCTCTCTAGAAATTAGGTTTTTTTAGTTAATTTCTCTTTAATTTCAGTCTTCAATTCTTGTTTTAATGTAGTTTCCTTTATGTTTTCATACTCTTTTGTCTTGATCTTCTTCATTTCTCTTGTTATTTCCTTTATTTTGTCACTTTTATGTTATGAACACTCTTGTTAATTTTAATTTCAATTAATGCAAATTTATGTTTCCATGTTATTATTGCTCTCTTTAGTTGTTATTGTTATTTTATTGTACTTAGTAGCTTTAGATTTTATTATTATTGCAATTTAATATGCTTTTATTTTCATGTACTTCAAGTGTTTGATAAAAATGCTTGGCTTATTTTTTGTTTAGTTTTTATTCACTCTTGGCTTGGAATTGAAGACTTTGGTGACCCTTGAGTCATTGATGTCCATTCTTGATTGATATATTCGGGTAGTTAATTGATTTGATTTCCACTAACTCTAAGTCTTCCATTAATAGAGTTGACTAGGACTTGTGGATTGAAATCAACTATACCTATTTGACTTATCCTCGATGTTAGGGTTAACTAATTAACTCTTCATAATCATCATATGTTTGTGGTCAATGGCTAGGATAGGTAACCTTAGCTGTCAATCCTTGCCAAGAGGTTTTCTAGCATTTGAATTTTCCTTTCCCTTGATTACTTGCCTTTGAATTTAATTACTTTCATTTAATTCCTTGCATGCTCATTTACCTTCTTGCTATTTACATTTCTTGCTTCTTTTTCCATCCAACCCCGATTTTCTAATAGCCAATAATTGATCACTTAATTGTAACTCCTAGGAAAGACGACCCGGAATTTAAAACTCCCAGTTATTTTGTATTGATTATGACAATCCTTTGATTTAAATTTGATTGTTGGCCAATTGTTGGGTTGGGACTATACTTGCAACACCAATCTTATTTTGAGAAAATTTTCTAACCCGCTTTAGGCCATCACCAACCCTCTACAGCACAATCCTTAAAAAAAATAATTCTTAAAATCATGAAAGGACTCGTCAAAGATGGTAAAAACTTTGCTACTCTGAATAGCTCAAAAAGAGATGCAACCTTGTTTTTTGGAGCTAAAGGACTTGGTGAGGACAAAAAGATAAAAGGAGACCTTGCGAGAAGGTCGGACATCAAGTTTCCGATAAAGAAGTTGGTATATTTTCAAAAATTTAAGGACCTCGAACTCAAAATCAGAGAAGCGAATGGTAACTCCTATTTTTTTTTAAAAAGCAATCATACACATATATGAAATGACGTTCTGACCTATCAAGTCAGGAAAAACAAACCCTCTCCTTAAGATCGGGAACTAAGATCTCATACCTATGCTCATCCTCTCGACTTTCACATAACCTATGGTGCCAGTGAAAGCTCTCGGCATACTTTCTATCAATAATAGGGATAGGAGTAAGAACAGATATATCTATCCAAGTCAGGTGTGATGAAACTTTAGAGAACATATTGTGAATAACTGACCAAGACATACAAGCTATACCTACAATACAACAAATAAGGAAAATGTCACAACAGGAAGTTGGGTAACAATCACAAGAAGTAGGATCATCATCCACAACACCAACAAAAGATAATAGTTCTTACATTTTCTCATACACACAAACTATCGTCACATTGTGAGATATAGAAATGGCACCATCTTTTAACATATAAAGTGGCAACATTTGGGGACAACACAGGCATAAAAATCCCACATGCAGATTCACCAGTAACTGTAAGAATCGCTACTAATTAATCATTTAATTGAATAATTAATATTGCCCAAAATAGGATCCAAAAATTTAGAATGAGAATTTGAGGATTTAAATATGATTTTTGGAATCAGTAGATTTTTCTAAGTCAAAAATGTATTTTCGGCAAAAAATCGAGCAAAACCGTGAACCGGTTTAAGTCTGTCCGGTATTGGGTGAGGAAAATTTAAAACAGTAGAAAACCTTAGGAAAATGTTTAAATTCAAAAACCGGGCATTAGTTTTAAAGGTTTGGCCCAAAGTTGGGCCAAATGGGGAAAAAACTCTAACGGGTTGGGCCCAAGCCCAAAATATAAAACCCTCTTTAATGAACCCATTCAGCACACAACACTCTCATAAACACACCCACACAGCTGAGAAGAGAAGAGAGAAGAAACCCCCATTGTCACTATTCACATAGAACTTTCCAAGCTCATAACTTGAGCTACGAAGCTTCAATCGCCGCACCGTTTGTGGCCACGTGATCCTTGTGAAGAGCTCTACAAAGAAACTAGTAAGGAAATCATGAAATCCTTCTCAGTTCTTCCTTCCAAAATTTTGAGTTTTTAGGATTTTGTATTGAGTGAAATTTTGTGATTTTGGGTGTTTAGGTACACTCTAGCACTTGATTACCATTGGGTTTGGCTTCCAAAAATTTTGGGTAAGGTGATTAAATTCAAATCTCTTGTGGTTTTGTGGATTTGATGAACCCTAGGATGAATTGTTGCAAATTATGTGTATATAAATTGAGATTGTGATTGTTGGCAATTGATTGGAGCTTTGGAATTGAGTTGATGCTTGTTGGAGTTGATTGGTAGCTTGGATTGTGGTTGGAAGCTTAACTTGTGCTCAATTGGGGTTTTGTACATACTGAGAATCGGCTAAGGTATGGTTTCGGTTTCCTCTATGTAATATATAATATTTCTGGACACTTAGGCTAGTGACCCAAAGGATAGAATTAAATTAAATTAGTTGTTGGAATTGTTATATGATGATGTATGATGATTTGATGATTTGATGATTTGGGTAGTTGATGAATTGAAATGTTGATGATATTGAAGATTGAGATTGAAATTGATTATGATGATTGTTGGAAATGGTCGAATGATATTTGATTAATGTGTTGGTTGAAAAATGAATATATTATTATGTATTTGATAATGGGAATTGATTATTGCATAAGGTGGAGTGGTGAATTGAGGTATGAAAAATGGTAAAATTTGATGTGGGATGGAGTAATATGGTTTTGGTTTGGTTTTGGTTGTGAGAATTGAAAAATTGAGAATCTTGTGAATTTTGGTAAAAACTAGTTTTTAGTGAACTTTGACAGGTCATAACTTGTGCCTTAGTTTTCAAATTTTGTTGAAATTTGTTTAGAATTAAAGTTCATTAAAAGATCTTCAAATTGATGTAAACTTTGTAAAATTTGGATTTTTGTAGAGGAAGTTATGATCATTCAAAGTTTGGTGTCAAAATCTGAATTCTGTTCATGCTACAGAATTTGGGATTTCTGGTAGGTGTGCGCACGCACAGCCTTGTGGGCACGCACACCCCATGAATTTTTGAACCTATGCACACGCACAACCTTGTGCGCACGCACACACCGGGACATGGCTACTGATGGGAGCGCTAGCACGCCCTGTGCGCACACATAACCAACGAAGTTCTGCAAGTTGTGTGCACGCACAGCCCTGTGCGCACGCACACGTTGGAAGGTTTCTGTTGAGAGCCTTCGCATGCCTTGTGCGAGCGAACAGAATTAGAATATTTTGTACTTGTTCGTACACACACCTCTATGCGTACGCACACATTTGAAAATCCTCCTGGGCGTGTGCACGCACACCCCTGTGAGTACGTACAAGCCCTGTTTTTCAACTAAAATTCTGTTTTGAACTATTTCACCTTCTAAACAAGCTTGTAAACTTCGACGACACCTATTTTAGATTCTTTGGCTTATTTTTGGGTATTAAAACATGAGAGAGGTCCTAGGAGATTTAATTTGGTATTACCTTGAAAAGTTAGAAAATGGAGGCTTAGGTTTCTGATGTATTGAGAATGGGTTTGGTAGAGTGAGAAGGAAGAATGGTATATAAATTGAGAAATTGATGAACTAATGAGTTCGGAATGGAAATGTTGAATTGGCAGTGGTTGAGATGAGTCGAGGACTCGGAATGAAATAATGGATCCATGATATACTGAAAAATATTTTCTGAAAACCATTGAACTACTATTTTATACTGAGATTGTTAAGACGCTATGTGCTCGGTAGGGACGGCGGTTGGATCCCGCCTGCTTGCGTTGAGATGTGAGGTCCGTGGCAAGAGTATCCCGCTCGCATCCCTTCGGATCACTAGAGTGTGCAGGCACAAAATTCTGGACGGTGTTCCGAGCACCATATCTCGAGGGTTCCCAATTATGATTCCGAAGGGCGACATCTCCATGGAGATGTGTCGGGTTGGCAGTTGAACCAACAATGTGATATCACAGCCTATAGGACAGGCATTGATCATGTGTATCTTCTATCTGTTTGTTTGCTTTGCCGACTTGTAATTTCTTGCCTAATTGTAAAACATGCCTAATTGCCTACTTGAATTACTTGCCATATATGCCTATACTTGTGTTTTACTTGCATTGATATTATTTGTGTTTTCTAATGGGATTGAGGAGGTTCGGAAGGCGTAGCAATGGGATCGCATGGAGGATAGGTTGGTGAAGGCTGTGGGACAGCGGAGAACTATTAGATTAGAAAATCCTTTAAGTTAGATTACCTCTTTTTATTATGTTAAGGTTTTAAGTTATGCTTTACTGTTTTAGTTATGCTTTAAGATGAATCTTGTGATGGATATGAAGTTCTAGGATTTCCTCTGGCGTCCCGGAGTCTTATATCTTATATCACTGGGAACTGTTACCATACTGAAAACCGTATTCTGTTGTTGTTTTTCAGATGCAGGTCGCAACCCACCTCGGTGAGTTGTTTCGATGGTGACAGAGCGGAGGATCCTGGACATGTCTTAGAGTCTTTTTGCTTATTTTGTTTATATCTCTCATCTTTTGTATTTACTTTTGCCTAGAGGCTTATCTTTGAGAGAAAAACTTGTAGAAGCTGTTTTTAACTTTCAGACTTATGTATTGTCTATATATAGCTAGCCGGCTTAAACTCCGCGAGTCGTGGCTAGACCTTTATACTATTATACTCTTTTATTTTGTTATATTATATCTTTTTCTTGTGTGCTAAGTTTGTAGCTTCGTGTGTATGTTTTGCACTTTTCAAATCCTGTTTTTGAGCTATATCCTTTATCGGGCTTCTAGACTATATTAATTCTTTCTATATATTATATGTATGAGTTTAGGACTGTCGTAACCTTTGATTAACCTTTGCTTTACGATGCGAGATAAAGATTAGGATAATTAGGGTGTTACAGTAACAGTAACAAATAAAGACCTGGACCAATTCAAAATTTCCAAGGCTAAGCCTATTTTCAAAAATATTTGCCAATACCGATAAAAATGACGACACCATTCAGAAATTCAAGAATGAGAAAGCAAGAAAATATTCAATTAAACAACACAAAAAAGACAAAGTAGAATGCAAGAAACAGAGCAAGAAAAAGGGGATAAAGAACCAACCTTGAAGAAGTGCGAAACAAAGAGCACTTCAAACGGTAAAACACGAATGTTCCTCTTCAAACTGTGAACAAAGTCCTCTAAGCTTCAAGATGAAGAAACCTTGAACACAATAAGCAAGTACATGAAAGGGAGATGAAAGGACTGAAGAAGGAGAAAAGGGTGCAAGCATTTCAGAAGAAAAGGGAAAAAGAAAGAAAGAGAAGAGAATTGAATATTTATAAGGCACTAGGGGCGAAAGTGTCATTTTGCATCCCTCATTAATGACATGCGCGAAACTGCCAACGTAACGTATGCCATGTCGTAAAGAGACATAACGTTTCAAAGTTTTCAAAAACACGTCGAGTATCCGACCTACTGAAGGCAGTATACCCGATATAGGAAACCGAGCCTACTAATGCTCGAGCTTGACTTCATAAAAGCTTGGACTCAAGCAGAGGCACTATTCATACCCTGGCCCAAAAATATAGCCAGGCCCAAAATGAATAAAGGCACACTCAAGAGATCTTGCCTCCTCTACACCTACCCGACCTTATAGAGGTTGGGTGGGACGACAATAGTTCAACATTACTTATCTAAATAAGTAACTAACTGTTAAGATATCTCTCATTTATCTAGACGGGAGATCTCAACAACTTTCCAAGATAAAAGGAATGATCATCCATCATCAAAGGTGGATCTACTCTAAAAAGGTGGTTATCATTTCTACTATAAATACACTAACAATCTCAGGTATAATCAAAATCCAATCTAATAAAAGCATGCTTCAAACCCATGCTAACTTAGGCAATCGAAGTCTCTTGTAGGTACTACCCCCCACCTCCTCACGAAGAATTCGAACGGCGGCACCTAAGCTTCAATACATGTCGAATGCTGCCTCAGAAGGAGTATGGACCTTACGTCCAGGCCCAAATACAACCCAGTTTTAGGTAACCCCGGGAACAGTATCTTTGGTTGATATATGAGTCAGTTAAGAATGAATCACTAAATAGTAGACAAATAAGTTGTGTTATAGCAAAACATTACATGTTCACATATATGAAGTCAGAAACTAAAGTTAGAGATCATTTGGTATTCAGATTCTGACTTTGTTGGATGTCAAGGCAATTTTGATCCACTGCAGGTATATTCATATGTTCATTGAAAGAGTTCTTTAAAAAATTTTGAGAATTTTATGAATAATAGATGTTTTATAGAAATAAAGTAGTTTTTATGAAAATTTTGGGTGTCATATTATTTTATGATATATTGTTTCAATGGGAGTGTGCATTTGGATGCTCATATGGTTTAGAGAAATTTATGGATAATAGATGTTTTTGCAGAAATAAAGTATTTAGTTTTGTTTCACTTTGACTCATGATCTTGTAAAGTTTATTAAAGTTAGACCAGTTGAAAATAGGCATGCATGATATTATTTTCGCATGTAATTTCTAAATTTTCTCATCTAAATTTGATGTGTGTCGTTCAGTATATTAGTATGATGATAATCGTGGTTTCATCACAACACTAACGTGATAAAAGTTGCGGTAATTCCATAACTGATATATGAGACGGACCAGATTGTTAAAGTAATCAGGAAAATAACATTCTGATGCGTGTATAAAGTTTATAAGATGTGATTATGTTAGGATATATATATATATAAAAGGAGATTGTTAGGAAATTATTAATTTTTTAATTTATTTATGGGTAATATGTATATCAATCATAATCACAAAATTAAGTTATTTTACATTAAATGACTTATATAACAGTGATGTCATTTATTTTCATAAATGCTGAATTAAATAAGTCATTATTACTTTTGATTTGAAATAAAATGATATTAAAACCAAGTATACTATTTTATTTAGACTTTAGGATTTAATGGGTGTCACACTCAAATATAAATAATGACTTCAAGGTTTTGGTCTCCAACACATCAAAACCATCTCTATAGCTCTTTTTTCATTAGAGGAGTTGCAATTCAGCCCTATTAGGAATACACACAAAAAATTTTGGTTGAGGAAGATCAAAGAACTAAAATCTTCTAATTTTGCTCATGAATTTAGGTACGCTTCTGCATTCAGGTATTTCTTTCTTATGATTTAACATGGATAGTTAAAGAATTCTAAAAATTTCTAACTTAAAACACCTTTCTGTGTCACGGTTAAAATATTTTAGTGCTATTTTCTGATAATTCTTCTTGTTTCACCCTCTGAACAAGAATTTGTGTCACGGTTAGAAAATTTCGATGTCAAAATAAAAAAACTTTTCGTGTCAGATTCAAAACTTTCGGTGTTTTTTTTTATAATTCTGCACAATTCAAATTCAAATTATTCTTTTTCTTAAAGGAATGACTATGGGTACAAAATATGCGAAAAAGAAAATGTGCGATGTACACACATTGTGTGAGTAATTTTTATTAAATTTGGATCAATTTTGTTGAATTTAGTTGACAAAAATACTTGAATATATAATCAGACCACAAATTGAAATAAGTGATTTTGGAGATAAAAAATTATTATTATACTTATATAAAAAGTAATTTTATAAATTTATATTTAACTTTTATAACTTCAAACATTCTTTTCAATTTAACTGAATTTTTAAAGGTTGAAAATTGGAAATAATTTTATTTTTTTTACATTTAATATTTGTTGGTAGAGAGAATATTTAACATTTTTAAACCTATGAGCTCTAAGTAAGTATAGAAAAATTATACTATTTGAGTTATAATTAATTTTAAAAAAAATGTAATTAATGTTATGTACTCTTTATGTATTCTTACATAATTAATTATTATCAATATTAAACTAATAAAAAATAATTTAAATAACATTTATCATATAATTAATTATTTAAAAAATTTATACGAACAAAAAAATAAATTTAATTTTTTATTAATCATTAAATTTTGGCTGATCCATTTGCCATGAAGATAGAGACGTGAGGTCACATGGTAAAACTTAAAGAAGAAGCATCCGATTAAATTAAAGAAAGATAGCATCCGATCCAAACCAGAGATACGTATGCTAAAACTCACTAGGAGATAAACTCTACCGAATGATTAATGATATCAATTTGTATTGGGAAGTCACAAAAAGATTTTTTTATACGTTTTGGTAGCTTTTTAGGATATAAACTTTGTTTTGTTCGACTTCTTATCGGCTAGTACATCTTTTTATTATAAAAAAATTAAAATAAAATATTTATATTTTTGCCATGGAAAGAAAGAAAGTATCGATACTGTTACGTTGATTATATATGAAAAAATTGTATTTCCGAGAAAAACTAGCCTTTAACTCAAATTAGAATTCATCCTAACTGCATGCATCATTCCAGCCATTTCTATTCATAAGTCGGCGATTTTTGTTGGTCATGAAGAAGATTGACATTACAAAATGCTTGTAATAAATTATATATTTATTGAAATAGAATAAATTTAAAATATTATAATATATACAGAAAAATTATTTATTATATAAAGTTTATAAAAAATATTTTTAAGATTAATTTTAAATTTTTTTAAATTATAATTAGTGTACTCTTCTAATTTCTAAGATTACTTATACTTCACTTATTATTTATTGTAAAAAAAATAATTTTTTTTAAATATATTAGTATCTGTTTAGTTTTAATTTTATACCTCGTTAAAAAATACTTCTAAAATAAAATTTCTTTTATCTTTTTTTTAATATTTTGATTACAAATCTTTTAAGAAAAAATATATTTTATATCTTTAATTGTCTTAATTTTTTAATCTTAAATTTTATTTCGTTTCAATTTACTTCTACATTTTATTTTGTGTTAATTTTATCCTTACTTCAATTTAATCAAAGAACATTAAATCCTAATAAAATAAAATTAAAATTAAATAAAATAAAATAAAATAAAATTTAAGAATAAAATTAAAATAATCCTCAAATTGTATATATAAAGTGTATTTTTAATTTAATTCCAATATTCAACTATATAATTTCTAGAAACAGCGATGAGCTAAAGAAATATACACGTGAAAGATAAAGATCAAATTTTGTATTGACATTAAAAAATGCTTGTAATAAATTATATATTCATTGAAATGGAACAAATTTAAAATGGTGTAATATATACGAAAAAATTATTTATTATTTAAAATTTACAGAAAATATCTCTAAGACCAATTCTAAACTTCTCTAAATTACAGTTAGTGTACTCTTCTAATTTTTAATCTTATTTGTACTTTACTTATCACTTATTGTAATAAAAAATTAGGTTTTTTCAAATATATTAGTGTCTGTTTGGTTTTAATTTTCTGCCTTATTAAACAATGCTTCTAAAATCAAATCCTTTTTAACTTTTTTTTTAATAATTTGATTACAAATTTTGTAGGAGAAAAATATACTTTTTTAATCTTAAATTTCATTTCATTTCGATTTACTTTCAACATTTTATTTTGTGTTAATTTTATCCTTACTTCAATTTAATTAAAGAACATTAAATTCTAGTAAAATAAAATTAAAATTAAATAAAGTTAAATAAATAAAATTTAAGAATAAAATTAAAATAATCCTCAAGTTGCATATATAAAGTGTATTTTTAGTTTAATTCCAATTTTCAGCTATACAATTTTTAAAACAGCGATGAGCTAAAGAAGTATACGCATAAAAGATAAAGATCAAATTTTTTTTTGACAGTCAAAAATGCTTGTAATAGCCAATGAGTTATAGTTCAAATGACATAATCTCCCCCTATTCAATTAAGAAGTTGCGGGTTTGAGTCTCTTATCTTTAGTAAAAAAAAGTGCTTGTAATAAATTATATATCTATTGAAATGGAAGAAATTTAAAATGTTGTAATATACACGGACAAATTATTTCTTATATAAAGTTTATAGAAAATATTTTTAAAACCAATTCTAAATTTCTCTAAGTTATAATTAGTGTGCTCTTTTAATTTCTAAGATTACCTGTACTTTACTTATCACTCATTTGTAATAAAAAATAAGCTTTTTTAATATATAAGTGTCTGTTTGGATTTAATTTTCTGCCCCCATTCAAAAATATTTCTAAAATCAAATGTCTTTTTACCCTTTTTTTTTTTTAATAATTTGATTACAGATTTTGTAAGAGAAAAATAGACTTTATATCTTTAATTGTCTTAATTTTTTAATCTTAAATTTTATTTCGTTTCAATTTACTTTCAACATTTTATTTTTTGTTAATTTTATCCGACCTTCAATTTAATTAAAGAACATTAAATCTTAATAAAATAAAAATAAATAAAATAAAATTTAAAAATAAAAAAATCCTCAAGTTACATGTATAAAATGTACTTTTAATTTAATTTCAATTTTTAACTATATAATCTTTAAAAACAATAATGAACTAAACAAATATACATATAAAAGATAAAAATTAAATTTTTTACTGACATTAAAAAATGCTTTTAATAAATTATATATTTATTAAAATGGAACAAATTTAAAAGGTTGTAACATATACGAAAAAATTATTTATTATATAAACTTTACAGAAAATATTTATAAGAGCAACTCTGAACTTCTCTAAGTTATAATTAGTATACTCTTGTAATTTCTAAGATTACTTATACTTCATTTATCATTTATTGTAATAAAAAATATTTTTTTTTAAATATGAAAGTGTTTATTTGGTTTTAATTTTCTGCCCCGTTAAAAAATACTTCTAGAATAAAATCCATTTTTAACTTTTTTTTAATAATTTGATTACAAATTTTTTTAAGAGAAAAATATACTTTATGTTTTCAATTATCTTAATTTTTTAATCTTAGATGTCATTTGGTTTCAATTTACTTTCAACAATTTATTTTGTGTTAATTTTATCCTTACTTCAATTTAATTAAAAAACATTAAATCCTAATAAAATAAAATTAAAATTAAATAAAATTACAAAAAATAAAATTTAAGAATAAAATTAAAATAATCCTTAAGTTTCATATATAAAATGTACTTTTTAATTTAATTCTAATTTTTAACTGTATAATCTTTAAAAACAGTAATGAACTAAAGAAGTATACACGTAAAAGATAAAGATTAAATTATATTAAAAAAATAATTAATTTATATCTTAAAAAATATATTAAAAATATGATAATAAAAAATTTTAAAATGTGTCTTTAAACCATAGATTAACAAAACCTATTAAAAATTAATCACAAAATTAATTATATATACTATAAAATACATATCTAAATAAAAATAAATATTAAAAAATATGGGGAATGGAGAGTGATACTGATATAGTAATACATGTTAAGATAAAGGAAGCAAGAAAGGAAGAAATAAGAATAAGTGGATGTGGACACGGCGCAGCCTTTTAAATTTCGTCTATCCCGGAAGCCACGCCTTAATTCGCGATTTCCGCCCACTAATGAGGTAATAATTCCAACTTCTTTGATTACGGCTTTATTCTCCCCACTCCCTTGTGACCGTAGCAAATCACCGTTTAATTCAATTCATGCACCCATTCCCATACCACACGCACCTAGTCTTGTCTCTATTATTTCCCTTCTGTCATTAGCTCACCTCCAAATAACAAATATAATATGACGTAGATTTTTTTAATAGTATTTAAAATAATTTTTTATTTTAATAAATAATAATATATACTATTTTAAATTCATCTTAAAAATATATATTAAAAATAAAATTAGATATAGTGACACGTGATATTATTTAAATATGTTTAAAATATATCTAAATTTTTTTTATTTTTTATTAAGACATATTAAAATACAGTTAAATACAAAAAATATATATGTCAAACAAATATCAATGATTTGTGATGTCATTTAATTACATGTCCAAATAGTTGTTATATTTATGCATTGCAAACATATTAATTCAAGGCATAATGGTAGTTTACTTTGCATTTCATTCACAATCAAATCATACACAAACTACCATTAAACCAAGTTGGTTCCTACAGCTTGTTAACAAAATACAGACCACATATCATAATCACATTCTTTTACCTTAAACCCTCTCTATCTTTATTCCAAAACAAAAAAAAACAAAAAAAAATTTATTTTTTATATAACTTTGTTAGTGATATGTTAAAAGAGTTGATAGTAGAATAAAATTGAATTAATTTTAAAAGATTGTAGAAACAAATAGAACAATTTAAATATTAAAAATTTTTTTGAGATTTATCCCAAACAATAACAAATCAAAAAAATTTTAACAGTAAAAACAAAATATATATAAAATAATAGTAATTTTTTGGTTTAAGTACTTTATTAGTTCTTATACTTTACTAAATTTTTAGTTAAGTTTTTATAGTCTAAAAATTTATTATATTAGGTAAAAAAATTTAATTAAATCCTTCAAGTTGTCATCTTTTAGAAAATATACACTAATACTAAAATTTTTTTTAAAATATTTTATAATTCATCCTACATTAAATATAAAAACAAATGTTAAAAACAAAATTAAAAAGAACATAATTAAAATTTTTTATCTAATATAGAGACTCGATATAATTACAAATTTTTAAATTATAAAGACCTAAATAAAAATTTAATAAATATATAAAAATTAATAAAATAATTAAAATTAATTTTTATAATTATATTTTATTATTGTAAAATATAATTAATTTTTAAATTATTTAACTAACAAATTAAAACACTGAAATAGTAACTTAAATAATAACATATATTTTAGAATTTGATTATTCTAAGTTTTATAGTTAAAAAAAAATTGAATAATTTTTATGAAACAACTCTTTATAATATTCATCATTTAGAAAGTTCTTTCTACTGATGTAGTTGCTACAACAAAATTAAAGCTAATTTAAAAAAAAAAAAAACCGTACCGGATAAACAATATTTTTTCAAGTCTTAACCAATATTTAATATAGAACACCAATTCTATTTAAGTTCGAAAATTGATCATGAAAATATATATCTAAAATAAAATTCTCAAATTGACTATCAAATACTAAAAATAGAGTAAAAAAATTCTAATGGGACCAAATTAATTAATTTAATGAGACAAATAATTATATTGTTATATACTATTCAAAAAAATTTTGAAGTATAGTGGAGACACTTGTCTCCACATCTTAATACATAAATCCGTCTTTCAATTCCAAATATTAAAGATAAAATAATATTTTATTCTAAAAAATTGAAAATAATTTTTTTTGAATTTATCTATAAAACACATGTTAAGATTATAAAATAAAATTTTTTTATTAAAATATAAAAATTTAAATTTTTAATTTATTTATTTTGTATTTATTAAATAAAAATATTTAAAATTTTTTATTAGTGATAAATTTATTATGTTTTCTTAAAATACATATTAGTTAAACTTAATTTTTAACTAATAATTAATTAAAAATTTTTTCTTTGCAATAATAATTTAAATATTTAATCTTTATCCGTCTATTATTTTATTAATTATTAATTATAAATTTAATTCGCAGTGAAACTCTATCTTTATCCACACATTTAATTAAACCGGTTCCGTTTCCAAAGAGAAATATTTATATTTTAAACGTAGTTTGGAAATGTCTAAAGAGAAAATAAAAAAAAAAAGAGAAAAAAAACTCAGCATTAACAATCAAACAAATTGGTCATTAGTATACTTCAGCGTAAAAATTAGAAAAGGCAAGTGGTGGTGCAGCTGGATATTTTAGTTGAGTCGATATTAGAGATGAGATGGTACCAAAAGTGGAAAAAGCCCAACCATTGCTTCACACAAGAGGGCACCTAGTGATTGGCCACAATGTCAAAAAAAGTGGTACCCAAGCTGCGAAACACCACACAACTCGCAATATATACCAATTCAACAGGTCTAACCTTCGACGACCCCACTAGTAATTCATTCTACTAATCTTCCTTTGACCAAATTAAATTTCTAGATTTCTATTCTAAACAAAGATATCAACAACACTATTCTAGTTCCACGGTTCAACGTAAACAGACAACTATTTTCATTCTTTCCTCCCTTACTCCCCCATGTTAGGTGTTTTGGATAAGCTTCAACCTTCATGTGCCGCTCCCATCCTTCCTCTCCTTTTCCTCCATTCAATCCAATTTAAAATTTTATTCTAATTTTATATTCATTAACATAAACAAAACTCCTCGTCTTAATTCACGTACTTGCTTACTTACCAAAACCTCTCTGTTAATGCTTGAAAAAAAAGGCAAGTTTTATTATATTGTGGATAATTTGAAAATCATTTTCCACACCAAGCCGACTTTCAAATTCCTCGTTCTCCATGCTGCCAGTCCACGCGTCTTTCCTCACTGTCTCTCTCTCACATCCATTTCCACATCTATAAATACCGGTCCTCTCTTCACTTGAACATTTCAATTATTCCACAGCCCAAATTAAAAACCTACAACCCTATCCAAATACATCACACACATCAAAATCTATTTTGTCTCTGAAAAATGGTTGATTTGCATTGGAAAACAAACATGGTCAACTCCGACATGTCATCAAATTCTCCAAAACTTTCTAAGCCCTCACAGTCACCGCGCGGTCCCTCTCTGCATGTTCCATTCCCCACCACAACAGACTTCTCCCCCGCACCTCCTCCGCTCTGTGCCGCCTACGACCAATACCTCCGCCTCCCGGACCTCCGAAAACTGTGGTCCCACAGAGACTTCCCAACCTGGAACAACGAGCCAATCCTAAAACCCGCTTTGCAAGCTCTTGAAATCTCGTTCCGGTTCCTCTCCACTGTGTCATCGGATCCAAGACCTTACGCAAACCTAAGAGAATGGAACCGTAAGATTGAGTCACTCGCCACGTGTCAGATCGAGATCATATCTATTCTCTGCGACGACGAGGAGCAAGACACGGAAACACGTGGCACCGCACCAACCGCTAATCTCGCAGAATCCGGTAACAGAATTAGTTACAGCGAGTCCAGCCTGCTCCCGAGACTCGCCACGTGGCGGAGATCGAAGGACGCAGCTCAGAGGATCCTCCTCACCGTGGAGTGCCAGATGACAAGGTGTCCGTACACTTTGGGCCTAGGTGAGCCCAATCTCTCGGGAAAGCCCAGTCTCCTTTACGATGCGGTTTGCAGGCCCAGAGAACTCCACACGCTCCAGGCGACGCCGTTGGAGGGGAACTACGAGAACGTGAACGTTCATGCGGCGCACCAGATCTTGGAATCGTGGATCCGCGTAATGCAGAAGCTTCTCGAACGAATTGCTGGATCAATCGAAGGGAGGAAGTTCGAGAAGGCCGCGAGTGATCTCGACGCGGTGGAGCGGATCTGGAAGCTTCTGGAAGAAGTTATGGATGTCCACATGGCTATGGATCCTAACGATTTCTTGAAACTGATGAAGAGCCAGCTGGCAATGAGGTCGTTGAAAAACGGTTGCGTCGGCGAAACGGTGCCGTTTTGTTTCCGGTCGAGGGAGTTGGTTGAGGTGGCGAGGATGTGTAAGGAGCTGAGGGAGAAGGTGCCGGAAGTAGTCGGAGCGGAGGCGGATCCAACGGGAGGGCCGAGGATTCAGGAGGCAGCGATGAGGCTTTACGCGGCGGCGGCGGAGGAGGAGAGGGAGAAGGTGGAGGTGCTGCAAGGGATGCAGGCGGTGGAGAAGGCTATGAAGGGGTTCTTTTATGGATACAAGCAGATGGTGGCGGCGGTTATGGGGAACGTGGAGGCGACTGGGAACCGAGTTGGGATGGGTTGCGAGGGTGGTGACTCATTGACTCAGATATTTATGGAGCCTACTTATTTTCCAAGCTTGGACGCCGCCAAAACTTTCTTGGGGTACTTTTGGGATAACAAAACTAACAACAATAATAACGATCATGGTAAACGTGTTAATAGTTTTGTTGCCGATAGAAGGATTCGATGCTAGAGAACACTAGCCACGGGTGATGATTGATGAAGAACAAGGTGGTGGTATTTCATTGGGTAACAGTTCAATCTTAGATCATTAGTGATAGATGAAGCTTAGGGAACGGGAAAAAAAAAGGAAAGTATTTATAGTTTTACTTAAAGTTTGAAAGAAAGAGGAGTGAGTACAATTTTGTAACGGGTTGTTGTACACTTGTATAATTACATGTTCTGCCAATCTTTTTATAATAAAGACAATTTTTTTTTTTTTTTAAGAATGTGTCCATATTTTGTTAATATTATGAGTTATAATTTGTGTTCATTAATTAGTACTTAATAACTATATCTAAAGAGGATACCGATGGGAGAGAGTGGCGATGAGTACATGAGGGTGAAACACGGTGAGGTAGCCAGTAAAACTGGCAGAAGCAATAAAGGAGAGAGTGAGAGAAGGTTTGTGCAAGATGTTAAAGGGAGGGAAGAGGGAGGGGGAGGGTGATCAGATCAATCTCAAAACTAATTGTATTGCGTGTGATTTTTTAGCAACTTATAACTAAGAACGCGTCACTTGGTAGGTGATTGACTGATCGCTTGGCAAAAGTTATAGAAAAGCAAAAAGACAAAGATTTATCGAGTGTGATATCTATTGAAGAAGGTAAGACTATCCTTATAACTTCGTATAAGGATACTAATGTGATAAAGATGTTGGAAAAAAAATATGAATTACACTACGATCACTAACAGGGTGCGGAGGTTAAAGGGAGGTTATGACATTCTTGATGTGGGAATAGTTATTTCTTAGTGAAATCTGATTTGGTAGAAGATCGTGTAAACGTGTTTCTTAGAGGGCCTTGGATGTTAGGGGATTATTATTTAGCAGTGAAGCCTTGGACATCTAAATTTAGATTCGGTGAAGGATCATTTGGATTTACCCCCATATGGATACGTATAAACGGCTTGCTATATGGTACTATGATGAAGATGCAATTATGAGGATATATGCGGCGATTGGAAATCCTATTAAAATATATTTAGCAACAAAACTAGTTAAAAGAGGAAGGTATACACGAGCGTGCGTTTTGGTTGACCTTGGGGTTCCGGTCATGAGAAAAATCAAGGTTGATGGTGTCTATTTTGATGTTGAGTATGAAAACTTGAGTTATATATATCTGAGAAGTGTAGTTGTTTTGGCCACATTGCACATGACTGCGAGAAACCGAGAGTCAAGAAAATGGCATAGCCAGAGCTGTTGCAACTGGTAGAGCTTGTTCTAGAAACAATGGTAAGAGAAATAATACGAGGGTGGAAGGTTTAGTTTTTGAATTTGGAAACCCTAAAAATCTCATGCAAGAGCAAAGTGAGAAGACGACGTTGCATGAAGAAACTAACTCACATGCAAAGAGTGATGGTTGGACTAGGGTTGAGAGGAGATCAAAGGGCAAATGAGTCAATTCGCATAATAATTCATCCAATCCTAATAATTTGAAAATAGTAGGTCCCACACATTCTAATTCCGCCAAAAAAAATCATTAATGCGCACGCCTTCACAACGTGTGACGATGAATTATAATGGTGCAATAAAGAATTTCTGTAATGGTGCATTGACAATCAAGAATAATAAAATGGTCTCAACCGCGGGTCAACCTCATGCTATGTTTATTCCATTAAACGAAAAAGATAACCACTACTCCATGCACAAGGATATGGAGAAAAGGAATGGTGCCATGGTTTCTACTATTGGAGTAGTGCACGAAATTGAACTTCGCACAACTGAACCGGCAAGTGCACCGGGTCATCCAAGTAATACCTTAGGAGAGTAAGGGTCGAATTCCACGGAGATTGTCGGATTGAGCAAGCAATGGCAACCTTGTAAATCTTAATCAGGCGATTAGAAAAGATGGTTGTTTGTTTGAAAGCATAAACGAATTAGTAAAGAACGAAATACCAGATTGATGTGAAGAAAGTGATAAAGATTCTATTAAGGCTTCGGAGATGCGTATTCTTTCCTGATTAACTTTTAGTACTGTCTACTTCAATAACAAATGATTCATTCATTGGCAGCCATAAGTGACTAACTCATGTCCTCTCATCAAGTTAATCTCTTCTAACCACAGCAGTCCACCATATCCGAGCAACTTATGTCCTCTCATCAAGTTGACTCATGGCTTCTCACTGTAGCCGAAGATGAAGCTCAAAGCAATTCACTCTCCTTTGCGATCCTACTCAGAACGCCACAGACAAGGTCGGATCTTCCGAATCTGAGAGTGCTACTTCTCTGACTCTAGTCTTAGCACCACAGAGACCTTAATAACCCACGGTCAACAGAATTTCATGTCACGTATCCAAAGTTGCCCAAGCACGCTCTTGGAATCCCCAATGCATTCTCTAGCTTTAGTTCAATGCTATCCAGATCTGGACTCGCACGAAACCCATGTAGAACAAGGATGTATGTCACGGTTCACCCTCAATTCATTGAGATTGAAGAACGAGAACGTATAAGAGAATAGAATCAGACATATTGAAATAGAAACAGTAATATTATTAATCCATGAGAATCAGCAGAGCTCCTAACCCTAACTTAGGAGGTTTAGTTGCTCATAGCTTACAGAAAATAGTGTGTAATTCGAAAATAAGGTTGTAGAAGATGAGGCAGAAGATCCTAAACATGGGTGATCTTCTCCTTTAAATACTAATCTAATAACTAGAGATTACAGAAATAAGATAGACTGGACTCTTAGTGCGAAAATCCACTTCTTGGGCCTACTTGGGGAGTGTTCAGGCTGAGTTTGGGGTGACTCCACGTGCTGGAACTCCTCTTGGGGCGTTAGACGCCAGGCTTGCTCCCTTTTGGGCGTCCAAACGCCAGCTTGCTCCCTTTGGGGTGTTGAAACGCCAGATAGGGGGTCAGATAGGCGTTCAACACCCGTTTTGGGACTTCCTCTTCAAAGATAAGTATGGATCATTATATATTATTGGAAAGCCTTAGATGTTAGCTTTCCAATGCCATTGAGAGCGCGCCAATTGGACTTCTGTAGCTCCAGAAATGCTCATTCGAATGCACGGAGGTCAGAGTCTGACAGCATCTGCAGTCCTTTCTCTGTCTCTGAATCAGGCTTTTTCAAAACTTGCCAGAATCACCCAAAAATCACCTAAAAACATAAGAAAAACACAAAAACTCAAAGTAACATCGAAAAAGTGATTTTTGCATAAAAACCTACTAAAACTTGATAAAACTTAACAAAACATAACTAAAACTCTATGAAAATAATGCCAAAAAGCGTATAAAATATCCGCTCATCAGAACACCAAACTTAAACTGTTGCTTGTCCCCAAGAAACCAAAAACAAAGTAGGATTAAAAAGAAGAGAAGGAGATAATAAATCTCAGAGATTTCAGTGAAGCTCAGTTCTAATTGATGAGCGAGGCTAGTAGCCATTTACTTCTGAAGAGTTTTGGCATCTCACTTTCCTTTGAATCTCAGAAGCATTGACATCCTTAGGAACTCAGAATGTGGATGATATTATTGATTTTCTTAGTTTATCTTTTCTTGATTCTTGAACACAACTTCTTTTTGAGCCTAGCCATGACCCTAAGCATTTTGTTTTTCAGTATTACCACCGGATATATAACGCCACAGGCACTTAACTGGGTGAACCCAATTGGATTGTGATTCAGCTTTGCTAGAGTCCCCAGACAGTGGTACCCAGAGTTCTTAGGCACACTCTTTTGCTTTTGGGATCACAACTTTAACTGCTCAGTCTCAAGCTTTTCACTTGACACCTTCATACCACAAGCATTTAGTTAGGGGAGGCAGCTAATTTGAACTTTTTAGGCCAAGATTTTGTTTCTTTAGAACCTCCTAACCATTGATGTTCAAAGCCTTGGATCCTTGCTCTTGCCTTTTAGTTTTAAGAGCTATTGGCTTTTTCTTTTTCTCCCTTTTTTTTTTGTTTTCTTTCTCTCTTTTTTTTTTCGCTTTCTCTTTCTCTTTTTCTTTTTGGGCCTTTTTCTTGCTTTAAGAATCAATTTTATTGATTTTTCAAATTACCATTAATACTTTTCCTTTTTCATCCCTCTTTCAAAAGCCAACACACTTTACTCCAACATCAAATATGCACTGTTAATTCATGCATTCAAAAAGTAAAAGCAAGGCCACCATATCAAATAATTGGACTATTCTTATTATATAACTCGAAATTATGTATCTCACTTTTCTCTTTTTTCAAATAAATTTTTTGTTTAAGCATGGTGAGAGATATATGAAATATTTCGTAGCTTAAGACAAAACAAAAAGATGATCATGCACTAAAACCAGAAAACAGACAATGAAACACAATGGAAAACAGAAAAATGACATTAAAATAACATAAGCAAGGGGGTAATAGAATGTGACCACCTTAGTGATGGTGGCTACTACTTCCTCTAGTGGATCCAATGGAGCATTTAAGCTCCTCTATGTCTTGCCCTTATCTTAGTTGTTCTTCCCTCAAGGCTCTTTGATCTTCTCTTATTTCATGAAGATTGGTGGACTGCTTTAGGTGTTCTAACCTCAGCTGATCCATGTTGGAGCTCAATTCTCCCAAAGAGGTATTCAGTTGGTCCCAATAGTTTTGGAAAGGAAAATACATTCCTTGAGGCATCTCAGGAATTTCTTGTTGAGGCGGCTGCACACGCTCTTGTTGTGGTGCCTGCGCAGGCTCTCTAACATGCTCCATCCTTCTTTTCGTGATGGGCTTGTCCTCCTCTATGGGGGTGTCTTCTTCTGTGACAATTTCAGCTGAATTGTATAGATGACAGATGAGATGTGGGAATGCCAGCCTTGCTTGGGTGGAGGGCTTTTCTACCACCTTGTACAGCTCTTGAGGTATCACCTCGTGTACCTCTACCTCATTTCCAAGCATAATGAAGTGAATCATTATTGCTCGGTCTATGGTAACCTCATAATGGTTACTTGTTGGGATGATAGAGCGTTGGATAAATTCCAACCATCTTTTTGCCACGGGCTTGAGGTCAAGCCTACCTAGTTGGTATGGCCTGCCTTGCGCATCCCTCCTCCATTGTGCTCCTTCCACACAAATGTTCGCAAGCACTTGGTCTAACCTTTGGTCGGTGTTGACCCTTCTAGTGTAAGAGTGTGGGTCTCCCAACATTTGTGGCAATTTGAGCGCCACTCTTACACTCTCCGGACTGGAATCCAAGAATCTCTCTTGGACCATGGTGCGCCAATTCTTGTGACTTGGGTTCACACTTGTATCATGCATTTTTGTGACCCATGCATTGGTATAGAATTCTTGCACCATTAGTAATCCAACTTTCAGGATAGGATTGGTTAGGACTTCCCAATCTCTTCTCCAGATTTCTTGTTGGATTTTTGGGTACTCATTCTTTTTTAGTCTAAAGAAGATTTCGGGGATCACCCTTTTCTTTGCAACTACTTCATAGAAGTGGTCTTGATGAGCCTTGGTGAGGAATTTCCTCATTTCCCAAGGTTTGGAGGCGGAAGTAATGGCTTTTCCTTTCCTCTTTCTAGTGGACTATCCAACTTTGGATGCCATACTTAGGAATGGTAGAAGTCAAAAAGTAAACCTTTTGCAACACTAAAGTTAAGAATTTTTCTCGACCTCGAGCAAATATGAACAAAAGGGAAGAGAATAGTAGAGATAGAGAGAGAGAGAGGGTTTCGGCCAAGTGGGGGTTATTGTGTATGAGGTGTGTGTTTGAAGGGTTGTATGATGGCTTATTTATAGAAGCGGGTTAGGGTTAGGTTTCGGTCATGAGGAAGGGGGAAATGGGTGGAAAAAAGTTTGAATTTGAAGTGAGTGGGGGTTGGTGGGAGTTATGATGGGTTTAGGGAAGTGTGTGTATTGGGAAAAGAGAAAGTGGTGTGTGGGTTCAAGGTATAGAAAGGTGAGAGATAGAGGGTGGGGTAGGTGGGATAAGTGGAGATTCTATGGAGCCCACTGATGAGTCCATATTTGATGGTATATTTTGACACAATTTGGATGGATTCTAGCACATGAACTCACACTTAAGCACCAAAATAGCATACTTTTGTGTTCTATCCCCAATTTGATCCTAAATGTGAAAACATACAATTTTGTGCTCGAAATGAGCAATTTAATTCCACTTTTATTCCATTTGATACCATGACATGTTTGCTGAGTGCTTTCAGACCTTAGAGGTAAGAATGAATAGCCAAAAGTGGAAGAAAGCATGTACAAGGAAGAAAACATGAAGAAAACAAGGAAAAGCACACACAGCGAAGTGTGCGTGCGCACAAGTAAGTGTGCGTGCGCACAAGAAAGAATTTCCATGTGTGTGGGCGCATAAGCACCTGTGGGTATGCACAGGTCAATGTTCATCCAAGTGTGCGTACGCACACATCTGTGCATACGCACACATCTGTGCATACGCACAGGACCTAATGACGGCGAAAATTATTGTCGGTCTAGAATTTCTCTTGTAGAAATAAGAATTTTGTTGTAAGCATAGATCCAAACCAACAAACAACTCTCGCATCAAATTAAAATATAGTTTTGTCACATGTACAAACCCCAAATAAGAATTAACCGAAGTATTTAGACTCCGGGTCGTCTCACGAGGAATTGCAATGAAGTGTATGCTTATTGGCTAAAAAGGGGTAAGGGGGATTTTTTTTTTTGAAAAATTTTCAAACATACTAAAAACAAAACTTATACTATAAGAAAATTGCAATTCAAAAATAACTAGACTAATCAAAACATGAATGCAACAAATAACCTATCAATAAAAGCAAAATACATAAGAGTATAGAAAATAACAAAAACTACCTACAATGGCAACTCCAATCACTTATTAACCAAATCTAAAAGAGAGTGGAAAGAGTTTACCATGGTGGGGTGTCTCCCACCTAGCACTTTTAGTTTAAGTCCTTAAGTTGGACATTTGGGAGGCTCCTTGTCATGGTGGCTTATGCTTGTATTCATCCTTGATCCTCCAAGAATGCTTGCTCCTCAATTGGTTGTCAGAATTTCCAACCATTTCCACCAAGCTTGGGTGAGATTCTTCCCAAGATATGAGCTCCCAAAATTGATCCTCATATATTCCCGGATCCCAAATCTTGTTTCTACACCCATCTTCAAGTTGATAATCACAATTCCAATTGGGTGAGAAGTGATCCGAATTCTCAAGCAAACACCAAAGCATCTTCCTAGACCCCTTTAGTTGAGAACTATACCAACCATTGCACTTAGACTTCGAGTTTCCAACCATAAGGAACCTTGATTGGCATTTCCACCCACTAACCAATTCTCTCCTACTCTTGACTCCACAAAGAGCTCTAAGTTGCCCATCCGTCTCAAGTAAACCATATTCAAGTGAGAAATTAAAGCTTAGGGATAAGAATTTTATCCCCTTGAATGTTGTATTGGATGGTGACTTAGGAAGGGGTGGTTCCAATGATCTTGCAAGCTCCACTCCCTTGTGCTCTTCTTTGACTATCTCCACCTCTTTATAACTTTTCTCAACTTCAACCTCTTCCTCTTGGTGGCTTGCTTCCACTTCAATTTCTTCTTCATTGCTCACCAAAGGCATGAGAGGTTGTGCATCTTTTTCTTTGATCTCCATGTCAAACCCAATTGGAGAGGATTCAATTGTACATAAGAATTCTTCAATGATTGAATCCATCTCTTGGTTAACTTCTTCAAAGGCTTCAATCGCTTCTTCCGGCTCCATTATCTTAACTTCCTCCTCTTGTTGCACTCCTTGCTTCAACTCCTCTTCTTTACCTTGAAGCTCTAAACTCACTCCCTTACTAGGCTCCTTAATTGCTTCTCCACATTCGTCAATGGGAGTGCCTTGGTTGCTTAGGCTTAGTCGGGAGGAGGCTATATTGCTAACGGCTTCCACTAGGATAACCATCTTGGCTCCTAGCTCTTTAAACTTCTTTTCATCCTGTTCTTGTCGCCTTAAGATATGAGATTCAAGATCTCTCAATTCCAACATGGAGGCTTCATCGGAGGGTAGTGGTGGAAGAGAGGGTTCATTGTTTGAGGGGAAGGCATTATAGTTGGAAGGTGGTTCATTTTGGTAAGGGTATGGAGTTGGTGTATATTGAGGTGGTTCTTGAGAGTAATTGTGTTGGAATGGTGGTGGTTCCATGTGTGGTTCATATGGTTCACAAGGTGGTTGGTATGGTGGATAAGGATTAGGGTCATATGGGGGTGTTTGGTGATAGGGGGCTTGTGAGTAAGGCAGTTCAAAACCATGTTGAGGGGGTGGTTCATAGGCATGTGGTGGTGGTTGTTGACAATTACAATAAGGATCACCACATCCATTAGATTGATATGCACTAGGATTAGAATTATACGCATAAAAAACCGGAGGTTGTGGTTGCCAATAAGGTTGATCAATCCTTTGAGGCTCCTCCCATCCTTGATTGTTCCATCCTTGATGCACATCCTCATTGTAGCTTCCATTCCCTACAACATAATTTGAGCCAAACTCATAGCCAAAGTGAGGATGAGAATTCATAATAGTAAATAAAAACAAAAGCTAACAAAAAAAGCAACAAAGTCCTAAAACTAACAAAAACTAACAAATAAGCAAAAAGCAAACATATTCACAATATTCACAATAGCCAACAATATAACACCATTGCAACTCCCCAGTAACAGCGCCATTAATTTGACACAAGGATTTATATCGGTTCGGAATTCCACAAAATAACTCCGTTGTTAGTATAGTTCAAACCAATAGTCAATCCTCAAATCAAATTAAATTTGAGTTGTCACAAGTAACAAACCCCAAATAAGAATTAACCGAAGTATTTAGACTCCGGGTCGTCTCACAAGGAATTGCAATGAAGTGTATGATTATTGGCTATGAAGGATGCAAGGGGGTTTTTAGTTGATAAGAGGGGCAACAAAATAAGTGACAAGAAAAGTAAATCAAACAAGTAACTAAAGAAAGCAAGTAATAAAGAGAGACATTCATGGCAAGTGTTGAGATCATAGGCTTTCTATCCTAGTCATGCAATGATTAATTTATCTTATTTAGTCAACTCCAACAAATAGGGAGAAAGTCAAACAAGACTAATCAATCATACCACAATAATAAACAAGAATTTATCTTATTACGTCATATAAACAAGAATTTATCTTATTACGTCATCTCCAACATTGGAAGAAGATATAGGTTATCTTCCATGAGAGAAAGTCTAACAAGACTAGCTAATCTCAATCCAAAAGTCCTAATCAACTTACTAATTAAATTAGCAAAAGATTAGCGTCAATGGAAATAATATTAGCTAACAACTCTAGATCACCAACATGAGTTGGGTTTTTATGACTCAAGATTGCCTAATTACTCTCTCCAAGCCAAGAATGCTCAAAATCTACTCTAACATCCAACCAAGCATTTTGTCAAACACTTGGAAGGCATAAAAGGGAAGCATAATAAATGACAAGAAATAGTAAAATCTATCAACTACCAATTACAAGAAAAGTAAATCAACAACTTAAATCCTCAATAAAAGAACATCAAACATTAAATTTCATTAAATGTAAACAAATTCAACATGAGCATTCAAAAACATAAAAGAGACATAAAAGTAAAATTAACAAGAGAACTAAGAAGAATAGAGTAGTAGAAACAAAAAATTGGAAAGGAAACAAGATGAAATTAAGAAATCATGCCTAGATCTAAGATGGATTAACCTAACCTAATTCTAGAGAGAAGAGGGAGCTTCTCTCTCTAGAAACTAACCTACATGATGCTATACTACCAAACAATTTCTCCCCCCTCAATCCTTGAGTTCAATAGCATCAGAAATGAGTTGAATTGGGCCCAAAATGAGCTAGAAATCGCTGGTCACAATTTCTCTTTAGTGGACCCACGTCCTCCATCGGCGCGCGCGCGTACATGGCGTGTGCGCGCCCCTATGCATCAGACAACATATGGCAAATTTTATATCATTTTGAAGCTCCGAATGTTATCTTTCCAACGCAACTGAAACTGCCTCATTTGGATATCTGTAGCTCAAGTTATGGTCGATTGAGTGCAAAGAGGTCGGGCTTGACAGCTTTGCGGTTCCTTCATTTCTTCATGAGTTTCTCCCACTTTGCATGCTTTTCTCCTCACTTCTTCCATCCAATACTTGCCTTATGAACCTGAAATTACTCAACAAACATATCAAGGCATCGAATAGAATTAAAGTGAATTAAAATCACTAATTTTAGGGCCTAAAAAGCATGTTTTCACATTTAAGCACAAATCAAGGGAGAATTACAAAACCATGCTATTTCATTGAATAAATGTGGGAAAAGGTGATAAAATTCTCCAAATTAAGCACAAGATAAACCACAAAATCGGAGTTTATCACCCAACACGTGATTTCATTAATGAAACACGTGCAACGCGTTTTATGAGGCCTTTTGGGCCATTTTGGAAGGCTTGAATGCTGATTTTGGATGCTATATGAAGGGAAATTCAACACATATGAAGTCATTATGTTGTAGTTTTAGGTTCTCATTAGGTAGAATTAGCTTAGGAAGCTTCCATAGGAGTAGGAGTAGAGTAGAATTGCATTCTTAGGGTTTCATTTCCATCTTCATGTAGCATTTTATAGAAGTTTTGATCTTGATTTTGCTCATCTTTATTGTAAGTAATCTCAATTTCTTCTTTAATTATAGCACTTTTACTTTCATTTCCTTTTAGTTCAAGTTACTTGTTCATAATTGCAATTTTGAGTTTCTTGAAGTTTTGATTGATGAATTTAATGCTTTATGCTCTCTTTATGTTTTATTGCTTGTTTATATTTGATTTTGTGAATGGTTGATTATAGTTTTCCATTTTCCCTTACAATTTTTCATGTTTTACTTTTATGCACACGAGATGTTTGTGAAAATGCCAATTATGAGTTTTGAGCAGATTTTCACACCTTGGCTTGGGATTTGAGTTCCTAGGGTACTAGAGTCATAATGTCCGACATTTAGTGGTAATTCTTGGGTAGTTAGTTGACTCTTGTTTCCATTGACGCTAGCTTTTTATCAACTAGTTTGGTGAGTTAGCTAGGACTTATGGATTAAGGTCAATTATGCTTGCTTGACTTACTCCTCGATGTAAGGGGTTAACTAGGCGAGATTGACTCATCATAATTACCATAGTTGTGGTTATGGCGATGATAGGATTCCTTGGATCCTCATTCCCAAGTCAAGGCTCTTTTATGCATATCTTAGCATTTTTACTAGTTTTAACCTCATATTCTATTTAATTGCATTAATCTCAATTTTGATCATCTCTTGGTTCTTTGACTTCTTAAGTTCTTTTAATCTTTTGTTCTTTGATTGCAAAACCCCCATTTTTTTGTCCCTTTAACAACCAAAAGAGAAACATTCTCAATTGCGTCCTAGGGAGAACGACTCGAGGTTTCATTACTCTCGGTTAATTATTGATTTGAAAATTAAACTTTGATTGAGAGGATTAATTATTGATTTGGGCTATACTAGCAATGAACCTATATATATATATACATATATTTTGATTAATCCTAGATCAACAATAGCTCTCTCATCAAGTTTTTGGCGCCGTTGCCGGGGATGCAATTGAGTGCTATCTTTTGGTTGTTGTAAATATGTTGATAGTGTAAATATCTTACTTTTTGGTTGTTTGGTTATTTTTTTGTTTATACTGAGGTGTTTATTTTTCTTGTTTGTTAATGTCCTTTGTTTTTATTTTCTACTCTCTCTATGAGCTATCACCCTTATTGCTTCGAGCTTAGTTGTGATTATTGGTGCACGAAATTGTGATCTCTGGTAATGGCTCCAAAAACTTGGTGCTCTAATCTCAATTCATAATTTGTCACAACTTCGATACAACTAACCAACAAGTGCACTGGGTCGTCCAAGTAATAAACCTTACGTGAGTAAGGGTCGATCCCATGGAGATTGTCGGTATGAAGCAAGCTATGGTCACCTTGTAAATCTCAGTCAGGCGGATAATAATTGATTATGGAGTTTTTGAAAATAATACTAATTAAACAGAAAATAGGGATAGAAACACTTATGTAATTCATTGGTGAGAATTTTAGATAAGCGTGTAGAGATGCTTTTGTTCCTCTGAATCTCTGCTTTCCCGCTGTCTTCATCCAATCAGTCTTACTCCTTTCTATGGCTGGCTTTATGCAAGGGCATCACCGTTGTCAATGGTTACATCCCCTCCTCTTGTGAAAATGGTCTAAATACTCTGTCACAGCACGGCTAATCATCTGAGGTTCCCGATCATGCTGGAATAGGATTCACCCTCCTTTTGCGTCCGTCACTACGCCCAGCAATCGCGATTTTGAAGCTCGACACAGTAATTCAATCCCTGAATCCTACTCGGAATACCACAGACAAGGTTTAGACTTTCCGGATTCTCATGAATGCCGCCATCAATCTAGCTTACACCACGAAGATTCTGATTAAGAGATCCAAGAGATACTCATTCAATCGAAGGTAGAACGGAAGTGGTTGTCAGGCACGCGTTCATAGGGAATGATGATGATTGTCACGTTTATTAAATTCAGGTTGAAGTGCGAATGAATATCTTAGAAGCGGAATAAGTTGAATTGAATAGAAAAATAGTAGTACTTTGCATTAATCTTTGAGGAACAGCAGAGCTCCACACCTTAATCTATGGAGTGTAGAAACTCTACCGTTAAAAATACATAAGTGAATAGAGGGTAGGCATGGCCGAGTGGCCAGCCTCCTATGGAGGTCTAGAGATCTACAAATTATCAAAAGATAATCCAAAGATGTTTCCAAAGATCCCCTCATACAATAGTAAAAAGTCCTATTTATAATAAACTAGCTACTAGGGTTTACAGAAGTAAGTAATTGATGCATAAATCCACTTCCGGGGCTCACTTGGTGTGTGCTTGGGCTGAGCTTGAAGTCTACACGTGGAGAGGTCATTCTTGGAGTTGAACGCCAGCTTTTGTGCCATTTTGGGCGTTGAACTCCACTTTGCAACTTGTTTCTGGCGCTGGACGCCAGAATTGGGCAGAGAGCTGGCGTTGAACGCCAGTTTGCGTCATCTAAACCTGGGTAAAGTATGAACTATTATATATTGTTGGAAAGCCCTGGATGTCGAATTTCCAACGCAATTGGAAGCGCGCCATTTTGAGTTCTGTAGCTCCAGAAAATCCATTTTTAGTGCAGGGAGGTCAGAATCCAACAGCATCAGCAGTCCTTCTTCAACCGCTGAATCTGATTTTTGCTCAAGTCCCTCAATTTCAGCCAGAAAATACCTGAAATCACAGAAAAACACACAAACTCATAGTAAAGTCCAGAAATGTGAATTTAACATAAAAACTAATGAAAATATCCCTAAAAATAACTAGATTCTACTAAAAACATACTAAAAACAATGCCAAAAAGCGTATAAATTATCCGCTCATCACAACACTAAACTTAAATTGTTTCTTGTCCCCAAGCAACTGAAAATCAAATAGTATAAAAAGAAGAGAATATACTATAAATTCCAAACTATCAATGAAACATAGCTCCAATCAGATGAGCGGGACTTGTAGCTTTTTGCCTCTTGAATAGTTTTGGCATCTCACTTTATCCATTGAGGTTCAGAATGATTGGCATCTATAGGAAATCAGAGTTCAGATAGTGTTATTGATTCTCCTAGTTCAGTATGATGATTCTTGAACACAGCTATTTTATGAGTCTTGGCCGTGGCCCTAAGCACTTTGTTTTCCAGTATTACCACCGGATACATAAATGCCACAGACACATAATTGGGTGAACCTTTTCAGATTGTGACTCAGCTTTGCTAAAGTCCCCAATTAGAGGTGTCCAGGGTTCTTAAGCACACTCTTCTTTTGCTTTGGACCTTGACTTTAACCGCTCATTCTCAAGTTTTCACTTGACACCTTCACGCCACAAGCACATGGTTAGGGACAGCTTGGTTTAGCCGCTTAGACCAGGATTTTATTCCTTTAGGCCCTCCTATCCACTGATGCTCAAAGCCTTGGGATCCTTTTTATTTGCCCTTGCCTTTTGGTTTTAAGGGTTATTGGCTTTTTGCTCTTGCCTCTTGGTTTTAAGAGCTTTTGGCTTTTTCTGCTTGCTTTTTCTTTCTCTTTTTTTTCGCCTATTTTTTTTTCTGCAAGCTTTGTTCTTTGCTGCTTTTTCTTGCTTCAAGAATCATTTTTATGATTTTTCAGATTATCAAACAACATGTCTCCTTGTCATCATTCTTTCAAGATCCAATATATTTAACATTCTTAAACAACAACTTCAGAAGACATATGCACTGTTCAAGCATTCATTTAGAAAACAAGAAGCATTGTCACCACATCAATATAATTAAACTAAGTTCAAGGATAAATTCAAAACTCATGTACTTCTTGTTCTTTTGAATTAAAACATTTTTCATTTAAGAGAGGTGATGGATTCATAGGACATTCATAACTTTAAGACATAGTTTCTAACTACTAATGATCATGTAATAAGACACAAACATAGATAAGCACTTAACATAGAGAAAATGAAAAACAGAGAATTTAAGAACAAGGAATGAGTCCACCTTAGTGATGGTGGCGTTTCCTTCTTGAGGAACCAATGATGTCCTTGAGCTCTTCTATGTCTCTTCCTTGTCTTTGTTGCTCCTCCCTCATTGCTTTTTGATCTTCTCTTATTTCATGAAGGATGATGGAGTGCTCTTGATGTTCCACCCTTAGTTGTCCCATGTTGGAACTTAATTCTCCGAGGGAGGTGTTGATTTGCTCCCAATAGTTTTGTGGAGGAAAATGCATTTGAGGCATCTCCGGGATCTCATGGTGATGAGCTTCCTGCGCCTCTTGAGCTCCATGAATGGGCTCTCTTGCTTGCTCCATCTTTTTCTTAGTGATGGGCTTCTCTTCCTCAATGTGAATGTCTCCTTCTATGAAAGCTCCTGCTGAGTAACATAGATGGCAAATAAGATGAGGAAAAGCTAGCCTTGCCATGGGGGAGGACTTTTCGGCTATTTTGTAGAGTTCAAGGGAGATGACTTCATGAACTTCTACTTCCTCTCCAATCATGATGCTATAAATCATGATGGCCCGATCCACAGTAACTTCAGATCGGTTGCTAGTGGGGATGATGGAGCATTGGATGAACTCCAACCATCCTCTAGCCACAGGCTTGAGGTCCAGTCTTCTTAATTGAACCGGCTTGCCTTTGGAGTCAATCTTCCATTGAGCTCCTTCCACACATATGTCCATGAGGACTTGGTCCAACCTTTGATTAAAGTTGACCCTTCTAGTGTAGGGGCGTTCATCTCCTTGCATCATAGGCAAGTTAAACGCCAACCTCACATTCTCCGGGCTAAAATCTAAGTATTTCCCCCGAACCATTGTAACATAATTCTTTGGATTCGGGTTCTTACTTTGATCATGGTTCCTAGTGATCTATGCATTGGCATAGAACTCTTGAACCATTAGGATGCCGACTTGTTGGATGGGGTTTGTTAGGACTTCCCAACCTCTTCTTTGGATTTCATGTCGGATCTCCGGATACTCATTTCTTTTGAGCTTGAAAGGGACCTCGGGGATCACCTTCTTCTTGGCCACAACATCATAGAAGTGGTCTTGATGAGTTTTGGAGATGAATCCTTCCATCTCCTATGACTCGGAGGTGGAAGCTTTTGTCTTCCCTTTCCCTTTTCTAGAGGATTCTCCGGTCTTTGGTGCCATCAATGGTAATGAAAAAATAAAAAGCTTATGCTTTTACCACACCAAACTTAGAATTTTGCTCGTCCTCGAGCAAGAGAAGAAAGAATAGATGAAGAAGAAGAAGAAAATATGGAGAGGAGGGGGAGGTGTGTTTCGGCCAAGAAGAGAAAAGAGGGTTGTGTTGTGTGAAAATGAGGAAGAATGGAGGGCTATATAGAGGGAAGGGAGGGGGGGTAAGTTTCGGCCATTTAGGGTGGGGTTGGGTGGGAAATTGATTTTGAATTTTGAAGGTAGGTGGAGTTTATGAGGTAGTTTATGGGGAAGAGTGGATGGATGTGAGTGGTGAAGTGGTGATAGGGAAGAGAGATTGAGGTGATTGGTGAAGAGTTCTGGGGAAGAGTGTTTATGGGATTGTGTGAAAGAGGGGTGCGAAGAAGTGAGTGGAGGTAGGTGGGGATCCTGTGGGATCCACAGATCCTGAGGTGTTCAAGGATTTACAACCTTGCACCAAATTGGGCATGCAAAATGCCCTTGCACACAACTCTGGGAATTCAGCGCCAGATTGGTGCTTGTTCTGGGCGTTGAACGCCCATTTGTGGCCCATTTCTGGCGTTGAACGCCAGAACCATGCTTGTTCTAGGCGTTCAGCGCCAGCTCTTCTCCAGGGTGCATTTCTGGCGTTCAAACGCCCAGATGCTGCCCATTTCTGGCGTTCAGCGCCAGAACCATGCTCTGTTCTGGCGTTGAACGCCCAAAACATGCTTCTTACTGGCGTTTAAACGCCAGTAAGGTCTTCCTCCAGGGTTGGATTTTTCTTCTGGTGTTTTTGATTCCATTTTTAATTTTTATATTTATTTTGTGACTCCACATGATCATGAACCTAATAAAACATGAAAAAAAACAAGAAAAATAAAATTAGATAAATAAAAATTGGGTTGCCTCCCAACAAGCGCTTCTTTAATGTCAGTAGCTTGACAGTGGGCTCTCATGGAGCCTCACAGATGTTCAGAGCATTGTTGAGACTTCCCAACACCAAACTTAGAGTTTGGATATGGGAGTTCAACACCAAACTTAGAGTTTGGTTGTGGCCTCCCAACACCAAACTTAGAGTTTGACTGTGGGGCTCTGGTTGACTTTGTTTTGAGAGAAGTTTTTTATGCTTCCTCTCCATGGATGCAGAGAGAGATCCTTGAGTTGTAAACACAAGGTTGTCCTCATTTATGTGAAGGATCAATTCTCCTCTGTCCACATCAATCACAGCTCTTGCTGTGGCTAGGAAAGGTCTTCCTAGGATGATGGATTCATCCTCATCCTTCCCAGTATCTAGGACTATGAAATTAGCAGGGATGTAAAGGCCTTCAACCTTTACTAACACGTCCTCTACTTGTCCATAAGCCTGTTTTCTTGAATTGTCTGCCATCTCTAATGAGATTTTAGTGGCTTGCACCCCAAAGATTCCCAGTTTCTCTATTATAGAGAGGGGCATGAGGTTTATCCCTGAACCAGGGTCACACAGAGCCTTTTCAAAGATCATGTTGCCTATGGTACAAGGTATTACGAACTTTCCAGGATCCTGTTTCTTCTGAGGCAATCTCAGTTGATCCAGATCACTTAGTTCATTGGTGAACAAGGGAGGTTCATCTTCCCAAGTTTTAATGCCAAATAATTTGGCATTCAGCTTCATGATTGCACCAAGGTACTTGGTAACATGCTCTTCAGTAACATCCTCATTCTCTTCAGAAGAGGAATACTCATCAGAGCTCATGAATGACATAAGGAGGTTTAGTGGAATCTCTATGGTCTCTAGATGAGTCTCAGATTCCTTTAGTTCCTCAGAGGGAAACTCCTTATTGATTACTGGACGTCCCAGGAGGTCTTCCTCCTTGGGATTCACGTCCTCTCCTTCCCTTACAGGTTCAGCCATGGTGGTTATGTCAATGGCCTTGCACTCTCCTTTTGGATTTTCTTCTGTATTGCTTGGGAGAGTACTAGGAGGGATTTCAGTGATCCTTTTACTCAGCTGGCCCACTTGTGCTTCCAAATTTCTAATGGAAGACCTTGTTTCATTCATGAAACTTACAGTGGCCTTAGATAGATCAGAGACTAAGTTTGCTAAATTAGAGGTATTTTGTTCAGAGTTCTCTGTCTGTTGCTGAGTGGATGATGGAAAAGGCTTGCTATTGCTAAACCTATTTCTTCCACCATTATTAAAGCCTTGTTGAGGCTTTTATTGATCCTTCCATGAGAGATTTGGATGATTTCTCCATGATGGATTATAGGTGTTTCCATAAGGTTCACCTAAGTAATTCACCTCTGCTATTGCAGGGTTCTCAGGATCATAAGCTTCTTCTTCAGAAGACGCCTTTTGAGTACTGTTGGATACAGCTTGCATTCCATTCAGACTCTGAGAAATCATATTGACTTGCTGAGTCAATATTTTGTTCTGAGCCAATATGGCATTCAGAGTATCAATTTTAAGAACTCCCTTCTTCATAAGCGTCCCATTACTCACAGGATTCCTCTCAGAAGTGTACATGAACTGGTTATTAGCAACCATGTCAATGAGTTCTTGAGCTTCTGCAGGCGTTTTCTTTAGGTGAATGGATCCACCTGCAGAAGTATCCAATGACATCTTTGATAGCTCAGATAAACCATCATAGAATATATCCAGGATGGTCCATTCTGAAAGCATGTCAGAAGGACACTTTTTGGTCAGCTGCTTGTATCTTTCCCAAGCTTCATAGAGGGATTCACCTTCCTTCTGTCTGAAGGTCTAAACATCCACTCTAAGCTTGCTCAGCTTTTGAGGAGGAAATAACTTGGCTAAGAAAGCCGTGACTAGCTTATCCCAAGAGTTCAGACTGTCTTTGGGTTGAGAGTCCAACCACACTCTAGCTCTGTCTCTTACAGCAAAAGGGAAAAGCATGAGCCTGTAGACTTTAGGATCTACTCCATTAGTCTTAACAGTATCACATATCTGCAAGAATTCAGTTAAGAACTGAAAAGGATCTTCAAATGGAAGTCCATGAAACTTGCAGTTCTGCTGTATCAGAGAAACTAATTAAGGTTTCAGCTCAAAGTTGTTTGCTCCAATGGCAGGAATAGAGATCCTTCTTCCATGTAATTAGGTGCAGTAAAGTCACCAAGCATCCTCATTGCATTATTATTATTTTCGGCTGCCATCTCCTCTTTTTGTTCGAAAATTCCTGACAGGTGCTCGCTGGATAGTTATAATTTAGCTTCTCTTAGTTTCTTCTTCAGAGTCCTTTCAGGTTCTGGATCTGCTTCAACAAGAATATTCTTGTCCTTGCTCCTGCTCATATGAAAAAGAGGGAACAGAAAAATAATAATAATAGGGATCCTGTTTACCACAGTATAGAGGTCCCTGTGTGAGTAGATGAATAAATAAATAGAAGGAGATGAGAGAGAAAGAGAATTTTCGAAAATAATTTTTGAAAAAGAGTTAGTGATTTTCGAAAATAGTTTTTTGAAAAAGGTTAGTAATTTTCGAAAATTAAAATAAAAAATGAAACTAATTAGTTAATAAAAAAAAGAAATTTTGAAAAAAAGGTGGAGATATTTTCGAAAATTAGAGAGAGAGAGTTAGTTAGGTAGTTTTGAAAAAGATAAGAAACCAACAAAAAGTTAGTTAGTTAGTTGAAACAATTTTGAAAATCAATTTTGAAAAGATAAGAAGATAGGAAGTTAGAAAAGATATTTTAAAATCAAATTTTTGAAAAAGATAAGATAAGAAGATATTTTTGAAAAGATATGATTGAAATTAGTTTTTGAAAAAGATTTGATTTTTAAAATCACAATTAATGACTTGATTCACAAGAAATCACAAGATATGATTCTAGAACTCAAAGTTTGAATCTTTCTTAACAAGCAAGTAACAAACTTGAAATTTTTTAATCAAAACATTAATTGTTATTGTTATTTTCGAAAATTTGATATAAAAATAAGAAAAATATTTTTGAAAAATATTTTTAGAATTTTCGAAAATAAATAAGAAAAATGAGAAAGATTTGATTTTTGAAAAAGATTTTGAAAAAGATAAGATTTTTAAATTGAAAATTTAATTTGACTCATAAGAAATAACTAGATTTTAAAAATTTTTGAAAGAGTCAACTCAAATTTTCGAATTTATGAGAGAAAAAAGGGAAAGATAATTTTTTTGATTTTTTGAATTTTTTATGATGAGAGAGGGAAACATGAAAAATGATGCAATGCATGAGAATTTTGGATCAAGGTATGTGATGAATGCAAGAACACTATGAATGTCAAGATGAACACCAAGAACACTTTGAATGTCAAGATGAACATCAAGAACATATTTTTGAAAAATTTTTAATGCAAAGAAAACATGCAAGACACCAAACTTAGAAATCTTTAATGCCTAGACACTAAGAATTCAAGAATGCATATGAAAAACACCATACAACACAAAACAATATAATATGAAGATCAATCAAGAAGGTTTATCAAGAACAACTTGAAGATCATGATGAATGCAATGCATGAATGCAATTTTCGAAAAATGCAAGATGAATATGCAATTGACACCAGACTTTCAACTTGACTCAAGACTCAAACAAGAACACAAAAAATATTTTTTGATTTTTATGATTTTATGATTTTTTTGTATTTTCTTTTAATTTTTTCGAAAATCATTTTGAAAAAGAAAAATAAGGATTCCCAAAATTTTTAATATGAATTCCAGGAATCTTATGCTCTTTTGTCTAAAGCTCCAATCAAAGGGTCAGGCATGGCTTAATAGCCAGCCAAGCTTTAGTATGTAACTCAGACATGACATGCCTGACATTCCCTACAGCCAGCCAGGCTTCAACATGTTTCATGAAACACTAGAATTCATTCTTAAAAATTCTGAAGAAAAAATATATTTTTTGAAAACATTTTTATTTAAATTTTTTTTTTCGAAAACAAAGGAGAAATTTTTGAAAGATTTTTGAAAAATTTTTGAAAAATAAACAAAAAGAAAATTACCTAATCTGAGCAACAAGATGAACCGTCAGTTGTCCAAACTCGAACAATCTCCGGCAACGGCGCCAAAAACTTGGTGCACGAAATTGTGATCTCTGGTAATGGCTCCAAAAACTTGGTGCTCTAATCTCAATTCATAATTTGTCACAACTTCGATACAACTAACCAGCAAGTGCACTGGGTCGTCCAAGTAATAAACCTTATGTGAGTAAGGGTCGATCCCATGGAGATTGTCGGTATGAAGCAAGCTATGGTCACCTTGTAAATCTCAGTCAGGCGGATAATAATTGATTATGGAGTTTTCGAAAATAATACTAATTAAATAGAAAATAGGGATAGAAACACTTATGTAATTCATTGGTGAGAATTTCAGATAAGCGTGTAGAGATGCTTTCGTTCCTCTGAATCTCTGCTTTCCCGCTGTCTTCATCCAATCAGTCTTACTCCTTTCTATGGCTGGCTTTATGCAATCATCACCGTTGTCAATGGTTACATCCCCTCCTCTTGTGAAAATGGTCCAAATGCTCTGTCACAGCACGGCTAATCATCTGAGGTTCCCGATCATGTTGGAATAGGATTCACCCTCCTTTTGCGTCTGTCACTACGCCCAGCAATCGCGAGTTTGAAGCTCGTCACAGTCATTCAATCCCTGAATCCTACTCGGAATACCACAGACAAGGTTTAGACTTTCCGGATTCTCATGAATTCCGCCATCAATCTAGCTTACACCACGAAGATTCTAATTAAGAGATCCAAGAGATACTCATTCAATCGAAGGTAGAACGGAAGTGGTTGTCAGGCACGCATTCATAGGGAATGATGATGATTGTCACATTCATCACATTCAGGTTGAAGTGCGAATGAATATCTTAGAAGCGGAATAAGTTGAATTGAATAGAAAAACAGTAGTACTTTGCATTAATCTTTGAGGAACAGCAGAGCTCCACACATTAATCTATGGAGTGTAGAAACTCTACCGTTAAAAATATATAAGTGAATAGAGGGTAGGCATGGCCGAGTGGCCAGTCTCCCATGGAGGTCTAGAGATCTACAAATGATCAAAATATAATCCAAAGATGTTTCCAAAGATCCCCTCATATAATAGTAAAAAGTCCTATTTATAATAAACTAGCTACTAGGGTTTACAGAAGTAAGTAATTGATGCATAAATCTACTTCCGGGGCTCACTTGGTGTGTGCTTGGGCTGAGCTTGAAGTCTACACGTGGAGAGGTCATTCTTGGAGTTGAATGCCAGCTTTTGTGCCATTTTGGGCGTTGAACTCCACTTTGCAACTTGTTTCTGGTGCTGGACGCCAGAATTGGGCAGAGAGCTGGCGTTGAACGCCAGTTTGCATCGTCTAAACTTGGGCAAAGTATGGACTATTATATATTTCTGGAAAGCCCTGGATGTCTAATTTCCAACGCAATTGGAAGCGCGCCATTTTGAGTTTTGTAGCTCCAGCAAATCCATTTTGAGTGCAGGGAGGTCAGAATTCAACAGCATCAGCAGTCCTTCTTCAACCTCTGAATCTGATTTTTGCTCAAGTCCCTCAATTTCAGCCAGAAAATATCTGAAATCACAGAAAAACACACAAACTCATAGTAAAGTCCAGAAATGTGAATTTAACATAAAAACTAATGAAAACATCCCTAAAAGTAACTAGATTCTACTAAAAACATACTAAAAACAATGCCAAAAAACGTATAAATTATCCGCTCATCAATTATATAGTAGGGTATAATGAATTCAAGTTTGGATTGTATCAAGGGGTGGGAGAAGAGATCGATGGAGGAGCAATCTTCCCTATACTACAACGAGTCAAATCCTTCCCCAAACTCTCCACTATATGAATATCAAACCCAAGGATATGAAAGATACCCCCTACACAACACCCAACCACCAAACCTTCAAGTACCCCACCATACACCCTCATGGAATCCCAATGTCTATACACCTTGCTACCAACCATATGAACCATCACCCCCTTATACACCACCTCAATATCCCCACCTACATGACACATCTTCCAATTACACAACCTTTCTTCCAACCTTTGAACCTTCTCTTCCACCAAAATGTGACGTTTTCCAACCCTTTCCCCAGAACAACAAGACCTTCAAGCATTCTTTCAAGAGCAAGAAGTGTTCCGAAGGAAGCTAATACACAAAAACTGTCTCTCAACAATTTTCTTCCGGCAAGTGCACCGGATTGTCGTAAAGTAAAAACTCACAAAAGAGTGAGGTCGAATCCCACAGGAATTGGTAGATCCATCAATTATAATTGGTGAATTATACTAGTTGAGCAAAATCAAATTGAAATTGGGATTGCTGAATGTAAAATGGTGGGAAACTTAAATTGCAAGAAATTAAAGGAACAGAAAATTAAATTGCAGGAAATTAAAATGATAGAATCTTAAATTGCTGGAAATTAAATGGGATCGGGGAATTAAGCATGAAATTAAAGAGCAGAAAGTAAACAGAATGGGGAGATCAGAGATGGGGGTTCATTGGGTTTCAGGAGATATTGAATTCTCCGGATCAAATCATTTTCACCTCTTCCTCAATCAATGCATTCATTGACATTGCTTGGCAATCTTAGATGATTGGATCCCAATGTCTTGGCTCACTAATCTCTCTAAGCATGAACAATTGCCCAATGTCTTGATTTAATTGCTCATGGAAAGAGTTGAAGTTCGATCATTGACTATACCACACAAATTCATAGATCAAAGTGTTGGTAGGATTACATGTCACTATATCCATCCAAACCCCAATCTAATCCAATGTGAGAAAGAAATTCTAGCATGAATTCTTCATTCCTCTCTCAAGGCTCCGAAGAATTCCAATTATGGATAGCTTCTCTCTCAAGACAACTATCCAATTGAATTAAGACCGAAAGCTTTCTAACAAAAATCAAGAGAAAAGAAGAAGAAGAAGATGAAAACTACTATTGATCCGTTGAATTACAATAGAGCTCCCTAACCCAATGAAGGGGGTTTAGTTGTTCATAGCTCTCAAAATGAAAATTGGAATTGTAAAATACATCCTGAAATTCAAAGTGCAGTAAGTGAAAACTAAAAAAATGGAAAAAATATGTAAAAGTCCTTCTAACTTAAATTCTAAGCTATTTATACACTTTCTTCTATTGATCTTCAAGCCTTGAATTGGGCTTTTGGCCTTGATGGAATTGGGTTGAAGATGGCTCCAATTGGTTTCCCTGGATGTTGAGAAGAGATTCTGTGTAAAATTTGAATCCTGATGCTTCAGGTTTGAGTCAACGTTTGAGGGCCAACGTTGACTCAAACGCCATTTAAAACAAACCAGCAAAAACCAGAAAGCTTGCTGTCATTGGCCTTTGAATCAACGTTGGAGGGGCAACGTCAACTAACCCACGCGTACGCGTGCCTTGCGCTTCCGCGCACAATGGTAAAAAATGTTCATCCACGCATACGCTTGCTTCACGCCTGTGCGTGGATGCTAGATTTTCATTTTATAGCTTCAGGGAACGTTGGCCTCAGTGTTGGACCTCAAACGTTCCCTCCAACGTTGGCGTTTTCACGCGTACGCGTACTCCACGCTCACGCGTGCATTGGCATTTTTTTCCATCCACGCGTACGCGTGCTGTATGCTTAAACGTGTATCGCCCTTTTTTCTCTATCCACGCGTACGCGTCATTGACGCGTGTGCGTCGATTGAAAATTTTCAAATCTGGATTCTGGGCTATGCATCACGGACATTGGAGGCCAGCGTTTGAGGTAACGTTGGACCTCCAACATTCGATTTTGATGCGTATGCGTGGCCCACGCGTATGCGTGGATGGTCAATTTTTGCCATTCCACGCGTGCGTGTGACGCACGCTTGCGCGCAGATATCAAATTTTGCGTTTTCACGCGTTCACGTCATAGACGCGTGCGCGTCAATAAAAAAAACTTTCAGCCCCAGAATTGATCATTTTCCCACAATGTTGGGGTTAACGTTGGACCCCCAACGCCACCTCCAACGTGAGCATCAGCCATGTTTACAAAGATGTGCTCTGTTTCTTTCTCAACGTTTGAGGCAACGTTGGTGGTCCAACTTGGCCACCAACGTTGCTTCCTCTTCATCCTTTCCATGGTTCTTCTTCAACCTTCCTCCATGCCTTCCTTCACCTATCATCAACCAATGAATGCATCAAAACCTTGCTAAAATCATGAGAATTCTTATCATTCTTAGCATTCAAGTAATCATAGCATAAATCATCATGAGGTTGCATCAAAGTACTCATGGTTGAATGAATATAGGCATACATGAATTTCTACCCAATTTGCTTACTTATACCTCAAGAAAGTGCATAAAACCTATCAAAAAACAAAGAAAAAGGCTAGTGAAACTAGCCTAAGATGCCCTGGTATCACAACACTAAACTTAAATCTTGCTTGTCCCTAAGCAAGTACTAAATTATTATGAAGAAAGAATGAAACAGAAGGGAGTATTCATATCAGCAAAGCATTATTTCTTAGTTGATGGGGTTTTATGCAGAAAATGCAGTAGCTAACTTCTTATTGATCTTTAAGCATAGAATGTCTCCTTCAAACATCAATTAACACACTACTATGACCTCTTATTATTTACTTATCCTTGGTAATTGCTTTTCTTCATTTTCTTTTCCTGTAAGCTTTAGCTCAGTGTCACGTGTTATAGCAGTTTCTTAGCTTATATGTACTTAACACATTATTCACTACAGACACTTGGCTCACAATTCTTCTTAGAACGTTGATGCCCAGCACCTCTTTGGGTTACTAAATATTTTGTAACTAGGTTGCTCTTGATAATAGACTTTCGGTTGATAATCCCAGGTTTGTTAACCCAAGTTACCAAGTGTTAAAGCACTCCATAGAACCTAATCATCCAAGCAGATCCTAGTACAAAGACACCACAGGCATATGTCCTAAGGTCCAAGCTATTGGTGTTGGTGCACGAAATTGTGATTACACTTTTCACAACTCCGTACAACTAACCAGCAAGTGCACTGAGTCGTCCAAGTAATACCTTACGTGAGTAAGGGTCGATCCCACGGAGATTGTCGGCTTGAAGCAAGCTATGGTTATCTTGTAAATCTTAGTCAGGAGATTAATGATAAAAATGATTTTGTTTATGAAAAGTAAATAACATGAAATAAATGGTACTTGTGATTCAGTAATGAGGAACAGGTTGAGGTTCCGGAGATGCTCTGTCGTCTGAATCTCTGCTTTCCTACTGTCTTCTTCTCCAAACATGCATGACTTCCTTCAATGGCAAGCTATATGTTGGTGGATCACCGTTGTCAACGGCTACCATCCGTCCTCTCGGATGAAAAATACCAGGCACGATTTCTGTACGGGTAATCAATTGTCGGATCTCTCGTCTCGGATGAAAAATACCAGGTACAGCTACCGCACGGCTAATCATCTGTCGGTTCTCACTTGTGTCGGAATAGGATCTCTCTACCCTTTTGCACACTGTCACTGTGCCCAACATTTGTGAGTTTGAAGCTCGTCACAGTCATCCCGTTCCAGATCCTACTCGAAATACCACAGACAAGGTTTAGGCTTTTCAGATCTCAGGAATGCTGCCAATTGGTTCTAGCCTCTACCACGAAGGTTCTAATCCCACGGACTCGGTCCATGGATTAGAGACCCAAGAGATACGTACTCAAGCTGTCGCCCAATGACTACGTTGAGCTCAGGTAGAACGGGAGTGGTTGTCAAGAACGCATTCATAAGTTTGAGAATGATGCTGAGTGTCACGGATCATCATATTCTCTATATTGAAGTATGAGTGAGTATCTTAGAACAGAATGAAGCGTGATTAAATAGAAAACAATAGTAATTGCATTAATACATTAGACACAGCAGAGCTCCTCATCCCCACCTATGGTGTTTAGAGACTCATGCCGTAGAAGATACAATATGAGATGTAAAATGTCATGAGTTACAAAATGAATCTCTAAAATTAGTTTTTATACTAAACTAGTAACTTACGTTTACAGAAAATGAGTAACTAAGTGCAGATAGTACAGAAAAAGGGTGAGTGTTTGGGTGTTTGGGCTGATCTTTGAAGCTTTCATGTAAATACGCCATTCTTGGAGTTAAACGCCAGCTTGGGTGCCAGTTTGGGCGTTTAACTCCATTTCTGGTGCCAGTTCTGGTGTTTTACGCCAGAAAAAGGGTCTCTGGCTGGCGTTGAATGCCAGTTTGGGCCATCAAATCTTGGACAAAGTATGTATTATTATATATTTCTGGAAAGCCCAAGATGTCTACTTTCCAACGCAATTGAGAGCATGCCAATTGGGCTTCTGTAGCTCTAAAAACTCCACTTCGAGTGCAGGAGGGTCAGAATCCAACAACATCTGCAGTCCTTTCTCAGCCTCTGAATTAGATTTTTGCTCAGGTCCCTCAATTTCAGTCAGAAAATACCTAAAATTACAGAAAAACACACAAACTCATAGTAAAGTCCATAAATGTGATTTTTGCATAAAAACTAATAAAAATATAATAAAAGGTAACTAGAACATACTAAAAACTATGTAAAAACAATGCCAAAAAGGGTATAAATTATCAGCTCATCACAACACCAAACTTAAATTGTTGCTTGTTCCCAAGTAACTAAAATCAAAATAGGCTAAAAAGAAGAGAAAACACAATAAATTTCAAAATATCAATGAAGCTTAGTTCCAATTAGATGAGCGGGACTAGTAGCTTTTTGCTTCTGAACAGTTTTGGCATCTCACTTTATCCTTTAAAGTTCAGAATGATTGGCATCCATAGGAACTCAGAATTCAGATAGTGTTATTGATTCTCCTAGTTCAGTATGTTGATTCTTGAACACAACTACTTTATGGGTCTTGGCCGTGACCCTAAGCATTTTGTTTTCCAGTATTACCACCGGATACATAAATGCCACAGACACATAACTGGGTGAACTTTTTCAGATTGTGACTTAGCTTTGCTAGAGTCCCCAGTTAGAGGTGCCCAGAGTTCTTAAGCACGCTCTTTTTTCTTTGGACCACGACTTTAACTGCTCAGTCTCAAGCTTTTCACTTGACACCTTCACGCCACAAGCACATGGTTAGGGACAGCTTGTTATAGCCGCTTAGGCCAGGACTTTATTCCCTTGGGCCCTCATATCCATTAATGCTCAAAGCCTTGGATCCTTTTTACCCTTGCCTTTTAGTTTAAAGGGTTACGTTATTGGCTTTTTCTGCTTGCTTTTTCTTTTTCTTAATTTTTTGCCCTTTTTGTTTTTTGTTTTTTATTTTTTTCGCAAGCTTTGTGTTTTTCACTGCTTTTTCTTGCTTCAAGAATTTTCAGATTATCAATAACATTTCTCTTTTTTCATTATTCTTTCAAGAGCCAACAATTTTAACATTCATAAACTTCACTATAAAAAATATGCACTGTTCAAGCATTCATTCAGAAAACTAAAAGTATTGCCACCATATAAAAATAATTAAACTATTTTCAAGATAGAATTCAAAATTTATGTACTTATTTTTCTTTTTCAGAAAACATTTTTCATTTAAGAAAGGTGAAAGATTCATGGAACATTCATAGCTTTAAGACATAGACACTAAACACTAATGATCATGTAATGAAGACACAAATATAGTCAAAACATAGCATAAAAACCGAAAACAGAAAAGAAAATAAACAAGGAGATTAAGGAATGGGTCCACCTTAGTGATGGTGGCTTATTCTTCCTCTTGAAGAACCAATGGAGTTCTTGAGCTCCTCTATGTCTCTTCCTTGTCTTTGTTGCTCCTCTTCCTAGAGGTTTTTCCGGCCTTAGGTGCCATTAATGGTTATGGAAAGTAAAAAGCTGAGCTTTTCCACACCAAACTTAAAAGCTTTGCTCGTCCTCGAGCAAAATAAGATAGAAGGGAGTAGAAGAAGAATGATGCAATTAATTATGAAAACTTATTACTGTATACAAGAAAAATTAAAAAGAGTTGAAAAAGAATTTGAAAAGATATGTAAGTTTTAAAAACGTTTTGGAAGAAATTGAAAAGAATTGAAAAAGAATTGGAAAGATTATTAATTTTTGAAAATAGAAATTGAAAGATGAACGTTTAAAATATGTTTGATGCAAAAAATTATGAATTAAAACATGAAAAATTGAAAAAAAATTGAATTGGAAACAAAATTACCGCCCTTGTGTTATCCTGGCGTTAAATGCCCAAAATGCTATCCATTCTGGCATTTAACGCCCACTTGACTGCCTCTTTGGGCGTTAACACCCAGCCAGATACCCTGGCTGGCGTTAAATGCCAGGAATCCTTCTTTACTGGGCATTTTCTTGAATTTTCAGAATGCTACCATTTCTGGCGTTAAGCGCCCAAAATGTTGCCCATTCTGGCATTTAACGCCCAGAATGCTACCAGCATGGGCGTTTAAACGCCCATTCTGCTATCCTTATTGGCATTTAAACGCCAGTAAGCCTATCCTCTAGGGTGTGCTGTTTTTGCTGCTGTTTTGATTCCGCTTTAATTCTGCAGCTGCTTTTGTGACTCCACATGATCATTAACCTAAAAAAAACATAAACTAACAATGGAAAATGAAATGAAAAAGTAATTAACATAGATAAATAAGATTGGGTTGCCTCCCAATAAGCGTTTCTTTACTGTTGATACGTAAAAAATTAATTTCACGTAATTACCAGCAAGTATACCAAGTCGTATCAAGTAATAAAACTCACTAAGAGTGAGGTCGATCCCACGGAGTTTGGTAGATTAAGCAACTTTAGTTAAATAGTAGATTTAGTCAAGCAAACATGGTTTTGATTTCATGAGATTTGTGATTTTTGAACATAATTGCAAAAATTAAATGACAAGGAATCTAAAGAATTGCAAGGAAGAAAGAAAATAAAAATAAATGACTGAAACTTAAAGTGCAAGAAACTTAAAAGACATCAAAAGTAAATTGCAAGAAAGTAGAGTGCTGAATTGTAGAGAGCGGGGAAGTAAATTGCAAACAATTGAAACTGAATCTAAATAGCAGGAAAGTTAAAGTGCTTGAATGTAAAAGGGAATTGGGTAATGGGCATTCAAAATAACTAAAGAGGAAAAGAAGTGAGAATTAATGATGGAAAAGATCATTAGGGATCGGAGATGCAAATTCTCATGAATTGATGTTGATCAATTTCTTCTCAATCATGGGTATAGATCCATGGTAAATTGTGGGTAATTGAGTCCCAATCTCTTGGTAACTCAATTTCTCTCAACACAACCAATTGTCACTCTCGTGATCTAATTGTTCATGAGAAGAGATGAAGTTCAATTTCTAATCCAAACCACACAACTTCCAGAATCTCAACTAAGGGAGGTTACATCTCACATACCAACCAAAGTGTATTGATTAAGGAAATCATGAAAGGATGAACTCTAAACTGAATTATGTGACTCATTTCTCAAACTCACCACATAATTCATATAGATTAATCCCTCTCTCGATGGTGATTGAATCTGTGAAGAACAAGAGTTTCCTCTTAGATGAACCACTTGAATTGAGAAGGAAAAGAAAAGTTATCAATCCATTCAAATGAGCAGAGCTCCTCCCCCTAATGAAAATGGGGTTTAGTGAATCATAGCTCCAATTTCAACAACAATTGCAAAGATGAAAATTAAACTAAGTATAGAGAAGAATGAAGAAGAAGAAGAAGAAGTTCTTAATACTGAATTTCAAAGTTGCCAAAAGAAAACAAAATAGAATATGGTTGAGAAGCAGTGAAAATAAAAAAAAACTCTAAGTGTAAAAGTAAAAGTCTAAGAGTAAAAATTGCTAAAAAATAAAAGTCTAAAAAGTCTCTTCAAAGTACCAAACTCTTCTCTATTTATACTAATCCTAAAAATCCTTCAGAGATCTTTAATTTGGGCTAGCAATGTGGGCTTTCTCTTTGTTGAATTCCTGGCTCAATGGAAGAAGTGTTGCTAAACATGGAAGGAGGAGTTCATTCATAATGCTTCTGGCCCAATGGCTTGGTGTTTTTGCCAATAATGCTAGCCTTAATGCACGTTGGCAACGTGCATGGTGTTTTCCTGGGAGTGGGCTTTGATACTTGGGCGTTGTTAGCCCAAGTTGTTGCTAACAACTTGCTTTTCTTCTTCTTGACTCTACTTTCATGCTTAATGTTGCCCAGAATTTGATTATCAATCCTCTACTTCCATATAAACTATCATACATCATTAGAAAGCTCAGAGTGTCTTCTTTCTAATGCACTTGGAATCATCTCAATTGGATTTTTCTAGCTCAAGTTATGCTTCCTCAAAGAAGGTAAGGTCAGGCTGCCAAGTTTGTTGAAATTGTTGCTGAACACGCCCCTCTCTTCCCAAGTTGGCAACGTGCCAAGCCTCCCAAGGCTGATTCATGGGGCTGGCGTTGTTGCTGAACACGCCCCCTCATCTTCTAGGTTGGCAACGTGCTCGAAGCTTTGGAATTGCTCTCCAAGGTTGCTTGCTACATTGTCACTAAACACGCCTATAGAACTTGGCGTTGGCAACGTGCATGCCTCTTCCTATGAGTGCTCCTGGCGTTGTTATGGAACACGCCCTTGTTCTTGGAGTTGGCAACGTGCCACCCTTCCTCATGGCTCCATGCTTGCTGCCTTGAGTTGTTGCCAAACACGCCAGTAGTAACCCAAGTTAGCAACGTGCAAGTCCTCTGCTTCCTTACCAAGCTTGAAATGTTCTCAAGCCTTCTTGCTTCATCACCTAACATAAACCAAAGAAACTTCCTCAATGTATTGCTATTCTATGCACCCAATTTCAAGAGATTCATTCATACTAATGCATTTATAAGATTCTTGAATTATTTGCATTAATTTGGCCAAATTTTACTTAGTTCTTGGTTCATGGATGCATGGAGAAAAACTCACAAAATTGCTTGTTTATTTTAGTAATAATGAACGAAATTGAACTAAAGCTAACTAAACTAACTAGTTAAAATAGCAAATATGCGAATGCATCACAACACCAAACTTAAACCTTGCTTGTCCTCAAGCAAGAAAAGAATCATGCAATAGAGATTGACAATCCAAGGTAAGAAGAATAGCAACTCAATGTTCATGGTAAGCTAGTTTTCTAAGCATGCTACAATCACAAAAGAAATGTAAATGATTGATGCTTCTATCCAGCTCAATTTATGAAATCTTTTTCTTATATTTCTTCCTTGAAACAAGCTTTTGATTTTCTTATTAACTTCTCCTTTTGGGTGCTTTGCCTCATGAGTTGATAACAAAACTACGACTCTAAATGCTTTGTTTTCAAGTATTACCACTTGATACATAAGCACCACAAGCATTTAATTAGAGGACTTCATTAAGCTCATTTATTTCTTTTCTTGACTCTCTAATCATTGATGCTTAGAGCCTTGAGCTTTGAGGGAGTGCTTTTGCATTTGAGCCTAGCCTTGACTTCTAAGTGTTTTGTTTTCAAGCATTTTACTTGATACATAAACACCACAAGTACATAACAATGAAATTGTCATTGGTACTCATAGCCTTCAGCTTTCTCATTCTTTCCCTTTTTCTTTTCTTGCCTTAATTGCATTTGCTTCTTCAAGGTTTTCATGATTTTCAAAAGATTTCACAAAATCTCCTAGATGAAAACTTCAATTAAATAAAATCTAATATACTTGAGCAACAATCAATCATACTAGCTTTCCAATACTTGTATGCACATACTAAATTCTTCTTTAATTCCTTGTTTGCTTAAGATCATGATACTTTATTGCTTTTGTATTCACAAAACTCAAGTTGGTAGTCATAATGTCACAGCAGCATGTTGCAATTTAGAAATCAAACTATGCCTATTCATACCACACATGTATACAGAGAAGGTAATAAGACAATCATGCAATTTAAAGTGCTGAAAACAAATGAGAGGAAAAAGAACTTTACAACCTTGTAATTTATCTTCTCTATTGTTGTTCTTTTCCTCCTTTTCTTTTCCTTCCCACACCAAACTTAGAATGATTGCTTGTCCTCAAGCAACAATTAGAACCGTAGCTATGGGGCTAAGATAGATCATGAATGTCTTACACAATGAAACATTAGTAGCACATGTGTTTCAATTAAGCAAAATTAAAGATAACAATTAAGGCACAAGAGACAGAGACATTTTGATTGCAAACTTAAGAAGGTGAGCACAATACATTGCATAAAAGATAAGTGGCACACCAAACTTAGTGTGACACTTTCACTTGGAATTAATGCATGTATCCAGTAAAGATTGGAAACAAATTTTGTTGCATAGCAACACCAAACTTAGGATGCAATCATATGTCAATTTATTTGAATTAAAACTAAGCAAATGAAACTGTTGTATGTTAAATACAATCCCCCAGCTAAGAATCTGTCATGAATAAGGATCTCTTGGTAATGTATTAACAAAAACAGTTAATAAGCAAACTAAAGGAAAGCATTTAAAGATAGAAAAATAACTAAAGCAATAGAATGAAAAAGTGTCAAATCAAAAGAGAAAAATAAAACTGCAGAGGCATTATGATTATGCAGACAAGTAGTGTTGCTTGAATAAATTGCATAGAAAATAAATGGCACACCAAACTTAGAATCTTGGTGTGTCACTTTCATTTTTGATTTGATGCAATCATCCAAAAAGATTGAAATCAATTTGTTGCAAGGCAACACCAAACTTAGATTGTAACCATATGCCAATTTATTGAATTTAAATAAAATAAAGAACGAAAACAAAGCAGAGAAGAGAAATTATAGCTATGGTTGACATGTTGTTCACTTTCTTCCTCTTCTTCCAGTTTGTTAATAGGAATGACCTTAAGGGGGGAGAAGATTCAGCTAGTGTCCCCTGTCTTGGCCTCTCCTCAGTAAGCTTTCTTTTGTTAATGGCTTGATTGAGCTTGCTTGCTGGATCAGGGGGAGGGTTGCTTGTGGTTGACCCTTTTTTCTTCATGAATATTGTCCTTGGTAGCTTGGTCACAATCCTCTTGTTGGTGCTTTTGTTAATTGCCTTCACTTCCTTGAATCCAAGTCTTGGTGGTTGTGTGATTGTTGGAGTCTTCTTTTCATCAAGAGTTCCTTGTAATAGTGGTTCAATGAGCTCTTCCTCTGTGTACTTCTCTACTTCACTTGAGTGTGACTTCTCTTGAGTGTCTTCCTCACTTTCTTGTTCTTCCACTTCTTTTTTTACACTCAATATTTGTTTTAATAGCTCTTTCATGGAGGAGGTTTGTTGATCTTCCCAAGATTTCTTCATCTCCTCTTCATATCTTTCAATCATGGATTCAATTGTTGAGCCATTTTGTTTCAGGGAAGTTTGAGAGAGTTGTGAGTTTTCATGTTCCCGTGTCATCTCAAGTGGCTTTTGTGAAGATGAAGCCACAGGTTCAAACACCTCCACAACCTCCTTTTCCATTGAACTTTCACTTGATACAGAGGTTTCCTCATTTTGTTTTTCCACTTCCTCTCCCACAATTTGGTCTTCATCCTCACTATTTGTTCTAAGTTTCTCCTTATTTGCTCTAAATGCCCATCCATCTTATTGAAGAGGATTTCTTACCTTTTCTAGGATTGTTCTTGTCTTTCCAATAGTTCTCTGGATTTTTGAAGGAGGTCCTCGGCTACTAGCTCAAAAGATGAAGGTTGAGAGAAATTTTGTGGATATGGATGTGTTGTGGTGAGGTTGTTTTGAGTGGTATGGAATGAATCTTGTGAATTGGGGAATAAGTTTTGTGGTTAGTGGAATGAATGGTGTGGATCTTGGAGGAGACTTTGTGTTGGGACATAATCAAATGAGGAAGAATTTTCAAGTGAAAAAATGGGAGGTGAGGTTGGATAATTTTGCATAAATGAATTGAAGGTTTGCTCAAGTGATGATGGCTCTTGATTAATGGAGTATGACACATTGAGTGCTCTCTGATTTTGATCCTCCCATCTACAATGTGAATCATTGTAGAATTCTTCAGAGTGAGAATCATTTTGTGGCCACGGGGAGCAATCTTCCATGTATGTATTGACAGCACAATCAAATGAATTATTAAAATTTCCTTCCCAGCCATAGTTTGTGTAATTGTCATAACAGTATGAGTCACTTTGTGGTTCTGGGAGAAAATTCATTTCACTTGATTGCTCACACTCTTGTTGATATGCCCAAGCACCATGAGGGTAATGACATAAATCATTTTGTGGTTCTGGACAACATCTCATGTGATTAGCTTGATCAATTTGTGGCTCTGGAGCAAATCTCCATGGATTGGAGTGCTCAGAATTTGCAATTTCTTGGCGATACTCCCAGCCACCATTAGAATAATGACTTGAATCATTTTGTGGTGGTGAGAAATATCCCATATGATTCTCTTGCTCATCTTGTGGTTCTGAAGCACATCTCCATGAATTGGAGTGCTCAGGATCTGTAATTTCTTGGTGATATTTCCAACCACCATTAGAATAGTCAATTGGTGATGGTGGGTGATATCCCAGAAAATTTGTTTGATCACAAGATGAGTTGAACTCCATTTGAATTTTGTAAAACACAACACCAAATAAAATTGAAATTCATGTCACAGAGAAGAATTTCTTAGTGAGGCAATAACTCAAACGCCTTAGTGTCAAAAAGAAAATAAAAAAAAATTAAAAGAACTGTACAAAGCAAAAACAAAGAAAATGCTTAATCTAAACTACCATTCACTTAATCATTGTTAATCTTTTCCAATCTCCGGCAACAGCGCCAAAAACTTGATACGCGAAAAATTAATTTCACGTAATTACCGGCAAGTATACCGAGTCGTATCAAGTAATAAAACTCACTAAGAGTGAGGTCGATCCCACGGAGATTGGTAGATTAAGCAACTTTAGTTAAATGGTAGATTTAGTCAAGCAAACATGGTTTTGATTTCATGAGATTTGTGATTTTTGAACATAATTGCAAAAATTAAATGACAAGGAATCTAAAGAATTGCAAGGAAGAAAGAAAATAAAAATAAATGACTGAAACTTAAAGTGCAAGAAACTTAAATGACATCAAAAGTAAATTGCAAGAAAGTAGAGTGCTGAATTGTATAGAGCGGGGAAGTAAATTGCAAACAATTGAAACTGAATCTAAATAGCAGGAAAGTTAAAGTGCTTGAATGTAAAAAGGGAATTGGGTAATAGGCATTCAAAATAACTAAAGAGAAAAAGAAGTGAGAATTAATGATGGAAAAGATCATTAGGGATCGGAGATGCAAATTCTCATGAATTGATGTTGATCAATTTCTTCTCAATCATGGGTATAGATCCATGGTAAATTGTGGGTAATTGAGTCCCAATCTCTTGGTAACTCAATTTCTCTCAACACAACCAATTGCCACTCTCGTGATCTAATTGTTCATGAGAAGAGATGAAGTTCAATTTTTAATCCAAACCACACAACTTCCAGAATCTCAACTAAGGGAGGTTACATCTCACATACCAACCAAAGTGTATTGATTAAGGAAATCATGAAAGGATGAACTCTAAACTGAATTATGTGACTCATTTCTCAAACTCACCACATAATTCATATAGATTAATCTCTCTCTCGATGGTGATTGAATCTGTGAAGAACAAGAGTTTCCTCTTAGATGAACCACTCGAATTGAGAAGGAAAAGAAAAGTTATCAATCCATTCAAATGAGCAGAGCTCCTCCCCCTAATGAAAATGGGGTTTAGTGAATCATAGCTCCAATTTCAACAACAATTGCAAAGATGAAAATTAAACTAAGTATAGAGAAGAATGAAGAAGAAGAAGAAGAAGTTCTTAAAACTGAATTTCAAAGTTGCCAAAAGAAAACAAAATAGAATATGGTTGAGAAGCAGTGAAAACCAAAAAAAACTCTAAGTGTAAAAATAAAAGTCTAAGAGTAAAAATTTCTAAAAAATAAAAGTCTAAAAAGTCTCTTCAAAGTACCAAACTCTTCTCTATTTATACTACTCCTAAAACTCCTTCAGAGATCTTTAATTTGGGCTAGCAATGTGGGCTTTCTCTTTGTTGAATTCCTGGCTCAATGGAAGAAGTGTTGCTAAACATGGAAGGAGGAGTTCATTCATAATGCTTCTGGCCCAATGGCTTGGCATTTTTGCCAATAACGCTAGCCTTAATGCACGTTGGCAACGTGCATGGTGTTTTCCTGGGAGTGGGCTTTGATACTTGGGCGTTGTTAGCCCAAGTTGTTGCTAACAACTTGCTTTTCTTCTTCTTGACTCTACTTTCATGCTTAATGTTGCCCAGAATTTGAGTATCAATCCTCTGTTTCAATATAGACTATCATACATCATTGGAAAGCTCAGAGTGTCTTCTTTCTAATGCACTTGGAATCATCTCAATTAGATTTTTCTAGCTCAAGTTATGCTTCCTCAAAGAAGGTAAGGTCAGGCTGCCAAGTTTGTTGAAGTTGTTGCTAAACACGCCCCTCTCTTCCCAAGTTGGCAATGTGCCAAGCCTCCCAAGGCTGATTCATGGGGCTAGCGTTGTTGCTAAACACGCCCCCTCATCTTCTAGGTTGGCAACGTGCTCGAAGCTTTGGAATTGCTCTCCAAGGTTGCTTGCTACATTGTCACTAAACACGCCTATAGAACTTGGCGTTGGCAACGTCCATGCCTCTTCCTATGAGTGCTCCTGCCGTTGTTATGGAACACGCCCTTGTTCTTGGAGTTGGCAACGTGCCACCCTTCCTCATGGCTCCATGCTTGCTGCCTTGAGTTGTTGCCAAACACGCCAGTAGTAACCCAAGTTAGCAACGTGCAAGTCCTCTGCTTCCTTACCAAGCTTGAAATGTTCTCAAGCCTTCTTGCTTCATCACCTAACATAAACCAAAGAAACTTCATCAATGTATTGCTATTCTATGTACCCAATTTCAAGAGATTCATTCATACTAATGCATTTATAAGCTTCTTGAATTATTTGCATGAATTTGGCCAAATTTCACTTAGTTCTTGGTTCATGGATGCATGGAGAAAAACTCACAAAATTGCTTGTTTATTTTAGTAATAATGAACGAAATTGAACTAAAGCTAACTAAACTAACTAGTTAAAATAGCAAATATGCGAATGCATCAACTGTCTTTAGCTGGACTTTCATTGAGCTTTTAATTTAGTCTCAGTTTTGAGCACTCTTGCTCAACATTGCCTTCAAGATAATGTTTGACTCTCTGTCCATTAATAATGAATTTTTTGTCAGAGTCAATATCCTGAAGATCTACATATCCATATGGTGACACACTTGTAATCACATATGGTCCCTTCCACCGGGATTCAAATTTCCTAGGGAATAATCTGAGCCTAGAGTTAAACAGCAGAACCTTCTGTCCTGGCTCAAAGACTCTAGCTGCCAGCTTTCTGTCATGCCATCTTTTTGCTTTCTCCTTGTAAATTTTAGCATTTTTGAAAGCATTGAGTCTGAACTCCTCTAGCTCATTCAACTGAAGTAATCTTTTCCCTCTAGCTACCTTAGTATTAAGGTTGAGGAACCTGGTTACCCAGTAGGCCTTGTGTTCCAGTTTCACTGGTAGATGACAGGCTTTTCCATACACAAGCTGGTATGGAGAGGTCTCTATAGGAGTCTTGAATGTGGTTCTGTATGCCCACAGAGCGTCATCCAGACTTCTTGCCCAATCCCTTCTACCGGTACTTACAATCCTTTCCAGGATTCATTTTAATTCTCTATTTGAGACTTCAGCCTACCCATTTGTCTGTGGATGATATGGAGTCGCCACTTTGTGGTTAATTCCATGTCGGACCAGAGCAGAGTCAAGCTGTTTATTGCAGAAATGAGTGCCTCCATCACTGATCAGTACCCTAGGGACACCGAACCTGCTGAAAATATGCTTTTGGAGGAACTTCATCATTATCTTAGTATCATTAGTGGGTGTTGCAATTGCCTCTACCCATTTAGATACATAGTCTACTGCCACCAGAATATAAGTTTTTGAATATGATGGTGGGAAAGGACCCATGAAGTCAATACTCCATACATCAAACAACTCAATCTCTAAGATCCCTTGCTGAGGCATGGCATAACTGTGAGGCAGATTACCAGCTCTCTGGCAACTGTCACAGTTACGTACAAACTCTCGGGAGTCTCTATAGAGAGTAGGCCAGTAGAAGCCACATTGGAGAACCTTTGTGGCTGTTCGCTCACCTCCGAAATGTCCTCCATATTGTGATCCATGGTAATGCCATAGGATCTTCTGTGCCTCTTCTCTAGGCATACATCTACACGTTATTCTGTTTGCACATCTCTTAAAGAGATATGGTTCATCCCACAAGTAGTACTTTGCATCAGAAACCAATTTTTTCGTTTGCTGCTTACTGTACTCTTTTGGTATGAATCTCAAAGCTTTATAGTTTGCAATGTCTGCAAACCATGGTACTTCCTGAATGGCAAAGAGTTTCTCATCCGGAAAGGTTTCAGAGATCTTAGTAGGGGGAGGGACGCTCCTGCTACTGGTTCTATCCTGGATAAGTGAGCAGCTACTTGGTTCTTTGTCCCTTTTCTATCTCTTATACCGTGGTACTGGCACTTTTCAAACTTACGCACTAAATCTTCAGCTTCTGCTCGCAAAGTAGGCCAATAAAAGCCATCTTCCTTATCCTTTCTAGCCAGTGACATTCCTTCTACAACAAGCGATCCAGTTCCAGTCTATTCATTTCCAGTTGGAGTAGCTTCTCTCTTCTCGTGGTAAGCCCCTAAGGTCGAGCTGCTATCGCTGCTTGCCCCTCTCATCTAGTGGCTTTTGCCTTTTTAAAAAACGAGGGGAAGAGATCACGTCTCAGCCCAAGGCTACTTTACATAGCTATGATTCGATCTCTCAAGATCTCAGATTCGGATTTGATGCTTTTCATCTCTGTTTTCTATATCAAACTCTTGCAGAAGCAACACCCATCTTATGAGTTTGGGTTTTGAATCCTGCTTTGTGAGGAGATATTTTAGAGCAGCATGGTCAGTGTACACAATCACTTTTGATTCTACTAAATAAGATCTAAACTTGTCAATGGCATAAACCACTGCAAGCAACTCCTTTTTTGTGGTTGTGTAATTCCTCTGCACGTCATTTAAAACACGGCTAGCATAATAAATGACATGCAGAAGCTTGTCATGCCTCTATCCCAATACTGCACCAATGACATGGTCACTGGCATCACACATTAGTTTAAATGGTAATGTCCAGTCTGGTACAGAAATGACTGGTGCTGTGACCAGCTTAGCTTTCAGAGTCTCAAACGCCTGTAGACTCTCTGTGTCAAAGAAAAATGGTGTATCAGCAACTAGCAGATTGCTTAGAGGTTTTGTAATTTTTGAAAAAATCCTTTATAAACCTCCTATAGAATCTTGCATGCCCCAGAAAGCTTTTGATTGCCTTAACATTGGCAGGTGGTGGTAATTTTTTAATTACCTCTACCTTAGCTTGATCCACCTCTATTCCCTTGTTCGAAATTTTGTGTCCAAGGACAATTTCTTCAGTCATCATAAAGTGACATTTCTCCCAGTTTAAAACCAGGTTAGTCTCTTGGCACATTTTCAGAACAAGTGCTAGATGGTCAAGACAGGAGCTGAATGAGTTTCCAAATACTGAGAAGTCATCCATGAAGACTTTCAGAAACTTCTTTACCATATCAGAGAAGATGGAGATCATACACCTCTGAAAGGTTGCAAGTAAATTGCACAGACCAAATGGCATCCTTCTGTAGGCAAATACTCCAGATGGACATGTGAATGCTGTTTTCTCTTGGTCCTGAGGATCTACTGCAATTTGGTTGTAACCTGAATAGCCATCCAAAAAGCAGTAGTATTCATGACCTGCTAGTCTCTCTAGCATCTGGTCTATGAATGGTAAAGAAAAATGATCCTTCCTGGTGGCTGTATTGAGCCTTCTGTAGTCAATACACATACGCCACCCTGTAACTGTTCTTGTAGGAACCAGTTCATTCTTTTCATTATGAACCACTGTCATGCCTCCCTTCTTGGGGACAACTTGGACACGGCTCACCCAGGGGTTATCTTGTGTGTCCTTAGCACCTGAATTAGTGCTTTCTCTTCCTGTGGCTCTAAAGCAGAGCTTATGATCACGGGAAAAGTGTCATCTTCTCCCAGAAATACATATTTCAGGGATGGTGGTAGTGGTTTGAGCTCAGGTTAAGGAGGCTTCTCCTCTTCCTGAGGAGTTTTCAGAGGTTCTTCTATTTTCTCTGGTTCCTCCAGATCAGGCTGAACATCTTTAAAGATGTCCTCTAGCTCTGATTCGAGACTCTAAGTTATATTGACCTCTTCCACTAGGGAGTCAATAATATCAGCGCTCATGCAGTTTTTTGACGTGTCTGGATGCTGCATAGCTTTGATAGCATTCAACTTAAACTCATCGTCATTGACTCTCAGGGTTATCTCCCCTTTTTGGATGTCAATGAGGGTTCATCCTGTTGCTAGGAAACATCTTCTTAGAATGAGAGTTGCACTCTTGTGCTCCTCCATTTCCAGCACTACAAAGTTAGTGGAAAAGGCAAATGGCCCAACCTTGACAATCATGTCCTCAATTACGCCTGATGGAATTTTAATGGAGCCATCAGTAAGTTGGAGACATATTCGGGTTGGTTTGACTTCTTCAGTCAAACCAAGCTTTCTGATAGTGAATGCAGGTATCAGGTTGATACTTGCCCCAAGATCACATAGAGCTATCTTGGTACAAGCATCCTCTAATGTGCATGGTATCATAAAGCTTCCGGAATCGTTAAGCTTCTCTGGTAAGCTTTTCAGAATGACTGCACTGTATTCTTCAGTGAGGAAAACTTTTTTGGTTTCTCTCCAATCCTTCTTATGACTTAAGATCTCTTTCATGAACTTAGCATAAGAGGGTATCTGCTCAAGTGCCTCTACAAACGGAATCTTTATTTCAAGAGTCATGAGATAGTCTGCAAAGCAGGCAAATTGTTTATCCTATTCCGCTTTGCAGAGTTTCTGAGGATAAGGCATCTTGGCTTTATATTCTTCAACCTTAGTTGCTGCAGGTTTTCTTCCTACAGAAGTGGTTGAAAAAGCTTGCCTAAGGGGTTGTTATCAGCATTTGCAGATGTCTGATCCCCTATTGGCATTTAAACACCAGAATTGGGTGCTGTATAGGCGTTTAACGCCAGATTGCCACCTTTTCTGGCGTTTGAATGCCAGAATCATTCCTCTTTGGGCTCTTACTGTCCTCAGAGGGATTTTGGGTAGTGGCTTGGTCATCCTCTATCAGTTATTCCTTTCTTGGCTTCCTGCTGCTTTGAGTTGAGACATTCAATGTCTTTTCACTCCTTAAATGAACGGCTTGGCATTTTTCTATTATCTGTTTAGATAACTGCTGTCTTGTTTGATTCAAGTGTTTTTCGATATTATGGTTAGCATTTTTGGTTTCTTGTAGCATCTCTTTAAATTCTGCTAACTATTTTATCATAGAAAATAGTTGTTGATTGAGTTCAGCAATTTGTTCTAGAGGACTAAGTTCAGTGGATACTGCCTCAGCCTCTTCTTTCATGGAGGACTCACCACTTGAGTACATGTGCTGATTTCTGGCAACTGTATCAATGAGTTCTTGAGCTTCTTCAATTGTCTTTCTCATATGTATAGATTCACCAGCTGAGTGGTCTAGAGATATTTAGGTCTTTTCTGTAAGTCCATAGTAAAAGATGTCTAACTGCACCCATTCTGAAAACATTTCAGAGGGGCATTTCCTTAGCATCTCTCTGTACCTCTTCCAGGCATTATAAAGAGATTCATTATCCTCTTGTTTAAAACCTTGGATGTCTAGCCTTAGCTGTGTCATCTTTTTTGAAGGGAAATATTGATTCAGGAATTTGTATGATAACTATTTTCATGTTCTTATGCTTGCTGTGGGTTGGTTATTTAACCAGCTCTTAGCTTGATCTTTTACAGCAAATGGAAATAGTAATAATCTGTACACATCCTAATCTACTTCCTCATCACATACTGTGTCAGCAATTTGTAAGAACTGTGCCAGAAACTCAGTAGGTTCTTCCTGTGGAAGACCGGAATACTGGCAATTTTACTGCACCATGATAATGAGCTGAGGGTTTAGCTCAAAACTGCTGACTCTGATGGGGGGTATACAGATACTTCTCCCATATGAAGCAGTAGTCGGGTTAGCATATGACCCCAGAGTCCTTCTGGACTGTTCATTTCCACTTAGGTCCATTATGGAGAAAAGGAGATGATGTGGATTGTAAATAAAAATTTTATTCTCCCTTTTTTTTGAAATTAAAGAAATTAAAATAAAGTAAATAAAAAATTGATGCAAGTTTCGAAAATTAAGAAAAGAAAAAGAAATAAAAGAAATTAGAAAACTAAATTAATTAATTAATTAAAAAGATTTGAAAAATTATGGGTGAGGATTTTCGACAAATGGAGAGAGAGAAAGTGGTTAGGAGGATGTTTTAAAAAAGATATGGCTTAAAATTAAAGATACTTGTAAGAAAATAAATAAAAGAAAAGATAAGATAAGTTAGGTAAGAGAAGATAAGGAATTTAAGAGAAGATAAGTTTTTAAATAAAAAAGTTTTGAAATTTAAATTTTAAATTTGAAAATTAAATTTTGAATTTTAAATTTTGAAATTTAAAATTTGAAATTTGAAATTTAAATTTTGAATTTTGAATTTTGAAAAAGTCAACAATATAAGATAAAGATTTGAAACAGATTTAAATTTTTGAAAAGGTTTGATTTTTAAAATTTTAAATTTAAATTTTAAAATTTAAAATTTGAATTTTAGAATTTATTTGAAATTTGAAATTTGAGTTTGAAATAAGATAAGATAAGATTTTGAAAAAAGATATGATTTTTGAAAAAGATTTAAATTTTTGAAATTTAAAACTAAGATAAGATAAGATAAAAATTTTAAAATAAAAATCTGAAAATTTTTTTTTAATGTAAATTTCAAAAATTCAATTAAAATAAAGAGAAAAGATATTTTTTTGAATTTAATGAGGAAAGAGAAAAATAATAAAATGACACCAAACTTAGAATTTTTAGATCAAAACAAAGAAAACAAACAAGAAAACTTTGAATGTCAAGATAAACACCAAGAACACTTTGAAGATCAAGATGAACACCAAGAACAAATTTTAAAAATTTTTAAGGAAATAAGGACACAAAAAATACCAAACTTAAAAATTTTTATACTTTGGACAATAATAATTCGAAAATGTAGAAGATAAACAACAAAAGACACCAAACAAGAAAATTTAAAGATCAAATAAGGAAAATTATCAAGAACAATTTGAAGATCAAGAAAGAACTAAGAACATGTAATTAAAAATATGAAGAAAAATAAAAACATGCAATTCAAAAAATTGAAGGAAAATAAAAACATGCAATTGACACCAAACTTAAAACATGAAACTAAACTCAAACAGAAGACTCAAAGAAAAATTAAAGATTAATAAAGAAAAATAAAATTTTTGAAAAGAAAATAAAAGACTCAAATTTAGTGACTCTAAACCAAAAAGATAAATTTTTCCCAATCTAAGGAACAAGATGAATCGTCAATTGTCCAAACTCGAACAATCTCCGCCAACGGCACCAAAAACTTGGTGCACAAAATTGTGATTACACTTTTCACAACTCCACACAACTAACCAGCAAGTGCACTAGGTCGTCCAAGTAATATCTTACGTGAGTAAGGGTCGATCCTACGGAGATTGTTGGCTTGAAGCAAGCTATGGTTATCTTGTAAATCTTAGTCAGGAGATTAATGATAAAAATGATTTTATTTATGAGAAGTAAATAACATGAAATAAATGGTACTTGTGATTCAGTAACGAGGAACATGTTGAGGTTCCGGAGATGCTCTGTCGTCTGAATCTCTGCTTTCCTACTGTCTTCTTCTCCAAACACGCATGGCTTCCTTCAACGGCAAGCTGTATGTTGGTGGATCACCATTGTCAATGGCTACCATCCGTCCTCTCGGATGAAAAATACCAGACACGATTTCTGTACGGGTAATCAACTGTTGGATCTCTCGTCTTGGATGAAAAATACCAGTACAGCCACCGCACGACTAATCATCTGTCGGTTCTCACTTGTGTCGGAATAGGATCTCTCTATCCTTTTGCACATTGTCACTGTGCCCAACATTCGTGAGTTTGAAGCTCGTCATAGTCATCCCGTTCCAGATCCTATTCGGAATACCACAGACAAGGTTTAGACTTTTCGGATCTCAGGAATGTTGCCAATTGGTTCTAGCCTCTACCACGAAGGTTCTAATCCCATGGACTCGGTCCGTGGATTAGAGACCCAAGAGATACGCACTCAAGCTGTTGCCCAATGACTACGTTGAGCTCAGGTAGAACGGGAGTGGTTGTCAAGAACGCCTTCATAAGTTTGAGAATGATGATGAGTGTCACGGATCATCATATTCTCTATATTGAAGTACAAGTGAGTATCTTAGAACAGAATCAAGCGTGATTGAATAGAAAATAATAGTAATTGCATTAATCCATTGAGACACAACAGAGCTCCTCACCCCCACCTATGGGGTTTAGAGACTCATGCCGTAGAAGATACAATATGAGATGTAAAATGTCATGAGTTACAAAATGAATCTCTAAAAGTAGTTTTTATACTAAACTAGTAACTTAGGTTTACAAAAAATGAGTAACTAAGTGCAGATAGTGCAGAAATCCACTTTCGGAGCCCACTTGGTGAGTGTTGGGCTGAGCTTTGAAGCTTTCACGTGCATAGGCCATTCTTGGAGTTAAACGCCAGCTTGGGTGCCAGTTTGGGCGTTTAACTCCAGTTCTGGTGCCAGTTCTGGCGTTTTACGCTAGAAAAAGGACTATTACTGGTGTTGAACGCCAGTTTGGGCCATCAAATCTCAGAAAAAGTATAAACTATTATATATTTCTGGAAAGCCCAAGATGTCTACTTTCCAACGCAATTGAGAACGCACCAATTGGGCTTCTGTAGCTCTAGAAAATCCACTTCGAGTGCAGGAGGGTCAGAATCCAACAGCATTTGAATCAGATTTTTGCTCAGATCCCTGAATTTCAGCCAGAAAATAACTAAAATTATAGAAAAACACACAAACTCATAGTAAAGTCCAGAAATATGATTTTTTCATAAAAACTAATAAAAATATAATAAAAAGTAACTAGAACATACTAAAAACTATGTAAAAATAATGCCAAAAAGGGTATAAATTATCCGCTCATCAGGTGTCTGGCCTTATTCATTAGTTTGTTCTGTTTTTGTTGCCACTTTGGGTTTTCTTTTCTTTCTTTCTATTTGTTTCTCTTTCCAACCAAGGACTTTTTATTTACTAAGGTTCATAGACAGTAAGCTAACTTTTACTTAGAAATAGAGCAATCTATCCTTTTATTCATTTGTAAGTGAGCTACTTGATAAACCACTATTTTATGGTTTATCTTGTGCTCAATTGAGTAGTTTTTATCAACTCTTTACCCACTTATTCATACTATTTACATGGTTTTACGTTTTTCTTCCTGATTCTGTGCTATGATTGAAAACATGCTTCTTTGGCTTTTATTTTCCTATGTTTAAATCCTCTCTTATTACCATTCGATGCCTTGATATATGTGTGTTAAGTGTTTTCAGGGATTACAGGGCAGGAATGGCTTAGAGGATGGAAAGGAAGCATGCAAAAGTGGAAGGAATACAAGAAGTTGAAGAAATTGCTAAGCTGTCCAGCCTGACCTCTTCGCACTCAAACGGTCATAACTTGAGCTACAGGGGTGCAAATGATGCGGTTTTAGTTGCATTGGAAAGCTAACGTCCGGGGCTTCGATTTGATATATAATTTGCGATAGTGTCCGTACAGATAAGCGACCCGAACGCGTGCTTCACGCGGACGCATTGCAGTGACGAAAATCAGCGTGGCAGATTTCGCCTCCAGCGATTTTTGGGCTGTTTCTGGCCTAGTTTTCGGCCCAGAAAACACAGATTAGAGGCTATAAAGTGGGGGAATCCATTCATTCATAAATCACGCTTTAATATACATAATTTTAGGATTAGATGTAGTTTTAGAGAGAGAGGTTCTCTCCTCTCTCTTAGGATTAGGATTAGGATTAGGATTTAGGATTTCTCTTAATTTTAGGATTGCTTCTCAATTTACAGGTTCAATGTTCCTTTTATTTATTTTCCCAATTTAATTTATGAATTCCTATGTTAGATTTGATTTCTTTTATTTATGTTACTGTTGCTTCCCATCTGAAAGCATTTTTATTCAAGTAAATTTTCTCCCTTTTTGCTTTGGTTAAGTAATTGGAGACACTTGAGTTAACAAACTCCTTGTGATTGATGATTGTTATCTTTGTTAGTTAATTTGTATTCCAATAACTCTAGTCTTTCCATAGGAATTGACTAGGACCAGAGGAATCAAATTGATTCATCCACTTGACTTACCTTCATAGTTAGAGGTTAACAAAGTGGGAGAAAAAATCCAATTCTCATCACAATTGATAAGGATAACTAGGATAAGACGTCCAGCTCTCATACCTTGCCAAGAGATTTCCTTAATTATTAATTTATTTTTTCTGTCATTTAAATTACTTGTTCCTTATTTTAAAAACCCAAAAACAAAATATACATTTTCCATAACCAATAATAAATCATACTTCCCTGCAATTCCTTGAGAGACGACCCAAGGTTTAAATACTTCGGTTATAAATTTTATTTGGTTTTGTTACTTGTGATAACCAAACTTTTGTACGAAAGGATTCTCTGTTGGTTTAGAAACTATACTTACAACGCGATTATATTTTTATAAATTTCTTTACTAGCAGAAATCCGATCGTCAAAAATGGCACAGTTGCCGGGGAATTGCAAACGTGTGCCTTATTATTGGTTATTGTAAATATTTACTTTTAAATTGATTTTTTCGAAAAAAAATTTATTCAGATTTTTATTTTAAAATTTTTTATCTTATCTTATCTTAGTTTTAAATTTCAAAATTCAAATCTTTTTCAAAAATAATATCTTTTTCAAAATCTTATCTTATCTTATTTCAAATTCAAATTTTAAATTACAATTAAATTCCAAAATTCAAAAGTCAAAATCCAAAATTTAAATTTAAAATTTTAAAAATCAAACCTTTTCAAAATTTAAATCTTTTCAAATTTTATCTTATATTGTTGACTTTTTCAAAATTCAAATTTCAAAATTTCAAAATTCAAATTTGAAAATTTAAAATTCAAAATTTAATTTTCAAATTCAAAATTTAAATTTCAAAAACCTTTTAATTTAAAAAAACTTATCTTCTCTTACCTAACTTATCTTATTTTTTCTAATCTTAATGTCAAATCTTTTTCAAATTTTTTCTCTTATTTACTTTATTTTATTTTATTTTCTTTTGCTTGTTTATTTATTTTTAATTTTAATTTTTATTAGCTACTATGAATTCTCACCCATTTGGCTATGAGTTTGGTTACAATCATGTTACAGGAAGAGGAGATTACAATGAAAGCCTGGGTCATGGATGGGACAATCAAAGATGGGAGGAGCCACAAGGATTTGATCAACCCTCTTGGCGACTGATAAACCCATATTTTATGATGTATTTTGTGCTCAATTTAGGTGATTTATTCAATCCTTCACTCACTTATTCATGTAAATTGCATGGTTTTACTTTCCCTTCCTTATTATGTGATATATGTAAAAAACATGTTTTCTATGCTTTAGAAATATTAAAATTAATCATCCTTTATTACCATTCGATGCCGTGATTTGTGTGTTGAGTGCTTTCAGGATTTATAGGGCAGGAATGACTTAACGGATGGAAAAAAAACATACAAAAATGAAAGGAAAGCACAAAAATGGAGTTTTGAAGAAAAGGGTAGCGACGCGAACGCATGGACGAAGCGGCCGCGTGCCCAGCGCGAAAAGGCAGCGACGTGGACGCGTGACTGATGCAAACGCGTGCCTTGAGCAGAACGCAAATGATGCATACGCGTGAGCGAAGCGAACGCGTGATAAGGAAAACTCCCAGATGACGCGACCGCGTGACCCACGCGGACGCGTGACAGACGCCACGTACCGAAAACTGCAGAAAATGCCCCCAGCGACTTCTGAAGCCCGTTTGGCCCAGATCCAAGATCAGAAAACCCAGATTAGAGGTTATAAAGTGGGGAAATGCATCCATTCAAAAAAGGTCTTCCGATTATTCACTTTTCATAGTTTAGATGTAGTTTTAGAGAGAGAGGTTCTTTCTTCTCTCTTAGGTTTTAGGATTAGGATTCCTCTTAAAGGAATTAGGATTTCTTATTATTTCAACTTCCTCTCAGGTTCAATATTCCGTTTACTTTATATTTCTCTTTTACTTTCAGATACCTTAATGCTTTTATTTAATTACTTATGTTGCCAAATTGGCTTATGAACCATTCATGTTACGATTTTCTTTATTTGATATAAATTGAGGTATTTTAGATTTATGATTCTTATTTAGCTTTTTATATTCTTGGTTTTAATTGATTAACTGAAGGCTCTTGAGTTATCAAAATTATCGTGATTGTTAATTAATTTCTCTAGTTGAATTGAATTCCACTAACTCTAGTCTTTCCTTAGGAGTTGGCTAGGACTTGGGGATCTAACTAATTAGTCCACTTGACTTTTCCTTGCTTTCGTAAAGGTTAACTTAGTGGGATTAAACTCAATTCTCATAAGGATAACTAGGATAGGACTTCTGAATTTTCATACATTGCCCAGAGTTTTATTAGATATTAATTTATTAATTTCTGCAATTTATTTTCCTTGTTCAAACCTTTCAAAACCCAAAAATACTGTTTTCTATAACTAATAATAAGAACACCTCCCTGCAATTCCTTGAGAAGACGACCCGAGGTTTGAATACTTCAGTTTATAAATTTTATTGGGTTTGTTACTTGTGACAACCAAAATGTTTGTAAGAAAGGATGATTGCTTGGTGTAGAAACTATACTTGCAACGGGAATTTATTCTGAATTCTAAACCGTCAATCTTCCGTTCTTCAAAAATGGCGCCGTTGCCGGGAAATTGTAAACGTGTGCCTTATTATTGGTTATTGTAAATATTTTTTTCCTTTTACTTGTTTATTTGTTTTTGTTTTTCCCTTTTATTTCTATTAGCTACTATGAATTCTCACCCCTCTCGCTTTGAGTTTGGTTCTAAATCTGTTGAAAGGAGTGGAAGCTATAACAGGAATATGCATCAAGGTCTAAGCAATCAAAGATGGATGGAGCCAAGAGGCCCTGATCAACCCTTTAGGCAACAACACCCTCCAAGATATCATGGGCAAGGACCACTCTACAATGCATACCAAGCTGATAGATATGGTGGACCCCCTTGTAATTACCAACAAGCCCCACCCTGTGCTTATAGACCATCCTCTCAACGTAGCTTTGAACCACCACACTCACAAGTTCCTTTTCACCATTCACCATCATATGACCCTTATCCACCACAATCCCAATCCAATTACTCCCAAGAACTACCACATTCTTATTTTGAACCCTCTTTCCCAACCAATGAACCCTCATACCCACTCCAACCTCCAATGAATGACAAACTTCGTGTTCTTCTTTAAGGGCAAGCGAAGATGCAAAGGAACGTACTGGAACTCACTACTGCCTTAACTGAGGTAGTAAATATAATATCTTCCCAACATCTGAGCACTCAAAGTACTCCCATGGCTACATATGAAGAATCTAGAGAAGAGCGTAGCATGAAGGAGACACTAGAAACTTTGGTGGACAATGAGGAGCATGGCTTTGTATTGGAACAAGTGGAGGAATCCATGATAGTTGTAGAGGAAGAAGTGGTTGAAGATTTAGGAGATGTTGAACCTCCATGGGAATCGAGAACTATAAAAGATTCCGCTGAGAAGTTCGAATTTGATGCCAGGAAGGATAGTGCACAACCTCCGAAGCATATACCTTGTAAGAAATTGGACAGAACAGATCAAGAAATTGATTCCATAGGCAGTGATGATCATGAATCAAACTCTCCTAGTCATGAACTTACATCTGCAACTGAACTCCTTGAGCCTGAAGAACCTCATCCAAGTGAATATGAAGATGATATCGAGGTAGATTTCTCTCAACCTCCAGCTTATGACTTGAGTGACGAGGAAGACATAGAAGACTTTGATCAGGACGCAGTTGCTGTTGAAAAATTTTGCAAAGAAGTGGAGGAATTCACAGAAGAATACAAGGGAGTAGAGCTTACAGAACCACTGGAAACACCTATGCCATGGCCATTACCACCTAATACAAGCTTCAAGTGGGTACAATCCTTAACCTTTATCTTTACTTTTCCACTTGAATATGGTTTGCTTGAAACAGATGGCCAGCTTAGAGCTCTCTGTGGCTTTAAGAGCAAGAGGGAAATGGCTCGTGCTCAGAGCTAGTGTGCAGGATTCAATAAGGTTCCACGCTTCAATTTGAAGTGCACGGATTGGTACCAAGTTCAATTGAATGGGTCTCGAAAGATGTTTGGTCATCTTGGTGAGAATACAATTTCTAAACCGCCCAGATGGAAGAATATAGATCAAGACGAAGGCGGATTTAAAAGCAAAGTTTGGGATCCTGGAAAATATTCTGACATTCGTCACCCCGGGAGCCTGAGAATCTGTTTGAAGCTGCTCAGAAGCTTTACATGCCTAGTTTGGGACCCCGGAGGCTGTTGGCATTCCAAATATTGGTGGAGATTTCTGGATGAATTTAAGCATAAGCCACCAAAACAGGAAGCTCATCAAATGTCCAACTTAAGGACTTTAACTAAAAGTGCTAGGTGGGAGACAACCCACCATGGTATGATCGTTCCTGTTTCAATTTTATTTCGTTTTGTTTGTTTTTATATTATATTATTTACGTTGAACATGAATATTATTCATAGCATTTGCATCCGCATTGCATACTGCATAATTACAAAAAAAAAATTTGCATGCGACGCGTAAGCATCGCTGACGCGTCCGCGACACACAAAGTGCATTAGGAAGAAAAAAAGTGAACAGAAAGTCACGCAAAAGCGTGGCTGGAGGCATGCCTTTGGCACAAATTGACCCACGCAACCGCATCGCTAACGCATTCGCGTCAGTTGAGAAAACATACCTCCGACGCGTTCGCGTCACTCACGCGAACGCGTGACTTGAAAATCGCGTAAAAATCCAACGCCCAGAAATCTGGGCTGGAATCGTGCGACTGGTGTGCGTTTAGCACAAAACAGCCCACGCGTTCGCGTCCTTGACGCGAATGCATCACCTGCAAAACACTCATCCCACGCGGAAGCGTGAGCGACGCGTCCGCGTCGTGTGGATATCATGGCCCCCTAAATGGAAACAGAGAGTTGTACTGAAATGACGCTGGAATTGTGCGTTTAGCACAATTTACAGCGATGCGGTCGCGTGCCTCACGCGTCCGCGTCATCAATCTTTTACACAACCTACGCGATTGCGTCAATCATGCGACCGCGTCAATCCCATTTCACCCTAGTCACGCGATCGCGGGCTCCACGCGTTCGCGTGAATTTAAATCCACTAACCCCAAGTCACGTGAACCCTAACCCCATCGCGCCCCCATACCCCTCCTTCTTTTTCCCTTCTCTGCAACTCCCTCCTCTGCAACCATCACCACCGCCGCCCCCCTCTGCAACCACCCACACCACCGCAACCACCCAAACCCTCCGCCACTACCCCCCTCTCTTCCTTCTCCCCTCATTCTCTTCCCTTCTCTTCTCTTCCCTCCGCCACTGCCCCCCACCGCGGCCAACTGAAGAACGGAAGATTGACGGTTTAGAATTCAGAATAAATTCCTGTTGCAAGTATAGTTTCAAAACCAAGCAATCATTCTTTTTTACAAACGTTTTGGTTGTCACAAGTAACAAAACCCCTTAAAAATTGATAACCGAAGTATTCAAATCTCGGGTCGTCTTCTCAAGGAACTGCAGGGAGGTATGTTCTTATTATTGGTTATGAGTTTTGTAAATTGAGGGTTTTGAAAGTAAGGAACAAGTAATTTAAATGACAAGAAAAATAAATAAATAACTTATAAAATAAACTCTTGGCAAGGTATGAAAATTTGAAAGTCCTATCCTCGTTATTCTTATGAGAATTGAGTTTAACCCCACTTAGTTAACCTTTACGAAAGCAAGAGAAAGTCAAGTGGACTAATTAGTTAGATTTCCGAAGTCCTAGCCAACTCCTAAGGAAAGACTAGAGTTAGTGGAATTCTAGTCAATTAGAGGAATTAATTTAACAATCACGATAAGTTTAATAACTCAAGAGCCTCCAGTTAATCAATTAAAGCCAAGAATATAAAAAGCTAAATAAGAATCATAAATCTGAAATACCTCAATTTATATTAATTAAAGAAAATCCTAACATGAATGGTTCATAAGCCAATTTGGCAACAAAAGTAATTAAAGGAAAGCATTAAAGTATCTGAAAGTAAAAGAGAAATATAAAGTAAAAGGAATATTGAACCTGATAAAGAGTTGAAATACTAAATCCTTTAAGAGGAATCCTAATCCTAAAACCTAAGAGAGAGGAGAGAACCTCTCTCTCTAAAAACTACATCTAAATTATGAAAAGTGAATGATTGGAGACCTCTCCATGAATGGATGCATTCGCCCACTTTATAACCTCTAATATGTGCTTTCTGGACTTAGATCTGGGCCAAAAAGGGTTCCAGAAATCGCTGGGAGTATTTTCTACCGTTTCGGGTGCGTGGCGTCGGTCACGCGTCCGCGTGGGTCACGCAGTCGCGTCATCTGGGAGTTTTCCTTGTCACGCGTTCGTTTCGGTCACGCGTACGCGTCATCTGTGTTCTGCTCAAGGCGCGCATCCACGTCAGTCACGCGTTTGCGTCGCTGCCTTTTCGTGCTGGGCGCGCGGTGATGCCAAGGCATCTTAGGCTAGTTTCACTAGCATTTTTCTGTTAGTTTTAGTTGTTTTATGCATTTTCTTGAGCTTAAAGTAACCAAGAATGGTTAAATGAATAACAAAGCAATGAACCATCCAAACAGTATGATTTTGATGCAAATTCCATGAGTTTTAGTTATATTACTTGAATGCTATGACTGGAAGATTTCTCATGAAATTTTGCAAGACTTTGATGCAATTGTTTGGATGATTTCAGGGAAGAAGAGGCTAGGCAAGGAAGCAACAAAATCAATAAAGGAAGCTTGAATATCACATGTGGAGTTTAAGTTCCAGTTTAAGCTTAAACTGGAACTTAAACTACCAAGCCATATAAAGCTGGAAATGGCGTTTAAGTTCCAGTTTAAGCCTAAACTGGAGCTTAAACGCCAGAATCATGAAGGCTAAGAAATGCTGAAACTGAAGTTTAACCTCCAGTTTAACCTTAAACTGGAGGTTAAACGCCAGAATGAGAATTCCACTCAGGAAGCATTTCCACGTTTAACCTCCAGTTTAACCTTAAACTGGAGGTTAAACGCCAGAAGTGAGAAAGGCACCAGGAGCATTTCCACGTTTAAGCTCCAGTTTAACCTTAAACTGGAGCTTAAACGTGTTCGACTATTTCTCCCCTCCAGGGTTGCTTTCTTCATTTCCACGTTTAAGCTTCAGTTTAACCTTAAACTGAAGCTTAAACGTGTTCGACTATCTTCCTCCTCCAGGGTTGTTTTCTTCATTTCCACGTTTAAGCTTCAGTTTAACCTTAAACTGAATCTTAAACGTGTTCGACCCAATTGCTCCTCCAGGGTTGCTTTCTTCATTTCCACGTTTAAGCTTCAGTTCAACCTTAAACTGAAGCTTAAACGTGTTCGCCATTTCACACTCCTGGGTTGCTTTCTTCCATTTCCACGTTTAAGTTCAGTTTAACCTTAAACTGAAACTTAAACTTCAACTTAAACGCCACTTTTTGAAAGAGGTTTCTGGGCCAAATATATTGAAGTTTAAGTTAGCATTTGAGCACAAACATTAACTTAAACGTATTATGGTATGAAACCCAATTGAATATCATGGTTTATGGGATTGGGCCTGAAGAATTGATGAGTCTGGAGCTTTAATTTGTTGAGTCTTGTGTCATTACTTGTTTATCACTAAGTTTGCTCAATGAATGTTACAGAATTGGATCACAGCCTCATCAAGGATTATGGACCATAAACCCAAAGCAAAAGGAAATCAGGGAAAGGCCTCAAAGCCCAAGAAACACAACAGAAGCTCAATATAGAAAGTGTATAAATAGGATAGAATTTAAGTTAGGAAGGACTGGACCTTTTCATTTTGCTAGTTTTCATACCTTTGTAATTGAATTCAGAGCTATGACTCACTAAACCCCCTTTCATTGGGTTAGGGAGCTCTATTGTAATTCAATGAATCAATAATAGTTTTATCTTCTTCTTCAATCTTTTCTCTTGAATTTTGTTAGAAAGCTTCTCGATCTAATTCCATTGGGTAGTTGTCTTGGGAAAGAAACTACCCATAATTGGAATCCTTCGGAACCTTGGGAAAGGAATGGAGGATTCATGCTAGAGAAGCTTTCTCACAGTGAATTGGATTGGGGTTTGGATGGATATTGTGACATGTAATCCTACCAAATTGTGGTTCAAGAAACTGTGTGGTATAATCAGTGATCGAGCATCATCTCTTCTTATGAACATTTAAACCAAGGGATTGGGAATTTGTTTGTTTTTAGAGAGAATTGGTGAGCCAAGGGATTGGGATCCAATCATATAAGATTGCCAAGCAAAATTCAATGAACGCATTGGTTGAGGAAGAGATAAAAATGTTTTGATTCGGAGATCTCAATATCTCCTATAACCCAATGAATTCCCCATTTCTAATTTCCACTTTCTCTTTACATTCTGCAACTCAATTCATGCAATCACCCCCATTCCCTTTTAATTTCAGCAATTTAGCTTCTGCTCTTTAATTCATGCAATTTAAGATTCCGCCATTTCAATTTCTTGCCATTTACGTTTCCCGCCAATTTTACATTCCGCAATTCTCATCTAATTCTTGATTCCGCTCAACTAGACACACTTCTAATCCGAATTGCTCATTCAACCAATCCTTGTGGGATTCGACCTCACTCTATTGTGAGTTTTTACTTGACGATAACCGGTGCACTTGCCGGAAGGAATTTTGCCGATCGTGCAATTTCCTAAATCGTGGCATAATAAGTTTATGCGCATCAAGTTTATGGCGCCGTTGCCGGGGATTGGTTTTCGATTGACAATTCTCAAATTGGAAGTTAACTAGATTGAGCATTTTTCTTGCTTTGTTAATTCAGTTCAAGTTATTTGTTGAATTTTAATTTCTGCACTCTGTACATGCTTTCTTTCTTTATGCCTTTAAATTCAAGCAACTAACTCACTGACTCACTAACTATTTGAATTAATTCCTCAACTGCTCTAACCATACTCTTCCATTAACCAAGAGTATTTTACTTGTTTGTTGCCTGTGCTGTGTTCTTGTATGACAGGTAGGAGAGGAGAGACATCAACTCCTCCATATACCGAACCAGAGAGGACCCTTCATAGACTTAGAAGGGAAGCAAGAGGGAAGAGAGTACTGGGAGAAGAAGAATCTGAAGGAGAATCTGAGGACAATTTTGAGGAAGCTCTAGATCTCAACATGGATAGAGAAGTTCACAACTATGAGAGAGCTGATGGAAACAATGCCATTCCTGAGAGGAGGGTTCTTGGTTCATACATAAACCCAACCTCTGGGAATTGTGGTAGCAGCATTCAGAAACCACCCATTCAGGCCAACAATTTTGAACTCAAACCACAGCTAATATCACTTGTGGAGAATCATTGTTCATTTGGTGGGAGTGCTAATGAAGATCCAAACCAACATCTCACAAAATTCCTGAGAATTTGCGACACTGTGAAGTCCAATGGAGTCCAGGAAGATACCTATAAACTGCTCTTGTTCCCATTTTCACTTAGGGACAAGGCAGCTAAGTGGCTGGAATCATTCCCAAGGGGGAGCCTAACAACCTGGGATGAGGTGGAAAGCAAGTTTCTGGCACGTTTCTACCCCCCACAAAAGGTCAATAGGCTTCGATCTGAGGTTCAGACTTTTAGACAACAAGATGGTGAAACTCTCTACGAGGCATGGGAGAGATTCAAGGATTTGACAAGGAAATGCCCACCAGACATGTTCCATGACTGGGTGCAATTGCATATTTTCTATGATGGACTTTCTTATGAATCAAGGAAGGCTGTAGACCATTCATCAGGAGGTTCATTGAACAGGAAAAAGACTGTGGAAGAAGCCATTGAAGTGATTGAGACAGTGGCTGAGAATGAGTACTACTATGCTTCAGAGAGACACAACACTAAGGGAGTCATGGAGCTGAACCATGTTGATACAATTTTAGCCCAAAACAAGGTGTTTGCCAAGCAACTAGCAGAGCTCACCAGGAAATTAGAAACAAAGCAAGTGGCTGCAATACACACACAAGATCAAGAGGAAGTAAGCACTAAAGGAGGTGATTGGGAAGAGGCCAACTATGTGGGAAACCAACAAAGGCAATCATATGATCCACATTCCAACACTTACAACCCAGGATGGAAAAACCACCCAAACTTTGGGTGGGGGAACCAACAAACCCAACCACAAAACCACAAACCTTACAACCATAACCAACATAACAATTCCACATACCAAAACTCCAACCAAAGATCATACCAAGCCACACAAAACACTTACTCCCAACCATCATATCATGGCCAAAATAATCAACCTACGCAACCTAATCCGAACCAACAATTTCAAGATCAATTAAACAGGATAGAAGGAACGCTTGCAAACATGTGTCAGGACATAAGTGAGTTGAAAAGCTTTAGGAATGATGTGAGATCTACCTTAAGGAACCATGGTGAAAAACTCAAGAGGATGGAGTCTCAAGTAGGAGAGCTATCTCAACAGGGCCCCAAATCAACTGCAGTGTTCCCTAGTGACACAGAAAAGAATCCTAAAGGGGAACAAAAGAGAGTGAGATGGGAAGAATGCAAGGCCATCACCATATTGAAGGAAGTCTCAGAAGAAGAAGGAATCAGACCCTCAGAACAGGAGCCAGAAATCTTGAAGGAAGGTGTGGAAGAAGCTAAGCAGGAAAGTGAAACTGAGCAAGCCAAGGAACTGCAAAAAGGCATGCTGGAAACATACCAACCAAAAGCACCATTTCCTCAGAGGTTAGGAGGAGGTGAAAAAGGGAAAACCTATTCAAGGTTTTTAGAGACATTTAAGTCTCTCCATATCAATATTCCCTTTCTTGAGATTCTCCAGCAGATGCCTACACATATCAAGTATTTAAAGGAATTGCTGAGCAAGAAAAGAGTTTTGAAGGGAGGACAAACTGTAATAATGAACAAAGAATGCAGTGCCCTCATCAAGAAGGACATAATCTCTAAGAAAACAGACCCAGGAAGTTTTCATATCCCCTGCATCATAGGGGAAACAAAAATTGACAGAGGATTCTGTGATCTAGGAGCTAGCATAAATGTGATGCCTCTGACTCTTATGAAGAGGCTACAACTGAATGAGGTGAGATCCACTGATGTAATCATACAACTGGCTGACAAAACTCAGAAGCAAGCTGAAGGGGTAGTTGAGAATGTGCTGGTGAAAGTGGGAAATTATTTCTTCCCCACAGACTTTGTCATTTTGGACATGGAGGAAAACTACCTACACCCCATCATTCTGGGAAGGCCATTTCTAGCCACTGCTAGAGCACTCATAGATGTAGAACAAGGAGAGCTAATTTTGAGAGTACATGATGAACAGCTCATTTTCAATGCTTTCAAACCTGCATCTGAGCCTGAACCAGAACCTGAAAAGCCTAAGGATGATAGTAGCCATCTGTGTTTGGAGGAAAGCAATCCAGCAGCTGAAATTCTGAAACAGTCCTTGGAAGGCAAACAAGAATTGCAAGAGTTAAAGCCACAAGAATCAATAGAAACAGATCAGAAGGATCCTCCTGGCATAAGGGTCAATGAAGAAATCCTCAAGAGAAAGGGAAGAATTGTAAAGAAATTGCCAAGAGGGTGGAGAAACAAGAAAATTCCCACTGAAGGTTTCTCTCCGGGAGATAAAGTGATATCAAGTCATTATCTGCCAATCCCACCTGGCCTCAAAACCATTCCTTCCCAGCTCCCTCAAGTGTTCACAATCAGGAAAGTTCTTTCTATGGAACATTTAGAAGTCATGAAGGAATCAAATGGGGACGTTTTCATAGTGAGAGGAGAAGACATCAAGCACTACAATCCACCCTAACAAGGGGCAACCGTCAAGCTAGTGACGTTAAAGAAGCGCTTGTTGGGAGGCAACCCAACCTGAGGTAATACTCCCTTGCTGTTTCTTTTATTTGTTTCAATAAAAAGGTGAAGTAGTTTCTGTGCATTGCAAAGAATTAAGTTTGGTGTTTCACACCAAACAATGAATTCGTGGATCAATAATTCAAAGGGGAATGTGTGACTCTAAGTTTGGTGTTCCACCATAAAGATCAACTGAACACAACAACCTTTGAATTATATGAAAGGAACAACCATTCTAAGCAATCACAGAAATGCTTAAAATCCTTAGCAGCAACTTCATTCCAAGGAGAATTCAAGGATTCAAAGAACAGAGAAGTAAGTAGGAGACTAAGTTTGGTGTTCACACACCAACTTAAGACTCAGACACTTGCCCATACATAGTTGAGCTAACCACTCAAGTGCTTGAGAAGCAAGCAACTTCATCACTCTTTGCAGGAAAGGAAACAAGGATCTGAGAAAGAACATGAAGCAACAACTAGGAGAAGAAGGAGAAATCAAATTGTTCCCTGGCAACAAAGAGAAAACAAGGAATTTCACAAGGTGGTGTTGTTCCTTGACAATTCTTTAAAAAGGGCAAACAAAAGCATGCTTGTTCTGGTTTAAACTGTAATTGTTGAATCTTTCTGGAATGTGAAGTTTCTAGTATGTTTGTCTGTTTATTGCTTTGAATAAAGTGAATGCCTAGATGTTTGGATATAACTTCACCTTCTTAAACAAATGCTTGCCATGCTTGTTCTGTTTCCAAAAATAAAAGAAAAGTTTGAACAAAAGTAACTTGGCTCAATTAGTGACAAATCAAGTAGAATTAAGTGGTGGTATGCATGCTTGATTGTTTAGTCAGATCATTGGAAATAGAGTATAGAATTATCATTTTTTGTGTAGAAATTGAAAACTGTCTATGGATCTTAATGAATAAATGTCTTTGGCCATGAAAAAGAAAGAAAAAGAAGAAGAAAAAGCCACTGAAAAAGGACAACCAAAAAGCAAAAAATTGAGAAAATAAGCTAGGCACCAATGGTTTGAACTTCTGAGACAAATGCCTGTGGTGTTTATGTATTAAGGATATGCTTGGATGAATAGGTTCTGAGGAGTGTTTCAACACTTGGTAACTTGGGTTAACTAACCCGGGATTATCAACCAAAAGTCCATTATCAAGAGCAACCTAAATACAAAACATTTAGTCACACAAAGAGGTGCTGGGCACCAATGTCTCAAGAAGAAATGTGAACTAAAATGCCTGGAGTGGATATGTGTAGTGCACTGATAAGAAAAAGAAAATGCTAAAGGCTTGTGCAACACATGACACTAAGCAAACAAGGAGCAAATGAGCTCTAAGAAAAAAAAAAGAAAAGAAAAACAAAGAAGAGAAAAGTGCCAAGGACATAAGAATAACAAGAGGCCATAGCAGTGTTTGATGGATGCAATGAAAAAGTGATAATCTTACCTGATAAGAATGAAAAAGTGATACTGCAACTTTCTGCATAAAACCCTTCTGATGAACTTCAAATGCTTGCTAATATAGCCAATGTAACTGCTTTCTGTTTCATATTTTCTTCTCAAATAACTCAGGACTTGCTTAGGGACAAGCAAGTATTAAATTTGGTGTTGTGATGCCAAGGCATCTTAGGCTAGTTTCACTAGCATTTTTCTGTTAGTTTTAGTTGTTTTATGCATTTTCTTGAGCTTAAAGTAACCAAGAATGGTTAAATGAATAACAAAGCAATGAACCATCCAAACAGTATGATTTTGATGCAAATTCCATGATTTTTAGTTATATTACTTGAATGCTATGACTGGAAGATTTCTCATGAAATTTTGCAAGACTTTGATGCAATTGTTTGGATGATTTCAGGGAAGAAGAGGCTAGGCAAGGAAGCAACAAAATCAATAAAGGAAGCTTGAATATCACATGTGGAGTTTAAGTTCCAGTTTAAGCTTAAACTGGAACTTAAACTACCAAGCCATATAAAGCTGGAAATGGCGTTTAAGTTCCAGTTTAAGCCTAAACTGGAGCTTAAACGCCAGAATCATGAAGGCTAAGAAATGCTGAAACTGAAGTTTAACCTCCAGTTTAACCTTAAACTGGAGGTTAAACGCCAGAATGAGAATTCCACTCAGGAAGCATTTCCACGTTTAACCTCCAGTTTAACCTTAAACTGGAGGTTAAACGCCAGAAGTGAGAAAGGCACCAGGAGCATTTCCACGTTTAAGCTCCAGTTTAACCTTAAACTGGAGCTTAAACGTGTTCGACTATTTCTCCCCTCCAGGGTTGCTTTCTTCATTTCCACGTTTAAGCTTCAGTTTAACCTTAAACTGAAGCTTAAACGTGTTCGACTATCTTCCTCCTCCAGGGTTATTTTCTTCATTTCCACGTTTAAGCTTCAGTTTAACCTTAAACTGAAGCTTAAACGTGTTCGACCCAATTGCTCCTCCAGGGTTGCTTTCTTCATTTCCACGTTTAAGCTTCAGTTCAACCTTAAACTGAAGCTTAAACGTGTTCGACATTTCACACTCCTGGGTTGCTTTCTTCCATTTCCACGTTTAAGTTCAGTTTAACCTTAAACTGAAACTTAAACTTCAACTTAAACGCCACTTTTTGAAAGAGGTTTCTGGGCCAAATATATTGAAGTTTAAGTTAGCATTTGAGCACAAACATTAACTTAAACGTATTATGGTATGAAACCCAATTGAATATCATGGTTTATGGGATTAGGCCTGAAGAATTGATGAGTCTGGAGCTTTAATTTGTTGAGTCTTGTGTCATTACTTGTTTATCACTAAGTTTGCTCAATGAATGTTACAGAATTGGATCACAGCCTCATCAAGGATTATGGACCATAAACCCAAAGCAAAAGGAAATCAGGGAAAGGCCTCAAAGCCCAAGAAACACAACAGAAGCTCAATATAGAAAGTGTATAAATAGGATAGAATTTAAGTTAGGAAGGACTGGACCTTTTCATTTTGCTAGTTTTCATACCTTTGTAATTGAATTCAGAGCTATGACTCACTAAACCCCCTTTCATTGGGTTAGGGAGCTCTATTGTAATTCAATGAATCAATAATAGTTTTATCTTCTTCTTCAATCTTTTCTCTTGAATTTTGTTAGAAAGCTTCTCGATCTAATTCCATTGGGTAGTTGTCTTGGGAAAGAAACTACCCATAATTGGAATCCTTCGGAACCTTGGGAAAGGAATGGAGGATTCATGCTAGAGAAGCTTTCTCACAGTGAATTGGATTGGGATTTGGATGGATATTGTGACATGTAATCCTACCAAATTGTGGTTCATGAAACTGTGTGGTATAATCAGTGATCGAGCATCATCTCTTCTTATGAACATTTAAACCAAGGGATTGGGAATTTGTTTGTTTTTAGAGAGAATTGGTGAGCCAAGGGATTGGGATCCAATCATATAAGATTGCCAAGCAAAATTCAATGAACGCATTGGTTGAGGAAGAGATAAAAATGTTTTGATTCGGAGATCTCAATATCTCCTATAACCCAATGAATTCCCCATTTCTGATTTCCACTTTCTCTTTACATTCTGCAACTCAATTCATGCAATCACCCCCATTCCCTTTTAATTTCAGCAATTTAGCTTCTGCTCTTTAATTCATGCAATTTAAGATTCCGCCATTTCAATTTCTTGCCATTTACGTTTCCCGCCAATTTTACATTCCGCAATTCTCATCTAATTCTTGATTCCGCTCAACTAGACACACTTCTAATCCGAATTGCTCATTCAACCAATCCTTGTGGGATTCGACCTCACTCTATTGTGAGTTTTTACTTGACGATAACCGGTGCACTTGCCGGAAGGAATTTTGCCGATCGTGCAATTTCCTAAATCGTGGCATAACAAGTTTATGCGCATCACGCGGCCGCGTCGTCCATGCGTTCGCATCGCTGCCTGTTTTCCTCAAAAACTCCATTTTGTGTTTTCCTTCTATTTTTGTATGTTTCCTTTCCATCCTTTAAATCATTCCTGCCTTAGGATTTCTGAAAATACTCAACACACAAATCACGGCATCGAATGGTGATAAAGGGTAATTAAAATTAATATTTTTAAAGCCTAGGAAACATGTTTTTCACATATATCACATAATAAGGAAGGAAAAGTAAAACCATGCAATTTACATGAATAAGTGAGTGAAGGATTGAATAAATCACTTAAATTGAGCACAAAATATATCATAAAATATGGGTTTATCAACCTCCCCACACTTAAACAATAGCATGTCCTCATGCTAAATCCAAGATAAAGAATAAGGTAAGGTTAAAGTGGTGGAATCTCATGCAATGCATTCTATTCTAAATGCAACTACCTAAATGAATCATGCAATTCTAATTATTATTCACTTTTATATAAAGCTTACATGTAGTTAGGTTAATTCATATCCTCAAGGAATCATATATGCATAGCCAGATCCTAGATAATGTTAAAGCACCTTTACAATTGAGATGGGTAAAAAATATTTTACAAACTTGCAAGACAATTAACAATTAAGCAAAGATATATAGTGATGAGCTATTGAACCCTCACTGGATTTTGTGTTTACTCTCTAGTCACTCAGTGTTTATTGGGTTAATCACTCTATTCTTTTTCTATCCTTACTTTCTATAACTTTGTTCTTCATTTAACCAATCAACAAATATGGAAAATAGACATACAAAAATCATGAGGTCTTTTTCAAGGTTGTAATGGGGCCAAGGTAAAGGTGAAGGCATATGTATAAGGCTAAGTGAGCTAATAAGCGAATCCTTGATTAGTCTAAGATCTCACCTAACATACATACTTTATAAATCAAAGTTTCTTAACCTATTTGCCCAAATTTTCCCTCTTTGTATTGCAAACTCATGCATTAAATTTAATTTTGTCCCATGTGCATTGATTTTTTTATTTTGCAATTGGAGAATTTTTGTATCCCTTTTATTTAAATACTGAAATTTTTTTTTCAATGCACATGGTAATTCAATTGTTTTGATTTCACATGAGCATGCTTCCCAAATTTTGTTTTTGAAACAACTCATTCTTTTTAAATTCCTACTTTGTTTCTATCATCCCATGTTCCCATAAAAATTTCCCACACTTAAATAATGCACAATTTCTATCTTAAGCTAACCAAGGATTCAACTTGGGATTCATATTTTATTTTTCTGCTTAAGGCTAGTAATGTGGTTATAGAAAAAGAGGGGATTAAAAGGCTCAAGGGGGCTAACAAGGGTGATGTAAAAGGTAGGCTCATTTGGGACACTACAAGAAAATACGTCTTTTGCCACACTTTTAAAGCGTGGCGAAAAGCTGAAAAAAGGGTAAAGCTCAAAACTCAAATGATGGCCTCAATCATCTCTTTGGTATGTATCTATATTCTATATAGGACATATAGATTAAAACAAAGTAAAGAGAATCAGAATGAAAAAGAAGGGTAAAACACACAGGAATAAAATTTATGGTTTGAATGTAACCATACAATTAAGCTCAAAACACACAGGGTTGTGTGTTCTCCAGCTCAAAAATCATATATCAGTTATATATGTCATGCAAGTAAAAATTAAGAGTTCCCATTATTCTCAATGTAAATCTTAGGGTGGCCCTTAAAATCTTAGTGCTCCACTTTGATGAAATGTTGTTAACTAACTAACATGTATTGCTATATATACAAGGTGTGTGGATTGTTTGATTATGTTAAAGTCTCTAGTTTACTCCTTTTATTTTCAATTAAATCAAACTATTATATGCTAAAAGGGTAAACTTTATACTAATTAATCCACATATTCTATAACTAATAAGTTTAGAATTGCAAACTAAACTAAATATCTAAGGTATAAACTAAGGTGCAAAATGCGGAAATAAAGTAAAAATACAGCAAAAGAACAATGTGTAAGTGCTGAAAAATAAAAATAAAGATAAAAATACAGAAAAATAAACAAAATAAGATAAAAAGAGTCTGTAGTGGTTCACCAAAATGATATGTCAGGGATGGCTACCACCCCACACTTAAAATAAAGCATCGTCCTCAATGCTCACTCAAGCTGGGTGTGAAGAAGTGCCATCACCGGAAGGATGGGCTGCTGGAGTCTCTGAGGTGGCCTGAAGGTCTGCAGACTGGATGAGGGTAGGAGGATCTGTCTGCTGCAGTAGAGGCTCTGACTGTATAGGAATCTCTGGATCTGTGGCCTGTATCTGGTGTAGTTCCTCATGCTGTGGCGCAGCCTGCTTTGGGCCTGCCTGCTCAGCCTGGGCATGTGTCTCCTCCTCATGATCGCTCGCCTCCGCCTCATATGTATCAGAAGGGGTGTCAGACTCGGAGGGATGTTATTGCTGGATCGGATCAACTTTAGGTGCTCATAGCGCTGCTTGTTGCGACGCTCCATACAATCCAAGCGGGCAAAGAGTCGATGCACCAAATGATAAATGGGCTCAGGGGCAGGTGGATGTGCAGTGGATGAGGCTGGTGCAGCAGTGGAGGCAGAAGGGGCAGCTGAAGATGTGGCTGCCTCACCAGAAGCGGTGAGGAATGGAGGTCTGTAGCCCAAAGCCTAAAACTTCCTGCTGTGAGGAATGATCTTCTTGCAGTCTACAGCAGGTGACTTCTCATCAGCAAGCTCCCAAGGCACGTCAGCTCGACGGCCTAGCTGGGTGACCAGATAAGGGAAGGGGAGAGTGCCTCTGACATGAACCCTAGCCATGTAATGCCGGATGAATCGTGGAAGATACAAGTCCTTACCCTCCAGCACACACCAGATGAGGGAGATCATAGCAGCGGACAGCTCCGTCTCATGAGTGCTCGGCATAACAAAGTTGCTCAGAATCTGGTGCCAGAGCCGAGCCTCATCATTCAGATACATCAGCTTGATTCCTTTAGGCATTGCTGTATTCTTTCCCATTACCCAGGGGACAGTAGGATCAATGGCTATTCTCTGCTTGACAGCATCCCAGTCAAATCTCATAAACCGCATATCCTCTTTAGCCTTTTGGTAACCGTCATGCTGATCTGACTTAGGCTGAAGCTGGAGGATATCCTCAATAGCTTCCTCAGTGACCAGTATCTATTTCCCTCTGAGGTGCACTGTATCCAGCAAAGTCTTGAAATAGTTACAGTAAAACTCTCTGACCCAGGAAGCATTGACCTCTGTCAAGTTTCTCTCCAAGAAGAACCAGCCTCTCTGTTTGATCTGATCGGAGGTGTACTGCTGTAGTTTTTCTAGGTACAAGTTCCTGGAGGAGGCAAACACTGGATACTTCAGCTCACAGTATCTATTTGTAAATTTTATCGAATCTATGGTAGTGAGGAGCTGGTCAGCCTTTTCCTGCGGGGTAAAATACTTTTCCCGCCAGGAGTCATCATGCATAATGTCCAAGATAGACATAGAGGATTCGCCTCTTTTTCTTTTGCCGGTGGTTGCTTTGCCTTTTCCTTTACGCTGAGGGTCAGACATCCTGAAAAACAGAAGTTCCACGATATAATTGAAGAACAAAGTAGGAAAACAAGTAGGCAAATAGAATAAAAACAATATAAGCACAGTGTGGCAAAAGAGTAGTAGAATTATTAAATGAGTTAAGTATATGTGCATTATGGATTGTATTTGAGTTAGAAATTTGAGATGAAAAATCACAATCCAAAATGTAATATAAGTAGAATTCATGTTAATTAGAAAAAACAATAATTATGCCCTGAGTTAGAAAGTTAAAGTAAATAGTTAAAAACCAAAAAGAGAAGTTTGAAAGTTAGATCGGTTAGGTTTGAGAAAGAGGTTAGAAAGTGGAAATCAGTGAGTTAGTAAAAATAAAGTCAAAGTAAGTGGTATGATGATCGATTTCTAAGTAACAAGAATTTCACAATTTTAAACAACAGTCAACTCATATTCAAGCAAGGAAATCACGTTGTTGATGATAATGCATATAGATGTAGAAATAGCAAAAATTGAAATCTAATCATTAAAAGTGTAATTTTTGAACCGGGAAATTGAAAGGAAAAAGAATGCTAGCCCGTGCATTCATGAAATGGTGTGGGTATAGCGAAGTAATGCAAAATTCAAAATTGCCAAAACCAGAACATGAATGAAAATAGAACAATTTGCAGAAAATTGGGCAACATTCCGGCTAAAATTTGATGTTCCCGGGTAATAAACAGCAAGCAGAACAGTTCATATAAATTAAAATAAAGCTGCAAATACACATAAGTAATATGAACATGAAAGAGCAGTGTAACAGCAGCATGAAACAGTAAAGAACAGCATATAAACAGTAATAACATCACAGCCAGACCAAAATTGCAGAATAGGTAAAACAAGCAACAAGTACGGCGCAATTATCAAGCCTAAATCCACTAATCACATCCTAGCTACCTAACCACCTAGAATCCACTACAAACATGCATCTCTAACTAGCCTAATTTGAACATAATCGGAACAATAAGTAACTACGAATGAAAGAAAAGTGGCATTCTGCGGAACCTGGTATGCGTAGGAACTAAGGTAGGGATCAGAGAGATTGTGGTGGTGAAGTGGCAGTGCTGGGAGGGGGCACGACGGCGCGGTGGCGGAATAGGGCGGCGCGGTGGTGGAGCAAGTTGGGTTGGAGGGTGGGGTTTGGGTTGGGTGATGGGTTGTGATGGTGGGAGGGGCGGTGAGGGTTGTGGGTTGTGGGTTGGAGGGGGTTGGAATGGGAGGCGGCGCTGGTGGCGTGGTGGTGGTGGCTGGTCGCGGTGGGAGGGGGCAGCGGTGGTGGAGGGAAGAAGAGAAAGAAGAAGGAGAGGGGAGGAAGAAGGAGGGAGGAGTGTTGGTGGTGTGGTGCGGTGGTGGCCGGCGGTGGTGGTCGGGGCTGAGTGGTTGGGCGCGGTGGTGATATTTGGGGAGGGTGGGTTGCAGAGACGAGATGAAGAAGAAGGGGGTATGGGGGTCGCGAAGGGTTTCGCGTGATAGGGGGTTAGTGATTTTGAATCCACGCAAACGCGTGGAGCACGCGATCGCATGGCTAGGGTGAAATGGGGATTGACGCGGTCGCGTGATTGACGCAAACGCGTGGAATGGGTAAAAGATGGATGACGCGGACGCGTGAGGCACGCGGCCACGTCGCTGGAAATTGTGCTAGACGCACACTTCCAGAATCGTTTCAGCGCAACTCTCTGTCTCCATTTAGGGGGCCATAATATCCACGCGACGCGGACGCGTCGCTCACGCTTTCGCGTGGGATGAGCTTTTGCAAATGACGCGTTCACGTCAGGGATGCGAACGCGTGGGCCGTTTTGTGCTAAACGCACACCAGCCACACGATTCCAGCCCGGATATCTGGGCGTTGGATTTTTACGCCGATTTCCAGATCACGCGTTCGCGTGAGTGACGCGGGCGCGTGGGATTTATTTTTCGCACTGACGCGAACGCATTAGCGATGCGGTCGCGTGGAACAATTTGTGCTAATGGCACCCCTCCAGCCACGCTTTCGCGTGACTTTCTGTTCACTTTCCTTTTCTTCCTAATGCACTTGTGACGCGGACGCGTCAGCGACGCTTACGCGTCGCGTGCTTTTTTTTTATGCAATTATGCAGTATGCAATGCTAATGCAAATGCTATGAATAATATCCAGGTTCAATGAAAATAAAACAATATAAAAATAAACAAAATGAAATAAAACTGAAACAGGAACGATCATACCATGGTGGGTTGTCTCCCACCTAGCACTTTTAGTTAAAGTCCTTAAGTTGGACATTGGATGAGCTTCCCGTTATGGTGGTTTATGCTTAAATTCATCCAGAAATCTCCACCAATGTTTGGAATGCCAACAGCCTCCGGGGTCCCAAACTAGGCATGTAAAGCTTCTGAGTAGCTTCAAACAGATTCTTAGGCTCCTGGGGTGACGAATGTCAGAATAGATTCCAGGATCCCAAACTTTGCTTTTAAATCCGCCTTCGTCTTGATCTATATTCTTCCATCTGGGCGGTTTAGAAATTGTATTCTCACCAAGATGACCAAACGTCTTCTGAGACCCATTCAATTGAACTTGGTACCAATCCGTGCACTTCGAATTGAAGCGTGGAACCTTATTGAATCTTACGCACCAGCTCTGAGCACGAGCCATTTCCCTCTTACTCTTAAAGCCGCAGAGAGCTCTAAGCTGGCCATCTGTTTCAAGCAAACCATATTCAAGTGGAAAAGTAAAGATAAAGGTTAAGGATTGTACCCACTTGAAGCTTGTATTAGGTGGTAATGGCCTTGGGATAGGTGTTTCCAGTGGTTCTGTAAGCTCTACTCCCTTGTATTCTTCTGTGAATTCCTCTACTTCTTTGCAAAATCCTTCAACTGCAACTGCGTCCTGATCAAAGTCTTCTATGTCTTCCTCATCACTCAAGTCATACATTGGAGGTTGAGAGAAATCCACTTCGACATCATCTTCGTATTCACTTGGATAAGGTTCTTCAGGCTCCTAGAGTTCAGTTGCGGATGTAAGTTCATGACTAGGAGAGCTTAATTCATGATCGTCACTGCCTGTGGAATCAATTTCTTGGTCTGTTCCGTCCAATTTTTCACAGGGTATATGCTTTGGAGGTTGTGCACTATCCTCCTTGGCATCCATTCCGAGCTTCTCGGCAGAATCTTTTACAGTTCTTGATTCCCATGGAGGTTCAGTGTCTCCTAAATCTTCAACCATTTCTTCCTCTACAGCTATCATGGCTTCCTCCACTTGTTCTAATACAAAGCCATGCTCCTCATTGTCCACCGAAGTTTCTAGGGTCTCCTTCATGCTACGCTCTTCTGTTGATTCTCCACATGCAGCCATGGGAGTACTTTGAGCGCTCAGATGTCGGGAAGCTATTATATTTACTACCTCGGTTAAGGCAGTAGTGAGTTCCAATACGCCCCTTTGCATATTCGCTTGCCCTTGAAGAAGAACACGAAGTTTGTCATTCATTGGAGGTTGGGGTGGGTATGAGGGTTCATTGGTTGGGAGAGAGGGTTCAAAATAAGAATGTGGTGGTTCTTGGGAGTAATTGGATTGGGATTGTGGTGGGTAAGGGTTATACGATGGTGAATGATGAAAAGGAACTTGTGAGTGTGGTGGTTCAAAACTATGTTGAGAGGATGGTCTATAAGCACAGGGTGGGGCTTGGTGGTAATTACAAGGGGGTCCACCATATCTATCAGCTTGGTATGCATTGTAGAGTGGTCCTCGTCCATGATATATTGGAGGGTGTTGTTGCCTAAAGGGTTGATCAGATCCTCTTGGCTCCATCCATCTTTGATTGCTTAGACCTTGATGCATATTCCTGTTATAGCTTCCACTCCTTTCAACAGATTTAGAACCAAACTCAAAGCGAGAGGGGTGAGAATTCATAGTAGCTAATAGAAATAAAAGGGAAAAACAAAACAAATAAGCAAGTAAATGAAAAAATATTTACAATAACCAATAATAAGGCACACGTTTGCAGTTATACGGCAACGGCGCCATTTTGAAGAACGGAAGATTGACGGTTTAGAATTCAGAATAAATTCCTGTTGCAAGTATAGTTTCTAAACCAAGAAATCATCCTTTGTTACAAACATTTTGGTTGTCACAAGTAACAAAACCCCTTAAAAATTGATAACCGAAGTTTTCAAACCTCGGGTCGTCTTCTTAAGGAACTGCAGGGAGGCATGTTCTTATTATTGGTTATGAGTTTTGTAAATTGGGGGTTTTAAAAGTAAGGAACAAGTAATTTAAATGACAAGTAAAATAAAAAAATAACTTATAAAATAAACTCTTGGCAAGGTATGAAAATTCGGAAGTCCTATCCTCTTTATTCTTATGAGAATTGAGTTTAACCCCACTTAGTTAACCGTTACGAAAGCAAGGGAAAGTCAAGTGGACTAATTAGTTAGATTTCCCAAGTCCTAGCCAACTCCTAAGGAAAGACTAGAGTTAGTGGAATTCTAGTCAATTAGAGGAATTAATTTAACAATCACTATAAGTTTAATAACTCAAGAGCCTCCAGTTAATCAATTAAAGCCAAGAATATAAAAAGCTAAATAAGAATCATAAATCTGAAATACCTTAATTTATATTAAATAAAGAAAATCCTAACATGAATGGTTCATAAGCCAATTTGGCAACAAAAGTAATTAAAGGAAAGCATTAAAGTATCTGAAAGTAAAAGAGAAATATAAAGTAAAAGGAATATTGAACCTGATAAAGAGTTGAAATACTAAATCCTTTAAGAGGAATCCTAATCCTAAAACCTAAGAGAGAGGAGAGAACCTCTCTCTCTCTAAAAACTACATCTGAATTATAAAAAGTGAATAATTGGAGACCTCTCCATGAATGGACGTATTCCCCCACTTTATAACCTCTAATCTGTGCTTTCTGGACTTGGATCTGGGCCAAAAAGGTTCCACAAATCGCTGGGAGCGTTTTCTGCAGTTTTGGGTGCGTGGCGTCTGTCACGCGTCCGCGTGGGTCACGCGGTCGCGTCATCTGGGAGTTTTCCTTGTCACGCGTTCGCTTCGGTCATGCATACACGTCATCTGCGTTCTGCTAAAGGCGCGCGTCCGCGTCAGTCACGCGTTCGCGTCGCTGCCTTTTCGTGCTGGGCGCGCGGCCGCGTCGTCCATGCATTCGTGTCGCTGCCTATTTTCCTCAAAAACTCCATTTTATGCTTTCTTTCCATTTTTGTATGTTTCCTTTCCATCCTTTAAATCATTCCTGCCTTAGGAGATCTGAAAATACTCAACACACAAATCACGGCATCGAATGGTGATAAAGGGTAATTAAAATTAATATTTTTAAAGCCTAGGAAACATGTTATTCACATATATCACATAATAAGGAAGGGAAAGTAAAACCATGCAATTTACATGAATAAGTGAGTGAAGGATTGAATAAATCACTTAAATTGAGCAAAAATATATCATAAAATATGGGTTTATCACCAACCTCCGACCGCCGCCTCCCACCACCGACCACCACCACAGCATCACCACCATCGCCCCCTTCCTCCTTACCCCCTCTCCACCATTAACCCCAACCCGAAGCCCCCTGCCACCGCCATTGCTCCGCCACCGCGCCGCCGTGCTCCCTCCCAGCGCCGCCGCATCACCACCACCATCTCTCTGCCCTCTCCTCTGTTCTTACACATACTAGGTTCCGCTGAACGCCAATTTCTCTATCACTTGTAGTTATTTATTTTTCAGATTATGTTCGAATTAGGCTGGTTAGAGATGCATGTTTGTAGTGTATTCTAGGTGGTTAGGTAGCTAGGATGTGGTTAGTAGATTTAGGCCTGATAATTGCGCCGTTCTTGCTACCTATTTTATCTATTTCGCAATTCTGATTTTGCTGTGATACTCATATTGTTCATACATTGTTCTTCCATGTTTCTTGCTGCTGTTACATTGCTTTTTCATGTTCATATTATCTGTATCTATTTGCAGCTTTATTTTAATTTATGTGAACTACTTTTTTCATGCTGTTTATTTCCGGGATCATCCATTTTTAGCCGGAATGCTGCCCAATTTTCTGCAAATTGTTTTCATGTATTGAGTTTGGTAATTTACTATTTTGCCTTACTTGGCTACAACCAAACCAACTCATGCCTGCCCGGGCTAGCATTCTTATTCTTTTTGATCCCCTAGTTAATAACTTGCACTATTTATGATTTCATGTTAGTTTTGCACTGAATATGAGTTGATTATTCTTTAAATTTGTGAATTTATTGTTACCTAGGAAACATTTATCATGCTACTCACTTTAATATTCTTTCTCCTAACTCACTGATTTCCACTTTCTAACCTCTTTTTCAATCCTAACCGATCTAACTTTCAAACTTCTCTTTTTGGTTTTTAACTATTTACGTTAACTTTCTAACTCAAGGCATGATTATTATTTTTCCTAATTAACATGAATTCTACTTATATTACATTTTGGATTGTGATTTTTCATCTCAGATTTTTAACTCAAATACAATCCATAATGCACATACACTTAACTCATTTCATAATTCTACTGCTCTTTTGCCACTATGTGCTTATATTGTTATTATTCTATTTGCCTACTTGTTTTCTTGCTTTGTTCTTCAATTATACCCTGGAATTTCTGCTTTTCAGGATGTCTGACCCTCAGCGCAAAGGCAAAGGCAAAGCAACCACTAGCAAACGGAAAAGAGGCGAATCCTCTATGTCCATCCTCGATATTATGCATGACGACTCCTGGCAGGAAAAGCAATTTACCCCGCAGGAGAAGGCTGAACAGCTCCTCACTGCCAATGATCTAGTTAAATTTGCAAACATATACTGTGAGCTGAAGTATCCAGTGTTTGCCACCTCCAGGAACCTATACCTGGAGAGAACTCTGAAAATTCCAGAAGAACTACAGCAGTACACCTCTGATAAATCACTATTTTATGGTTTATCTTGTGCTCAATTGAGTGGATTTTATCAAATCTTTACCCACTTATTCATACTATTTGCATGGTTTTACATTTGCCTTCCTAATTATGTGCTTTGATTGGAAACATGCTTCTTTGATCTTATAATTGCTAATATTAATTCTCTCTATTACCATTAGATGCCTTGATATGTGTGTTAAGTGATTTCAGAGATTACAGGGCAGGAATGGCTTAGAAGATGGAAAGGAAGCATGCAAAAGTGGAAGGAATACAAGAAGTTGGAGAAATTACTAAGCTGTCCAGCCTGACCTCTTTGCACTCAAATGGCTATAACTTTAGCTACAGAGGTCCAAACGACACGGTTTCAGTTGCGTTGGAAAGCTAACGTCCGGGGCTTCGATTTGATATATAATATGCCATAGTTTCCCTGACGCTAGGCGACGCGACCGCGTGCTCTATGCGGCCGCGTCGTAGTGACGGAAATCAGCGTATTTGAATTCTTCTCCAGCGAATTCTGGGCTGTTTCTGACCCAGTTTGCGGCCCAGAAAACACAGATTAGAGGCTATAAAGTGGGGAAATGCATCCATACATAAAAAGGCTATTCATATTCCTAATTTTAGGAGTAGATGTAGTTTTTAGAGAGAGGTTCTCTCCTCTCTCTTAAGATTATGATTTAGGACTTCTCTTAGTTTTAGGAGTGACTCTCAATCCCAGGTTCAATGTTCTTTTATTTCTTTTCTCATTTTTGTTTATGACTCTCTATGTTTAGATTGATTTTCTATTTAATATATTTTGAGGTATTTCAGACTTATGACTGCTTTCTTTTATTTATATAAATAATTTGGATTTTTCCCTTTTGGCTTTGGTTGAGTTATTGGTAACTCTTGAGTTATCAAACTCATTGTTGATTGAAAATTGGAATTCTTCAAGAATTACTTCGAGATCCAATAACTCTAACTTTTCCCAAGGAAAGACTGGGACTTGAGGATTCAAATTAATTCGTCCACTTAACTTACCTTCATAGTTAGAGGTTAACAAAGTGGGAGAAAAATCCAATTCTCATTACAATTGATAAGGATAACCAGGATAGGACTTCCAGTTCTTCATACCTTGCCAAGAGATTTTATTATTGTTAATTTATTTTACTTGTCATTTAAATATACCTGTGCCCATTGCCCAAACTCAACATTCCCCAGAAAACTCATAACCAATAATAAATACACCTCCCTGCAATTCCTTGAGAAGACGACCCGAGGTTTAAATACTCGGTTATCAATTTTAAAGGGGTTTGTTACTTGTGACAACCAAAACGTTTGTAAGAAAGGTTGATTGCTTGGTTTAGTAACTATACCTGCAACGAGAGTTTACTATAACTTCTAAACCATCAATCTTCAGTTCTTCAAAATGGCGCCGTTGCCGGGGAATTGCAAACGTGTGCCTTATTATTGGTTATTGTAAATATTATAAAAAAAAAATCAATTTTCAATTTTCAATTTTAAAAAAATTCAATTTTTAAAATTTAAAATTCAAATTTAAAAAAAAAATTTTCAAATTTTAATCTTCAAATTTCAATTTTAAAAATTCAAAATTCAAATTTTAATTTGAATTTCAAATTTGCTTTTATTTTTGTTTTTAAATTTTTATTAACTAACTATGAGTTCTCACCCCTCTCGCTTCAAGTTTGATTCCAATGTTATTGTTAGGAATGGAAACTATAATGAGAACAGACATCAAGGTTGGAAGAATCAAAGATGGGAGGAGCCACAAGGATTTAATCAACCCTCATGGCAACAACCACCTCCATTGGACTATCAACAACCATTCTGTGATGCATATCAAGGCAATGGCTATGGTGAGCGCTCTTTTGATTATCAACAACCACCACCATACGCCTATGAACCCCCTCCTCAACATAACTTTGGACCACCAAACTCACAAGCCCCTTTCCGCTATTCACCTCCATATGACCCTAACCCTCAACCACTATACCAACCATCTTATGAGCCATATGAACCATATATAGAACCACCCCAATTCCAACCCAATTACTCACAAGAACCACCACTTCAATATTCACCATCTCCATATCCATCAATCCAAGAGCACTATGATCCTATTTATGAAAGCCGAGTGCATCAAGAGACAAAGGATCGTTTCAAGGAAATAGTGGATCGATTTCAGGCAACCATTCGTCAATTGGAACAAGCGATAAATCAATTAGCTTCCCGACGTTCGGACACTCAAGGAACCCTCATGGCTTCATGTGGACAATCTAATGAAGAACGTAGCATGAAGGAGATACTAGAAACTCCAGTGAACAGTACGGAGCATGACTTTGTGCTGGAACAAGTGGAGGAAGCCGGAATTATGGACGAAGAAGAAGTGGTTGAAGACTTAGGAGATGCAGAACCTCCATGGAAAAGTCCAGTCATAGAACCCCCTTCCAAGACGTTTGAAATTGATGCTGAGGAGGGTGTACATCCTCCAAGGCATATCACAGTTGAAGACTTGGAAGAGGTTGATCAAGAGATAGAGATTCAAGAAGAAGAAGCACAACCTCCCATGCCCTTGGAAAGCAATGAAGAGGAAATTGAATTGGAAGAAAGCTACCAAGAGGAAGAGGTTGAAATTGAAGAAGCTTCCAAAGAGGTGGTAATTATCAGAGAAGAGCACAAGGGAGTGGAGCTTGCAATTTCATTAAAAATACCTCCCCCTAAGTTTCCATCATCCTTCACAACATTCAAGTGGATAAAATTCATATCCCTTAGCTTTCTAATTCCACTTGAATATGGGCTACTGGAGACGAATGATCAACTTAGAGCTCTTTGTAACATTAAGAGTAAGAGGAAGATGGCCAGTGGTAAGAATTGTCCTGCAAGGTTCATTATGGTTGGAAGCTTTAAGTTTAAACGCAAGGGTTGGTGTAAAGCTCAATTGAATGGGTCTAGGAAGTTGTTTGGACGCTTCAGTGAGAATTCTAAAGCTGAATCACCCGGATGGAATCATGATAATCAACTTGAAGACGGGTGCAAAAGCAAGATTTGGGACCCCGGAATTCATTCTGGCAATCAACACTCTTGGGGACTTTTAACTTGCTTTAACATACTTGAAGGTTTTCTGCGCCTAGTTTGGGACCCCGGAGGTTACTGGAATCACAAACATTGGTGGAGATTTCTGGATGAGTTCAAGCACAAGCCACCATAACAGGGAGCTCACCAAATGTCCAACTTAAGGACTTTAACTAAAAGTGCTAGGTGGGAGACAACCCACCATGGTATGATCGTTCTTTTTTTCATTTTTATTTAATTTTATTTGTTTTCGAGTTCTATTTTATTTTATTGAACCTGGAGTTTTGCATAACATTCATATTAGCATTGCATTCTACATTATAAAAAAAATGTTACGCGACGCGACCGCATCATCGACGCGTCCGCGTCGCAAGGAGATGGGAGAAATAATAAACGAACAGAAAGTTACGCAGGAACGTGGCTGGAGGCATGCCAATGGCACAAATCGTGCTACGCGACCACGTCGCTGACGCGACCGCGTCATATGGGAATCATGGCCTCCCACGTGACCGCGTGCCCCACGCGGCCACGTGACCAGGATTTCGACGTCAAAGTGGTGCACGACCGAAAGTTGTGCGAAAGCGGTGCTGGATTGGTGCTGAACGCATAATCCTTCCCACGCGGCCACGTGACCCACGCGATCGCGTCATATCCTTCTAAAGCCCACTCACGCGATCGCATGCCCCACGCGATCGCGTCAGCTAAAATTTGGCACTAATATAATTTTGAACAGAGAGTTGTGCGAGTGTGAGGCTACCCTCGCGCCATTAGCCTAAAAACGGGTCACGCGACCGCGTGACCGACGCGACCACGTCATTCAGTTTAAGCGCAAGTTGCGCGACCGCGTGCCTCACGCGACCGCGTCGCTTGCGCCGCACAACTTATCTAAATTAGCCAAAAATATCTTATCTTTTCTTCCCCAAATCCTAATTTCTTTATTATTCTCTCTTCTTTCTTCTTTCTTTCTCTCTTTCTTCCCCTCTACTCTTCTATCCCTTTAATTTAATGCATTTATTTGTTCTTTCCTTTTTCTTTTTCGATTCTTTTTCATGCATTTTTATGTTAGTGTTGGAGTTTTATTTGGATAAGTGCTTTAATTTATTTGAGCATGTGGCTATTCTGAGGAGAGATTTGACAATTGACATTTATTCATGGCTCTCATATACATTTGGATTACATTATTTTCATCCCTATTTTAACTTGCACACCCAGTGTTTGTGAAAAAGCTTTTATGGCATTTTGAATCTTATTTTATTTTACTCTTTCACTTGCATGCCTCTTTTTCACAACACTTGTGCTCCACTTGTATTTGGGATTATCATTCACAATTGTCATTGGTGCACAAATTGTGAATCACACTTTTCACAACTCGTACCACTTACCAGCAAGTGCACTGGGTCGTCCAAGTAATACCTTACGTGAGTAAGGGTCGAATCCCACGGAGATTGTTAGTTTGAAGCAATCTATGGTTATCTTGTAAATCTTAGTCAGGAAGTCAGTTATGTTTATCAGTTGAATTGCGAATAACCAAGAGAGCATAAATTAAAGGTTACTTGTTATGCAATAATGGAGAATATGTTGGAGTTTTGGAGATGCTTTGTCTTCTGAATCTCTGCTTTCCTCTGTCTTCTGATTCACGCATGCACGTCCTCCCATCGCAAGCTGTATGTAGGGGGTCACCGTCGTCAATGGCTACATCCCATCCTCTCAGTGAAGAATATGCTCACATGCTCTGTCACAGCACGGCTAATCATCTGTCGGTTCTCGATCATACTGGAATAGGATTCTTTATCCTTTTGCGTCTATCACTAACGCCCAGCACTCGCGAGTTTGAAGCTCGTCAAAGTCATTCGATCATTGAATCCTACTCGGAATACCATAGACAAGGTTTAGACTTTCCAGATTCTCATGAATGCCGCCATCAGTTCTAGCTTATACCACGAAGATTCTAATTAAGAGATCTAAGAGATACTCATTCAATCGGATATAGAACGGAGGTGGTTGTCAGGCACACGTTCATGGGTTGAGGAAGGTGATGAGTGTCACGGATCATCACCTTCATCACAGTTAAGCGCGAATGAACATCTTAGGTAGGAACAAGCGTGTTTGAATGGAAAACAGAAATACTTGCATTAATTCATCGAGACACAGCAGAGCTCCTCACCCCCAACAATGGAGTTTAGAGACTCATGCCGTCAAAGAGTACAAAGTTTAGATCTAAAATGTCATGAGATACAAAATAAGTCTCTAAAAGTTGTTTTTATACTAAACTAGTAGCCTAGGTTTACAAAAAGTGAGTAGACTATGACAGATGGTGCAGAGATCCACTTCTGGGGCCCACTTGGTGTGTGCTGGGGCTGAGACTTAAGCAATTCACGTACATAAGGCCATTTTGGGCGTTCAACGCCAGGTTTGGATCCATTTCTGGCGTTGAACTCCAACTTTTAATCCTTTTCTGGCGCTGGACACCAGAATTGGGCAGAGAACTGGCGTTGAACGCCAGTTTACGTCGTCTATCCTTGAGCAAAGTATGGACTATTATATATTGCTGGAAAGCCCTGGATGTCTACTTTCCAACACAATTGAAAGCACGCCATTTAAAGTTCTGTAGCTCCAGAAAATCTACTTTGAGTGCAGGGAGGTCAGAATCCAACAGCATCAGCAGTCCTTTTTCAGCCTGAATCAGATTTTTTGCTCAACTCCCTCAATTTCAGCCAGAAAAATACCTGAAATTACAGAAAAACACAAAACTCATAGTAAAGTCCAGAAATATGAATTTTTCCTAAAAACTAATGAAAATAAACTAAAAACTAACTAAAACATACTAAAAACTATATGAAATTAACCCCAAAAAGCATATAAAATATCCGCTCATCACAACACCAAACTTAAACTGTTGCTTGTCCTCAAGCAACTAGACAAATAAAATAGGAGACTAATGGGTTGAGAAGCAATAATATCTCAGAGTTTTTGAGTGAAGCTCAGATTCCAATTAGATGAGCGGGACTAGTAGCTTTTTGCTTCCGAACAGTTTTGGCATCTCACTTTATCCATTGAAGCTCAGAGTGATTGGCATCTATAAGAACTTAGAATTCAGATAGTGTTATTGATTCTCCTATTTTAGTATGATGATTCTTGAACACATCTATTTCATGAGTCTTGGCCGTGGCCCTAAGCACTTTGTTTTCCAGTATTACCACCGGATACATAAATGCCACAGACACATAATTGGGTGAACCTTTTCAGATTGTGGCTCAGCTTTGCTAAAGCCCCCAATTAGAGGTGTCCAGGGTTCTTAAGCACACTCTTCTTTTTGCTTTGGACCTTGACTTTAACCGCTCAGTCCCAAGTTCTCACTTGACACCTACACGCCACAAGCACATGGTTAGGGACAGCTTGGTTTAGCCGTTTAGACCAGGATTTTATTCCTTTAGGCCCTCCTATCCACTGATGCTCAAAGCCTTGGGATCCTTTTTATTTGCCCTTGCCTTTTGGTTTTAAGGGTTATTGGCTTTTTGCTCTTGCCTCTTGGTTTTAAGAGCTTTTGGCTTTTTCTGCTTGCTTTTTCTTTTTCTTTCTATTTTTTTCGCCTATTTTATTATATATATATATTTTTTTTCTGCAAGCTTTGTTCTTTGCTGCTTTTTCTTGCTTCAAGAATCATTTTTATGAATTTTCAGATTAGCAATAACATGTCTCATGTTCATCATTCTTTCAAGAGCCAACATATTTAACAGTCTTAAACAACAATTTCAAAAGACATATGCACTGTTCAAGCATTCATTCAGAAGACAGAAAGCATTGCCACCACATGTTACTAATTAGAATTTTTCTTATTAAAAACTTGAAATTTTATTGCCTCTTATTCAAAAGATCTACTATTTTATTCATGTTTGCTGATGATGAGAAAAATAGACTATAACTTAATTGGGGATAAAATTAAAATAGACACTAATTACTACTAATGATCATGTAATGAAGACACAAACATAGATAAGCACTTAACATAGAGAAAACGAAAAACAGAGAAAGTAAGAACAAGGAACGAGTCTACCTTAGTGATGATGGCATTTCCTTCTTGAGGAACCAATGATGTTCTTAAGCTCTTTTATGTCTCTTCCTTGCCTTTGTGGCTTGATTCCTAGTGATTTTTGGTATTTCTATCCTCAGTTGCTTCCAATAATTATGTGGAGGGAAGTGCATCCCCTGAGGTATCTCGGGGATCTCTTGATTTGCAGCCACATGTTCTACCACTGAGCTATAGATCCTTCACATAATTGTTTTACCACACCAAACTTAGAATGTTGCTCGCCCTCGAGCAAAAGAAGAAGGAATAGATGAAGAAGAAGATGTGGAAAAAAAACTAGGATTATGAGGAGGGAAGGTGGGGATCCTGTGGGGTCCACAGATCTTGAAATGATCCTGTGAGGTCCACAGATCTTGAGGTGTCAAGGCATTTACATCCCTGCACCAATTTAGGCATGCAAAATGCCCTTGCACACAACTCTGGGCGTTCAGCGCCAGGTTGGTGCCCATTTTGGGCGTTCAACGCCTATTTACTAGCCATTTCTGGCGTTGAACGCCAGAACCATGCTTGTTCTGGGCGTTCAGCGCCAGGATGTTGCCCATTTTGGGCGTTCAGCGCCAGAACCATGCTCTGTTCTGGCGTTGAACGCCAGACAGGTGCTTCCTCCAGGGTGTGATTTTTCTTCTGCTATTTTTGATTCCATTTTCAATTTTTAATATTTATTTTGTGACTCCACATGATCATGAACCTAATAAAACATGAAAAACCATGAAAATAAATAAAAATTGGGTTGCCTCCCAACAAGCGCTTCTTTAATGTCCTTAGCTGGACCTTGCTGAGCTTTTAATCTAGCTTCAACCTTAGCACTCTTGCTCAACATTGCCTTCAAGATAGTGCTTGATTCTCTGTCCATTAACAATGAACTTCTTGTCAGAGTCAATATCTTGAAGCTCTACATAACCATATGGTGATACGCTTGTAATCACGTATGGTCCCCTCCACCGGGATTTCAATTTCCCGGGGAATAGCCTGAGTCTAGAGTTGAACAGCAGAACCTTCTGTCCTGGTTCAAAGATTCTAGATGACAGCTTTCTGTCATGCCACTTTTTTTATTTCACTTTATAAAGCTTGGCATTTTCGAAAGCTGTGAATCTGAACTCCTCTAGCTCATTTAGCTGGAGCAATCTTTTTCTCCTGCTAATTTGGCATCAAAGTTTAGGAATCTGGTTGCCCAGTAGGCCTTATGTTCTAGTTCCACGGGCAGGTGACATGCCTTACCATACACCAGTTGGTATAGAGAGGTCCCTATAGGGGTCTTGAATGCTGTTCTGTAAGCCCACAGAGCATCATCCAAGCTCCGTGCCCAATCCTTTCTACGGGTATTTACTGTCCGTTCTAGGATTCTCTTTAATTCTCTGTTAGAGACTTCAGCTTGCCCATTAGTTTGTGGATGATATGGAGTAGCCACATTGTCGCGAATTCCATACCGAACCATGGCAGAGTAAAGCTGTTTATTGCAGAAGTGAGTGCCCCCATCACTGATTAGTACTCTAGGGACACCAAATCTGCTAAAGATATGTTTCTGGAGGAACTTCAGCACTGTCTTAGTATCATTGGTGGGTGTGGCAATGGCCTCAACCCATTTTGATACATAATCAACTGCCACCAGAATATAAGTGTTTGAGTATGACGGTGGGAAAGGTCCCATGAAGTCAATTCCCCATACGTCAAACAACTCAATCTCCAAGATTCCTTGTTGAGGTATGGCGTAACCATGAGGCAGATTGCCAGCTCTTTGGCAACTGTCACAGTTACGTACAAACTCTCGGGAATCTTTATAGAGTGTGGGCCAATAGAAGCCACATTGGAGGACCTTGGTGGCTGTTCGCTCACCTCCGAAATGGCCTCCATATTGTGATCCATGGCAATGCCATAGGATCCTCTGTGCTTCTTCTCTAGGCACACACCTACGGATTATTCCATCTGCACATCTCTTAAAGAGATAGGGTTCATCCCACAAGTAGTACTTTGCATCAGTAATTAATTTCTTCTTTTGTATCCTGTTGTACTCCTTGGGTATGAACCTTGCAGCTTTATAGTTTGCAATATCGGCAAACCATGGAGTTTCCTGAATGGCAAATAAATGCTCATCCGGAAAAGTCTCAGAGATCTCAAGAGAGGGGAGGGGCGTCCCTTCTACTGGCTCTATCCGGGACAGATGATCAGCCACTTGGTTCTCTGTCCCTTTTCTGTCTTTTATTTCTATATCAAACTCTTGCAGAAGCAACACCCATCTGATGAGCCTGGGTTTTGAATCCTGCTTTGTGAGTAGATATTTAAGAGCAGCATGATCAGTATACACAATCACTTTTGATCCTACTAAGTATGATCTGAACTTGTCAATGGCGTAAACCACTGCAAGTAATTCTTTTTCTATGGTTGTGTAATTTTTCTGAGCATCATTTAAAATGCGACTAGCATAATAAATGACATGCAGAAGCTTGTCATGCCTCTGTCCCAATACTGCACCAATAGCGTGATCACTGGCATCGCACATTAGCTCAAATAGTAACGTCCAGTCTGGTGCAGAAATGACTGGTGCTGTGACCAGCTTAGCTTTCAGCATTTCAAACGCCTGCAGGCACTCTGTGTCAAACACAAATGGCGTCTCAGCAGCTAGCAGATTGCTCAGAGGTTTTGCAATTTTTGAAAAATCCTTTATAAACCTCCTATAGAATCCTGCATGCCCCAGAAAGCTTCTGATTGCCTTAACATTGGCAGGTGGTGGTAATTTTTCAATTACCTCTATTTTTGCTTGATCTACCTCTATTCCCTTGTTTGAGATTTTATGCCCAAGGACAATCCCCTCAGTCACCATGAAGTGACATTTTTCCCAGTTTAAAACTAGGTTGGTCTCTTGGCATCTTTTCAAAACAAGTTTCAGGTGATCAAGACAGGAGCTGAATGAGTCTCCATATACTGAGAAGTCATCCATGAAGACTTCCAGAAATTTTTCCACCATATCAGAGAAAATAGAGAGCATGCATCTCTGGAAGGTTGCAGGCGCATTACATAGCCCAAATGGCATCCTTCTATAAGCAAACACTCCAGATGGACATGTGAATGCTGTTTTCTCTTGATCCTGGGGATCTACTGCAATCTGGTTATAGCCTGAGTAGCCATCCAAAAAGCAGTAATAATCATGACCTGCTAGTCTTTCTAGCATCTGGTCTATGAATGGTAAAGGAAAATGATCCTTTCTAGTGGCTGTATTGAGCCTTCTATAGTCAATACACATGCGCCACCCTGTAACTGTTCTTGTAGGAACCAGTTCATTTTTTTCATTATGAATCACTGTCATGCCTCCCTTTTTTGGGACGACTTGGACGGGGCTCACCCAGGGGCTATCAGAAATAGGATAAATAATCCCAGCCTCTAGTAATTTGGTGACCTCTTTCTGCACCACTTCTTTCATGGCTGGATTTAGCCGCCTCTGTGGTTGAACCACTGGTTTGGCATTATCCTCCAATAAGATTTTGTGCATGCATCTAGCTGGGCTTATGCCCTTAAGGTCACCTATGGACCACCCAAGAGCTGTCTTGTGTGTCCTTAGCACTTGAATAAGTGCCTCCTCTTCTTGCGAATTTAAAGCAGAGCTTATGATCACTGGAAAAGTGTCACCTTCTCCCAGAAACGCATATTTCAAGGATGGTGGTAATGGCTTGAGCTCGGGTTTAGGAGGTTTTTCCTCTTCCAGAAGAAGTTTCAGAGGCTCTTTCATGTCCTCTGAATCCTCTAAATCAGGCTGAACATCTTTAAAGATGTTTTCCAACTCTGATTCAAGACTCTCAGCCATGTTGATCTCTTCTACCAAAGAGTCAATAAGATCAACTTTCATGCAGTCTTTTGATGTGTCTGGATGCTGCATGGCTTTGACAGCGTTCAACTTGAATTCATCATCATTGACTCTCAGGGTTATTTCCCCCTGTTGGACGTCAATGAGGGATCGTCCAGTTGCTAGGAAGGGTCTTCCTAGAATGAGAGTAGCACTCTTGTGCTCCTCCATTTCCAGCACAACAAAGTCAGTGGGAAAGGCGAATGGCCCAACTCTGACAATCATGTCTTCAATCACGCCTGATGGGTATTTAGTGGAACCATCAGCAAGTTGGAGACATATCCGGGTTGGTTTAACTTCTTCAGTTAAGCCAAGCTTTCTGATAGTGAATGCAGGTATTAGGTTGATGCTTGCCCCAAGATCGCATAAAGCTGTCTTGGTGCAATTACCTTCTAATATGCATGGTATCAGAAAACTCCCAGGGTCTTTAAGCTTTTCAGGAAAGCTCTTCAGAATGACTGCACTGCATTCTTCAGTGAGGAGAACTCTTTCTATTTCTCTCCAATCCTTTTTATGACTCAAGATCTCTTTCATGAACTTGGCATAAGAAGGTATTTGCTCAAGTGCTTCTGCAAATGGAATCTTTATTTTAAAGAGTCCTGAGATAATCTGCAAAGCGAGCAAATTGCTTATCCTGCTCCTCTTTCCGGAGTTTTTGAGGATAAGGTATCTTGGCTTTATATTCTTCAACCTTAGTTGCTGTAGATTTACTGCCTACAGAAGTGGTTGAAGAAGCCTTTTTAGAGGGGTTGTTATCAGCATTTGTGTGTGTCTGATCCCTCACTGGCAATTGAGTGCCAGAGTTAGAAACTGGAGTGATGTTAGATGCCAACTCCTTGTCTGTTCCTGGCGTCTGAACGCCAGAATTATGCCCATTTTGGGCGTTCAGCGCTAGATCCTGCCCATTTTTGGCGTTCAACGCCAGATCCTTGCCTATTTCTGGCGTTGAACGCCAATCCTGCTTTGTTTCTGGCGTTGAACGCCAGTTTTGGCCATGGTCTGGGCGTTCAGCGCCAGCCTTCCACCAATTTTCTGGCGTTTTAGCGCCAGAATTATTTTTCCCTGGGCTCTTACTGTCCTCAGGTGAATCTTGGGTGGTTTGCTCATTTCTTGGCTTTTTGCTGCCTTGAGGTGGGTTATTTAATATTTTCCCACTTCTTAATTGAACTGCTTGGCATTCTTCTGTTATTTGCCTTGACAGCTGCTGCTTTGTTTGCTTAAACTGTTCTTCCATATGTATATTAGCCATCCTTGTCTCTTGTAGTCTATCTCTGAATTCGGCTAACTGCTTTGTTAGAAAGTCCAATTGCTGATTGAATTCAGCAGCTTGTTCTACAGGACTGAGTTCACCAGTTGCTGTTTTAACCTCTTCTTTCATGGAAGGGTCACTGCTTAGGTACAGATGCTGATTCCTGGCAACTGTATCAATGAGCTCTTGAGCCTCTTCAATTGTCTTTCTCATGTGGATAGATCCACGAGCTGAGTAATCTAGAGACATCTGAGCTCCTTCAATAAGCCCATAATAGAAGATGTCTAACTGAACCCACTCTGAAAACATTTCAGAAGGGCATTTTTGTAGCATCTCTCTGTATCTCTCCCAGGCATCATAAAGAGATTCACTATCTCCTTGTTTAAAGCCTTGGATGTCCAGCCTTAGCTGTGTCATCCATTTTTGGGGAAAGTATTGATTCAGGAATTTTTCTGTCAGCTGTTTCCATGTCCTTATGCTGGCCTTAGGTTGGTTATTCAACCACCTCTTAGCTTGATCTTTTACAGCAATTGGAAACAGTAATAGTCTGTAGACATCCTGATCTATTTCTTTATCATGTACTGTGTCAGCAATCTGCAGAAACTGTGCCAGAAACTCTGTAGGTTCTTCCTGTGGAAGACCGGAATACTGGCAACTTTGCTGCACCATGATAATGAGCTGAGGATTCAACTCAAAGCTACTGACTCCAATGGAGGGTATACAGATACTACTCCCATATGAAGCAGTAGAGGGGTTAGAATATGACCCCAGAGTCCGCCTGGACTGTTCATTTCCGCTTAGGTCCATGATGGAGAAAGGGAGATGATGTAAAATAGAGAAAATATTTTTATTTATTTAATTATTTATTTATTTCGAAAACAAAATAAATCAAAATAAAATAAATAAAAAATGAGTGAAAATTTTCGAAAAACTGAGGAAAGGGAAAGTGGTTAGGAAGTTTTGAAAAGAGTATGATGATTTTTGAAAAAGGTTTTAAATTTTGAAATAAAAATCTGAATTTTAGAAATAGATTTCGAAAATTTGCTTTTAAAACAGAGAAAAAAGATACTTTTGAATTTAAAGAGGAGAGAGAAAAACAATAAGATAGCACAAGATTTAAAATTTTTAGATCTGATGCTCCTTGTTTTCGAAAATTTTTAAGGAAAAGACACTAAGGAACACCAAACTTAAAAATTTTAAGATCAAGACACAAGGAAAACTCACGAACACTTTGAAGACTCACAAGAACACAAGAACATGAAGGAAGAACACCAAACTTAAAATTTTTAGAAAAACAAACTAAAATTTTTGAAAAACACAGAAAAATCAACAAGAAAACACCAAACTTAAAGTTTGGCACAGGATTTAATAGGGAAATTATTTTTGAAAAATATTTTAAAAAGAAAATAAGGATTCTAAAATTTTAACACGACAATAATAAGAGACTCTAAACAAAAAAAAAATAAATTTTTCCTAATCTAAGCCACAAAATAAACCGTTAGTTGTCCAAACACGAACAATCCCCGGCAACGGCGCCAAAAACTTGGTGCACAAATTGTGAATCACACTTTTCACAACTCGTACCACTTACCAGCAAGTGCACTGGGTCGTCCAAGTAATACCTTACGTGAGTAAGGGTCGAATCCCACGGAGATTGTTGGTTTGAAGCAATCTATGGTTATCTTGTAAATCTTAGTCAGGAAGTCAGTTATGTTTATCAGTTGAATTGCGAATAACCAAGAGAGCATAAATTAAAGGTTACTTGTTATGCAATAATGGAGAATATGTTGGAGTTTTGGAGATGCTTTGTCTTCTGAATCTCTGCTTTCCTCTGTCTTCTGATTCACGCATGCACGTCCTCCCATGGCAAGCTGTATGTAGGGGGTTGATGCCGAGGCATCTTAGGCTAGTTTCACTAGCATTTTTCTGTTAGTTTTAGTTGTTTTATGCATTTGCTTGAGCTTAAAGTAACCAAAAATGGTTAAATGAAGAACAAAGCAATGAACCATCCAAACAGTATGATTTTAATGCAAATTCCATGAGTTTTAGTTATATTACTTGAATGCTATGAATGGAAGATTTCTCATGAAATTTTGCAAGACTTTGATGCAATTGTTTGGATGATTTCAGGGAAGAAGAGGCTAAGCAAGGAAGCAACAAAATCAATAAAGGAAGCTTAAATATCACATGTGGAGTTTAAGTTCCAGTTTAAGCCTAAACTGGAGCTTAAACGCCAGAATCAGGAAGGCTAAGAAATGCTGGAATTGAAGTTTAACCTCCAGTTTAACCTTAAACTGGAGGTTAAACGCCAGAATGAAAGTCTCACCAAAGAAGCATTCCACGTTTAACCTCCAGTTTAACCTTAAACTGGAGGTTAAACGCCAAAATGATAATGCCACTCAGGAAGGAGTTCCACGTTTAACCTCCAGTTTAACCTTAAACTGGAGGTTAAACGCCAGAATGGGAAAAGCACCAGGGAGCCATTTCCACGTTTAAGCTCCAGTTTGACCTCAAACTGGAGCTTAAACGTGTTCGACCAAGTTTTCTCCTCCAGGGTTGCTCTCTCCATTTCCACGTTTAAGCTCCAGTTTGACCTCAAACTGGAGCTTAAACGTGTTCGACACCTCCAGGGCTACCCTTCTAAGCTTCCACGTTTAACCTCCAGTTTAACCTTAAACTGGAGGTTAAACGTGTTCGACCTCCAGGATGCCTCCTTCCATTTCCACGTTTAACCTCCAGTTTAACCTTAAACTGGAGGTTAAACGTGTTCGACCTCCAGGGCTGCCCTTCCTATATCCACGTTTAAGCTTCAGTTTAACCTTAAACTAAAGCTTAAACGTGTTCGACTACATGACTCTCCAGGGCTGCCTTCTTCCATTTCCACGTTTAAGCTTCAGTTTAACCTTAAACTGAAGCTTAAACGTGCTTCTACAAAAGGCCTCACTGGAAGTGTCTGGCGTTTAAGCTGCAGTTTAAGCTTAAACTGCAACTTAAACGCCACTCTTGGAAAAGGTTTCTGGACCAAAGATATTGTGGTTTAAGTTAGTATTTGAGCACAAACATTAACTTAAACTTATTCTGGTATGAAACCCAATTGAATATCATGGTTTATGGGATTGGGCCTGAAGGATTGATGAGTCTGAAATTTCAATTTATTGAGTCATGTGCCATTATTTGATTATCACTAAGTTGGCTCAATGAATGTTACAGAATTTGGATCAGCAGCCTCATCAAGATTATGGATCATAAACCCAAGGCAAAAGGAAAGCAGGGAGAGGCCTCAAAGCCCAAGAAACACAACAGAAGCTCAATATAGAAAGTGTATAAATAGGATAGAATTTAAGTTAGAAAAGGACTTTTACCTTGACTTTTAGCTAGTTTTCATATCTTTGTAATTGAATTCAGAGCTATGACTCACTAAACCCCCTTTCATTGGGTTAGGGAGCTCTATTGTAATTCAATGAATCAATAATAGTTTATCTTCTTCTTCAATCTTTTCTCTTGAATTTTGTTAGAAAGCTTCTCGATCTAATTCCATTGGGTAGTTGTCTTGGGAAAGAAACTACCCATAATTGGAATCCTTCGGAACCTTGGGAAAGGAATGGAGGATTCATGCTAGAGAAGCTTTCTCACAGTGAATTGGATTGGGGTTTGGATGGATATTGTGACATGTAATCCTACCAAATTGTGGTTCATGAAACTGTGTGGTATAATCAGTGATCGAGCATCATCTCTTCTTATGAACATTTAAACCAAGGGATTGGGAATTTGTTCATTTTTAGAGAGAATTGGTGAGCCAAGGGATTGGGATCCAATCATATAAGATTGCCAAGCAAAATTCAATGAACGCATTGCTTGAGGAAGAGATAAACATGTTTTGATTCGGAGATCTCAATATCTCCTATAACCCAATGAATCCCCCAATTCTGATTTCCATCTTCTCTTTACATTCTGCAACTCAATTCATGCAATCACCCCCATTCCCTTTTAATTTCAGCAATTTAGTTTCTGCTCTTTAATTCATGCAATTTAAGATTTCGCCATTTCAATTTCTTGTCATTTACTTTTCCCGCCAATTTTACATTCCGCAATTCTCATCTCAATCTTGATTCCGCTCAACTAGAACACACTTCTAATCCGAATTGCTCACTCAACCAATCCTTGTGGGATTCGACCTCACTCTATTGTGAGTTTTTACTTGACGATAACCGGTGCACTTGCCGGAAGGAATTTTGCCGATCGTGCAATTTCTTAAATCGTAGCATAACTAGTTTATGCGCATCAAGTTTATGGCGCCGTTGCCGGGGATTGGTTTTCGATTGACAATTCTCCAATTGGAAGCTAACTAGATTGAGCAATTTCTCTTGCTTTGTTAATTCTGTTCAAGTTACTTGTTGAATTTTAATTTCTGCACTCGGTTACATGCTTTCTTTCTTTATGCCTTTAAATTCAAGCAACTAACTCACTGACTCACTAACTGTTTGAATTAATTCCTCAATTGCTCTAACCATACTCTTCCATTAACCAAGAGTATTTCACTTGTTTGTGCCTGTGCTGTGTTCTTGTATGACAGGTAGGAGAGGAGAGACATCAACTCCTCCATATACCGAACCAGAAAGGACCCTTCATAGACTGAGAAGGGAAGCAAGAGGGAAGAGAGTAGTGGGAGAAGAGGAATCTGAAGGAGAATCTGAGGACAATTTTGAGGAAGCTTTAGATCTCAACATGGATAGAGAAGTTCACAACCATGAGAGAGCTGATGGAAACAATGCCATTCCTGAGAGGAGGGTTCTTAGTTCATACATAAACCCAACCTCTGGGAATTGTGGTAGCAGCATCCAGAAACCACCCATTCAGGCCAACAATTTTGAACTCAAACCACAGCTAATATCACTTGTGGAGAATCATTGTTCATTTGGTGGAAGTGCTAATGAAGACCCAAACCAACATCTCACAAAATTCCTGAGAATTTGTGACACTGTGAAGTCCAATGGAGTCCAGGAAGATGCATATAAACTGCTTTTGTTCCCATTTTCACTTAGGGACAAAGCAGCTAAGTGGCTGGAATCATTCCCAAGGGGGAGTCTAACAACATGGGATGAGGTGGAAAGCAAGTTTCTGGCACGTTTCTACCCCCCACAAAAGGTCAATAGGCTTCGATCTGAGGTTCAGACTTTTAGACAACAAGATGGTGAAACTCTCTACGAGGCATGGGAGAGATTCAAGGACTTGACAAGGAAATGCCCACCAGACATGTTCCATGATTGGGTGCAATTGCATATTTTCTATGATGGACTCTCTTATGAATCAAGGAAGGCTGTAGACCATTCATCAGGAGGTTCATTGAACAGGAAAAAGACTGTGGAAGAGGCCATTGAAGTGATTGAGACAGTGGCTGAGAATGAGTACTACTATGCATCAGAAAGGCACAACACTAAGGGAGTCATGGAGCTGAACCATGTTGATACAATTCTAGCCCAAAACAAGGTGTTTGCCAAGCAACTAGCAGAGCTTACCAGGCAATTAGAAACAAAGCAAGTGGCTGCAATACACACACAAGATCAAGAGGAAGTAAGCATTGAAGGAGGTGATTGGGAAGAGGCCAACTATGTGGGAAACCAACAAAGGCAATCATATGATCCACACTCCAACACTTACAACCCAGGATGGAAAAATCACCCAAACTTTGGGTGGGGGAACCAACAAACCCAACCACAAAACCACAAACCTTACAACCACAACCAACATAACAATTCCACATACCAAAACTCCAACCAAAGATCATACCAAGCCACACAAAACACTTACCCCCAACCATCATATCATGGCCAAAATAATCAACCTACCCAACTTAATCCGAACCAACAATTTCAAGATCAATTAAACCGGATAGAAGGAATGCTTGCAACCATGAGTCAAGACATAACCGAATTGAAAGCTTTTAAGGAAGAAGTAAACTCTAACCTGCAAAACCAAGGAGCTGCCATCCAGAAGCTAGAAAATCAAATTGTGTATTTGTCTAAGCAAACCCCTGGGACAAGCGCTTCTCATGCTGCCAAGGCTATTGCAAGGGAAGAATGTAAAGCCATAACCCTCAGAAGTGGAAAGAATCTGAAGGAGATCTCAAAGGAAACCACAGAGGATGAAGCAAAGGAAAATGTGAAAGACAAAGAACAAGGACAATCTTTTACACCGTCTGCAACAAAAGAAAAAGAAAAAGAGGTCCTGAAGCCTTATACACCTAAAGCACCTTATCCTCAACGTTTGATGAAAAGTGAAAAGGATGGCCAATTCTCCAGGTTCTTGGAGATTTTCAAGAAGCTTCAAATCAACATTCCCTTTGCTGAGGCAATAGAGCAAATGCCACTATATGCAAAATTCTTAAAGGAATTGATGACCAAGAAGAGAAGCTGGAGAAATGAGGAAACTGTGTTGTTAACTGAAGAATGCAGTGCCATCATTCAGCACAAATTGCCTCAGAAATTGAAGGATCCAGGCAGTTTCCAAATCCCCTGCATCATAGGAGAAGTCATGGTGGAGAAGGCCTTGTGTGACTTAGGGGCCAGTATCAATTTGATGTCTCTAACAATGATGAGAAGAATGAAGATTGAAGAAGCCAAACCAACAAGAATGGCCCTCCAATTGGCAGATCGAACTTTTAAATTCCCTCATGGGATAGTTGAGGATTTGTTGGTGAAAGTGGGAGATTTTATATTTCCTGCTGATTTTGTGGTGTTAGATATGGAGGAAGAAGCCAAAGCTTCAATAATTCTGGGAAGACCCTTCCTGGCTACTGCTGGAGCCATCATAGATGTACAAAAGGGTGAACTCACTCTTAGACTACATGATGAGAAATTGGTGTTTAACGTATTCAAGGCAATGAGCTATCCATCAGAATCACTAAGGGAATGCATGAGGATTGATGTAGTGGACATTGCAGTACAAGAAACTTTTGAGGAAACAATAAAGGAAGTGGCAGAGGAGGAGTTCACCAAGGATATTGAAGTTAGTGACATCAAGGCTGCTGAAACAACCATGCCAAGCATGCCAGAGAGAGTGAAAGAAGAGAAGGAAGCACCAAAACCTGAGCTCAAAGCATTGCCCCCTAATCTCAAGTATGCATACTTGGGTAGTGATGAGAGTCACCCTGTTATCATTAGCTCTGCCCTGAGCCAAGAACAGGAAGAAGAATTGATCAAGGTGCTACAAACTCATCAAGATGCCATTGGATAGACCCTAGCCGATTTGAAGGGGATAAGTTCATCCATATGCATGCATAAAATCTTGTTAGAAGAGGATGCTAGACCCTCCATTCAAGCTCAGAGAAGATTGAATCCCGTCATGAAAGAAGTGGTACAAAAGGAAGTCATGAAGTTATGGCAGGCAGGGGTAATCTACCCCATTTCTGATAGCCCATGGGTTAGTCCCATCCATGTAGTTCCCAAGAAAGGTGGCATAACTGTGGTGCCAAATGAGAAGAACGAACTCATACCCACAAGAACCGTCACTGGGTGGAGGATGTGCATAGACTACAGGAAGCTCAATGAAGCCACCAGAAAGGATCATTTCCCACTCCCATTCATGGATCAGATGCTTGAAAGGCTTGCCGGACATGCTTACTATTGTTTTTTAGATGGATATTCAGGCTACAACCAAATAGTAGTTGATCCTAAAGATCAAGAGAAAACATCATTTGTTTGTCCATATGGAGTTTTTGCTTATAGACGCATGCCCTTTGGATTGTGCAATGCACCTGCCACTTTCCAAAGATGCATGCTGTCCATCTTTTCGGACATGATTGAAAAATTTATTGAGGTCTTCATGGACGATTTTTCTGTGTTTGGAGATTTTCCTAGCTGCCTACACCACCTTGCCTTGGTGCTTAAGAGATGCCAAGAGACTAACCTAGTATTAAACTGGGAAAAGTGTCATTTCATGGTCACAGAAGGAATAGTCCTTGGCCACAAAATCTCTAATAGAGGCATTGAGGTGGACAGAGCTAAGGTGGAACTCATTGAAAAATTACCTCCACCAAGTAATGTCAAGGCAGTTAGGAGTTTTTTGGGACACGCTGGTTTTTACAGAAGGTTTATTAGAGACTTTTCTAAAATAGCCAAACCTTTGAGTAACTTGCTTGTCTCTGATACACCCTTTGTATTTGATAAAAATTGCATGCTAGCCTATGAACTTTTGAAGCAAAAACTTTCCTCTGCACCTATCATTGCCCCACCTGATTGGAACTTACCTTTTGAACTGATGTGTGATGCATCAGACCTTGCTATTGGGGCAGTGTTAGGACAAAGGAAAGACAATTTGGTACATGTGATTTATTATGCCAGTAAAGTCTTGAATGATAACCAAAGGAATTACACAACCACTGAAAAAGAACTCTTGGCAATAGTCTTTGCATTTGACAAATTTAGATCCTATCTCATTGGATCTAAAGTCATTGTCTTCACTGATCATTCAGCTTTAAAATACTTACTTGCTAAACAAGAATCCAAACCAAGACTTATTAGATGGGTTCTTTTGTTCCAGGAATTTGACATTGAAATCAAAGACAAGAAGGGTGTAGAGAACAAAGTGGCAGACCATTTATCAAGAATACCATGTGAAGAAGGAAGCGCACAAAGCACACATATAAATGAGTGCTTTCCTGATGAACAACTCATGGTAATTCACAAAGCACCCTGGTTTGCAGACATAGCAAACTTCAAGGCCACTGGGAGTTTACCGTTGGAATTTAACAAACATCAAAGGAAGAAATTGGTAAATGATGCCAAATACTTCATCTGGGACGAACCATACTTGTTCAAAAAATGTTCCGATGGCATACTCAGAAGATGCATATCCGAGGAAGAAGGAAGGGAAGTCTTATGGGATTGCCATGGCTCCACTTATGGAGGACATTTTGCAGGAGAAAGAACAGCAGCTAAGGTGTTGCAGTGTGGTTTTTATTGGCCCACTATCTTCAAAGATGCAAAAGAATTAGTGAAGCACTGCCATGAATGCCAGAAAGCGGGGAACCTGCCAAGAAGAAATGAAATGCCACAACAATTCATTCTGGAACTTGAATTGTTTGATGTATGGGGGATAGATTTCATGGGACCCTTTCCCTCCTCATACTCAAATAATTACATTCTTGTGGCAGTAGACTATGTCTCCAAATGGGTTGAAGCAATAGCAACTCCAACCAATGATAATAAGGTAGTCATGAACTTCCTCAGAAAACACATTTTTTGCCGTTTTGGGGTTCCAAGAGCAATCATCAGTGATGGAGGAAGCCACTTCTGCAACAAACCATTAGAGGCATTGCTTCTAAAATATGGAGTCAAACACAAGGTAGCCACACCATACCATCCACAGACAAGTGGGCAAGCCGAAATATCTAACAGAGAACTCAAAAGGATCCTGGAAAAGACTGTGGGAACTTCAAGGAAGGACTGGTCGATTAAGCTAGATGATGCTCTTTGGGCATATAGGACAGCTTTCAAAACACCAATTGGAATGTCTCCTTACCAACTAGTATATGGAAAAGCTTGCCATTTGCCACTGGAGTTGGAGCACAAGGCATACTGGGCCTTGAAACTTTTGAACTTGGACAACAAAGCTGCTGGAGAAAGAAGGATGTTGCAAATTCAAGAGTTGGAAGAATTCAGAGCGGAAGCTTATGAGAATGCCAAAATTTACAAAGAAAGAGCAAAGAAGAAGCATGACAGCAACATAGCCCCAAGGAAATTTGAAGAAGGACAAAAAGTATTGCTCTACAATTCTAGGCTGAAGCTATTTCCAGGGAAGCTAAAATCAAGGTGGTCTGGACCATTCCTTGTCACCAAGGTCTCCAAATATGGACAAGTAGAAATCATGGAAGAAAAGTCACAACGAACATTCATTGTGAACGGTCAAAGACTCAAACATTACTTGGGAGATGTGGATGAGAAGGACAAAGTTAAATATCACCTCAACTGAGGAAGCTGACCGTCAAGCTAATGACGTTAAAGAAGCGCTTGTTGGGAGGCAACCCAACCTGAGGTAATACCCTTTTGCTGTTTCTTTTATTTGTTTCAATAAAAAGGGTGAAGTAGTTTCTGTGCATTGCAAAGAATTAAGTTTGGTGTTTCACACCAAACAATGAATTCGTGGATCAATAATTCAAAGGGGAATGTGTGACTCTAAGTTTGGTGTTCCACCATAAAGATCAACTGAACACAACAACCTTTGAATTATATGAGAGGAACAACCATTCTAAGCAGTCACAGAAATGCTTAAAACCCTTAGCAGCAACTTCATTCCAAAGAGAACTCAAGGATTCAAAGCACAGAGAAGTAAGTGGGAGACTAAGTTTGGTGTTCACACACCAACTTAAGACTCAGATACTTACCCACACATAGTTGAGCTAACCACTCAAGTGCTTGAGATGCAAGCAACTTCATCACTCTTTGCAGGAAAGGAAACAAGGATTTTAAAGCATGAAGCAACATTTAGGAGAAGAAGGGAAATCAAATTGTTTCCTGGCAAAAAAAGAGAAAACAAGGAATTTCACAAGGTGGTATTGTTCCTTGATAATTCTTTAAAAAGGGCAAACAAAAGCATGCTTGTTCTGGTTTAAACTGTAAATGTTGAATCTTTCTGGAATGAGAAGTTTTTAGTATATTTGTCTGTTTATTGCTTTGAATAAAGTGAATGCCTAGATGTTTGGATATAACTTCACCTTCTTAAACAAGTGCTTGCCATGCTTGTTCTGTTTCCAAAAATAAAAGAAAAGTTTGAACAAAAGTAACTTGGCTAAATTAGTGACAAATCAAGTAGAATTAAGTGGTGGTATGCATGCTTGATTGTTTAGTCAGATCACTGGAATTAGAGTGTAGAATTATCATTCTTTGTGTAGAAATTGAAAACTGTCTATGGATCTTGATGAATAAATGTCTTTGGCCATGAAAAAGAAAGAAAAAGAAGAAGAAAAAGCCACTGAAAAAGGGCAACCAAAAAGCAAAAAAAATTGAGAAAATAAGCTAGGCACCAATGGTTTGAACTTCTGAGACAAATGCCTGTGGTGTTCATGTATTAAGGATATGCTTGGATGAATAGGTTCTGAGGAGTGTTTCAACACTTGGTAACTTGGGTTAACTAACCCGGGATTATCAACCAAAAGTCCATTATCAAGAGCAACCTAAATACAAAACATTTAGTCACACAAAGAGGTGCTGGGCACCAATGTCTCAAGAAGAAATGTGAACTAAAATGCCTAAAGTGGATATGTGTAGTGCACTGATAAGAAAAAGAAAATGCCAAAGGTTTGTGCAACACATGACACTAAGCAACCAAGGAGCAAGGTAGCTCTAAGAAAAAGAAAAGAAAAACAAAGAAGAGAAAAGTGCCAAAGACATAAGAATAACAAGAGGCCATAGCAGTGTTTGATGGATACAATGAAAAAGTGATAATCTTACCTGATAAGTATGAAAAAGTGATGCTGCAACTTTCTGCATAAAACCCTTCTGATGAACTTCAAATGCTTGCTAATATAGCCAATGTAATTGCTTTCTGTTTCATACTTTCTTCTCAAATAATTCAGGACTTGCTTAGGGACAAGCAAGTATTAAGTTTGGTGTTGTGATGCCGAGGCATCTTAGGCTAGTTTCACTAGCATTTTTCTGTTAGTTTTAGTTGTTTTATGCATTTGCTTGAGCTTAAAGTAACCAAAAATGGTTAAATGAAGAACAAAGCAATGAACCATCCAAACAGTATGATTTTAATGCAAATTCCATGAGTTTTAGTTATATTACTTGAATGCTATGAATGGAAGATTTCTCATGAAATTTTGCAAGACTTTGATGCAATTGTTTGGATGATTTCAGGGAAGAAGAGGCTAAGCAAGGAAGCAACAAAATCAATAAAGGAAGCTTGAATATCACATGTGGAGTTTAAGTTCCAGTTTAAGCCTAAACTGGAGCTTAAACGCCAGAATCAGGAAGGCTAAGAAATGCTGGAATTGAAGTTTAACCTCCAGTTTAACCTTAAACTGGAGGTTAAACGCCAGAATGAAAGTCTCACCAAAGAAGCATTCCACGTTTAACCTCCAGTTTAACCTTAAACTGGAGGTTAAACGCCAGAATGATAATGCCACTCAGGAAGGAGTTCCACGTTTAACCTCCAGTTTAACCTTAAACTGGAGGTTAAACGCCAGAATGGGAAAAGCACCAGGGAGCCATTTCCACGTTTAAGCTCCAGTTTGACCTCAAACTGGAGCTTAAACGTGTTCGACCAAGTTTTCTCCTCCAGGGTTGCTCTCTCCATTTCCACGTTTAAGCTCCAGTTTGACCTCAAACTGGAGCTTAAACGTGTTCGACACCTCCAGGGCTACCCTTCTAAGCTTCCACGTTTAACCTCCAGTTTAACCTTAAACTGGAGGTTAAACGTGTTCGACCTCCAGGATGCCTCCTTCCATTTCCACGTTTAACCTCCAGTTTAACCTTAAACTGGAGGTTAAACGTGTTCGACCTCCAGGGCTGCCCTTCCTATATCCACGTTTAAGCTTCAGTTTAACCTTAAACTAAAGCTTAAACGTGTTCGACTACATGACTCTCCAGGGCTGCCTTCTTCCATTTCCACGTTTAAGCTTCAGTTTAACCTTAAACTGAAGCTTAAACGTGCTTCTACAAAAGGCCTCACTGGAAGTGTCTGGCGTTTAAGCTGCAGTTTAAGCTTAAACTGCAACTTAAACGCCACTCTTGGAAAAGGTTTCTGGACCAAAGATATTGTGGTTTAAGTTAGTATTTGAGCACAAACATTAACTTAAACTTATTCTGGTATGAAACCCAATTGAATATCATGGTTTATGGGATTGGGCCTGAAGGATTGATGAGTCTGAAATTTCAATTTATTGAGTCATGTGCCATTATTTGATTATCACTAAGTTGGCTCAATGAATGTTACAGAATTTGGATCAGCAGCCTCATCAAGATTATGGATCATAAACCCAAGGCAAAAGGAAAGCAGGGAGAGGCCTCAAAGCCCAAGAAACACAACAGAAGCTCAATATAGAAAGTGTATAAATAGGATAGAATTTAAGTTAGAAAAGGACTTTTACCTTGACTTTTAGCTAGTTTTCATATCTTTGTAATTGAATTCAGAGCTATGACTCACTAAACCCCCTTTCATTGGGTTAGGGAGCTCTATTGTAATTCAATGAATCAATAATAGTTTATCTTCTTCTTCAATCTTTTCTCTTGAATTTTGTTAGAAAGCTTCTCGATCTAATTCCATTGGGTAGTTGTCTTGGGAAAGAAACTACCCATAATTGGAATCCTTCGGAACCTTGGGAAAGGAATGGAGGATTCATGCTAGAGAAGCTTTCTCACAGTGAATTGGATTGGGGTTTGGATGGATATTGTGACATGTAATCCTACCAAATTGTGGTTCATGAAACTGTGTGGTATAATCAGTGATCGAGCATCATCTCTTCTTATGAACATTTAAACCAAGGGATTGGGAATTTGTTCATTTTTAGAGAGAATTGGTGAGCCAAGGGATTGGGATCCAATCATATAAGATTGCCAAGCAAAATTCAATGAACGCATTGCTTGAGGAAGAGATAAACATGTTTTGATTCGGAGATCTCAATATCTCCTATAACCCAATGAATCCCCCAATTCTGATTTCCATCTTCTCTTTACATTCTGCAACTCAATTCATGCAATCACCCCCATTCCCTTTTAATTTCAGCAATTTAGTTTCTGCTCTTTAATTCATGCAATTTAAGATTTCGCCATTTCAATTTCTTGTCATTTACTTTTCCCGCCAATTTTACATTCCGCAATTCTCATCTCAATCTTGATTCCGCTCAACTAGAACACACTTCTAATCCGAATTGCTCACTCAACCAATCCTTGTGGGATTCGACCTCACTCTATTGTGAGTTTTTACTTGACGATAACTGGTGCACTTGCCGGAAGGAATTTTGCCGATCGTGCAATTTCCTAAATCGTAGCATAACTAGTTTATGCGCATCAGGGGTCACCGTCGTCAATGGCTACATCCCATCCTCTCAGTGAAGAATATGCTCACATGCTCTGTCACAGCACGACTAATCATCTGTCGGTTCTCGATCATACTGGAATAGGATTCTTTATCCTTTTGCGTCTATCACTAACGCCCAACACTCGCGAGTTTGAAGCTCGTCATAGTCATTCGATCATTGAATCCTACTCGGAATACCACAGACAAGGTTTAGACTTTCTGGATTCTCATGAATGCCGCCATCAGTTCTAGCTTATACCACAAAGATTCTAATTAAGAGATCTAAGAGATACTCATTCAATCGGATATAGAACGGAGGTGGTTGTCAGGCACACGTTCATGGGTTGAGGAAGGTGATGAGTGTCACGGATCATCACCTTCATCACAGTTAAGCGCGAATGAACATCTTAGGTAGGAACAAGCGTGTTGAATGGAAAACAGAAATACTTGCATTAATTCATCGAGACACAGCAGAGCTCCTCACCCCCAAGAATGGAGTTTAGAGACTCATGCCGTCAAAGAGTACAAAGTTTAGATCTAAAATGTCATGAGATACAAAATAAGTCTCTAAAAGTTGTTTTTATACTAAACTAGTAGCCTAGGTTTACAAAAAGTGAGTAGACTATGACAGATGGTGCAGAGATCCACTTTTGGGGCCCACTTGGTGTGTGCTGGGGCTGAGACTTAAGCAATTCACGTGCATAAGGCCATTTTGGGCGTTCAACGCCAGGTTTGGATCCATTTCTGGCGTTGAACTCCAACTTTTAATCTTTTTCTGGCGCTGGACGCCAGAATTGGGCAGAGAACTGGCGTTGAACGCCAGTTTACGTCGTCTATCCTTGAGCAAAGTATGGACTATTATATATTGCTGGAAAGCCCTGGATGTATACTTTCCAACGCAATTAGAAGCACGCCATTTAGAGTTCTGTAGCTCCAAAAAATCCACTTTGAGTGCAGGGAGGTCAGAATCCAACAGCATCAACAGTCCTTTTTCAGCCTGAATCAGATTTTTTGCTCAGCTCCCTCAATTTCAGCCAGAAAAATACCTGAAATTACAGAAAAATACACAACTCATAGTAAAGTCCAGAAATATGAATTTTTCCTAAAAACTAATGAAAATAAACTAAAACATACTAAAAACTATATGAAATTAACCCCAAAAAGCATATAAAATATCCGCTCATCAGTCATCATTATACATGCTCTTTTATTTGGCACATTTATTATTTGATGCTTGAGCTACGCTTCTCATGCCTATTATTTGCATGTTTTTATCCTCTTACATCTTATTATTTTGAATTGCCCCTTTTTTATCTTTATTGTTGTCTTTCCTACATGTTGTAGCTACCATGTAGTTGGGCTATCATCTTTCCTTTGGCATTCCTTATCACTTGGAATTTCCTCCCTTTCAGTCTTAGTTTTCTATATTTTACACTCTTCCTTTTTTCTTCTTCCTTAGGCATAGGTACCAAGAAAGAAAAAGAGAAGGCCACTGACAAGACACCAGCAAGAAAAGGAACCAAGAAATCTCCAACTAAGGCACCTCCATCTACAAGCGTCAGTTGGAGCAACCCGTCCACCTACACATCTCAGCATGCACCGAGGACGGTGCAATCTTTAAGTGTGGGGAGGTCGATACCGATCTCCATGGGTTAGTTACTCCTCTATCTCAACACCAATGATTTATTTTCCTTATTCATTATTGCATTTGCATGTTTGATTGCATATTTGTTTAATTTTTTGCATATTTTACCACTTGGTTGAAGTAATATTTTCTTTTTCAAGAAACCTTTTATGAGTATTTCACTAATTTGAATAAAATTTAATGTTACACTTGTTTGAAGAGATATTATACTGGAACATGGTTTAGAACTCGAACACACAAAACCTGTGAGATTTTTGAGCCTATTTGAATTGGTTGCATTTTATCAACCAAAAATTTTGTTTTCGTGTGTATTTTTCTCTCTAAAATTGTGATCTTTGTCTTGCTTAATTCTATATTTCCATGGTTTGATGTATGCATACACTTACATGATTGAGGCCTTATTTCACTAAGCTTACATACCCATATGGCCTTAACCTTTCATTATCCTTTGCAAACCAATTTGAGCCTATTTTACCCCTTTTATTCTTTACTTTAGCACATCATTAACTCTAAGTGGAAAACAATATTGTCCTTAATTTGAATCCTTGGTTAGCTTAGACTAGTAAAAGTGCTTATGATTTAAGTGTGGAAAATTGGGTTTGGAAATATTTGGTTTGAGAATTGAGTATGTTAGAATTTTCTAAAAATGTGAAAGAAATGTTTAGGACATGTTCATGCATTCAATAAATTAATCATATGCATTGAGAAAAACAAAAGAAAAAGAAAAAAATATATATATATAAAAAAAAGAGAGAAAAAGAAAAGAAAAAGTGCAAATAAGAGAAAGGGGACAAAATGCCCTAAAGTAAGTGGTGAAAGCAATGCATATGTACGGTACTTAGAATTAGAATGCATGAATAATGTGGAAAACAAGGTTAATGAATAGTTAGATATTATATTATGATTACATGGATTGTCTAAAGTTAGGTGGCAAGTTTAAGTTAATTAAGGATTCAGATTTTAGTCCACTTGGCCAAATACAATCCTACCTTAACCCTAACCCCATTACAACCCTTAAAAGACCTCTTGATATGTGTATCTGTGCATTAAATTTATGTTGATTGTTAGATGAAGAGCAAGCCTTAGAAAGCAAGATTAGTGGAGAATTGAGAGAATCGAACCTAAAACACTTGAGTGATTAGAGTGTATACACTACCAGTAAGGGTTCGATGCTCAATTCCTTGTTCCCTGCTTTCATGAGCTATTTTCTTCTTGCAAGTCTATTTGTACTTCATTTTCATGATTTGAATTAGTGAAATCCAGTTCATATTTCTTCTTGAAGGATTTGTTTACTTTTAACTAAGTAGGTAGAATCATTTTGCATGTAGTTGCATTCATATAGATAGGTTGCATTTCATACTTTCATACATTCCTCTTCATCTTTATAGCTTCTCTTGAGCTTAGCATGAGGACATGATAATGTTTAAGTGTGGGGAGGTTGATAAACCACTATTTTATGGTTTATCTTGTGCTCAATTGAGTGGATTTTATCAACTCTTTACCCACTTATTCATACTATTTGCATGGTTTTACATTTGCCTTCCTAATTATGTGCTTTGATTGGAAACATGCTTCTTTGATCTTATAATTGCTAATATTAATTCTCTCTATTACCATTAGATGCCTTGATATGTGTGTTAAGTGATTTCAGAGATTACAGGGCAGGAATGGCTTAGAGGATGGAAAGGAAGCATGAAAAAGTGGAAGGAATACAAGAAGTTGGAGAAATTACTAAGCTGTCTAGCCTGACCTCTTTTCACTCAAATGACTATAACTTTAGCTACATAGGTCCAAACGACGCGGTTTCAGTTGCGTTGGAAAGCTAACGTCCGGGGCTTCGATTTGATATATAATATGCCATAGTTTCCCTGACGCTAGGCGACGCGACCGCGTGCTTCATGCGGCTGCGTTGCAGTGACAGAAATCAACGTATTTGAATTCTTCTCCAACGAATTCTGGGCTGTTTCTGACCCAGTTTGTGACCCAAAAAACACAGATTAGAGGCTATAAAGTAGGAAAATGTATCCATACATAAAAAGGCTATTCATATTCATAATTTTAAGAGTAGATATAGTTTTTAGAGAGAGGTTCTCTCCTCTCTCTTAGGATTAGGATTTAGGACTTCTCTTAGTTTTATGAGTGACTCTCAATCCCAGGTTCAATGTTCTTTTATTTCTTTTCTCATTTTTGTTTATGACTCTCTATGTTTAGATTGATTTTTTATTTAATATATTTTGAGGTATTTCAGACTAATGACTGCTTTCTTTTATTTATATAAATAATTTGGATTTTTCCCTTTTGGCTTTGGTTGAGTCATTGGTAACTCTTGAGTTATCAAACTCATTGTTGATTGAAAATTGGAATTTTTTAAGAATTACTTTGAGATCCAATAACTCTAACTTTTCCCAAGGAAAGACTGGGACTTGAGGATTCGAATTAATTCGTCCACTTAACTTACCTTCATAGTTAGATGTTAACAAAGTGGGAGAAAAATCCAATTCTCGTTACAATTGATAAGGATAACCAGGATAGGACTTCCAGTTCTTCATACCTTGCCAAGAGATTTTATTATTGTTAATTTATTTTACTTGTCATTTAAATATACCTGTGCCCATTGCCCAAACTCAACATTCCCCAGAAAACTCATAACCAATAATAAATACACCTTCCTGCAATTCCTTGAGAAGACGACCCGATGTTTAAATACTCGGTTATCAATTTTAAAGGGGTTTGTTACTTGTGACAACCAAAACATTTGTAAGAAAGGTTGATTGCTTGGTTTAGTAACTATACTTGCAACGAGAGTTTACTATAACTTCTAAAACATCAATCTTCAGTTCTTCAACCTCCGAACAGATAAAACAGAGAGGCTGGTTCTTCTTGGAGAGAAACTTGACAGAGGTCAATGCTTCCTGGGTCAGAGAGTTTTACTGCAACTATTTCAAGATTTCCCTGGATGCAGTGCACCTCAGAGGGAAACAGATTTTGGTCACTGAGGAAGCTATTGAGGACATCCTCCACCTTTAGCCTAAGTCAGATCAGCCTGACGGTTACCAAAAGGTTGAAGAGGATATGCGCTTTATGAGATTTGACTGGGATGCTGTCAAGCAGAGGATAGCCCTTGATCCTACTGTCCCATGGGTCATGGGAAAGAACACAGTGATGCCTAAGGGAATCAAGATGATTTACCTGAATGATGAGGCTTGGCTCTGGCACCAGATTTTGAGCAACTATGTGATGCCGAGCACTCATAAGACAGAGTTGCCCGCTGCTATGATCACCCTCATCTGGTGTGTGATGGAGGGTAAGGACCTGTACCTTCTATGTTTCATCCGGTACTATATGGCCAGGGTCCATGTCAGAAGCACTCTCCCTTTCCCTTATCTGGTCACCCAGCTCGACCGTCGAGCTGACGTGCCTTGGGAGCTTGCTGATGAGAAGCCACCTGCTGCAGACTGCAAGAAGATTATCCCTCACAGCAGGAAATTTCAGGCTTTCGGCCATAGACCCCCATTCCTCACCGCTTTTGATGAGACTGCCACACCTTCAGCTGCCCCTTCTTCATCCACTGCTGCACCAGCTACCACCACTGCACCTCCACCTGCCTCAGAGCCCGTTTACCACCTCGTGCACCGCCTATTTCAGCAGCTGGACCAGATGGAGCGCCGCAACCGGCGGCGATATGAGCGATCTGAGCGTCGCAACAAGCGACGTTATGAGCACCTCAAGTTGATGATCCGATCTAGCGGTGACATCCCCTCCGAGCCTGACACACCATCAGAGCCATCTGAGGAGGAGGCGGATGAGCATGAGGAGGAGACACATGCACAGAGAGAGACTGAGCAGGCAGGACCAGAGCAGGTTGCACCACAGCATGCAGAGCCACACCAGATTCAGGCCGCAGACCCAGAGATCCCTCTACAGTCAGCGCCTCCACTGCAGCAGACAGATCCTCCTACACTTATCCAGTCTGCAGACCCTCAGGCCACCACAGAGAATCCAGCAGCCCATCCTTCCGGTGATGACACTTCTTCACACCCAGCTTGAGTGAGCGTCGAGGACGATGCTATATTTTAAGTGTGGGGAGGTCGCCATCCCTGGCGTATCTTTTTGGTGAACCACTATGGACTCTTTTTATCTTATTTTGTTTATTTTTCTGTATTTTTATTTTTATTTTTATTTTTTTCAGTACTTGCACATTGTTCTTTTACTATATTTTTACTTTATTTTCGCATTTTGCACTTTAGTTTATACCTTAGAGATTTAGTTTAGTTTGCAATTCTAAACTTATTAGTTATAGAATATGTGGATTAATTAGTATAGTTTACCCCTTTAGCATATAATAGTTTGGTTCAATTGAAAATAAAAGGAGGTAAACTAGAATCTTTAGTAATTTAAAACAATCCACACACCTTTTATATATAACATTACATGTTAGTTAGTTAACAACATTTCATCAAGGAGGAATACTAAGATTTTAAAAGCCACCCTAATATTTACATTGAGAATAATAGAAACTCTTAATTTCTACTTGCATGACATATATAACTGATATATGATTTTTGAGCTGGAGAACACACAGCCTGTGAGTTTTGAGCTTAATTGTATGGTTACATTCAAACCATAAATTTCATTCCTGTGTGTTTTGCCCTTCTTTTTCATTCTGATGTTCTTTACTTTGTTTTAATCCATATGTCCAATATAGAATATAGATACATACCAAGAGATGATTGAGGCCATAATTTGAATTTTTCCTCACTTATCCCAAATTAGCCTACCTTTTACAGCACCCTTGTTAGCCCCCTTGAGCTTTTTAATCCCCTCTTGTTCTATAACCACTTACTAGCCTTAAGCAGAAAAACAAAATAAAAAAAAATCCCAAGTTGAATCCTTGGTTAGCTTAAGATAGATATTGTGTACAATTTAAGAGTAGGGAATTTTATGGGAACATGGGATGATAGAAACAAAGTAGGAATTTAAAAAGAACAAGTTATTTCAAAAACAAAAATTGGGAAGCACGCTCATGTGAAATCAAAACAGTTAAATTACCATGTGCGTTGATAAAAAATAAAAAAATTTTAATATTTTCAGTATTTAAATAAGGGGATACAAAAATTCTCCAAATGCAAAATAAAAAGAATCAATGCACATGGGACAAAATTCCAAAATATTAAAATTAATGCATGAGCTTGCAATACAAAGTGGGAGAATTTGGGTCAATAGATAGAGGAACTTTAAAACTATATAAAGTATGTATGCTAGGTGAGATCTTAGACTAATCAAGGATTCACTTATTAGCTCACTTAGCCTTATACATATACCCTTACCTTCACCTTGGCCCCGCTACAACCTTGAAAAAGACCTCATGATTTTTGTATGTCTGTATTCCATATTTGTTGATTGGTTAGATGAAGAACAAAGTTTTAGAAAGTAAGGATGGAAAAAAAATAGAGTGATTAACCCAATAAACACTGAGTGACTAGAGAGTAAACACAAAATCCAGTGAGGATTCAATAGCTCATCACCATATATCTCTGCTTAATTGTTAATTGTCTTGCAAGTTTGTGAAATATTTTTACCCATCTCAATTGTAAAAGTGCTTTAACATTATCTAAGGTTTGGCTATGCATATATGATTCCTTGAGGATATGAATTAATTTAACTACATGTAAGTTTTATATACAAGTGAATAATAACCAGAATTGCATGACCCATTTAGGTAGTTTGCATTTAGAATAGAATGCATTGCATGAGATTCCACCACTTTAACCGTACCTTATTCTTTATCTTGGATTTAGCATGAGGACATGCTATTGTTTAAGTGTGGGGAGGTTGATAAACCCATATTTTATGACGTATTTTGTGCTCAATTTAGGTGATTTATTCAATCTTTCACCCACTTATTCATGTAAAGTTCATGGTTTTACTTTTCCTTCCTTATTATGTGATATATGTGAAAAACATGTTTCCTATGCTTTAGAAATATTAAAATTAATCATCCTTTATTACCATTCGATGCCGTGATTTGTGTGTTGAGTGCTTTCAGGCTTTATAGGGTAGGAATGACTTAAAGGATGGAAAGGAAACATACAAAAATGGAAGGAAAACACAAAAATGGAGTTTTGAAGAAAAGGGCAGTGACGCGAACGCATGGACGAAGCGGCCGCGTGCCCAGCGCAAAAAGGCAGCGACGCGGACGCGTGACTGACGCGGACGCGTGCCTTGAGCAGAACACAAATGACGCATACGCGTGAGCGAAGCAAACGCGTGATAAGAAAAACTCCCAGATGACGCAACCGCGTGACCCACGCGGACGCATGACAGACGCCACGCACCAGAAACTGCAGAAAACGCCCCCAGCGACTTCTGAAGCCCTTTTGGCCCAGATCCAAGACCAGAAAACACAGATTAGAGGTTATAAAGTGGGGGAATGCATCCATTCGAAGAAGGTCTTCCGATTATTCACTTTTCATAGTTTAGATGTAGTTTTTAGAGAGAGGTTCTCTCCTCTCTCTTAGGTTTTAGATTAGGATTCCTCTTAAAGGAATTAGGATTTCTTATTATTTCAACTTATTATTTCAACTTCCTCTTAGGTTCAATATTCCGTTTACTTTATATTTCTCTTTTACTTTCAGATACTTTAATGCTTTTATATAATTACTTATGTTGCCAAATTGGCTTATGAACCATTCATGTTAGGATTTTCTTTATTTGATATAAATTGAGGTATTTCAAATTTATGATTCTTATTTAGCTTTTTATATTCTTGGCTTTAATTGATTAACTGGAGGCTCTTGAGTTATCAAACTTATCTTGATTGTTAATTAATTTCTCTAGTTGAATTGAATTCCATTAACTCTAGTATTTCCTTAGGAGTTGGCTAGGACTTGGGGATCTAACTAATTAGTCCACTTGACTTTCCCTTGCTTTCGTAAAGGTTAACTAAGTGGGATTAAACTCAATTCTCATAAGGATAACTAGGATAGGACTTCCGAATTTTCATACATTGCCTAGAGTTTTATTAGATATTAATTTATTAATTCCTGCAATTTATTTTCCCTGTTCAAACCTTTCAAAACCCAAAAACACTATTTTCCATAACTAATAATAAGAACACCTCCCTGCGATTCCTTGAGAAGACGACCCGAGGTTTAAATACTTCGGTTTATAAATTTTATTGGGTTTGTTATTTGTGACAACCAAAACGTTTGTAAGAAAGGATGATTGCTTGGTTTAGAAACTATACTTGCAACGGGAATTTATTCTGAATTCTAAACTGTCAATCTTCCGTTCTTCAGCGATAACCACCTCCAAGGCACTATCAATAACCATTCTATGATGCGTACCAAGACAATGATTATGGTGGACCTCTTCGTGACAATCAACACCCACCACAAAATACCTATGAACCACCTCCTCAAAATAGCTTTGGACCACCATACTCACAAGCTCCCTACTACCAAACACCATCACATGATCCTAACCCTTATCCACCAAATCAACCACCCTATGAGCCATATGAACCATATCTAGAACCACCCCAATTCCAACCCAATTACTCCCAAGAACCACCACCTCCATATACACCATGTCTACATCTATCAATTCAAGAGCACTATGATCCTAATCATGTTATTCAAGCTGGACAAGAATCAAGGGATCGTCTCAAGGAAACAGTGGAAAAATTTCATGCAACCCTTCACCAACTGGAGCAAGCGATCAATCGATTACCTTCCCAACGTTCGGACACTCAAGGAACTCTCATGGCTTCACGTGGAGAATCTACTGAAGAACGTAGCATGAAGGAGACACTAGAAACTCCAGTGGACAGTGAGCAGCATGACTTTGTACTGGAACAAGTGGAGAGAGCTGAAATTATCAAAGAAGAAGAATTGGTTGAAGACTTAGGAGATGCAGAACCTCCATGGGAAACTCAAGTCATAGATCCCCCATCCAAAATGTTTGAATTTGATGTTCAGGAGGGTGTACAACCTCCAAGGCATAGCTTGGTTGAAGACTTTGAAGGGGATGATCAAGATATGAATTCAATGATTAATGAATTCTTGTCTACAATTGAATCTTCTCCCATTGGACTAGACATAGAGATTAAAGAAGAAGAAGCACAACCTCCCATGCCCTTGGTAAGCAATGAAGAAGAGCTTAAATTAGAAAAAATCTACCAGGAGGAAGAGGTTGAAATTGAAGAAGCTTGCAAAGAGGTGGAAGTTATCAAAGAAGAGCCCAAGGGAATGGAGCTGGAAATCACCTTACCAAAGCTGTTGGAGACCTCTCCCCCAAAGCCATCACCATTCATCCCTTCATTCAAGTGGATAAATCTTTCATCTCTAAGCTTAATTAGCTCACTTGAATATGCCTTGCTTGAGACGGATGGGCAACTTAGAGCTCTTTGTGGCTTTAAGAGTAAGAGGGAGATGGTTAGTGGTTGGCAACAAAATCCGAGGTTCATTGTGGTAGGAAGCTGATAAACCCATATTTCATGAGTTCTTTTGTGCTTAATTAGAGTGATTTACTCAACTCTTCACCTACTTATTCACATTAATTGCATAGTTTTACTTTCCCTTCCTTATTATGCCATATAATGAAAAACATGTTTTCTAAGCTTTAAAAATTAATTATTTTAATTACCTTTATTTCCATTCGATGCCGTGATTAGTGTGTTGAGTAGTTTCAGATTTTCTAAAGGCAGAATGACTTAAAGGATGAAAAAGGAAACACACTAAAATGGAAGGAGAAAGCAAAACGGAGCTTTAAAGAAACTGGTATCCACGCGATCGCATGGATGACGCGATCGCGTGCCAAGCACGAATCAGCAGCGACGCGGCCGCATGACTGACGCGACCGCGCGCCTTTAGCAGAATGCATATGACGCGGTCGCATGACTGACGCGACCGCGTGGCAAGGAAAAGCTCCGAATGACGCGACCGCGTGACCCACGCGGACGCGTGACAGAGGCCACGCACCAGAAATTACAGAATACGCCCCCAGCGAATTCTGAACCCCTTTTTGGCCCAGATCCAAGTACAGACAGCATAGACCAGAGGTTATAAAGTGTGGGAATGCTTCCATTCAAAGGGAGCTCGCATATTTTCACCTTTCAATGATTTAGATTTAGTTGAGAGGGAGATCTTCTCTCTCTCTCTTTTAGGATTTAGGATTTCTTCTTGTTTTAAGAGTAACTCTGGTCCAGGTTTAATGTTCTTTTAGTATTACTTCTATTTATTTATTCCAACATTTGAATTGATTATTATTATAAATTGATCTAAGAATTATTCCATGTTACATATTTCTAATTGAATTAATGATAATTTGAGGTATTTTCAGTTTATGATTATTCTCCTTGATTTAAGTTGCCATTGCTTCCCATCTAAGGACACTTTTATTATTTCAGCAATTTACTTTTTCCCCTTTTGGTTTTGGTTAAAAATTCAGTAACTCAACAGTTATTAAACTCAACATAATTGATAATCGTTATCTTGCTAATTAAGTTGAACTTAAACAATCCCAACCTTTTCTTAGGAAATAATTAGGATTCAAAGGTCAATTTAATTAGTCCCTTAACTTTCCTTTGCTCTGGTAAAGGTTGACCAAGTGGAATTAAGATACAACTTTCATTATAGTTGAGAAGGATAACTAAGTTGGACTTCTAATTTCCCTTATCTTGCCAAAAGTTGTTTTACAGTTATTATTTATTTTTACTTGCCATTTAATTCACTCGTCATTTAAATCACTTGCTTCTCACCTTCTAAACCCCGATTACAACCTTTATAGCCAATAATAAGAACATACTTCCTCGCAGTTCCTTGAGAAGACGACCCGAGGTTTGAATACTCGGTTAACAATTTTAAGGGGTTTGTTACTTGTGACACCCAACACGTTTGTAAGAAAGGTTGATTGCTTGGTTTAGTAACTATACTCACAACGAGAGTTTCTATAACCTCTAAACCATCAATCTTCTGCTCTTTCAGAAGCTCACAGCTGAATTATCATGGATGGAAGAATACTAAATTATATGGGTCTAGGAAGCTGTTTGGATACCTCAGTGAGAATTCGAATTGCTTGCTACCCGGATGGAACAAAGATGGTCAACAAGAAGACAGGTGCAAAAGCAAGGTTTGGGATCCCAAAATTCATTCTGGCAATCAACACTCTTGGGGCCTTGTCACGTGCTTTAACTTACTTGAAGGCTTTCTACGCCTAGTGTGGGATCCCGAAAGATATTGGAATTACAAACATTGGTGGGGATTCAAGGATCAGTAAAAGCACAAGCCACCATGACAAGGAGCTCATCAAATGTCCAACTTAAGGACTTTAACTAAAAGTGCTAGTGGGAGACGACCCACCATGGTATGATCGTTCTTTTTCAGTCTTGGTTTTATTTTATTTTGTTTTATTCTTAGTTTTATTTTATTATATTTTTCTTAGTGTTCATGCATATATTTTACATTTGCATCTACATTCTGCATAAAAAAAAAGAAGCACGCGACACGCAAGCGTCGCTGACGCGTTCGCGTCATAAGTACCTTCGAAACGAGAAGAAAAGAAACAGAGAGTCACGCGAAAGCATGGCTGGAGGCGTGCCTTAGGCACAAACGTGCCCACGTAACCGTGTCGTCTACGCGGCCGCGTCATTTTGAAAAATAGCCTCCCATGCATCCGCGTCACCCACGCGAACGTGTGCCCCTAAAAATCGACGTAAAAGAGGTGTATGGCAGCAAGTTATGATGGAGCTGGGCTGGAATAATGTTGGAAGCACAAGACCTACCACGTGACCATGTGCCCCACGCGGCCGCGTCGTTTTACAAAATAAGGCCAGTCATGCGTGTGCGTCACCCACGCACACGCGTCACCCTGAATTTTGGCAATATGCGTTTGAGACAGAGAGTTGCGCGAACGAGAGGCTGCTCTCGCGCCACTAGCACAAATCAAGTCACGCGTCCGCATGACCGACGCGTCCGCGTCACTTGAAAATATCGCAACTCACGCGATCGTGTGACCCACGCGTCCGCGTCGCATGCGACACACAGTTTATCCAGATCAGCGCCAAAATTCCTATCTTTTATTCTCCAATCCTACTTATCTTTTTATTTTCATTCTTTCTTCTTTCTTCTATCTTTTCTTATTCTTTCTTCCTCCTTTCTTACTTTCTTTTTAAGAAAATCTTTTTAACATCTCCTCCCTCTTCACTTCCATTCTATTTTATCTAATTTATTTGCATACTTTCATTCATTATATTTTAATTTTGTGCATATTTTTATTTTCTTTTCTAAAGTTATTCTTTTTACATTGGTGTTACTTGTTCATATTCAGCTGTTATATCTTTTATGGTATTATTTTGGTGCTTAGTGACTTGTTTTCCACTGTTGGGTAATATTATTTAAGTCAATGCTCATCTTTTATGATACTTGTATTACTTTTGCATTGACATGAGCTTATACTATCTTGTATTACCCACACTCTTTTTCCTTTTGTTGTAAATTTTTGCAAAAATTGATATGCCATGTGCTTCTACTGTTTTCTCACTTGCATGTTGTAGCTACCATGTAATTGAGACCCTTATTATTTGGCATTAACCCACCTAGACTTTATTTATTTTCTTATCTTTATTTCTGGGTTACTTTTTCTTCTTTTTCCTCTTCTTTAAGGATGGCCACCGAAGAAGGGAACATAAAACTTTTATATAGGGCAAGCAACAAGTCCATCTGCACAATCTTTGGAGAAAAGCATCAGTTGGAACAACCCGTCCACTTGAACATCTTAGTATGCACCGAGGACGGTGCAATCTTTAAGTGTGGGGAGGTTGATACCGATCTCCGTGGGTTAGTACCTTCTTGTCTCAACACCAATGTGTAAATTTTCTTTAGTTAGTTGTTGCATTTGCATGTTTGATTGCATATTTGTTTGATTTTGTGCATTTACTTTCTACTTGGTTGAAGTAATATTTTCTTTTTCAAGAAATTTCATAGCACTTCACTAATTTAAATTGAAAAAAAAAAATTTTGTGTTAAATTTGTTTGAAGTTGTATTTGGAACATAGTTTAAAAAGCTAAGAACACACAACCTGTGAGATTTTGAGCTTATTTATATGGTTACATTATTTAACCATAAATTTTTATTCTTGTGTGTTTTCTTCTCTATGATTGCAATCTTTGCTCTGTTCCATTCTATGTGTCCACTATTTAGTGTATTTATATGCTTGCATATGGTTGAGGCCATTATTTGTTATTAGCTCACTTATCCCAAATAAGCCTACCTTTTACATCACCCTTGTTAGCCACCTTGAGCCTTTTTATTCCCATTTATTCTGTTCTATAACCACATCACTAGCCTTAAGTAGAAAAATAATTAAATATCCCAATTGAATCTTTGGTTAGCTTAAGATAGGGATTGTGTAATAATTAAGTGTGGGGAAACTGTGGAAACATGGGTTAATAAGGGAATGTGTTATGTTTCTACTTTGATAAAATATTGGGAATTTGGGTACCTACTCATGTGAGACCAAAAAAATTAAAAATCCATGTGCATTGATAAGTTATGTTTATTTTTCTATATAAAAAAAAGAGAAAAAAAAAGAAAAAAATCCAAAAAAAAAAATATTCAATAAGTAAATAAATAAGGGGACAAAATACCCCAATGCAAAGTTAAGTTAATAAAAAGATCAATGCATATGTGATAAAATTAAAAGAAGAGTTGATGCATAAGTATGTGATACAAAAGTGGGAATTCTGGGTAGCTAGGCATGATTTTAGAATTACATAGAGAGTGTATGTGTGTTAGGTGAAAGCTTGGGTTAGTCAAGGATTCAATTTATAGCTCACTTAGCCATACATATATCCTCACCCTTACCTTAGCCCCATTACAACCTTGAAAAGACCTCATGATGTTTGCATTGGTACATTAAATATTTGTTGATTGGTTAGATGAAGAACAAAGTTTTAGAAAGCATGACTAGAGAAGAGTTGAGTGATTACCCTATACACTTGAGTGATTAGAGTGGATATACACTACTAGTGAGGGTTTAATGCTTGATTCTATGTTCCCTGCTTTCATGAGCTATCTTCTTACAAGTTTACTTGTCTTTTATTGTATAATTTGAATTAGTGAAACCTGATTTATGTTTTTCTTGAAAAATTTGTTTACTCTTAACCAAGTAGATAGAAATATCTTAGCATATAGTTGCATTCATATAGATAGGTTACATTTCATACATCTTACCATTCCTCTTCACGCCCTTATAGCTTCTCTTGAGCTTAGCATAAGGACATGCTATTGTTTAAGTGTGGGGAGGTTGATAAACCACTATTTTATTATTTATCTTGTGCTCAATTGAGTGGTTTTTATCAACTCTTTACCCACTTATTCAAACTATTTGCATGGTTTTACGTTTTCCTTCCTGATTCTGTGCTATGATTGAAAACATACTTCTTTGGCTTTTATTTTCCTATGTTTAAATTCTCTCTTATTACCATTCGATGCCTTGATATGTGTGTTAAGTGTTTTCAGGGATTACAGGGCAGGAATGGCTTAGAGGATGGAAAGGAAGCATGCAAAAGTGGAAGGAATACAAGAAGTTGAAGAAATTGCTAAGCTGTCCAGCCTGAACTCTTCCCACTCAAACAAAAAGTTATGAAAAAGATATGATTGAAATAGTAAACTTTTAAAATCAAACAAAAAGACAAGTAGTTAATTGAAAAAGATTTGAAAATCAAATTTGAAAAGATAAGAAGTTAGAAAAGATTTTGAAATTGATTTTGAAAAAGATGTGATTGAAACTTAATTTGAAAAAGATTTGAAAAAGAAATTTAAAAAGATTTGATTTTGAAAATTAAAGTTGATTACTTGACTAACAAGAAACAAAAAGATATGATTTAAAATTTAAAGACTGAACCTTTCTTAATAGGCAAGTAACAAACTTAAAATTTTTGAATCAATCACATTAATTGTTAGCATTAATTTCGAAAATATGAAATGGAAATAAGAAAAAGATTTTGAAAATCAAAATTTAAAATTTTTCGAAAATATGAAAGAAAAGAAAAAAATGAAAAAGAATTGATTTTTGAAAAAGATTTGAAAAAGATAGAATTTTTAAATTGAAAATTTGATTTGACTCATAAGAAACAATTAAATTTAAAAACTTTTTGACTAAATCAAACCAAATTTTCGAAAATTATAAGTGAAATAAGGGAGAGATATTTTTTTTTTATTTTTGAATTTTTAATGATGAAAGAGAAAAACACAAAATCGACACAAAACATAGAAATTATGAATCAAAATAACTAATGCATGCAAGAACACTTTGAATGTCAAGATGAACACCAAGAACACTTTGAAGATCAAGATGAACATGAAGACTTATTTTTGAAAATTTTTAAGAAAAGAAAAACATGCAAGACACCAAACTTAGAAATTTTCAAACTTTAGACACTAACAAATTAAAAATGCATATGAGAAACAAGAAAAGACACAAAACAAGAAAAATTTAAAGATCAAATAAAGAAATTCATCAAGAACAACTTGAAGATCATGAAGAACAAATGCATGAGTTTTCGAAAATTTTAAGAAAAATTAAAAAGATGCAATTGACACCAAACTTAAAATTTGACACAAGACTCAAACAAGAAACACAATATTTTTGGTTTTTATGATTTTATTAATGAATTTTTTTTTGGTATTTTTCAAAAATTATTTTGGGAAAAACGAAAAAGAAGAAAATTTTTTTTTGTATTTTTCAAAAATAAGAAATACAAAGCTTAAAATTAAAATAAAATTACCTAATCTGAGCAACAAGATGAACCGTCAGTTGTCCAAACTCGAACAATCCCCGGCAACGGCACCAAAAACTTGGTGCACGAAATTGCGATCATCAACAATTGCACCAAAAACTTGGAGCTATCAAACGTGAATCACACTTTGTCATAATTCCGCACAACTAACCATCAAGTGCACTGGTCGTCCAAGTAATAAACCTTATGTGAGTAAGGGTCGATCCCATGAAGATTGTCGGCTTGAAGCAAGCTATCGTCACCTTGTAAATCTCAGTCAGGCAGATTCAAATGGTTATGGTGAATTGATAATTAAAATAATTAAAAGATAAACTAGGATAGTGATACTTATGTAATTCATTGGTGAGAATTTCAGATAAGCATATAGAGATGCTTTCGTTCCTCCTGAACCTCTGCTTTCCTCCTGTCTTCATCCAATCATTCCTACTCCTTTCCATGGTAAGCTGTATGTTGGGCATCACCGTTGTCAATGGCTACATCCCGTCCTCTATGTGAAAATGGTCCAATGCGCTGTCACTGCATGGCTAATCATCTGTCGGTTCTCGATCATACTGGAATAGGATTTACTATCCTTTGGCGTCTGTCACTACGCCCAGCACTCGCGAGTTTGAAGCTCGTCACAGCCATCCCTTCCCAGATCCTACTCGGAATACCACAGACAAGGTTTAGACTTTCCAGATCTCAGGAATGGCCGTCCATGGGTTCTAACTTATGCCACGAAGATTCTAATATCTCGGACTCGGTCCTCTGTATTAGATATCTAAGAGATATTCATTCTAGCTTGTTTGCATGTAGAACGGAAGTGTTTGTCAGGCACGCGTTCGTAAGTGAGAATGATGATGAGCGTCACATAATCATCACATTCATCATGTTCTTGGGTGCGAATGAACATCTTAGAATAGGAATAAGCTTGAATTGAATAGAAAAAATAGTAGTACTTTGCATTAATTTATGAGGAACAGCAGAGCTCCACACCTTAATTTATGGTGTGTAGAAACTCTACCATTGAAAATACATAAGTGATAATGGTCCAGGCATGGCCGAATGGCCAGCCCCCATAAAGGTCTAAGATAGCATAAAACTGATCAAAGATGTCTAATACAATAGTAAAAGGTCCTATTTATATCAGACTAGTTACTAGGGTTTACAGAAATGAGTAAATGATGCAGAAATCTACTTCAGGGGCCCACTTGGTGTGTGCTTGGGCTGAGCATTGAGCTTTACACGTGTAGAGGCTTCTTTTGGAGTTGAACGCCAGTTTGTAACCTATTTCTGGCGTTTAACTCCACTTTGCAACCTGTTTTTGGCATTTAACTCCAGAATGCAACATGGAACTGGCGTTGAACGCCAGTTTGCGTCATCTAAACTCGGGAAAAGTATGGACTATTATATATTTCTGGAAAGTCCTGGATGTCTACTTTCCAACGCAATTAAGGGCGCGCCATTTGGAGTTCTGTAGCTTCAGAAAATCCACTTTGAGTGTAGGGAGGTCAGAATCCAACAGCATCTGTAGTCCTTCTTCAACCTCTGAATCTGATTTTTGCTCAAGTCCCTCAATTTCAGCCAGAAAATACCTGAAATCACAGAAAAATATACAAAATCATAGTAAAGTCCAGAAATGTTATTTTTATTTAAAAATAATAAAAATATACTAAAAACCAACTAAATTATACTAAAAACTATGTAAAAACAATGCCAAAAAGCGTATAAATTATCTGCTCATCAGATAACTAGGATAGGACGTCCAGCTCTCATACCTTGCCAAGAGATTTCCTTAATTATTAATTTATTTTTCTTGTCATTTAAATTACTTGTTCCTTATTTTAAAAACCCAAAAACAAAATATACTTTTTCCATAACCAATAATAAATCATACTTCCCTGCAATTCCTTGAAAGACGACCTGAGATTTAAATACTTTGGTTATAAATTTTATTGGGTTTTGTTACTTGTGACAACCAAACTTTTGTACGAAAGGATTCTCTATTTGTTTAGAAACTATACTTACAACGCGATTATATTTTTATAAATTTCTTTACTAGCAGAAATCCGATCGTCATTACTACACAATCAAACATGCACCACCACTTACTGTTATCTTACTACTTGCTAAAAAGGAACTATTTCACTTCTTGTTCAATCATTTCTTTTATTTAATTGAAAAGACTTAGGGAACAAGACAAGCATTTAACAAGTGAAAATGAGAGCACACACACTTAGGCTAACACACTTATTGTAAAGATTAAAACATACGGAATGCAAGATGACTAAAACCATAAGTGAATATCAACTAAGACAAACATGTTCTTTCTTTATTGAATGGAATAGCCAAGGAGCAAGTCCAGCTTTCATTTTTTATCCTGTTTGTCTTTCTTCTTTTTCTCGCTTGCTTGCTTACTACTTTCTCCCTTGACTTTGCCCTTTAGCTTTTGCCAGAATCCAGCTTTCTTCATTGTCTCTTCCACTCTGTTCTCAAGGCCTATTGCTTTGTTTATTTCTCTGGCACTCTTTTCATCGAAGTATTCATCGTAAATTAGAATGCTGGGTCCATGCTATGAAGATGTTCCCCAATGTAGTTGAGCTTGATTTGGCTATTTATGTTATAATCAGCTTGAACTCCATACCTTGCATCCTGTAGGGTCGTGAACTCTTGGAAGGCTCTCATGTTATCAATTTAAAGTTGGGCAAGCTGGTTGAGAGATTCTTGGAATTGTGAATCTTGTTCTCTTTGCATGACTAGAGATTTTGATTCATAATCTCTCTGTTGACTCATCATTCTCAGCTGAAGCTCCTCTTGTCTTTGTTGAGCTCTCATGTACTGTGAATGGAACTCTTCTTGCTTTTCTTGCACTCTCATGTATTGTTTGGAGAGCCTTTCAATTGCTTCTTGCATCTGCCCCATGTCCAGGTTGTTTTGTGGTTGGAATTGTTGCTCATCTCCTTGTTCTTTTTGTTGCTCTTCTCCTTCCTGTGGTTCTTCTCTCCTTCTCCTCCTCTGTGGCCTTCGACTTTGCTGTGCCTCTATGACATTCGTCATTCTTTCGAGGGTTATAGGCATGCCTGGATATAGCAACGTTGGGTGTGCATCCTCTAAAGGTACTCTGGCTTTCATGCATAACCTCATAATGGTGCTTGGGTAATAGAGCCAGGCTTCAGCAGAATTTTTCTCTGCAACCCTTTGAATGTCATTTGCAATGATCTCATGGACCTTTATCTCTCCTCCCACCATTATGCAGTGTAGCATGACAGCCTTTTGCTTGTTGACTTCCGATGTGTTTACTGTGCCAAGAATTGATCTCTTTATCAGCTCATACCATCCTTTTGCTTTAGGGATGAGATCTCCCTTTTTCAAGTACTTGTGCCTTCCTTGATTGTCCCTCTCCCAGTCAGCATTCACCACACAGATATCACTAGATATTTCATCATAATCTGGGTTCCCAGTTACTCTTTCATGGTACCTCAGCTCATCAAAATGTGCTGACCTAAGTTCTAAGACTTTCGTGATAGTCTTCGGACTAAAGTCCACTTCTATTCCCCGTACATAACTCTTGTAAGTTGGGGCTTCAGTCATATTAAGCCTTGGGGTGTTAGCATAAAACTCCCTTATGATGTTTGCATTAATCCTGGTGATTGGTGAAGTAAGCTCTTCCCATTTTCTCTTTCTAATCTTGGCTTTCATTTCTAGGCACCTGTCATCTGGTAGCTGGAAAGGGACTTCGGGATATATCTTTTTGTCATTCATCCACCCAAGTTGTATTTGATGGTACCATGATTTGAACTTCCATCGATCATATTCGTTGTCACCTTCTTCAACCATGGGTTCCTTTCCTCTTCTTCTTTTAGAGCTTGAAGAAGAAGCTATGCTTCCTTTGATGGTTGACCGAATTGAGGTTAAGGGTTTATGAAGAGAATGGGTGAGTGGGACGCACCCTAGGAGGGAAAGTGTTTGAAGTTAGAGTAGTGTTATGGAAGAAAGTGAACAAGGGTACTTTGTTGCACAAGGACACAACTTCTAAGCTTTGGTTTTGGAGAACAAAAGCATTGAATATCTGAGTACAAGAAGTGTGAGCTTTTGGTTCATATGCACGGTTCAAGGGAGGTTATTTGTAGTAAGCTTTAATGAAAAATGGATGGCTAGGATTCATTTGGACAAGGGATAAATTAATGTTGTGCATGCAAGATTAAATAAAGACAAAAGTTGCCTCTTCATGAAGCATATCTCTTCGGTCTTCCAAGTGCTTCTTCCAAGGATGTCCAGATTCACCCTTCAAGCCATGTGATCCCCTTTTGTCTTCATGCTAGCCTTTCCTTTTCTTGTCTTATCCCTTTCATTAAATAGTTCTCCGTGCACCTAACTATTATTACAAGTCAAAATGAGTGAGTACTAACAGGTGGGGTAAAAGAACAATTAATATTAAAACCTTGGTTATCATTCCTCATGCTTATTTAACCAACAGTGACTCTTTTTGGTGCCACCATATATAGTCTTGGAGGACACCAAACTTAGTATTTGGTCATATGGTTCAAAGTGTTACTTCCTCCAAATGTTGTCATTGAAATCTCTATGAAATTAGTGTCACTTTTTGGTTAAACCATCATGAGAAAAACTTTATTTTGCTATTTCTAAACATAAACTAAAAATTATAACCATGGTTGCACTTTCATGACTTTCAAAGCTCAAGAAAACTTGACTCTCATGACTTGTTCTTGCAATATATAGAACACCAAACTTAATGTTTGGCCATAAATTCCAAGAAATAAATATGAAACGGGCATTATGATCATTATTTTTGAAAGGTATCCTAGTGTGCCTGTGGGTACACCAAACTTAGAATTGGATCACATGCTTCTCAATGTCATAAAAATTGTCAAAGTGGTCTTGAATTCATGCTAGAGTAACACTCATTATTCATACTGAAGTATTAAAACAAGGAGAACTAAATCATGGGCTGCCTCCCATGGAGCGCTTCTTTAGCGTCACTAGCTTGACGATTGGTCTTTGTCATGGTGGATTGTGGTGCCTTAGGTCTTCTCCCCTTACAGTGAAACAGTCTCCACTTGATTCCTTAATGATTTCTACATGCTCTAGGGAAAGGACCTTTCTAATGGTGAACACTTGAGGTAATTGAGATGGAATGGCTGGAAGATGAGGTGGGATTGGTGGATGGTGGGTTGATATCACTTTGTCTCCAGGGGAAAAACCCTATGTAGGAATCTTTTTATTTCTCCATCCCCTTGGTAATTTCTTCACAACTCTTCCCTCTTCTTCCAGTGGTGCTCTCATGAGTGTTGTGTCAGGTAGTCCCTTGCTCGATGCTCCTCTCAACACTTGTTGCTTCGGTTCTTCCTTGAACTCCATTGGTTGCTTCTTCTCTTGAGCTTCTTGTTTATCCATCAAGGAAAGCTCCAGATGCTGCCCCTGTGGTTCATGTCCGTTCTCCTTCAGGGGGCTCTCAATGTGTTCTTCTTTTAATTCCTTGCTCTCTTACTCAGATTCATGCACGGGGTTGAAGGCCTGGAAAGTGAGGTGCTCATCATGTATTCTCAATATCAATTCTCCTTGTTCTACATCAATGAGAGCTTTTCCAGTGGCTAGAAATGGTCTCCCTAGAATAATGGGATAGAGGTAGCTTTCCTCCATGTCCAGAATAACAAAGTCAGTGGGGAGGAAGTAGTTTCCTACTTTACCAATACATTTTCAATTAGTCCTTCAGCCTTCTTCTGAGTTTTATCTACCAATTGGACGATTACATCCGTGGATCTCAGCTCATTGATTTGCAACTTCTTCATAAGAGATAGAGGCATCACATTTATGCTAGCTCTTAAGTCGCAGAATCCTCTGTCAATTTTTGTCTCTCCTATGGCACATGAAATATGAAAACTCCCTGGATCTTTTTTCTTCATGAGTATGTCTGGTCAAGAAGAAGGTGATCCCCGAGGTCCCTTTCAAGCTCAAGAAGAATGAGTATCCAGAGATCCGACATGAAATCCAAAGAAGAGGTTGGGAAGTTCTAACAAACCCCATCCAACAAGTCGGCATCCTAATGGTTCAAGAGTTCTATGCCAATGCATGGATCACTAGGAACCATGATCAAAGTAAGAACCCAAACCCAAAGAATTATATTACAATGGTTCGGGGGAAATACTTAGATTTTAGTCCGAAAAATGTGAGGTTGGCGTTTAACTTGCCTATGATGCAAGGAGATGCACGCCCCTACACTAGAAGGGTCAACTTTAATCAAAGGTTGGACCAAGTCCTCATGGACATATGTGTGGAAGGAGCTCAATGGAAGATTGACTCCAAAGGCAAGCCGGTTCAATTAAGAAGACTGGACCTCAAGCCTGTGGCTAGAGGATGGTTGGAGTTCATCCAACGCTCCATCATCCCCACTAGCAACCGATCTGAAGTTACTGTGGATCGGGCCATCATGATTCATAGCATCATGATTGGAGAGGAAGTAGAAGTTCATGAAGTTATCTCTCTTGAATTCTACAAAATAGCCGAAAAGCCCTCTCCTGGGGCAAGGCTAGCTTTTCCTCATCTTATTTGCCATCTATGTTACTCAGCTGGAGCTTTCATAGAAGGAGACATTCCCATTGAGGAAGAGAAGCCCATCACTAAGAAAAGGATAGAGCAAGCAAGAGAGCCCATTCATGGATCTCAAGAGACGTATGAAGCTCATCACCATGAGATCCCAGAGATGCCTCAAATGCATTTTCCTCCACAAAACTATTGGGAGCAAATCAACACCTCCCTAGGAGAATTAAGTTCCAACATGGGACAATTAAGGGTGGAACATCAAGAGCACTCCATCATCCTTCAAGAAATAAGAGAAGATCAAAAAGCAATGAGGAAGGAGCAACAAAGACAAGGAAGAGACATAGAAAATCTCAAGGACATCATTGGTTCCTCAAGAAGGAAACGCCACCATCACTAAGGAGGACTCATTCCTTGTTCTTACATTCTCTGTTTTTCGTTTTATATGTTAAGTGCTTATCTAAGTTTGTGTCTTATTACATGATCATTAGTATTTAGTAACCTTGTCCTAAAGTTATGAATGTCCTATGAATCCATCACCTCTCTTAAATGAAAACTTTTTTAACTCAAAAGAACAAGAAGTACATGAGTTTCGAATTTATCCTTGAACTTAGTTTAATTATATTGATGTGGTGACAATGCTTCTTGTTTTCTGAATGAATGCTTGAACAGTGCATATGTATTTTGAAGTTGTTATTTAAGAATGTTAAATATGTTGGCTCTTGAAAGAATGATGATAAGGAGACATGTTATTTGATAATCTGAAAAATCATAAAAATGATTCTTGAAGCAAGAAAAAGCAGCAAAGAAAAAGCTTGCAGAAAAAAAAAGAGAGAGAAAGAGCAAGCAGAAAAAGCCAAAAGCTCTTAAAACCAAGAGGCAAGACCAAAAAGCCAATAACCCTTAAAACCAAAAGGCAAGGGTAAATAAAAAAGATCCCAAAAAAGGCTTTGAGCATCGGTGGATAGGAGGGCCTAAAGGAATAAAACCCTGGCCTAAGCGGCTAAACCAAGCTGTCCCTAACCATGTGCTTGTGGCGTGAAGGTGTCAAGTGAAAACTTGAGACTGAGCGGTTAAAGTCAAGGTCCAAAGCAAATGAAGAGTGTGCTTAAGAACCCTGGACACCTCTAATTGGGGACTTTAGCAAAGCTGAGTCACAATATGAAAAGGTTCACCCAATTATGTGTCTGTGGCATTTATGTATCCGGTGGTAATACTGGAAAACAAAGTGCTTAGGGCCACAGCCAAGACTCATAAAGTAGCTGTGTTCAATAATCAACATACTGAACTAGGAGAATCAATAACACTATCTGAACTCTGAGTTCCTATAGATGCCAATCATTCTGAACCTCAATGGATAAAGTGAAATGCCAAAACTATTCAAAAGGCAAAAAGCTACAAGTCCCGCTCATCTGATTGGAGCTATGTTTCATTGATAGTTTGGAATTTATAGTATATTCTCTTCTTTTTATCCTATTTGATTTTCAGTTGCTTGGAGACAAGCAACAATTTAAGTTTGGTGTTGTGATGAGCGGATAATTTATACGCTTTTTGGCATTGTTTTTAGTATGTTTTTAGTAGAATCTAGTTACTTTTAGGGATGTTTTCATTAGTTTTTATGTTAAATTCACATTTCTAGACTTTACTATGAGTTTGTGTGTTTTTCTGTGATTTCAGGTATTTTCTGGCTGAAATTGAGGGACTTGAGCAAAAATCAGATTCAGAGGTTGAAGAAGGACTGCTGATGCTGTTGGATTCTGACCTCCCTGCACTCAAAGTGGATTTTCTGGAGCTACAGAACTCAAAATGGCGCGCTTCCAATTGCGTTGGAAATTAGACATCCAGGTCTTTCCAGCAATATATAATAGTCCATACTTTGGCCGCGTTTAGACGACGTAAAAGGGCGTTGAACGCCAGTTCTACGCTGCTATCTGGAGTTAAACGCCAGAAACACGTCACAAGCCAGAGTTGAACGCCAGAAATACGTTACAAACTGGCGTTCAACTCCAAGATTGGCCTCTACACGTGTAACATTCAAGCTCAGCCCAAGCACACACCAAGTGGGCCCCGGAAGTGGATTTATGCATCAATTACTTACTTCTGTAAACCCTAGTAACTAGTTTAGTATAAATAGGACTTTTTACTATTGTATTAGACATCTTTGATCAGTTTTATTCTATCTTAGACTTTCATGGGGGCTGGGCATTCGGCCATGCCTGGACCATTATCACTTATGTATTTTCATACGGTAGAGTTTCTGCACTCCATAGATTAAGGTGTGGAGCTCTGCTGTTCCTCAAAGATTAATGCAAAGTACTACTGTTTTTCTATTCAATTCAACTTATTCCGCTTCTAAGATATTCATTTGCACTTCAACCTGAATGTGATGAACGTGACAATCATCATCATTCCCCCACGAATGCGTGCCTGACAACCACTTCCGTTCCACCTTAGATTGAATGAGTATGTCTTGGATCTCTTAATCAGAATCTTCGTGGTATAAGCTAGATTAATGGCGGCATTCATGAGAGTCCGGAAAGTCTAAACCTTGTCTGTGGTATTTCGAGTAGGACTCTGGGATTGAATGACTGTGACGAACTTTGAACTCGCGAGTGCTGGGCGTAGTGACAGACGCAAAAGGAGGGTGAATCCTATTTCAGCATGATCGAGAACCTCAGATGATTAGCCGTGCTGTGACAGAGCATTTGGACCATTTTCACAAGAGGATAGGATGCAGCCATTGGCAAGGGTGATGCCTCCAGACGATTAGCCATGCAGTGACAGCGCATCAGACCATTTTCCAGATAGGATTAAAAGTAGCCATTGACAACGGTGATGTCCTTACATACAGCCAGCCATGGAAAGGAGTAAGACTGATTTGATGAAGACAGCGGGAAAGCAGAGATTCAGAGGAACGAAAGCATCTCTATATGCTTATCTGAAATTCTCACCAATGAATTACATAAGTGTTTCTATCCTTGTTTTCTATCTATTTATTATTTATGTTCGAAAACTCCATAACTATTTTATATCCGCCTGACTGAGATTTACAAGGTGACCATAGCTTGCTTCATACCAACAATCTCTATGGGATCGACCCTTACTCACGTAAGGTTTATTACTTGGACGACCCAGTGCACTTGCTGGTTAGTTGTATCGAAGTTGTGAATGAAAAACGATTTATTAAGACGCGCGTACAGAGTTTCTGGCGCCGTTGCCTGAGATCACAATTTCGTGCACCAAGTTTTTGGTGATGGTGGCGTTTCCTTCTTGAGGAACCAATGATGTCCTTGAGCTCTTCTATGTCTCTTCCTTGTCTTTGTTGCTCCTTCCTCATTGCTATTTGATCTTCTCTTATTTCAGGAAGGATGATGGAGTGCTCTTGATGTTCCACCCTTAATTGTCCCATGTTGGAACTTAATTCTCCTAGGGAGATGTTGATTTGCTCCCAATAGTTTTGTGGAGGAAAATGCATTTGAGGCATCTCCGGGATCTCATGGTGATGAGCTTCATGCGTCTCTTGAGATCCATGAATGGGCTCTCTTGCTTGCTCCATCCTTTTCTTAGTGATGGGCTTCTCTTCCTCAATAGGAATGTCTCCTTCTATAAAAGCTCCAGCTGAGTAACATAGATGGCAAATAAGATGAGGAAAAGCTAGCCTTGCCCCAGGAGAGGGCTTTTCGGCTATTTTGTAGAATTCAAGGGAGATAACTTCATGAACTTCTACTTCCTCTCCAATCATGATGCTATGAATCATGATGGCCCGATCCACAGTAACTTCAGATCGGTTGCTAGTGGGGATGATGGAGCGTTGGATGAACTCCAACCATCCTCTAGCCACAGGCTTGAGGTCCAGTCTTCTTAATTGAACTGGCTTGCCTTTGGAGTCAATCTTCCATTGAGCTCCTTCCACACATATGTCCATGAGGACTTGATCCAACCATTGATTAAAGTTGACCCTTCTAGTGTAGGGGCGTGCATTTCCTTGCATCATAGGCAAGTTAAACGCCAACCTCACATTTTCCGGACTAAAATCTAAGTATTTCCCCCGAACCATTGTAATATAATTCTTTGGGTTTGGGTTCTTACTTTGATCATGGTTCCTAGTGATCCATGCATTGGCATAGAACACTTGAACCATTAGGATGCCGACTTGTTGGATGGGGTTTGTTAGAACTTCCCAACCTCTTCTTTGGATTTCATGTCGGATCTCCGGATACTCATTCTTCTTGAGCTTGAAAGGGACCTCGGGGATCACTTTCTTCTTGACCACAACATCATAGAAGTGGTCTTGATGAACTTTGGAGATGAATCTTTCCATCTCCCATGACTCGGAGGTGGAAGCTTTTGTCTTCCCTTTCCCTTTTCTAGAGGATTCGCCGGTCTTGGGTGCCATCAATGGTAATGGAAAAACAAAAAGCTTATGCTTTTACCACACCAAACTTAAAATATTGCTCGCCCTCAAGCAAGAGAAGAAAGAATAGATGAAGAAGAAGAAAAAAATAGAGGAGAGGGGGGAGGGGTGTATTCGGCCAAGAAGAGAAGAAAGGGTTGTGTTGTGGGAAAATGAGGAAGAATGGAGGACTATATATAGGGAAGGGAGGGGGGTAAGGTTCGGCCATATAGGGTGGGTTTGGGTGGGAAATTGATTTTGAATTTTGAAGGTAGGTGGAGTTTATGAGGTAGGTTTATGGGAAAGAGTGGATGGATGTGAGTGGTGAAGTGGTGATAGGGAAGAGAGATTGAGGTGATTGGTGAAGAGTTTTGGGGAAGAGTGTTTATGGGATTGTGTGAAAGAGGGGTGAGAAGAAGTGAGTGGAGGTAGGTGGGGATCCTGTGGGGTCCACAGATCCTGAGGTGTTCAAGGATTTACAACCTTGCACCAAATTAGGCATGCAAAATGCCCTTGTACACAACTCTGGGCGTTCAGTGCCAGATTGGTGCTTGTTCTGGGCGTTGAACGCCCATTTGTTGCCCATTTCTGGCGTTGAACGCCAGAACCATGCTTGTTCTGGGCGTTCAGCGCCAGCTCTTCTCTAGGGTGCAATTCTGGCATTCAAACGCCCAGATGCTGCCCATTTTGGGCGTTCAGCGCCAGAACCATACTCTGTTCTGGCGTTAAACGCCAGCCAGATGCTTCTTACTAGCGTTTAAACGCCAGTAAGGTCTTCCTCCAGGGTGTGATTTTTCTTCTGCTGTTTTTGATTCCGTTTTCAATTTTTATATTTATTTTGTGACTCCACATGATCATGAACCTAATAAAACATGAAAGAACAAGAAAAATAAAATTAGATAAATAAAAATTGGGTTGCCTCCCAACAAGTTCTTTTTTAATGTCAATAGCTTGACAGCGGGCTCTCATGGAGCCTCACAGATGTTCAGAGCATTGTTGAGACTTCCCAATACCAAACTTAGAGTTTGGATATGGGAGTTCAACACCAAACTTAGAGTTTGGTTGTAGCCTCCCAACACCAAACTTAGAGTTTGACTGTGGGGGCTCTGGTTGACTCTGTTTTGAGAGAAGCTTATTGTGCCTCTTTTCCATGTTTACAGAAGGATGACCTTGAGTTTTAAACACAAGGGAGTCCTCATTCAATTGAAGGACTAGTTCGCCTCTGTCAACATCAATTACAGCTCTTGCTGTAGCTAGGAAGGGTCTTCCAAGGATGATGGATTCATCCTCATCCTTCCCAGTATCTAGGAATATGAAATCAGCAGGGATGTAAAGGCCTTCAACCTTTACTAACACGTCCTCTACTTGTCCATAAGCCTGTTTTCTTGAATTGTCTGCCATCTCTAATGAGATTTTAGTAGCTTGCACCCCAAAGATTCCTAGTTTCTCTATTACAGAGAGGGGCATGAGGTTTATCCCTGAACCAAGGTCACACAGAGCCTTTTCAAAGATCATGGTGCCTGTGGTACAAGGTATTAGGAACTTTCCAGGATCCTGTTTCTTCTGAGGCAATGTCAGTTGATCCAGATCACTCAGTTCATTAGTGAACAAGGGAGGTTCATCTTCCCAAGTCTTAATACCAAATAATTTGGCATTCAGCTTCATGATTGCACCAAGGTACTTGGTAACTTTCTCTTCAGTAACATCCTCATTCTCTTCAGAAGAGGAATACTCATCAGAGCTCATGAATGGCATAAGGAGGTTTAATGAAATCTCTATGGTCTCTAGATGAGCCTCAGATTCCTTTGGTTCCTCAAAGGGAAACTCGTTATTGATCACTGGACGTCCCAGGAGGTCTTCCTCACTGGGATTTACGTCCTCCCCTTCCTCTCCAGGTTCGGCCGTGTTGACTATGTCAATGGCCTTGCACTCTCCTTTTGGATTTTCTTCTGTATTGCTTGGGAGAGTACTAGGAGGGATTTCAGTGATCCTTTTACTCAGCTGGCCCACTTGTGCCTCCAAATTTCTAATGGAGGACCTTGTTTCATTCATGAAACTTACAGTGGCCTTAGATAGATCAGAGACTAAATTTGCTAAGCTAGATGGATTCTGCTCAGAATTCTCTGTCTGTTGCTGAGTGGATGACGGAAAAGGTTTATTACTATTAAACCTGTTTCTTCCACCATTATTAAAGCCTTGTTGAGGCTTTTGTTGATCCTTCCATGAGAGATTTGCACTACAAGAAAAATACCCATTCAGCCACACTTTTTTTAAACTACATTTGAAAAGCGTAGCATATTCTATGAATAGGCTACGCTTTTCTCCGTGTTGCCTTTTTATAAGAGAAAAGAATACACAATTATGGCATCATTTAAAAAGTGTAGCCTTAGGTATTATAGAAATTACTTATAAAACGTAGCCGTAGATTGATACCTATAGATTCACTTTTCGTATCAAAGGGAACGCTTTTAGATGGTAGCCTATTTATTAAGTTTTGGATGCATTTTAAAAGTGATGCCTAATGTATCTAGAACTAAAAACTTTTAACACTTGTAAATTTTTTCCCTCTTAACACTTGTAAATTTTTTCCCTTTTAATTTTTTATCTTTTATCCAGCTCACACTTAGTGAAAATTTTCCCTCCAAGAGAAGAAAACCATTTCACCTTTCACAAAGAAAAACCCTCATCGTCAAACACTCAGCTCACATACACTCATCAGCTCACAAAGAACCATTTCACCCGTGTTTAGAAGAAAACCTCATCGTCATCACCCTCAGCTCGTCATCACCCTCAGAAAACCCTCCTGCATCGCAAATCGGAAACCCCAGTCACCACTGACCCCCACTCACCACTCACCGCCACACACCACTCACCACTAACCACTGACTGTCGCTCCAAGCTAAGTCGCCCTCTTGCACTGATCGTAGCGCGCCGCCCAGACCGTTCATCTACCTTCGTGGTTTTTGCTCTCACCGTCACTGGTCACCATCGTCGTATCTGCGCTCACTGTCGCCACTCAACCAAGTTGTCTCTGCTCTCACCGTTGCATCTCACGCTTGTTGTCTCTGTGCCGACCGTCGCCGCGCGCCTAGCATCATCGTTCTCTCTGCTCACCATCGTCGAGAAGGTATGTATAGATTTTCATTTGGTTCTGAAATTGGAGGTTTAGGGTTCCGATTTAGGGTTTTTAATTTGGGGGTTTGGTACACTAATTGCCTGTTATCAGTGAAATCTCAAGTTTGGTTTAGTTCAAGTGATTCAGTTGTTGTTTACTGAAATCTGAATTCAGGTTTGATAAAGCATTCATATTTGAGCTAATATTTTTCAGTTTATAATCAATCATTCAATCTAATAAAATGAGAACTTGTCCCATGAATACATAGTTTACGAGATGCATTCTACCTTGTAGTAGCTTAAAATCTCATTGACCACTAATTTGATTCCTTTGAAGTCTTATATCAGTTAAAGCAGAGATCCCTTCTGGTATATTACCAAAAATTTTATTACAAGAAAGATCTAATTATTTCAAATGAATCATTTCAAATATTATTACAAGAAAGATCCCTTCAAAACTGTTGTAAGATAGGTTTGAGACATTATTATGTTGGTTACTCTATGGTACGCGGAATCGTGATTACACTTTAATTATGTAAAATTCATCGCTCTTTCTTTCCCTGGTAATGGCGCCAAAAACATGATGCCAAGACCACGGTTCACAACTCCGTGTAACTGACCAGCAAGTGCACTGGGTCGTCCAAGTAATACCTTACGTGAGTAAGGGTCGAATCCCACGGAGATTGTTGGTATGAAGCAAGCTATGGTCACCTTGCAAATCTCAGTTAGGCAGATATAAATTGATAATGGTGTTTTCGAATAATAAATAATAGAATAGGGATAGAGGTACTTATGTAAATCATTGGTAGGAAATTCAGATAAGCGAATGGAGATGCTTTTCGTTCCTCTGAACCTCTGCTTTCCTGCTATCTTCATCCAATCAGTCTTACTCCTTTCCATGGCTGGCTTTATGTGATACATCACCACTGTCAATGGCTACTTTTGGTCATCTCTCGGGAAAATGATCCAATGCCCTGTCACGGCACGACTAATCGTCTGGAGGCATCACCCTTGTCAATGGCTTCATCTTATCCTCTCAGTGAATAATATGCTCACGCACCCTGTCACGGCACGGCTATTCATCTGTCGGTTCTTGATCATGCTGGAATATGATTTACTATCCTTTTGCGTCTGTCACTAACGCCCTGCAATCGCGAGTTTGGAGTTCGTCACAGTCATTCATTCATTGAATCCTACTCGGAATACCACAGACAAGGTTTAGACCTTCCGAATTCTCTTGAATGCCGCCATCATTCTAGCTTACACCACGAAGATTCTGGTTAGGAGATCTAAGAGATATTCATTCTAGCTTATTTCATGTAGAACGGAAGTGTTTGTCAGGCACGTGTTCATAGAGGAGAATGGTGATGAGCGTCACACATAATCATCACCTTCATCACGTTCTTGGGTGCGAATGGATATCTTAGAAGCGAAATAAGATGAATTGAATAGAAAACAGTAGTACTTTGCATTAATCTTTGAGGAACAGCAGAGCTCCACACCTTAATCTATGGAGTGTAGAAACTCTACCGTTGAAAATACATAAGTGAAAGGTCCAGGGATGGCCGAGAGGCCAGCCCTCAAACGTGATCTAAGATAGCATACAACTGATCAAAGATAGTCAAAAAGACTAGTGAAATGTCCTATTTATAATAAACTAGCTACTAGGGTTTACATGAGTAAGTAATTGATGCATAAATCCACTTCCGGGGCCCACTTGGTGTGTGTTTGGGCCGAGCTTGAGTGTTGCACGTGTAGAGGTCCTTCTTGGAGTTGAACGCCAGTTTTTGTGCCAGTTTGGGCGTTCAACTCTGGTTTTGGCTCCTTTTCTGGCGTTGGACGCCAGATTTGGGCAGAGAGCTGGCGTTGAACGCCAGTTTACGTCGTCTATTCTTGCTTAAAGTATGGACTATTATATATTGTTGGAAATTCCTGGATGTCTACTTTCCAACGCAATTGGAAACGCACCATTTCGAGTTCTGTAGCTCCAGAAAATCCACTTTGAGTGCAGGGAGGTCAGAATCCAACAGCATCAGCAGTCCTTGTTCAACCTCTGAATCTGATTTTTGCTCAAGTCCCTCAATTTCAGCCAGAAAATACCTGAAATCACAGAAAAACACACAAACTCATAGTAAAGTCCAGAAATGTGAATTTAACATAAAAACTAATGAAAACATCCCTAAAGTAACTAGATCCTACTAAAAACATACTAAAAATAACGTCAAAAAACGTATAAATTATCCGCTCATCACAACACCAAACTTAAATTGTTGCTTGTCCCCAAGCAACTGAAAATCAAATAGGATAAAAAGAAGATAATATACTATAAATTCCAAACTATCAATGAAACAGAGCTTCAATCATATGAGCGGGACTTATAGCTTTTTGCCTCTTGAATAGTTTTGGCGTCTCACTTTATCCATTGAGGTTCAGAATGATTGGCATCTATAGGAACTTCAGATTTCGAATAGTGTTATTGATTCTCCTAGTTCAGTATGATGATTCTTGAACACAGCTTCTTTATGAGTCTTGGCCGTGGCCCTAAGCACTTTGTTTTCCAGTATTACCACCGGATACATAAATGCCACAGACACATAATTGGGTGAACCTTTTCAGATTGTGACTCAGCTTTGCTAAAGTCCCCAATTAGAGGTGTCCAGGGTTCTTAAGCACACTCTTTTGTTTTTGTTTTGGACCTTGACTTTAACCGCTCAGTCTCAAGTTTTCACTTGACATCTACACGCCACAAGCACATGGTTAGGGACAGCTTGGTTTAGCCGCTTAGACCAGGATTTTATTCCTTTAGGCCCTCCTATCCACTGATGCTCAAAGCCTTGGGATCCTTTTTATTTACCCTTGCCTTTTGGTTTTAAGGGTTATTGGCTTTTTGCTCTTGCCTCTTGGTTTTAAGAGCTTTTGGCTTTTTCTGCTTGCTTTTCTTTCTATTAAATTTTTTTTCGCCTATATTTTTTTTTCTTCTGCAAGCTTTGTTCTTTGCTGCTTTTTCTTGCTTCAAGAATCATTTTTATGATTTTTCAGATTATCAAATAACATGTCTCCTCGTCATCATTCTTTCAAGAGCCAACATATTTAACATTCTTAAACAACAACTTCAAAAGACATATGCACTGTTCAAGCATACATTCAGAAAACAAGAAGCATTGTCACCGCATCAATATAATTAAACTAAGTTCAAGGATAAATTCGAAACTCATGTACTTCTTGTTCTTTTGAATTAAAACATTTTTCATTTAAGAGAGGTGATGGATTCATAGGACATTTATAACTTTAAGACAAAGTTACTAACTACTAATGATCATGTAATGAAGACATACACATAGATAAGCACATAACATAGAAAACGAAAAACAGAAGAAAGAAGAACAAGGAATGAATCCACCTTAGTGATGGTGGCGTTTCCTTCTTGAGGAACCAATGATGTCCTTGAGCTCTTCTATGTCTCTTCCTTGTCTTTGTTGCTCCTCCCTCATTGCTTTTTGACCTTCTCTTATTTCATGAAGCATGATGGAGTGCTCTTGATGTTCCACCCTTAGTTGTCCCATATTGGAACTCAATTCTCCTAGGGAGGTATTGATTTGCTCCCAAAAATTTTGTGGAGGAAAGTGCATTTGAGGCATCTCAGGGATCTCATGGAAATGAGCTTCTTGCGCCTCTTGAGCTCCATGAATGGGCTCTCTTGCTTGCTCCATCTTCTTCTTAGTGATGGGCTTGTCCTCTTTAATGAGGATATCTCCCTCTATGTCAATCCCAGCCGAATTGCATAGGTGGCAGATGAGGTGAGGAAAGGCTAACCTTGCCATAGTGGAGAACTTGTCAGCCACCTTGTAGAGTTCTTGAGGTATAATCTCATGAACTTCCACCTCTTCTCCAGTCATGATGCTATGGATCATGATGGCCCGGTCTATAGTAACTTCAGACCGGTTGCTAGTGGGAATGATTGAGCATTGAATGAACTCCAACCATCCTCTAGCTATAGGCTTGAGGTCCAATCTTCTTAGTTGAACCGGCTTGCCTTTGGAGTCAATCTTCCATTGAGCTCCTTCCACGCATATGTCCATAAGGACTTGGTCCAACCTTTGATTAAAGTTGACCCTTCTAGTGTAGGGGCGTTCATCTCCTTGCATCATGGGAAAGTTAAACGCCAACCTCACATTCTCCGGACTAAAATCTAAGTATTTCCCCCGAACCATTGTAACATAGTTCTTTGGGTCTGGGTTCTTACTTTGATCATGGTTCTTGGTGATCCATGCATTAGCATAGAACTCTTGAACCATTAGGATGCCGACTTGTTGGATGGGATTTGTTAGAACTTCCCAACCTCTTCTTTGAATTTCATGTCGGATCTCCGGATACTCATTTCTTTTGAGTTTGAAAGGGACCTCGGGGATCACCTTCTTCTTGGCCACAACATCATAGAAGTGGTCTTGATGGGCTTTAGAGATGAACCTTTCCATCTCCCATGACTCGGAGGTGGAGGCTTTTATCTTCCCCTTCCCCTTTCTAGAGGATTCTCCGGTCTTAGGTGCCATCAATGGTAATGGAAAAACAAAAAACTTATGCTTTTACCACACCAAACTTAGAATATTGCTCGCCTTCGAGCAATAAACAAAAGAATAGAAGAAGAAGAAGAAGAAATATGGAGAGGGAGAGGGAGATGTGGTTTCGGCCAAGAGAAGTGTAGAGGGATGTGTTGTGTGAATTTGATGAAGAATCGAGGTCTTTATATAGGGAAGGGAGGGGGGAAGGTTTCGGCCATATGGGTGGGTTTGGGTGGGAAATTGGTTTTGAATTTTTGAAGGTAGGTGGAGTTTATGAGGTAGGTTTATGGGGAAGAGTGGATGGATGTGAGTGGTGAAGAGGTGATGGGGAAGAGAGTTTGAGGTGATTGGTGAAGGGTTTTTGGGGAAGAGTGTTTATGGGGTTGTGTGAAAGAGAGTGGTGAGAAGAAGTGAGTGGAGGTAGGTGGGGATCCTGTGGGGTCCACAGATCCTGAGTGGATCCTGTGGGGTCCACAGATCCTGAGTGGATCCTGTGGGGTCGACAGATCCTGAGGTGTTCAAGGATTTACATCCCTGCACCCATTAGGCATGTAAAAATGCCTTTGCACACAACTCTGGGCGTTCAACGCCAGGTTGGTGGCCATTTTGGGCGTTCAACGCCCATTTGTGTGCCATTTTTGGCGTTGAACGCCAGAACTATGCCTGTTCTGGCGTTCAGCGCCCAGAAGCTGCCCATTTTGGGCGTTTAGCGCCAGAACCATGCTCTGTTCTGGCGCTGAACGCCAGACAGATGCTTCCTTCAGGGTGTGATTTTTCTTCTGCTGTTTTTGATTCCGTTTTCAATTTTTCTATTTATTTTGTGACTCCACATGATCATGTACCTAAGAAAACATGAAAAATAATTAGATAAATAAACATTGGGTTGCCTCCCAACAAGCGCTTCTTTAATGTCAATAGCTTGACAGTGGGCTCTCATGGATGTGCAGAGCTTTGTTGAGACCTTCCAACACCAAACTTAGAGTTTGGATATGGGAGTTCAACACCAAACTTAGAGTTTGGTTGTGGCCTCCCAACACCAAACTTAGAGTTTGACTGTGGGGGCTTTGGTTGACTCTGCTTTGAGAGAAGCTTTTTATGCTTCCTCTCCAAGGAGGCAGAGAGAGATCCTTGAGTTGTAAACACAAGGTTGTCCTCATTCAATTGAAGGATCAATTCTCCTCTGTCCACATCAATCACAGTTCTTGTTGTGGCTAGGAAAGGTCTTCCTAGGATGATGGATTCATCCTCTTCCTTTCCAGTATCCAAGACTATGAAATCAGTAGGGATGTAAAGGCCTTCAACCTTTACTAACACATCCTTTACTTATCCATATGCCTGTTTTCTTGAATTGTCTGCCATCTCTAGTGAGATTTTAGCAGCTTGCACCCCATAGATTCCCAGTTTCTCTATTACAGAGAGGGACATGAGGTTTATCCCTGAACCAAGGTCACACAGAGCCCTAAAGATTATGGTGCCTATGGTACAAGGTATTAAGAACTTTTCAGGATCCTGTTTCTTCTGAGGCAATGTCAGTTGATCCAGATCACTTAGTTCATTGGTGAACAAGGGAGGTTCATCTTCCCAAGTTTCAATGCCAAATAATTTGGCATTCAGCTTCATGATTGCACCAAGGAACTTGGCAGCTTGCTCTTCAGTAACATCCTCATTCTCTTCAGAAGAGAAATACTCATCAGAGCTCATGAATGGCATAAGGAGGTTCAATGGAATCTCTATGGTCTCTAGATGAGCCTCAGAGTCCTTTGGTTCCTCAGAGGGAAGCTCCTTGTTGATCACTGGACGTCCCAGGAGGTCTTCCTTCTTCGGATTCACGTCCTCTCCTTCCCTTACAGGTTTGGCCATGGTGTTATGTCAATGGCCTTGCACTCTTCTGTTGGATTCTCTTCTGTATTGCTTGGGAGAGTACTAGGAGGGATTTCAGTGATCCTTTTACTCAGCTGGCCCACTTGTGCTTCCAAATTTCTAATGGAAGACCTTGTTTCATTCATGAAACTTACAGTGGCCTTGGATAGATCAGAGACTAAGTTTGCTAAATTAGAGGTATTTTGTTCAGAGTTCTCTGTCTGTTGCTGAGTGGATGATGGAAAAGGTTTACCATTGTTAAACCTATTTCTTCCACTATTATTAAAGCCTTGTTGAGGCTTTTGATCCTTCCATGAGAAATTTGGATGATTTCTCCATGATGAGTTATAAGTGTTTCCATAAGGTTCACCTAAATAATTTACCTCTGCTATTGCAGGGTTCTCAGGATCATAAGCTTCTTCTTCAGAAGATGCCTCTTGAGTACTGTTGGATGCAGCTTGCATGCCATTCAGACTCTGAGAAATCATATTGACTTGCTGAGTCAATATTTTGTTCTGAGCCAATATGGCATTCAGAGTATCAATTTCAAGAACTCCCTTCTTCATAGGCATCCCATTACTCACAGGATTCCTCTCAGAAGTGTACATGAACTGGTTGTTAGCAACCATGTCAATGAGTTCTTGAGCTTCTGCAGGCGTTTTCTTTAGGTGAATGGATCCACCTGCAGAAGTATCTAATGACATCTTTGATAACTCAGATAAACCATCATAGAATATATCCAGGATGGTCCATTCTGAAAGCATGTCAGAAGGACACTTTTTGGTCAGCTGCTTGTATCTTTCCCAAGCTTCATAGAGGGATTCACCATCTTTTTGTTTGAAAGTTTGAACATCCACTCTAAGCTTGCTCAGCTTTTGAGGAGGAAAGAACTTGGCTAAGAAAGCCGTGATCAGCTTATCCCAAGAGTTCAGGCTATCCTTAGGTTGAGAGTCCAACCATATTCTAGCTCTGTCTCTTACAGCAAATGGGAAAAGCATGAGCCTGTAGACTTCAAGATTTACTCCATTAGTCTTAACAGTATCACAGATCTGCAAGAATTCAGTTAAGAACTGAAAAGGATCTTCAGATGGAAGTCCATGAAACTTGCAGTTCTACTGCATCAGAGAAACTAGCTGAGGTTTCAGCTCAAAATTGTTTGCTCTAATGGTGGGGATGGAGATGCTTCTTCCATGTAAATTGGAATTAGGTGCAGTAAAGTCACCAAGCATCCTCCTTGCATTATTATTATTTTCGGCTTCCATCTCCTCTTCCTGTTCAAAAATTTCTGAAAGGTTATCTTTGGATTGTTGTAGTTTAGCTTCTCTTAATTTCCTTTTCAGAGTCCTTTCAGGTTCTGGATCTGCTTCAACAAGAATGTTCTTGTCCTTGCTCCTGCTTATATGACAAAGAAGAGGGCACAGAAAAATAATAATGTTAATAATAGGGATCCTTTATACCACAGTATAGAGGTCCCTGTGTGAGTAGAAGAAAAGAATAGATAATCCAAACACAAAGTTGATGATAAGGGCAGAGATGTGAGATGAAGAGGAGTGTTAGTAGATGAATAAATAAATAGAAGGAGATGAGAGGGAGAATTTTTGAAAATAATTTTTGAAAAAGAGTTAGTGATTTTCGAAAATTGTTTTTGAAAAAGGTTAGTAGTTTTTCGAAAATTCAAATAAAAAATAAAATAATTAGTTAATTAAAAAGAAATTTTGAAAAAGAGGGAGATATTTTCGAAAATTAGAGAGAGAAAGAGTTAGTTAGGTAGTTTTGAAAAAGATAAGAAACAAACAAAAAGTTAGTTAGTTAGTTGAAACAAATTTGAAAATCAATTTTGAAAAGAGAAGGAGATAAGAAGTTAGAAAAGATATTTTGAAATCAAATTTTGAAAAAGATAAGATAAGAAGATATTTTTGAAAAGATATGATTGAAATTAGTTTTGAAAAAGATTTGATTTTTAAAAATCACAATTAATGACTTGATTCACAAGAAATCACAAGATATGATTCTAGAACTTAAAGTTTGAATCTTTCTTAACAAGCAAGTAACAAACTTGAAATTTTTGAATCAAAACATTAATTGTTATTGTTATTTTTGAAAATTTGATATAAAAATAAGAAAAAAATTTTTGAAAAATATTTTTAGAATTTTCGAAAATAACTAAGAAAAATAAAAAAGATTTGATTTTTGAAAAAGATAGGATTTTTAAAATGAAAATTTGATTTGACTCATAAAAAAAAACAACTAGATTTTAAAAATTTTTGAAAACGTCAAATCTAATTTTCGAATTTATGAGAGAGAAAAGGGGAAAGATATTTTTTTTGATTTTTGAATTTTTATGATGAGAGAGAAAAATAAGAAAAATGATGCAATGCATGAAAGTTATGGATCAAAACAATGAATGCATGCAAGAATGCTATGAATGTCAAGATGAACACCAAGAACACTATGAAGATTATGATGAACATCAAGAACATATTTTTGAAAAATTTTTAATACAAAGAAAACATGCAAGACACCAAACTTAGAATTCTTTAATGCTTAGACACTAAGAATTCAAGAATGCATATGAAAAACAAGAAAAGACACAAAACATGCAAATGCAAAGATCAAACAAGAAGACTTACCAAGAACAACTTGAAGATCATGAAGAACACTATGAATGCATGGAATTTTCGAAAAAATGCAAGATGCACATGCAATTGACACCAAACTTATAACATGACTCATGACTCAAACAAGAAACACAAAAAATATTTTTGATTTTTATGATTTTCTAATTTTTTTGGATTTTTATTTCGAAAATTATATGAAAAAGAAAAAATAAGGATTCCAAAATTTTTAACATGAATTCTAGGAATCTTGCCATGTTTAGTCTAAAGCTTCAGTCCAGGAATTAGACATGGCTCATGAGCCAGCCAAGCTTTCAATGAAAGCTCCGGTCCAAAACACTAGACATGGCCAATGGCCAGCCAAGCTTCAGCATGTAATTCAGACATGACACGCCTGACATACTCATTCCCAAAGGAATTAGACATGGCTTTACAGCCAGCCAGGCTTCACATGCTTCATGAAACACTAGAATTCATTCTTTAAAAATTTTGAATAAAATTTTTTGAAAACATTTTTATATTATTTTCGAAAACAGATGAGAAAATTTTAGAAATATTTTTGAAAAATTTTTGAAAATAAAATAAAAAGAAAATTACCTAATCTGAGCAACAGGATGAACCGTCAGTTGTCCATACTCGAACAATCCCCGGCAACGGCGCCAAAAACTTGGTACGCGGAATCGTGATTACACTTTAATTATGTAAAATTCATCGCTCTTTCTTTCCCTGGTAATGGCGCCAAAAACATGATGCCAAGACCACGGTTCACAACTCCGTGTAACTGACCAGCAAGTGCACTGGGTCGTCCAAGTAATACCTTACGTGAGTAAGGGTCGAATCCACGGAGATTGTTGGTATGAAGCAAGCTATGGTCACCTTGCAAATCTCAGTTAGGCAGATATAAATTGATAATGGTGTTTTCGAATAATAAATAATAGAATAGGGATAGAGGTACTTATGTAAATCATTGGTAGGAATTTCAGATAAGCGAATGGAGATGCTTTTCGTTCCTCTGAACCTCTGCTTTCCTGCTATCTTCATCCAATCAGTCTTACTCCTTTCCATGGCTGGCTTTATGTGATACATCACCACTGTCAATGGCTACTTTCGGTAATCTCTCGGGAAAATGATCTAATGCCCTGTCACGGCACGGCTAATCGTCTGGAGGCATCACCCTTGTCAATGGCTTCATCTTATCCTCTCAGTGAATAATATGCTCACGCACCCTGTCACGGCATGGCTATTCATCTGTCGGTTCTCGATCATGCTGGAATAGGATTTACTATCCTTTTGCGTCTGTCACTAACGCCCTGCAATCGCGAGTTTGGAGCCCGTCACAGTCATTCATTCATTGAATCCTACTCAGAATACCACAGACAAGGTTTAGACCTTCCAGATTCTCTTGAATGCCGCCATCATTCTAGCTTACACCACGAAGATTCTGGTTAGGAGATCTAAGAGATATTCATTCTAGCTTATTTCATGTAGAACGGAAGTGTTTGTCAGGCACGTGTTCATAGTGGAGAATGGTGATGAGCGTCACACATAATCATCACCTTCATCACGTTCTTGGGTGCGAATGGATATCTTAGAAGCAAAATAAGATGAATTGAATAGAAAACAGTAGTACTTTGCATTAATCTTTGAGGAACAGCAGAGCTCCACACCTTAATCTATGGAGTGTAGAAACTCTACCGTTGAAAATACATAAGTGAAAAGTCCAGGCATGGCCGAGAGGCCAGCCCTCAAACGTGATCTAAGATAGCATACAACTGATCAAAGATAGTCAAAAAGACTAGTAAAATGTCCTATTTATAATAAACTAGCTACTAGGGTTTACATGAGTAAGTAATTGATGCATAAATCCACTTCCGAGGCCCACTTGGTGTGTGTTTGGGCTGAGCTTGAGTGTTGCACGTGTAGAGGTCCTTCTTGGAGTTGAACGCCAGTTTTTGTGCCAGTTTGGGCGTTCAACTCTGGTTTTGGCTCCTTTTCTGGCGCTGGACGCCAGATTTGGGCAGAGAGCTGGCGTTGAACGCCAGTTTACGTCATCTATTCTTAGCCAAAGTATGGACTATTATATATTTTTGGAAAGCCCTGGATGTCTACTTTCCAACGCAATTGGAAGCGCGCCATTTCGAGTTCTGTAGCTCCGGAAAATCCACTTTTAGTGCAGGGAGGTCAGAATCCAACAGCATCAGCAGTCCTTCTTCAACCTCTGAATCTGATTTTTGCTCAAGTCCCTCAATTTCAGCCAGAAAATACCTGAAATCACAGAAAAACACACAACCTCATAGTAAAGTCCAGAAATGTGAATTTAACATAAAAACTAATGAAAACATCCCTAAAAGTAACTAGATCCTACTAAAAACATACTAAAAATAACGTCAAAAAGCGTATAAATTATCCGCTCATCACTCCACAGTTCACTAATTGAAAGCATAGCATGGGCTTCTTGGTCTAAGGCTTCTTGTAAATTATAACTGAATGTTAAATTTCTTTAAACTATGGCTAATTACCTTAGTTGAAAAGTACCTCTCCCAGGTAATAGAAACAGTAAAGGTTCTTGGTTTTTGGTTTCCTGATTCTGATCTTGTAATAATAGAGTGTGAATTAGAAGTTGTATGAGGAATAGGAGGTAAGCAGATCTCAATACACTAATAGTTATCTGAGTTTGAGCCTAGTCAAGTGCTGTTAACTTATTCAATCTTATGCAGATAGAAGCCAGAAAATTGGGAATTGCTTTGGTGCTTCAAATTGGTTTTTGAGGGAGTGATGAAAGTGATACTGCTGAAAGTCATGGGAACAAGGTAATAGGACAAGTTTAGTGGCTTTGAATTTATAATCAATTGTTTTGTGTTAGTATTGGGAAGCTGTTAACTTTGTCATATCATGATTTAGCCCCTAAAATTTATGTTAAATCACTACAAGAAAAATACCTATTCAGCCACACTTTTTTCTGGTGTGTATGAATTTTCTGGTTTTGCAGTTTTTTTGAGGGTGTTGTTCTGATTTTTGGAGTTCTACAATCTTTTGTAATTTTTGCTTCTTACTATGTTAAGGGTTTTCTTTTTTATTTTGCATTTGCTTTATGATTTTGCACTTACAGACTATGTTTGTTCAAGCTTAGCAGTAAGTCCTGTATAATCTTCCTTTCATGTGTTTATATTGCTTTGAGAATGTTGGCACAAAGAATGTAAAATGGTTGTCATATCGATATTGTATTTGTACTGATATACCCATTTCTCGGGTATTCCTAGAATAGTAAATTTTCTTTATTTTTAGTAAAAAAAGTAATTTAACCTCTCTGAACTTTAAGCTCACATGCACTTTACACCCAAAACTTTTGAATTTGAAATGCACAACTTTGAGGTTGTCAAGTGGTGTAGAAAAGGCCCTATGTTAAATTTTTTTTCTTTTTCAAATATCCTTTCTAATAATGGGTGGTGTTGTCAATAAAACACTTCAAGTGAAGCGGTAATTTTGTATGAAATGGTAACACAGAAAACTTGCAATTGTCAAGTGAATATTTTGAAAGTAAGAGTGTAGTGTGGATAAGAGCCAAAGTTAATTGAATGGTATCCTAAGAAAACTATAAGCATTTTACATTACTTTTTAGACGCAACTACTATAAGTATTGTTAATTGAATGCTCTTTGCATATCTTTCAGTTGTCAAAGATGTTGGTAGAAATGACCTTGCTGCTTTAATTGATAGTTCACAGGTAAAGTAGATGTTTTGACTCTCGGAAACAATGTTTCAATTCCATATTTCTGTTTTGAACCCACTCTCCCAAATGTTCATTAAGAACATATATGATGTCCTCTCATGCATAAACCCTTTGAGCTTGAAAGTTGAAATGTGAACAAGCCCATTTAACTATTTATAGTTCACGATATTAGCTTTTGTTAGTTCTGCATGGGGAGTTTAGCCTTCTGCTTCTCTAGTTATCCTTGTATACAGTATATAAATCAATGTCCCACTTTATATGATTTTTTTTTTTATCATCTCAACGACTAAAACTTAATTAAGTTTAAGTTTTTATTCCTGAGTTTTCTGTATTGAAGGTTTGTAATATATATTATTTTCATTATCAAAGGAAGTGGCTAAGAAGTCCTTGGAAAAAGCTGCAGAGTGTGTGAGATGCCTTGAGGAAGATATGGCAAAGGCTAGGTAAGTTGTTTATTTGTTCTCAGATGCATCATACTGTATTTTATATACTGTTGTGTGAAGTAATTACATTAAAATATGATATGATGCAAATTATGCACTATAAGAAGCCAATTAACTCGATGCCAATTATAAAAATTTAGGGAAAGAGTCGAGCTGCAGGAGTTTTCATTGGGTTCATGCCCTCCTAGTGTGGGTCTTCAAGGGATGCGATGGTCAACTATCGGTGATAAGATTTTACTTCCTTCAATTTCAATATTATAACCTGAAAAATAGTAGTTTTAGACATTTTATTAAGAATATTTCACATTATTAGGTTTTGATTCAGACACAAATGAAAATGAGCATTTTCTTGGTATTTCACAGCGAGTCGTAAAACTGGGTTTGGATTGGGACACAAATGAAATGAGTATTTTGATGCTTGCAAAGCCATTGAATGGCCCGGTGTTTCTTCTTGTCTGGTGTGTTTCTACTACGTTTGATTTAATATAATTGTTCCAAGAAAAATAATAAAATTCGAGTTGTGCTATTTTTTGTAAAAGACTTCTATTTGCGGTGCTGTTGCAGAAAGAATATGAACTTTGATTTTGATGTAAATCTTAGAAATTGTAATGCATTATGGATTATGAAGCTGATTCTATGTAAATGGATACCAGCTTGAAGCCTTTCTTGTAATCATGCTTATTTTTTTGCGGTGCAGGGTGACATGAAGTAGAGAAGCACTTTGATGTTCTTACTACTTCAACTGATGGATGACTTCATCGTTCTCTCTTTGGAAAATGTATAGGTAATAATTGAAATTGAAGAGTTCATAACAAATTTGCACTATTTTTTTGTTTTTTCTTTCTAAGTGTTTGTGAAATTGTTTGTGTGTATGTGTGTGTGAGTGAGTGAAATAAGGACTTGTTCTGAGTAGTTTTCTTTTAGGAAGTGTTTGGATAACTATGGTTCGAATTTGTTGAGTTGTTTGTATGTGGGGATGAGCAAGGAATCTGAGGCATGCTGGTGTACTTTTTGATTTGTGGCTAGGAGGAGGGATATTCATGGGGATTCAATTAACAAGGCTCAATTGAAGGACTTTTGGGACCAGATTTCTGACCAGAGTTTTGATTCCAGGCTCAGAACCGTCTTTGACATGTAACTAATTCATTACCTCTTTACTTAATTTTAGAACTAGAAAAATAAATTGGTTGGTATTTTCTTTAATTCCCACCATTAAGTATGTTAACCTTCATTTGGAATAATGCAGGGTTGATAAAGATGCAGATGGAAGAATCACCGAGGAAGAAATTAAAGAGGTTTATATGAATTTTCTTTTTGAATTCATCAACAGAAAAATTAGAATGAAGATAGTGAAGTAGTTTTTATCGGCAACCTTTTTTCCTTTCCTAGCTTTGCATTTTGTTCCCATGAGAATAGGAGTTTCCTTGATCACAAATGATCAATTCTGTTTTCAGATCATCTGGCTTAGTGCCACAACAAACAAACTCTCAAACATACAGCAGCAGGCTAAAGAATATGCAGCTTTGATCATGGAAGAACTAGACCCTGAAGAGACAGGATTTATCATGGTATTTACATCATCCTATTTCAGATCGTTTTGGTATAAAACTTATCAAAATTAAGTAAAATTAGTCACTATTACAGTTTCACATACAGATAAGTACTTATATTTCAAATCATAACTCATAAGTATGAAGTTGATTTATATTTAAGATGATGAGAGGGACTGATTTCACTTGTATTTAGGAAATTAGATCAAATCCATAAGAAAAATTTGACATAGACCAACATCATAAATAGCTATCTCTAGAAGTGACTAGAATTTTAATTAATTTAATTGATTCATTCTATTTGAATGTTCTCGTGGATGATAGTATCCTTAAATCATCCTTTTACTAGTTGGAGTTGTTGATAAATGTTGGTTTCAATGTAACCTTAGTGGCTCATGAAATAATATGCTGCCTTATTGATCATGATATGGAATGTGATGAATCAGGAATCCACTATAAGTTCTGGCATGGATTGTTCGTTGGTTCCTTTTATTGTGATTTATGGACTTGTCATGTATGATCATGCTATCACTTCATATTTTGTTGGGTTTCTTATTGTGCAGGGGTTTGATTTAGATAGTTTATTAGAGTAGAATAATGTAACATCTTCAGCCAAAACAATTGTTGGCTCAACACCTCGGAAGCAGAATCAGAGGCATGAAAGTAGTGCAAGGATTATTAGAAGCATACTCTCAAACAAGGAAATGCGCCAAAGTCAGTCAGCCAGGCCTCAATCAGAGCAGGCAGTACCAACATCTGATCTACAAAAAGAAAGACAACCTCTTCGCCCTGTACATGTGCAATTGATTTTGAAGTAATTTATTTTTAGAGAAATAAATTTTATTTTTAGAGAAATAATTTGTATTATTCCCAAATAGAAGATCTTATGACTGCTAATTTATTATGGCAACCTAAATTTTGTTTAAGGATAATTTTTATTATTTCAAGAATATTGGATTGTATTATTATGTATTTATTTTTATTTTATAATATTTTAATAATTTAATTAAAAATATCGGATTATATATATAATTATATTATTAAATATTAGGTTTTATAAAAAAATAATATATATATATATATTGAAAATAAAAAAAAACAATGAGGGACCTAAGGCTACACTTATATACAGTAGCTATAGTATACAAAAAAAAAGAGGGACCTAAGGCTACACTTATAAACGGTAGCCATGGTATACAATGTGGCTACGCTTTACAGGTGATGCAGTAGCGTTGAAAAGCGTAGCCTATTCTGGAAAAATGAAAGCTGAAAAGCGTAGCCTTTGGTCCTGGACAGCATCACTTGAAAAGCGTAGCCTATTCCCAAACGTCAAAAGCGTAGCCCTTGGTGCAGAAAAGCGTAGCCTTTGAGAATAGGCAACGGCTGAATAGGAATCACCCCGAAAAGCGTAGCCGTAGCCCAAAAAGTGTAGCCGTAGCCTAAGGCATCATTTTTTTTCACTTTTGGCTACACTTTTTAAGTGTACCTGAATGGGTGTTTTTCTTGTAGTGTTGGGTGATTTCTCCATAAGGGGTTATAGGTGTTTCCATAAAGTTCACCCATGTAATTCACCTCTGCTATTGCAGGGTTTTCAGGATCATAAGCTTCTTCTTCAGAAGATGCCTCTTGAGTACTGTTGGATGCAGCTTGCATTCCATTCAGACTCTGAGAAATCATATTGACTTGCTGAGTAAATATTTTATTCTGAGTCAATATGGCATTCAGAGTATCAATTTCAAGAACTCCCTTCTTCATAGGCGTCCCATTACTCACAGGATTCCTCTCATAAGTGTACATGAACTGGTTATTAGCAACCATGTTAATGAGTTCTTGAGCTTCTGCAGGTGTTTTCTTTAAGTGAATGGATCCACCTGCAGAGGTATCCAATGACATTTTAGCTAATTCAGACAGACCATCATAGAATATGTCCAGGACGGTCCATTCTAAAAGCATGTCAGAAGGATACTTTTTGGTCAGTTCTTTGTATCTCTCCCAAGCTTCATAGAGGGATTCACCTTCTTTCTGTCTGAAGGTCTGAACATCCACTCTAAGCTTACTCAGCTTTTGAGGAGGAAAGAACTTGGCTAAGAAAGCCTTGACCAGCTTATCCCAAGAGTTCAAGCTATCCTTAGGTTGAGAGTCCAACCATATTCTAGCTCTGTCTCTTACAGCAAAAGGGAAAAGCATGAGCCTGTAGACTTCAGGATCTACTCCATTAGTCTTAACAGTATCACAGATCTACAAGAATTCAGTTAAAAACTGAAAAGGATCTTCAGATGGAAGTCCATGAAACTTGCAGTTCTGCTGCATCAGAGAAACTAGCTGAGGTTTCAGCTCAAAATTGTTTGCTCCAATGGTAGGGATGGAGATGCTTCTTCCATGTAAATTGGAATTAGGTGCAGTAAAGTCACCAAGCATCCTCCTTGCATTATTATTATTTTCGGCTGCCATCTCTTCTTCTTGTTCGAAAATTTCTGAAAGATGCTTGCTGGATTGTTGTAATTTAGCTTCTGTTAGTTTCCTCTTTAGAGTCCTTTCAGGTTCTGGATCTGCTTCAACAAGAATGTTCTTGTCCTTGCTCCTTCTCATATGAAAAAGAGGGACAGAAAAATAATAATAATAGGGTCCTTTTTACCACAATATAGAGATCCCTGTGTGAGTAGAAGAAAAGAAGAAGAAAAAATTCGAACACAGATGGAAGAGGGGGTTCGAATTTGGGTGAGATGAAGTGTTAGTAGATGAATAAATAAATAGAAGGAGATAAGAGAGAGAGAATTTTCGAAAATAATTTTTGAAAAAGAGTTAGTGATTTTCGAAAATAGTTTTTGAAAAAGGTTAGTAATTTTTTGAAAATTAAAATAAAAAATTAAAATAATTAGTTAATTAAAAAGAAATTTTGAAAAAGAGGGAAGATATTTTCGAAAATTAGAGAGAGAGAGAGAGTTAGTTAGGTAGTTTTGAAAAAGATAAGAAACAAACAAAAAGTTAGTTAGTTAGTTGAAACAAATTTTGAAAATCAATTTTTGAAAAGATAAGAAGATAAGAAGTTAGAAAAGATATTTTTGAAAAGATATGATTGAAATTAGTTTTGAAAAAGATTTGATTTTTAAAATCACAATAAATGACTTGATTCACAAGAAATCATAAAATATGATTCTAGAACTTAAAGTTTGAATCTTTCTTACTAATTAAGTAACAAACTTGAAATTTTTGAATCAAAACATTAATTGATGATGTTATTTTCGAAAATTATGTGATAAAAATAAGAAAAAGATTTTTTAAAAAAATATTTTTAAAATTTTCGAAAATAAATAAGAAAAATGAAAAAGATTTGATTTTTGAAAAAGATTTTGAAAAAGATAAGATTTTTAAATTGAAAATTTGATTTGACTCATAAGAAACAACTAAATTTTAAAAAGTTTTGAAAAAGTCAAATCTAATTTTCGAAATTTTAAGAGAGAAAAAGGGAAAGATATTTTTTTGATTTTTGAATTTTTTAATGATGAGAGAGAAAAACATGAAAATGATGCAATACATGAAGATTTTGGATCAAAACAATGAATGCATGCAAGAATGCTATGAATGTCAAGATAAACATCAAGAACTTATTTTTGAAAATTTTATATGCAAAGAAAACATGCAAGACACCAAACTTAGAAATCTTTCATGTTCAAACACTATGAATGCAAAAATGCATATGAAAAACAAGAAAAGACACAAAACAAGAAAACATCAAGATCAAACAAGAAGATTTACCAAGAACAGCTTGAAGATCATGAAGAACACTATGAATGCATGAATTTTTCGAAAAATGCAAGATGAATATGCAATTGACACCAAACTTTCAACTTGACTCAAGACTCAAACAAGAAACATGAAATATTTTTGATTTTTTTGATTTTCTAATTTTTTTGGTATTTTTCGAAAATTGATTGGAAAAGAAAAATAAGGATTCCAAAATTTTTAATATGAATTCCAGGAATCTTGTCATGTTAGTCTAAAGCTCCAATCTGAGGGTTAGACATGACTTAATAGCCAGTCAAGCTTTAGCATGTAACATCAGAATATACTGCTCATTACTTATCAAATTAACTTGCCTCTATACTGATGGCTGGAAGCCCCTATCCAAAAGAATTAGACATGGCTTTACAGCCAGCCAGGCTTCAAGAAGCTTCATGAAACTCTAGAATTCATTCTTAAAAATTCTGAAGAAAAATATATTTTTGAAAAGATTTATTTATTTATTTATTTTCGAAAACAGATGAGAAATTTTTAAAAGGTTTTTGAAAAATTTTTGAAAAGAAAACAAAAAGAAAATTACCTAATCTGAGCAACAAGATGAACCGTCAGTTGTCCAAACTCGAACAATCCACGGCAACAGCACCAAAAACTTGGTGCACGAAATTGTGATCTCAGGCAACTGCGCCAGAAACTCTGTACGCACGTCTTAATAAATCGTTTTTCATTCAAAACTTCGATACAACTAACCAGCAAGTGCACTGGGTCGTCCAAGTAATAAACCTTACGTGAGTAAGGGTCGATCCCACCGAGATTGTTGGTATGAAGCAAGCTATGGTCACCTTGTAAATCTTCAGTCAGGCGGATATAAAATAGTTATGGAGTTTTCGAACATAAATAATAAATAGATAGAAAATAAGGATAGAAACACTTATGTAATTCATTGGTGAGAATTTCAGATAAGCGTATAGAGATGCTTTCGTTCCTCTAAATCTCTGCTTTCCCGCTGTCTTCATCCAATCAGTCTTACTCCTTTCCATGGCTGGCTGTATGTAAGGACATCACCGTTGTCAATGGCTACTTTTAATCCTCTCTGGAAAATGGTCCGATGCGCTGTCACTGCATGGCTAATCGTCTGGAGGCATCACCCTTGCCAATGGCTGCATCCTATCCTCTTGTGAAAATGGTCCAAATGCTCTGTCACAGCACGGCTAATCATCTGAGGTTCTCGATCATGCTGAAATAGGATTCACCCTCCTTTTGCGTCTGTCACTACGCCCAGCACTCGCGAGTTCGAAGTTCGTCACAGTCATTCAATCCCAGAGTCCTACTCGGAATACCACACACAAGGTTTAGACTTTTCGGACTCTCATGAATGTCGCCATCAATCTAGCTTATACCACGAAGATTCTGATTAAGAGATCCAAGAGATACTCATTCAATCTAAGGTGGAACGGAAGTGGTTATCAGGCACGCATTCGTGGGGGAATGATGATGATTGTCACGTTCATCACATTCAGGTTGAAGTGCGAATGAATATCTTAGAAGCGGAATAAGTTGAATTGAATAGAAAAACAGTAGTACTTTGCATTAATCTTTGAGGAACAGCAGAGCTCCACACCTTAATCTATGGAGTGCAGAAACTCTACCGTATGAAAATACATAAGTGATAATGGTCTAGACATGGCCGAATGGCCAGCCCCCATGAAAGTCTAAGATAGCATAAAACTGATCAAAGATGTCTAATACAATAGTAAAAAGTCCTATTTATACTAAACTAGTCACTAGGGTTTACAGAAGTAAGTAATTGATGCATAAATCCACTTCCGCGGCCCACTTGGTGTGTGCTTGGGCTGAGCTTGAATGTTACACGTGTAGAGGTCAATCTTGGAGTTGAACGCCAGTTTGTAACGTATTTCTAGCGTTCAACTCTGGCTTGTGACGTGTTTCTGGCGTTTAACTCCAGACAGCAGCGTAGAACTGGCGTTCAACGACCTTTTATGTCATCTAAACTCGGCTAAAGTATGGACTATTATATATTTCTGGAAAGCCCTGGATGTTTACTTTCCAACGCAATTAGAAACGCGCCATTTTGAGTTCTGTAGCTCCAGAAAATCCACTTTGAGTATAGGGAGGTCAGAATCCAACAGCATCAGCAGTCCTTCTTCAACCTCTGAATCTGATTTTTGCTCAAGTCCCTCAATTTCAGCCAGAAAATACCTGAAATCACAGAAAAACACACAAACTCATAGTAAAGTCCAGAAATGTGAATTTAACATAAAAACTAATGAAAACATCCCTAAAAGTAACTAGATTCTACTAAAAACATACTAAAAACAATGCCAAAAAGCGTATAAATTATCCGCTCATCAATGTCTTTCTTGATGAGGGCACTTCATTTCTTGTTCATTGTCACTATTTGTCCCCCTTTTAAGTTTCCTTTCTTGGTCAACAGTTCTTTCATGCACCTGATGTATGTTGGCATCTGTTGAAGAATTTTGATGAAGGGGATGTTGACACTGAGAGTTGCAAAAATGTTTAGGAATCTTGAATATGACATGTCTTCCTCACATCCCTTGAGTCTCTGTGGGAATGGTGCTTGTGGCACAAAAGGTTTGAGGTATTCTTTCTCTTTTTGTTCCTTCCTCTGTTCAGGGCTAGCCATTTCTTCTATCTCCATTACATGGGCCCTTTTCCACCCTCATATTCTTTCAAATACATACTTGTGGCAGTAGAGTATGTCTCAAAGTGGGTGGAAGCCATAGCAACAACCACATGTGATGCACAAATTGTCCTTTAATTCCTTAAGAATCATATTTTCACTAGATATGGAGTGCCTAAGGGTCTTGTCGGTGATGGTGGTAGTCATTTTTGCAACAAACAGATGGAGAAACTACTCCACAAATATGGGGTGATGCATAAAGTAGCTACACCATACCACCCACAGACCAATGGCCAAGAAGAGCTTGCAAATAGGGAGTTGAAGAGGATTTTAGAGAAAACAGTGGGGAGCACAAGAAAGGATTGGGCCAGAAAATTAGAAGATGCTCTCTAGGCATACAGGACAACCTTCAAAACTCCTATTGGAAAGTCTCCTTTTCAGTTGTTGTATGGCAAGTCTTGCCACCTTCCTGTAGAGCTTGAACACAAAGCTTTCTGGGCCACTAAACTCCTCAACTTTGATTCTCAAGCAGCAGGAGAGAAGAAGTTATTGCAATTAAATGAGTTGGATGAGTTTAGACTGAAAGCCTATGAAAATGCTAAGATATACAAGGAAAAAGCTAAGAGATGGCACGACAAAAAGATCTCAAAGAAGGAGTTCAAACCAGGACAGCAAGTACTCTTGTATAACTCCAGACGCAAAGTTTTCCCTGGCAAACTCAAGTCTAAATGGACTGTGTAACGACCCAACTTCCGATACGTCATGATCGTACCAAAAGTAAGGAGTTACTAACCTATTTCTTTTATTAACTATTTAATATTGAGCCTTTAGTTCGATATCGCGTTTCTATTTTATAGAATATTCCAGAAAATTTTGTTTTCATTTCATAAAAGTCATATATCAAAGATCACCAGGTAATAATAATCACATAATTATTAATAATAATATCTTTCATACAAAAGATTTCAAATAAAACTTAGATACAAATCATATCCCTTTGTATAAAATAAAAATGTTAAGCAATAAGAGCGAGGGAACTCTATGAAAGCAAATTAACTCACACTTAACTCATAAATAAATTCTATAATCGCCCACAACTTCAAACTGAGTCTTCAAACCTGTGTCACTGAAAAAGTGGAGGATTTTTGGGGTGAGAACAAACCACACGTTCTCAGTAGGGAATGGGAATGCCGTAAAAGTAATGAAATAGAATGCAAATAATTAACATACTCAAGGAAACTATATTTTTATCAAACCCTTATGAAAATACTATTCTTGATTTTACTTTAACTAATTATTTACCTCTTCCAAAGAAAATCTCTAAGCTCAAAACAAATTCCAAAATATAAAACTGGTCACATTAAGCACCACACAATTAATTTTCAATCACAATGTCAATTCTTACTCATCATCATACATTCACCAATTAATAGCACTAACAAGAGATTCAATTCAACACACAAACAAGTCACAGCAAGGCAAACATCACAATCACAGGGAAGTACAACGAGCAAACCCAATCAAATGCAAATGCACACACAAGGATGATGCATGTCTAGCCCTAGTGCAGGTAATGAGCTCATTTGTCGGTTACATACCCGCTCCCAACGTTACCCGGAGTCCTTTGACCAGGTAAGGCTTCCCTGTTGGCAACACCCATCGTAAGAGTCCTTTGACTTGCGGGACAAACCACTGCAAGAGTCCTTTGACTTGCATGGCGGCACTAGCAACCCACTGCAAGAGTCCTTTGACTTGCAGGGCGGAGCTAGTCTGCCCAACACACTTACTGTAAGAGTCCTTTGACTTACAGGAGCACACTCATCTACACTCACTGTAAGATTCCTTTGATTTACAGGAGCATATTCTAGTTATGTATTTTCTCGATACCTTTGTAAGAATCCTCTGACATACAGAATAGCGTAATAGCTAAGTATCCCAGGGAAGCGCTCTTAGTGGTCGTACCACCATCTATCTGGCTGCCTTCACGCAGCAGATCATTACATAATCATTCTCATTATCATCATTCATTATCATTCTCATTATTCATCATCACATTCACATTCTTATGCAATATCTTTTTCTTTCTCTGTTCAATCATACTATACAAACTTTACATCTTTCACTTTTGTAATATCTTGGCTTAAGCCATTTCTCTTTACCATTCGTTCATAAAAATCTCAATCATCAATTTAGTTCATAATCTCTGCTATGGCAATCTTGATTCAAGCCAACTTTAAAACTATCTTTCATTTTAGTTCTCTATCAAAGACTCAAGAAAATCATTTATTTTTAAATTCATTAAGCACTTTTCAAAACATAACCTTTCATTAGAAGTAATCAAATAAAACTCTTTCTCAAGTTTACTAACTTCACAAATATTCAAAAATCATCTCTCTTACTATTCAAATTCAAATATTATTATTTCACCAAATTTATAAAAAGGTGATCCTTTATTTCAAGCCAAAAACATAACTCTTTCTATATTGAATCAAAATTTAAAACATAATTTCTTTCTTAAATAATTCAAGTTCGAAACATAAACCCTTCCTTGGTAATTCAAATTCAAAATATTATAATTCTTTTCTTATCTAAATAAAATTGTTTTCATAATAAATTCAGCCCATACATAATACTTTAATCAATAGATAAAACTTAAATAACATAACTTTCCAAATCCAAACCTTCTAAAATAACTTTTTCAAGTAAAACCTCAGATTTTACAAAACTCCGGCAGCACCTCCCCTAAAACTCGGACTTAGCCATCCTTACGGGTTCCCTCTTTCTCAACAAATCACCAGCCCTTTTTTTTCAATAATTTTCAAACAGACAATTCTCAATCAATCAGATATTCGTATTTCATAATAATTAGCAAATCAATCATACTCCACAATTTCTGCTAATCCATCAATCCAATCTCACCATTTCATACTTATTTTTCACTTATCATAAAATCCTTTCAAAATTAAACACAATCAACTAGTAATCCCAAAAAAATCAGCCTTTCATAATTTTAATTAATGCCATTTACTCTTTAGCAAAGTTACTATTTTGTTTTAAAAGTCAGACTTGAAGAGAATGATTTGGTAATCAAACTTCAATCTTTTAACAGTTCTCAATCTTAATTCTAATTAATCATGACTCAACTTTAACAATCATCAAAGCCAATTCCAATCAGTCACAAGTTAATTTCACAGCCATTCCGATACATCAGATAACCAAAAATAACAAGAAGCACTTACTCTCAATAACCATAATACAGCCACACAACTCAACTAATTCAATATAATCACATAGAACCAGAACTTTTCAACAATTCCATCAAAATCAGAGAAAACAATATCAATTACAACTTCAAACACTCACAACAAAGCCCAAAGACATTCACAGCCATAACTTGAATTCAATGATCCAAATTTCACAATCTCAAACCAAGCTTATTTCTATCAATTAGTCTCTCATAACAACAAAACTAATTACATTCACAGCAGCAATCCAAACTAAATTCATCAATTATCCATTCAACAGCTGTTCAATAATTAACTCGGCATATTTTAGTTTAATAAGTTACACTAAATTAATCATTATTCACAACAGCATCTAAGTTCAATCACAGCTCAGAATATTCACAACGACTAAATAATTTCAAATGCATTTCAAGTCATTCATGTTAATTATGAAATTCTTAACCATTGTTAACCATTTGCACTTATCCAATAACTTTCTAGGCATTCTAAATTAAAATCGTTAAATCCCCTACCTCATTGTCGCAACTTGCGGGAATCAATAAACAGAGCAGCTCCATCAACGGCGTCTTGTACCGCAGCGACCCAGGCAGCGGCATTAACTGAACAGCAGCTCCGATGGTGGTTCCAGCAGCCACAAAACGGTTCCCAGCAACAACAATAACTACTTGCAGCAGTAGTTTCTTCTGTCAATAGCTCCTTCCCTGGCAAGCTTCAATGGTGATAATGGCAGCATCCTCCTCCAAACTTGATGGTGGCAGAACAGAGTAAGAACAACAGCAGCGATCTTGAACCCAACAAACAGCAGCGATAATGGCGTTTTCCCAGATTCCAAAAACTAGAAGCAGAGGCAGAACTGGCAAGCCCTCCTCCTCCAGCGACGCCTTAGTGAGACGCGGCAGCAGCAGCAGAGTGCAACTACGACAGCAGAAATGTGACACAACTCTTCTCATTGCGTTCTTTTCTCTTCGAAGACCATGCTCATGGCCGCGACATTGATAGTTCCCTCGACGGCGACCAGACGTGACGGGACTAGAAACCGCAAGGCAGTTCGACGCTGATAGAGGCGCGACGAAGGCACATCGGCGTTACCTTTCGCGCACGAGCTCTCCTCTTCGTGGTGGTTCTCAGGCGACAGAACGGGCTTCACGGAAGGCAGAACGGCAACTGGGCAGTGACGAATGGCGTGGCCTCGACGACGACGCTCCTCGCTGCTCCACAAACGGCGACAAGGACGGCGGTGGTGGCGACGGCATCTCCCTCATCTCCGTCTCGGGCTTCGCTCAACAACGCGTGGATGACGGCGACAGCTCCATGGAATGGTGGTGACGGCGCAGCAAGGCGCGACGGCGACTACGACGGCGGCGAGCCTTAGCCATAGCGCCGTCCCTTCCTCTCTGATTCCCTTTTCTCTTCTCTGATTCCCATCTTCCCCTGTTTCCATTCCCCCCCCCCCCTTTTTTCTTGCTGTGAGGTTTTCGTGGGTGAGGGATGGGGTCTCTAGGGTTAGGGTTTCCAATTTGGGAAATTAGGGTTTCTGATTCAATTTGGGAATTTAAGTTTAGGAATTAGGGATTTTATAAAAGAATATGGATAAAACATGAATAGATATTTTGATAAAATTGGAGGGTAGAAAAATTTTAAAATCGAATATACTCTATTAAAAATATTTAAGAACATTATTTATCAACATATTGCTAAGTTCAATCAACTATTTCTAATTTAAAATATAAAATGAACATATTAATCATATTTTTATAAAATATAGTTTTAAACTCAATATTAATTATTCAAATCAAATGGTATAATTTTTCATTATTTTTCTCTCACCGGAACATTAATTTCAAATTGTAAAATAACTAATAATAAAAATTGTACAAAAATATTAATTGACTTAAACTTAAAGTATTTATAAATATCAATCTAATCATTTCTAATAAAATAATTTCTGAGAGTTCAAATTAACAACATAATTCATTCAAAATAGAATTTATTTAAATTAAATTATACAATTCTTTCTTATTTTTCAATTACTAAAGTTATAATTTCAATCATACCAAATATCTAATAAAGATTATATAAAAATTCTAATTAATTTAAACTTCAATTATCATGAAACTCCATTTGATTACCTTTAGCAAAACAGTTTTCTTAAAATAAAATTATCAACAAATAAAATAAATCACAAATAACTAATTATTTGATTTTCAAAAACTAGGGTTGTTACATTCTACCCACCTTAGAAAAATTTTCGCCCTCGAAAATTGCTAGAATAAAATAAGTTCAAACTTAAATCAAAGAAAACAGAATATATGGACAGAAACATAGGCATTGTCAAGGATGAATATTCAAAGAGTCAGATTCATAGGCAAGCAAAGGAATACAAGAATGACAAGGTATGGTTGGGGAATAATCAAATCACATTCTAAGGAGAAAATTCAAACTAGAGAATTCCAATGAAAGCAACTAAGAAAAATATGGCACGAGTTCATGTGGCACGAATAAAGATTATACGTCGAATCGAAGCTAACTTCATAAATTCTAACGCTCCCAAACCCCATGAATCGCATTGCCTATTGCTTCTAGTTCGTCTATGATAACCTGTTAGTGTTCCCATATACATAAATAATTAGTATTAAGTTGGCCAGATCTAATACCATGAAGTATGAAATGATAAACTAACAGCGTTAATCATCAAGCAGTCATGCATATAAAACTCAAACTCTTGTTATCAGAACAAGTCACAAAGCATGACCGACACTCAGAGTATGCAATGAAGCATAGTCAGTCCATTCCCAAGGCTCTAATAGGAACGAACTACTCTGATACCATTTGTAACGACCCAACTTCCGATACGTCATGATTGTACCAAAAGTAAGGAGTTACTAACCTATTTCTTTTATTAACTATTTAATATTGAGCCTTTAGTTCGATATCACGTTTCTATTTTATAGAAAATTCCAGAAAATTTTGTTTTCATTTCATAAAAGTCATATATCAAAGATCACCAGGTAATAATAATATCTGTCATACAAAAGATTTCAAATAAAACTCAAATACAAATCCTATCCCTCTGTATAAAATAAAAATGTTAAGCAATAAGAGCGAGGGAACTCTATGAAAGCAAATTAACTCACACTTAACTCATAAATAAATTCTATAATCGCCCGCAACTTCAAACTGAGTCTTCGAACCTATGTCACTGAAAAGGTGGAGGATTTTTGGGGTGAGAACAAACCACATGTTCTCATTAGGGAATGGCAATGCCGTAAAAGTAATGAAATAGAATGCAAATAATTAACATACTCAAGGAAACTATATTTTTATCAAACCCTTATGAAAATACTATTCTTGGTTTTACTTTAACTAATTATTTACCTATTCCAAAGAAAATCTCTAAGCTCAAAACAAATTCCAAAATATAAAACTGGTCACATTAAGCACCACACAATTAATTTTCAATCACAATGTCAATTCTTACTCATCATCGTACATTCACTAACTAATAGCACTAACAAGAGATTCAATTCAACACACAAACAAGTCACAGCAAGGCAAACATCACAATCACAGGGAAGTACAACGAGCAAACCCAATCAAATGCAAATGCACACACAAGGATGATGCATGTCTAGCCCTAGTGCAGGTAATGAGCTCATTTGTCGGTTACATACCCGCTCCTGACGTTACCCGGAGTCCTTTGACCAGGTAAGGCTTCCCTGTTGGCAACACCCATCGCAAGAGTCCTTTGACTTGCGGGGCAAACCACTGCAAGAGTCCTTTGACTTGCATGGCGGCACTAGCAACCCACTGCAAGAGTCCTTTGACTTGCAGGGCGGAGCTAGTCTGGCCAACACACTCACTGTAAGAGTCCTTTGACTTACAGGAGCACACTCACCTACACTCACTGTAAGAGTCCTTTGACTTACAGGAGCATATACTAGTTATGTATTTTCTCGATACCTCTGTAAGAGTCCTCTGACTTACAGAATAGCATTATAGCTAAGTATCCCAGGGAAGCGCTCTTAGTGGTCGTACCACCATCTATCTGGCTGCCTTCACGCAGCAGATCATTACATAATCATTCTCATTATCATCATTCATTATCATTCTCATTATTCATCATCACATTCACATTCTTATGCAATATCTTTTTCTTTCTCTGTTCAATCATACGATACAAACTTTACATCTTTCACTTTTGTAATATCTTGGCTCAAGCCATTTCTCTTTACCATTCGTTCATAAAAATCTCAATCATCAATTCAGTCCATAATCTCTGCTATGGCAATCTTGAGTCAAGCCAACTTTAAAACTATCTTTCATTTTAGTTCTCTATCAAAGACTTAAGAAAATCATTTATTTTTAAATTCATTAAGCACTTTTAAAACATAACCTTTCATTAGAAGTAATCAAATAAAACTCTTTCTCAAGTTTACTAACTTCACAAAGATTCAAAAATCATCTCTCTTACTATTCAAATTCAAATATTATTATTTCACCAAATTTCTAAAAAGGTAATCCTTTATTTCAAGCCCAAAACATAACTCTTTCTATATTGAATGAAATTTAAAACATGATTTCTTTCTTAAATAATTCAAGTTCGAAACATAAACCCTTCCTTGGTAATTCAAATTCAAGATATTATAATTCTTTTCTTAACTAAATAAAATTGTTTTCATAATAAATTCAGCCCATACATAATACTTTAATCAATAGATAAAACTTAAATAACATAACTTTCCAAATCCAAACCTTCTAAAATAACTTTTTCAAGTAAAACCTCAGATTTTACAAAATTCCGGCAGCACCTGCCCTAAAACTCGGACTTAGCCACCCTTATGGGTTCCCACTTTCTCAACAAATCACCAGCCCTTTTTTTTTCAATAATTTTCAAACAGACAATTCTCAATCAATCAGATATTCGTATTTCATAATAATTAGCAAATCAATCATACTCCACAATTTCTGCTAATTCATCAATCCAATCTCACTATTTCATACTTACTTTTCACTTATCATAAAATCCTTTCAAAATTAAACACAATCAACTAGTAATCCCAAAAAAATCAGCCTTTCATAATTTTAATTAATGCCATTTACTCTTTAGCAAAGTTACTATTTTGTTTTAAAAGTCAGACTTGAAGAGAATGATTTGGTAATCAAACTTCAATCTTTTAACATTTCTCAATCTTAATTCTAATTAATCATGACTCAACTTTAACAATCATCAAAGCCAATTCCAATCAGTCACAAGTTAATTTCACAGCCATTCCGATACATCAGATAACCAAAAATAACAAGAAGCACTTACTCTCAATAACAAGAATACAGCCACACAACTCAACTAATTCAATATAATCACATAGAACCAGAACTTTTCAACAATTCCATCAAATTCAGAGAAAGCAATATCAATTACAACTTCAAACACTCACAACAAAGCCCAAAGACATTCACAGCCATAACTTGAATTCAATGATCCAAATTTCACAATCTCAAACCAAGCTTATTTCTATCAATTAGTCTCTCATAACAACAAAACTAATTACATTCACAACAGCAATCCAAACTAAATTCATCAATTATCCATTCAACAGCTGTTCAACAATTAACTCGGCATATTTTAGTTTAATAAGTTACACTAAATTAATCATTATTCACAACAGCATCTAAGTTCAATCACAGCTCAGAATATTCACAACGACTAACTAATTTCAAATGCATTTCAAGTCATTCATGTTAATTATGAAATTCTTAACCATTGTTAACCATTTGCACTTATCCAATAACTTTCTAGGCATTCTAAATTAAAAACGTTAAATCCCCTACCTCATTGTCGCAACTTGCGGGAATCAATAAACAGAGCAGCTCCATCAACGGCGTCTTGTACCGCAGCGACCCAGGCAGCGGCATTAACTGAACAGCAGCTCCGATGGTGGTTCCAGTAGCCACAAAACAGTTCCCAGCGACAACAATAACTACTTGCAGCAGCAATTTCTTCTGTCAATAGCTCCTTCCCTGGCAAGCTTCAATGGTGACAGTGGCAGCGTCCTCCTCCAAACTTGATGGTGGCAGAACAGAGCAAGAACAGCAGCAATGATCTTGAACCTAACAAACAGCAGCGATAATGGCATTTTCCCAGATTCCAAAAACTAGAAGCAGAGGCAAAACTGGCGAGCCCTCCTCCTCCAGCGACGGCTTAGTGAGACGCGGCAGCAGTAGCAGAATGCAACAACGGCAGCAGAAATGTGACACAACTCTTCTCATTGTGTTCTCTTCTCTTCGAAGACCATGCTCACAGCCGCGACATTGACAGTTCCCTCGACGGCGACCAGACGCGACGTGACTAGAAACCGCAAGGCAGTTTGACGGTGATGGAGGCGCGACGAAGGCACATCGGCGTTACCTTTCACGCACGAGCTCTCTCCTCTTCGTGGTGGTTCTCATGCGACAGAACGGGCTTCACTGAAGGCAGAACGGTGACTGGGCAGTGACGAACGGCATGGCCTCGACGACGACACTCCTCGCTGCTCCACAAACGGCGACAAAGACGGCGGCGGTGGCGACGGCATCTCCCTCATCTCCGTCTCGGGCTTCCCTCAACAACGCGTGGATGACGGCGGCAGCTACATAGAATGGTGGTGATGGCGCAGCAAGCCCTTGCCGTAGCGTCGTCCCTTCCTCTTTGATTCCCTTTTCTCTTCTCTGATTCCCATCTTCCCCTGTTTCCATTCCCCCCCCCTTTTTCTTGCTGTGAGATTTTCGTGGGTGAGGGATGGGGTCTCTAGGGTTAGGGTTTCAAATTTGGGAAATTAGGGTTTCTGATTCGATTTGGGAATTTAAGTTTAGGAATTAGGGATTTTATAAAAGAATATGGATAAACATGAATAGATATTTTTATAAAATTGGAGGGTAGAGAAATTTTAAAATCAAATATACTCTATTAAAAATATTTAAGAACATTATTTATCAACATATTACCAAGTTCAATCAACTATTTCTAATTTAAAATATAAAATGAACATATTAATCATATTTTTATAAAATATAGTTTTAAACTCAATATTAATTATTCAAATCAAATGTAATAATTTTTCATTATTTTTCTATCACCAGAACATTAATTTCAAATTGTAAAATAACTAATAATAAAAATTGTACAAAAATATTAATTGACTTAAACTTATTAATTGACCTAAACTTAAAGTATTTATAAATATCAATCTAATCATTTCTAATAAAATAATTTCTGAGAGTTCAAATTAACAACATAATTCATTCAAAATAGAATTTATTTAAATTAAATTATACAATTCTTTCTTATTTTTCAATTACTAAAGTTATAATTTCAATCATACCAAATATCTAATAAAGATTATATAAAAATTCTAATTAATTTAAACTTCAATTATCATGAAACTCCATTTGATTACCTTTAGCAAAATAATTTTCTTAAAATAAGATTATCAACAAATAAAATAAATCACAAATAACTAATTATTTAATTTTCAAAAATTAGGGTTGTTACAGACTGGCCCCTACTTGGTGATAATTTCAACCCTCTGCACAAATGATTACTAGCTCCAAGCAATCAGGAAAACCACTAAGCCAATGTCTATTTTCTAGTTTTTAGCTTCATTACTTCAACAAAAGCACAAGGTTTCATGTAACTGATGCATCATAGACAGTAGCAAGGGACTAAGTTTGGTGTCCCCCCACCAAAGTAAGTTCAAGAAACTACAATAGTTCATGCATGCTAACCATTTGCCTAAGTGCTTGGAAAAACAAGCAACTTCTAATAATTATGCAGAAAAGACACTCAGCCTCTTAACAGAATCATCACCAAAGGAAATGCAAAAGTAAAATATGATGATAATAAAAGGAAAGCTGCAAGACGCTCCTGAGAGGTTGTATTGTCTCAAAATTCACTATGCCTTGAAATGCTCTATATGAGAAGTTGCTGTTTGCCTTGATGCTTAGTTCAAATAATACAAATTTTGATGTCTGCACTAGTTTAAATGCGTGTCTTCATCTTCATCGGCCTTAAATTCATGTTTTGTTTCCCCTTTTGCATCAATAAGAGAAAATATTTGAAATAGAAAGTGATTGTTCGATTTGGTAGGAATTAGAATGAAACTTGTGGTGGTAATTGCTTGATTGGATGGAAAGCTCAATAATAAAAGCTGCATAATAGAATGCTTTATGTAGTGTGAACTAAGTTGCTGCTATAAAACCTTTTATTAATGAAATTCCCTGGAAAAAGAAGCAAAGTAAGAAAGAAAAAGAAAAGAAAAGCCAAGAATTGGCAAAGAAACAAACAATAAGGCTAGACACCAATAACTTGGACCTTAGGACATATGTCTGTGCTGCTTTTTGTACTAGGATATGCTTGGACAATTAGGTTCTGAGGAGTCATTTAAAACTTGGTAACTTGGACTATCTAATCTGGGATTACCAACCGAAAGTCTATTATCAAGAGCAACTTAGTTACAAAGCATTTAGTGATCCAAAGAGGTGCTGGACATCAATGTTCCTAAGAAGAATTGTGAGCCAAGTGTCTGTAGTGAAGAAATGTTGAGCAAATTGAGCCAAAAGGCTGCTGCAACACTTGACACTGATTTATCATTGAGAAATAAGCTTTCTGAGCAAAAGAAAGAAGGAAAACCAAAAAGGGATCAATCAAGGAGCAAGGATTTATAACAGCAACTCTAGTGGATCCTCAAAGAAGCATTTCTTATTTATCAGCAAAGAATAAGTGAGCTGCATTTTTGTCTGCATAAAACCCCATAGTTCAAATTCTATTATCTGCTAAATAAGGACTTATATACTTCTCTGTTTCACTTTATTTCTTCTCATGTTTAGTGCTTGCTTGGGGACAAGCAAGGTTTAAGTTTGGTGTTGTGATGACAAGTCATCTTATGCTAGTTTTACAAGCATTTTTTATTAGTTTCATTAGGTTTTATGCACTTTCTTGCACAATAAGTAAGTAATTGGAGTGGATTTTCATGATGATGTTGAATCAATCAAACATCATTTATTCTATACAAAATCATAGGTTTTATGCTAGAATTGAATGATTTTATAAATGATGCAAAGATCTAGTAATTTTGGTGGGACTTTGATTAGTTGTTTGGTTGCTTGTAGGTGAAGAAATGATGAGGAAAGGAAAGAACCAGGAAAGTGTTGCATTACCAAATGTGGCATTCAAAAAGGCAACGCTAGGCAAGGAAGCTCATTGCCAAACGCACCAAGGCGCATCAAAGCAACACAAGGGTAACGTTCAAAATAGTGAACGTCACGTTCACTCCTTCCACCTTTATCGTGGATTTAAGCTTTGGGGGAGGAAGCTCACAAGGAGCGTTCAAATGGTGAACGTATCACTCAACCAAAGGGAGCGCCCCATGACATTAAAGCATTGCATTCAAAAGGGAGCAAAGGCCAGTGCTCAAAATTGCAAACGGAGCACTTAATAAAGCCAAGACGCACCAAATGGTGCAGCATGCCAAGAAGCCACGTTGAGCAAAGTGAACACTACGTTCACTATAGCTAATGTTTTTGTGACCCTTGAGCGAGGAAGCAAGGCGCAATATCAAAGCAACAAGGGTAGCGCTCAAAATTTCAAACGCAGCGTTCACTTTTGTGAACTTTTTCGTGACCCTTGAGCGAGGAAGCAAGGCACGCAACCAAGCAACACAAGTAGCGTTGGAGAAGTGAACATGCCGTTCACAAAGAAAACGCTATAGGCAAGAAGTAATTTGCACATATGAGGAGCCACAAGAGTGAACGCCAGGTTCACTAAATCCAACGGAGCGCTCCACTGGAGCATGCCTCCAACCCAATTCCAACCAAAGCCACCTGGACCCACTTTTCTTCAAATCCAAGAATCAAAAGGCCCACTCCAAGCTTTGAAGACAAAAATAGAAAGTGTATAAATAGGAGTTAATTTGATTTGTAAAGGACCTTTTGCTCATTTTTAGTTTTCACTTTTAATTTTTTTTTTGTTTTGAATTTGGGATTTGGGGATTGGATCTATTTTCTTTCTTTTTGTTCTTTCTTCTGCAACTTCTACTTTCTGTTTTGAATTGAGATTGAAGAGCTCCATTGATTCTTAATCTGAGAATCATCTTTTACTTTTCTTCTCAATAATTCTAAGAATTGGATCTTAATTTTCTTTTTTGGTTTTTATTTTTAGTTTCTTCTGCAATTTCTCTTCTACTTGGTCAAGAGAGTAATTGAGATCTAGATCTTCTCTCTGATCTCATTGCTCTTCTTCGATCTTCAATTTCTCTTTCAAATTTTCATAATTGAGCTAAGTTTTATTGCTGTTGGTTTCTTTAAGCAATTTTCCATTTCTGTTTTGCTACTGAGCTGAATCTCTTCATCTCATAGCTCTCTGATTTACTTTAGTTTACATTTTCTGGTTCAATTTGAATCCCAACACCTAAATCCCTTTACTCTTAATGCAATTTACATTTTACAGCAATTTAGATTCAGCAATTTAAGTTTCTTGCACTTTAAGTTTCAGTTATTTACTTTTCTTGCAATTTAAGTTTCAGCTCTTTGACTTTCTTGCTCTTTAAGTTTCTGCAATTTACTTCTTCAGCACCTTTAGATTCAGCCAATTTTCATTCTACACTTTTATTTTCTTGCAATTTAGCTTCTGTTGATCAAGTTTCACTCAAATTATCAAACATTTGCTTAACTAAATTCATCACCTAACTAAAATTGCTCAATCCATCAATCCCTATGGGATCGACCTCACTCTTGTGAGTTATTACTACTTGATGCAACCCCGTACACTTGCCGGTGAGTTTTTTGTTGAATCGTTTTTCCCTCATCAATAAGGTAGGAATGGGTTGGAGAAAATGGAAGCATGCAAAGTGGAAGAAACATGAAGAATCAAAGGAGATGAGTTCAGAGATGTGTGCGTGCGCACAGCTACTTGTGCGTACAGACAGCTGCCCAATCAGCGCGTGGATCATTTCAAGCACGTCGCGCGTCCAACTATGCATCACCTAGTGTGCGTGCGCACAGCTATTTGTGCGTACGCACAGTAAGGGATTTTCGCAAGCGTGCGGCCACACGCATCTGTGCGTCCGCACAGGTCCCAGCGCATGCCTCCATTAAAAACGTACGTGACTCGTGGTTTTGGGGCTTTCTTGGCCCATTCCTGAAGTGCTGAATGCTGGTTTGAGAGGCTATATGAAGGGGAATGCAACACATATGAAGAGAGCCATCTGAGAATAGGAAAAACACATAGTAGGAGTAGGAGTAGTGTAGATTAGGAAATTCTCTCTTAGAGTTTAATTAGGGTTTTGTAGAATTTTATACTTCAAGTCTTGCTTTTGGATTTTGCAATTCACATTGTAAGTATTCCTTTAATTGTCTCTTTCAATTACCATACTTATTCTACACTTATTTCTATTTTTACTTTCCTTAATGGAGGCATGCACTAGGACCTGTGCAGATGCACAGATGCGTGCGCCCGCACACTTTGCAAAAATCCCTTCCTGTGCGTACGCGCAAGTAGCTGTGCGCACGGACACTAGGCGATGCCTGGTTGGACGCACGACACGCTGAAATGATCCACACGCTTTGATTGGGCAGCTGTTCGTACGCACAAGTAGCTGTGTGTACGCACACGTCTCTGAACTCATCTCCTTTGATTCTTCATGTTTCCTCCACTTTGCATGCTCTTCTTCCATTTTCTCCAACCCATTCCTACCTTATACACCTGAAATCACTCACAGACAACATCAAGGCATCGAATGGAAGGCAAATGGAATAAAATAGATTAGATTAGGCACAAAAGAGCATATTTTCATAATCAAGCGCAATTTGGGAGGAAAGTTCACAAGCATGCTATTCAAGGGAATAAGTGTAGGTTTATATGATGAAATCCATCCAATTCAAGCTAAAGTATATCGTCAAATATGGACTCATCACAAATATAGAGAATTTGGATGCTTACTCGTGTGAAATTAGAGAAATCATATGCATTGATATATTATTCTTTCAATTATATAAAAAGAAAAAAAAAGAAAAAGGAAAAAAGAAAAAAAAGAGAAAAAAATAAATGAATAGGGGATAAAATTACCCCAATGTTAAGTTCAATAAAAAATTCAATGCATCTGTGATGGAATTAGACTTGATACATGAGTGTGTGAAAATAGAAAAACTGAGATTTTGGGTAGCTAAGCATGATTTTAGAATTATATAGAGTGTGTGTATGTGTTAGGTGAGAACTTAGGTTAGTCAAAGATTCGAATTATAGCTTACTTGGCCATACATATATCCTCACCCTTATCTTAGCCCCATTATAACCTTGAAAAGCCCTCATGATGTTTGCATTTGTACACTAAATATTTGTTGATTGGTTAGATGAAGAACAAAGTTTTAGAAAGTATGACTAGAGGAGATTCGAGTGGATTAACCCTAGACACTTGAGCGATTAGAGTGCATATACACTTCCAGTGAGTGTTCAATACTTGATTCTGTGTTCCCGGCTTTCATGAGCTCTCTTCTTACACGTTTACTTGTCCCTTATTGTGTGATTTGAATTAATGGAATCTGATTTATATTTGTCTTGGAGAATTTGTTTACTTTTAACCAAGTAGGTAGAAGTATTTTAGCATATTTGTTGCATTCATATGCATAGGTTGCATTACATGAATCTTATTTTTCTCCCTCTATTCTTTGGTTTCCTTGAGCTTAGCATGAGGACATGCTAATGTTTAAGTGTGGGGAGATCGATAAACCACTATTTTATGGTTTATCTTGTGCTAAATTGAGTGGTTTTTATCAGTTCTTCACACACTTATTCATACAAACTGCATGGTTTTACAAATCCTTCCTCATTTATTTCCATGATTAAAAACTTGCTTCCTAAGCCTTTAAATTGTCAATTTTTAATTCTCCTTTATACCATTCGATGCCGTGATCTGTGTGTTAAGCGTTTTCAGGATGTATAGGGCAAGAATGGCTTAGAGGATGGAAAGGAAGCATGCAAAAGTGGAAGGAACACAAGAAACTAAGGAGCTGAGCAGCGAGGATCAATGTGCATGCATGCCTAACGCGTGCACGTGAGTTGGCACATCATACATCGGCGTGTACGCGTGACTGATGCGTGCGCGTGACAAGCGCAGAAGACCAGTGACGCGTATGCGTGACAGATGCGTACGCGTGACAGACGTATATGCGTGATGTGTGTCATGTGCTGCAATTACAGAAAGTACCGGGGGCGATTTCTGGGCTGTTTTGGACCCAGTTTTCAGCCCAAAAATACGGACTAGAGCCAGGGGGCAAGGAGAGACTCAACACACATTCACTTTCACTTTAGTTTTAATTTTATTTTTGAATTTTAGAGAAAAAATACTACTTCTCCCAGGGTTCGGAGTATTCTTAGTTTTGGCTTTTGGATTGGATATTAAGAGAGCTACTACCTTCGATTGAAGTCTCCATCATTATAGTTTGCTTTTTCTATTACTCTACTCTTTTTTTTCCATTTAATTGCTCGTGGTCATATATGGATATTGTTAATTTTGGATTTGTTAATGCAATGAACTATTTTTATCTTTAATTCCATTACTTGCTTAATTTCTTTCAATTAATTATCATAGCCAATTTTAATTTATTTTAATTACCATGTCTCCTATTTATTCTTATTCCATGTTATTGAAAAATGACATTCATGTTATGATTTAAAGCTCTCAACTTGGCTTGGGAGTTGATTAATTAGAACCCCTTGAGTTGGAATACTCAAGTATTAATTTGTAATTGGGGATTGTTGGGTAACTCACTTTTTGTTAACTTTAATCCTTTCTTAGGAAGGGATTAGGACTTGTGAATCAGAGTTAGTGTCACCCAGTTAACCTTCCTTTGTAACTGCAAGAGGATAACTGAGTGGAAGCAACAACCTTTTACTATTATACTTGGGAAAGTCAACAAGGATAGAAACTCCAATAAATCTTCTCCTAGCCAAGGCCTTTTATTTCAAATACATAAAACCGCTTACTATCATTCACTGCTTGATTTTTTGTTACTTATTTTTCCGTTCTCAAACCTTAAAAATTTCTCAAAAAATTCCTGATCAATAATTTACACTGCTGTGTTAACTCTTTGGGAAATGACCTGGAAATTATACTCTCAGTTATTTAATTTTAATTGTGACACAACTAAATTGATAGTGGAAATTTCGTCGGTTAGGACTGTACTGACAATGCTATTTTCATTAGAAATTTTTAACCGGCATTTTTTTGCCCGTCACTACTTCATAGAAGTGGTCTTGATGAGTTTGGTAATGAATCTCTCCATCTCCCAAGATTCAGAGGTTGAAGCAACTACTTTACCTTTCCTCTTTCTAGAGGATTCTCAGACTTTGGGTGCCTCAAGTGTGAATAGAAAGCAAAAAGCAAGGCTTTTCCAATACCAAACCTAAAAGCTTTGCTCGTCTTCGAGCAAAATATGAAGAAAGGGAAGAAAAAAGTAGAAGAAGAAGAGAATAGAGGAGATGGAGAGGGATAGTGGATTTGGCCAAGAAGGGCTTTAGTGTATGAACGGTGTGAGTATGAAGGGTAGGAAGAAGTGGTATTTATAGGAGTAGGATAGGTTTGGTTTGAATGAATGGGTGGGAATTGGGTGGAAAAATTTGAATTTGAAGTGAGTGGGGTTGGTGGTTGTTATGATGGTATTGGGCAGTACTATGGATGTGATTGGGTTAGGGTTTATAAGGAGGAGTACGTGGGGAAGAGTGAAAGTAAGAGAGAGAAGAAAGTGGGGTAGGTGGAGATTATGTGGGACCCACTGATCCTGAGGGGCTAGGGAATTCAGGTTCTCTGCCCCCTTGTGGGTGTTGAACGCCCAGCTCTTGCTCCTGGCTAGCGTTCAACGCCAGCTATATGCCTCTCATTGGGCGCTGAATGCCCTTAAGGGACCTCCTTCTTGGCGTTCAACACCAAGTCTGTGCCTCTGTTGAGGCATTAAACGCCCAGGTTCTGAGCCTGACTTGCGTTCAACGCCAGCTTCAGGCTCCCTGGCTGGCGTTCAACGCCAGCAAGATCTCTGCTCCAGGGTGTTCTGTTTCCAGGTCTGACTGTTTCTGTTTCTATTCCAACTTTTTCACATGATCATAAACTTAAACAAATATGAAAATTAAACTAAAATAACTTAAATAAACTCAATGAAAAACAAGGAAACATTAATTATTGATGGGTTGCCTCCCAACAAGCACTTCTTTAACGTCACTAGCTTGACTGTTAGCTCCTTACAGAGATGGACAGGGGCTCAGAATTTTGCCCCTTATAGTGAACTTCTTCCATATGCTCTCATGGATAAGTTCCATATGTTCCAGAGATAGGATCCTGTTCACAGTGTGTGGAACGACTCGATTGTCAGTGAAGATGACTCTCATACCAGATGAGAGGCCTTCAGTGGGGATCTCTTTAGGTACTTTCTTCTTAGTACCTTTGTTCTCAGTGCTTGATAATGGCTGTCCAACACCAAACTTAGAATTGGTGTCTGGCGACTCTGTATAACTTTGCACTGAGAGAGAGGGTTGGAACACTAAGTGTTGAACAATTGTTTCTCTGTTGTTAGAGGGAGAGTTAGGGTTAGGCATCTTGAACAAGAAGTGGTCCTCCCATAATTGTAGAATCGACTCCCCCTTTGCTACATCAATGATGGCATTGGCAGTGACTAGGAAGGGTTTTCTAAGGATTATAGATTCATCCTCTTCCTCCCCAGTATCCATGATTATAAAATCTGCAGGGATGTAAAGGTTCTCAACCGTTACTAAGACATCCTCTACACGACCATAAGCCTTTTTCATTCACCTGTCTGCCATCTCTAATGAGATTCTTGTAGCTTGTAGCTCAAAGATTCCCAACTTTTCCATTACAGAGAGTGGCATAAGGTTTACGCTTGACCCTAGGTCACACAAAGCCTTATCAAAGGTAATGGTGCCTATGGTGCAGGGAATCAGGAAGCGTCCAGGATCCGGCAACTTCTGAGGTAGTTTCTGCTGAACCAAGGCATTGAGTTCCTTGCTGAGCATTGGAGGTTCTTCCTCCAATAGGTTTGTGCCAAAAAACTTGGCATTCAACTTCATCAGAGTTCCTAGGTACCGAGCAACTTACTCTTCCCTAGTTTCCTCTTCCCGATCAGAGGAAGAGTACTCTTCAAATTCTATGATCTTCAACCAAGCATTCAAGGGAACTTTAATGGGCTCCTCATGAACCTTGGGTTCTATCAATTCTTCAACAGGGAAGTTTTCAGTGGGCTTAGGGTTGCCAACTATCCCTATTGTGGCATTCAATGCCAGTACTTGTGTTTCTTTGGGCATTAAACGCCCAGCTTGAATACCTTCACTGGTGTTCAACGCCAGTGGTTGTGCCTTTGTGGGTGTTAAACGCCCAGTAAGGACTTTCTTACTGACGTTCAACACTAGTGATGGTGCCTTTGTAGGCGTTGAATGCCTAGTAAGAAGTTCTTTACTAGTGTTTAACGCCAAGGATGGTTCCTTGTTGGGCGTTGAACGCCCAGTAGGGAGTTCCTTACTGGCGTTCAACGCCAAATCATCTTCTTCAGATTCATCCTCAATGTCCACTGTGATGGCCTTGTACTCTTCTCTTAGGTTCACTTCAGTGTTACTAGGAAGAGTGTTAGGAGGGGTCTCAGGGATTCTCTTGCTTAGCTGAACAACTTATACCTCCAGATTTCTGATGGAAGACCTAGCTTCTGTTATGAAACTGTGAGTGGTCTTAGAGATTTCAGAGACTATAGTTGCTAAGTCAGAAAGACTCTACTTAGAAGTCTCAATCTGTTGCTGAGAATATGGGAATTGTAATAGGCCAGACCACCCGCTAGCACGATATTGTCCGCTTTGGCACACAAGGCCTCACAGTTTTGCCTTTGACGATAGGGATGATAGCCGAAGCCTCCCACACTCACTCGTCAAAATGCGTCATGCTAGGGAGAGATATCCACACCCTTATAAGCCATGCTTCGTTCCCCTCCCCAACCGATGTGGGGCCTTACAATCTACCCCCTAACAGAGCCCAGTGCCCTTGCTGGCACATCGATCTGGACTCCGGCTCTGATACCATCTGTAACAGCCCAGACCACCCACTAGCACGATATTATCCGCTTTGGCATACAAGGCCTCACGGTTTTGCCTTTGACGATAGGGATGATAGTCGAAGCCCCCCACACTCACTCGTCAAAACGCATCATGCTAGGGAGAGGTATCCACACCCTTATAAGGCATGCTTCGTTCCCCTACCCAAGTGGTGTGGGACCTTATAGGAATGGTGGTCTGTTGTTGAACCTATTCTGGGTTCTTCCACCTTGATTATCGTTGAAACCTTGCTGAGGCTTCTGTTGATCCTTCCATGCGAGGTTAGGATTATTCCTCCATGAAGGGTTGTAGGTGTTTCCATATGGTTCTCCCATGTAATTCACCTCTTCAATCATGGGTTAATCTGGATCATAGGCATCTCCATCATAGGAGGTGTCTTGAGTGCTGCTAGCTGCAGCTTGCACTCCAGTCAAGTGCTGAAAGATCATATTGACCTACTGGGTTAAGATCTTGTTCTGAGCTAATATGGCATTCAGAGTGTCAACTTCCAAGACTCCTTTCTTCTGAGCTACCCCATTATTCACAGGGTTTCTCTCATAAGTGTACATGAATTAGTTATTTGCAACCATTTCCATGAGTTTCTGTGCCTCTTCAGGCATTTTCTTCAAGTGGGGTGATCCACCAGCAGAATGATCCAAAGAAATCTTGGATATCTCAGATAGACCATCATATAAAATACCTAGGATAGACCATTCTGAGAGCATGTCAAGAGGACACTTTCTGATCAGTTGCTTGTAGCTTTTCCAAGCTTCATAGAGGGATTCACCCTCTTTTTGTCTGAAGGTTTGAATTTTCACCCTGAGCTTGCTCATTTTAAGGTGGAAAGAACTTGGCCAAGAAAGCATTGACCAACTTTTCTCAAGAGTCTAGGCTTTCCTTAGGTTGAAAATCTAACCATATCCTAGCTCTGTCTCTAACAACAAAAGGGAAAAGCATAAGTCTACAGACCTCAGGATCCACTCCATTGGTCTCAATAGTGTCACAGATTTGCAAGAATTCAGATAAGAACTGATGTGGATCTTCCAGTGGAAGTCCATGGAATTTGCAATTCTGTTGCATTAGAGAGACTAACTGAGGCTTTAGCTCAAAGTTATTTTCTCTAATGGAAGGTATAGAGATACTTCTTCCATAGAAGTCAGAAATTGGTGCAATGAAGTCACCAAAAACCTTCTTTGCATCTCCTCCATTGTTCTATTCGGCTGCCACGCTTATATTTTTTGTTTCTTGTTCAAAAAGTGCTTTGAGATCTTTTCCAAAGTGTTGTGCTTTAACTTGTTGTAAATGCCTCCTTAGGGTCCTCTCAGGTTTAGGATCAGGATCAAAGAGAGTTTCTTTATCTCTATTCTTGCTCATAAACAAGAAAACAAGAAAGAAGAATAATGGGAGCTCTATGTTGAAGAATAGAGGACTCCCTGTGAGATGTGAAGAAGAAAGAAGAATGAGGATGGAGAGAAGAGAAGAAGAATTCGAATGAGAGGATAGAAGAATTCGAAAATTTAAAAGTAAAAAGAGAAACTAGAATTAAAATATTTTTGTTTTTATTTTATTTATTAATTAAATTAAAAATATTTGAAAACTTGAATGTGATTTTCAAAAAACAGGAGAGAGAAAGAGAAGAGAAGTTTTCGAAAATAGAAGAGAGAAGAATTAGTTAGGAAGTTTTGAAAATGAAGAAACAGAAAAAAAGTAACAAATTAAGAAAGATTTGAAAATAAGATAAGATAGAAGATTAGAAAAAGATTTTATTCTAAAAATTTTGAAATTTAAATTTTTAATTTTTAATTGGAAACAAGATAAGATAAAGATTTGAAAAAATTTGGGTTTTGAAAATATTTGATTTTGAAATTCAAATTTAAGATAAGATAAGATAAATATTTGAAATTTAATGAAAGATAACAAAAGATAAGATAAAGATTTGAAAAAGTTTTGAATTTTAAATTTAAAAGAAAGATAAGATAAGATAGAATCACAATTAAAAGAAAAGATTTTAAAAAGATAAGATTTGAAATTTGAAATTTGAAATTAAGATAAGATAAGATAATAATTTTGAAATTAAAATTTGAAATTTTTTTTGAAATTTTCGAAAATATTTTTAATAAAGATAGAAAAGATATTTTTTATTTATTTTTTGAATTAATGAAGAAAGAGAAAAACAACCAAAAGACACCAAACTTAAAATTTTTAGATCTAAGACTCTAAATTTTCGAAAACATAAAAAGAAAAATACCAAAAGACACCAAACTAAAAGTTTTTAGATTTAAGACTCTAAATTTTCGAAAACTTAAGAAGAAAAACACCAAAAGACACCAAACTTAAAATTTTTAAGATCAAAACAAGAACAACTTGAATACCAAGAAAGAACACTAAGAAATTTTTCAAAAATTCAAAGGAAACAAAGAACATACAACAGATACCAAACTCAAGAATTGACACTAGACTCAAACAAAAGACACTATTTTTGAAATTTTTTTTGAAAAGAAAGCAAGAAAGTTCGAAATTATAATAAAAACAAGAACAAAGACTCAAACAAAAAGATAAAGATCAAAAAGAAAAGAAAAGCAAAGATTTTTGAAAATTCTATTAAAAAGTACCTAATCTAAGCAATAAGATAATCCGGTAGTTTGTCAAATCTGAACAATTCTCGGCAACGACACCAAAAACTTGGTGCACGAATCTGGTTCCGCAGAATTTACACAGATAGACCGGCAAGTATACCGGGTCATCCAAGTAATACCTCAAGTGAGTGAGGGTCGATCCCATGGAGATTGTTGGTTTGAGCAAGCAGTGGATTCCTTGCATATCTTAGTTAGGCAGATAGAAATTATAGTTTGTCATAGAAAAAGTATAAAACAAATTAAATAAATAAAAGTTAGTAGATAGATGGGAATTCAATGATATGAGAATGGTTGAGGCTTTGGAGATGCTTTGTCTTTCTGGATTAAATTTTTTTACTATTGATAAACCCTAATTTTGCGGTTTATCTTGTGCTTAATTTAGGGGATTTTATCACCTTTTTCCACATTTATTCGATGAAATAGCATGGTTTTGTAATTCTCCCTTAATTTATACTTAAGTGTAAAAACTTGCTTTTTAAGCCTCAAAATTGGTAATTTTATTTCACCTTAATTCTATTCGATGCCTTGATGTGTTTGTTGAGTGATTTTAGGTTTATAAGGCAAGCATTGGATGGAAGAAGTGAAGAGAAAAGCATGCAAAGTGGAGAATTCATGAAGAAATGAGCATTTGAAGAATTGAGGGCCACGCGCACGCGTCATCCACACGTACGCATGCATTGAAGAGTTGCAAGCCACGTGCACGTGTCACCCACGCGTACGCGTGAGTAGGAGTTTTGGCAATCGACGCGCATGCGTCGCCCACGCACATGCGTGATACTCGGCACGTGACTCACTTAAAGTGAAATCGCTGGGGGCGATTTCTGAGCTGCCCAGGACCAAATCCAACTCGTTTCTGAGGGTACTTTATGTAGAATTCAAGCTTGGGCAAGGGGGAGCACTTAGTTGTAGGATAGCATCATGTAGTTTAGTTTCTAAAGAGAGAAACTCCTTCTTCTCTCTAGAATTAGGGTTCTTAGGCTTATTTTCATCATAGATCTAGGTTCAATTTATTGTTCTCATCTTGTTTTCTTTACATTTTCATGCTCCAGTAGTTTGATTTTCTTAGTTTCCATGTTAATTTCCCCTTTATGCCTCTTTTATGTTAATGAACTCATGTTAGATTTGGATCTTTTTCAATGCAATTGATGTTTGATGTTCTTTTATTGTTGATTTGAGTAGTTATTATTAATTCCTTGCAATTGGTAGTGGTAGAATTTATCTTTCCTTGCAATTCATTAAGTTTTTTTTTATGCCTTCCAAGTATTTGACAAAATGCTTGGTTAGTTGTTAGAGTAGCTTTTTGAGCATTCTTGGCTTGAAAAGAGGAATTAGGTAATCTTGAGTCATCAATATCCAACCTATGTTGGTGATCTAGAGTTGTTAGCTAGTATTGTTTCCATTGACTCTAATCTCTTACTAATTCAATTGGTGGGTTGATTAGGACTTTTGGATTGAGATTAGCTAGTCTTATTTGACTTTTTCTCAGTGTGAAGATAACATTATACCTTCTTCCATTATTGGAGATAACGAAATAAGATAAATTCTTGTTAACTATTGTTATTAATGACTAGGATAGAAAGCCTACATTCCTAATCCTTGCCATGAATGTCTCTCTTTATTAATTGCTTTCTTTAGTTGTTGCTTTATTTTACTTGCCATTTATTTTCTTGTCATTTCATCAGATCAAACCCCCTTGCATTTTCATAGCCAATAATTGACCACTTCATTGCAATTCCTTATGAGACGACCCGAGGATTCAATACTTCGGTTAACTTTTTATTGGGGTTTGTACTTGTGACAACTCAAATTTTTGATGTGAGAATTATTTGTTGGTTTGGAGCTATGCTTACAACGAAGTTCTTATTTCTATAAGAGAAGTTCTAGACCGACACAACAAATCCCTCTATATCAAAATGGCGCCATTGCCGGGGAATTGCAATGGTGCTATGTTATTGGCTATTGTATATATTGTGAATATGTTTGCCTTTTGCTTCTTTGTTAGTTGTTGCTAGTTGTAGGACTTTGTTTTCTTTATTTCTTGTTAGCTTTTGTTTTTATTTTCTCTTTCACTATGCATTCTCACTCTTTCGGCTATGAGTGTGGTTACAACTTTGTTGTAGGAAATGGAAGCTTTAATGAGGATTTGCATCAATGAGTTGGAGATCAAAGGTGGGAGGAGCCCCAAGCTTATGGACAACCTTCTTGGCAACAACCTCCTCTAGATTCTTATGGGTACAATCCAAATCCTAATGCATACCAATCTAATGTGTGTGATGACCCTTATTGCGATTGTCAACCACAACCACCACATACATATAGACCCACTCCTCAATATAGCCCTCTACCATACTCACAAGCCTCATACCACCATTCACCTCCATATGATCCTAACCTATATCCACCATACCAACCACCATATGAACCATATCTAGGGCCACCACCATTCCAACACTAATATTCCCATGAACCACAAATTCCATATACACCACCTCAAGACTTTCACTAATATGAACCACCTTCCAATTACAATACCCTTCCTCCAAACGATGAACCCTCTCTTCCTCGACCGCCTTCCAATGAAGCCCTCATGCTAGAACTAAGAGATCTCGAATCTCGTATCCTACGGCAACAAGAGGGGGCGAAAGAGGAGTTTAAGAAGCTAGAAGTCGTGTTTGCTACCGTGGTAGAAGCCGTTAGCAATATGTACTCATCCTACCTAAGCTTGCGCGATCAAGGCACTCCCATTGTTGAATGTGGAGAAGCAATCAAGGAGCTTAGTGAGGGAGTGAATTTGGAGCTTCAAGGTAAAGAAGAGGAGTTAAAGCAAGAAGTGCAACAAGAGGAGGAGATAGAGATTATTGAACAAGAAGAAGTAGTGGTTGGGGAGTTAGGATACGTTGAGTACATGGAAGAATCACGAGTTGAAGAGCCTTCTTCCACGGAGTTTGAAAGTGATGTTAAGGAGGAGAGTGATGTTAAGGAAGTGGATAAAGAGTTGAGAGAAATCGATCAAGAAGTGGATTCCATCATTAGTGATTTTTTGTCCACATTGATCAATCCCCTTGATGATCTTGTTGAGCCTTCTTCCATTGGACTAGAAAGCGATGTTGAGGAGGATGTGTAACCTCCAAGGCATATTTTGAGTGAAGAATTAGAAGAGGTGTTCCAAACAACAAGCCCTCCTTTCTATGATGATTCCGCATCAACATATGATCCTTTTGAGTTTGATGAATCTTTCCCCACTATGCTTGGAATTGATGATGAGGTAGATTTCACTCAACCTCCTATTCATGACTTGAGTGATGGGGAAGAGTTTGAAGAAATTGGTAAAGAAGAGCTTGAACTTGAGGAAGCTTGGCAAGAGGTAGAGCTTGAAGAATCGTGCCAAGTGGTGGAAGCCTCTAGAGGAGGATGGACGGGAGTGGAGCGTGTTTTGTCAAGACCGTTGGGAACTCCTCTACCTAGGTCGCCATCTAATTTTTCATTTGAGTGGGTAAAACTTCTAACTCTTAGCTTTCTTATCACACTTGAATATGGTATTCTTGAGACGGATGGCCAACTTAGGGAGCTTTGTGGAATTAAGCGCAGGAGGATGATGTTTAGTGGTTGGCGTTGTAAGTCTAGGCTCATCATGGTTGGAAGCTCAAAATTGAGGGGCATGGATTGGTGTATTACTTAATTGGATGGGTCTAGGAGGATTGCTTGGTGCGCTCATGAGAATTCGTCTTGCTTACCACCCGGAGGGAATTATCATGATCAACTTCATGACGGGTGTGAAAACAAAGTATGGGATCCCGGATTACTAGAGGTGGATCAACTTTGGGAGCCCATGGTTTGTGAAGAACTCCATCAAATCTTGGAGATATCAATTTTGAATGATGGAGCTTATGGAAAGTCCAAGCATTGGTGGATGTTCAAAGATGGATTCAAGCACAAACCACCTTGATGAGAGCTCCCCATAAGTCCAACTTAAGGACAATAAACAAAAGTTCTAGGTGGGACACCTACCATGGTAACATCTCTCCCTTTTTCTCTTTTGTAAATATTGGTAAAATAAGTTTAATTTCATGTTTTGTTTGGTTTCCTGAGTTTATTTGGGTGTCTAGTAGGTTAAATAAGGTTTTATGATGTTTTGATAGTTGTTTGGAGGCTTCGAATGCTTGGCTTGGTGCAAAAACATGGAAAAATTTTGAAAAACAGAGCACCATCCACGTGTACGCGTGCCCCACGCGTATGCGTGACGCCAGATTTTTCAACCATCCACGTGTACGCCTCCTCCACGCGTACGCGTGGATCCCAAAATTTCACCTCCCAGCCAAAAACCTGAGAGTTGTGCGTGAAGTGTGCCAGATTTGTGCCTCCACTCACGCGTATGTGTCACCCCGTGCGTACGCGTTGACTCGACAAATAACCCACCACGCGTACGTGTGACCCACGCGTACGCGTCGATCCCCTTTCACCTCACCACGCGCACGTGTCACTCCACGCGTACGCGTGGGTTGCCCTGCATCACCCATCTTCTTTTCCTCTCTTCTTTCCATTTTTTTCATTCTTCTTTCTTCTTTCCTTTTCTTTCCATTCTTCAACCATCACCCAATACTACCAAACACCATATAACACCAATTTTTTAGTTAGTTAGTTAGTTATTTAATTAATTTAGTTTTTGTTTAATTTTCTATTTTTCGTTACAGGTGTTGGATTATTAATCTTGTTTACTGTTTATTGCTGCCGATTACTAATGGGATGTTAGTTTAACATCGTTATTGTTGATACTCATTGTTGGATTCTTTTATTGAGGCCATACCTTGTTGCCTGGTTGTGAATTTTTTCATGCTTAACCCTTTTGAATACCAAGCACTTGTACATTGCCTTCAAGCATCTTAAGCCTTTTGAATTGCATGTTTTGGCCACCATGCATTCATCATCCATGTAGGCAATTGTACATTATCATTGCATTTTTTAGGAGATACTTGTTTATGATTGTCATTCAATTACATCACCTATTTCTTGCATTGAGATTGTGGAATTGCGAAATTGGATCGAAAGCTTACCTAGTGACATATTTTTGAGCTTTCTAAAGCTTTGTGGATCATGCTTACTTTGTGATTGATTTTCACGTCTATATTCTTTTTCCTAAGTTCCATAGCATCCATGTGCTCCACCTCTATGTCACTTAGGTGTTGCAATAACCTTAATATGTGTCATTGTTTGATGTGTGAGCTCTATATTTCAATCGGTTCATTAAGTTTCCTTGTACATCAATCAATGTCCATTCATTATCCAATTTCACAATTATGTGACTCTTGCTTGAATGCTTTTATGCTTCTTCACTACTTGTTTGTATCTTAACTTACAAGTCTTTTAAATTATTTCAAGCACACTAGAATGAGAGAAGTGCATACTTCTTTTGTATAATTATGACATAGCTTTTTATGCTAGTATGTGTGTTCTAAACCGCATGCAACTTAGAACTCACACACTTGTTTCATTAATGTCACACTAATTCACTCACTCCATTCTAGTGACTTATCTCATTCCAACAATTTACGCTTCCTTGTTTTTGTATTTTCTCATCTGATGGTGTTATTTTCTATTTTTCATGACTGATGCACCATAAGCAAAAATGGAAGTGGAAGAAAGAACACGCAGCACCGGTTGACCTACCAGCTGAAGGTGGCAACCTGGAATGTCGCAACACCCCTTGCTCATATTTGAGTGCACCGAGGATGGTGCAAACTTTTAAGTGTGGGGAGGTCGTCCGACCAGTCGGCGTTTTTGGGTGACAAGTTTCTAATTCCAATACTTTTGCATTTCATTTTTAGGCCCTTTTAGGATTTTTAGTGAATTTTCTTGTTTTGCATATATATAATAGGCTTAGTCAAATTAAAGAAATTTTTCAAGAATTTTATCTATAGGGCACTTTGATTGATTAAAAAAAATTTAGAACTTTCTTGAATTACATACATTGTGGAACATGATTTTTGAGCTAAGAACATAAGCTTGTGAGTTTTGAGCCTAATTGTGTGGTTACATCGCATGACCACTTATTTTTCATTCTTGTGTGCATTATTCTCTTTCTATTAATATAATCTTTGATTTGTTTGATTCTTTATGTCCATTATTTTATGTATGAATGCATTTATATGATTGAGGCCATTATTCAATAGCTCACTTACCCAAATAGCCTACCTTTTATCTTCCATTGTTAACCAACTTTGAGCCTACGCTAAACCCATTTATTCTTAATTTTGGCACATTACAAGCCTAAGAGAAAAATAATAAATGTTCCTTGTTTGGATCTTTGATTAGCTTAGGCTAGTGAGAGTGTTTATCATTTTATTTTGGGAGAGTGGGAAACATTGGGTAGAGATAAAAGTATATTTTGTGGTTTTGTTGAAAATCATGGGAATTTGGTACATACTCATGTATCAATTATGTTTAAACCATATGCATTGATGTTTTTGTATATATTTTAGTTTGAAAAAAAAAAGAGAAAAATAAAAAGAAAAAATATATATATAAAAGAAAAAAAAAAAATATATATATATAGAAAAAGAAAGAAAAAGAGAAGCAATAAAAAGGAGAAAAAATGCCCCAAAGTAAAGTTCAATAAAAAAAAAATCAATGCATATGTGTTGTAACACCCTAACTACCAAAGTTCACGCTTCCAGCTGCGCCACTCTGATAGTTCGGACATTACGACGACTTTTATACTATTTAATACTAAAATATGAGCCTGTTTAAAACTTTAAACCGCAACACCACTCCCGAAAACACTTTCTTTCAATAACGTACATCCATAGATACCATACAACTTACAAAAACTCATAAAGGGTGCATCCATATATATACATATACATATATAATATTACAAGCATTAACCAATACAATTCCTATCCTTCTTACAGTATATATCAAGATAAAGGCGAGGGTTCAATAAACCATAACTAAAACAATACAGAGTATCTCAACAACAACTACATAAACTCTTTGTAACTTCTGCGCCCATATCCTGAAAGGGGAAAAATGTAGGGGGCGTGAGAACATCATCCTCGAAAAGGGTTCTCAGTAGAGGGTTTTTGGGAATTACTGTAATAGGATACGTGAAGATAAACTGTACCAGTGACTAATAACCGTCTTATGCCTCTTTTCAAAAACAATGGTTTACAATAAAAGTAAAGTCGGAAATCTTTTCTGAAAGAGGAACCATTCAATTCTCAAAAACTCAAAAGCCTTTCAAAACAATTTATCTATGCTGAAACAAAATATCCTTTCATATTTTATTCCAAAATAGAAACACAAAACCGAAATCAATCCTCGGTTCATCTTATTCCAACCACGGCCCTAGGCCCAAACAATCCAACCATCAACCAATCACCACAGTCCAACAGAGTCCCAGTAGCAAACACAAATAGGAAGATGCAAGCACAAACAAACAGTTATTGCAAGTAGAACAATTAGCAATTAATCACATAGGCAAACCAAGTATAATATGCACACCCAAGCAATGTCACATAGATGCATATGATGCATTCCTGTCCCTAGTGGCTGATGATATCATCTGTCGGTTATAAAGCCAACTCGACAAGTCCTGGTAGCTAACCATTGGACTGTCCCTCTGTCGCGCATCCCCAACTCGAGTTATACTCATCATAATCTTGATCATAATCATGATCCATATCCATCACCCTCACTGGTGAATATTTACGGGGGCGAGCTCATCCAGGACTTTCACAGTGCCCGGCCACACTTACGACATAGGGTCAAAAGAGCTTCGAGTCTCAACCTGGAGCACATGGTGGCTAGCCACTGCTTCCTCCCAGGAAAACTCTCATCTCCGATAGTGGAAGTGCAACATTCGCATTTATAATGATTCAGCATATACATGCATTCAATCTCATCCAAGGATCAACATCCATCTCAGCCATCCGGCTCACGGTTCAGTCCAGAACCATCCAATATTCATATCATACATAGCCATTCCAGCTCACGGTTCAATCCCGAACCAAACAATATTCATAATCATGTACAGCCATTCCGGCCCATAATAAAACAACACTTCCACCATTCAAAATCATCAAATTCATAAAATCGGCATTTAAGCCATATATCACTTTTTCTCAAATTATTTCACTTTGAAATCAAGTTTCAGCTCTTTTCAGCCTTGGCTTTAAAGATCTCATTTTCTCAAATTATCTCAGGCTCATAAACCACTTTTACTCAAGGAAAATTCCCTTTTTAAAACAAGCCACTCTCGGCTTCCTCTTTCCAAAACTTCCAAAACCACGGAAAGTTAAAGATTCCTTTTGAAACATTCAAAATCACCCATCCAACAATGGGATTTTTGTAACAAAAGTTTCTCGGCAGAGTCCCAAGTCCTTAGGGGAGAATAGCATAACTCATTTCGCCAAATTTATTTAAAATCATTAAAACCTTGGCTTTCTGATTTGAGTAATAAAATAAGATCTAAGCCAAACCGAGTCACGTAATCATTTACTTCCTTCAAAGCCGTTTCCTTTACTTAGGCAAAACCAGCTTCAACCCCCATGACAAATTCTAAAGCGTTTCAACTGTTCAAAATATTTTGTCTTGCAAAAGTTCAGAATTCAAAGAGTACTTAAAAACCTTTCTCAAAACATTTCAAAATGAAACTTGTCAATAGACATTCAGGTTCTTTCAAAGTCATTGAAACTCCTCTAATTGAAACCCTTAAGAGAAATTCAAAGGCATTTCCCTTATCACATTTAAAACAGCTTTAAAACATAAGTTTCATCTAAATAACTTTCTCCTGAAAGAGATACAATGCCTTTCTTATGAAGCAAGAATAAATCACAATTTCCTCTTTAATAATTCATTTCAAAAGCATGAATCATCCTTTTCTTGATAATTCAAATAAAATAGTAGAAGTCTTTAACTGATCATTTTTCCAAACAACATTTTAATAAAGACTCGGATTTTATAGAAATTCCGGCAGCATCTCCCCTAAAACTTGGACTTTGCCACCCAGTTCGGGTCCCAACAAAACCATTCCACAATCCTTTTTAACAACCCAAAATCCAAAATCAGTTCAAGGCAAGCCAAATCCAACATTCATCTCAATTCCATATTTCAAGGAAACCGTCTCAAAAATCACATCGTTATCAGCTGAATAAACTCATTTCTAAAGCTTTAAAGAAACGGTTCAGCAACAGTCATTTATCAAACCAGATCATTAAGGCAAGTCAGGCTGAATTCAAGAGTGTATTCTATTTTTCACATTCTCAAGAAAATCCATTCAACTCAAATCGATTTCCAACGAATTAAACTCGATCTAAAAGCTTTAAAAGAATCAACTTCAAAAGCATTTCTTTTTACAAAGCCACACAACAGTCCAGTCAAACAAATACCCATAATCATACAAAACAACTAAACAATACATAGGACTGATACAATCACCAAATACACATCCTCACATCAGTACCCATATGTAATAATTCCAATAATAAACTACAGTTTTCAGAAAGCGCCCCTACCTCAAAATGCAATTCCATAACCCAACGTCTCAGAGTCCTTTCCGCTTCAACCCGAACTGACGGTGACCAAAACCTCAGCTCCCAGTCACGTTCGCAATAACCATAGCAACACTAATTGCAACATACAATAATCAGGACTCAACCCCATGTTATCAAAACTCATATTCATTAACCGAACACAATAGAATACTAACCCGAGGCTTTTCGAACATAAATACTTACTGAACTAGCGAAACGAAGTAGCTGCGATTTCGAACAGGCCCAGCAACAGTTCCGGCGGCGGCCAGAAGCTCCGGTGGATCAACTATAGAAACCACGTAGCATTAAAACCTTCTCGAAATCCAAAAAGGTAGAAACCTCAATTAAAACCCTTACCAGCAAACTTTTCTGGTGACGGTAGCAGGGTCTCAAGTGCAGAAGCTCAGCCCGGAGCTACGGCGGTGATCCCGGGAGTCACAGAACCATCCCCGGCGGTCAGAATCACAGAGATGTGGCTCCCTTCTCTAGCAGCAACACCTGCGGCAGCAAGAGCGGCGGTGGCTGGTGCAGATCTCCCCTCTCTGCTCCCGTGCTTTCTCTCCCTCTTACTCTGTGTGGCTGGATAGCCTTCTCGACGACACGGTGGCGGCGACTCCACACGCGGCGGTAGCAGTGTCGACTTCGCCCCCTCCATGCGCCTCAACCTCCCGTCAGTCTCTCTTTCTATCCGATGGCGGATTGGCGGCTCTATGGTGACGGCATGGCAGGATGCGATGGCAAATGAGCGCGGCGGTGCATCCACACGCGACTGCGACACTGGCGGCGCTAGCATTCCCCTGGCGACGACGAAGGCAGCATGGGCCATAGTGGCTGCGCGACGCAACAAGGTTGAGCTCCTCTGGTTCGGTGACAGAGGTGCGGCTCAGGCTCCAGGGACAGGATGGCAATGGCGGCGACGGCACGGCTCAGCAACCACATGGTGACGGCGCGAACAGATCCTTCTTCTCCCTTCGGCTAGCGACGGCGGCGACGGTGGCAGTGGCACCCACCGCACCGCCTCTCTCTCCTCCCCCCTCTCCTTCCTTCCCGTTTCTCTTCTCCCACCTTCTGTTTCTCCTTTCTTTCTTTCATTGAAAGGAAACGCTGCTACTGAGTTAGGAAAAAGGGGATTTCGACTACAGCTGGGGCATGGGGAAGCAATGGGTTACCGGGTAGGGTTTTCAGAGTTAGGGTCTTTTGAGAAAAATTAGGGTTAGAGGCATTTTAGTAATTTCAGATGAAATTGGGAATAATATAGTAATTGAAACCCAAATTAAATCCAACACTAATTGTATATAGAAAAATACTATTTGCTCATCAATCTTACAAATTATTTTTCATAAAATGCCCAAATCAAAATAATTAGAAATAATATAATTAAACCCTTTATTTTCTAAAGTAACAATATTAATATTTAGAATATTAATTATTTAATCCGAGTCATATAAAAATCCTTATTATTTCACAACTACCAACTTTATAATATAATTATAGAAAATAATCCAATAATCATCAAATTGGATAATAATCATAACTTATCTCAAATTCAATAAATCAAAACTTGCTTTAATTTTCTTTAATAAAGAAATTTTTGAAATTAAAGCTACAGAAACACTGAATTTGAATTTAGCTAATGATAGCCCTTTTTCAAAGGTTTTGGATCTTACATTCTACCCACCTTATAAAAATTTTCGCCCTCGAAAATTGATACAAAACGAAAGAAATTTCATAATAGTTCACCCTTGAACACATTTAAGGAAGAAGTAAAAACATCTCATCATATAAACATATATACGATTTTCAAATACTTTGATTGTCATACGCATAAGGATGCAAAGGTAGGAGTGAAATTGCAAGGCAAACGTTACAATGTAGGCTCAATGCAAAAGATGACATGGGTCAAACATGGATAGTAAGGCAAGGCATTGAAGGCTATAAAACATGATGGGGTTAAAACGACGTGCTTAACATCCGCACACTATTCTCATATCAACCTCGAAGTTTCAACTTTCCAACTCCATAAAGCAGTTTACAATCCCCATATTCGATCATAAGCCTGACGACCACAAACCCGTTCGGAAGGAATAAAACACCCACAACTCATAATTTTGCACACCTACCGCTTCAACTTCCGTATACACGTATCACGTCTTAAAGAACTAACGCATCGCATTACTACGTCTACAGGTCGCACGTGATATCAAACCATTCTCGAGTCTACTCAGAAGGATACAAGATTTAGAAAGGAGAGTCAAATGTCAAGGATAATACTCATAGATTTGAAAGAATGTATCCAATTCCAAATAAATATGGATGCTCAAGCAATGAAGTTTGCTAGATACAATTCAATTGACAACTTCAAGGATAACCCTTGAATCAAAGAAATCCAATAGGATCAATAAAAAGAAAACCAGCGCATCAGTTTGAAACAAACTCAAACTGAGTCGAGGAAGCATGAGGTTTACAGAAGAGAATATTTCAAACCCAAGACAAAGCTCACAGATCTCAAGAGCACGATTAAAAATACTTCCGAATATATTGTTCGTAAAAGAATAAAAAATTTGCGGAAAAATTACTTCGCAGTTTAGAAGGAAGTCAAGTAATAAACATTCTTCAAGAGAGTTACAAAAGCATAAACGTGATTTTACTGTAATATAACTCCATGTTGAAGAAAATCATGTAGAATTTTAAAAACAAACTGTACACAGGTTTGGCTAAGAGCAAAAATATTTCCTCAACTATTTTAGAAAGATAGTTAGGTGCACAATCTTAACCAAAAGTAGTTCAGAAGACTCGGAAGAAAAATTAAATGCTTGTTCAAAAACTCTCAAAGTCCATATTCAAACAAGCGTGTATAAAAATCTTAGCAAGGTCGAAAGAGAAAGTTAAGCTCTATTTGGAAAAGAAAATCCGAGGTAAAAGTTTGCTTGTAAATTGGTAAAGGAAACAAGTGGTGCGTTACAAACGAACCGGTTTCCACTAAACAAGGAACTTTTCAAAACCTCATTTAAAATAGCTCATGCCAACTTTAAGAACAATTTTGTCAAAATCGAATAATGGCTTCACTCTCAATCAAGTAACAGGGGATAGATTCAGTTTAGAATTTCTTCAAAGAGAATTCAAAACTTCTTTAAAAGTTCAAAACAAGACTCCAAAGTGTTCTTGAAATCACCATCTCAGAAGAACATTCAAGAAGTTTAAGATGTACTAAAAAGGAGTCAAGCCTTGCAAGAAAGGATCTTAAACCAAAATAGTTCAAACAAGATCCACTAGGCATGACATCAAATAAGCTTTCAATTGATCCAAAAGAATACAAAAGTTATAGAAAAAGACAACTCAATCATTAGTAATCTCTCAAGGATAAGTCTTTGACTAAAAACTCTGGTAGAGACAATGAGAGGATAAATGATGCACTATTTTGAAATGAATCAAACTTACTCATATAAGAATGAGATTCACAAAAGGAAAAACTAAGATCAATGGCAATATTCACAAGATGTAAAAGATCAGTTAAAAACAAGGTCAAGCATGACATTCATGGAGATGGAAGGCTTAAGGAAGACTTTAGTCCGTTCGTAAGAAGAAAGCCATGAGTCCAACATTTTCAAAAGAACAACAATGGGATAAACTATATAGCATGCTAAATCAAACTCAATTCAAAATAAGTTAAGTAAAGCTTATCAAACAAAACTCAACCGAGACAAAAGTGGTAAATCCTTTCTTTTCAAAATTTTGAAAAATATTCAAATACATAATCAAATGAAGATGTGCATTGGAACTATAGTAAAATTACTAGAAAGTCAAATTGTAATTCAAAGTAAATGCAGTTTCGTAAACCAGTAAAAGTACAGGCGAGGTATTAGAAATAAATAGTTGTTAAACTGTATAAGAAATCTTCAAAGTTTCATATATAGATAAGTATGTATCTATTCAACAGCAATTTTCATAAAAAAATCTCAAAACTAGCTGTAATCACTGTTAAATAAGAGAAAAACTGAATCAATAATTTCTCAAAGAGTGGACTCAGAATGAGGAGTTAAAAGGCACAGCGCATCAAGACAAGTTCAAAACTATGTCAAAGAACACGTGAATCAAGAAGAACTCAAACAGAGGAAGATAGATGTAACAAGGACTGCAAACAAACATATGCAATTAAGATCAACAAGAATGCATATGAATAGAGGAATAGAGTTACAAAATCAAACTACTTCTCAAGAGGATTAGCAGACAAAAGCTTCATGTTAGAATATGAAAGAATAGGTCGACTCAAACAGAATTCAAGACACACAACTGAATAGCCTCGAGAAATAGTTTCTAACATTCCCAAAACTCGCGATTCACTTTTCTCAAAACTCGTATATCATCTGTGATAACCCATTAGTATCCTCATATACATAATTCACTAGTATTAAGCCGGCCAAACTTAATATCAGGAATCATGCAACTCGAGACTAACGACGTTAATCAACAGATCGTCATATACATAAAGCTCTAATTCTCATCATTCGACAAGACCTAGTACATGAAAAATGCTCAGAGTATGCAATCGAAGCATAGTCGGTCCATTCCTCAGGCTCTACAGGAAAGACCGCTCTGATACCATAATGTAACACCCTAACTACCAAAGTTCACGCTTCCGGCTGCGCCACTCTGATAGTTCGGATATTACGACGACTTTTATACTATTTAATACTAAAATATGAGCTTGTTTAAAACTTTAAACCGCAACACCACTCCCGAAAACACTTTCTTTCAATAACGTACATCCATAGATACCATACAACTTACAAAAACTCATAAAGGGTACATCCATATATATACATATACATATATAATATTACAAGCATTAACCAATACAATTCCTATCCCTCTTACAGGATATATCAAGATAAAGGCGAGGGTTCAATAAACCATAACTAAAACAATACAGAGTATCTCAACAACAACTACATAAACTCTTCGTAACTTCTGCGCCCATATCCTGAAAGGGGAAAAATGTAGGAGGTGAGAACATCATCCTCGAAAGGGTTCTCAGTAGAGGGTTTTTGGAAATTACTGTAATAGGATATGTGAAGATAAACCGTACCAGTGACTAATAACCGTCTTATGCCTCTTTTCAAAAACAATGGTTTACAATAAAAGTAAAGTCGAAAATCTTTTCTGAAAGAGGAACCATTCAATTCTCAAAAACTCAAAAGCCTTTCAAAACGATTTATCTATGCTAAAACAAAATATCCTTTCATATTTTATTCCAAACCAGAAACACAAAACTGAAATCAACCCTCGGTTCATCTCATTCCAGCCACGGCCCTAGGCCCAAACAATCCAACCATCAACCAATCACCACAGTCCAACAGAGTCCTAGTAGCAAACACAAATAGGAAGATGCAAGCACAAACAAACAGTTATTGCAAGTAGAACAATTAGCAATTAATCACATAGGCAAACTAAGTATAATATGCACACCCAAGCAATGTCACATAGATGCATATGATGCATGCCTGTCCCTAGTGGCTGATGATATCATCTGTCGGTTATAAAGCCAACCCGACAAGTCCTGGTAGCTAACCATTGGACTGTCCCTCTGTTGCGCATCCCCAACTCGAGTTATGCTCATCATAAACTTGATCATAATCATGATCCATATCCATCACCCTCACTGGTGAATATTTACGGGGGCGAGCTCATCCGGGACTTTCACCGTGCCTGGCCACACTTACGACATAGGGTCAAAAGAGCTTCGAGTCTCAACCTGGAGCACGTGGTGGCTAGCTACTGCTTCCTCCCAGGGAAACTCTCATCTCCGATAGTGGAAGTGCAACTTTCACATTTATCAATGATTCAGCATATACATGCATTCAATCTCATCCATGGATCAACATCCATCTCAGCCATCCGGCTCACGGTTCAGTCCAGAACTAGCCAATATTCACATCATACACAGCCATTCCGGCTCACAGTTCAATCCCGAACCAACCAATATTCATAATCATGCACAGCCATTGCGGCCCATAATAAAATAGCACTTCCACCATTCAAAATCATCAAATTCATAAAATTGGCATTTAAGCCATAAATCACTTTTTCTCAAATCATTTCACTTTGAAATCAAGTTTCAGCTCTTTTTAGCCTTGGCTTTAAAGATCTCATTTTCTCAAATTATCTCAGGCTCATAAGCTACTTTTACTCAAGGAAAATTTCCTTTTTAAAACAAGCCACTCTCGGCTTTCTCTTTCCAAAACTTCCAAAACCACGGAAAGTTAAAGATTCCTTTTGAAACATTCAAAATCACCCATCCAACAATGGGATTTTTGTAACAAAAGTTTCTCGGCAGAGTCCCAAGTCCTTAGGGGAGAATAGCATAACTCATTTCGCCAAATTTATTTAAAATCATTAAAACCTTGGCTTTCCGATTTGAGTAATAAAATAAGATCTAAGCCAAACCGAGTCACGTAATCATTTACTTCCTTCAAAGCCGTTTCCTTTACTTAGGCAAAACCTGCTTCAACCCCCATGACAAATTCTAAAGCGCTTCAACTGTTCAAAATTGTTTGTCTTGCAAAAGTTCAGAATTCAAAGAGTACTTAAAAACCTTTCTCAAAATATTTCAAAATGAAACTTGTCAATAGACATTCAGGTTCTTTCAAAGTCATTGAAACTCCTCTAATTGAAACCCTCAAGTCAAATTCAAAGGCATTGCCCTTGTCACATTTAAAACAGCTTTAAAACATAAGTTTCATCTAAATAACTTTCTCCTGAAAGAGATACAATGCCTTTCTTACGAAGCAAGACTAAATCACAATTTCCTCTTTAATAATTCATTTCAAAAGCATGAATCATCCTTTTCTTGATAATTCAAATAAAATAGTAGAAGTCTTTAACTCATCATTTTTCCAAACAACATTTTAATAAAGACTCGGATTTATAGAAATTCCGGCAGCATCTCCCCTAAAACTTGGACTTTGCCACCCGGTTCGGGTCCCAACAAAACCATTCCACAATCCTTTTCAACAACCCAAAATCCAAAATCAGTTCAAGGAAATCCAAATCCAACAGTCATCTCAATTCCATATTTCAAGGAAACTGTCTCAAAAATCACATCGTTATCAGCCAAATAAACTCATTTCTAAAGCTTTAAAGAAACGGTTCAGCAACAGTCATTTATCAAACCAGATCATTAAGGCAAGTCAGGCTGAATTAAAGAGTGTATTCTATTTTTCACATTTTCAAGAAAATCCATTCAACTCAAATCAATTTCCAACGAATTAAACTCGATCTTAAAGCTTTAAAAGAATCAACTTCAAAAGCATTTCTTTTCACAAAGCCAAACAACAGTCCAGTCAAACAAACACCCATAATCATACAAAATAACTAAACAATACATAGGACTGATACAATCACCAAATACACATCCTCACATCAGTACCCATATGTAATAATTCCAATAATAAACTATAGTTTTCGGAAAGCGCCCCTACCTCAAAACGCAATTCCATAACCCAACGTCTCAGAGTCCTTTTCGCTTCAACCCGAACTGATGGCGACCAAAACCTCAGCTCCCAGTCACGTTCGCAATAACCATAGCAACACTAATCGCAACATACAATAATCAGGACTCAACCCCACGTTGTCAAAACTCATATTCATTAACCGAACACAACAGAATACTAACGCGAGGCTTTCCGAACATAAATACTTACTGAACTAACAAAACGAAGCAGCTGCGATTTCGAACAAGCTCGGCAACAGTTCCATTGGCGGCCAGAAGCTCCGGTGGATCAACTATAGAAACCACGCAGCATTAAAACCTTCTCGAAAACCAAAAAGGCAGAAACCTCAATTAAAACCCTTACCAGCAAACTTTTTCGGCAACGGTAGCAGGGTTTCAAGTGCAGAAGCTCAGCCCGGAGCTCCGGCGGTGATCCCGGGAGTCACAGAACCATCCCCGGCGCTCAGAATCACAGAGATGTGGCTCCCTTCTCCGGCAGCGACACCTGCGACAGCAAGAGTGGCGGTGGCTGGTGCAGATCTCCCCTCTCTGCTTCCGTGCTTTCTCTCCCACTTACTCTGTGGCTGGATAGCCTTCTCGATGACACGATGGCGGCGACTCCACACGTAGCGGTAACAGTGTCGGCTTCGCCCCCTCCATGCGCCTCAACCTCCCGTTAGTCTCTCTCTCTCTCCGACGGCGGATTGGCGGCTCTATGGTGATGGCATGGCAGGATGCGATGTCGAATGAGCGTGGCGGTGCATCCACACGTGACTGTGACACTAGCGGCGCTAGCATTCCCCTGGCGACGACGAAGGCAGTATGGGCCATAGTGGCTGCGCGACGCAACAAGGTTGAGCTCCTCTGGTTCGGTGACAGAGGCGCGGCTCAGGCTCCAGGGACAGGACGACAGTGGCGGCGACGGCACTGCTCAGCAACCGCGTGGTGACGGCACAAACAGATCCTTCTTCTCGCTTCGGCTAGCAACGGCGGCGACGGTGGCAGTGGCACCCACCGCGCCGCCTCTCTCTCCTCCCCCCTCTCCTTCCTTCCCGTTTCTCTTCTCCCACCTTCTGTTTCTCCTTTCTTTCTTTCGTGGAAAGGAAACGCTGCTACTGAGTGAGAAAAAAGGGGATTTTGGCTGCAGTTGGGGCATGGGGAAGCAATGGGTTACCGGGTAGGGTTTTCAGAGTTAGGGTCTTTTGAGAAAAATTAGGGTTAGGGGCATTTTAGTAATTTCAGATGAAATTGGGAATAATGTAGTAATTGAAACCCAAATTAAATCCAACACTAATTGTATATAGAAAAATACTATTTGCTCATCAATCTTACAAATTATTTTCCATAAAATGCCCAAATCAAAATAATTAGAAATAATATAATTAAACTTTTTATTTTCCAAAATAACAGTATTAATATTTAAAATATTAATTATTTAATCCGAGTCATATAAAAATCCTTATTATTTCACAACTACCAACTTTATAATATAATTATAGAAAATAATCCAATAATCATCAAATTGGATAATAATCATAACTTATCTCAAATTCTATAAATCAAAACTTAATAAAGAAATTTCTGAAATTAAAGCTACAGAAACACTGAATTTGAATTTAGCTAATGATAGCCCTTTTTCAAAGGTTTTGGGTCTTACATGTGTGGTGATCAAAAAGAGAATGCTTGAGTGTGTGAAAAAGTGAAGAATGGGTAGTTAGGTTAGCTTTGAAATTGTACAGGTTGTTATATAGGTTAGGTGGGAAGTTTAAGTTAATCAAAGATTCAAATTTCAAGCTCACTTGACCATATGCATCCTACCTTGACCTAGCCCATTACAACCTATGGAAAAGCCCTAATGATATTTGTATGCATAAATTGTTGATTGTTAGATGAAAAACAAATCTTAGAAAGCATGATTAGTAGAGAATTGAGTGAAACAACCCCATACACTTGAGCGACTAGAGCGGATACACATCTGGTGAGGGTTCGATTGCTCAATTACATGTTTCCACCCATGATCATCTTTTCTTGCAAGTTTGTAAAATCTTTCAATAACTCAATTCAATTGTGGGTTTACTTTGATTGCTATTGCTTTAGCCCTTGTACTTGTATATGTATTCTAATTCATTTATTTTGACCAAGCAATTACATTCAATTAGATAGATTGCATGTAGGTAGTTGCATATAGATAGTTTACATTGAATAAATGTTGATACCCATTGTTTCTTTCTTGAGTTTAGCATGAGGACATACTTGGGTTAAGTGTGGAGAGATTTGATAAACCCCAATTTCAGGGTTTATCTTGTGCTTAATTTAGGGGATTTTATCACCTTTTCCCACATTTATTCAATGAAATAGCATGGTTTTGTAATTCTACCTTAATTTGTGTTTAGTGTAAAAACATGCTTTTTAAGCCTCAAAATTGGTGATTTTAATTCGCCTTAATTCCATTCGATGCCTTGATGTATTTGTTGAGTGATTTCAGGTTCATAAGGCAAGCATTGGATGGAAGAAGTGAAGAGAAAAGCATGCAAAGTGGAAAATTCATGAGGAAATGAGCATTTGGATAATTGAGGGTCAGGCGCACGCGTCATCCACCTGTATGCGTGCATTGAAGATTTGCAAGCCACGCGCATGCGTCACCCATGCGTACACGTGAGTAGGAGTTTTGGCCATCGACGCGCACACGTCACCCACGCGCACGCATGACGCTCGGCACGTGACTCACTTAAAGTGAAATCGGTGGGGGCGATTTTTGAGCTGCCTAGTCCCAAATGTAACTTGTTTCTAAGGGTATTTCATGCAGAATTCAAGCTTGGACAAGGGGGAGTACTTATTTGTAAGATTGCATCATGTAGTTTAGTTTCTAGAGAGAGAAGCTCCCTCTTCTCTCTAGAATTAGGGTTCTTAGGCTTATTTTCATCTTAGATCTAGGTTCAATTTATTATTCTCATCTTGTTTTCTTACATTTTCATGCTCTAGTAGTTTAATTCTTGATGCGGGCAGAAATTAGCGAATTAAAAATTATTAAAATATATACGTTCCGAGTATAGTTCTTAATTCGCCAGAAATCCGCCTATCAATTTAGATAGGTGTCACAGAAAATTGAATTTAAAATATTGGAAGTATGAATCCCAGGTCGTCTCCTAACGAGTTGCAGAAAAGTGTGCTATTCTATTAATCAGAAGTTTTCAAAAAGATTTGAATTGGGCAAACAGGAAATTAAATTGATGAATTTGAATAATGTAAATAAAAGCCTTGACTGGGAATTGATTAGTTGGAATCCCTATTATTGTTGGAATGATCTCAGAATTAATTGACAATTAAAGGTTGTCCTGTTTAGTTATCCTTCACTAGGTAAAGGAAAGTCAAATAAGTTGGAATGCTACGTCCGTTCACAAGTTGCAATCCACTTAATTAAAAGGGATTGATGTTAGTGATTAGGAGGTAATCTAACCATAAACCCAATTACAATTTTTCCTTCAAGCTTTCCAACTCAAGGGTGCCTTTCAATCAATTCCCCATCAAGTTAGGGAACTACTCGCTCATTGTGAATGTAAAATTCATAGCATATAAAAAGAAATTAAAGGAAGACATTGTAAATAAAAATCGAAATAGTCAATTAAAAATAAAGGTGATCCTTGTATTAAATAATCCTAAAAATATTCCAATGGTAAAATTAACAAAGCAGAGAACATAGAAGAGTGAAACCAAGTAAAGAAAACGAACTAGAATGATGAAGTCTTGATGAGGTAATAACTTTTCTCAGTGTTCCAATGCCAAAAAGTAAGAGAAAATTAAATCCTAAAAACTATGAACGTGTAGAGAGAAAACCTAGAGGAGGAGTTAAACTAGATCTAAAAACTAAAAACTGTGTAGAATGAATGTTGTCTTTGGTTTCTGCATGTTCTCTGGCTCTAGTCTGCTGTTCTGGGCCGAAACTTGGGTCAAAATAGGGTCCAAAATCGCCCCCAGCGATTTTGCAAATTATGCAGATTGCGCATGCCACACGATCGCGTCGCTCTTGCCGACGCGTCATTCACGTTTCGCTTCACCACGCGGGGGCGTCGTCTACGCCTCCGCGTCACTCGTGCTTTTCCATTTCGCGCGGTCGCGTCATCCATGCGGCCGCGTCACTGCAATTTGATCTTCTCCACGCGGTCGCGTCGTCCATGCGGCCGCGTTGCTTCTCGCTGGTCATCTCCTCAATTTCTTGTGTTCCTTCCATTTTTGCTAGCTTCCTTTCCAATCTCCAACTCATTCTTGCCCTATAAAGCCTGAAACGCTTAACACACAGATCATGGCATCGAATGGAATAAAGGAGATGTAAAATGTATAATTAATCGTCTCTAGGGAGCAGTTTTCACTCATGTAATAATTTCAGGAAGGAAATATAAATGCATGCTATTTTAATGAATAAGTGGGTCAGGATCATGATAAAACCACACAATTAAACATAATATAAACCATAAAATAGTGGTTTATCAACCTCCCCACACTTAAACATTAGCATGTCCTCATGCTCAATTGAAGGAGATAAAATAAACAAGTATGAACATGCAGAAACTCATGCAATGCAATGCAATCCTATATATATGAATGCAACTATATGATTTTTGTCCACTTGATCAAAAGTAAAGAAGCTCTTCAAAACAATTACAAATCAAATTCCACTAATTCTATCATTATACAGTAAGACAGATAAAAGTGCAAGAAGATAGCTTATGAAAGCAGGGAACATGAAAATTCAAGCATTGAACCCTCACTGATGATGTATGTATGCTCTAATCTCTCTAGTGTATAGGGTAATCACTCTATCCTTCTCTAATCATGCTCTCTAACTTTTGTTCTTCTTCTAACTAATCAACAACAGTTAATATACCAATGCAAACATCATGAGGTCTTTTCAAGGTTGTAATGGGGCCAAGGTAGGTAGGGATACATGTATGGTCAAGTGAGCTTATAAATTGAATCTTTAATTAACCCAATCTTCAACCTAACCTATATAACTTGCATAACCTTAGAATTCATACCTAGCTACCCATAATTCCCCTTTTACATTCCATACTCATGTATCAACTTTTTATTTTAATTTTTATCATATGTGCATTGATCTTTGAATTCTCAATTCAGCATTGGGGTAATTTTGTCCCCTTATTCATTTATTTATTAAATTTTTTTTATTTTTTATTTTTTATTTTTTTTATTTTTTATTTTTTTATATAGAAGCAAAAATAAACATAGCTTATCAATGCACATAGATTTTTAATTCTTATAGTTTCACATGAGTAGGTATCTAAATTCCCATTAAATTATCATGACACATTCCCTTAATAACTTTTGTTCCCACAATTTCCCATATTTAACTAGCACACACAATTCTATCTCAAGCTAATCAAAGATTCAATTTGGGATATACAATTATTTTTCCGCTTAAGGCTAGTAATGTGGTGAAATATAGAACAAATGGGAATTAAAGGCTCAAAGTGGTTAACAAAGGTAGTTGAAAAAGGGTAGGCTTAATTTGGATAAGTGAGTTTAAACAAATAATAGCCTCAATCATATGCAAGCATACAAATATAATAAATATTGGACATATAAGATAAAACAAAATATAGATTACAATCATAGAAAAGTAAACACACAAGAATAAAATAATTATGGTTAAATAATGTAACCATGCATAAAGGCTCAAATCTTCACAGGTTGTGTGTTCTTTAGCTCAAAAATCATGTTTCAAATACAACTTCAAGCAAATTTATCATACAAATTTTAAAAATTAGTGAAATTTTGTTCCAAAGATAGAGTCTTAGAAGAAACTTATTGTCTTTCCAATCAAGTAGAGCATGCATGCAACTAACCTATTACTATGCAATTTATCCTATTCTATAAAAGAAAGAAAAACTAACTAAAATATCCTAATTTATTGATGGTAGGGAAGAGAAAATTACCTCCGGAAGTCAGGTACTGACCGACCTCCCCACACTTAAGGCTTTGTACCATCCTCGGTGCCATCTGTCAGGAACAGGGGTGGGCTGGTAGCAGTATCTCCACAGTCGGGACCATCATGGCTCCCTGTGCTGGTAAAGGAAGTGGAGTCCGGGGTGTCTGAGTCCTTGAAGTGTCCCTTGAGTAGCTCCTTGAGGTGTTTGAATCGGCGCTCTTTACGGCGCTCTCTTAACTTCGCTTTCTGTTCTTGCCGATCTAATCTTTTGATTATCTGCTGGAGCAGTTCATCAGTTGTAGGTGCTTGTGGTGTTGAAGAAGGGATATCTTCAACCGGAGTAGTGGGAAGGCTTGTAGTGGCTGTTGGAAGTCTGAGGTATTCCCATTGGAGACATACTGATCATCCCGTGGAAGCATGGCTTTGGTGTCTCCAGCTCTGTAGGAAACACTAGCTGCTGAGACAAGATCTAAGACCAAGGCGGGAAAAGGTAAGTTGCCCGCAATTTGTACGTGTCCCATGGCATTCCGGATATGTCTTGGTAGATTCAGAGGCTGATCTGTAAGGATGCACCATAGTAGAACGACCATGTCTGCAGTGAAGGAGGACTCATGAGTGCTTGGAAAGACGTAATGGGATATGATCTGTGCCCATACGCGAGCCTCCAAGGTAAGTGCTGAAGCTGATATTCCCTTAGGGCGGGTACGATGGTATCCGTAGATCCAACGGCTGCCAGGTAGCGCGATAACTCTGAGAACAACTTCCCAGTTAAATTGGTACATCTGGCGCTTGAGTGCAGCTTCTTGAAAGGCGTCCAATCCTTCTGGAATAGGGGGAAGACTCAAAGCTTGTTGAATAGCCTCTTCTGTAATGGGGACTTACTTCTGACGGACAAAGACAGACTGCAGGGTAGGCAGGTAGAAGTTAGAGTAGAACTCGATTACCCAAGAAAGATTGACCTGCTTCCGTTGTCTCTGTAGGAAACCCCATTGTCTTCGTTCAATTTGCGGCTCAACAAAAGTAGCAATATTGGGCGGGAGGATAAGAAGGTGTTCGTTGTTGTAACTCCTTTCAGCCAGGATGGGGAACATATGCTCACAGTAGCGATTGGAAAATCGCGCAGTGTCCTTTGCTGGAAAGGCTTTCTCCTTTTCATCAACCTTGATAATCCTCTTAACTCTTTTTGTTGAGAGCTTGACTGCAGTTGAAGAAGGCTCTACCACGAGTGCTCTTTTAGTTCCTCTTCTTGCTGGTGGTTTGGGAGTAGCTTTCTCTTTTCCTTTCTTGGTGGCCATCCTGAAAAGGGAAGAGAGAGTAGATTGAATTCAAAGAGATATATAGCAATGAAGAGAACGAAAAAGGATGGTTGTAAATGCACATTAAAAGGTAAATGATGTAAACACACGCTCATGAGTACATGTGAAAGATCATTAATGGAAAATAGTTAGTGCATATGATGACAAATGAATGCAAGGTGTTTATTGGCATGCCGGCAAAGGGCATGAGTAGCATAGACCAAGCATTACTTTGTAATAAACCATCACGTTTGTATTGACAATTAAATTCAATTAATATAATAATAAAGGGAATTTGTGAAAAGCAAGCATTGAATAGTATAATAACATAGAGAAGTGCATAATGCCATATGGACTTTTTCACAAACACATAGCATGCATAGTGAAGAAGGTATAGAAAGTATTAAAGTGAACATGCAAGCAACCCTTTAAAGAAAATAATATATAATTGTCAAACAATTTGCAACAATCCACAAGCATATAAGGAAAAATAATGACTCAAATAAAATTCTAACACCATGTAAGAAGGAGAGAAGAAGAAAGAAAATATGAATAATGAAAAGAAAAAAAGAAAAGAAAAGAAAATAACATATAAAATAAGAAGAATGATAGAAAAAAAAAGGATGAAGAAGAAAATAAAACCTTGTTAATGGAGGTGAGGGAGAGAGAGTGAAAGATGAGATAGAAGGAAGAGGGGAGGAGGAAGAGATAAGGAGGGAAAAGAAAAAGTAGGATTTGGAGAAGAAAAAGATATGATAATTGGCAAAATTAGGTTGAGTTGTGTGGCGCAAGCGACGCGATCGCATGGGGCACGCGGTCGCGCGACTTGCGCTTAAGGTGAGGGACGTGGTCGTACGACCCAGTTTGTGCCAGTGGCGCGAGGGTTGCCTCGCACTCGCACAACTCTCTGTTCAAAATCATTAAATGCCAAATTTTAGGTGACGCGATCGCACGGGGCATGCGATCGCGTGAGTGGGCAGTTTATGGGGTACGACGCGGCCTCGTGGGGCACGCGGTCGCGTGAGGGGGACTGCGTGTCCAGTGCCATTACAGCACCACTCTAGCACAACTTTCAGCTGTGCACTCTTTCTACGTCGAAAATCAGGGCACGCGGTCGCGTGGGAGGTCATTATGCCCATACGACGTGAACGCATTAGCGACGCGGTCGCGTGGGTTGATTTGTGCCACTAGCATGCCTCCACTAGCTCCACTAAGTTGGACGCTCCACTAGCTCAATCTTCTGCTATGTGGGGATCTTCCAAGAGGAAGATCTCAAGCTCCTTGTTTTTCTGCATCTTCTCGCCATGGTATAGCATTAGGCGTTGTCCATTAACTTTGATGAGTTCAGAACTTGAAGGATGACTTAGGTGATAAACTCCGTACGGTTCGGCCTTCTCTACTCTGTATGGACCTTCCCATCTGGATCTCAACTTGCCTGGCATGAGCCTCAGACGAGATTTATAAAGGAGGACTAAATCCCCAGGTTGGAACTCTTTCCTCTTGATGTGCTGATCATGTGCAGCCATCATCTTTTCCTTGTATAATCTTGAGTTCTCATAGGCTTCTAGGCGAAGGATCTCCAGTTCTTGCAGTTGCAACTTCCTTTCAGCTCCGGCGTTCTCCATCCCCATTTTCATGCTTTAGTAGTTTGATTCTTGATGCGGGCAGAAATTAGCGAATTAAAAATTATTGAAATATATACGTTGCGAGTATAGTTCTCAATTTGCCAGAAATCCGCCTATCAATTTAGAAAGGTGTCACAGAAAATTGAATTTAAAATACTAGGAGTATGAATCTCAGGTCGTCTCCCAACGAGTTGTAGAAAAGTGTGCTATTCTATTAATCCGAAGTTTTCAAAAAGATTTGAATTGGGCAAACAGGAAATTAAATTGATGAATTTGAATAATGTAAATAAAAGCCTTGACTGGGAATTGATTAGTTGGAATCCCTATTATTGTTGGAATGCTCTCAGAATTAATTGACAATTAAAGGTTGTCCTGTTTAATTATCCTTCACTAGGTAAAGGAAAGTCAAACAAGTTGGAATGCTACGTCCGTTCACAAGTAGCAATCTACTTAATTAAAAGGGATTGATGTTAGTGATTAGGAGGTAATCTAACCATAAACCCAAATTACAATTTTTCCTTCAAGCTTTCCAACTCAAGGGTGCCTTTCAATCAATTCCCCATCAAGTTAGGGAACTACTCGCTCATTGTGAATGTAAAATTCATAGCATATAAAAAGAAATTAAAGGAAGACATTGTAAATAAAAATCGAAATAGTCAATTAAAAATAAAGGTGATCCTTGTATTAAATAATCCTAAAAATATTCCAATGGTAAAATTAACAAAGCAGAGAACATAGAAGAGTGAAACCAAGTAAAGAAAACGAACTAGAATGATGAAGTCTTGATGAGGTAATAACTCTTCTCAGTGTTCCAATGCCAAAAAGTAAGAGAAAATTAAATCCTAAGAACTATGAAGGTGTAGAGAGAAAACCTAGAGGAGGAGTAAAACTAGATCTAAAACCTAAAAACTGTGTAGAATAAATGTTGTCTTTGGTTTTTGCATGTTCTCTGGCTCTGGTCTGCTGTTCTGGGCTGAAACTTGGGTCAAAATAGGGTCCAAAATCGCCCACAGCGATTCTGCAAATTATGCAGATCGCGCATGCCACGCGATCGCGTCGCTCATGCGGACGCGTCATTCGCGATTCGCTTCACCATGCGGGCGCGTCGTCCACGCCTCCACGTCGCTCATGCTTTTCCATTTCGCGTGGTCGCGTCATCCATGCGGCCGCGTCACTGCGATTTGATCTTCTCCGCGCGGTCGCGTCGTCCATGCGGCCGCGTCGCTTCTCACTAGTCATCTCCTCAATTTCTTGTGTTCCTTCCATTTTTGCTAGCTTCCTTTCCAATCTCCAACTCATTCTTGCCCTATAAAGCCTGAAACGCTTAACACACAGATCACGACATCGAATGGAATAAAGGAGATGTAAAATGTATAATTAATCGTCTCTAGGGAGCAGTTTTCTCTCATGTAATAATTTCAGGAAGGAAATATAAATGCATGCTATTTTAATGAATAAGTGGGTCAGGATCATGATAAAACCACACAATTAAACACAATATAAATCATAAAATAGTGGTTTATCAATTCTCTTAGTTTCCATGTTAATTTCCCCTTTATGCCTCTTTTATGTTAATAAAATGTTGGATTTGGATCTCTTTCAATGCAATTGATGTTTGATGTTCTTTTATTGTTGATTTGAGTAGTTATTGTTAATTCCTTGCAATTGGTAGTGGTAGAATTTATCTTTCCTTGCAATTCATTAAGTTTTCCTTTTATGCCTTTGGGGCACGAAATTGTAAATCACACTTTTTACAACTCGTACCACTAACCAGCAAGTGCACTGGGTCGTCCAAGTAATACCTTACGTGAGTAAGGGTCGATCCCACGGAGATTGTTGGCTTGAAGCAATCTATGGTTATCTTGTAACTCTTAGTCAGGAAGACAATAAAATAATTCACTTATCAAATATGATTGCAAGGAATAAATGGGCAGAACACAAATTATACTTGTATGCAATGATGGAGAATAGGTTGGAGTTTTGGAGATACTTTGTCTTCTAAAATTCTGCTTTCCTCTGTTTTCTGATTCACGCACGCACGTCCTTCTATGGCAAGCTGTGTGTTGGTGGATCACCGTTGTCAATGGCTACCATCCATCCTTCTAGTGAAAAGGGTCCAGATGCGCTGTCACCGCACGGCTAATCATCTGCAGGTTCTCAATCGTACCGGAATAGGATTTACTATCCTTTTGCGTCTGTCACTACGCCCAGCACTCATGAGTTTGAAGCTCGTCACAGTCATTTAATCCCTGAATCCTACTCGGAATACCACAGACAAGGTTTAGACTTTCCGGATTCTCTTGAATACCGCCATCAATCTAGCTTATACCACGAAGATTCTGATTAAGAGATCTAAAAGATATTCATTCATTCTACGGTGGAACATAAGTGGTTGTCAGGCACGCATTCGTGGAGGAATGATGATGATTGTCACGTTCATCACATTCATATTGAAGTGCGAATGGATATCTTAGATAGGAACACGCATGTTTGAATGGAAAACAGAAATACTTGCATTAATTCATCAAGACACAGCAGAGCTCCTCACCCCCAACAATGGAGTTTAGAGACTCATGCCGTCAAAAGGTACAAAGTTCAGATCTAAAATGTCATGAGGTGCGAAATAAACCTCTAAAAATTGTTTAAATACTAAACAAGTAACCTAGGTTTACAGAAAATGAACAAACTATGATAGATGGTGCAGAAATCCACTTCTGGGGTCCACTTGGTGTGTGCTGGGGCTGAGACTTAAGCTAATCACGTGCATAGGGCTGTTTTGGGCGTTCAACGCCAGCTTTGGATCCTTTTCTGGCGTTGAACTCCACTTTGTAACTTGTTTCTGGCGCTGGACGCCAGACTACAGCATGGAACTGGAGTTGAACGCCAATTTACGTCGTCTATCCTTGAGCAAAGTATGGACTATTATATATTGCTGGAAAGCCCTGGATGTCTACTTTCCAACGCAATTGGAAGCGCGCTATTTGAGTCTTGTAGCTCCAGAAAATCCACTTTGAGTACAGGGAGGTCAGAACCCAACAGCATCAGCAGTCCTTTTTCAGCTTGAATCAGATCTCTGCTCAGCTCCCTCAATTTCAGCCAGAAAATACCTGAAATTACAGAAAAACACACAAACTCATAGTAAAGTCCAGAAATATGAATTTTGCCTAGAAACTACTGAAAATAACTAAAAACTAACTAAAAACACACTAAAAACTATATGAAATTAACCCCAAAAAGCGTATAAAATATCCGCTCATCACAACACCAAACTTAAACTGTTGCTTATCCTCAAGCAACTAGATAAATAAAATAGAATACAAATAATTTAAGAAGCAATAATATCTCAGAGTTTTTGGGTGAAGCTCAGATTCTAATTAGATGAGCGGGACTGGTAGCTTTTTGCTTCTGAACAGTTTTGGCATCTCACTTTATCCATTGAAGCTCAGAGTGATTGGCATCTATAGGAACTCAGAATTCAGATAGTGATATTAATTCTCCTAGTTCAGTATGTTGATTCTTGAACACAGCTACTTTATGAGTCTTGGCCGTGGCCCTAAGCACTTTGTTTTCCAGTATTACCACCGGATATATAAATGCCACAGACACATAATTGGGTGAACCTTTTCAGATTGTGACTCAGCTTTGCTAAAGTCCCCAATTAGAGGTGTCCAGGGTTCTTAAGCACACTCTTCTCTTTGCTTTGGACCTTGACTTTAACGGCTCAGTCTCAAGTTTTCACTTGACACCTTCACGCCACAAGCACATGGTTAGGGACAGCTTGGTTTAGCCGCTTAGGCTAGGATTTTATTCCTTTAGGCCCTCCTATCCACTGATGCTCAAAGTCTTGGGGTCCTTTTTATTACCCTTGCCTTTTGGTTTTAAGGGCTATCGGCTTTTCCTGCTTGCTTTTTTTTTTTTTTTGCAAGCTTTTGTATTCACTGCTTTTTCTTACTTCAAGAATCATTTTTATGATTTTTCAGATTATCAATAACATGTCTCATGTTCATCATTCTTTCAAGAGCCAACATATTTAACAGTCTTAAACATCAAATTCAAAAGACATATGCACTGTTCAAGCATTCATTCAGAAGACAGAAAGCATTGCCACCACATGTAAACAATTAGAATTTATCTTATTAAAAACTCGAAAAAAATATTGCCTCTTATTCTAAAGAAATTCTTCTATTTTATTCATGTTTAATGATGATGATAAAATTAAATTATAGCTTAATTGGGGATAAAATCAAAAATATAGATACTAATTACTACTATATGACTCCTAAGGTAAAACTAAAATAAGAACAGTTATCACAGAGTTAAGGCTAAGATTGGAATTTAACAACCTTTGTTCTGGGAAGTGGATGTTCCTCTAATCTGCGGGGTGCTTGGTCCTTCAAGAGATAATTTCTGGCGCTTCAATTCCCTTAAATCATGCCCTTGCTCCTCCTGTTCTTTAAGCAAATAGCAAAGAATGCTACTTTGCTCCTTCTGTTCTTTCTGTATTTGTTCCATAGCTTCTTGCATCTTGGTAATAGATGTTTCAAGATACTCCTAGTATTCAGATTGAGGGATTTCTGGGAGAATTTCCTGTGTTCTCTTCTTGATGGGGTCATCCTGTGATTGTTGTTTTTCCATTGATGCTTTGGTGATTGGCCGCTCAACTGAGATATACTCAGTTATTCCCATCCTTACTCCAGCGTCCTTGCAGAGTATAGAAATCAAGCTTGGATAAGCCAACCTGGCATCTTTGAAATTTTTGTTTGCAATTTTGTAAAATTCAGTTGAAATCAGTTGATGAATTTCCACTTCTTTTCCCATCATGATGCAATGGATCATCACTGCTCTTCTAATAGTGACTACAGAACGGTTGCTAGTGGGCAGCAGAGAATGCCCAATGAAGTCCAGCCATCCTTTGGCGACTGGTTTGAGATCTTCTCTTTTGAGTTGATTTGGGACACCCTTTGTGCTGGTGGTCCACCTGGCTCCAAGGATACATATATCCTCTAGAATCTTATCCAGGCCCTTGTCTGTTCTCATTATTCTCCTATTGAAGGAGTCTGGATCATCTTTCAGCTGAGGTAGCTTTAAGATCTCCCTGATCTTGTCAAGGTGGGTATGAACAATCTTTCCTCTGACCAAGGTCCGATAGTCATAGATAGCAGATCCAAATAATCTTTGCCTATCTGTATGCCACATATTAGCATAGAACTCCTGGACCATATTCCTTCCCACCTTCGTTTCAGGATTGGCTAGGATCTCCCAATTCCTGATTCGGATTTGCTCCTGGATCTCCGGATATTCGTCTTCTTTCAGATCGAATCTAACTTCTAGGATCACTGATCTTAGACCCATTATTTTGTAATAATGGTCTGAATGTTCTTTAGTTAAGAACTTCCCTTGATTCCAAAGTAGTTTTGGAACACTCTCTTTCTTGCCTCTTGGAGTGGGTTGTTTTCCTTTAGGAGCCATGATCTTAGTGGGTATGGTTTAGTGATCACGGATAAACACACCAAACTTAGAGGTTTGCTTGTCCTCAAGCAAAAGAAAAGAAAGGAGAGGGATAGAAGGAGAGCTAGTGTAGGATGGTGGATGAGAGGAAAGAGGCCGAATAGGTTTTTAAAAGGGAGGGGGGTTTTCGAAAATAGGGAGAAAGATAAGATAGAAGATATGATTTTAAAAAAATAAGTATGATAAGAAAAGATATAGTTTAAAATTGAAAAGATATGAAAGGCATTTGAAAAAGATAAAATTGGATTTTTGAAAAAGATAATATGGAGATTTGAAAAAGATATTGATTAGTTGAAAATATTTTTGAATGAAAAGAGATAGATTTGTTTTGAAAATTTTGAAAAAGAGTTGAATTGGATTGAAAAAAAGGATTTGTGCTTATGGATTAAGATACATTTAATATTTTTAAAGAAGGGTGTTTAGAAATTAGGGATTTTAGAAATCAGGGTTTGTAACATGTTTATGCAAGAAATCATGAATTGAAACATGAAAATTAAGATTAAAATGAAAAATATGAAGAAAAAATGAATTTACCTCCTCCCCACCATCATGGCGTTTGAACGCCAAAACGCTGCATGTTTTGGGCGTTCAACGCCCAGCTGTTGCTTCTTTCTGGCGTTGAACGCCAGGACCCCTTTGTCACTGGGCGTTTTTCTGAACGCCTAGGACGCTGTAAATCTAGCGTTAAACGCCCAGAAGGAGCTTCTTTCTGGCGTTCAACGCCCAGAAGATGCTTCTTTCTGGCGTTTAATGCCCAGATGGCTATCCTTACTGGCGTTCAACGCCCAGTGGATGCTTCTTTTGGGCGTTGAACGCCCAAAACAGATTTTTACTGGCGTTTTCTTACCAGTGAACTCTTTTTCGATGTTTTGTGTGCAGAATCCTTTTGTAACCCTGTGAACTTATATAATTGACTCTTTACCTTAGTATCAGTGAACTTTATATAAACAAATAAAATCAAGAATAGGGCAAAATGCTTAGAGGAAGTGATGCCCCATGGCTGGGTTGCCTCCCAGCAAACGCTTCTTTATTGTCTTTAGCTGGACCTTGCTGAGCTTTTAATCTAGCTTCAACCTTGAGCACTCTTGCTCAACATTGCCTTCAAGATAGTGCTTGATTCTCTGTCCATTAACAATGAACTTCTTGTCAGAATCAATATCTTGAAGCTCCACATAACCATATGGTGATACACTTGTAATCACATATGGTCCCTTCCACCGGAACTTCAGTTTCCCGGGGAATAGCCTGAGCCTATAGTTAAACAACAGAACCTTTTGTCCTGGTTCAAAGATTCTAGATGACAGCATTCTGTCATGCCACTTTTTTTATTTTTCTTTATAAAGCTTGGCATTTTCGAAAGCAATGAATCTAAATTCCTCTGGCTCATTTAGCTGGAGCAATCTTTTTTCTCCAGCTAGTTTGGCATCAAAGTTTAGGAATCTGGTTGCCCAGTAGGCTTTATGTTCCAGTTCCACGGGCAGGTGGCATGCTTTACCATACACAAGTTGGTATGGAGAGGTCCCTATAGGAGTCTTGAATGCTGTTCTGTAAGCCCACAGAGCATCATCCAAGCTTCGTGCCCAATCCTTTCTACGGGTACTTACAGTCCATTCCAGGATTCTTTTTAGTTCTCTGTTAGAGACTTCAGCTTGCCCATTTGTCTGTGGATGATATGGAGTCGCCACCTTGTGGCGAATCCCATACCGAACCATGGCAGAGTAAAGCTGTTTGTTGCAGAAGTGAGTGCCCCCATCACTGATTAGGACCCTGGGGACACCAAACCTGCTGAATATATGTTTCTGGAGGAATTTTAGCACTGTTTTAGTATCATTGGTGGGTGTGGCAATGGCCTCAACCCATTTTGATACATAGTCAACTGCCACCAGAATATAAGTGTTTGAGTATGATGGTGGAAAAGGCCCCATGAAATCAATACCCCATACATCAAACGACTCAATCTCCAAGATTCCTTGTTGATGCATGGCGTAACTGTGAGGCAGATTACCAGCTCTCTGGCAACTGTTACAGTTGCGTACTAGTGCACGAATTGTAAATCACACTTTTTACAACTCGTACCACTAACCAGTAAGTGCACTGGGTCGTCCAAGTAACACCTTACGTGAGTAAGGGTCGATCCCACGGAGATTGTTAGCTTGAAGCAATCTATGGTTATCTTTTAACTCTTACTCAGGAAAACAATAAAATAATTCACTTATCAAATTTGATTACAAGGAAAAAAAAGGCAGAACACAAATTATACTTGTATGCAATGATGGAGAATATGTTGGAGTTTTGGAGATGCTTTGTCTTCTGAAATTCTGCTTTCCTCTATTTTCTGATTCACGCACGCACGTCCTTCTATGGCAAGCTGTGTGTTGGTGGATCACCGTTGTCAATGGCTACCATCCATCCTTCCAGTGAAAAAGGTCCAGATGCGCTGTCACCGCACGGCTAATCATCTGCAGGTTCTCAATCGTACCGGAATAGGATTTACTATCCTTTTGCGTCTGTCACTACGCCCAGCACTCATGAGTTTGAAGCGCATCATAGTCATTCAATCCCTGAATCCTACTCGGAATACCACAGACAAGGTTTAGACTTTCCGGATTTTCTTGAATGCTGCCATCAATCTAGCTTATACCACGAAGATTCTGATTAGGAGATCTAAGAGATATTCATTCATTCTACGGTGGAACGTAAGTGGTTGTCAGGCACGCGTTCGTGGAGGAATGATGATGATTGTCACGTTCATCACATTCATATTGAAGTGCGAATGGATATCTTAGATAAGAACACGCATGTTTGAATGGAAAACAGAAATACTTGCATTAATTCATCGAGACACAGCAGAGCTCCTCACCCCTAACAATGGAGTTTAGAGACTCATGCCGTCAAAAGGTACAAATTTCAGATCTAAAATGTCATGAGGTACAAGAAAAGTCTCTAAAAGTTGTTTAAATACTAAACTAGTAACCTAGGTTTACAGAAAATGAGTAAACTATGATAGATGGTGCAGAAATCTACTTATGGGGCCCACTTGGTGTGTGCTGGGGCTGAGACTTAAGCTAATCACGTGCATAGGGCTGTTTTGGGCATTCAACGCCAGCTTTGGATCCTTTTCTGGCGTTGAACTCCAACCTGTAACTTGTTTCTGGCGCTGGACGCCAGACAACAACATGGAACTGGCGTTGAACGCCAGTTTACATCGTCTATCCTTGAGCAAAGTATAAACTATTATATATTTCTGGAAAGCTCTGGATGTCTAATTTCCAACGCAATTGGATGCGTGCCATTTGGACTTCTTTAGCTCCAGAAATTCTATTCCGAGTGCAGAAAGGTCAGAATCCAACAGCATCAGCAGTCCTTTTTCAGCCTGAATCAGATTTTTGCTCAGCTCCCTCAATTTCAGCCAGAAAATACCTGAAATTACAGAAAAACACACAAACTCATAGTAAAGTCCAGAAATATGAAGTTTGCCTAGAAACTAATGAAAATAAACTAAAAACTAACTAAAACATACTAAAAACTATATGAAATTAACCCCAAAAAGCATATAAAATATCCGCTCATCACAACACCAAACTTAAACTGTTGCTTGTCCTCAAGCAACTAGATAAATAAAATAGAATACAAATAATTTAAGAAGCAATAATATCTCAGAGTTTTTTGAGTGAAGCTCAGATTCTAATTAGATGAGCGGGGCTAGTAGCTTTTTGCTTCTGAACAGTTTTAGCATCTCACTTTATCCATTGAAGCTCAGAGTGATTGGCATCTATAGGAACTCAGAATTCAGATAGTGATATTGATTCTCCTAGTTCAGTATGTTGATTCTTGAACACAGCTACTTTATGAGTCTTGGCCGTGGCCCTAAGCACTTTGTTTTCCAGTATTACCACCGGATACATAAATGCCACAGACACATAATTGGGTGAACCTTTTCATATTGTGACTCAGCTTTGCTAAAGTCCCCAATTAGAGGTGTCCAGGGTTCTTAAGCACACTCTTCTTTTTGCTTTGGACCTTGACTTTAACCGCTCAGTCTCAAGTTTTCACTTGACACCTTCACGCCACAAGCACATGGTTAGGGACAGCTTGGTTTAGCCGCTTAGGCCAGGATTTTATTTCCTTTAGGCTCTCCTATCCACTGATGCCCAAAGCCTTGGGGTCCTTTTTTATTACCCTTGCCTTTTGGTTTTAAGGGCTATTGGCTTTATGCTCTTGCCTTTTGGTTTTTAGAGCTTTGGCTTTTTCTGCTTGCTTTTTCTTTTTCTTTTTCTATATATATATATATATATATATATATATATATATATATATTTTTTTTTTTTTTCTGCAAGATTTTGTATTCACTGCTTTTTCTTGCTTCAAGAATCATTTTTATGATTTTTCAGATTATCAATAACATGTCTCATGTTCATCATTCTTTCAAGAGCCAACATATTTAACAGTCTTAAACATCAAATTCAAAAGACATATGCACTGTTCAAGCATTCATTCAGAAGACAGAAAGTATTGCCACCACATGTAAATAATTAGAATTTATCTTGTTAAAAACTCGAAAAATATTGCCTCTTATTCTAAAGAAATTCTTCTATTTTATTCATGTTTAATGATGATGATAAAATTAAATTATAGCTTAATTGGGGATAAAATAAAAAATATAGATACTAATTACTACTATATAACTCCTAAGGTAAAACTAAAATAAAAACAGTTATCACAGAGTTATGGCTAAGATTGGAATTTAACAACCTTTGTTCTGGGAAGTGGATGTTCCTCTAATCTGCGGGGTGCTTGGTCCTTCAAGAGATAATTTCTGGCGCTTCAATTCCCTTAAATCACGTCCTTGCTCCTCCTGTTCTTTAAGTAAATAGCAAAGAATGCTACTTTGTTCCTTCTATTCTTTCTGTATTTGTTCCATAGCTTCTTGCATCTTGGTAATAGATGTTTCAAGATACTCCCAGTATTCAGATTGAGGGATTTCTGGGAGAATTTCCTATGTTCTCTTCTTGATGGGGTCATCCTATGCTTGTTGTTTTTCCATTGATACTTTGGTGATTGGCCGCTCAACTGAGATATACTCAGTTATTCCCATCCTTACTCCAGCGTCCTTGCAGAGCATAGAAATCAAGCTTGGATAAGCCAACCTGGCATCTTTGGAATTTTTGTTTGCAATTTTGTAGAATTCAGTTGAAATCAGTTGATGAACTTCCACTTATTTTCCCATCATGATGCAATGGATCATCACTGCTCTTCTAATAGTGACTTCAAAACGGTTGCTAGTGGGCAGCAGAGAATGCCCAATGAAGTCCAGCCATCCTCTGGCGACTGGTTTGAGATCTTCTCTTTTGAGTTGATTTGGGACACCCTTCGTGCTGGTGGTCCACCTGGCTCCAGGGATACATATATCCTCTAGAATCTTATCCAGGCCCTTGTTTGTTCTCATCATTCTCCTATTGAAGGAGTCTGGATCATCTTTTAGCTGAGGTAGCTTTAAGATCTCCCTGATCTTGTCAGGGTGGGTATGAACAATCTTTCCTCTAACCAAGGTTCGATAGTCATAGATAGCAGATCCAGATAGTCATTGCCTGTCTGTATGCCACATATTAGCATAGAACTCCTGGACCATATTCCTTTCCACTTTCGTTTCAGGATTGGCTAGGATCTCCCAGTTCCTGATTCGGATTTGCTCCTGGATCTCCGGATATTCGTCTTCTTTCAGATCGAATCTAACTTTCGGGATCACTGATCTTAGACCCATTATTTTGTAATAATGGTCTGAATGTTCTTTAGTTAAGAACTTCCCTTGATTCTAAAGTGGTTTTGGAACACTCTCTTTCTTGCCTCTTGGAGTGGGTTGTTTTCCTTTAGGAGCCATGATTTTAGTGGGTATGGTTTAGTGATCACGGATAAACACACCAAACTTAGAGGTTTGCTTATCCTCAAGCAAAAGAAAAGAAAGGAGAGGGATAGAAGGAGAGCTAGTGTAGGATGGTGGATGAGAGAAAGGAGGCCGAATGGGTTTTTTAAAAGGGAGGGGGGTTTTCGAAAATAGGGAGAAAGATAAGATAGAAGATATGATTTTAAAAAAATAAGTATGATAAGAAAAGATATAGTTTAAAATTGAAAAGATATGAAAGATATTTGAAATAGATAAAATTGGATTTTTGAAAAAGATAATATGGAGATTTGAAAAAGATATTGATTAGTTGAAAAGATTTTTGAATGCAAAGAGATAGATTTGTTTTGAAAATTTTGAAAAAGAGTTGAATTGGATTGAAAAAAGGATTTGTGCTTATGGATTAAGATACATTTAATATTTTTAAAGAAGGGTGTTTAGAAATTAGGGATTTTAGAAATCAGGGTCTGTAACATGTTTATGCAATAAATCATGAATTGAAACATGAAAATTAAGATTAAAATGAAAAATATGAAGAAAAAATGAATTTACCTCCTTCACACCATCCTGGCGTTTGAACTCCCAAACGCTGCATGTTTTGGGCGTTCAACGCCCAAATGCTGCCTCTCCTGGGCGTTCAACGCCTAGCTGTTGCTTCTTTCTGGCGTTGAACGCCAGGAACTCCTTTGTCACTGGGCGTTTTTCTGAACGCCCAGGACGCTGTAAATCTGGCATTAAATGCCCAGAAGGAGCTTTTTTCTGGCGTTCAACACCCAGAAGATGCTTCTTTCTGGCGTTTAACGCCCAGATGGCTATCCTTACTGGCGTTCAACTCCCACTGCATGCTTTTTTTGGGCGTTGAACGCCCAAAACAGACTCTTACTAGCGCTTTCTTGCCAATGAGCTCTTTTTCTCTGTTTTGTGTGCAGAATCCTTCTGTAACCCTGTGAACTTATACAATTGACTCTTTACCTTAGTATTAGTGAACTTTATATAAACAAGTAAAATCAAGAATAGGGCAGAATGCTTAGAGGAAGTGATGCCCTATGGCTGGGTTGCCTCCCAGCAAGCACTTCTTTATTGTCTTTAGCTGGACCTTGCTGAGCTTTTAATCTAGCTTCAGCCTTGAGCACTCTTGCTCAACATTGCCTTCAAGATAGTGCTTGATTCTCTATCCATTAACAATGAACTTCTTGTCAGAATCAATTTCTTGAAGCTCCACATAACCATATGGTGATACACTTGTAATCACATATGGTCCCCTCCACCGGGACTTTAGTTTCCCGGGAAATAGCCTGAGCCTATAGTTAAACAACAGAACCTTTTGTCCTGGTTCAAAGATTCTAGATGATAGCTTTCTGTCATGCCACTTTTTTTATTTTTCTTTATAAAGCTTGGCATTTTCGAAAGCAGTGAATCTGAATTCCTTTAGCTCATTTAGCTGGAGCAATCTTTTTTCTCCAGCTAATTTGGCATCAAAGTTTAGGAATCTGGTTGCCCAGTAGGCTTTATGTTCCAGTTCCACGGGTAGGTGGCATGCCTTACCATACACAAGTTGGTATGGAGAGGTCCCTATAGGAGTCTTGAATGCTGTTCTGTAAGCCCACAGAGCATCATCCAAGCTTCGTGCCCAATCCTTTCTACGGGTACTTACAGTCCATTCCAGGATTCTTTTTAGTTCTCTATTAGAGACTTCAGCTTGCCGATTTGTCTGTGGATGATATGGAGTCGCCACCTTGTGGCGAATCCCTTACCGGACCATGGCAGAGTAAAGTTGTTTGTTGCAGAAGTGAGTGCCCCCATCACTGATTAGTATCCTGGGGACACCAAACTTGCTGAATATATATTTCTGGAGGAATTTCAGCACTGTTTTAGTATCATTGGTGGGTGTGGCAATGGCCTCAACCCATTTTGATACATAGTCAACTGCCACCAGAATATAAGTGTTTGAGTATGATGGTGGGAAAGGCCCCATGAAATCAATACCCCATACATCAAACAACTCAATCTCCAAGATTCCTTGTTGAGGCATGGCGTAACTGTGAGGCAGATTACCAGCTCTCTGGTAACTGTCACAGTTGCGTACAAACTCTCGGGAATCTCTCTAGAGTGTAGGCCAATAGAAGCCACATTGGAGGACCTTGGTGGCTGTTCGCTCACCTCCGAAGTGACCTCCATATTGTGACCCATGGCAATGCCATAAGATCCTTTGTGCTTCTTCTTTAGGCACACACCTACGGATTATGCCATCTGCACATCTCTTAAAGAGATAGGGTTCATCCCACAAGTAGTACTTTACATCAGTAATTAATTTTTTCTTTTGTTGCCTGCTGTACTCCTTGGGAATGAACCTTGCAGCTTTGTAGTTTGCGATGTCTGCAAACCATGGTGTTTCCTGAATGGCAAACAAATGCTCATCAGGAAAGGTCTCAGAGATTTCAAGAGAGGGGAATGACGTCCCTTCTATTGGCTCTATCCGGGACAGAAGGTCAGCCACTTGGTTCTCTGTCCCTTTTCTGTCTCTTATTTCTATATCAAACTCTTGCAGAAGCAACACCCATCTTATGAGTCTGGGTTTTGAATCCTGCTTTGTGAGTAGATATTTAAGAGCAGCATGATCTGTGTACACAATCACTTTTGATCCTACTAAGTATGATCTAAACTTGTCAATGGCATAAACCACTGCAAGCAATTCTTTTTCTGTGGTTGTGTAATTTTTCTGGGCATCATTCAAAACACGGCTAGCATAATAAATGACATGCAGAAGCTTGTCATGCCTCTGCCTCAGTACTGCACCAATGGCGTGATCACTGGCATCACACATTAGCTCAAATGGTAATGTCCAGTCTGGTGCAGAAATAACTGGTGCTGTGACCAGCTTGGCTTTCAGCGTTTCAAACGCCTGCAGACACTCCGTGTCAAACACAAATGGCGTGTCAGCAGCTAGCAGATTGCTCAGAGGTTTTACAATTTTTGAAAAATCCTTTATAAACCTCCTATAGAATCCTGCATGCCCCAGAAAGCTTCTAATTACCTTAACATTGACAGGTAGTGGTAATTTTTCAATTACCTCTATTTTTGCTTGATCCACCTCTATTCCCTTGTTTGAAATTTTTTGCCCAAGGACAATCCCTTCAGTCACCATAAAGTGACATTTTTCCCAGTTTAAAACCAGGTTGGTCTCTTGGCATCTTTTCAGAACTAGTTTCAGGTGATCAAGACAGGAGCTGAATGAGTCTCCATATACTGAGAAGTCATCCATGAAGACTTCCAGAAATTTTTCCACCATATCAGAGAAAATAGAGAGCATGCATCTCTGGAAGGTTGCAGGCGCATTACACAGCCCAAATGGCATCCTTCTATAAGCAAACACTCCAGATGGACATGTGAATGCTGTTTTCTCTTGATCCTGGGGATCTACTGCAATCTGGTTATAGCCTGAGTAGCCATCCAAAAAGTAGTAATAATCATGACCTGCCAGTCTTTCTAGCATCTGGTCTATGAATGGTAAAGCAAAATGATCCTTTCTGGTGGCTCTATTGAGCCTTCTGTAGTCAATACACATGCGCCACCCTGTAACTGTTCTTGTAGTAACCAGTTCATTCTTTTCATTGTGAACCACTGTCATGCCTCCCTTTTTGGGGACAACTTGGACAGGGCTCACCCAGGGGCTGTAAGAAATTGGATAAATAATCCTAGCCTCCAGTAATTTGGTGACCTCTTTCTACACCACTTCCTTCATGGCTGGATTTAGCCGCCTCTGTGGTTGAACCACTGGTTTAGCATTATCCTCCAATAAGATTTTGTGCATGCAACTAGCTGGGCTTATGCACTTAAGGTCACCTATGGACCACCCAAGAGCTGTCTTGTGTGTCCTTAGCACTTGAATAAGTGCTTCCTCTTCCTGTGGATTTAAAGCAAATCTTATGGTCACTGGAAAAGTGTCACCTTCTCCCAGAAATACATATTTCAGGGATGGTGGTAATGGTTTGCTCGGGTTTAGGAGGTTTTTCCTCTTCCAGAGGAAATTTCAGAGGCTCTTTCATTTCCTCTGAATCCTCCAAATCAGGCTGAACATCTTTAAAGATGTCTTCCAACTCTGATTTGAGACTCACAGCCATGTTGATCTCTTCCACCAAAGAGTCAATAAGATCAACTTTCATGCAGTGTTTTGATGTGTCTGGATGCTGCATGGCTTTGACAGCATTCAACTTAAACTCATCATCATTGACTCTCAGGGTTATTTCCCCCTGTTGGACATCAATGAGAGTTCGTCCAGTTGCTAGGAAGGGTCTTCCTAGAATGAGAGTAGCACTCTTGTGCTCCTCCATTTCCAGCACTACAAAGTCAGTGGGAAAGGCGAATGGCCCAACTCTGACAATCATGTCTTCAATCACGCCTGATGGGTATTTAATGGAGCCATCAGCAAGTTGGAGACATATCCAGGTTGGTTTAACTTCTTCAGTTAAACCAAGATTTCTGATAGTGGATGCAGGTATTAGGTTGATGCTTGCCCCAAGATCACATAAAGCTATCTTGGTGCAATTACCATCTAATGTGCATGGTATCAGAAAACTCCCAGGGTCTTTAAGCTTTTCAGGAAAGCTTTTCAGAATGACTGCACTGCATTCTTCAGTGAGGAGAACTCTTTCAGTTTCTCTTCAATCCTTCTTATGACTCAAGATCTCTTTCATGAACTTGGCATAAGAAGGTATTTGCTCAAGTGCCTCTGCAAATGGAATCTTTATTTCAAGAGTCCTAAGATAATCTGCAAAGCGAGCAAATTGCTTATCCTGCTCCTCTTGGGGGAGTTTTTGAGGATAAGGTATCTTGGCTTTATATTCCTCAACCTTAGTTGCTGTAAGTTTATTTCCTACAGAAGTGGTTGAAGAAGCCTTTTTAGATGGGTTGTCATCAGCATATGTGTGTATCTGATCCCTCACTGGCAATTGAGTGCCAGAGTTAGAAGCTGGAGTGACGTTAGACGCCAGCTCCTCATCTGTTCCTGGCGTTTGAACGCCAGAACTGTGCTTCTTTTGGGTGTTCAACGCCAGATCCTTGCTTGTTTCTGGCGTTTTGGCGCCAGAATTATTTTTCCCTGGGCTCTTACTGTCCTCAGATGGATTTTGGGTGGTTTGCTCATTTCTTGGTTTCCTGCTGCCTTGAAGTGGGGTATTTAGTGCTTTCCCACTTCTTAATTGAACTGCTTAGCATTCTTCTGTTATTTGTTTTGACAGCTGCTGCTTTGTTTGCTTTAATTGTACTTCCATGTTTATATTAGCCATCCTTGTCTCTTGTAGTTTATCCTTGAATTCAGCTAACTGCTTTGTTAGAAAATCCAATTGCTGATTGAATTCAGCAGCTTGCTCTACAGGACTGAGTTCAGCAGTTACTGTTTTAGCCTATTCTTTCATGGAAGGGTCACTGCTTAGGTACAGATGCTGATTTCTAGCAACTATATCAATGAGCTCTTGAGCTTCTTCAATTGTCTTCCTCATGTGGATAGATCCACCAGCTGAGTAATCTAGAGAGATCTGAGCTCTTTCTGTAAGCCCATAATAGAAGATGTCTAACTGAACCCACTCTGAAAACATTTTAGAGGGGCATTTTCGTAACATCTCTCTGTATCTCTCCCAGGCATCATAAAGAGATTCATTATCTCCTTGTTTAAAGCCATGGATGTCCAGCCTTAGCTGTGTCATCCGTTTTGGAGGAAAGTATTGATCCAGGAATTTTTCTGTCAGCTGTTTCTATGTCCTTATGCTAGCCTTAGGTTAGTTATTTAACCACCTCTTGGCTTGGTCTTTTACAGCATATGGAAACAGTAATAATCTATAGACATCCTGATCTACTTCCTTATCATGTACTGTGTCAGCAATTTGTAAAAACTGTGCCAGAAACTCTGTAGGTTCTTCCTATGGAAGACCAGAATACTGGCAGCTTTGCTGCACCATGATAATGAGCTGAGGATTCAACTCAAAGCTACTAACTCCAATGGAGGGTATACAGATACTACTCCCATATGAAGCAGTAGAGGGGTTAGCATATGACCCCAGAGTCCTCCTGGACTGTTCATTTCCACTTAGATCCATGATGGAGAAAGGGAGATGATGTAAAATAAAAAAAATTATTTTTATTTATTTATTTATTTATTTAATTATTTCGAAAATAAAATAAATTAAAATAAAATAAATAAAAATAGGTGAGGATTTTCGAAAAAATCAGGAGAGAGAAAGTGGTCAGGAAGTTTTGAAAAAAGATATGATTTGAAAAAGATTTTAAATTTTTGAAAAAAAAATCTGAATTTTAAAAATAAATTTCAAAAATTTGTTTTAAAAATAGAGAGAAAAGATATTTTTGAATTTAAAGAGGAAAGAGTGAAACAATAAGATATCACAAGATTTAAAATTTTTAGATCTGATGCTCCTTGTTTTCGAAAATTTTGGAGAAAAAACACCAAGGAACACCAAACTTAAAAATTTTAAGATCAAGACACAAGAAAAACTCAAAATCACTTTGAAGACTCACAGGAACACAAGAACATAAAGAAAGATCACCAAACTTAAAATTTTTAGAAAACCAAAATAAAATTTTTTAAAAACAAAGGAAAATCAACAAGAAAACACAAAACTTAAAGTTTCGCACGAGATTTAACAGAAAAATTATTTTTGAAAAATTTTTGAAAAGAAAATAAAAGACTCTAACCCAAAAGACGAAAATTTCCTAATCTAAGCAACAAGATTCACCGTCAGTTGTTCAAACTCAACAATCCCCGGCATCGGAGCCAAAAACTTGGTGCACGAATTGTAAATCACACTTTTTACAACTCGTACCACTAACCCGCAAGTGCACTGGGTCATCCAAGTAATACCTTACGTGAGTAAGGGTCGATCCCACGGAGATTGTTGGCTTGAAGCAATCTATGGTTATCTTGTAACTCTTAGTCAGGAAAACAATAAAATAATTCACTTATCAAATTTGATTGCAAGGAAAAAAAAGGCAGAACACAAATTACACTTGTATGCAATGATGGAGAATATGTTGGAGTTTTGGAGATGCTTTGTCTTCTGAAATTCTGCTTTCCTCTGTTTTCTGATTCACGCACGCACGTCCTCCTATGGCAAGCTGTGTGTTGGTGGATCACCGTTGTCAATGGCTACCATCCATCCTTCCAGTGAAAAGGGTCCAGATGCGCTGTCACCGCACGGCTAATCATATGCAGGTTCTCAATCGTACCGAAATAGGATTTACTATCCTTTTGCGTCTATCACTACTCCCTGCACTCGTAAGTTTGAAGCACGTCACAGTCATTCAATCCCTGAATCCTACTCGGAATACCACAGACAAGGTTTAGACTTTCCGGATTCTCTTGAATGCTGCCATCAATCAAGCTTATACCACGAAGATTCTGATTAGGAGATCTAAGAGATATTCATTCATTCTTCGGTGGAACGTAAGTGGTTGTCAGGCACGTGTTCGTGGAGGAATGATGATGATTGTCATGTTCATCACATTCATATTGAAGTGCGAATGGATATCTTAGATAGGAACACGCATGTTTGAATGGAAAACAGAAATACTTGCATTAATTCATCGAGACACAGCAGAGCTCCTCACCCCCAACAATGGAGTTTAGAGACTCATGCCGTCAAAAGGTACAAAGTTCAAATCTAAAATGTCATGAGGTACAAGACAAGTCTCTAAAAGTTGTTTAAATACTAAACTAGTAACCTAGGTTTACAGAAAATGAGTAAACTATGATAGATGGTGCAGAAATCCACTTCTGGGGCCCACTTCGTGTGTGCTGGGGCTGAGACTTAAGCTAATCACGTGCATAAGGCTGTTTTGGGCGTTCAACGCCAGCTTTGGATCCTTTTCTGGCGTTGAACTCCAACTTGTAACATGTTTCTACCGCTGGACGCCAGACAGCAACATGGAACTGGCGTTGAACGCCAGTTTACATCGTCTATCCTTGAGTAAAGTATGGACTATTATATATAGCTGCAAAGCCCTGGATGTCTACCTTCCAACGCAATTGGAAGCGCGCCATTTGGACTCCTATAGCTCCAGAAATTTCATTCCAAGTGCAGAGAGGTCAGAATCCAATAGCATCAGCAGTCCTTTTTCAGCCTGAATCAGATTCTTGCTCAGCTCCCTCAATTTCAGCCAGAAAATACCTGAAATTACAGAAAAACACACAAACTCATAGTAAAGTCCAGAAATATGAATTTTGCCTAGAAACTAATGAAAATAAACTAAAAACTAACTAAAAATACTAAAAACTATATGAAATTAACCCCAAAAAGCGTATAAAATATCCGCTCATCACGTACAAACTCTCGGGAATCTCTATAGAGTGTAGGCCAGTAGAAGCCACATTGGAGGACCTTGGTGGCTGTTTGCTCACCTCTGAAATGACCTCCAAATTGTGACCCATGGCAATGCCATAAGATCCTTTGTGCTTCTTCTTTAGGCACACACCTACGGATTATGCCATCTGCACATCTCTTAAAGAGATAGGGTTCATCCCACAAGTAGTACTTTGCATCAGTAATTAATTTTTCCTTTTGTTGCCTGCTGTACTCCTTGGGAATGAACCTTGCAGCTTTGTAGTTTGCGATGTCTACAAACCATGGTGTTTCCTGAATGGCAAACAAATGCTCATCAGGAAAGGTCTCAGAGATTTCAAGAGAGGGAAATGACGTCCCTTCTATTGGCTCTATCCGGGATAGATGGTCAGCCACTTGGTTCTCTGTCCCTTTTCTGTCTCTTATTTCTATATCAAACTCTTGCAGAAGCAACACCCATCTTATGAGTCTGGGTTTTGAATCCTGCTTTGTGAGTAGATATTTAAGAGTAGCATGATCTGTGTACACAATCACTTTTGATCCTACTAAGTATGATCTAAACATGTCAATGGCATAAACCACTGCAAGCAATTCTTTTTCTGTGGTTGTGTAATTTTTCTAGGCATCATTCAAAACACGGCTAGCATAATAAATGACATGCAGAAGCTTGTCATGCCTCTGCCCCAGTACTGAACCAATGGCGTGATCACTGGCATCACACATTAGCTCAAATGGTAATGTCCAGTCTGATGCAGAAATAACTGGTGCTGTGACCAGCTTGGCTTTCAGCGTTTCAAACGCCTGCAGACACTCCGTGTCAAACACAAATGGCGTGTCAGTAGCTAGCAGATTGCTCAGAGGTTTTACGATTTTTGAAAAATCCTTTATAAACCTCCTATAGAATCCTGCATGCCCCAGAAAGCTTCTAATTGGCTTAACATTGGTAGGTGGTGGTAATTTTTCAATTACCTCTATTTTTGCTTGATCCACCTCTATTCCCTTGTTTGAAATTTTATGCCCGAGGACAATCCCTTCAGTCACCATAAAGTGACATTTTTCCCAGTTTAAAACCAAGTTGGTCTCTTGGCATCTTTTCAGAACTAGTTTCAGGTGATTAAGACAGGAGCTGAATGAGTCTCCATATACTGAGAAGTCATCCATGAAGACTTCCAGAAAATTTTCCACCATATCAGAGAAAATAGAGAGCATGCATCTCTGGAAGGTTGCAGGCACATTACACAGCCCAAATGGCATCCTTCTATAAGCAAACACTCCAGATGGACATGTGAATGCTGTTTTCTCTTGATCCTAGGGATCTACTGCAATCTGGTTATAGCCTGAGTAGCCATCCAAAAAGCAGTAATAATCATGACCTGCCAGTCTCTCTAGCATCTGGTCTATGAATGGTAAAGGAAAATGATCCTTTCTGGTGGCTGTATTGAGCCTTCTGTAGTCAATACACATGCGCCACCCTGTAACTGTTCTAGTAGTAACCAGTTCATTCTTTTCATTATGAACCACTGTCATGCCTCCCTTTTTGAGGACAACTTGGACAGGGCTCACCCAGGGACTGTCAGAAATAGGATAAATAATCCCAGCCTCCAGTAATTTGGTGACCTCTTTCTGCACCACTTCCTTCATAGCTGGATTTAGCCGCCTCTGTGGTTGAACCACTGGTTTAGCATCATCCTCCAATAAGATTTTGTGCATGCATCTAGCTGGGCTTATGCCCTTAAGGTCACCTATGGACCACCCAAGAGCTGTCTTGTGTGTCCTTAGCACTTGAATAAGTGCTTCCTCTTCCTGTGGATTTAAAACAGAGCTTATGATCACTGGAAAAGTGTCACCTTCTCCCAGAAATGCATATTTTAGGGATGGTGATAATGGTTTGAGCTCGGGTTTAGGAGGTTTTTCCTCCTCCAGAGGAAATTTCAGAGGCTCTTTCATTTCCTCTGAATCCTCCAAATCAGGCTGAACATCTTTAAAGATGTCTTCCAACTCTGATTCGAGACTCACAGCCATGTTGATCTCTTCCACCAAAGAGTCAATAAGATCAACTTTCATGCAGTCTTTTGATGTGTCTAGATGCTGCATGGCTTTGACAGCATTCAACTTAAACTCAACATCATTGACTCTCAGGGTTATTTCCCCCTGTTGGACATCAATGAGAGTTTATCCAGTTGCTAGGAAGGGTCTTCCTAGAATGAGAGTAGCACTCTTGTGCTCCTCCATTTCCAGCACTACAAAGTCAGTGGGAAAGGCGAATGACCCAACTCTGACAATCATGTCTTCAATCACGCCTGATGGGTATTTAATGGAGCCATCAGCAAGTTGGAGACATATCCGGGTTGGTTTAACTTCTTCAGTTAAACCAAGCTTTCTGATAGTGGATGCAGGTATTAGGTTGATGCTTGCCCCAAGATCACATAAAGCTGTCTTGGTGCAATTACCTTCTAATGTGCATGGTATCAGAAAACTCCCAAGGTCTTTAAGCTTTTCAGGAAAGCTTTTCAGAATGACTGCACTGCATTCTTCAGTGAGGAGAACTCTTTCAGTTTCTCTCCAATCCTTCTTATGACTCAAGATCTCTTTCATGAACTTGGCATAAGAAGGTATTTGCTCAAGTGCCTCTGCAAATGGAATCTTTATTTCAAGAGTCCTGAGATAATCTGCAAAGCGAGCAAATTGCTTATCCTGCTCCTCTTGGGGGAGTTTTTGAGGATAAGGTATCTTGGCTTTATATTCCTCAACCTTAGTTGCTGTAAGTTTATTTCCTACAGAAGTGGTTGAAGAAGCCTTTTTAGATGGGTTGTCATCAGCATATGTGTGTATCTGATCCCTCACTGGCAATTGAGTGCCAGAGTTAGAAGCTGGAGTGACGTTAGACGCCAGCTCCTCATCTGTTCCTGGCGTTTGAACGCCAGAACTGTGCTTCTTTTGGGTGTTCAACGCCAGATCCTTGCTTGTTTCTGGCGTTTTGGCGCCAGAATTATTTTTCCCTGGGCTCTTACTGTCCTCAGATGGATTTTGGGTGGTTTGCTCATTTCTTGGTTTCCTGCTGCCTTGAAGTGGGGTATTTAGTGCTTTCCCACTTCTTAATTGAACTGCTTAGCATTCTTCTGTTATTTGTTTTGACAGCTGCTGCTTTGTTTGCTTTAATTGTACTTCCATGTTTATATTAGCCATCCTTGTCTCTTGTAGTTTATCCTTGAATTCAGCTAACTGCTTTGTTAGAAAATCCAATTGCTGATTGAATTCAGCAGCTTGCTCTACAGGACTGAGTTCAGCAGTTACTGTTTTAGCCTATTCTTTCATGGAAGGGTCACTGCTTAGGTACAGATGCTGATTTCTAGCAACTATATCAATGAGCTCTTGAGCTTCTTCAATTGTCTTCCTCATGTGGATAGATCCACCAGCTGAGTAATCTAGAGAGATCTGAGCTCTTTCTGTAAGCCCATAATAGAAGATGTCTAACTGAACCCACTCTGAAAACATTTTAGAGGGGCATTTTCGTAACATCTCTCTGTATCTCTCCCAGGCATCATAAAGAGATTCATTATCTCCTTGTTTAAAGCCATGGATGTCCAGCCTTAGCTGTGTCATCCGTTTTGGAGGAAAGTATTGATCCAGGAATTTTTCTGTCAGCTGTTTCTATGTCCTTATGCTAGCCTTAGGTTAGTTATTTAACCACCTCTTGGCTTGGTCTTTTACAGCATATGGAAACAGTAATAATCTATAGACATCCTGATCTACTTCCTTATCATGTACTGTGTCAGCAATTTGTAAAAACTGTGCCAGAAACTCTGTAGGTTCTTCCTATGGAAGACCAGAATACTGGCAGCTTTGCTGCACCATGATAATGAGCTGAGGATTCAACTCAAAGCTACTAACTCCAATGGAGGGTATACAGATACTACTCCCATATGAAGCAGTAGAGGGGTTAGCATATGACCCCAGAGTCCTCCTGGACTGTTCATTTCCACTTAGATCCATGATGGAGAAAGGGAGATGATGTAAAATAAAAAAAATTATTTTTATTTATTTATTTATTTATTTAATTATTTCGAAAATAAAATAAATTAAAATAAAATAAATAAAAATAGGTGAGGATTTTCGAAAAAATCAGGAGAGAGAAAGTGGTCAGGAAGTTTTGAAAAAAGATATGATTTGAAAAAGATTTTAAATTTTTGAAAAAAAAATCTGAATTTTAAAAATAAATTTCAAAAATTTGTTTTAAAAATAGAGAGAAAAGATATTTTTGAATTTAAAGAGGAAAGAGTGAAACAATAAGATATCACAAGATTTAAAATTTTTAGATCTGATGCTCCTTGTTTTCGAAAATTTTGGAGAAAAAACACCAAGGAACACCAAACTTAAAAATTTTAAGATCAAGACACAAGAAAAACTCAAAATCACTTTGAAGACTCACAGGAACACAAGAACATAAAGAAAGATCACCAAACTTAAAATTTTTAGAAAACCAAAATAAAATTTTTTAAAAACAAAGGAAAATCAACAAGAAAACACAAAACTTAAAGTTTCGCACGAGATTTAACAGAAAAATTATTTTTGAAAAATTTTTGAAAAGAAAATAAAAGACTCTAACCCAAAAGACGAAAATTTCCTAATCTAAGCAACAAGATTCACCGTCAGTTGTTCAAACTCAACAATCCCCGGCATCGGAGCCAAAAACTTGGTGCACGAATTGTAAATCACACTTTTTACAACTCGTACCACTAACCCGCAAGTGCACTGGGTCATCCAAGTAATACCTTACGTGAGTAAGGGTCGATCCCACGGAGATTGTTGGCTTGAAGCAATCTATGGTTATCTTGTAACTCTTAGTCAGGAAAACAATAAAATAATTCACTTATCAAATTTGATTGCAAGGAAAAAAAAGGCAGAACACAAATTACACTTGTATGCAATGATGGAGAATATGTTGGAGTTTTGGAGATGCTTTGTCTTCTGAAATTCTGCTTTCCTCTGTTTTCTGATTCACGCACGCACGTCCTCCTATGGCAAGCTGTGTGTTGGTGGATCACCGTTGTCAATGGCTACCATCCATCCTTCCAGTGAAAAGGGTCCAGATGCGCTGTCACCGCACGGCTAATCATATGCAGGTTCTCAATCGTACCGAAATAGGATTTACTATCCTTTTGCGTCTATCACTACTCCCTGCACTCGTAAGTTTGAAGCACGTCACAGTCATTCAATCCCTGAATCCTACTCGGAATACCACAGACAAGGTTTAGACTTTCCGGATTCTCTTGAATGCTGCCATCAATCAAGCTTATACCACGAAGATTCTGATTAGGAGATCTAAGAGATATTCATTCATTCTTCGGTGGAACGTAAGTGGTTGTCAGGCACGTGTTCGTGGAGGAATGATGATGATTGTCATGTTCATCACATTCATATTGAAGTGCGAATGGATATCTTAGATAGGAACACGCATGTTTGAATGGAAAACAGAAATACTTGCATTAATTCATCGAGACACAGCAGAGCTCCTCACCCCCAACAATGGAGTTTAGAGACTCATGCCGTCAAAAGGTACAAAGTTCAAATCTAAAATGTCATGAGGTACAAGACAAGTCTCTAAAAGTTGTTTAAATACTAAACTAGTAACCTAGGTTTACAGAAAATGAGTAAACTATGATAGATGGTGCAGAAATCCACTTCTGGGGCCCACTTCGTGTGTGCTGGGGCTGAGACTTAAGCTAATCACGTGCATAAGGCTGTTTTGGGCGTTCAACGCCAGCTTTGGATCCTTTTCTGGCGTTGAACTCCAACTTGTAACATGTTTCTACCGCTGGACGCCAGACAGCAACATGGAACTGGCGTTGAACGCCAGTTTACATCGTCTATCCTTGAGTAAAGTATGGACTATTATATATAGCTGCAAAGCCCTGGATGTCTACCTTCCAACGCAATTGGAAGCGCGCCATTTGGACTCCTATAGCTCCAGAAATTTCATTCCAAGTGCAGAGAGGTCAGAATCCAATAGCATCAGCAGTCCTTTTTCAGCCTGAATCAGATTCTTGCTCAGCTCCCTCAATTTCAGCCAGAAAATACCTGAAATTACAGAAAAACACACAAACTCATAGTAAAGTCCAGAAATATGAATTTTGCCTAGAAACTAATGAAAATAAACTAAAAACTAACTAAAAATACTAAAAACTATATGAAATTAACCCCAAAAAGCGTATAAAATATCCGCTCATCACGTACAAACTCTCGGGAATCTCTATAGAGTGTAGGCCAGTAGAAGCCACATTGGAGGACCTTGGTGGCTGTTTGCTCACCTCTGAAATGACCTCCAAATTGTGACCCATGGCAATGCCATAAGATCCTTTGTGCTTCTTCTTTAGGCACACACCTACGGATTATGCCATCTGCACATCTCTTAAAGAGATAGGGTTCATCCCACAAGTAGTACTTTGCATCAGTAATTAATTTTTCCTTTTGTTGCCTGCTGTACTCCTTGGGAATGAACCTTGCAGCTTTGTAGTTTGCGATGTCTACAAACCATGGTGTTTCCTGAATGGCAAACAAATGCTCATCAGGAAAGGTCTCAGAGATTTCAAGAGAGGGAAATGACGTCCCTTCTATTGGCTCTATCCGGGATAGATGGTCAGCCACTTGGTTCTCTGTCCCTTTTCTGTCTCTTATTTCTATATCAAACTCTTGCAGAAGCAACACCCATCTTATGAGTCTGGGTTTTGAATCCTGCTTTGTGAGTAGATATTTAAGAGTAGCATGATCTGTGTACACAATCACTTTTGATCCTACTAAGTATGATCTAAACATGTCAATGGCATAAACCACTGCAAGCAATTCTTTTTCTGTGGTTGTGTAATTTTTCTAGGCATCATTCAAAACACGGCTAGCATAATAAATGACATGCAGAAGCTTGTCATGCCTCTGCCCCAGTACTGAACCAATGGCGTGATCACTGGCATCACACATTAGCTCAAATGGTAATGTCCAGTCTGATGCAGAAATAACTGGTGCTGTGACCAGCTTGGCTTTCAGCGTTTCAAACGCCTGCAGACACTCTGTGTCAAACACAAATGGCGTGTCAGTAGCTAGCAGATTGCTCAGAGGTTTTACGATTTTTGAAAAATCCTTTATAAACCTCCTATAGAATCCTGCATGCCCCAGAAAGCTTCTAATTGGCTTAACATTGGTAGGTGGTGGTAATTTTTCAATTACCTCTATTTTTGCTTGATCCACCTCTATTCCCTTGTTTGAAATTTTATGCCCGAGGACAATCCCTTCAGTCACCATAAAGTGACATTTTTCCCAGTTTAAAACCAAGTTGGTCTCTTGGCATCTTTTCAGAACTAGTTTCAGGTGATTAAGACAGGAGCTGAATGAGTCTCCATATACTGAGAAGTCATCCATGAAGACTTCCAGAAAATTTTCCACCATATCAGAGAAAATAGAGACCATGCATCTCTGGAAGGTTGCAGGCACATTACACAGCCCAAATGGCATCCTTCTATAAGCAAACACTCCAGATGGACATGTGAATGCTGTTTTCTCTTGATCCTAGGGATCTACTGCAATCTGGTTATAGCCTGAGTAGCCATCCAAAAAGCAGTAATAATCATGACCTGCCAGTCTCTCTAGCATCTGGTCTATGAATGGTAAAGGAAAATGATCCTTTCTGGTGGCTGTATTGAGCCTTCTGTAGTCAATACACATGCGCCACCCTGTAACTGTTCTAGTAGGAACCAGTTCATTCTTTTCATTATGAACCACTGTCATGCCTCCCTTTTTGAGGACAACTTGGACAGGGCTCACCCAGGGACTGTCAGAAATAGGATAAATAATCCCAGCCTCCAGTAATTTGGTGACCTCTTTCTGCACCACTTCCTTCATAGCTGGATTTAGCCGCCTCTGTGGTTGAACCACTGGTTTAGCATCATCCTCCAATAAGATTTTGTGCATGCATCTAGCTGGGCTTATGCCCTTAAGGTCACCTATGGACCACCCAAGAGCTGTCTTGTGTGTCCTTAGCACTTGAATAAGTGCTTCCTCTTCCTGTGGATTTAAAACAGAGCTTATGATCACTGGAAAAGTGTCACCTTCTCCCAGAAATGCATATTTTAGGGATGGTGATAATGGTTTGAGCTCGGGTTTAGGAGGTTTTTCCTCCTCCAGAGGAAATTTCAGAGGCTCTTTCATTTCCTCTGAATCCTCCAAATTAGGCTGAACATCTTTAAAGATGTCTTCCAACTCTGATTCGAGACTCACAGCCATGTTGATCTCTTCCACCAAAGAGTCAATAAGATCAACTTTCATGCAGTCTTTTGATGTGTCTAGATGCTGCATGGCTTTGACAGCATTCAACTTAAACTCAACATCATTGACTCTCAGGGTTATTTCCCCCTGTTGGACATCAATGAGAGTTTATCCAGTTGCTAGGAAGGGTCTTCCTAGAATGAGAGTAGCACTCTTGTGCTCCTCCATTTCCAGCACTACAAAGTCAGTGGGAAAGGCGAATGACCCAACTCTGACAATCATGTCTTCAATCACGCCTGATGGGTATTTAATGGAGCCATCAGCAAGTTGGAGACATATCCGGGTTGGTTTAACTTCTTCAGTTAAACCAAGCTTTCTGATAGTGGATGCAGGTATTAGGTTGATGCTTGCCCCAAGATCACATAAAGCTGTCTTGGTGCAATTACCTTCTAATGTGCATGGTATCAGAAAACTCCCAAGGTCTTTAAGCTTTTCAGGAAAGCTTTTCAGAATGACTGCACTGCATTCTTCAGTGAGGAGAACTCTTTCAGTTTCTCTCCAATCCTTCTTATGACTCAAGATCTCTTTCATGAACTTGGCATAAGAAGGTATTTGCTCAAGTGCCTCTGCAAATGGAATCTTTATTTCAAGAGTCCTGAGATAATCTGCAAAGCGAGCAAATTGCTTATCCTGCTCCTCTTGGCGGAGTTTTTGAGGATAAGGTATCTTGGCTTTATATTCCTCAACCTTAGTTGCTGTAAGTTTATTTCCTATAGAAGTGGTTGAAGAAGCCTTTTTAGTTGGGTTGTCATCAGCACATGTGTGTGTCTGATCCCTCACTGGCAATTGAGTGCCAGAGTTAGAAGCTGGAGTGACGTTAGACGTCAGCTCCTCATCTGTTCCTGGCGTTTGAACGCCAGAACTGTGCTTCTTTTGGGCGTTCAACGCCAGATTCTTGCTTGCTTCTGGTGTTGAACGCCAGTCTTGAGCATGGTCTGGGCGTTCAGCGCCAGCCTTCCACCCAACTTCTGGTGTTTTGGTGCCAGAATTATTTTTCCCTGGGCTCTTACTGTCCTCAGATGGATTTTGGGTGGTTTGCTCATTTCTTGGTTTCCTGCTGCCTTGAAGTGGGATATTTAGTGCTTTCCCACTTCTTAATTGAACTGCTTGGCATTCTTCTGTTATTTGTTTTGACAGCTGCTGCTTTGTTTGCTTTAATTGTACTTCCATGTTTATATTAGCCATCCTTGTCTCTTGTAGTTTATCCTTGAATTCAGCTAACTGCCTTGTTAGAAAATCCAATTGCTGATTGAATTCAGTAGCTTACTCTGCAGGACTGAGTTCAGCAGTTACCGTTTTAGCCTCTTCTTTCAAGGAAGGGTCACTGCTTAGGTACAGATGCTGATTTCTAGCAACTGTATCAATGAGCTCTTGAGCTTCTTCAATTGTCTTCCTCATATGGATAGATCCACCAGCTGAGTAATCTAGAGAGATCTGAGCTCTTTCTGTAAGCCCATAATAGAAGATGTCTAACTGAACCCACTCTGAAAATATTTCAGAGGGGCATTTTTGTAGCACCTCTCTGTATCTCTCCCAAGCATCATAAAGAGATTCATTATCTCTTTGTTTAAAGCCTTGGATGTCCAGCCTTAGCTATGTCATCCGTTTTGGAGGAAAGTATTGATTCAGGAATTTTTCTGTCAGCTGTTTCCACGTCCTTATGCTAGCCTTAGGTTGGTTATTTATCCACCTCTTGGTTTGGTCTTTTACAGCAAATGGAAATAGTAATAATCTGTAGACATCCTGATCTACTTCCTTATCATGTACTGTGTCAGCAATTTGTAAAAACTGTGCCAGAAACTCTGTAGGTTCTTCTTGTGGAAGACAGGAATACTGGCAGCTTTACTGTACCATGATAATGAGCTGAGGATTCAACTCAAAGCTACTGACTCCAATGGAGGGTATGCAGATACTACTCCCATATGAAGCAGTAGAGGGGTTAGCATATGACCCCAGAGTCCTCCTGGACTGTTCATTTCCACTTAGATCCATGATGGAGAAAGGGAGATGATGTAAAATAAAAATAGGTGAAGATTTTCGAAAAAATGAGGAGAGAGAAAGTGGTCAGGAAGTTTTGAAAAAGATATGATTTGAAAAAGATTTTAAGTTTTGAAAAAAAATCTGAATTTTAAAAAAAATAAATTTCAAAAATTTGTTTTAAAAATAGAGAGAAAATATATTTTTGAATTTAAAGAGGAAAGAGAGAAACAATAAGATAGCCCAAGATTTAAAATTTTTAGATCTAATGCTCTTTGTTTTCGAAAATTTTGGAGGGAAAACACCAAGGAACACCAAACTTAAAAATTTTAAGATCAAGACACAAGGAAAACTCAAGAACACTTTGAAGACTCACAAGAACACAAGGAACACCAAACTTAAAATTTTACAAAACCAAAATAAAATTTTCGAAAAACAAAGGAAAATCAACAAGAAAACACCAAACTTAAAGTTTGGCACGAGATTTATAGAAAAATTATTTTTGAAAAATTTTTGAAAAGAAAACAAAAGACTCTGACCCAAAAGACAAAAATTTCCTAATCTAAGCAACAAGATTCACCGTCAGTTGTTCAAACTCAACAATCCCCGGCAACGACGCCAAAAACTTGGTGCACAAAATTGTAAATCACACTTTTTACAACTCGTACCACTAACCAGCAAGTGCACTGGGTCGTCCAAGTAATACCTTACGTGAGTAAGGGTTGATCCCACGGAGATTGTTGGCTTGAAGCAATCTATGGTTATCTTGTAACTCTTAGTCAGGAAGACAATAAAATAATTCACTTATCAAATATGATTGCAAGGAATAAAAGGGCAGAACACAAATTATACTTCTATGCAATGATGGAGAATAGGTTAGAGTTTTGGAGATGCTTTGTCTTCTGAAATTCTGCTTTCCTCTGTTTTCTGATTCATGCACGCACGTCCTTCTATGGCAAGCTGTGTGTTGGTGGATCACCGTTGTCAATGGCTACCATCCATCCTTCCAGTGAAAAGGGTCCAGATGCGCTGTCACCGCACGGCTAATCATCTGTAGGTTCTCAATCGTACCGGAATAGGATTTACTATCCTTTTGCGTCTGTCACTACGCCCAGCACTCATGAGTTTGAAGCTCGTCACAGTCATTCAATCCCTTAATCCTACTCGGAATACCACAGACAAGGTTTAGACTTTTCGGATTCTCTTGAATACTACCATCAATCTAGCTTATACCACGAAGATTCTGATTAGGAGATCTAAGAGATATTCATTCATTCTACGGTGGAACGTAAGTGGTTGTCAGGCACGCGTTCGTGGAGGAATGATGATGATTGTCACGTTCATCACATTCATATTGAAGTGCGTATGGATATCTTAGATAGGAACACGCATGTTTGAATGGAAACAGAAATACTTGCATTAATTCATCGAGACACAGCAGAGCTCCTTACCCCCAACAATGGAGTTTAGAGACTCATGCCGTCAAAAGGTACAAAGTTCAGATCTAAAATGTCATGAGGTGCGAAATAAACCTCTAAAAGTTGTTTAAATACTAAACTAGTAACCTAGGTTTACAGAAAATGAACAAACTATGATAGATGGTGCAGAAATCCACTTCTGGGGCCCACTTGGTGTGTGCTGGGACTGAGACTTAAGCTAATCACGTGCATAGGGCTGTTTTGGGCATTCAACGCCAGCTTTGGATCCTTTTCTGGCGTTGAACTCCACTTTGTAACTTGTTTCTGGCGCTGGACGCCAGACTGCAGCATGGAACTGGTGTTGAACGACAGTTTACGTCGTCTATCCTTGAGCAAAGTATGGACTATTATATATTGCTGGAAAGCCCTGGATGTCTACTTTCCAACGCAATTAGAAGCGCACCATTTAGAGTCCTGTAGCTCCAGAAAATCCACTTTAAGTGTAGGGAGGTCATAATCCAACAGCATCAGCAGTCCTTTTTCAGCCTGAATCAGATCTCTGCTCAGCTCCCTCAATTTCAGCAGAAAATACCTGAAATTACAGAAAAATACACAAACTCATAGTAAAGTCCAGAAATATGAATTTTGCCTAGAAACTACTGAAAATAACTAAAAACTAACTAAAAACACGCTAAAAACTATATGAAATTAACCCCAAAAAGCGTATAAAATATCCGCTCATCAGCCTTCCAAGTGTTTGACAAAATGCTTGGTTGGTTGTTAGAGTAGCTTTTTGAGCATTCTTGACTTGGAAAGAGGAATTAGGCAATCTTGAGTCATCAATATCTAACCTATGTTGGTGATCTAGAGTTGTTAGCTAGTATTGTTTCCATTGACTCTAATCTCTTGCTAATTCAATTAGTGGGTTGACTAGGACTTTTGGATTGAAATTAACTAGTCTTATTTGACTTTCTCTCAGTGTGAAGATAACATTATACCTTCTTCCATTGTTGGAGATAATGAAATTAGATAAATTCTTGTTAACTATTGTTATTAATGACTAGGATAGAAAGCCTACATTCCCAATCCTTGCCATGAATGTCTCTCTTTATTAATTGCTTTCTTTAGTTGTTGCTTTATTTTACTTGCCATTTATTTTCTTGTCATTTCATCAAATCAAACCCCCCTTGCATTTTCATAGCCAATAATTGACCACTTCATTGCAATTCCTTGTGAGACGACCCAAGGTTTCAATACTTCAGTTAACTTTTTATTGGGGTGAGAACTCAAATTTTTTATGTGAGAATTGTTTGTTAGTTTGGAGCTATGCTTACAACGAAGTTCTTATTTCTATAAGAGAAATTCTAGACCGACACAACAAATCCCTCTATATCAACTATCTTCTTCAATTGCCTTCTGATTCCTTCAATGGCAGCCGTAAGTGATTAACTCATATTCCCTCATTAAGTTAACCTCCTCCATTGTAGCAATCCACCACGTTGAGATGACTCATGTCCTCTCATCAAGCCACCTCTAGGTTTCTCACTGTAGCAGAAGATGAAGCTCTAAGCAATCCACTCCCCTTCACGATCCTACTCAAGGTGCCATAGACAAGGCAGATCTTCTGGATCAGAAAGTGCTGCTTCTCTGACTCTAGCCTTAACGCCACAAAAACCTCACATACCCATGGTCAACGGGATTATATGTCATATATCCAAAGTTGTTCAGATGCATTATTGGAATCCGCAATGCAATCTATAGCTTTATTTCAACGCTATCCGAGTCAGGAATAGCACAGAACCCATGTAGCACAAGGGTGATTGTCACGGGTCACCCTCAATTCATTAGATGAAAAATGAGGTTGCAAAATAGAATAGAATCAGACATATTATAGAAATTACAGAGTCCTCTAACAATGCTGTTCGAAAATACAATGGAAAATGTGAAAGTGTGCAAGAGTCCTCTAACAAGGGTGAACTCTTGTATATATATACTAATCTGCTAACTAGAAATTACAGAAATAAGATAAACTAGTCTTGTAGTGCAAAAATCTACTTCTGGAGCCTACTTGGTGAGTGTTTGGGTTGAGCTTGAGTGTTTCCCATGAGCTAGTACCCCATAGGGGCGTTGAACGCTAGCTTGGGACTCCTTGTTGGGCGTTGGACGCTATCTGCTCCTCTGTAGGCCCTGGACGCCAAGAATAGGGTTGGTGGCTGGTGTTGAATGGCAGGTTTGGGCATTCATTTCAAAGGAAAGTATGGACATATTTCTGGAAAGCCCTGGATGTTAGGTTTCCATAGACGTTGAGAGCGCGCCATTTGAACTTCTGTAGCTCCAGGAAAGCTCTTTCGAATGCACGGAGGTCAGATCCTGACAGCATCTACAGTCTTTTCTCTGCTTTTGAATCAGACTTTTGCTCAAGCTCCTCAATTTCAGCCAGAAAATGCCTGAAATCACCATAAAATAGACAAACTCAAAGTAGAATCCAAAAATATGAATTTTGCACTAAAACCTATGAAAACATAATAAAACTTAACAAAACATAATGAAAACTATATGAAATCAATACCAAAAAGTGTATAAAATATCCGCTCATCACTTGGGCCTAACATGGGCCCGGTCCAACCTGTTAATGTTTTAGGTCCGTTTGGCCTACTTTGGGCCAAAACCTTTAACATTAGTACCTGGTTTTCAATTCTAATTTTTTCTGTCCTTTTAAAATAATAAATTAAATTTTCAAAGTCTTATTTTTCTTAAAATACAGTACCAGACAAACTAAAGCCAGTACTGCCGGCTTAAGCACCGGTACACATTTTTAAAAAAATATTTTGCAAAAGATACATTTTCCAACTCAGAAAAATTCATTGAATTCAAAATTCACCTTTTTTGTTTCAACATATGATTTCTATATTTTTGTACCTATCCCTGGCAATTTAAAGTTATTATTTTATTAAAGCGATTTTACGTAAAAACTCTGGTTCTTACATTCACAGGGTTCCTTTCAGACAAGTAAAGATATTGGTTGTTGGCAACCATCTCAATGAGCTCATTAGTCTCTTCAGAAGAGTAAGGAACCTCCTACAGAGTTGTCCAGAGACATCTTGGCCATCTCAAAGAGGCCATCACAGAAAATTTGTAGCCTGGTCCATTCTGAAAATATGTCCAGGGGACACTTCCTGATCATCTGCTTGTATCTCTCCCAGACTTCATAAAGGAATTCTCCATCTTTCTACCTGAAGGTCTGAACGTCCACTCTCAGCATGGTCAGCTTTTGAGGTGGGAAAAACTTGGTCAGAAAACCGTTGACCACCTTGTGCCAAGAATCTAGGCTCTCGTTAGGCTGAGTGTCTAGCCAGTGCTTTGCTCTGTCCCTTACAGCAAATAAGAAGAGCATGAGCTTGTAGACATCAGAGTTTATTCCGTTCGTCTTTACAGTGTAACTGATCTGCAGGAAATTAGAGATAAATAAATTTGGGTCCTCCTGTAGGACTCTATGAAACTAGTAGTTTTGTTGCACTAGAGTGATCAACTGCGGTTTCAGCTCAAAATTATTAGCACCAATGGTAGGTACTGAAATACTAAGCCCAAAAAAGTCAGGAGTAGGGGCAATGTAGGACTTCAGATCCCTCCTAGCTTGCTCGTGTGGATTCCCTCCATTAGGATCCATGGTGAGCTCTTCAACTTCCTTTTTAAAAGTATCTCTGAGATTCTCTCCGACTTTGTAAGCTCTAGCTTATTGCAAACACTGCCTCAATGTCCTCTTGGGTTCAGGATCAAATTCAAGAAGGGGTTCTTTGTCCCTGTTTCTGCCCATAAACAAACAAAAATCAAAGAAAAGTGGGAGTCTCTATGCCAGAGTATAGAGAACTCCCAGTGAGATATCCTATGTAAAATGAAATAAAATAAAATGAAGCAAGTAACTAAACTAAAAAATTCAAAATTTAAAAAAGAAAAATAATCTAAAATTTTCGAAAATTAAACAAAGAAGAAAACTAAAATTTTGAAAAATTTAGAAAAGAAAATTCACTAACGGGACACCAAACTTAAAATAAAAAATTAAGAAAAATAAATAAATCTGAATTAGAAAATTTAAAGCAAAATATAATTATTATCAATGATACGGGGTAGAAGTCGGCCAATTAAGAAATCAATTTAGGAAATACGTTGCGAGTAAAGCTCTTAACCAGCAAAAATCCGCCTCATCAATTTAGAAAGGTTGTCACAAAAATTTAGAATAAAAATACTGGGAGAATGAGTCCCATGTCGTCTCCCAACGAGTTGTTAGAAGGGTGCTATCTTATTAATCAGGAGTTTTCTGGGTAATTTTGAGTTTGGGCAATGGGCAAATAAATAATTGTAAATTAAATCAGTGAAAATTAAAAGAGATTTATAATATTCAAAATAAAAAGCCTTAACTGGGGGAATGATTAATTGGAAGTTCTATCTTTGTTGGAATTCTCTCAAGTGTAGTATAAAGAGGTTGTTATTTTCACTTAGTTAACCCTTACTAAATAAAAGAAAGTCAAGTGATTGAGCTAACTCTTATTCGCAAATCCTAATCCTCTCCCTTGGGAAGGTCTAGCGTTAGTAAATACAGAATTAGCCAACAACTTCCAATTTAACTAATCACTTGAGCATTCCAACTCAAGTGTCTCCTCTTAATCAACCCCCATGTCAAGTAGGGAATCTACTCCATTGACATGGATACCATCTTCGTTATTGGGAGTTTGGAGTAGAAAAGAGACATGATAATTTAAATAAAATAGGGATTGAAAATTAATTAAAACTAAAAGTAATCCTTTGCATTAATAAATTCTAAAAATAATCCAATTGTAACTCTAAACAAGAATTAAGAATATAGAATAATAATAATAAAGTGTAAGAAAACAAACTAGAATAATATCTTCAACGGAGGTGATGACTCTTTAATATCCAAAGGCAAAAGCATAAAACTAATAAACTATGAATGTAAAGAAAACCTAGAGGAAGAGTAGTTTTCTCTCTAGATCCCGATCTAAAAATCTAAAAACTATACTAATGAGAATGTGTATTGAGTCTCTGCACGTTCCCTGGCTCTAGTCTGTGTTTCTGGGCCAAAAACTGGGTCAAAACTCGGCCCGAAATCGCCCCCAGTGTTTTTTGTTATTTTTGCAGATCGCGCATGTCACGCGTGCGCGTCGCTGGTCGTTTTGGCGTGTCACGCGTATGCGTCATCCACGCGCACGCGTCTTTGTGCAAACTCCAATCCACACGTACGCGTCAGGCACGCGCATGCGTCGCTGCAAATTTCTGAATGTCGCGCGCACGCGTGAGCCATGCGTGCGCATCGATGCTCGCTGGTTATCTCTTTAGTTTCTTGTGTTCCTTCCATTTTTGCAAGCTTCCTCTCCATTCTCTAAGCCATTTCTACCCTATAAAGCCTAAAACATTTAATACATGGATCACGACATCGAATGGCATAAAGGAGAATTAAAATACACAAATTAAAGGTTTCTAGGAAGCAAGTTTTCAACCATAGAACAAAACTAGGAAGAAATTGTAAAATCATGCAAATCATATGAATAAGTGGGTAAAGACTTGATAAAAACCACTCAATTAAATACAAGATAAACCATAAAATAGTGGTTTATCAACCTTCCCACACTTAAACTTTAGCATGTTCTCATGCTTAGCTCAAGGAGATCAAAAGACTAAATAAGGGAAAGTAAGACTCATGAAATGCAACCTATGTATGAATATAACTATATGCTAAAATGATTCTGTCTACTTGGTTAAAAGTAAATAAGTTCCTCAAGACAAACATAAATCAGATATCACTAATGAAAATCATACAGTAAAAATAAGTAAACTTGTAAGAAGACAGCTCATGAAAGCAGGAAACATAGAATCAAGCATTGAACCCTCACTGATAGTATATGTGCACTCTAATCACTCAAGTGTATACGGTAATCACTCTACTCTTCTCTAGTCATGCTTTCTAAACCTTGTTCTTCACCTAACCAATCAACAAGTATTTAATGTACCAATGCAAACATCATGAGGTCTTTTCAAGGTTGTAATGGGGCTAAGGTAAAAGTGAGGGTATATATATGGCTAAGTGAGCTATAAATTAAATCCTTGATCAACCTAAGCTTTCACCTATACACACACTCTATATATTTTTAAATTCATGCCTAGCTACCCAAAATTCCCTCTTTTGCCTATTTCACATACTCATGCATAAACTTTTCTTTTAATTTGTATCACATATGCATTGATCTTTTATTAAACTTAGCATTGGGGTAATTTTGTCCCCTTATTTATTTATTTATTTATTATTTATTTTTATTTTTATTTTTATTTTTATTTATATTTATTTTTTTTATTTTTTTTTAAGTAAAAGTAAACACAACTTATCAATGCACATGGATATTTGATTTTTCTGGTTTCACATGAGTATGTACCCAAATTCCTAATATTTTATCAATGTAAAAACATAACACATTCCCTTGTTAATCCATGTTCCCACACTTGATTGATACACAATCTCTATCTTAAGCTAACCAAAGATTCAATTGGGGTGTTTAATTGTTTTTCCGCTTAAAGCTACTGATGTGGTAAAATATAAAACAAATGGGATTAAAAGGCTCAAAGTGGCTAACAAAGGTAAATGGAAGGGGTAGGCTAATTGGGATAAGTGAGCTAATAATCAAATAATGGCCTCAATCATATGCATGCATATAAACACATTAAACATTGGACATATAGGATGGAACAAAATAAAAATTACAATCATAGAGAAGAAAATACACAACAATAAAATATTATGGTTAAATAGTATAAACATGTAATTAAGCTCAAATCTCACAGGTTGTGTGTTCTAGCTTTAAACCATATTCCAATTTACAATCTTTAAACAAGTTTAACAAAAAGATTTTAATTTAAATTAGTGAAATTTTCAAAATAGAGTCTTAAAAGAAACTTATTATTTTTCAACCAATTAGAACATGCATGCAACTACCTATTACTATGCAATATATACTATCATAAACAAAAGAAAAAAAAATAATTTATTGGTATAAAAAAAAAAGAAATTACCCCCGAAAGTCAATACTGACCGACCTCCCCATAGTTAAAGCTTGGCACCGTCCTCGGTGCCATCAGTCAGGAACAAAGGGGGGCTGGTAGCAGCATCTCCACAGTCAGGATTCACATGGCTCCCTGTGTTAGTAGATGAAGTAGAGTCCGGAGTGTCTGGGTCTTCTTTAGGTGGGTGTTTAGGGTCAATCAGCTCCTTGAGATATGTAAATTGGCGCTTGTTACGGCGCTCTCTTCGTTTTTCCTGCCGGTCAAGCCGGTCTAACCTCTCAAGTATCTGATTGAGCAGTTGATTTGTTAAAGGTGCTTGTGATGTGGAAGGAGAAGGAATATCTTCGGCCGGTTCTGTAGTCCTGCTGCTAGTGGTTGCTGTTAGTCTGATGTACTTCCCGTTAGGGACGATTTGATCATCCCGTGGAATCATGGTCTTGGTGTCCCCAGCTCTGTAGGAGATTCCAGCTATTGAGACTAGATCTAAAACCAAGGCTGGAAAAGGTAGGTTGCCCGCAATCTGTACGTGTCTCATTGCATGCCAAAGGTGTCTTGGTAAATTGAGAGGCTGGTCTATAAGGATACACCAGAGTAGAATAGCCATGTCTGCAGTGAAGGAGGACTCGTGAGTTCTCGAAAAAATGTAATGGGACATAATCTGTTCCCATACTCGAGCCTCCAAAGTAAGTGCTGAAGCCAATATGCCCTTAGGTCGGGATCGATGGTATCTATAGATCCATCTGCTGCCAGGTTGTGCTATAATTCTGAGGACGGTGTCCCAGTCAAATTGGTATGTCTGGCACTTGAAAGAGGCTTCTTGGTATGCATCCAATCCTTCTAGAGCAGTGGGAAGATCTAAAGCTCGCTGAATGGCCTCTTCAGTTATGCGGACTTGCTTCTGACAGACATAGACAGACTGCATGATTGGCATGTGAAAATTGGATTAGAATTTAACTACCCATGAAAGGTTAACCTGCCGTGGCTGTCTCTGTAGGAATCCCCATTGTCTTCGCTCAATGCAAGGCTCAACAAATTCAACAATGTGGGTCGGGAGGATGAGTAGGTACTCATTGTTATAGTTTCGCTCAGCCAAGATGAGGAACATCTGCTCACAGTAGCGGTTAGTGAACCGCGCAGTGTCCTTTGCTGGAAAGGCTTTTTCTTTTTCATCGACCTTGATGATCCTCTTGACTCACTTTGTTGAGGGCTTTACTGATGTTGAAGATGGCTCTGCAACTAGTGCTCTTTTTGTTCCTTTCCTTGCCGGTGGTTTGGGAGTAGCTTTCTCTTTACCCTTCTTGGTGGCCATCCTGAAAAGGAAAAGAAAAGTAACATGTAAAGCTAAGGGTTTGGGCAAGGAAGAGGACGGTACAAGTGATAATCAGTGCACGGTAAAGAAGGATGTCATTAACACATGGTCGCGACTACATGTGATAAGTTCATCAATGGAAATATAGCAAGTGCATGTTATGGTAAGTAGATGCAAGATGTTTATTGGCATGCCCGCAAAGGCATGAATAGCATAGATCAAGCATTAATTGCCCAATTTGATTATCAAATGTTTCAAACTAACAATCTGTTTGTATTGACAATTATATTCAATCAATAATATATAAAAAAGGGGTTTTGTGAAAAACAGGAGTTAGAGTAGTAGGATAGAATAATTTAAAAAGAATGCACAACGCCATACGGGCTTTTTCACAAACACTTAGCATGCATGGTAAATATGTTGTTGAAAGTATTAAATTTGAACATGTAAGCAACCTTAAGAAGTAATATTAATTGTCAAACAATTCCTTAATAATCCACAAGCAAAATATAGAAGAAAACAATCACCCAATTAAATTTCTAACACCAATGAAAAAAGAAAGAAAAAGAAAACATAGATAATGAAGGTAAAAAGAAAAAAAAGAAGAAGAAAACATAAATAAAAGTAATAATGGAAAAGTAAAAAGGGAAGAAGAAAAGAAAAGAACCTTGATTGATGAACATTAAGAGTGGAAGAAGAAAGGAAAAAGTAGGAAAGAATAAAGAAGAAAGAAAGAAGAAGAAAGAATTAAGAAAGGTAACGACAGAATTCGGATTAGGGAAGAAAAGATAAGAATTCTGGTACTGATCTGGGTAAACTGTGCGGTGCAGACGACGCGGATGTGTGTATCACGCGTTCGTGCGGTTTGCGCTAATTTCAAGTGACGCATACGCGTAGGTGACGCGTACGCGTGACTTGAATTGTGCTATTGGCGCGAGAGCAGCTTCGCGCACGCACAACTCTCTGTTTCAATACGCACATTGCCAAAATTTAGGGTGACGCGTGCGCGGAGGGACGCGCTCGCGTGAATGGCCTTATTTGAAAAAATGACGCGTACGCGTAAGGGATGCGTACGCGTGATAAAGCTTATGCTTCCAGCACACTTCCAGCTCCACACCATCATAACTCGCTGGCCATACACCCCTTTATGTCGATTTTGCAGGGTCACGCGTGCGCGTGGGTGACGCGCACGCGTGAAAGGCTTATTTTGCAAGCGACGCGTATGCATGGGCGTGTTTGTGCCTAAGGCACGCCTTCAGCCACGCTTTCGCGTAACTCTCTGTTTCATTCTTCTTTTTCACGATGCACTTATGACGCGTACGCGTCAGCAACGCTTGCGCGTCATGTGCAATTTTTTTTTTATGCAGAATGCAAAATGCAGATGCAGATTATATGCAGAGATTATGAGAAGAGTCACTAAGAAAAATAAAGTAGAATGAAATAAAATAAAACTAAGACTGAAACGGAACGATCATACCATGGTGGGTTGTCTCCCACCTAGCACTTTGCTTTTATGTCCTTAAGTTGGATGGTCTTCAGGCTCATTCTGCTTCTGTTGGTGGGTCTTTCAAGAGGAAGACCTCTAGTTCTTTGTGATCTTTTATCTTCTTACCATGATAAAGGTTTAGGTGATGTCCATTGACCTTGATGAATTTGGAGCTAGAACGATGACGCAGGTGAAAAACTTCGTATGGCTCTGCCTTCTCTACTCTGTAGGGACCTTTCCATCTTGATCTCAGCTTGCCTGGCATGAGCCTCAGCCTGGAGTTATAAAGGAGAACCAACTCCCCTGGTCTGAACTCTCTCCTTTTTATGTGCTTGTCATGGACAGCCTTCATCTTCTCTTTGTATCGCCTGGAGTTGTCATATGCTTCTAGGAGAAGGTTCTCTAATTCTGCTAGTTGTAGCTTCCTTTCAGCGCCAGCTTCCTCAAATCCCATGTTGCACTCCCTCACAGCCCAAAAATACTTGTGTTCCACCTCTACTGGAAGGTGGCAAGCCTTTCCGTACACTAAGCGGAAGGGGCTCATCCCAATGGGTGTCTTGTACGCTGTTCTATATGCCCAGAGCACATCAACAACTCTGGCACTCCAGTCCTTCCTATGAGGCTTTACTATCTTCTCCAGAATACGTTTTATTTCTTTATTAGATACCTCTGCCTGACCATTGGTCTGGGGATGGTATGTTGTTGCTACTTTGTGAACAATCCCATGCTTCTTCAGTAATCCTGCTAATCTCCTATTACAGAAGTGAGTGCCTTGATCACTCACGATTGCTCGTAGTGATCCAAAGTGACATAGAATATGGTTTCTAACAAAGGAAACAACAGTGTTAGCATCATCAGTACGGGTAGGAATCGCTTCTACCCATTTAGAAACATAATCTACAGCTAACAGTATATAAAGGTAACCAATAGAGTTTGGAAATGGACCCATGAAGTCAATACGCCAAACATCAAAAATTTCACAGAATAGCATAATCTATTGGGACATCTCATCCCTCTTGGATATATTACCAAACTTTTGGCATGGGGAAGAAGATTTACAAAAGGCAGCAGCATCTTTAAAAAGAGTAGGCTACCAGAATTCACAGTCTAAAATTTTCCTAGCTGTTCTGATTGGGACACACACCTTCTAATTAGCTGGTCAGCACCACACCTCCATAAATATGGATCATCCCATATATAATATTTGGACTCGCTTTTTAGCTTGTCTCTTTGATGCTTAGTAAAATTGGGAGGGAAAGTATGGCTAACTAGATAATTAGCTACAGGTGCATACCAAGGAACTACTTCAAATACTGCATGCAAGCTATCAAATGGAAAAGCATCATTGATAGGAGTGGAGTCATCCTTAATGTGCTCAAGGTGACTCAAGTGGTCTGCAACTAAATTGTGGTTACCACTCCTATCCTTAATTTCTAAATCAAATTCTTGCAGCAGCAGTATCCAACGTATTAGCCTTGGTTTTGACTCTTTTTTAGCTAATAAATACTTTATAGCTACATGGTCTGAGTACACTACCACCTTAGTACCAAGTAAATAGACTCAGAATTTATCCAAAGCAAAAACAATAGCCAGACGCTCTTTTTCAGTGGTGGTGTAATTAGACTGAGCAGCGTCTAAGGTCTTAGACGCATAAGCAATTACGAAAGGATCCTTACCTTCGCGCTGAGCCAACGCTGCTCCTACTGCATGGTTGGAGGCATCACACATAATCTCAAAAGGCTGGCTCCAATCTGGTCCTCTCACAATTGGAGCTTGAGTCAGGGCGATCTTTAGCCTATCAAATGCTTGCATGCAATCCTCACTGAACTCGAATTCAACATCTTTCTGCAGTAGTCTGGATAAAGGCAATGCTACCTTACTGAAGTCCTTAATAAATCTCCTGTAGAAACCTGCATGGCCAAGAAACGAACGGATTTCCCTCATGGAAGAGGGGTAAGGTAAACCAAAAATGACATCTACTTTTGCTGGATCTACAAAAATACCAGTATTAGAGACAACATGTCCTAGAACAATCCATTGTTTTACCATAAAGTGACATTTTTCAAAATTTAAAACAAGGTTTGAACTAACATACCTGTCTAATACTCTAGCTAAATTATCCAAGCAAAGGCTAAATGAATCACCATATATGCTAAAATCATCCATAAATACTTCCATACATCTTTCAATAAGATCTGAGAAGATACTCATCATGCATCTTTGGAAAGTAGCAGGTGCATTACATAAGCCAAAAGGCATCCTTTTGTATGCATACGTTCCAAAGGGACATGTAAAAGTAGTCTTCTCCTGATCTTCAGGAGCTATATGAATTTGAAAATAGCCTGTATAACCATCTAAAGAGCAGTAATGGGATTTATCTGACAGGCGATCAAGCATCTGATCAATAAATGGCAAGGGGTAATGATCCTTGCGAGTAGCTTGGTTGAGACGCCTGTAATCAATGCAAACTCTCCATGAATTCTGCACTCTAGTTGTCAGGAGCTCTCCATGCTCATTCTTTACTATTGTGACTCCAGACTTCTTGGGCACCACTTGTACTGGACTGACCCATTCACTGTCTAAGATGGGGTAAATGATATCTGCTTCAAGCAGCCTGGTCACTTCTTTCTTGACAACTTCTAAGATGGTGGGATTCAATCTTCTTTGGGGGCGCAAGAATGGCTTAGAGGACAGAAAGGAAGCATGCAAAAGAGGAAGGAACGTAAGAAATGATGTTTTGAGAAGCTAGCAGTGACGCGTACGCGTGGGCGACGCGTACGCGTGACCAGTGCAGCAGACGAGCGACGCGTATGCGTGACATGACGCGTACGCGTGATCAGCGAAGTCGCACAACGATGCATACGCGTGACACTCGTAGAAGACCAGTGACGCGTACGCGTGACAGAGCGTCACGTGCTGCATTACACAAAATACGCTGGGGGCAATTTCTGGGCTCCTTTTGGCCCAGTTCCAAGCCCGAAAGTGAAGCTTAGAGGCTGCAGAGTAGAGCTGGATGGGGGAATCACTCGTTCAACATTCATTCACACAATTATTAGGTTTAGATGTAGTTTTCTAGAGAGGCTCTCTCCTCTCTCTACGTTTTAGGATTTTTAGCTATTCTCAATTTTAGATTTTTACTGTACTTTCAATTTAGTTTCTCTTCTACTTTTATTTGTTCTAGCATTATAGTTTATTTATTTCCCTTGTTGATTGCTTTATGTTGCCAATTTAGTTTATGAATTCTTATGTTATATTTGATTTCCCTTTTAATGCAATTTGAGGTATTTCATGTTTATTGCGTCTTCCGTTATTTGTTATCATTGATTTTGCAATTATTGATTTTAGATTTTACATTCTCTTATTGCTTTTCTATGCTTTTATTTTGTACCTTCCAAGTGTTTCATAAAATACTTGGTTGGATTTTAAATTAGCTTTTTATGTTCTTAACTTAGATTGAGTAATTTGGAGACTCTTGAATTGTCAAAGTCTCTTGTTGGTTGGTGATTAAAAGTTGCTAGTTGGGTTGAGCTTCGCTAACTCTAGTCTTTAATTAGAATTTTTGAACTCAAGTTGAATTATTCACTTGACTTACCTTCAATTATTAGAGGTTAACTAAGTGAGAGTAAAAGGCAATTACCATCACAAGTGACTATGATAATGGGGATAGGAATTCTAATTATCAATCCTTGCTAGGACTTTTGTTAATTGTTATTTTATTTCCTTGTTATTTACATTACTTGTTCCTTATTTCAAAACCCAAAAAGATACTTTTCCATAACCAGTTATAAGTACACTTCCCTGCAATTCCTTAAGAGACGACTCGAGCTTCAATACTTCGGTTAATTTTATTGGGTTTGCTTAAGTGAAAAACAAATTAAATTTGATTGAGGTTTAATTTTCGGTTTAGATCTATACTTTTAACGCGATTATTTTTTTGAAATTCATTACCGACGATTTTTCCTCCATCAGAAGGCATCCAGCCATGATTGTATACAAGACTCTTTGAACCATAGCTACCTTGCGAAGGATGTTGTGTGGTCCAACGAAGAGAATGGAGATGCATCTGTCATCTTCTCTATGAACCAGTGGCTTCTGGAAACCAAAATGAAGTCTCGGCTCTCCAATTTTCCTGATAGGCCACAGACATAGAAAGAATGTACAAGGACAATATAAAAATGTGATTGAAAGAAGACTTGAAGGAGAGGATACAACACTGTGAAAAACCAGCTAGATAAAACAGCTTTCAATGAGAGAAATAGTTTTTAAATATCTAAAATAACTCGATCAAGTCAATCTATTGTCTAATGATATGACTAAAATACAAGCCACTGTAAAGGATTGGTGAAGCACGCTAGAAATATATATGCAGAATCTCCTATGAATATGAGCTACAAGCATGATGGAGAAATGTATTTATGAATCGGTGGCCTCATCACATTCTTCGACGCCGTCATTAGTGGATTCCTCTAAATCGCCATCTCTTGTCAATCGCAGGCCTTCAAGATCAAATTCAGGCAAGCTAGATAGGCAAGGCTGGGGATGAAGGTCAACCTCACAATGTTCATAATCTTCACCCATATCGAACAAATCTCTTGGCTTCACATGGTCTACTACACTCCATTCATTGTCAACCTCGTCATCCACGTAGAACACAAGATGCGCCTCAGATGCTAAGATGTATGGCTCGTCGTCTTCTCGATCACCGATGTAAATCGGAATGGCAAAGTTGACACAAGTATGGCCCAAAACGTCTTGTTGTATGCCTCTGCCCGACGTGGTGTCTACCCAAAGACACTTGAATAAAACCACCGTGAATTGACCACTGTAGTTTAGCTCAATGATGTCTACTAATCTCCCGTAATACAAGACACCACCAACAGCAACATTGCTATCCCGTTTGCTTGCGTAACTTCTAGTATCTGAAGTGACATAAACCCTGCTATTCTATGTTTTCATCCTTTCCTCCATCGATATTGTTCTAAATTTATATCCATCGACATTGTAAGCCTTAAATCGTCTTTCCTGAACAATGGGACCACAAGTAAGCCACTGCAACTCATTCGAATGACTAGTGCTTCCAAATGGAACCTGGCATGGAACAATTAGACCAAAGACAACACAAAAGGATAGTCGGATCATGATATACAAAAGATTACCTCATGCCTGAACCAATTGGAAAACTCTCTGTGCACAACACTATCTATGTGAGCCTGAGACCTTGTTTTATTTCGCAACTTTCTCTTTGTCATGGCTCTGAACTCATTGGGCACACAACAAATCGATTGTTGGTCAGTACTCTCAATACCATATTGGCTCACTTCATACAAGTAGCACTCACACTCTATACTTACTCCAATAATTTCTCTACAGCAATGTAATTGACCAGTACATGGAGATTTGTTTGAAGGTTTTCGGTTGCTGTTAGAGTAAAAAAGGAAGCAGCCCCGACTGCCTTTCCAACCTCTAGGAACATGCTGGCAATATTGCTCGGCAGAGCTTCGCTCAGCCGATCATCAACGCGCATAGGTTGGTTGATCCTGGTCTCCACATTATCTAAGTACCTTGAACAGAATGTGAGAATCTCCTCGGATAAGTAGCCCTCTGTAATTGAGCCTTCTGGTTGTGCCCTATTACACACGTAATGCTTGAGACGACATAGATACCTTCGAGAACATACTAAAAATAAACTACTAGAACCAGGCTATATTAACAAAACATGTCGAGAAGGCTTATTTAGATTTCTACCTCTCAATTGGGTACATCCACCGGTAATGCACTAGGCCACCAAGGCGTACCTCATCGACTAGATGCACCGTTAGATGAACCATGACTGTGAAGAAGGAAGGTGGAAATATCATCTCCATGTGCCATAGAGTATGGACCATACAATCCTGAAGTAGAGGAAGTTGCTGAGGATCTATGGATTTACTGCATATTTGTCGAAAAAAGGTTGATAACTCTGCCAAGACGGCGAACACTAGGGTGCGCAATACATGTTTTGACGCAATTGGCAATAGATGTTCCATTAGAATGTGGCAGTCATGACTCTTCAAGCCCAATAACTTGCACTGTTTTAAATCAACACAGTGAGAGATGTTGCTAGAGTACCCGTCTGGAAAGACCACATTCTTGATGGTCCTCAGAAAGACATCCTTCTGTGGATTGGACATGGTAAAGACTTCGGAGGGATACTTTCCACCTTCAAGTGGCCACATGTCATGCCTGATTCCCATCAACTGGAGATCTTTTCGAGCTTTTAGGTGGTCTTTGGATTTACCACTCTCGTTCAACATGGCGAAAAGAATATTGTCGCACACATTCTTCTCTATGTGCATCACGTCTAGGTTGTGATGTAATTCGTTGTTCTCCCAATATGGGAGGTCAAAGAATATACTCCTCTTTTTCCAAAGAGACTCGTCTTGCACCACGGTCAACTGTCCGCGTCTTCTTTTACCAGCAACCGATTGCACCTTGCCAAGTGAGACGTGCACATCCTCCAATTGTCTCAGGATATCCCTGCCAGTCAATTTCACTGTGGGGATTTGTTCTCTACCTTACCATCAAATCTATTCCGGTCTTGTCTATATCTGTGATCGTGATTCAAGAAGCGACGGTGACCCATGAAACACCATTTCTGACTGAAGGTGAGTCGCTTAGTCTTGACATCCAAATTGCATGTGGGACAAGCTCTCCCACTGTACATATTCCAGCCAGATAAATTGCCCAAGTCTGGAAAAACGCTGATAGTCTACAGCAATGCAGCATGCATCTTGAAATTTTTCTTCTCACTTGCATCGTACGTATTAACACCGGCCCACAACTGCTTCAACTCATCAATCAGGGACTGTAGGTAGACATCTATGTCATTGCCAGGCATTTTAGGACCAAGAATAATTATGGAGAGAATATAGTTGGTTTATTTCATGCAAATCTAGTGGGTAAGTTTTACGAAATAAGAATCACTGGCCATATGGAGTACTTTGAACTCAGGTCTGTCGTAGTGTCTGTCTATATATATAAAAATATAATTAGATATTAGTATGAAAATTTTCTATTGATAGTTATAAAATTAACTCAAATCCATTTTTTTAAAAAGCAAACCTTGAATCCAATTATCAATTACAACTATAATATTCTCTCAAAATTATATGTAATAAATAAATCAAAGAAGAGAAGTAAAATTATAGATTAGAAAGATAAAAGTGAAAATTTTAAACTTAATATCGCCATAAAAAGTATGCATAATAATAATAATAATAATAATAATAATAATAATAATAATAATAATAATAATAATAATAATAATAATAATAATAATAATATATTTTTATGTCAATAACATCTTGGTATTATTTTTTAATTATAATTCATTACAAATTTAATGCACTTCTTATAATTTTATGAATTATTTTAAATTATATTATTTTATTAATTTTATTTTTTTTTAGAACAAAAAAGTAGAGAAATAGTTTATGAGAGAGACGAGAAACAAAGATAAAGAAAAAAAAAGAGATAGAAGCAGAGATATTCTTCATTTTGGAGAAAAGGAATTTATGTTAGTTGTAATGAAAGAATATCTTATAACACATTTTTGTTTATCAAATTAAAATATAAAATATAAAATTTAAGTTATAAATAGAGCTAAAAGAGTAGAGACAAATAGAGAAAGGGAGACATGCCTAAACCCTAAACACCCTAGTCAAGTCGCCACTAAATCCTAAATTCTAAATTCTATATTGTAACACCCTAACACACAGAGTCTTATGCTTAAGTCATAAAACAGAAGTAGTGAGATATTACGACCTCTAAAAACAAAATTATATATATAATGATAGTGTGAAAAAATATTTATAACTAGGAGCTTTTGAAGAAAAGGGTTAAGCAAAATCGTTAAATTGAAAAGCGATAACGTAAGCCAAGTAAGATAGAAGATAAACTAACACGGATATATATACGGAAGAGTGCAAAAATACAGATAACAAAGCTCAAAACTCGGTTCGCGAAGGTAATCAGCCCGAGAATATAAGAGGAGTTAATACATCATATATAGAAGTAGAGATAATAAGTATCTATATAAATACATATCACCAAAATAAAACCCCGAGAGATAAGAATCTTCACTAAATCAGAAGCTTCCAACATGCCTCAGCGAGGAGCCTCACGTCCTACATCTGAAAATCACAAAATATGCATGGGTAAAAACCGGAGGTTCTCAGCATGGTAACAGTTCCCACATATCTAACATATAATGTACTAGAAAAGCCGAAGGCAATCCTAGAACTTCCAATAGATAATTAAAGCTTATAAACATAACTAATCCATGAAAAAGTAATAGGCAACTAGCTGAGGGTCTTCGGTCTATCTAAAACTCCCCATCCCAACTCCTCCGAACCTCCCAACCACCACCAAAACTAGTTGTTACAAACACATTTATTACAGACAAGAAAATCACAGGTAGAAATCATATACAACAGATAAACAATTAGCAAGTACTTATGCAGTCAATTAGGCATTCCAAACAAAACACACCAAACAAACATATAGAGGCATATGATGCATGCTTGTCCTAGTGGCTAATGAATCTCATCTGTCAGTTATCAAGCCAACCTGACGTGTCCGGTAGCTAACCCGGACATTGTCTCTCTGTTGCGCATTAATACTGTTAGAGGAAATACGTGCCCTGTCACCGTTAGAGGGTATCTGTGCCCTGTCACCGTTAGAGGGTATCGATACCCTGTCACCCTTACAACCAGAGAGGAAACACAAGCATACTCACATTTAACATTATCCATTATGATTCATTTACCATATTCATTCATTAATCATATATGTATCTCCGGCATACTCGCCACATGTTCAAGCTTCCTTAATTAATCATAGTCATTTAATCATCAATCATATACATATACATACTCAGCCATAAATCAATATTTATCACAGCCATCCGGCATCATAACATAATCCATAACCAGCCATAATTTATTATCAAATAAAGTCATTCGGCTCATGGCATACACAACACTTCCACCAACATCCTCAACAACTCATACAATCATTAGTAATCATGATTCATCATTAATTCTCCCCTTACTTTATCCACAAGTTACCACATTTCCTAGCTTCTTCTCATTACTAGGCATATTATTAGGATTTTGGGCCAAAATAATGAAAATAGAGACTTAGAGGTTTGAAACTTGGTTTTAAAAACTGATGAGCGGATAATTTATACGCTTTTTGGCATTATTTTTAGTATGTTTTTAGTATATTTTAGTTAGTTTTTATTATGTTTTTATTAGTTTTTATTCAAAAATCATATTTCTGGACTTTACTATGAGTTTGAGTGTTTTTTTGTGATTTCAAATATTTTCTAACTGAAATTGAGGGACCTGAGAAAAAATCTGATTAAGAGGCTGAAAAAGGACTGCAGATGCTATTGGATTCTGACCTCCTTACACTCGAAGTGGATTTTCTGGAGCTACAGAATTCCAATTGGCACGCTCTCAACTTCGTTGGAAAGTAGACATCCTGAGCTTTCCAGCAATATATAATAGTTCATACTTTGCTGGAGATTTGATAGCCCAAACCGGCGTTCCAACTCAGCATAAAAATTCTAGCGTCAAAACGCCAGAACTGGCATAAAAGCTGGAGTTAAATGCCCAAACTGGCACAAAAGCTGGCGTTTAACTCCAAGAAAGGTCTCTACACGTGAAAGCTTCAATGCTCAGCCGAAGCACACACCAAGTGGGCCCCGGAAGTGGATTTTTACACTAACTATTCTAGCTTGCTCATTTTCTGTAACCCTAGGTCACTAGTTTATTATAAAAACTACTTTTAGTGATTCATCTTGTACCTCATGACACTCTACACATTTCATATTGTATCTTCTATGGCATGAGTCTCTAAACCCCATGGTTGGGGGTGAGGAGCTCTGCTGTGTTTTGATGAATTAATGCAATTACTACTGTTTTTCATTCAATCATGCTTGCTTCTATTCTAAGATATTCACTCGTACTTCAACTTGATGAATGTGATGATCCGTGATACTCATCACCATTATCAACCTATGAACGCGTGCCTGACAACCACCTCCGTTCTACCTTAGATTGAGTGCTTATCTCTTAGCCTCCTGATTCAGATCAGAGTCTTCGTGGTATAAGCTAGAATTATTGGCGGCCATTCCTGAGATCCGGAAAGTCTAAACCTTGTCTGTGGTATTTCGAATAGGATCTGGGAAGGGATGACTGTGACGAGCTTCAAACTCACGAGTGCTGGGCGTAGTGACAGGCGCAAAAGGATCAATGGATCCTATTCCAACATGAGTGAAAACCGACAGATGATTAGCCGTGCAGTGACAGTGCATTTGGACCATTTTCACTGAGAGGACGAATGGTAGCCATTGACAACGGTTATCCACCAACATACAGCTTGCCATGGAAGGAGCCTAGCATGTGTGAAGAAGAAGATAGTAGGAAAGCAGAGATTCAAAGGACAAGGCATCTCCAAAACCTCAATCTATTCTCCATTACTGCATAACAAGTATTTATTTCATGTTCTTTTACTTTTTACAATTAAATCTGAGAATTATTGATATCCTAACTAAGAGTTACAAGATAACTATAGCTTGCTTCAAGCCGACAATCTCCGTGGGATCGACCCTTACTCACGTAAGGTATTACTTGGACGACCCAGTGCACTTGCTGGTTAGTTGTGCGGAGTTGCAATAGTGTGATTGTAATTTTGTGCACCAAGTTTTTGGCACTGTTGCCGGGGATTATTCAAGTTTGGACAACTGACAGTTTATCTTGTTGCTTAGATTAGGAATAATTTATTTTTGTTGGTTTAGAGTCACTAAATTTGAGTTAGTTTCATATTTTAAGTTTGGTGTCAATTGCATGCTTTTATTTTCTTTTAATTTTTCGAATTTGCATGTTCTTAGTTCTTTCTTGATCTTTAAAAATTCTAAGTTTGGTGTCTTCTTTGTGTTTTCCTTTAAATTTTCGAAAATTTGTGTTTGATTTTCTAAAAATTTTAAGCTTGGTGTCCCTTGTGCTTTTATTTACTTAAAAATTTTTCAAAAATTTGTTCTTGGTGTTCATCTTGATCTTCAAAGTGTTCTTGGTGTTCATCTTGACATTCAAAGTTTTCTTGTTTGCTCTCTTTGTTTTGATCTAAAATTTCTAAGTTTTGTGTTATTTTGTTGTTTTTCTCTTCCCTTATTAAAATTCAAAAATAAAAAAAAATATCTTTTCCATATTTTACTCATAAATTTCGAAATTTTGCATTAAATTAGTCAAAGGTTTTCAAAATCATATCTTTTTTTTAGTCAAGTCAAAATTCTAATTTCAAAAATTGATCTTTTCAAATCTTTTTCAAAAATCAAATCTTTTTAATTTCTTCAATCATATCTTTTCAATCATATCTTTTTTTTTATAAATTGTAATCATATCTTTTTCAAAATAATTTTCAATCATATCTTTTTTATTGCTAATTCCAAAATCTTTTTAATTAATTAATTAATTTAGTTTTCAATTTGCTTTTATTTCATTTTCTTCTAATTTTCGAAACTTTTATTTTATCTTCCACTTATTTTGTTTTATTTTTTCGGTTACTTTTAATTAAATAAAATTAAAAATTAAAAATATAATTTAATTACAATTCATATCAATTCCCTTTTCTCCATCATGGACATAAGTGGAAGTGAACAGTCCAGAAGGACTCTGGGGTCATATGCTAACCCCATTACAGCTGCATATGGGAGTAGCATCTGTATACCTCCCATCAAAGCAACCAGTTTTGAGCTAAATCCTTAGCTCATTATCATGGTGCAGCAAAATTGTCAGTATTTCGGTCTTCTACAGGAAGAACCTACTGAGTTTCTGGCACAGTTCTTACAAATTGCTGACACAGTACATGATAAAGAAGTGGATCAGGATGTCTACAGATTATTACTATTTCTATTTGCGGTAAAAGATCAAGCTAAGAGGTGGTTAAATAACCAACCCACAGCAAGCATAAAAACATGGAGACAGTTATCAGACAAATTTCTGAATCAATTTTACCCTCCAAAAAGGATGACACAACTAAGGCTGGACATCCAAGGCTTTAGACAAGAGGATAATGAATCCCTTTATAATGCCTGGGAGAGGTACAGAGGGATGCTGAGAAAATGCCCCTCTGAAAAATTTTCAGAGTGGGTACAGTTAGACATCTTCTACTATGGGCTTACAGAAAAAGCTCAGATGTCTCTAGACCACTCAGCTGGTGGATCTATACACATGAGAAAGACGATTGAAGAGGCTCAAGAACTTATAGATACGGTTGCTAGAAATCAACACTTGTACTCTAGCAGTGAGTCCTCCATAAAGGAAGAAGCTAGGGCAATAACAACTGACCCTAATCCTCAAGAACAGATTATTGAGCTTAATCAACAATTACTCCTTATGACAAAACAATTAGCAAAATTTAAAGAGATACTCCAAGACACTAAAAATGCTAACAAGAATATGGAAGTACAATTGAATCAGACAAGACAGCAGCTATCTAAACAGATAACAGAAGAATGTCAAGCTATCCAATTAAGGAGCGGAAAGACATTGAATAAATCAACTCAAAGTAGCAGAAAGCCAAGAAAGGAACAACTGTCAGAGGATGACCAAGCCACTACCCAAAATCCCTCTGAGGACAGCGAGAGCCCAGAGAAGAATAATTCTGGCGTTCAAACGCCAGAATAGGGTGAAAGATTGGCGTTAAACGCCCAGTGGATGCCCACTTCTGGCGTTCAAACGCTAGAAAAGAGAGAAAAGTTGGCATTAAACACCCATTCCCTGCCCAGTTCTGGCGTTCAAACGCCAGAAAAGGATGGGAAGTTGGCGTTAAACGCCCGTCCAGCACCCAATCCTGGCGTTCAAACGCCAATGAGGGATCAGACACCTGCAAGTGCTGATAGTAACTCCTCTAAGAAGGCTTCTCCAACCACTTCTGTAGGGAATAAACCTGCAGCAACTAAGGTTGAAGAATTTAAAGCCAAGATGCCTTATCCTCAGAAACTCTGCCAAGCGGAGCAGGATAAACAATTTGCCCGCTTTGCAGACTATCTCAGGACTCTTGAGATAAAGATCCCGTTTGCAGAGGCACTTGAGCAAATACCCACTTATGCTAAGTTCATGAAAGAAATCTTAAGTTATAAGAAGGATTGGAGAGAAACTGAAAAGGTGTTTCTCACTGAAGAATGCAGTGCAGTCATTCTGAAAAGCTTACCAGAGAAGCTTCAACATCCAGGAAGCTTTATGATACCATGCACATTAGAGGGTGCTTGCACCAAGACAGCTCTATGTGACCTTGGAGCAAGTATCAACCTAATACCTGCATCCACTATCAGAAAGCTTGGCTTGACTGAAGAAGTCAAACCAACCCGGATATGTCTTCAACTTGCTGATGGCTCCATTCAATATCCATCAGGCATAATTGAGGACATGATTGTCAAGGTTGGGCCATTTGCCTTTCCCACTGACTTTGTAGTGCTGGAAATAGAGGAGCACAAGAGTGCAACTCTCATTCTAGGAAGACCTTTTCTAGCAACTGGACGAACTCTTATTGATGTACAAAAAGGGGAAGTGACCCTGAGAGTCAATGAGGATAAGTTCAAGTTAAATGCTGTCAAAGCTATGCAGCATCCAGACACATCAAATGACTGCATGAGCACTGATATTATTGACTCTTTGGTGGAAGAGATCAATATGACTGAAAGTCTCGAATCAGAGCTAGAGGACATCTTTAAAGATGTTCATCCTGATCTGGAGAAATCAGAGGAAATAAAAGAACCTCTGAAAATTCCTCAGGAAGAGGATAAGCCTCCTAAACCCGAGCTCAAACCACTACCACCATCCCTGAACTATGCATTTCTGGGAGAAGGTGACACTTTTCCAGTGACCATAAGCTCTGCTTTAAATCCACAGGAAGAGAAAGCACTCATTCAAGTGCTAAGGACACACAAGACAGCTCTTGGGTGGTCCATAAGTGATCTTAAGGGCATTAGCCCAGTAAGATGCATGCACAAGATCCTATTGGAGGATGATGCTAAGCCAGTGATTCAACCATAGAGGCGGCTAAATCCAGCCATGAAAGAGGTGGTGCAGAAAGAGGTCACTAAGTTACTAGAGGCTGGGATTATTTATCCTATTTCTGATAGCCCCTGGGTAAGCCCTGTCCAAGTTGTACCCAAAAAGGGAGGCATGACAGTGGTTCACAATAAAAAGAATGAACTGGTTCCTACAAGAATAGTTACAGGGTGGCGTATGTGTATTGACTACAGAAAGCTCAATACAGCCACCAGAAAGGATCATTTTCCTTTACCATTCATAGACCAGATGCTAGAAAGACTAGCAGGTCATGACTATTACTGCTTTTTAGATGGCTATTCAGGCTACAACCAAATTGCAGTAGATCCTCAGGATCAAGAGAAAACAGCATTCACATGTCCTTCTGGAGTATATGCCTACAGAAGGATGCCTTTTGGTCTGTGCAACGCACCTGCAACCTTTCAGAGGTACATGCTTTCTATTTTCTCTGATATGGTAGAAAAATTTCTGGAAGTCTTCAGGATGACTTCTCAGTATTTGAAGACTCATTCAGCTCCTGTCTTGACCATCTAGCACTTGTTCTGAAAAGATGCCAAGAGACCAACCTAGTTTTAAACTGGGAAAAATGTCACTTTATGGTGACTAAAGGAATTGTCCTTGGGCATAAAATTTCAAACAAGTTAATAGAGGTGGATCAAGCTAAGGTAGAGGTAATTAAAAAATTACCACCACCTGCCAATGTAAAGGCAATCAGAAGTTTTCTGGGACATGCAGGATTCTACAGGAGGTTTATAAAGGGTTTTTTGAAAATAGCAAAACCTCTGAGCAATCTGCTAGCTGCTGACACGCCATTTGTGTTTGACACAGAGCGTCTGCAGGCGTTTGAGACCCTGAAAGCTAAGCTGGTCACAGCACCAGTCATCTCTACACCAAACTGGACATTACCATTCGAACTAATGTGTGATGCCAGTGACCATGCCATTGGTGCAGTGTTGGGACAGAGGCATAACAAGCTTCTGCACGTCATTTACTATGCTACCCGTGTTTTAAATGATGCACAGAAGAATTACACAACCACAGAAAAAGAGTTACTTGTTGTGGTTTATGCCATTGACAAGTTTAGATCCTATTTAGTAGGTTCCAAAGTGATTGTGTATACTGACCATGCTGCTCTTAAATACCTACTCACAAAGCAGGATTCAAAACCCAGGCTCATAAGATGGGTGTTGTTTTTGCAAGAGTTTGATATAGAAATAAGAGACAGAAAAGGGATAGAGAACCAGGTAGCTGATCACCTGTCCCGAATAGAACCAGTAGCAGGGGCGTCCCTCCCTCCTACTAAGATCTCTGAAACCTTTCCGGATGAGCAACTTTTTGCCATTCAGGAAGTACCATGGTTTGCAGACATTGCGAATTATAAAGCTGTGAGGTTCATACACAAAGAGTACAGTAGGGTGCAGACGAAAAAACTAATTCCAGATGCAAAGTACCTTATGGGATGAACCATATCTCTTTAAGAGATGTGCAGACGGAATGATCCGCAGATGCGTATCCAGAGAAGAGGCACAGAAGATCCTATGGCACTGCCATGGATCAAAGTATGGAGGATATTTTGGAGGTGAGCGAACAGCCACTAAGGTCCTCCAATGTGGCTTCTACTGGCCTACTCTCTATAGAGATGCCCGAGAGTTTGTGCATAACTATGACAGTTGCCAAAGAGCTGGCAACTTGCCTCATGGTTATGCCAAACCTCAACAAGGGATCTTAGAGATTGAGTTGTTTGATGTATGGGGTATTGAATTCATGGGTCCCTTCCCACCATCATACTCAAACACTTACATTCTGGTGGCAGTAGACTATGTATCTAAATGGGTAGAAGCAATTGCCACACCCACTAATGATACTAAGACCGTACTGAAATTCCTCCAGAAATATATCTTCAGCAGATTTGGCATCCCAGAGTACAAATCAGTGACGGAGGTACTCATTTCTGTAATAAACAGCTATACTCTGCTATGGTCCGATATGGAATTAGCCACAAAGTAGCAACTCTATATCACCCACAGACAAATGGGCAGGCTGAAGTCTCTAATAGAGAACTAAAAAGAATCTTGGAATGGACTATAATTGCCCGTAGAAAGGATTGGGCAAAAAGCTTGGATGATGCTCTGTGGACATACAGAACAACATTCAAGACTCCTATAGGAACCTCTCCACACCAGCTTGTGTATGGCAAGGCCTATCATCTGCCCATGGAACTGGAACATAAAGCCTATTGGGCAACCAGATTCCTAAACCTGGATGCTAAGTTAGCTGGCGAGAAAAGATTGCTCCAGCTGAATGAGCTAGAGGAATTCAAACTCAATACTTTTGAAAATGCTAAAATTTATAAGGAGAAAGCAAAAAAGTGGCATGACAAGAAACTGTCATCTAGAGTCTTTGAACCAGGACAGAAGGTTCTGCTATTTAACTCTAGGCTCAGACTATTCCCCGGGAAACTAAAATTCCAGTGGAGGGGACCATATGTGATTACAAATGTGTCACCATATGGATATGTTGAGCTTCAGGATATTGACTCTGACAAAAAGTTCATTGTTAATGGACAGAGAATCAAACACTATCTTGAAAGCAATTTTGAGCAAGAATGCTCAAAACTGAGACTAGAATAAAACTCAGTCAAGGTCCAGCTAAAGACAAGAAAGAAGCGCTTGTTGAGAGGCAACCCAATTTTGTTATATCTATTTATTTTCTATTGTTATTTTATATTTTTTGTAGGTTGATGATCATGTGAAGTCACAAAAACAACTGAAAAAGCAAAAATAGAATAAAAAATAGTATTAAAAATAGCACACCCTGAAGGAGAAGCTTACTGGCGTTTAAACGCCAGTAAGGGTAGCAGAATGGGCGTTAAACGCCCAGTCTAGCACCATTCTGGCATTTAACGCTAGAAAGGGGGCATAGAACTGGCGTTTAAACGCCAGAATGGGGAGAAAAGCTGGCGTTAAATGCCAGAAATGGGCAGCAACCTGGCGTTTAACGCCAGGATTGGCAAGCAAGGTGCATTTACACGCCAACATGGTGCAGGGATGAGAAATCCTTGACACCTCAGGATCTGTGGACCCCACAAGATCCCCACCTACTTCACCTCTCTCTTTCTTCTTCACACATTCCCATAACACTCTTCCCCATCACCTCTTAACCACTCACACATTTCTATCTCTTCTATTTTCTTCTTCTTCTTCTCCTCCCTTCTTTCTTCTTTTGCTCGAGGACGAGCAAACCTTCTAAGTTTGGTGTGGTAAAAGCGTTGCTTTTTGTTTTTCCATAACTATTTATGGCACCTAAGGCCGGAGAAACCTCTAGGAAGAGGAAAGGGAAGGCAGTTGCTTCCAACTCCGAGTCATGAGAGATGGAGAGATTCATCTCAAAAGACCATCACTAGAAAGAGGATGGAGCAAACAAGAGAGCCCACTCATGGACCTCAACAAAAGCAACCCATTATCCTCCATGAAATCAGAGAGGAGCAACAAAGGCAAGGAAGAGACATTGAGGAGCTCAAGCACTCCATAGGATCTTCAAGAAGGAGAACTATCCGCCGTTACTAAGGTGGACCCGTTCTTTAATTTCCTTGTTCTTATTTTTCTGTTTTTTTATTTCTATGCTTGATGTTCTATCTATGTTTGTGTCTTTACTACATGATCATTAGTATCTTAGTGTCTATGCCTTAAAGCTATGAATGTCCTATGAATCCATCACCTTTCTTAAATGAAAAATGTTTTCTGAAAAAGAAAAAGAAGTATGTGAATTTCAAATTTTAAAACAGTTTAATTATTTTGATGTGGTGGCAATGCTTTTTGTCTTTCTGAATGAATGCTTGAACAGTGCATATTTTTGAATTTGTTGTTTATGAATGTTAAAATTGTTGGCTCTTGAAAGAATAATGGAAAAGGAGAAATGTTATTGATAATCTGAAAAATCATAAAAATGATTCTTGAAGAAAGAAAAAGCAGTGAATACAAAGCTTGCGAAAAAAAAGAGAAAGAAAAAGAAAAAGCAAGCAGAAAAAGACAATAGCCCTTTAAACCAAAAGGCAAGGGTAAAATAAAAAGGATCCAAGGCTTTGAGCATCAGTGGATAAGAGGGCCGACAGGAATAAAATCTTGGCCTAAGCGGCCAAACCAAGCTATCCCTAACCATGTGCTTGTGGCGTGAAGGTGTCAAGTGAGAAGCTTGAGACTGAGCTTCATGGTCCAAAGCAGAAAGAGTGTGCTTAAGAGCTCTGGACACCTCAAATTGGGGACTCTAGCAAAGCTGAGTCACAATCTGAAAAGGTTCACCCAGTTATGTGTCTGTGGCATTTATGTATCCGGTGGTAATACTGGAAAACAAAATGCTTAGGGTCACGGCCAAGACTCATGAAGTAGCTATGTTCAAGAATCAACATACAGAACTAGGAGAATCAATAACACTATCTGAATTTTGAGTTCCTATAGATGCCAATCATTCTAAACTTCAAAGGATAAAGAGAGATGCCAAAACTGTTCAGAAGCAAAAAGCTAATAGCCCCACTCATCTAATTAAGACTGATCTTCATAGATGTTTTTGGAATTCATTGTATATTCTATTCTTTTTATCCTACTTTGTTTTTAGTTGCTTGGGGACAAGCAACAATTTAAGTTTGGTATTGTGATGAGCGGATAATTTATACACTTTTTGGCATTATTTTTAGTATGTTTTTAGTATATTTTAGTTAGTTTTTATTATGTTTTTATTAGTTTTTATTCAAAAATCATATTTCTAGACTTTACTATGAGTTTGTGTATTTTTTCTATGATTTCAGGTATTTTCTAGCTGAAATTGAGGGACCTGAGCAAAAATCTGATTCAGAGGCTGAAAGAGGACTGCAGATGCTGTTGGATTCTAACCTCCCTGCACTCGAAGTGGATTTTCCGGAGCTACAGACCCCCAATTGTCACGCTTTTAATTGCGTTGGAAAGTAGACATTCTGGGCTTTCCAGCAATATATAATAGTCTACACTTTTCCCGAGATTTGATAGCCCAAACCGGCGTTCCAAGTCAACATAAAAATTCTGGCGTCAAAACGCCAGAGCTGGCATAAAAGCTGGAGTTAAACGCCCAAACTGGCACAAAAGCTGGACTTTAACTCCAAGAAAGGTCTCTACACGTGAAAGCTTCAATGCTCAGCCCAAGCACATACCAAGTGGGCCCCGGAAGTGGATTTTTACACTAACTATTCTAGCTTACTCCTTTTTTGTAACCCTAGGTCACTAGTTTATTATAAAAACTACTTTTAGTGATTCATCTTGTACCTCATGACACTCTACACGTTTCATATTGTATCTTCTACGGCATGAGTCTCTAAACCCCATGGTTGGGGGTGAGGAGCTCTGCTGTGTTTTGATGAATTAATGCAATTACTACCATTTTCCATTCAATCACGCTTGCTTCTATTCTAAGATATTCACTCGTACTACAACTTGATGAATGTGATGATCCGTGACACTCATCACCATTCTCAACCTATGAATGTGTGCCTGACAACCACCTCCGTTCTACCTTAGATTGAGTGCTTATCTCTTAGCCTCCTGATTCAGATCAGTGTCTTCGTGGTATAAGCTAGAATTATTGGCGGCCATTCCTGAGATCCGGAAAGTCTAAACCTTGTCTGTGGTATTCCGAGTAAGATCTGGGAAGGGATGATTGTGACGAGCTTCAAACTCACGAGTGCTGGGCGTAGTGACAGATGCAAAAGGATCAATGGATCCTATTCCAACATGAGTGAGAACCGACAGATGATTAGCCGTGCGGTGACAGCACATTTGGACCATTTTCACTGAGAGGACGGATGGTAGCCATTGACAACGGTGATCCACCAACATACAGCTTGCCATGGAAGGAGCCTAGCGTGTGTGAAGAAGAAGATAGTAGAAAAGCAGAGATTCAAAGGACAGAGCATCTCCAAAACCTCAACATATTCTCTATTACTGCATAACAAGTATTTATTTCATGTTCTTTTACTTTTTACAATTAAATCTGAGAATTATTGATATCCTGACTAAGAGTTACAAGATAACCATAGCTTGCTTCAAGCCGACAATCTCCGTGGGATCGACCCTTACTCACGTAAGGTATTACTTGGACGACCTAGTGCACTTGCTGGTTAGTTGTGCGGAGGTGCAAAAGTGTGATTGTAATTTCGTGCACCAAAAACACAAAACTCATATTTGCTGAAAACAGGGTCACGCGTACGCGTGAGTGCGCGTTTGGACAATGTCGCGTACGCATCACTCTTCCCATGTACGCATGCGCGCCAAGCAGAAATGACTGGCCGCGTTTGAGGGAGTTTGCGTACGCAAAAATCCCAGGTCAAGCATATGCATGGAACACAGGTACGCGTGAGCGTACCTTTTTGCCTATTTTGCGTACACAGCTCCATTTTGGCGTACGCACATGCGCTAGGCAGAAACGCATGGCCGCATATGGTTTGTATGCGTATGCATACAATGCAGCATCTCCAAAAAGCTGTTAAGTCCAGAATTTTTCAGTTTGCACACCAAACTTTGATCGAGTATAACTTCCTCATTTTAAAACATTTTTCCTCCGTTCTTCAAATGGCATAAACATCTCAGACCAAATTTTATTTCTAAATAAGTTTGATACAAATTGAAGGTCTGGAGATCAAGTTATGCTTTGCCAAAGTTGACCAAAAACATGGTTTTCCTAAAACAATACAAAACCTCCATTTCCAAAACAAACCAATTCCAACCCTTTTTAAAATTAACCAAACCTTAGCTATTCAGAATCAAGCCACTCTCAACTCATATTTCAAATTCAATAATATACAATACACATTCATCATCTTACCAATTCTCCATTTTCATCAAATTCCAACCCAATACTTCCAATTTTCCAATATTCAATATACAACATCAAATATCCATATCAAGCACAATTTCAACTTCAAGTCAACCTTTATAATTACCAATCATCATCATCACATATAATTCACATGCATCATCAACAAGAACATCAATTACACCCTCCATAACCAATAATCACATGAGCAATACTATCCATTTCAACCAATCAACAACATCACAAATTCAATTCCTATCCTAAGGTTACTAGCCTAAGTTTTCACATTACATTACATTTTAGATACAGGAAACCGAAACCATATCTTGGCCGATTCTCTGCTCAACCCGAAACACCTCCAATTCAACTTTCTTCAAACTTTCAAGACTCCAACACCTCCAAAAATAGATTTCTAGCTTGTAATCCACTTCAAGCTCCCAAAATCTCCATCAAGCTTCAATCCACTTACATATACATTGCCTAATACATATCATAAACGCCCACACATACAAACTCAATATCCAAACACAAAAAATCAAGTATTTCACTAGAGTTGAGAATTCTTAATACCCAAGCATCAAAGAGACAAGATTAAGCCTTTCTCTCAAGCTAATTGGATCCTATAACATCAAAGAGCTCAAAATCTCAACACTTTCACTCAAGATTTTTGAAATCAATGGCCGGGAAAACTAGAAATAAAACGTGGCTTACCTCTTAAACAATGTTATAGGCTTTGTAGAGCTCGATCCGTTGTCACGTGGCCGCAAACAGTGCGGCGATCGGAGCTCTGGATCAAAAGTTATCTTGGTTTGAAGATCAAGTGAGGGTTTGTACTTTGAGAGAGTTCTTCCCCCTTTCCTTGCTATGTTTCAGCATGGAATAAGTGTGGGGGAGAGAGGGAATGTTGAGTTATTTAGTTTGGGCTTAATTGGGTTGGGTCTCGGGCCTAATATGGGCCTAATTTGTACGGTTTGGCCGGTTTGGCCCAATCTTGGGCCAAATTTTTTAAAATTAGCGTCGAAATTCTCGTTTTATTTTTTCTATCATATTAAACCATAAAAATCATGTTTCTAATTTTCTAGAATAAATTTTGATTTGTGGGTTAATTATTCATTAATTAACTGGGTTTTACACAAACCGTCAACCCTCATATACTCAAACAACTAGACAATAACGCTTAAACCCTAAATCATCCACCTTGATTTCAAAACTCTAACCCTAAAACCTACAACACCTCATCTCTAAATCCTAAATCATAAAAACCTTAACAATAACATACACTCTAACCCTAAGAATAAACCATCAAATTCTAAACTCTCAACCGTAAACCATAAATCCTCAACATTGAAGATTTAAAACTTAAACATACACCTTATAATGTATAACATAAATCCAATGGCTTCCACCCTAAACCCTAATGCACAAGCCTTACTCATTAATACACTAAACCCTAATGCACAACCCCTAACCCCAATAGGTTAAAGCAATAATCCCTAACAAATTCCTGAAACCCAAACCCTATATATCTAAACTCTATACTCAAAACAACTACACCTTAAACCCTAGCCATTAACCGTAAAATCTAACAACAAATTTTACAAAACCTAAATTATGACTAATTCCAAGATTGTGAACTAAATTATGACTAATTCCACTATAGTACATATTATAACTAACTTCGTCCTCCTATCTAGCCTATCCAAAAATTCATTTTTTTCATCAACCAATTCAAAGATCATTTAAACCAACGATTTAAAATGGGTTTCCCTTTCCTTTTCCTTTTTTTCAATGGCCATTTCTTTCCTAGGCATTTATTTGGCACAAAATACTTCAACATCACCATATCTTCTAACAAGACCTAACTACCATTATTTTAAAACAACCTAGTACACCTCTACCAATAAAAAAAGAAAATGGCCAACAACCACACCCTTCTCTAAGGCCCAATTATCCTTCATGACACAACTACTTAACCAAACGTAATTAACTAAAATCGAACAGGAATCTTAATCCTATGTCACCATGCGTGAATAAATGTTGCAGAACACAACCATATTATGGACTTGCGGCATCTTCATTGTGTGACACCTACAACCGGCATCACATGGTGATTTACACTGTCAACACCACAAAATTTTCCCAAGAACAATAGGTTAATTACTTTTTTAATCAAGAATTTGAATTCAATTTTTTTCAACTACCCATATTCTACTTGTTAGATATTTAAGTCATATAACTATTTACATCCCTCATTTTATTTAATTAAGTTTTTAGAATAAATTATTTTAATATTATGTATTAATTTATTTGAAGGTTAGCTAAAATTAAGGACTTTTTATTTAAATTAATAAAATATAATATTTACTTAAATGTGTAATGTGTACATAAATTATAATTTTACTTACGCATTACACATCTCAGATATACAGTTTGAAAAACTAATAATAACTGAGTTTGGGTACTATACAATTTTAAAAAAAGAAGAAACCGGCTGCACCCGAGATATAATACAAATGCGTAGTTGTACATATCCAGATTGCTGAGTACCCAAGATCAGGTCATAAAAAATTCTAGCAGTGTAACTACATAAAAATAACCTATATAAGGAGCTTGTTGGCTCAAAGCTCATCACACTACATCCATCCCACCACTCTCTATTCTCTTTCTCTTTCTCTTTCATCTTCATACACATGACTAGTAATAAATTTTTTGTAGTAGTTTATCCTAATGGAATCATAAGAAACAGTAATGAGGGAGTGATATTTGAATGCAATTCACTTTTATGTTGCTGATGCGTGAGCATCTTGTACCCTTTTTCCTTTATTTTGTAGTTATTTTTAGTTAGAAATTATTATGTTTTATTATATTTTAGTGCAAAAATCCTCTTTGGATGCTACTTTGAGTTGTTTTGGTATTTTTATTATTTCAGGTAATATTCGGATGAATTCGGTAGAGTTTTGTGCAAAAACAAAGGAAGAAAGTAGATGCTGTCAACCCTGACCTTCTTGCATTCCAATGAGCATAACTTGAGCTAAAAAGGTCCAATTGATGCAATTCTAACGGCGTTGGAAGCCAACTTTCAGAGCTTTCCAACAATAAATAATAGTATATATCTTTCTTCTGGAATCACTACCAAGTCTAACGCTAAACGCCGAGCCTGGTGTTTAGCACCCAAGAAGGATAGAACCAGCGGCAGAACTTCCCCTTGCCGGCGTTAAATGCCAGATATGGGTCAAACTAACCCAAGGGAGCATCTTTATTGGGATTTAGCTTTTAATTGTTATCTTTTATCTTATTTTAGTTATTTTTATTTACAAACAAAATCTTTTAGGTTTAGACTTTATTATTCTATTTTATTTTTAAATCAAATTAGGTTAGATATAAAAGGGAAAAGATTCATCCTTTAGAGGACATTCGGATCTTCTCTCTTCCACATGTTTTTCAGAACCCTAATTTTCTCTATAAGTCATGAGCCACTAAACCTCTTCGGTTAAGGTTAGGAGCTCTGTTTATTTCTATGGATTAGAACTATTATTCTTCTATTTTAATTAATGTATTAATTCAGTTTCAAGGATTGTTTTCGTTCTTAATGTTATGAATCGGGGTGGAACGAGAGTATGACCCTTATTCTACTTGAGTTCTTGTGATTCTCGAGAGAGTTATCTCACTTGAACAATAGCTTGAAAAGAAATTCCTCCTAAATTGCTAATTACATGAACTAATTGGGATATGTGACATATAATCCTGTTAGCTTTGGGTAATTAGGATTTTGTGGCTATAAACTAGTTTTTGAACTTAACCCTCTAATTGGAATTAAGTGACTACGAGAGTGGTGGTTAATGAAGGTTAGAGGAGGCTAAATCACTAAGAAATTAGGGTTTAGACATTTACAGTTTGCCATGGAATGAATCATAGATTGTTAAAATAGTTGGTAAGATCTTTTAATCTGGAAAGATAAACATCACCGAAGCCTTAACTATTTTCTCTCACTATTTCACACGAAACCGTTTATTTGCTTTCTTTACGCTTTTGATTATTGCTTTATGCATTTTCAACCATCAACAACCTTTTTCTGTTTGCCTAACTAAGCCAATTAGATAACCATTGTTGATCAGTCTAACAATCCTCGTGGGATCGACCCTCACTCACCTGAGGTATTACTTGGAAGACCCGGTGCACTTGCTGGTTAAGTTGTGGGAATTCTAAATCCCGCTCCATGTTTTTGGTACTGTTACTGAGGATTGTTTGTGATTGACAACTACTAGTTGTCTAGCTACTTAGATTAGGTATTTTTCTTTATTTTGTTTATTTACTTTTTCTTTTAGTTTTCAAATTTTAAGTTTTGTTTATCTTTCCTTTATTTTTGATTTTAAGTTTGGTGTCCCTTTAGTGTCTTCCCTTTTTATTTTCAAAATTTTTAGTGTCTTGACCTCTTAGTTTTCGAAATTTTAGTCTATTTTTCTTGTTATTTCAAATTTGTTTGTTTAATTCCTTGCTTTGTTTTCTCTTATTTCTTTTTTTACATAGGATAACTCACTGGGAATTCTCTACACTATGTAGAGATTTCCACTTTTCTTTGTTTTCTATTTGTGTGTGAGCAAAAACAGGAAGGAGTCATGGAGGTGTATGCTGCAGATGCACTTCTTGCACAGAACAAGCTTATATTTCAACAGATGAGTCTTCTCACTCGATAATTGGGTAGTGTGCAGAGCTCAGTTGTTAAAGTTTATAGTGCTCCTCCAGATGTTCCTCATGATATGAGTGGTAGCTTTCCTCACAGTGATCCTTACAACAATGGCTAGTGTCGACCTAAGCGGGTCAATTACATGGGGAATTCCTCTAGAAACCCTTATGATACTCCTTATTCTCATAATTTTAATCAAGGGTGGAGGAATCACTCAAGTTTTGGGTGAAGAGAGATATGACATGTCATCATGTCATATTTTTTTATACTTTTTCATACAAGAAATTGATTATTTGTGCTTAAATATTGAATGCTTTTGTGCTTAAATGGTATATTTTCTTGATTTTTTGATTTTATAAATTTTGTAGGAAATAAGTTGAAAAAGAAACAAAATAGCACAAAATCAGCTCAAAAGAAGAAAAGAAGGATTTTGGGACACACTTTAAAGTTGAACACGTTTTGGAACCTTAGGCCACGCTTTTAAAAGCGTGGCCCATGACCATGAAGCCGTGGCATTTAGTTAATGCCTTATGCATACATTATCATGAATTAAAGCATGCATGCATTTAATTATGCCAATTAAGAATGAATGAACGTTACATTACTTGGCATTACTAATAAAGTAATGCAAGCATGCATGTAATATTATTAATGTCATTAATTCTTTGCTAAGGCATTAATGAATGTATGCATGAAACATTTAATTCCTAATGCCAATGAATGAACGCTTGGCATTGTTAATCAAAGTTAATGAAAGCATACATTAATAAAGCCATGAAAGCATGCATGTAGTATTAGTAATGCCATCATTGGCTTATGTATTCATTAAATGAATGAACGCTATAATGCCAACCAAGCAAGCATTCATTAAAGCAAAATGAAGGGTAGCGTTCATTAGTTTGAACTTAGCGTTCACATTTGTTCACTTTTGCGTGAAGATAAGGCAAGGAAATGAATGAGCTAGTGTTCATTAAAGAAAACGCTTCATTAAGCAAAGGAACGCTACAAGCCTGGGAAAAAAAAAAGCAAGCGTTCAAGCTAGTGAGCGCTACGTTCACTAATTTAACCTTTTTCGAGATTATGGAAGCTTGGAAGCAAGGCCAGCGCACTAAGAGCCCAACAAAGCAAAGGGTAGCGTTTAAAAAAGTGAACTCAGCGTTCAAAAAAAATGAATGTCCAAGGAAGCAAAGTGCATCAAATGACCAAGAGAGAGCGTTCGAAGATTGAACACAGTGTTCAAAGAGTGAACGCTAGGAAAGAAAGGCTTGGCAAAGGAAAACGCAATGCTAGTGAACGTAGCGTTCACAAAACCAAATGGAGCGCTCCACTGGAGCATGCCCCCAAACTATGCCATTTGAACCAAAGCCAACCGGACCTACTTTTCTTCAAATCCAAGCCAAAAGAGCCCACTCTAAGTGCAACTCTGGCTCAATTAATTTCAATTCAAGCCCATTGAAGCCTCAAAGCAAGGAGAGCTCATTGACATCACTCAAAGGCACGAGAAATAGTTAGATTAGGAATTTTATTTAAATTGTAATTTTGTTTTCAATTTCAATTTCATTTTCATTTTTGTAAAGCCTATATAAAGGCATCAATTTCATTTCATTGAGAGGAGGCTGGCTCTGCTAGAGAGCAGTAGGAGTAGAATAGAGAGCTCTTTGTTTAATTTTTCCTTTTTAAACTTGAGAATCGGAAATCAGATCTGGGTTTTCTTTTCTTTCTGTTTTATTTTCCTTCCTCTGTAATTTTCTTTCTGTTTTGATCGAGGGAGCAATTGAGCTCTTGGCTTTCTTTCTATTTTTTTTTTTCTATTTCATTGAAATTGTTAATTTCTCTTTGAGATTTCAAAATTGATCTAAGTCTTCTTGCTGATTTACTCTTCTGTACTTCTACTTCTCTATAATTTTTACATTTCTGTTCTTGATTCAATTTGATTTACTCTTCCTGCAAGTTTAAGATTCTGTCAATTGTTCTGAGTTCTAATTTACTGCTTCCATTTAGTTTTCCAGCACCCAGTTCCCCTTTATATTTTGCTGCAATTTATTTTTCTTTCTCTTTAAGCTTTTGTCCAATCTACATTCTGCTAATTTACATTCACTGCAATTTACATTCCTTGTTCTTTAAGTTTCAGTCAATTTACTTTCTGCACTTTATAATTCCTGTAATTTACTTTCTGTTGCTTCAATTTCATCCAATTCACCAATGTTAGTTTGACTAGACTAATCACTCACTAAAGTTGCTTGATCCATCAATCCCTATGGGATTGACCTCACTCTAAGTGAGTTTTACTACTTGATGTGATCCGGTACACTTTCCGGTGAGTTTTGTGTGGAAATCTAATTTTCACTCATCAGAGAGCAACCTCAGAAACAGCAACCATATTATGCCAACAGCTCTCAGGGAGGTCTTAATCAAACTCTGGTCAACAACTTTACTTTTTATCCCCTGCAATCTTAGAGTATTCCTGACCTGGCATCTATTATTGCAGAACTTGCAAAGAGCCAACAAAGCTTTATGCAGAAAACCCGAGCCTCCCTTAGAAACCTGGAGATGCAAATAAACCAGAAAGACCAGCGAACACCTGAACAAACCCCACCTAGCAATATGGTACAGAGAGGAATGTCAGGTAGTTCAATTAAGGAGCGGCAAGACGTTGACCACTCAACCTAATAAGAGTGAGGAACTGGGTGTAAAAGAGACACCTGAGCAGGAAATTACAAAGACAGAGAGTACAAGGATTGGCATTGAACGCCCATCAAGGGAGCTAGGGAGGGCGCTGAACACCCAAGAAGACTCAAAGAACGCCTCCTCAAGGCACCCTGACAACCCCTTTTTGGTCACTCTTGATACACATCCTGCATTACCCAAGGCCCCAGAGTACAAAGCCAAATTGCTATACCATCAACAACTTCAGAGATCCCTCACTCTTCCTAGTGACACAGTGCCTGCCCTAAGAGAAGAGTGCAATTCCATCACAGTGGATGTTGAATCCGTTCCAAAGGAGAAAGTGCAAGTTGTTGAACAATCAGAGCAAACAAAAACACCAAAAGAGGCTGAGAGCATCAAAGTACACGCCCAGAAGCCCCAAAAGGAGACCAAGGACGAGCACTACTCACAGTTCTTGGAAGTCTTTAAGAAGATGCAAATCAATATTCCTTTTGCTGAGATTCTGGAGCAAAGGCCTCCCTATATTGCACTCATGAAAGGCTTACTCTCTGAAAAGAAGGCCTTAAAGGGAGATGAAACAGTAGTCCTGACTAAGGAGTGCAGTGCACTAATTCGGAGTAAGTTGCCAAGGAAGATGCCAAACCCAGGGAGCTTTCAGATTCTATATACTATTGGAAATATCACTTCGATAAAGCCCTGTGTGATCTTGGCTCGAGTATAAATTTGATGCCTCTGTCCGTAATGAAGAAGTTAGGAATCCAAGAAGCACAGGCAACAAGGATAACCCTGCAAATGGCTGACAAGCCTCTGAGGCAAGCATATAGGCTAATGGAGAACATACTGGTCAAGGTTGGAGAGCTATTCCTCCTAGCAGATTTTGTGATACTTAACATGGGAGAGGATACAGATGACTCCATCATCCTAGAAAGGCCATTCCTAGCCACTAGAAGAGCCCTAATTGATGTTGAGAGAGGTGCATTGGTGCTAAGGTTACATGAGGACTACATGGTTTTCAAGGTTTTCAAACCTCCACCATTCTCTGACAAAAGAGGTACTTACATGCAGAGCTCAATGCTTAAGCCTTCTCACTTGGTGGAAAGCCATACAATTCTCCCTGATATCAAACCTAAGTTTGGTGTTGGCCATTTACCACCCACAAAAGATGGAGGAGACCCAAAGAAGAAAGTACCTAAGGGCTGGAAGAATAAGAAGATTCCCACTGAGGACTTCTCACCTGGGATGAGAGTGGTATTCACAAGAAGTCCAGTCATACCACATACTATGAATAGGATCCTGTCCCTTGAGCATATTGAGCTGATCCATGAGAGCACAGGAAAGAAGCTCACAGTGAGGGATGAGGATTTAAGCCTCTATGATTATCTTCCTCCTTAAAGGAGCTGACCATCAAGCTAGTGATGGTAAAGAAGCACTTGTTGAGAGGCGACCCAACTAGGAGTATCCTTTAGTTTATTTCAGTTTTATTTCAGTTTTATTTTAGTTTGATTTTATTTTATTTTTCATTTATCTTCAAGGTTTTCCTAGGTTTTCTAATGTTTGTGATCATGTACAGCACTTAGAACAGGGACAGGAAGATTCAGATAGAAGAACAGAATGCCCTAGAGCAGAAAATGTTTGGGTGCTAAACGCCAGGTAGGGCGTTTAGTGCCAGAAGAGGAGCAAAGGAGCTAGCGTTAAAAGCCAGGAGGGCGTTTAACACCAAAAGAGGATCATGAAGCATGGGCGTTTAACGCCCAGAATGGGTGTTCCCATCCAAGTTTTGCACCCCCCTTGGGGTGCTAAACGCCAACTCTAGCGTTTAGCACCAAGGGGTCATAAAAAAATGTTTTAAATTTAAATTCTTCCTCCCCTTCTATTACTCTTATCTTTTGTTATATTATTTTTACTCATCCATGTGCTTTTCATGTCCCTTCCCATTTTCAGTTTTCTTTACTTGGGGACAAGCAAACTTTTAAGTTTGGTATTGCAAAGCGAGCTCTCGGTTTATATTATCATCAATGGCACCAAAGGGAGGTGAATCATCTTCATGGAAGAGCACAGCATGAGGAGGGAGCAGTGGTGCACGAAATTGTTATCATTGATGACATGTCACCATGTCATGTTTTTCTATGCTTATTCATACAAGAAATTGATGATTTGTGCTTGAATAATGAATGCTTTTGTACTTAAATAGTATATTTCCTTGATCTTTTAATTTTATAAATTCTTTAGGAAATAAGAAGAAAAAGAAGCAAAAAGCACAAAATAAGCTAAAAAGGAGAAAAAAAGAGCTTTGGGGCACACTTTGAAGTTGGAGCACACTTTGGAGCCTTAGGCCACGCTTTTAAAAGCGTGGCCCATGACCAAATTTAAGGAGATTGGCAATCAGCACACAAAGCTCCGCTCTTGCCAAGAGCAGAGCTTTATTGTGATGCAATTTCAACTTGGAAGCAAGAATTTTCACTAAGTTAAGCTTGGGCGCTCACAACATGACTATGCCTCCTTCAAAGGGCTATAACTTGAGCTACAGACGTCCAATTGATGTGCTTTCAGTTGCGTTGGAAAGCTGACATTTAGAGCTTTCTAATGATATATAGCAATCCATATTTGGCACAAAATTGTGGCACAAGTGAAAGGTATCTTTAAGGACCAAAAACAAGCAAAAATATACCAAAGTGCAACCACCAAGGTTCGAAGCTGGAACCTCACTCCAAAGCAAAGTAGCGCTCTACATCATTATTGTGCTCCACTCTCTTGGAGAGCATTGTCGTGCTCTCTCCAAGAAAAATTCAAAGGAAAATGTTTGCTAGTGAAGCCACAAGAATTTGAACTTGGAACCTCAGTCTTGAAGCATCAATGATACGCTCTCCCCAAGAGCGGAGTGCTACTTTGATGCTTGGACCTTGTCACGCACCAAAATTGACACGGCCAGGGACACAAATTGAATGCTGCGCTCTTGTGGAGAGCGGAGCATTGCCCTAAGAGGTGTCCCACACCAAACCAACTTGAACCAAGCTTGACCCATGCTCCAAACTAATTAAACTAAGGCCAACCAAACCCATCTCTCTTCAAATTCAAAGCAAGAAAAGCCCATATCATCACTCAAAGGCACAAGAACAAGCTAGAATTAGGATTTTCATTTCAATTTTATTTTATTTTATAAAAAGCCTATATGAAGGCATCATTCTCATTTTCAAAGGAAGGGAGTTCCATTAGAGAGTATAGGGGCTGGCTCCATTTGAGAGCTCTCTCTCTTAGTTTTCATTTCTGTTTTAAATCTTGGATTGAGATTGGAAGGAATTCTGTTTTCATTCTCTATCTGCAACTTCTCTTGTTCTTTTACTACATAATTCAAATTTCATTTGCTGTTTTAAATCTTCTTCTTCTGCAACTTTAGCTTTTCTGTTTTGGATCTTGAATTGAGGTTGAAGAGCTCCATTGATTCAAATTCTGAGAATCATCTTCCACTCTTCCTCTCAATTGATCTAAGGATTGGGTTTTAATCTTCTCTGCTATTTTTTAACCTTATTTTCTTCTGTAAATTGCTTTCTGTTTGATCAAAGGAGAATTGAGATCCAGATCTGCTTCCTGAGCTCATTGCTTTTCTTGGATCTTCAAATTCTCTTTTAAATTTTACAATTGAGCTAAGTTTCTTTCTGCTTTGTTTCTTCAAACAATTTTCCGTTTCTATTTGAATTGCTGCATCTTATTTCATCTTTCCACTTCTCTGATTGATTACACTTTGCACTCTCTTGTTTCAATTCTGTTTTAATTCCCAGCACCCAATTTCCTTTACTCTTCCTACAATTTAAATTTTCAGTTGTTTGATCTATTGCTTTCTTTAATTTCTAGCACCCAAATCCCCTTTACATTTGATGCAATTTACATTTCTTGTTATTTAAGTTTTTCCAATTTACATTTCTTGCTCTTTAAGTTTCAGTCACTTTACTTTCTGCACTTTAATTTTACTTTCTATTTACCTTCTGTTGATCAACTTCACACAATTCACTCAATGTTAGCTTGACTAAACTAATCACCCACTAAAGTTTCTTGATCCATCAATCCTTGTGGGATCGACCTCACTCTAAGTGAGTTTTACTACTTGATGCGACCCGGTATACTTGCCGGTGAGTTAGGTGCTTGGAATTCTTTTTCCAAAAAATTATCCATCAATCATCAATGGCGCCAACATCATGGTACGCACAATTGTAATCTCAACTCTTTGTCACAACTCCGCACAACTAACCAGCAAGTGCACTGGGTCGTCCAAGTAATAAACCCTACGTGAGTAAGGGTCGATCCCACGGAGATTATCGGCTTAAAGCAAGCTATGGTCATCTTGTAAATCTCAGTCAGGCGGATTCAAATGGTTATGGAGAATTGATAATTAAAATATGAATAAAACATAAAATAGGATAGAGATACTTATGTAATTCATTGGTGATAATTTCAGATAAGTGTATGAAGATGCTTTGTTCCTTCTGAACCTCTGCTTTCCTATTGCCTTCTTCCAATCATTCATACTCCTTTCCATGGCAAGCTGTATGTTGGGTTTCACTGTTGTCAATTGCTACCTCCCATCCTCTCAGTGAAAATGTTCCAAATGCGCTGTCACCGCACGGCTAATCAGCTGTTGATTCTCGATCATGTTAGAATAGGATCCATTGATCTTTTTGCGTCTGTCACTACGCCAACACTCGTGAGTTTGAAGCTCGTCACAGTCATCCCTTCCCAGATCCTACTCGGAATACCACAGACAAGGTTTAGACTTTGCGGATCTCAGGAATGGCTGCCAATTGATTCTAGCCTATACCACGAAGGTTCTAATCTTAGATTAGAAACCCAAGAGATACACATTCAAGCTTGTTTGCATGTAGAACGGAAGTGGTTGTCAGGCACGCGTTCATAGGTGAGAATGGTGATAAGTGTCACGGATCATCACATTCGTCAGGTTGAAGAACGAGCGTATATCTTAGAGAAGAATTAGGCGTGAATTGAATAGAAAAACAATAGTACTTTGCATTAATTCATGAGGAACAGCAGAGCTCCACACCTTAATCTATGGTGTGTAGAAACTCTACCGTTGAAAATACATAAGAACAAAAGGTCTAGGCATGGCCGATTGGCCAGCCTCCCAAAGTGTGAACATACAAGTTCCAAGATGAAAAGTATGATCCAGTGTCCAAAATACAATAGGAAAAGGTTCTATTTGTAGAAAACTAGTAATCTAGGGTTTACAAAAATTAGTAAATGATGCAGAATCCACTTCCGGACCTACTTGGTGTGTGCTTGGGCTGAGCATTGAAGCTTTCACGTGTAGAGACTTTTCTTGGAGTTAAACGCCAGCTTTTGTGCCAGCTTGGGCGTTTAACTCCAGCTTTTATGCCAGTTCTGGCGTTTTGACGCCAGAATTTCTATGCTGACTTGGAACGCCGGTTTGGGCCATCAAATCTCAGGAAAAGTATGAACTATTATATATTGCTTGAAAGCCCAAGATGTCTACTTTCCAACGCAATTGAGAGCGCACCAATTGAGCTTCTGTAGCTCCATAAAATCCACTTCGAGTGCAGGGAGGTCAGAATCCAACAGCATCTGCAGTCCTTTTTTAGCCTCTGAATCAGATTTTTGCTCAAGTCCCTCAATTTCAGTCAGAAAATACCTGAAATCACAGAAAAACACACAAACTCATAGTAAAGTCCAAAAATGTGATTTTTATTTAAAAACTAATAAAAACATAATAAAAACTAACTAAAATATACTAAAAATATACTAAAAATAATGCCAAAAAGCGTATAAATTATCCGCTCATCACAACACCAAACTTAAATTGTTGCTTGTCCCTAAGCAACTGAAAATCAAATAGGATAAAAAGAAGAGAATATACAATGAATTTCAAAAACATCTATGAAGATCAGTCTTAATTAGATGAGCGGGGCTATTAGCTTTTTGCTTCTGAACAGTTTTGGCATCTCACTTTATCCTTTGAAGTTCATAATGATTGGCGTCTATAGGAACTCAGAATTCAGATAGTGTTATTAATTCTCCTAGTTCAGTATGTTGATTCTTGAACACAGGTACTTTATGAATCTTGGCCGTGACCCTAAGCATTTTGTTTTCTAGTATTACCACCAGATACATAAATGCCACAGACACATAACTGAGTGAACCTTTTCAGATTGTGACTCTGCTTTGCTAGAGTCCCCAATTAGAGGTGTCCAGAGCTCTTAAGCACACTCTTTTTGCTTTGGACCATGACTTTAACCGCTCAGTCTCAAGTTTTCACTTGACACCTTAACGCCGCAAGCACATGGTTAAGGACAGCTTGGTTTAGCCGCTTAGGCCAGGATTTTATTCCTGTGGACCCTCCTATCCACTGATGTTCAAAGCCTTGGATCCTTTTTATTTTACCCTTGCCTTTTGGTTTAAAGGGCTATTGGCTTTTTCTGCTTGCTTTTTCTTTTTCTTTCTCTCTTTTTTTTCTATTCACTGCTTTTTCTTGCTTCAAGAATCATTTTTATGATTTTTCAGATCATTAATAACATTTCTCCTTTTCCATCATTCCTTCAATAGCCAACAATTTTAACATTCATAAACAAAAAATTCAAAAATATGCACTGTTCAAGCATTCATTCAGAAGAACAAAAAGTATTTCCACCACATCAAAATAATTAAAATATTTTAAAATTCAAAATTCATGTACTTCTTTTTCTTTTTGCAGTTTAAAAACATTTTTCATTTAAGAAAGGTGATGGATTCATAGGACATTCATAACTTTAAGAGATAGACTCTAAGACACTAATGATCATGTAATAAAGACACAAACATAGATAAATATAAAGTATAAAAATTCGAAAAACAGAAAAATAAGGAACAAGGAAATTAAAGAACGGGTCCACCTTAGTGATGGCGACTAGTTCTTCCTCTTGAAGATCTTATGGAGTGCTTGAGCTACTCAATGTCTCTTCCTTGCCTTTGTTGCTCCTCTCTCATGACTCTTTGATCTTCTCTAATTTCATGAAGGAGGATGGAATGCTCTTGGTGCTCCACCCTTAGTTGTCCCATATTGGAACTTAATTCTCCTACGGAGGTGTTAATTTGCTCCCAATAGTTTTGTGGAGGAAAATGCATCCCTTGAGGCATCTCAGGGATTTTATGATGAGGAATTTCCTCATACTCTTATCCATGAGTGGAATCTCTTGTTTGCTCCATCCTTTTCTTAGTAATGGGCTTGTCCTTATCAATGAGGATGTCTTCCTCTATGTCAATTCCAGCTGAATTGCAAAGGTGACAAATAAGATGAGGAAAGGCTAACCTTGCCAAAGTAGAGGACTTATCCGCCACCTTGTAAAGTTCTAGGGATATAACCTCATGAACTTCTACTTCCTCTCCAATCATGATGCTATGGATCATGATAGCCCGGTCTATAGTAACTTCAGACCGGTTGCTAGTGGAAATGATTGAGCGTTGGATGAACTCCAACCATCCCCTAGCCACGGGCTTAAGGTCATGCCTTCTTAGTTGAACCGGCTTCCCTCTTGAATCTCTCTTCCATTGAGAGCCCTCTTCACAAATGTCTATGAGGACTTGGTCCAACCTTTGATCAAAGTTGACCCTTCTAGTGTAGGGGTGTGCATCTCCTTGCATCATTGGCAAGTTGAATGCCAACCTTACATTTTCCGGACTGAAATCTAAGTATTTCCCCCGAACCATTGTAAGCCAATTCTTTGGGTCCAGGTTCACACTTTGATCATGGTTCTTGGTGATCCATGAATTGGCATAGAACTCTTGAACCATTAAGATTCCGACTTGTTGAATGGGGTTGGTGAGAACTTCCCAACCTCTTCTTTGAATCTCATGTCGGATCTTCGGATATTCACTCTTTTTGAGCTTGAAAGGGACCTTGGGGATCACTTTCTTTTTGGCCACAACTTCATAGAAGTGGTCTTGATGCACCCTTGAGATGAATCTCTCCATCTCTCATGACTCAGAGGTGGAAGCTTTTGCCTTCCCTTTCCTCTTTCTAGAGGTTTCTCCGGCCTTAGGTGCCATAAATGGTTATGAAAAAACAAAAAGTAATGCTTTTACCACACCAAACTTAGAAGGTTTGCTCGTCATTGAGAAAAGAAGAAAGAAGAGAGTAGAGGAAGAAGAAATAGAGGAGATTGAGGGGGGTAGTGTTTCGGCCAAGGGAGTGAAGTAGTGTTTAAGATGTGTGAGAATAAAGGAGTGAAGATGGGTTTATATGGGAGTGGAGAGGGGGGCTTGGGTTCGGCCATGTATGGGTGGGTTTGGGAGGGAAATTGGTTTGAATTTGAATGGTGAAGTAGGTGGGGTTTTATGATGGATGGATGTGGATTGGTGAAGAGTTTATGGAGAAGAGGGTGAGATTTGATAGGTGAGGGGTTTTGGGGAAGAGGTATTGTGGTGAATGGTGAAGGGTATTTGGGGAAGAGTATTATGAAAAGGTGTGAAGAAGAGAGAGAGTGAGTTGGGGTTGGTGGGGATCCTGTGGGATCCACAGATCCTGAGGTGTCAAGGATTTCTCATCCCTGCACCAATTAGGCATGCAAAACGCCCGCTGCTGCCAATCCTGGCGTTAAATGCCAGGTTGCTGCCCATTTCTGGCGTTCAACGCCAGCTTCTTGCCCTTTTCTGGCGTTAAACGCCAGTCTGGTGCCCATTTCTGGCGTTAAACGCCCAGAATGGTGCTAGACTGGGCGTTTAACACCCATTCTGCTGCCCTTAAACGCCAGTAGGCTTCACCTCCAAGGTGTGCTATTTTTCATTCTATTTTTCAGTTTGTTTTTACTTTTTCAATTATTTTTGTGTCTTCACATGATCATCAACCTATAGAAAATATAAAATAACAATGGAAAATTTAACATAGATAAGTAAAATTGGGTTGCCTCCCAACAAGCACTTCTTTAATGTCAATAGCTTGACAGTGGGCTCTCATGGAGCCTCACAGATACTCAGAGCATGATAATGGCCTCTCAACACCAAACTTAGAGTTTGGTTGTGGGGGCTCTATTTGACTCTGCATTGAGAGAAGCTTTTAATGCTTCCTCTCCATGGTTACAGATGGATATCCTTGAGCTTTAAACACAAGGGAGGCCTCATTCACTTGAAGGACCAATTCTCCTCTGTCAACATCAATCACAGCTTTTGCTGTGGCTAGAAAGGGTCTGCCAAGGATGATGGATTCATCCATACACTTCCCAGTATCTAGGATTATGAAATCAGCAGGGATGTAGTGGCCTTCAACCTTTACCAAGACATCCTCTACAAGTCCATAAGCTTGTTTTCTTGAATTGTCTGCCATCTCTAGTGAGATTCTTGCAGCTTGTACCTCAAGGATTCCTAGCTCCTCCATTACAGAGAGAGGCATGAGGTTTATGCTTGACCCTAGGTCACACAGAGCCTTCTCAAAGGTCATGGTGCCTATGGTACAATTGAGAACTTTCCAGGATCTTGTCTCTTTTGAGGTAATCTCTGCCTAGTCAAGTCATCCAGTTCTTTAGTGAGCAAGGGGGATTCATCCTCCCAAGTCTCATCACCAAATAAATTGGCATTTAGCTTTATGATTGCTCCAAGGTACTTAGCAACTTGTTCTTCAGTAACATCTTCATCCTCTTCAGAGGAAGAATACTCATCAGAGCTCATGAATGGCAAAAGTAAATTCAATAGAATCTCTATGGTCTCAGTATGAGCCTCAAATTCCCATGGTTCCTTATTAGGAAACTCCTTGGAGGCCAGTGGACGTCCATTGAGGTCTTCTTCAGTGGAGATCATTGCTTCTTCCTTCTTTCCAAGTTCGGCCGTGTGGGTCATGTTGATGGCCTTGCACTCTCCTTTTGGATTTTCTTCTGTATTGCTTGGAAGAGTAGTAGGAAGGAGTTCAGTAACTTTCTTGCTCAGGTGACCCACTTGTGCCTCCAAATTTCTAATGGAGGACCTTGTTTCAGTCATGAAACTTTGAGTGATTTTAATTAGATCAGAGACTACAGTTGCTAAGTCAGAGTGGCTCTGCTTAGATTTCTCTGTCTATTGCTGAGAAGATGATGGAAAAGTCTTGCTATTGCTAAACTATTTCTTCCACTATTATTGTTGTTGAAGCCTTGTTGAGGCCTCTGTTGATCCTTCCATGAGAGGTTTGGATGATTTCTCCATGAAGGAGTATAGGTGTTTCCATAGGGTTCTCCCATGTAATTCACCTCTTCCATTGCTGGGTTCTCAGGATCATAAGCTTCTTCTTCAGATGAAGCTTCTTTGGTATTGCCTGTTGCTGCTTACATTCCAGACAGACTCTGAGAAATTATATTGACTTGTTGAGTCAATATTTTGTTCTGAGCTAATATGGCATTTAGAGTATCAATCTCAAGAACTCCTTTCTTCTGATTTGTCCCATTCACAGAATTTCTTTCAGAAGTGTACATGAATTGGTTATTTGCAACCATTTCAATGAGTTCCTGAGCTTCTGCAGGCGTCTTCTTTAGATGAAGAGATCCTCCAGCAAAGCTGTCCAATGACATCTTGGACAGTTCAGATAGACCATCATAGAAAATACCTATGATGCTCCATTCTGAAAGCATGTCAGAAGGACACCTTCTGATCAATTGTTTGTATCTTTCCCAAGCTTCATAGAGGGATTCACTTTCCTTCTATCTGAAGGTTTGAACTTCCACTCTAAGCTTGCTCAATTTTTGAGGTGGAAAGAATTTTGCCAAGAAGGCATTGACTAGCTTTTCCCAAGAGTTCAGGCTTTCTTTAGGTTGTGAATCCAACCATGTTCTAGCTCTGTCTCTTATAGCAAAGGGAAAAAGCATAAGTCTATAGACCTCGGGATCAACCCCATTGGTCTTGACAGTGTCACAGATTTGCAAGAATTCAGCTAAGAATTGATGAGGATCTTCCAATGGAAGTCCATGAAACTTGCAATTTTGTTGCATTAGAGAAACTAATTGATTCTTAAGCTCAAAGTTGTTTGCTCCAATGGCAGGGATTGAGATGCTTCTCCCATAAAATTTAGGAGTAGGTGCAGTAAAGTCACCAAGCACCTTCCTTGCATTGTTGGCATTGTTGTTGTTTTCGGCTGCCATGGCTTCTTCTTGTTTGAAAAGTTCTGTTAGGTCCACTATAGAGAGTTGTACTTTAGCTTCTCTTAGCTTTCTCTTCAAGGTCCTTTCAGGTTCAGGATTAGCTTCAACAAGAATTCCTTTGTCCTTGATCCTGCTCTTATAAAAAGAGAGGAGAATAAAATATGGAATCATCTATATCACAGTATAGAGATTCCTTGAGGTGTCAGAGATAAAGAAGAATAGAAGGAGAAGGTAGGGAAGAAAGAATTCAAACTTATCAAGAGTGATAGAGTTCGAATTGTACATTGAGGAGGAGTGTTAGTCCATAAATAGAAGGATGTGGGAAGAGGGGAAGAATTTTCGAAAATAAAGTAAAAAGATTTTGAAATAATTAAGAGCAATTTTGAAAATTTGGTAAATGATTTTTGAAAACTAAGATTGGGAAAGAAATCAAGTGATTTTTGAAAAAGATTTTGAAATTAGAAATCAAAAAGATATGATTGAAACTTAATTTTGAAAAAGATGTGATTGAAAAGACATGATTGAGAAGATATGATTGAGAATCAAATTTAAAAGAAGAAAGTTTTTTTAAAATTAAAGTTTATTACTTGACCAACAAGAAATTAAAAGATATGATTCTAGAATTAAAACTTTTGATCCTTTCTTAATAGGCAAGTAACAACTTGAAATTTTTGAATTAAATCACTAATTGTAGCAAGGATTTTCGAAAATAGTAATAAATAAAAAAATTGAAAAGAAATTTATTTTGAAAAGATATGATTGAAAAGATATGATTTGAAAAAAATTTTGATTTTGAAAAATTATGAAAATTTGAAAAAGATTTGAATTAAAAACAAAATCTTCCCTCTAGTGTCCTCCTGGCATTAAACGCCCAAAATGACATCCATTTTGGCGTTTAACGCCCAAAATGCTACCTTTTTGGGTGTTTAACGCCTAGCCAGGTACCCTGGCTGGCGTTTAAACGCCAGTTTTCCTTCTTCACTGGGCATTTTGAACGCCCAGCTTTTTCTGTGTAATTCCTCTATTGAATGTTCTGTATCTTCAATTCTCTGTGTTATTGACTTGAAAAGACACAATTTTAAAATTTTTTTTGAATTTTTAATGATGAGAAACAATAAAAAATGCAACTAAGATCAAATAAACAATGCGTGCAAGACACCAAACTTAGAAGTTTGTATACTAAGGACTATAACAATTTGAAAATGCATGTAAGAAACAACAAAAGACACAAAATAAGAGAAATTAAAGATCAGAGCACTGAAATCATCAAGAACAACTTGAGGATCAATGAAGAACATAATGCATATATTCGAAAAATGCAAGAAGAATGAAGACATGCAATTGACACCAAACTTAAAAATTGACACTTGACTCAAACAAGAAACACAAAATATTTTTGGTTTTTATGATTTTATAAATTTTTTTTTTATTTTTCAAAAATTATATGGAAAAAGAGAAAAAGGACTTCAAAATTCTTAATGAGAATTCCAGAAATCATGCAATGTTAGTCTAAAACTCCAGTCCAGGAATTAGACATGGCTTACTTGCCAGCCAAGCTTTCAGTGAAAGCTTCGGTCCAAAATACTAGACATGGCCAATGGCCAGCCAAGCTTTAGCAAATCATTATGTTCACCAGCAAGATTGATAGAAATAAACAAGCCCTTGTGATGATAAGTTGAAACCTCGGTCCAAAAGATTAGACATGGCTTCTCAGCCAGCCATACTTCAACAAATCATCATGAAACTCTAGAATTCATTCTTAAAAACTCTGAAGAACAAAATAGAAATAAAAAATATTTTTTTTGAGATTTTTCGAAAAATTGAAAAGTAATAAGCTTAAACATAAAATAAAATTACCTAATCTAAGCAACAAGATGAACCGTCAGTTGTCCAAACTCGAACAATCCCCGGCAACGGCGCCAAAAACTTTGTGTTGTTGCCAGACCAAAAACTTGGCACTGTTGTTGCCGGAAACAAATGCGAAATTGTTGTTCGTTCCTTCCCCGACAACTGCGCCAAAAACTTGGTGCACGAAATTGTGATCATCAATGGCGCCAACATCATGATACGCACAATTGTAATCTCAACTCTGTCACAACTATGCACAACTAACCAGCAAGTGCACTGGGTCGTCCAAGTAATAAACCCTACGTGAGTAAGGGTCGATCCCACGGAGATTGTCGGCTTGAAGCAAGCTATGGTCATCTTGTAAATCTCAGTCAGGCGGATTCAAATGGTTATGGAGAATTGATAATTAAAATAAGAATAAAACATAAAATAGGATAGAGATACTTATGTAATTCATTGGTGAGAATTTCAGATAAGCGTATGAAGTTGATTTGTTCCTTCTGAACCTCTGCATTCCTATTGCCTTCTTCCAATCATTCATACTCCTTTCCATGGAAAGCTGTATGTTGGGTTTCACCGTTGTCAATGGCTACCTGCCGTCCTCTCAGTGAAAATGTTCCAAATGCGCTGTCACCGCACGGCTAATCAGCTGTTGGTTCTCGATCATGTTGGAATAGAATCCATTGATCCTTTTGCGTCTGTCACTACGCCCAACACTCGCGAGTTTGAAGCTCGTCATAGTCATCCCTTCCCAAATCCTACTCAGAATACCACAGACAAGGTTTAGACTTTCCGGATCTCAGGAATGGCCGCCAATTGATTCTAGCCTATACCACGAAGGTTCTAATCTTATATTAGAAACCCAAGAGATACACATTCAAGCTTGTTTGCATGTAGAACGGAAGTGGTTGTCAGGCACGCGTTCATAGGTGAGAATGGTGATGAGTGTCACGGATCATCACATTCATCAGGTTGAAGAACGAGTGTATATCTTAGAGAAGAAGTAGGTGTAAATTGAATAGAAAAACAATAGTACTTTGCATTAATTCATGAGGAACAACAGAGCTCCACACCTTAATCTATGGTGTGTAGAAACTCTACCGTTGAAAATAAATAAGAACAAAAAGTCTAGGCTCGGCCGAATGACCAGCCTCCCAAAGCGTGAACATACAAGTTCCAAGATGAAAAGTATGATCCAGTGTCCAAAATACAATAGCAAAAGGTCCTATTTGTAGAAAACTAGTAACCTAGGGTTTACAGAAGTGTGTAAATGATGCAGAATCCACTTCCGGGCGCACTTGGTGTGTGCTTGGGCTGAGCATTGAAGCTTTCACGTGTAGAGACTTTTTTTGGAGTTAAACGCCAGCTTTTGTGCCAGTTTGGGCATTTAACTCCAACTTTTATGCCAGTTCCGGCGTTTTGATGCCAGAATTTCTATGCTGACTTGGAACGCCAGTTTGGGCCATCAAATCTCGGGCAAAGTATGGACTATTATATAATGCGGGAAAGCCCAGGATGTCTACTTTCCAACGCAATTAAGAGCACGCCAATTGGGCTTCTGTAGCTCTAGAAAATCCACTTCGAGTGCAGGGAAGTCAGAATCCAACAGCATCTGCAGTCCTTTTTCAGCCTCTGAATCAGATTTTTGCTCAGGTCCCTCAATTTTAGCCAGAAAATACCTGAAATCACAGAAAAACACACAAACTCATAGTAAAGTCCAGAAATGTGATTTTTATTTAAAAACTAATAAAAATATAATAAAAAATAACTAAAATATACTAAAAACATACTAAAAATAATTCCAAAAAGCGTATAAATTATCCGCTCATCAAGCAGCAACCACCATGACTGAGGTGGTTGAGTTTCATTATCCCTTGCCATATCTTATCTTCTGTTCTTCCAGTATTTTTAGCTTAATTCTTGTTTTCTATTCTAGATTTTGCATGATCACTAGTAGGATTTCCTTGCTTTCTAGTTTAGTCACTTATTTTGTTTTTCTGTTTATTCTGAAAGATGTCTCATTTATTGCTCACTGAGCTTAAAGAAAAATCAAAAGAAAAAGAAGTAGTAAAATGCATGAAATTTGAGTAATATATTATGAGTTATTCTAGTTTCTTTGATGTGGTGACATTATCTTTATTTCTGAATGTATGAACTAAACAGTGCATATCTGATATTGGAGTTTAATATATTGGTTCTTGAGGAACAGGAACATAGAGAAGTATTATTGATTCTCTGAAATAAAAAAAGATTTATTCTTGAAGCAAAACAAATAGTAAAAAGAAATAAAAATAAAAATCAAAGAAAAAGGTTTAAAGCTTTGAGTATCAATGGTTAGGAGGGTCAAAACTGATCTAAAGCTCAAAAGAGTGGTTTCCCTAACTACAAGAAAACATGTTTTTGCTACACTTTTAAAGCGTGGCGAAAAGCTGAAAAAAGTGTAGCGGTAGCTTTTTGCCACGCTTTTTGAGCTATTGGGACGCTTTTGAAAGGGTCACACTTGTAAGGGTGTCGGTTGCTTTATCGCCATGATTTTTGTGACCTATCGCCACGCTATTTTTCGCCACGCTTTTATGTGCCAGCTATAGCTACGCTTTTAAACCGTGCCAATATCAAGATATGGCTATGCTTTTAAAAGTGTGCCAATATCCAAACATATGGCTACGCTTTTAAAGTGTGCCAATAAGGGGACATAAGGCTACGCTTTAATAGCGTGCCAATAGCGTGAGATACAGCTACGCTTTCAAAGCGTGACTGTTGATGCCTACTATACATTATGGCCACGCTTTAAAAGCGTGCCAATAGGGGGGATACGGCTACGCTTTCAAAGTGTGCCAATAGGGAGACATACGGTTACGCTTGTAAAGCGTGGCTATTGATTGCTACTGTACAATATAGCCACTCTTTTAAAGCGTGGCTATAAGTTAGTTCAATAACCTATTAGAACTCTTTAATAAATAAACATTACAAAATCATATATAATTTTAAAATATAAAGGATGACTACTAATTTTAAATTAACTGATCCTTGCTTTATAAACTTGATGCAAAAAAAAAGTGTTTGATAACATAATATACTCTAACAACATACCAAAAATCAAAGTCATGACAATTCCATTAGCAATTCCTTAATACATGAATTACAATTCCAACATAGATTACATTATCTACTTCCCGTACACTTAATTACAAAATATGAAACTTCATGATTACTGATCATCCATTTTGAGCAAAATTGTTTTTACCACTGCTCTGCATAATTTTAAATATTGTTGTGCGTTAGTGCATCTTATATCAAACCAAAAAATGAGAACGTATATATTACACATTAGCAATGTTAGTAGCTAGTATGACGCCAAGTGCAATAGTAGGCACATTGATGAGCGGGTAATTTATACGCTTTTTGGCATTGTTTTTAGTATGTTTTTAGTAGGATCTAGTTACTTTTAGGGATGTTTTTATTAGTTTTTATGCTAAATTCACATTTCTGGACTTTACTATGAGTTTGTGTATTTTTCTGTGATTTCAGATATTTTCTGGCTGAAATTGAGGGACTTCAGCAAAAATCAGATTCAGAGGTTGAAGAAGGACTACTGATGCTGTTGGATTCTGACCTCCCTGTACTCAAAGTGGATTTTCTGGAGCTATAGAACTCAAAATGGCGCGCTTTCAATTGTGTTGGAAAGTAGACATCTAGGGATTTCCAGAAATATATAATAGTCCATACTTTGGCCAAGTGTAGACGACATAAAAGGGCGTTGAACGCCAGTTCTATGCTGCTGTCTCGAGTTAAACGCCAGAAACACGTCACAAACCAGAGTTGAACGCCAGAAACACTTTACAACCTAGCGTTCAACTCCAGAAAGAGCCTCTGCACGTGTAACATTCAAGCTCAGCCCAAGCACACAACAAGTGGGCCCCGGAAGTGGATTTATGCATCAATTACTTACTTCTGTAAACCCTAGTAACTAGTTTAGTATAAATAGGACATTTTACTATTGTATTAGACATCTTATGATTTTTAGTTCATCTTAGGATCATAGTGATCACGTTTTGGGGGCTGGCCTCTCGGCCATGCCTGAACCTTTCACTTATGTATTCTCAACGGTAGAGTTTCTACACTCCATAGATTAAGGTGTGGAGCTCTGCTGTTCCTCAAAGATTAATGCAAAGTACTACTATTTTTCTATTCAACTCAACTTATTCCGCTTCTAAGATATTCATTCACACTTCAATATGAATATGATGAACGTGACAATCATCATCATTCCCCCACGAACGCGTGCCTGACAACCACTTCCATTCCACCTTAGATTGAATGATTATCTCTTGGATCTCTTAATCAGAATCTTCGTGGTATAAGCTAGATTGATGGCGGCATTCATGAGAATCCGAAAAGTCTAAACCTTGTCTGTGGTATTCTGAGTAGGATTCTGGGATTGAATGACTGTGATGAACTTCAAACTCGCGAGTGCTGGGCGTAGTGACAGACGCAAAAGGAGGGTGAATCCTATTCCAGTATGATCGAGAACCTCAGATGATTAGCCGTGCTGTGACAGAGCATTTGGACCATTTTCACAAGAGGATAGGATGCAGCCATTGACCAAGGTGATGCCTCCAGACGATTAGCCATACAGTGACAGCGCATCGGACCATTTTCCAGAGAGGATGAAAAGTAGCCATTGACAATGGTGATGTCCTTACATAAAGCCAGCCATAGAAAGGAGTAGGACTGATTGGATGAAGGCAGTAGGAAGGCAGAAGTTGAGAGGGACGAAAGCATCTCTATACGTTTATCTGAAATTCTCACCAATGATATACATAAGTGTTTCTATCTTTATTTTCTATTTATTTATTAGTTATTTTCGAAAACTCCATGACTATTTTATATCCGCCTGACTGAGATTTACAAGGTGACCATAGCTTGCTTCATACCAACAATCTCCGTGGGATCGCCCCTTACTCACGTAAGGTTTATTACTTGGACGACCCAGTGCACTTGCTGGTTAGTTGTATCGAAGTTGTGAATGAAAAACAATTTATTAAGACGTGTGTACAAGTTTTTGACGTCGTTGCCTGAGATCACAATTTCGTGCACCAAGTTTTTGGCGCCGTTGTCGGGGATTGTTCGAGTTTGGACAACTGACGGTTCATCTTGTTGCTTAGATTAGGTAATTTTCTTCTTATTTTCAAAAAGTTTTCAGAAAAAATTTTCAAAAATCTTTCAAAAATTTTCTCCTTTGTTTTCGAAAAAAATTTTAAAATAAATGTTTTCAAAAATATATTTTTCTTTAGAATTTTTAAGAATGAATTCTAGAGTTTCATGAAAAATGTTAGAGCCTGGCTGGCTGTAAAGCCATGTCTAATTCTTTTGGATAGGGCCTTCCAACCATCAGCATAGAGGCAAGTTAATTTGATAAGTAATGAGCAGTATGTTCTGATGTTACAAGCTAAAGCTTGGCTGGCTATTAAGCCATACCTAACCCTCAGATTGGATCTTTAGAATAAGAGTACGATTCTTGGAATTCATATTAAAATTTTTGGAATCCTTATTTTTCTTTTTCTCAAATAATTTTCGAAAAAAAAATCCAAAAAAATCATAAAATCATAAAAATCAAAAATATTTTGTGTTTCATGTTTGAGTCTTGAGTCAATTTTTAAGTTTGGTGTCAATTGCATACTCATCTTGCATTTTTCGAAAATTGCATTCATTCATAGTGTTCTTCATGATCTTCAAGTTGTTCTTGGTAAATCTTTTTGTTTGATCTTTGCATTTTCATGTTTTGTGTTGTATGGTGTTTTTCATATGCATTCTTGAATTCTTAGTGTCTAAGCATTAAAGATTTCTAAGTTTGGTGTCTTGCATGTTTTCTTTGCATATAAAATTTTCAAAAATATGTTCTTGATGTTCATCATGATCTTCAAAGTGTTCTTGGTGTTCATCTTGACATTCATAGCATTCTTGCATGCATTCATTGTTTTGATCCAAAATTTTCATGCATTGCATCATTTTCATGTTTTTCTCTTTCATCATAAAAAATTCAAAAATCAAAAAAATATCTTTCCCTTTTTCACTCATAAATTTCGAAAATTTGAGTTGACTTTTTCAAAACTTTTTAAAACTTAGTTGTTTCTTATGAGTCAAATCAAATTTTCAATTTAAAAATCTTATCTTTTTCAAAATCTTTTTCAAAAAATCAAATCTTTTTCATTTTTCTTATTTATTTTCGAAAATTATAAAAATATTTTTCAAAAATCTTTTTCTTATCTTTATCTCCTAATTTTCGAAAATAACATCATCAATTAGTGTTTTGATTCAAACTTTAAGTTCTAGAATCATATCTTGTGATTTCTTGTAAATCAAGTCATTAATTGTGATTTTAAAAATCAAATCTTTTCCAAAACTACTTTCAATCATATCTTTTCAAAAATATCTTTTTATCTTATCTTTTTCAAAATCATATCTTTTTCAAAAAATTCGATTTTAAAATATCTTTTCTAACTTCCTATCTTCTTATCTTTTCAAAAATTGATTTTCAAAATTTGTTTCAACTAACTAACTAACTTTTTGTTTGTTTCTTATCTTTTTCAAAACTACCTAACTAACTCTCTCTCTCTAATTTTCGAAAATATCTCCCTCTTTTTCAAAAATTCTTTTTAATTAACCAATTATTTTAATTTTTGATTTTAATTTTCGAAAATTACTAACCTTTTTCAAAAATAATTTTCGAAAATCACTAACTCTTTTTCAAAAATAATTTTCGAAAATTCTCTCTCTCTCATCTCCTTCTATTTATTTATTTATTTACTAACATCTCTTCCTCACTCACCAAAAATCCGAACTCTTTCTCTCTCTCTGAGTTCAGATTTTCTCTTCTTCTTTTCTTCTACTCACATAAGGGAACCTCTATACTTGGGTAAAAAGGATCCCTATTATTATTATTTTTCTGTTCCCTCTTTTTCATATGAGCAGGAGCAAGGACAAGAATATTCTTGTTGAAGCAGATCCAGAACCTGAAAGGACTCTGAAGAGGAAACTAAGAGAAGCTAAATTACAACAACCCAGCAAGCACCTTTTAGAAATTTTCGAACAAGAAGAGGAGATGGCAGCCGAAAATAATAATAATGTAAGGAGAATGCTTGGTGACTTCACTGCACCTAATTTCAATTTACATGGAAGAAGCATCTCAATTCCTACCATTGGAGCAAACAATTTTGAGCTGAAACCTCAATTAGTTTCTCTGATACAGCAAAACTACAAGTTTCATGGACTTTCATCTGAAGATCCTTTTCAGTTCTTAACTGAATTCTTGCAGATCTGTGATACTGTTAAGACTAATGGAGTAGATCCTGAAGTCTACAGGCTCATGCTTTTCCCCTTTGCTGTAAGAGACAGAGCTAGAGTGTGGTTGGACTCTCAACCCAAAGATAGCCTGAACTCTTGGGATAAGCTGGTCACGGCTTTCTTAGCCAAGTTCTTTCCTCCTCAAAAGCTTAGTAAGCTTAGAGTGGATGTTCAAACCTTCAGACAGAAAGAAGGTGAATCCCTCTATGAAGCTTGGGAGAGATACAAGCAACTGACCAAAAAGTGTCCTTCTGACATGCTTTCAGAATGGACCATCCTGGATATATTCTATGATGGTCTGTCTGAATTAGCTAAAATGTCATTGGATACTTCTGCAGGTGGATCCATTTACCTAAAGAAAACACCTGCAGAAGCTCAAGAACTCATTGACATGGTTGCTAATAACCAGTTCATGTACACTTCTGAGAGGAATCCTATGAGCAATGGGACGCCTCAGAAGAAGGGAGTTCTTGAAATTGATACTCTGAATGTCATATTGGCTCAGAACAAAATATTGACTCAGCAAGTCAATATGATTTCTCAGAGTCTAAATGGAATGCAAGCTGCATCCAACAGTACTCAAGAGGCGCCTTCTGAAGAAGAGGCCTATGATCCTGAAAACCCTGCAATAGCAGAGGTGGATTACATGGGTGAACCATATGGAAACACCTATAATCCCTCATGGAGAAATCACCCAAATCTCTCATGGAAGGATCAACAAAAGCCTCAACAAGGCTTTAATAATGGTGGAAGAAACAGGTTTAGCAATAGCAAGCCTTTTCCATCATCCACTCAGCAACAGACAGAGAACTCTGAACAAAATACTTCTAATTTAGCAAACTTAGTCTCTGATCTATCTAAGGCCACTGTGAGTTTCATGAATGAAACAAGGTCCTCCATTAGAAATTTGGAAGCACAAGTGGGCCAGCTGAGTAAAAGAGTCACTGAAATCCCTCGTAGTACTCTCCCAAGCAATACAGAAGAAAATCCAAAAGGAGAGTGCAAGGCCAGTGAAATGACCATCATGGCCGAATCCAAGGAAGAAGGGGAGGACGTAAATCCCAAGGAGGAAGACCTCCTGGGGCGTCCAGTGATCAATAAGGAGTTTCTCTTTGAGGAACCAAAGGAATCTGAGGCTCATCTAGAGACCATAGAGATTCCATTAAACCTCCTTACGCCATTCATGAGCTCTGATGAGTATTCCTCTTCTGAAGAAAATGAGGATGTTACTAAGGAGCAAGTTACCAAGTACCTTGGTGCAATCATGAAGCTGAATGCCAAATTATTTGGTATTGAGACTTGGGAAGATGAACCTCCCTTGTTCACCAATGAACTGAGTGATCTGGATCAACTGACATTGCCTCGGAAGAAACAGGATCCTGGAAAGTTCTTAATACCTTTTACCATAGGCACCATGATCTTTGAAAAGGCTCTGTGTGACCTTGGTTCAGGGATAAACCTCATGCCCTTCTCTGTAATAGAGAAACTATGAATCTTTGGGGTGCAGGCTACTAAAATCTCATTAGAGATGGCAGACAATTCAAGAAAATAGGCTTATGGATAAGTAGAGGACGTGTTAGTAAAGGTTGAAGGCCTTTACATCCCTGCTGATTTCATAGTCCTAGATACTGGGAAGGATGAGGATGAATCCATCATCCTTGGAAGACCCTTCCTAGCCATAGCAAGAGCTGTGATTGATGTTGACAGAGGCAAACTAGTCCTTCAATTGAATGAGGACTCCCTTGAGTTTAAAACTCAAGGTCATCCTTCTGTAAACATGGAAAAGAGGCACAGTAAGCTTCTCTCAAAACAGAGTCAACCAGAGCCCCCCACAGTCAAACTCTAAGTTTGGTGTTGGGAGGCCACAACCAAACTCTAAGTTTGGTGTTGAACTCCCATATCCAAACTCTAAGTTTGGTGTTGGGGAGTCTCAACAATGCTCTGAACATCTGTGAGGCTCCATGAGAGCCCACTGTCAAGCTATTGACATTAAAGAAGCGCTTGTTGGGAGGCAACTCAATTTTTATTTATCTAATTTTAATTTATTTTTCTTGTTATTTCATGTTTTATTAGGTTCATGATCATGTGGAGTCACAAAATAAATATAAAAATTGAAAACAGAATCAAAAACAGCAGAAGAAAAATCACACCCTGGAAGAGGATCTCACTGGCGTTTAAACGCCAGTAAGGAGCATCTGTCTGGCGTTCAACACCAGAACAGAGCATGTTTCTGGCGTTGAACACCAAAAAAAAGCAGCATCCTAGCATTCAGACGCCAGAAATGCACAGTGAAGAAGAGCTGGCGCTGAACGCCAGAAACAAGCATCTGGCTGGCGTTCAACGCCAGAAATATGCTGCATCTGGGCGCTGAACGCCCAGAACAAGCATCAATTCGGCGTTTAAACGCCAGAATTGTATGCAAAGGTGTTTTACATGCCTAATGGGTGCAGGGATGTAAATCCTTGACACCTCAGGATCTGTGGACACCACAGGATCATCTCAGGATCTGTGAATCTCACAGGATCCCAACCCACCTCACCCTCTCTCTCTCCATTCATGGTCATCCCTTCTGTTTTCCATTCACCACTCACATCCATACACATATCCCTCCATCTCCTCCATACTTTCTTCTTCTTCTTCTTCTATTCTTTCTTCTTTTGCTCGAGGGCGAGCAACGTTCTAAGTTTGGTGTGGTAAAAGCATAAGCTTTTTGTTTTTCCATTACCATTAATGGCACCTAAGGCCAGAGAAACCTCAAGAAAGAGAAAAGGGAAGGCAATTGCTTCCACTTCTGAGCCATGGAAGATGGAAAGATCCATCTCACAGGCCCATCACTTAGAAAAGGATGGAGCAAACAAGAGAGCCTATTCATGGAGCTCAAGAAACACATGAGGAAGCTCACCATCAAGAGATCCCTGAGATACCTCAAGGGATGCACTTTCCTCCACAGAATTTTTGGGAGCAAATTAACACCTCCCTAGGAGAATTAAGTTCCAACATGGGACAATTAAGGGTGGAACATCAAGAGCACTCCATCATCCTTCATAAAATTAGAGAGGATCAAAAAGCAATGAGGGAGGAGCAACAAAGAGAAGGAAGAGACATAGAAGGGCTCAAGGACATCATTGGTTCCTCAAGAAGGAAACGCCACCATCACTAAGGTGGATTCATTCATTGTTCTTACATTTCTCTGTTTTTTGTTTTCTTTATGTTAAGTGCTTATCCATGTTTGTGTCTTATTACATGATCATTAGTCTTTAGTAACTTTGTCTTAAAGTTATGAATGTCCTATGAATCCATCACCTCTCTTAAATGAAAACTATTTTAATTCAAAAGAACAAGAAGTACATGAGTTTCGAATTTATCCTTGAACTTAGTTTAATTATATTGATGTGGTGACAATGCTTCTTGTTTTCTGAATGAATGCCTGAACAGTGCATATGTCTTTTGAAGTTGTTGTTTTAGAATGTTAAATATGTTGACTCTTGAAAGAATGATGACAAGGAGACATGTTATTTGATAATCTAAAAAATCATAAAAATGATTCTTGAAGCAAGAAAAAGCAGCAAAGAACAAAGCTTGCAGAAAAAAAAAAGAGAGAAAAAGCAAGCAGAAAAAGCCAAAAGCTCTTAAAACCAAGAGGCAAGAGCAAAAATCCAATAGCCCTTAAAACCAAAAGGCAAAGGTAATAAAAAGGATCCCAAGGCTTTAAGCATCAGTGGATAGGAGGGCCTAAAGGAATAAAATCATGGCCTAAGCGGCTAAACCAAGTTGTCCCTAAACATGTGCTTGTGGCGTGAAGGTGTCAAGTGAAAACTTGAGACTGAGCGGTTAAAGTCAAGGTCCAAAGCAAAAGAAGAGTGTGCTTAAGAACCTTGGACACTTCTAATTGGGGACTTTAGCAAAGCTGAGTCACAATCTGAAAAGGTTCACCCAGTTATGTGTCTGTGGCATTTATGTATCCGGTGGTAATACTGGAAAACAAAGTGCTTAGGGCCACGGCCAAGACTCATAAAGTAGCTGTGTTCAAGAATCAACATACTGAACTAGGAGAATCAATAACACTATCTGAATTCTGAGTTCCTATAGATGCCAATCATTCTGAACCTCAATGGATAAAGTGAGATGCCAAAACTATTCAAGAGGCAAAAAGCTACAAGTCCCGCTCATCTGATTGGAGCTATGTTTCATTGATAGTTTGGAATTTATAGTATATTCTCTTCTTTTTATCCTATTTTATTTTCAGTTGCTTGGGGACAAGCAACAATTTAAGTTTGGTGTTGTGATGAGCGGATAATTTATACGCTTTTTGGCATTGTTTTTAGTATATTTTTAGTAGGATCTAGTTACTTTTAGGGATGTTTTTATTATTTTTTATGCTAAATTCACATTTCTGGACTTCACTATGAGTTTGTGTGTTTTTCTGTGATTTCAGGTATTTTCGGGCTGAAATTGAGGGACTTGAGCAAAAATCATATTCAGAGGTTGCAGAAGGACTGCTGATGTTGTTGGATTCTGACCTCCCTGCACTCAAAGTGGATTTTCTGGAGCTACATAACTCAAAATGGCGCGCTTTCAATTGTGTTGGAAATTAGACATCCAGGGCTTTCCAGAAATATATAATAGTCCATACTTTGGCCAAGTGTAGATGACGTAAAAGGGCATTGAACGCCAGTTCTACGCTGCTGTCTGGAGTTAAACGCCAGAAATACGTCACAAACCAGAGTTGAACGCCAAAAATACGTTACAACCTGGCGTTCAACTCCAGAAAGAGCCTCTGCACGTGTAACATTCAAGCTCAGCCCAAGCACACACCAAGTGGGCCCTAGAAGTGGATTTATGCATCAATTACTTACTTCTGTAAACCCTAGTAACTAGTTTAGTATAAATAGGACTTTTTACTATTGTATTAGACATCTTATGATTTTTAGTTCATCTTAGGATCATAGTGATCACGTTTTGGGGGCTGGCCTCTTGGCCATGCCTGAACCTTTCACTTATGTACTCTCAACGGTAGAGTTTCTACACTCCATAGATTAAGGTGTGGAGCTCTGCTGTTCCTCAAAGATTAATGCAAAGTACTACTGTTTTTCTATTCAACTCAGCTTATTCCGATTCTAAGATATTCATTCGCACTTCAATATGAATATGATGAACGTGACAATCATCATCATTCCCCCACGAACGCGTGCCTGACAACCACTTCTGTTCCACCTTAGATTGAATGATTATCTCTTGGATCTCTTAATTAGAATCTTTGTGGTATAAGCTAGATTGATGGCGGCATTCATGAGAATTCGGAAAGTCTAAACCTTGTCTGTGGTATTCTGAGTAGGATTCCGGGATTGAATGACTGTGACGAACTTCAAACTCGCGAGTGCTGGGCGTAGTGACAGACGCAAAAGGAGGGTGAATCCTATTCCAGTATGATCGAGAACCTCATATGATTAGCCGTGCTGTGACAGAGCATTTGGACCATTTTCACAAGAGGATAGGATGCAGCCATCGACCACGGTGATGCCTCCAGACGATTAGCCATGCAGTGACAGCGCATCGGACCATTTTCCAGAGAGGATGAAAAGTAGCCATTGACAATGGTGATGTCCTTACATAAAGCCAGCCATAGAAAGGAGTAGGACTGATTGGATGAAGACAGCAGGAAAGCAGAAGTTCAGAGGGACGAAAGCATCTCTATACGTTTATCTGAAATTCTCACCAATGATATACATAAGTGTTTCTATCTTTATTTTCTATTTATTTATTAGTTATTTTCGAAAACTCCATGACTATTTTATATCCGCCTGACTGAGATTTACAAGGTGACCATAGCTTGCTTCATACCAACAATCTCCGTGGGATCGACCCTTACTCACGTAAGGTTTATTACTTGGACGACCCAGTGCACTTGCTGGTTAGTTGTATCGAAGTTGTGAATGAAAAACAATTTATTAAGACGTGCGTACAAGTTTTTGACGCCGTTGCCTGAGATCACAATTTCGTGCACTAAGTTTTTGGCGCCGTTATCGGGGATTGTTCGAGTTTGGACAACTAACGGTTCATCTTGTTGCTTAGATTGGGTAATTTTCTTCTTATTTTCAAAAAGTTTTCAAAAAAATTTTTCAAAAATCTTTCAAAAATTTTCTCCTTTGTTTTCGAAAAAAATTTTAAAATAAATGTTTTCAAAAATATATTTTTCTTCAGAATTTTTAAGAATAAATTCTAGAGTTTCATGAAAAATGTTGGAGCCTGGCTGGCTGTAAAGCCATGTCTAATTCTTTTGGATAGGGCTTCCAACCATCAGCATAGAGGCAAGTTAATTTGATAAGTAATGAGCAGTATGTTCTGATGTTACAAGCTAAAGCTTGGCTGGCTATTAAGCCATGCCTAACCCTCAGATTAGAGCTTTAGAATAAGAGTACGTTTCCTGGAATTCATATTAAAATTTTTGGAATCCTTATTTTTTTTTCTCAAATAATTTTCGAAAAAAAATCCAAAAAAATCATAAAATCATAAAAATCAAAAATATTTTGTGTTTCTTGTTTGAGTCTTGAGTCAATTTTTAAGTTTGGTGTCAATTACATACTCATCTTGCATTTTTCGAAAACTGCATTCATTCATAGTGTTCTTCATGATCTTCAAGTTGTTCTTGGTAAATCTTCTTGTTTGATCTTTGCATTTTCATGTTTTGTGTTGTATGGTGTTTTTCATATGCATTCTTGAATTCTTAGTGTCTAAGCATTAAAAATTTCTAAGTTTGGTGTCTTGCATATTTTCTTTGCATATAAAATTTCCAAAAATATGTTCTTGATGTTCATCATGATCTTCAAAGTGTTCTTGGTGTTCATCTTGACATTCATAGCATTCTTGCAGGCATTCATTGTTTTGATCCAAAATTTTCATGCATTGCATCATTTTCATGTTTTTCTCTTTCATCATAAAAAATTCAAAAATCAAAAAAATATCTTTCCCTTTTTCACTCATAAATTTCAAAAATTTGAGTTGACTTTTTCAAAACTTTTTAAAACTTAGTTGTTTCTTATGAGTCAAATCAAATTTTCAATTTAAAAATCTTATCTTTTTCAAAATCTTTTTCAAAAAATCAAATCTTTTTCATTTTTCTTATTTATTTTCGAAAATTATAAAAATATTTTTCAAAAATCTTTTTCTTATCTTTATCTCCTAATTTTCGAAAATAACATCATCAATTAGTGTTTTGATTCAAAAATTTCAAGTTTGTTACTTAATTGTTAAGAAAGATTCAAACTTTAAGTTCTAGAATCATATCTTGTGATTTCTTGTGAATCAAGTCATTAATTGTGATTTTAAAAATCAAATCTTTTCCAAAACTACTTTCAATCATATCTTTTCAAAATCATATCTTTTTCAAAAATTTGATTTTAAAATATCTTTTCTAACTTCCTATCTTCTTATCTTTTCAAAAATTGATTTTCAAAATTTGTTTCAACTAACTAACTAACTTTTTGTTTGTTTCTTATCTTTTTCAAAACTACCTAACTAACTCTCTCTCTCTCTAATTTTCGAAATATCTCCCTCTTTTTCAAAAATTCTTTTTAATTAATTAATTATTTTAATTTTTTATTTTAATTTTCGAAAATTACTAACCTTTTTCAAAAATAATTTTCGAAAATCACTAACTCTTTTTCAAAAATAATTTTCGAAAATTCTCTCTCTCTCTCTCTCATCTCCTTCTATTTATTTATTTATTTACTAACATCTCTTCCTCACTCACCAAAAATCCGAACTCTCTCTCGCTCTCTCTGAGTTCAGATTTTCTCTTCTTCTTTTCTTCTACTCACATAAGGGAACCTCTATACTTGGGTAAAAAGGATCCCTATTATTATTATTTTTTTGTTCCCTCTTTTTCATATGAGCAGGAGCAAGGACAAGAATATTCTAGTTGAAGCAGATCCAGAACCTGAAAGGACTCTGAAGAGGAAACTAAGAGAAGCTAAATTACAACAACCCAGCAAGCACCTTTCAGAAATTTTCAAACAAGAAGAGGAGATGGCAGCCGAAAATAATAATAATGCAAGGAGAATGCTTGGTGACTTCACTGCACCTAATTTCAATTTACATGGAAGAAGCATCTCAATTCCTGCCATTGGAGCAAACAATTTTGAGCTGAAACCTCAATTAGTTTCTCTGATACAGCAAAACTGCAAGTTTCATGGACTTCCATCTGAAGATCCTTTTCAGTTCTTAACTGAATTCTTGCAGATCTGTGATACTGTTAAGACTAATGGAGTAGATCCTGAAGTCTACAGGCTCATGCTTTTCCCCTTTGCTGTAAGAGACAGAGCTAGAGTGTGGTTGGACTCTCAACCCAAAGATAGCCTGAACTCTTGGGATAAGCTGGTCACGACTTTCTTAGCCAAGTTCTTTCCTCCTCAAAAGCTTAGTAAGCTTAGAGTGGATATTCAAACCTTCAGACAGAAAGAAGGTGAATCCCTCTATGAAGCTTGGGAGAGATACAAGCAACTGACCAAAAAGTGTCCTTTTGACATGCTTTCAGAATGGACCATCCTAGATATATTCTATGATGGTCTGTCTGAATTAGCTAAAATGTCATTGGATACTTCTGCAGGTGGATCCATTCACCTAAAGAAAACACCTGCAGAAGCTCAAGAACTCATTGACATGGTTGCTAATAACCAGTTCATGTACACTTCTGAGAGGAATCCTGTGAGCAATGGGACGCCTCGGAAGAAGGGAGTTCTTGAAATTGATACTCTGAATGCCATATTGGCTCAGAATAAAATATTGACTCAGCAAGTCAATATGATTTCTCAGAGTCTGAATAGAATGCAAGATGCATCCAACAGTACTCAAGAGGCGCCTTCTGAAGAAGAGGCCTATGATCCCGAAAACCCTGCAATAGTAGAGGTGAATTACATGGGTGAACCATATGGAAACACCTATAATTCCTCATGAAGAAATCACCCAAATCTCTCATGGAAGGATCAACAAAAGCCTCAACAAGGCTTTAATAATGGTGGAAGAAACAGGTTTAGCAATAGCAAGCCTTTTCCATCATCCACTCAGCAACAGACAGAGAACTCTGAACAAAATACTTCTAATTTAGCAAACTTAGTCTCTGATCTATCTAAGGCCACTGTGAGTTTCATGAATGAAACAAGGTCCTCCATTAGAAATTTGGAAGCACAAGTGGGCTAGCTGAGTAAAAGAGTCACTGAAACCCCTCGTAGTACTCTCCCAAGCAATACAGAAGAAAATCCAAAAGGAGAGTGCAAGGCCAGTGAAATGACCATCATGGCCGAATCCAAGGAAGAAGGGGAGGACGTGAATCCCAAGGAGGAAGACCTCCTGGGGCGTCCAGTGATCAATAAGGAGTTTCCCTTTGAGGAACCAAAGGAATCTGAGGCTCATCTAGAGACCACAGAGATTCCATAAAACCTCCTTACGCCATTCATGAGCTCTGATGAGTATTCCTCTTCTGAAGAGAATGAGGATGTTACTAAGGAGCAAGTTACCAAGTACCTTGGTGCAATCATGAAGCTGAATGCCAAATTATTTGGTATTGAGACTTGGGAAGATGAACCTCCCTTGTTCACCAATGAACTGAGTGATCTGGATCAACTGACATTGCCTCAGAAGAAACAGGATCCTGGAAAGTTCTTAATACCTTGTACCTAGGGCTGGAAGTGAGCCGAGCTGAGTCGAGCTAGACCAAGCTCAAGCTCGGCTCACAAAAATTGAGCTTGGCTCACGGCTCGACTCATTAACAATCGAACTTATTTCTTAAGCTCAAGCTCGGCTCACCAAAAGCTCACGAGCTGGCTCGAGCTCACGAGCTGGCTCAAATAAGAGAAACATAGATACATAATCTATAATTTTATATCAATAAATTATAACTTATATATTTAAAAATATTTGAAAAGATCAATTTCATATATTATTTATCTATCAATAAATTATAAATTTTTTATTTATGTCCTATATTAAAATTATATGTAAAAAATAAATATAAATATTAAATAATTAAGATATATATATATATATATATATATATATATATATATATATATATATATATCGAGCCAGCTCACGAGCTAATGAGCTGAGCTTATCCAAACTCAAGCTCGGCTCATTTAATTTATGAGCTCAATTTTAGGCTCAAGTTTGGCTTACCAGCTCACGAGCTTAACTTATCGAACTGTTAACGAGTCGAGCTCGAGCTGGCTCATGAGCTGGCTAGACTCACTTCCAGCCCTACTTGTACCATAGGCACCATGATCTTTGAAAAGGCTCTGTGTGACCTTGGTTCAGGGATAAACCTCATGCCCCTCTCTGCAATAGAGAAACTGGGAATCTTTGGGGTGCAAGCTACTAAAATCTCATTAGAGATGGCAGACAATTCAAGAAAACAGGCTTATGGATAAGTAGAGGACGTGTTAGTAAAGGTTGAAGGCCTTTACATGATGATTTCATAGTCCTAGATACTGGGAAGGATGAGGATGAATCCATCATCCTTGGAAGACCCTTCCTAGCCACAGCAAGAGTTGGGATTGATGTTGACAGAGGCGAACTAGTCCTTCAATTGAATGAGGACTCCCTTGAGTTTAAAACTCAAGGTCATCCTTTTGTAAACATGGAAAAGAGGCACAGTAAGCTTCTCTCAAAATAGAGTCAACCAGAGCCCCCACAGTCAAACTCTAAGTTTGGTGTTGGGAGGCCACAACCAAACTCTAAGTTTGGTGTTGAACTCCCATATCCAAACTCTAAGTTTGGTGTTGGGGAGTCTCAACAATGCTCTGAACATCTGTGAGGCTCCATGAGAGCCCACTGTCAAGCTATTGACATTAAAGAAGTGCTTGTTGGGAGGCAACCCATCTTTTATTTATCTAATTTTAATTTATTTTTCTTGTTATTTCATGTTTTATTAGGTTCATGATCATGTGGAGTCACAAAATAAATATAAAAATTGAAAACGGAATAAAAAACAGCAGAAGAAAAATCACACCCTGGAGGAGGATCTCACTGGCGTTTAAACGCCAGTAAGGAGCATCTGTCTGGCGTTCAACGCCAGAACAGAGCATGTTTCTGGCGTTGAACGCCAGAAACAAGCAGCATCCTGGCGTTCAAATGCCAGAAATGCACAGTGAAGAAGAGTTGGCACTGAACGCCAGAAACAAGCATCTGGCTGGCGTTCAACGCCAGAAATATGCTGCATCTGGGCGCTGAACGCCCAGAACAAGCATCAATTCGGCGTTTAAACGCCAGAATTGTATGCAAAGGCATTTTACATGCCTAATGGGTGCAGGGATGTAAATCCTTGACACCTCAGGATCTGTGGACACCACAGGATCATCTCAGGATCTGTGAATCTCACAGGATCCCAACCCACCTCACCCTCTCTCTCTCCATTCATGGTCATCCCTTCTGTTTTCCATTCACCACTCACATCCATACACATATCCCTCCATCTCCTCCATACTTTCTTCTTCTTCTTCTATTCTTTCTTCTTTTGCTCGAGGGCGAGCAACATTCTAAGTTTGGTGTGGTAAAAGCATAAGCTTTTTGTTTTTCCATTACCATTAATGGCACCTAAGGCCAGAGAAACCTCAAGAAAGAGAAAAGGGAAGGCAATTGCTTCCACCTCTAAGCCATGGGAGATGGAAAGATCCATCTCACAGGCCCATCACTTAGAAAAGGATGGAGCAAACAAGAGAGCCTATTCATGGAGCTCAAGAAACACATGAGGAAGCTCACCATCAAGAGATCCCTGAGATACCTCAAGGGATGCACTTTCCTCCACAAAATTTTTGGGAGCAAATTAACACCTCCCTAGGAGAATTAAGTTCCAACATGGGACAATTAAGGGTGGAACATCAAGAGCACTCCATCATCCTTCATGAAATTAGAGAAGATCAAAAAGCAATGAGGGAGGAGCAACAAAGACAAGGAAGAGACATAGAAGAGCTCAAGGACATCATTGGTTCCTCAAGAAGGAAACGCCACCATCACTAAGGTGGATTCATTCCTTGTTCTTACATTTCTCTGTTTTTCGTTTTCTTTATGTTAAGTGCTTATCCATGTTTGTGTCTTATTACATGATCATTAGTCTTTAGTAACTTTGTCTTAAAGTTATGAATGTCCTATGAATCCATCACCTCTTTTAAATGAAAACTGTTTTAATTCAAAAGAACAAGAAGTACATGAGTTTTGAATTTATCCTTGAACTTAGTTTAATTATATTGATGTGGTGATGATGAGCGGATAATTTATACGCTTTTTGGCATTGTTTTTAGTATGTTTTTAGTATGTTTTTAGTAGGATCTAGTTACTTTTAGGGATGTTTTCATTAGTTTTTATGTTAAATTCACATTTCTGGACTTTACTATGAGTTTGTGTGTTTTTCTGTGATTTCAGGTATTTTCTGGCTGAAATTGAGGGACTTGAGCAGAAATCAGATTCAGAGGTTGAAAAAGGACTGCTGATGCTGTTGGATTCTGACCTCCCTGCACTCAAAGTGGATTTTCTGGAGCTACAGAACTCGAAATGGCACGCTTCTAATTGCGTTGGAAAGTAGACATCCAGGGCTTTCCAGAAATATATAATAGTCCATACTTTGGCCAAGAATTGACGACGTAAACTGGCGTTCAACGCCAGCTTTCTGCCCAAATCTGGCGTCCAGCGCCAGAAAAGGATCCAAAACCAGAGTTGAACGCCCAAACTGGCACAGAACTTGGCATTCAACTCCACAAATGGCCTCTGCACGTGCTACACTCAAGCTCAGCCCAAACACACACCAAGTGGGCCCCGGAAGTGGATTTATGCATCAATTACTTACTCATGTAAACCCTAGTGACTAGTTTATTATAAATAGGACCATCTTTTGATCATCTTAGGATCTTAGGATCATCTTTGAACGCATTGTTCTTAGATCAAGGGGGCTGGCCATCTCGGCCATGCCTGGACCTTCACTTATGTATTTTCATACGGTAGAGTTTCTACATTCCATAGATTAAGGTGTGGAGCTCTGCTGTTCCTCAAAGATTAATGAAAGTACTACTGTTTTCTATTCAATTCTTCTTATTTCTCTTCTAAGATATCCATTCGCACCCAAGAACGTGATGAAGGTGATGATTATGTGTGACGCTCATCATCCTTCTCCCTTATGAACGCGTGCCTGACAAACACTTCTGTTCTACATGAAATAAGCTAGAATGAGTATCTCTTAGATCTCTTAACCAGAATCTTCGTGGCGTAAGCTAGAATGATGGCGGCATTCAAGAGAATCCGGAAGGTCTAAACCTTGTCTGTGGTATTCTGAGTAGGATTCAATGATTGAATGACTGTGACGAGCTTCAAACTCGCGAGTGCTGGGCGTTAGTGACAGACGCAAAAGGAGGGTGAATCCTATTCCAGCATGACCGGGAACCGACAGATGAATAGCCGTGCCGTGACAGGGTGCGTGAGCATATTATTCACTGAGAGGAGGGGATGTAGCCACTGACAACGGTGATGCCCTTGCATAAAGCCAGCCATGGAAAGGAGTAAGACTGATTGGATGAAGATAGCAGGAAAGCAGAGGTTCAGAGGAACGAAAAGCATCTCCATTCGCTTATCTGAAATTCCTACCAATGATTTACATAAGTATCTCTATCCCTATTTTATTATATAATATTCGAAAATACCATTATCACTTTATATCTGCCTGACTGAGATTTACAAGGTGACCATAGCTTGCTTCATACCAACAATCTCCGTGGGATTCGACCCTTACTCACGTAAGGTATTACTTGGACGACCCAGTGCACTTGCTGGTTAGTTGTATCGAAGTTGTGACAATCATGAATTAAGATCAGAGCACCAAGCTTTGGAGCCATTACCAGGATTTGTTCGAGCCTGGAGATCACAATTTCGTGCACCAAGTTTTTGGCGCCGTTGCCGGGGATTGTTTGAGTTTTCGGCAAGCTTTTGGTCCGGTAACATCAGTGCCAGATTCCCTTTTGATCCGGCAACAGCACCAAGTTTTTGGCGCCGTTGCCGGGGATTGTTTGAGTTTGGACAACTGACGGTTCATCTTGTTGCTCAGATTAGGTAACTTTCTTTTCGTTCTCTTTTCAAAAATTTTTCAAAAATATTTCAAAATCTTTTCACCTGTTTTCGAAAAAAATGTTTTCAAAAATATATTTTTCTTCAGAATTTTTAAGAATGAATTCTAGTGTTTCATGATGATTTGTTGAATCCTGGCTGGCTGTAAGCCATGTCTAATCTTTTGGACTGGGGTTTCAACTTACCATCACAAAAGAAGAGATTTTCACACACTTAGTTGCTCTATACTTGAAAAGTATCCATATCTGCTGAAGCTTGGCTGGCCATTGGCCATGTCTAGTGTTTTGGACTGGAGCTTTCATTGAAAGCTTGGCTGGCTAGTGAGCCATGTCTAATTCCTGGACTGAAGCTTTAGACTAACATGGCAAGATTCCTGGAATTCATATTAAAAATTTTGGAATCCTTATTTTCTTTTTTCAAATTAATTTTCGAAAAAAAAAATTACCAAAAAAATTAGAAAATCACAAAAATAAAAAAATATTTTGTGTTTCTTGTTTGAGTCTTGAGTCATATCATAAGTTTGGTGTCACTTGCATATGCATCCTGCATTTTTTCGAAAATATCATGCATTCATAGTGTTCTTCATGATCTTCAAGTTGTTCTTGGTAAGTCTTCTTGTTTGATCTTGATGATTTTTTGTTTTGTGTCTTTTCATGTTTATCATATGCATTCTTGAATTCTTAGTGTCTAAGCATTAAAGAATTCTAAGTTTGGTGTCTTGCATATTTTCTTTGCATTAAAAATTTTTCAAAATTGTATCTTGATGTTCATCATGACATTCAAAGTGTTCTTGGTGTTCATCTTGACATTCATAGCATTCTTGCATGCATTCATTGTTTTGATCTAAAAATTTCATGCGTTGCATATTTTTCATGTTTTTCATAAAAATTTCAAAAATCAAAAAAATTATCTTTCCCTTTTTCTCTCATCAAATTCGAAAATTGAGTTGACTTTTTCAAAATTTTTAAAAATCAAGTAGTTTTTTATGAGTCAAATCAAATTTTCAATCTGAAAATCTTATCTTTTTCAAAATCTTTTTCAAAAATCAAATCTTTTTCAAAATCATTAGTTATTTTCGAAAATTTCAAAAATATTTTTCAAAAATCTTTTTCTTATTTTTATACCAAATTTTCGAAAATAACATGATCAATTAATGTTTTGATTCAAAAATTTGAAGTTTGTTACTTGCTTGTTAAGAAAGATTCAAACTTAAAGTTCTAGAATCATATCTTGTGATTTCTTATGAATCAAGTCATTAATTGAGATTTTAAAAATCAAATCTTTTTCAAAACTAACTTCAATCATATCTTTTCAAAAATATCTTCTTATCTTATCTTTTTCAAAAATATCTTTTCAAAATATCTTTTCTAACTTCCTAACTTCTTATCTTTTCAAAATTTGTTTCAACTAACTAACTAACTTTTTGTTTGTTTCTTAACTTTTTCAAAACTACCTAACTAACACTCTCTCTCTCATTTTCGAAAATATCTTTCCTCTTTTTCAAAAATTTCTTTTTTTAATTAACTAATTATTTTTATTTTTTATTTTTAATTTCAAAAATTTTCGGAAAAAAATACCAACAATTTTCAAAAACCATTTTCAAAAATCACTAACTCTTTTTCAAAATAATTTTCGAAAATTATCCCTCTCCCATCTCATTCTATTTATTCATTCATATCCTAACATCTCATCTCACATCTCTTCCATTCGTACAGTTGTGTTTCTTCCATTATATTACATTCTTTGTCTCCTTCTTTTCTTCCACTCACACAGGGATCCCTATACTGTGGTATAAAGGATCTCCATTATTATTATTATTTTTCTGTGCCCTCTTCTTTGTCATATGAGCAGGAGCAAGGATAAGAACATTCTTGTGGAAGCAGATCCAGAACCTGAAAGGACTCTAAAGAGAAAATTAAGAGAAGCTAAAATACAACAATCCAGAGATAACCTTTCAGAAATTTTCGAACAGGCAGAGGAGATGGCAGCCGAAAATAATGATAATGTAAGGAAGATGCTTGGTGACTTTACTGCACCTAATTCCAATTTACATGGAAGAAGCATCTCCATTCCTGCCATTGGAGCAAACAACTTTGAGCTGAAACCTCAGTTAGTTTCTCTGATGCAGCAGAACTGCAAGTTTCATGGACTTCCTTCTGAAGATCCTTTTCAGTTCTTAACTGAATTCTTGCAGATATGTGATACTGTTAAGACTAATGGAGTAAATCCTGAAGTCTACAGGCTCATGCTTTTCCCTTTTGCTGTAAGAGACAGAGCTAGATTATGGTTGGATTCTCAACCCAAAGACAGCCTGAACTCTTGGGATAAGCTGGTCACGGCTTTCTTAGCCAAGTACTTTCCTCCTCAAAAGCTGAGCAAGCTTAGAGCTGATGTTCAAACCTTCAGACAGAAAGAAGGTGAATCTCTCTATGAAGCTTGGGAAAGATACAAACAGTTGACCAAAAAGTGTCCTTCTGACATGCTTTCAGAATGGACCATCCTGGATATAATCTATGATGGTTTATCTGAGCTATCAAAGATATCACTGGACACTTCTGCAGGTGGATCCATTCATCTGAAGAAAACGCCTGCAGAAGCTCAAGAACTCATTGACATGGTTGCTAATAACCAGTTCATGTACACTTCTGAAAGGAATCCTGTGAGTAATGGGACGCCTATGAAGAAGGGAGTTCTTGAAGTTGATACTCTGAATGCCATATTGGCTCAGAATAAAATATTGACTCAGCAAGTCAATATGATCTCTCAGAGTCTGCATGGAATGCAAGCTGCATCCAACAGTACTCAAGAGGCTTCTCCTGAAGAAGCTTATGATCCTGAGAACCCTGCAATAGCAGAGGTAAATTACATAGGTGAACCTTATGGAAACACCTATAACTCAACATGGAGAAATCATCCAAATTTCTCATGGAAGGATCAAAAGCCCCAACAAGGCTTTAATAATGGTGGAAGAAACAGGTTTAGCAATAGCAAGCCTTTTCCATCATCCACTCAGTAACAGACAGAGAACTCTGAACAAAATGCTTTTAATTTAGCAAATCTAGTCTCTGATCTATCTAAGGCCACTGTAAGTTTCATGAATGAAACAAGGTCTTCCATTAGAAATTTGGAAGCACAAGTGGACCAGCTGAGTAAAAGGATCACTGAAATCCCTCCTAGTACTCTCCCAAGCAATACAGAAGAGAACCCAAAAGGAGAGTGCAAGGCCATTGACATAAGCGCCATGGCCGAACCTGTGAGGAGAGGAGAGGACGTGAATCCCAAGGAGGAAGACCTCCTGGGACGTCCAGTGATCAATAAGGAGCTTCCCTCTGAGGAACCAAAGGACTCTGAGGCTCATCTAGAGACCATAGAGATTCCATTGAACCTCCTTATGCCCTTCATGAGCTCTGATGAGTATTCCTCTTCTGAAGAGAATGAGGATGTTACTGAAGAGCAAACTGCCAAGTTTCTTGGTGCAATCATGAAGCTGAATGCCAAATTGTTTGGCATTGATGCTTGGGAAGTTGAACCTCCCTTGTTCATCAATGAACTAAGTGATCTGGATCAACTGACATTGCCTCAGAAGAGACAGGATCCTGGAAAGTTCATATTACCTTGTACCATAGGCACCATGATCTTTAAAGCTCTGTGTGACCTTGGTTCAAGTTTAAACCTCATGCCCCTCTCTGTAATAGAGAAACTGGGAATCTATGGGGTGCAAGCTGCTAAAATCTCACTAGAGATGGCAGACAGATCAAGAAGACAGGCTTATGGACAAGTAGAAGATGTATTAGTAAAGGTTGAGGGCCTTTACATACCTACTGATTTCATAGTCCTGGATACTGGAAAGGAAGAGGATGAATCCATCATCCTAGGAAGACCTTTCTTGGCCACAGCAAGAGCTGTGATTGATGTTGACAGAGGTGAAATAGTCCTTCAATGGAATGAGAACTCCCTTGTATTCAAAACTCAAGGATCTCCCTCTGCAACCATGGAGAGGAAGCTTGAAAAGCTTCTCTCAAAGCAGAGTCAACCAGAGCCCCCACAGTCAAACTCTAAGTTTGGTGTTGAACTCCCATATCCAAACTCTAAGTTTGGTGTTGGAGAGTCTCAACAAAGCTCTGCACATCTGTGAGGCTCCATGAGAGCCCACTGTCAAGCTATTGACATTAAAGAAGCGCTTGTTGGGAGGAAACCCAATGTTTATTTATCTAACTATATTTTTCTTAGTTATGTGTCTTTATAGGTTCATGATCATGTGGAGACCCAAAATAAATAAAAAAATTGAAAACGGAATCAAAAACAGCAGAAGAAAAATCACACCCTGGAGGAGCATCTGTCTGGCGTTCAAACGCCAGAACAGAGCATAGTTCTGGCGCTGAATGCCCAGAATGGGAGCATCCTGGTGCTGAACGCCCAAAACAAGCATGGTTCTGGCGTTCAACGCCAGAAATGGCAGCAAAGGGGCGTTGAACGCCCAAAATGGGCACCAACCTGGCGCTGAACGCCCAGAGTTGTGTGCAAGGGCATTTTGCATGCCTAAATTGGTGCAGGGATGTAAATGCCTTGACACCTCAAGATCTGTGGACCCCACAGTATCCCCACCTACCTCATCATCTCTCTTCCCATTCATGATCATCCCTTCTACTTTCCATTTACCACTCACATCCATACACCCACTACCTTCAAAAATTCAACAACTCTCTCCCACCCAATCCCACCCTTATGGCCGAACACACACTCCCATCCATCTCCTCCATATCTTCTTCTTATTCTTCTATTCTTTCTTCTTTTGCTCGAGGGCGAGCAACATTCTAAGTTTGGTGTGGTAAAAGCATAGCTTTTTTGTTTTTTCCATAACCATTGATGGCACCTAAGGCCAGAGAAACCTCTAGAAAGAGGAAAGGGAAGACAAAAGCTTCCATCAAGGGTCTATAGCTCAGTGGTAGAACATTTGACTGCAAATCAAGAGATCCCTGAGATACCTCAGGGGATACATTTTCTTCCACACAATTATTGGAAGCAACTAAGGGTGGAACATCAAGAGCACTCCATCATCCTTCATGAAATCAGAGAAGATCTAAAAGCAATGAAGGAGGAGCAGCAAAGACAAGGAAGAGACATAGAAGAGCTCAAGGACATCACTAAGGTGGACTCATTCCTTGTTCTTACTTTCTCTGTTTTTCGTTTTCTATGTTATGTGCTTATCTAGGTTTGTGTCTTCATCACATGATCATTAGTAGTTAGTAACTTTGTCTTAAAGTTATAAATGTCCTATGAATCCATCACCTCTCTTAAATAAAAAATGTTTTAATTCAAAAGAACAAGAAGTACATGAGTTTCGAATTTATCCTTGAACTTAGCGTAATTATATTGATGTGGTGACAATGCTTCTTGTTTTCTGAATGTATGCTTGAACAGTGCATATGTCTTTTGAAGTTGTTGTTTAAGAATGTTAAATATGTTGGCTCTTGAAAGAATGATGACTAGGAGACATGTTATTTGATAATCTGAAAAATCATAAAAATGATTCTTGAAGCAAGAAAAAGCAGCAAAGAACAAAGCTTACAGAAAAAAAAATAGAAAAAATAGAAAGAAAAAGAAAAAGCAAGCAGAAAAAGCCAATAACCCTTAAAACCAAAAGGCAAGGGCAAATAAAAAGGATCCCAAGGCTTTGAGCATCAGTGGATAGGAGGGCCTAAAGGAATAAAATCCTGGTCTAAGCGGCTAAACCAAGCTGTCCCTAACCATGTGCTTGTGGCGTGAAGGGGTCAAGTGAAAACTTGAGACTGAGCGGTTAAAGTCAAGGTCCAAAGCAAAAGAAGAGTGTGCTTAAGAACCCTGGGCACCTCTAATTGGGGACTCTAGCAAAGCTGAGTCACAATCTGAAAAGGTTCACCCAATTATGTGTCTGTGGCATTTATGTATCCGGTGGTAATACTGGAAAACAAAGTGCTTAGCGCCACGGCCAAGACTCATAAAGAAGCTGTGTTCAAGAATCATCATACTGAACTAGGAGAGTCAATAACACTATTCGAAATCTGAAGTTCCTATAGATGCCAATCATTCTGAACCTCAATAGATAAAGTGAGATGCCAAAACTATTCAAGAGGCAAAAAGCTATAAGTCCCGCTCATATGATTGAAGCTCTGTTTCATTGATAGTTTGGAATTTATAGTATATTCTCTTCTTTTTATCCTATTTGATTTTCAGTTGCTTGGGGACAAGCAACAATTTAAGTTTGGTGTTGTGATGAGCGGATAATTTATACGCTTTTTGGCATTGTTTTTAGTATGTTTTTAGTAGGATCTAGTTACTTTTAGGGATGCTTTCATTAGTTTTTATGTTAAATTCACATTTCTGGACTTTACTATGAGTTTGTGTGTTTTTCTGTGATTTCAGGTATTTTCTGGCTGAAATTGAGGGACTTGAGCAGAAATCAGATTCAGAGGTTGAAAAAGGACTGCTGATGCTGTTGGATTCTGACCTCCCTGCACTCAAAGTGGATTTTCTAGAACTACAGAACTCGAACTGGCACGCTTCCAATTGCGTTGGAAAGTAGACATTCAGGGCTTTCCAGCAATATATAATAGTCCAAACTTTGGCCAAGAATTGATGACGTAAACTGGCGTTCAACGCCAGCTTTCTGCCCAAATCTGGCGTCCAGCGCCAGAAAAGGATCCAAAACCAGAGTTGAACGCCCAAACTGGCACAGAACTTGGCGTTCAACTCCACATATGGCCTCTGCACGTGCTACACTCAAGCTCAGCCCAAACACACACCAAGTGGGCCCCGGAAGTGGATTTATGCATCAATTACTTACTCATGTAAACCCTAGTGACTAGTTTATTATAAATAGGACCATCTTTTGATCATCTTAGGATCTTAGGATCATCTTTGAACGCATTGTTCTTAGATCAAGGGGGCTGGCCATCTCGGCCATGCCTGGACCTTCACTTATGTATTTTCATACGGTAGAGTTTCTACACTCCATAGATTAAGGTGTGGAGCTCTGCTGTTCCTCAAAGATTAATGAAAGTACTACTGTTTTCTATTCAATTCTTCTTATTTCTCTTCTAAGATATCCATTCGCACCCAAGAACGTGATGAAGGTGATGATTATGTGTGACGCTCATCATCCTTCTCCCTTATGAACGCGTGCCTGACAAACACTTCTGTTCTACATGAAATAAGCTAGAATGAGTATCTCTTAGATCTCTTAACCAGAATCTTCGTGGCGTAAGCTAGAATGATGGCGGCATTCAAGAGAATCCGGAAGGTCTAAACCTTGTCTGTGGTATTCTGAGTAGGATTCAATGATTGAATGACTGTGACGAGCTTCAAACTCGCGAGTGCTGGGCGTTAGTGACAGACGCAAAAGGAGGGTGAATCCTATTCCAGCATGATCGGGAACCGACAGATGAATAGCCATGCCATGACAGGGTGCGTGAGCATATTATTCACTGAGAGGAGGGGATGTAGCCACTCACAACGGTGATGCCCTTGCATAAAGCCAGCCATGGAAAGGAGTAAGACTGATTGGATGAAGATAGCAGGAAAGCAGAGGTTCAGAGGAACGAAAAGCATCTCCATTCGCTTATCTGAAATTCCTACCAATGATTTACATAAGTATCTCTATCCCTATTTTATTATATAATATTCGAAAACACCATTATCACTTTATATCTGCCTGACTGAGATTTACAAGGTGACCATAGCTTGCTTCATACCAACAATCTCCGTGGGATTCGACCCTTACTCACGTAAGGTATTACTTGGACGACCCAGTGCACTTGCTGGTTAGTTGTATCGAAGTTGTGACAATCATGAATTAAGATCAGAGCACCAAGCTTTGGAGCCATTACCAGGATTTGTTCGAGCCTGGAGATCACAATTTCGTGCACCAGGTGACAATGCTTCTTGTTTTCTGAATGAATGCCTGAACAGTGCATATGCCTTTTGAAGTTGTTGTTTTAGAATGTTAAATATGTTGACTCTTGAAAGAATGATGACAAGGAGACATGTTATTTGATAATCTGAAAAATCATAAAAATGATTCTTGAAGCAAGAAAAAGCAGTAAAGAACAAAGCTTGCAGAAAAAAAAAAGAGAGAGAAAGCAAGCAGAAAAAGCCAAAAGCTCTTAAAACCAAGAGGCAAGAGCAAAAAGCCAATAGCCCTTAAAACCAAAAGGCAAGGGTAATAAAAAGGATCCCAAGGCTTTGAGCATCAGTGTGATAGGAGGGCCTAAAGGAATAAAATCCTGGCCTAAGTGGCTAAACCAAGCTGTCCTTAAACATGTGCTTATGGCGTGAAGGTGTCAAGTGAAAACTTGAGACTGAGCGGTTAAAGTCAAGGTCCAAAGCAAAAGAAGAGTGTGCTTAAGAACCCTGGACACCTCTAATTGGGGACTTTAGCAAAGCTGAGTCACAATCTGAAAAGGTTCACCCAGTTATGTGTCTGTGGCATTTATGTATCCGGTGGTAATACTGGAAAACAAAGTGCTTAGGGCCACGGCCAAGACTCATAAAGTAGCTGTGTTCAAGAATCAACATACTGAACTAGGAGAATCAATAACACTATCTGAACTCTGAGTTCCTATAGATGCCAATCATTCTAAACCTCAATGGATAAAGTGAGATGCCAAAACTATTCAAGAGGCAAAAAGCTACAAGTCCCGCTCATCTGATTGGAGCTATGTTTCATTGATAGTTTGGAATTTATAGTATATTCTCTTCTTTTTATCCTATTTTATTTTCAGTTGCTTGGGGACAAGCAACAATTTAAATTTGGTGTTGTGATGAGCGGATAATTTATACGCTTTTTGGCATTGTTTTTAGTATATTTTTAGTAGGATCTAGTTACTTTTAGGGATGTTTTTATTAGTTTTTATGCTAAATTCACATTTCTGGACTTTACTATGAGTTTGTGTGTTTTTCTGTGATTTCAAGTATTTTCTGGCTGAAATTGAGGGATTTGAGCAAAAATCAGATTCAGAGGTTGAAGAAGGACTGGTGATGCTGTTGGATTCTGACCTCCCTGCACTCAAAGTGGATTTTCTGGAGCTACAGAACTCAAAACGGCGCGCTTTCAATTGTTTTAGAAAGTAGACATCCAGGGATTTCCAGAAATATATAATAGTCCATACTTTGGCCAAGTTTAGAGGACGTAAAAGGGCGTTGAACGCCAGTTCTACGCTGCTGTCTGGAGTTAAACGCCAGAAACACGTCACAAACCAGAGTTGAACGCCAGAAACACGTTACAACCTGGCGTTCAACTCCAGAAAGAGCCTCTACACATGTAACATTCAAGCTCAGCCCAAGCACATACCAAGTGGGCCCTGGAAGTGGATTTATGCATCAATTACTTACTTCTGTAAACCCTAGTAACTAGTTTAGTATAAATAGGACTGTTTACTATTGTATTAGACATCTTATGATTTTTAGTTCATCTTAGGATCATAGTGATCACGTTTTGGGAGCTGGCCTCTCGGCCATGCCTGAACCTTTCACTTATGTATTCTCAACGGTAGAGTTTTTACACTCCATAGATTAAGGTGTGGAGCTCTGCTGTTACTCAAAGATTAATGCAAAGTACTACTGTTTTTCTATTCAACTCAACTTATTCCGCTTCTAAGATATTCATTCGCACTTCAATATGAATATGATGAACATGACAATCATCATCATTCCCCCACGAACGCATGCCTGACAACCACTTCCGTTCCACCTTAGATTGAATGATTATCTCTTGGATCTCTTAATCAGAATCTTCGTGGTATAAGCTAGATTGATGGCGGCATTCATGAGAATCCGGAAAGTCTAATCCTTGTCTGTGGTATTCTGAGTAGGATTCTGGGATTGAATGACTGTGACGAACTTCAAACTCACGAGTGCTGGGCGTAGTGACAGACGCAAAAGGAGGGTGAATCCTATTCCAGTATGATCGAGAACCTCAGATGATTAGCCGTGCTGTGACAGAGCATTTGGACCATTTTCACAAGAGGATAGGATGCAGCCATTGACCACGGTGATGCCTTCAGACGATTAGCCATGCAGTGACAGCGCATTGGACCATTTTCCAGAGAGGATGAAAAGTAGCCATTGACAATGGTGATGTCCTTACATAAAGCCAGCCATAGAAAGGAGTAGGACTGATTGGATGAAGACAGCAGGAAAGCAGAAGTTCAGAGGGATGAAAGCATCTCTATACGTTTATCTGAAATTCTCACCAATGATATACATAAGTGTTTCTATCTTTATTTTCTATTTATTTATTAGTTATTTTTGAAAACTCCATGACTATTTTATATCCGCCTGACTGAGATTTACAAGGTGACCATAGCTTGCTTCATACCAACAATCTCCGTGGGATCGACCCTTACTCACATAAGGTTTATTACTTGGACGACCCAGTGCACTTGCTGGTTAGTTGTATCGAAGTTGTGAATGAAAAACAATTTATTAAGACGTGCGTACAAGTTTTTGACGCCGTTGCCTGAGATCACAATTTCGTGCACCACACATACAGCACATAGTTTTATGAATCAAAACCACCAACATAAAACAAAGTAATATCACTAAGAGATTAGGATAGACTGAAATATCATTGTCGATGTAAGCAATTCTCTGCTGGGAGTCCATGGAGTCTTCATGTAGCACTTCGGCAAAATTTGTACTACTAAATGTCATTCTTTGTAGTTTATAAAATGAACAAGTAAATGTTGATTATGTTATATATTAAATAATGAGATTTATGAGTAACATACTTTGTAGGGAGGTGCATAGGTTTGGAAGGCACATACTTGTTTGGTGCCAACCATGTCTCAAGACCATGCTCAGTTGGATTGTAGTCTAATATGCACTATGATCCTGCCAATTATACATACTGATTCCTCTATTTTCATCTTAGTATTGCAAAGCGCAGTATAGTAGAGTTATCATTTCAAGCTATCATATCGAAAGGTATGGATGATAAAGCAGAAGGGGATTGTTCAGATTTACGGTGATTGGAAAGAGTCGTATAACAAGATTCGCGTCCTGTTATAAGTTTTACAACAATGTCTCCCTGGCACCATACATGATGGCATTGTTGTTCCATATTACAACGGGAACATGATTGATAGAGATTATAGCCATCTTGATAAGGTGTTTTCACCCTTCTCTCCATATGTCGAATTATTTAAGTACTTTAAGCATTTTGTATCGGTTGACGGGACATATTTGTATGGCAAATATGAAGTGTGCTGCTAATTGCTGTGGCCCAAGATGGTAATAACAACATTTTGTCTATAGATTTTGCACTACTAAAGTCTAAGCCTACCGAGTCATAGTCACTTTTTCTGACAAATTTGAGGCAGCACGTTTGATGAGCGGATAATTTATACGCTTTTTGACATTGTTTTTAGTATGTTTTTAGTAGGATCTAGTTACTTTTAGGGATGTTTTCATTAGTTTTTATGTTAAATTCACATTTCTGGACTTTACTATGAGTTTGTGTGTTTTTCTGTGATTTCAGGTATTTTCTGGCTGAAATTGAGGGACTTGAGCAGAAATCAGATTCAGAGGTTGAAAAAGGACTGCTGATGCTGTTGGATTCTGACCTCCCTGCACTCAAAGTGGATTTTCTGGAGCTACAGAACTCGAAATGGCGCGCTTCCAATTGCGTTGGAAAGTAGACATCCAGGGCTTTCCAGAAATATATAATAGTCCATATTTTGGCCAAGAATTGACGACGTAAACTGGCGTTCAACGCCAGCTTTCTACCCAAATCTGGCGTCCAGCACCAGAAAAGGATCCAAAACCAGAGTTGAACGCCCAAACTGGCACAGAAACTGGCGTTCAACTCCACAAATGGCCTCTGCACGTGCAACACTCAGGCTCAGCCCAAACACACATCAAGTGGGCCCAGGAAGTGGATTTATGCATCAATTACTTACTCATGTAAACCCTAGTGACTAGTTTATTATAAATAGGACCTCTTACTATTGTATTAGGCATCTTTGGTCTCAGTTTTATTCCATTATTCATCTTAGGAGACTATTGATCACGTTTTAGGGGGGCTGGCCATCTCGGCCATGCCTGGACCTTCACTTATGTATTTTCATACGGTAGAGTTTCTACACTCCATAGATTAAGGTGTGGAGCTCTGCTGTTCCTCAAAGATTAATGCAAAGTACTACTGTTTTCTATTCAATTCTTCTTATTTCTCTTCTAAGATATCCATTCGCACCCAAGAACGTGATGAAGGTGATGATTATGTGTGACGCTCATCATCCTTCCCCCTTATGAACGCGTGCCTGACAAACACTTCTGTTCTACATGAATTAAGCTAGAATGAGTATCTCTTAGATCTCCTAACCAGAATCTTCGTGGCGTAAGCTAGAATGATGGCGGCATTCAAGAGAATCCGGAAGGTCTAAACCTTGTCTGTGGTATTCTGAGTAGGATTCAATGATTGAATGACTGTGACGAGCTTCAAACTCGCGAGTGCTGGGCGTTAGTGACAGACGCAAAAGGAGGGTGAATCCTATTCCAGCATGATCGAGAACCGACAGATGAATAGCCGTGCCGTGACAGGGTGCGTGAGCATATGATTCACTGAGAGGAGGGGATGTAGCCACTGACAACGGTGATGCCCTTGCATACAGCCAGCCATGGAAAGGAGTAAGACTGATTGGATGAAGATAGCAAGAAAGCAGAGGTTCAGAGGAACGAAAAGCATCTCCATTCGCTTATCTAAAATCCCTGCCAATGAATCTACATAAGTATCTCTATCCCTTTTATTGTTCATTTTAATCTAATAAAATATCATGTTTAAATCCGCCTGACTGAGATTTGCAAGGTGACCATAGCTTGCTTCAAGCCAACAATCTCTGTGGGATCGACCCTTACTCACGTAAGGTTTATTACTTGGACGACCCAGTACACTTGTTGGTTAGTTGAACGGAGTTGTGTCTACACATAGTAAAGAGCCATAATAATGTTTCCATACAATAACAAAGAGTACTACATTAATGTGGAACACAATTTCGTCCACCAAGTTTTTGGCGCCGTTGCCGGGGATTGTTTGAGTTTTCGGCAAGCTTTTGGTCCAGTAACATCAGTGCCAGATTCCCTTTTGATCCGGCAACAGCACCAAGTTTTTGGCGCCGTTGCCGAGGATTGTTTGAGTTTGGACAACTGACGGTTCATCTTGTTGCTCAGATTAGGTAATTTTCTCTTTTTTTATTTTCAAAAATTTTTCAAAAAAAAAAATATTTTCAAAAATCTCTCATCTGTTTTCGAAAAAAAATTAAAATGTTTTCAAAAATTTTTTATTCAAAATTTTTAAGAATGAATTCTAGAGTTTCATGAAGCATGTTGAAGCCTGGCTGGCTGTAAAGCCATGTCTAAATTTATTTGGACTGGGGCAGCAATTTGTTATCAAAGATCAATATACTCTCGTGTTAAAGACTAAAGCTTGGCTGGCCATTGGCCATGTCTAGTGTTTTGGACTGGAGCTTTCATTGAAAGCTTGGCTGGCTAGTGAGCCATGTCTAATTCCTGGACTGAAGCTTTAAACTAACATGGCAAAATTCCTGGAATTCATATTAAAAATTTTGGAATCCTTATTTTTTCTTTTAAATTTTCGAAAAATATAAATAAAAATCCAAAAAAATTAGAAAATCATAAAAATCAAAAATATTTTCTGTTTCTTGTTTGAGTCTTGAGTCACATTATAAGTTTGGTGTCACTTGCATATGCATCTTGCATTTTTTCGAAAATATCATGCATTCATAGTGTTCTTCATGATCTTCAAGTTGTTCTTGGTAAGTCTTCTTGTTTGATCTTGATGATTTTTTGTTTTGTGTCTTTTCATGTTTTTCATATGCATTCTTGAATTCTTAGTGTCTAAGCATTAAAGAATTCTAAGTTTGGTGTCTTGCATGTTTTCTTTGCATAAAATTTTTTTTCAAAATTGTGTCTATGATGTTCATCTTGACATTCATAGTGTTCTTGGTGTTCATCTTGACATTCATAGCATTCTTGCATGCATTCATTGTTTTGATCTAAAAATTTCATGCATTGCATAATTTTCATGTTTTTCATAAAAATTTCAAAAATAAAAAAAAATATCTTTCCATTTTTCTCTCATCAAATTCGAAAATTTGAGTTGACTTTTTCAAAAATTTTTAAAAATCAAGTTGTTGCCAATGAGTCAAATCAAATTTTCAATTTGAAAATCTTATCTTCTTCAAAATCTTTTTCAAAAATCAAATCTTTTTCAAAATTATTAGTTATTTTCGAAAATTTTAAAAATATTTTTCAAAAATCTTTTTCTTATTTTTATACCAAATTTTCGAAAATAACATAATCAATTAATGTTTTGATTCAAAAATTTGAAGTTTGTTACTTGCTTGTTAAGAAAGATTCAAACTTTAAGTTCTAGAATCATATCTTGTGATCTCTTATGAATCAAGTCATTAATTGAGATTTTAAAAATCAAATCTTTTTCAAAAAAAAAAAAAATCTAATTCCTATCATATCTTTTCAAAAATATCTTCTTATCTTATCTTTTTCAAAAATATCTTTTCAAAATATCTTTTCTAACTTCCTAACTTCTTATCTTTTCAAAATTTGTTTCAACTAACTAACTAACTTTTTGTTTGTTTCTTAACTTTTTCAAAACTACCTAACTAACTCCCTCTCTCTAATTTTCGAAAATATCTCTCCCCTTTTTCAAAATTTCTTTTTAATTTATTAATTATTTTAATTTTTAAAACTTAATTTTCGAAAATTACTGACAAATTTTCAAAAACCAATTTTCAAAAATCACTAACTCCTTTTTCAAAATAATTTTCGAAAATTATCCCTCCCCCATTTCATTCTATTTATTCATTCATATCCTAACATCTCATTTCACCTCCTTCCATCCTCACAGTTGTGTTTCTTCCATTATATTACATTCTTTGTCTCCCCCTCTTCTTCCACTCACACAGGGATCCCTATACTGTGGTATAAAGGATCTCCATTATTATTATTATTTTTCTGTCCATTCTTCCTTGTCATATGAGCAGGAGCAAGGATAAGAACATTCTTGTGGAAGCAGATCCAGAACCTGAAAGAACTCTGAAGAAAAAATTAAGAGAAGCTAAAATACAACAATCCAGAGATAACCTTTCAGAAATTTTCGAACAGGCAGAGGAGATGGCAGCCGAAAATAATAATAATGTAAGGAAGATGCTTGGTGACTTTACTGCACCTAATTCCAATTTACATGGAAGAAGCATCTCCATTCCTGCCATTGGAGCAAACAACTTTGAGCTGAAACCTCAACTAGTTTCTCTGATGGAGCAGAACTGCAAGTTTCATGGACTTCCATCTGAAGATCCTTTTCAGTTCTTAACTGAATTCTTGCAGATATGTGATACTGTTAAGACTAATGGAGTAGATCCTGAAGTCTACAGGCTCATGCTTTTCCCTTTTGCTGTAAGAGACAGAGCTAGATTATGGTTGGATTCTCAACCTAAAGACAGCCTGAACTCTTGGGATAAGCTGGTCACGGCTTTCTTAGCCAAGTACTTTCCTCCTCAAAAGCTGAGCAAGCTTAGAGCTGATGTTCAAACCTTCAGACAGAAAGAAGGTGAATCTCTCTATGAAGCTTGGGAAAGATACAAACAGTTGACCAAAAAGTGTCCTTCTGACATGCTTTCAGAATGGACCATCCTGGATATATTCTATGATGGTTTATCTGAGCTATCAAAGATGTCACTGGACACTTCTGCAGGTGGATCCATTCACCTAAAGAAAACGCCTGCAGAAGCTCAAGAACTCATTGACATGGTTGCTAATAACCAGTTCATGTACACTTCTGAAAGGAATCCTGTGAGTAATGGGACGCCTATGAAGAAGGGAGTTCTTGAGGTTGATACTCTGAATGCCATATTGGCTCAGAATAAAATATTGACTCAGCAAGTCAATATGATCTCTCAGAGTCTGCATGGAATGCAAGCTGCATCCAACAGTACTCAAGAGGCATCTTCTGAAGAAGAAGCCTATGATCCTGAGAACCCTGCAATAGCAGAGGTAAATTACTTAGGTGAACCTTATGGAAACACCTATAACTCAACATGGAGAAATCATCCAAATTTCTCATGGAAGGATCAAAAGCCCCAACAAGGCTTTAATAATGGTGGAAGAAACAGGTTTAGCAATAGCAAACCTTTTCCATCATCAACTCGGCAACAGACAGAGAACTCTGAACAAAATGCTTCTAATTTAGCAAATCTAGTCTCTGATCTATCTAAGGCCACTGTAAGTTTCATGAATGAAACAAGGTCTTCCATTAGAAATCTGGAAGCACAAGTGGGCCAGCTGAGTAAAAAGATCACTGAAATCCCTCCTAGTACTCTCCCAAGCAATACAGAAGAGAATCCAAAAGGAGAGTGCAAGGCCATTGACATAAGCGCCATGGCCGAACCTGTGAGGAGAGGAGAGGACGTGAATCCCAAGGAGGAAGACCTCCTGGGACGTCCAGTGATCAATAAGGAGCTTCCCTCTGAGGAACCAAAGGAATCTGAGACTCATCTAGAGACCATAGAGATTCCATTAAACCTCCTTATGCCCTTCATGAGCTCTGATGAGTATTCCTCTTCTGAAGAGAATGAGGATATTACTGAAGAGCAAACTGCCAAGTTTCTTGGTGCAATCATGAAACTGAATGCCAAATTATTTGGCATTGATACTTGGGAAGTTGAACCTCCCTTGTTCATCAATGAACTAAGTGATCTGGATCAACTGACATTACCTCAGAAGAGACAGGATCCTGGAAAGTTCATAATACCCTGTACCATAGGCACCATGATCTTTAAGGCTCTGTGTGACCTTGGTTCAGGAATAAACCTCATGCCCCTCTCTGTAATAGAGACACTGGGAATCTATGGGGTGCAAGCTGCTAAAATCTCATTAGAGATGGCAGACAGCTCAAGAAGACAGGCTTATGGACAAGTGGAAGATGTATTAGTAAAGGTTGAGGGCCTTTACATACCTACTGATTTCATAGTCCTGGATACTGGAAAGGAAGAGGATGAATCCATCATCCTAGGAAGACCTTTCCTGGCCACAGCAAGAGCTGTGATTGATGTTGACAGAGGTGAAATAGTCCTTCAATGGAATGAGAACTCCCTTGTATTCAAAACTCAAGGATCTCCCTCTGCAACCATGGAGAGGAAGCTTGAAAAGCTTCTCTCAAAGCAAAGTCAACCAGAGCCCCCACAGTCAAACTCTAAGTTTGGTGTTGGGAGGCCTCAACCAAACTCTAAGTTTGGTGTTGAACTCCCATATCCAAACTCTAAGTTTGGTGTTGGAGAGTCTCAACAAAGCTCTGCACATCTGTGAGGCTCCATGAGAGCCCACTGTCAAGCTATTGACATTAAAGAAGCGCTTGTTGGGAGGCAACCCAATGTTTCTCTAATTCTTATTTTTATTGTTTTTCATGTTTTCTTAGGTTCATGATCATGTGGAGTCACAAAATAAATATAAAAATTGAAAACGGAATCAAAAAACAGCAGAAGAAAAATCACACCCTGGAAGAGCATCTGTCTGGCGTTCAAACGCCAGAACAGAGCATAGTTCTGGCGCTAAACGCCCAGAATGGGAGCATCCTGGCGCTGAACGCCCAGAACAAGCATGGTTCTTGCGTTCAACGCCAGAAATGGCAGCAAAGGGGCGTTGAACACCCAAAATGGGCACCAACCTGGCGCTGAACGCCCAGAGTTGTGTGCAAGGGCATTTTGCATGCCTAAATTGGTGCAGGGATGTAAATGCCTTGACACCTCAAGATCTGTGGACCCCACAGTATCCCCACCTACCTCATCATCTCTCTTCCCATTCATGATCATCCCTTCTACTTTCCATTTACCACTCACATCCATACACCCACTACCTTCAAAAATTCAACAACTCTCTCCCACCCAATCCCACCCTTATGGCCGAACACACACTCCCATCCATCTCCTCCATATCTTCTTCTTATTCTTCTATTCTTTCTTCTTTTGCTCGAGGGCGAGCAACATTCTAAGTTTGGTGTGGTAAAAGCATAGCTTTTTTGTTTTTTCCATAACCATTGATGGCACCTAAGGCCAGAGAAACCTCTAGAAAGAGGAAAGGGAAGACAAAAGCTTCCATCAAGGGTCTATAGCTCAGTGGTAGAACATTTGACTGCAAATCAAGAGATCCCTGAGATACCTCAGGGGATACATTTTCTTCCACACAATTATTGGAAGCAACTAAGGGTGGAACATCAAGAGCACTCCATCATCCTTCATGAAATCAGAGAAGATCTAAAAGCAATGAAGGAGGAGCAGCAAAGACAAGGAAGAGACATAGAAGAGCTTAAGGACATCACTAAGGTGGACTCATTCCTTGTTCTTACTTTCTCTGTTTTTCGTTTTCTATGTTATGTGCTTATCTATGTTTGTGCCTTCATTACATGATCATTAGTAGTTAGTAACTTTGTCTTAAAGTTATAAATGTCCTATGAATCCATCACCTCTCTTAAAAAAAAATGTTTTAATTCAAAAGAACAAGAAGTACATGAGTTTCGAATTTATCCTTGAACTTAGCTTAATTATATTGATGTGGTGACAATGCTTCTTGTTTTCTGAATGTATGCTTGAACAGTGCATATGTCTTTTGAAGTCGTTGTTAAAGAATGTTAAATATGTTGGCTCTTGAAAGAATGATGACTAGGAGACATGTTATTCGATAATCTGAAAAATCATAAAAATGATTCTTGAAGCAAGAAAAAGCAGCAAAGAACAAAGCTTGCAGAAAAAAAAAAAAAAGAGAGGCGAAAAAAAAAAGAAAGAAAAAGCAAGCAGAAAAAGCCAATAACCCTTAAAACCAAAAGGCAAGGGCAAATAAAAAGGATCCCAAGGCTTTGAGCATCAGTGGATAGGAGGGCCTAAAGGAATAAAATCCTGGTCTAAGCGGCTAAACCAAGCTGTCCCTAACCATGTGCTTGTGGCGTGTAGGTGTCAAGTGAAAACTTGAGACTGAGCGGTTAAAGTCAAGGTCCAAAGCAAAAGAAGAGTGTGCTTAAGAACCCTGGACACCTCTAATTGGGGACTTTAGCAAAGCTGAGTCACAATCTGAAAAGGTTCACCCAATTATGTGTCTGTGGCATTTATGTATCCGGTGGTAATACTGGAAAACAAAGTGCTTAGGGCCACGGCCAAGACTCATAAAGAAGTTGTGTTCAAGAATCATCATACTGAACTAGGAGAGTCAATAACACTATTCGAAATCTGAAGTTCCTAAAGATGCCAATCATTCTAAACTTCAATGGATAAAGTGAGATGCCAAAACTATTCAAGAGGCAAAAAGCTATAAGTCCCGCTCATTTGATTGAAGCTATGTTTCATTGATAGTTTGGAATTTATAGTATATTCTCTTCTTTTTATCCTATTTGATTTTCAGTTGCTTGGGGACAAGCAACAATTTAAGTTTGGTGTTGTGATGAGCGGATAATTTATACGCTTTTTGGCATTGTTTTTAGTATGTTTTTAGTAGGATCTAGTTACTTTTAGGGATGTTTTCATTAGTTTTTATGTTAAATTCACATTTCTGGACTTTACTATGAGTTTGTGTGTTTTTCTGTGATTTCAGGTATTTTCTGGCTGAAATTGAGGGACTTGAGCAGAAATCAGATTCAGAGGTTGAAAAAGGACTGCTGATGCTGTTGGATTCTGACCTCCCTGCACTCAAAGTGGATTTTCTGGAGCTACAGAACTCGAAATGGCGCGCTTCCATTTGCGTTGGAAAGTAGACATCTAGGGCTTTCCAGCAATATATAATAGTTCATACTTTGGCCAAGAATTGACGACGTAAACTGGCGTTCAACGCCAGCTTTCTACCCAAATCTGGCGTCCAGCGCCAGAAAAGGATCTAAAACCAGAGTTGAACGCCCAAACTGGCACAGAAACTGGCGTTCAACTCCACAAATGGCCTCTGCACGTTCAACACTCAGGCTCAGCCCAAACACACACCAAGTGGGCCCAGGAAGTGGATTTATGCATCAATTACTTACTCATGTAAACCCTAGTGACTAGTTTATTATAAATAGGACCTCTTACTATTGTATTAGGCATCTCTGGTCTCAGTTTTATTCCATTATTCATCTTAGGAGACTATTGATCACGTTTTAGGGGGGCTGGCCATCTCGGCCATGCCTGGACCTTCACTTATGTATTTTCATACGGTAGAGTTTCTACACTCCATAGATTAAGGTGTGGAGCTCTGCTGTTCCTCAAAGATTAATGCAAAGTACTACTGTTTTCTATTCAATTCTTCTTATTTCTCTTCTAAGATATCCATTCGCACCCAAGAACGTGATGAAGGTGATGATTATGTGTGACGCTCATCATCCTTCCCCCTTATGAACGCGTGCCTGACAAACACTTCTGTTCTACATGAATTAAGCTAGAATGAGTATCTCTTAGATCTCCTAACCAGAATCTTCGTGGCGTAAGCTAGAATGATGGCGGCATTCAAGAGAATCCGAAAGGTCTAAACCTTGTCTGTGGTATTCTGAGTAGGATTCAATGATTGAATGACTGTGACGAGCTTCAAACTCGCGAGTGCTGGGCGTTAGTGACAGACGCAAAAGGAGGGTGAATCCTATTCCAGCATGATCGAGAACCGACAGATGAATAGCCGTGCCGTGACAGGGTGCGTGAGCATATGATTCACTGAGAGGAGGGGATGTAGCCACTGACAACGGTGATGCCCTTGCATACAGCCAGCCATGGAAAGGAGTAAGACTGATTGGATGAAGATAGCAAGAAAGCAGAGGTTCAGAGGAACGAAAAGCATCTCCATTCGCTTATCTGAAATCCCTGCCAATGAATCTACATAAGTATCTCTATCCCTTTTATTGTTTATTTTAATCTAATAAAATATCATGTTTAAATCCGCCTGACTGAGATTTGCAAGGTGACCATAGCTTGCTTCAAGCCAACAATCTCTGTGGGATCGACCCTTACTCACGTAAGGTTTATTACTTGGACGACCCAGTACACTTGCTGGTTAGTTGAACGGAGTTGTGTCCACACATAGTAAAGAGCCATAATAATGTTTCCATACAATAACAAAGAGTACTACATTAATGTGGAACACAATTTCGTCCACCAACGTTACTCCGCAACAGGGCATTTTCCTCATATTTTATAAATCTTAAGCCATACGCGCATCCTTAATGTATCTAATAGTGGTTGGCATCTTCTAATAGCTCACCATGCTTATTGCATATGCCACATGACTTTTAACTTTAATACCCGGTACAAATCAATAAAAGGCAAGAGGCATCTGTAGCATATAGTCCAAGCAAAGAGGGATATGAGTGGTACTTGGACTCTTTGAGGGGGTTATCAAAGGATATGTTGGAGTAGACGCTGACGTTTAGAAAGAAATTATGACTCTAACATTGTGATGGAGGTCGTAGGTATGATCACATGATGACAAATCTCTCAGAGTGTATCAATACTATTTTAAGGGGAATGAGAAACCTTCCCATAGCGGCTATTGTAAGGGCAACTTATGAGAGGCTGCAACAACTATTTGTGCACAAAGGTCGTGAAACGCATGTTTAATTGCAAGGTGGTCAGGTATTCTCACATCGACTGTTGGCAGCTATAGAAAAGAATAGAAAGATCCTACTAAAGATGAGAGTCGCGCGCTGTGATCGTCATGCATCGAAATTTGGTGTGAAAGAGATGGAGCCAAACTTTCTAATGCAGAGAGCAAGGCATTGTCAATACATGAAATTTTTTAACTCTACTGCGTATCCAAACTCGGCCTTCCTAATGTATGTAGTAAGACGTTAGGAAGTAGAATAGACAATGTCACACAACGTGACAAAAGAAATTGAGATGTTTGCAAGAATAAGGTTGATTAATTTTTTTGTAATTGCGTATAACAATATGTTAATAACTAAATTATAAAAATTAACCTTATCTAATTCTTGAATTTCTGGCATTTAACATAATTAAATATTTAAATTAAGTAATTAAATAGTTTCAATAATAAAATACTAACGGCCTTCCAACTAATATAACAACACCTAAATTATTAATATCCTAATGTTATTAAGTATTCGGTTAAAAAAAACTTCATCAATTTTAAAAAAATTAGTTAATCGTATAACAACATTAATTAATAATCTCCTAATATAATTAAATATTCGGTAAAATAAAAAACTTCATATAAATTTAAAAAAATTAATTAGTCATCTTGTAATGTTCCTTTTTAACTAATGGTCTTCTGACTAATTAAATCCAACTATCCTAACATAATCACTAATTAATTAAATCAAAATAATCTAAAATGCATATTCTAGCATGTCCTCTAAGAGTCTAATTATTTAAATCGAATTATCCTAACATATCAACTAATTATTTAAAGTTAAGTTAATCTACCATGTCATTATTCTTCTAACACATCTTTCAACCTACTAAATCAAAATATCCTAATTTATAAACTAAAACTAACTACAAAATATCATAACATATTTACTAACTATTTACTTAAAATAAGAGAGAGATAGAGCAACCTCAAAATCTAATGTCCCAGATATGTGCTACGTTGCATTTAGCTAGTTGATTTTCTCTAATCGCACGTGTAGTCGATTTGTCATAGTACTTCAAAGAACTTTGAGAAAATTTGACCCAAACTTTCTAAATTTAAAAAAAAAAAAAAACTATTAATGAGCCTTCGTCTTGGCTGCACCCTATATATAGGTGTAACCATATATATCTCGGGTACTAAAACCTAAAAATTATTATACATATATCTCAGATGCAGAGACTCTCATTTATGCATTTATTACATGCTTCGGATGTATTTAGGATGTATGATGCCCTTGTTGTCTCTTATACCGGTAATATAATATGTGTGTTTTTACTTCTTTAGATTTCAATATCTAGGATATGACATCTTACGTATATTAAAAATTTTTTACTCCAATAAATATTATATTTTAATAATTTAAATAAAAAATTCCTAAAATTAACCGCTAGTATTTATTTGATGATAAATATTCTAGTGGTGAACAAAAATAAAAATCAATTTTTTGGTCACTGAATGAATGAATAATATAATGCAATTCGCTTAACAATAACAATAATAATAATAATAATTTCATAAAAAAATATACTTTTATTTTTTATATTTAGTTGATAATAGTGTTTTTTAAAATTATGAATAGATAGAGTGTTAATTTCGAATGTGTTATTATTTAATTTAAGATGCAAAAATCGATTTTTAAGAGTATATATATTGAAATCTGGGTATAAAAAATTGGGTAAATCACGTATATAAACCAAATGCAAGTAGATATTATACAATTCTATCAAAAGAAAAAATGTTATAAGGTCCTATCAAAAAGACATTTTCATGTAGATAGTTCGAATGAGACTAATTCGAATTACAAAACCCACAGTAATTCGAATCACATAAATTCAAATTAGTCAACGTAGTTCGAATTGAGCCAATTCGAATTATACATTTATTGTATCCATGGAGTAATTCGAATCTCATTGATTCGAAGTATAAAGAAACGTGACCCACACTAGTTCGAATCAATCTAATTCGAACTAGCACACTGTTTTGACACACATAATAATTCGAATGGATCTATTACAAATTTTTATAGTACTCCTACTATTTTTTAAGTCATTTTTTTAAATTATATTACATGGAATAAAATATTTTTTGTGGATAAAATATTTTTTTAAATTACTATGCATGGAATAATTTTTTTTAAGAGTATTATAAAAATTTGTAATGTTCTAGTGATTTAAGTAAGTAGATGATAAAAATATATATTTTTAAATTTTTAAATTATTATGGACTATGTAGAGTATTTTATTTAAAATTTGAGTACATGCATGTATTTACCTAAGTCACTAGGACATTACAAATTCTTATATTTCTCCTAATATCTTTAAAGCCATTTTTTAAATTGTTTTGTATGGGATAAAATATTTTTTGTGATATAATTTAAATAAATTTATTAAAAAAATTAATAATTTAAAAATTAAAAAATATATATTTTATTCCATGCATTAAAAAAAAGCTAACAAAATATTTAATTATAAGATTTTTTTAAAATATTTATGAGCTGAAGAGTATTGTATGAAATTCGAATTGATAGCTCATAAATATTTTTGAAGAAGTCTCATACTTAAATATTTTGTTAGCTTTTTTTTAATGCATGGAATAAAATATATATTTTTTTAATTTTAAAATTTTTTAAATTTATTTAAATTATATCAAAAAAATATTTTATTCCATGCAAAACAACTTTAAAAAATGGCTTAAAAGATGTTAGAAGTACTATAAAAATTTGTAATGTCCTAGTGACTAAGGTAAATATATGCATGTACTCAAATTTTAAGTAAATTATTCTACAAAGTCTATAATAATTTAAAAATTAAAAAATATATATTTTTATCATCTACTTACTTAAGTCACTAGGACATTACAAATTTTTATAGTATTCTTAAAAAAAATATTCCATGTATAGTAATTTAAAAAAAAATATTTTATCCACAAAAAAATATTTTATTCCATACAAAATAATTTTAAAAAATGACTTAAAAAATGGTAGGGATACTATAAAAATTTATATCAGACCTATTTGAATTATTATGTGTATCAAAGCAGTGTGCTAGTTCGAATCAATGAATGGGATTCGAATTACTTCATGATACAACAAATACATAATTACATTGATGTTGACTAATTCTTATTTATGTGATTCGAATGACTATAAATTTTGTAATTCGAATTAGCCTTATTCAAACTATATGAAAATGTCTTTCTAATAAAATCTTATAATAATTTTTTTTTTGGTAAAATTATGTAATATCTGCTTGCATTTGGTTTATATATGTGATTTATCCTTAAAAAATTTTAGATATAAAAATTAGATCTTTCAATTTTTGTTTCAAAAAAATAAAAAATTTTAGATTTATATTTTAATTCTTTTTACAATTTTAAAAAATATAAAAATTATAATGTTAATACTTAATATATATCACTTTGTCTCATTTTCGTATAAAAAAATAGTCATACGATGAGCGTAGGTGAGATTGGAGAGATTACAATAGATTTAGAGTTAGGGTAATAATAAATAAAAGTTATATATATTTTAAATTTATATATTTTTAATTTAATTAATAAAAAAATCGAATCTATAGATTGATTTGAAGGATTTTTTATTTTTATAAATTAAATAAATATAATAATTACTAAAATAAATAATTTTAAAAATATTTATCGAAATAAACATTACTTTTTTATCTCGTTTACACGAGATAATTTTGCATATATCTCGTTTACAGTATAATATTGTCAAAATGTGTATATCTCGTTTATAGTTACTGTGTAAATGAGATATATGTATTTTTTAAAATTAAAAATAATAAAAAATATTAATATTATTAATAATCCAAACTTTTAACATACAATTAGTTCATAAAAAAATTAGTAGAAGAGATTAAATGGATATATTTAATCAATTAGTATTCAAAAAATTTGATGGAATAATGAAAAGAAAATTAAAATGGTTATCTCTCACGTTATCTCCCACTATTTACATGAGAGATATATATATTATTTACAGCATAATAAACATTTTGCATCCACATACCTTATCTCATTTACACTGTAACGTTTAAAGTGTAAACGAAATAAAAAAATATTTATTTCGGTAAATATTTTTTAAATTATTTATTTCGATAATTATTATAATTAATTTATTTATTAAAGTAAAAAATCCTTGGTTCAAATTTTACATTTTTAAAATTATTATCCGTACTAATTCATAGAAAGTATTTCCATTTTGGTTCGAATTGTACTTAATTATCTATTAATTTTAAAATATATTTAGTTGATTTAATTGGAGTTTGGAGGAGTAATCGCTATCCGGTGGTACCGTGAACACCCCTAAAAAAATTAGCCAAAAAAAAGTACCGTCTTAAATCATAACCGAATGCGACGCAAGTCGTTTTCAGTGGGGCTGTCGGCCAAAAGTGGACAGATGACGAAGCTCTGGCGGTGCCAAACTGAGCCATAGGATGCTTCCACGTGGCACCGTGATTGTTGCCATTGGTTGACCCGTTACACTCAAAATAATGAATATATACTACGTTTTAGTAGCGACCACAAGATCTGGGGATGATTAACATTTTATTTGGATCTTATCTTCATTTGTACTGTCTTCAAATGACACCCTATTTTCATAGATTGATATGTCAAAATTACTAATGGTTTTCACTCGTTAATCATTCTCATCCTTATTTTTGTAAGTTTGCTATCATTTTATATATATAAAAGTATATATTTTTATAAAATTATTATACTATATATATATTAATGATTAAATTAATTATTTATATAAATTTATATTAAAATATAAAATATAAACAAAAATAATTAAATAATATATATTTATAAATAAATACATGACAATTAATTTAATCACTAATTTTTATGCGAATAAAATATTTTTTTCTTCGTATCATTATGTTCATTTGCACAAGTCTCTAATATTAGTCAGATATGACAGATTAGAAGGGGTACTTAAAAAAACATTAATAATTAACTAACGTAAAGCAAGAGCCATAAAAAAGGTGTTATACAGTGATTTGTTAGTTGTGATGTTGACGAGGATATAATAAAAGCAACTTCTTATTTGGAAGGGAATTGAAAGAGAATGAGATTAAAGAATATTAGAGGGATGTTTGTGTTGTTTGACTTGGAGGGCAGTCAAAGTAGGAGTAGTGAGTGAAATGGGTAGGTTTGCTGGCAAGCAAGCATGTTTTGTGGCGGACTAAGTGGAGATAATCAAATCAGCAATGAAATAATGGACATAATATTATAGGCCAGCCAGATGTTTGATGTGACATCATCCCTAGCTTATTTTGCCTAATAAATGATGGTGAATTAAATATTAGATTTACATGATTCATAAGGCCATAATTATAAACTTTTATATAAGATTATATATGAACAATTCGAATTATAAATAAATAAAAGATGTTTTTTAAGTTAATTTACTTTTGAGAATATTGAAATTTATTTTTGAGTAAAATCTAAATTTTTTTTACAAAGTTTGTTTACGGAAAGTGAGTCAGGATTTGAGATCAAGCTAAAAGATATAATTAATGAATACAAAATTTATATTTGTTTTAGAGAATTTTTTAGTAAAAATTTTAAAATATATTTTATTTGTGATAATTTATAAAACTCTTCTTAATAATTAAAATTTAACACTCTCACTCAAAATTTTGTTTGTGTGAGTTTACAAAAATGAGAATAAGAGAGAAGAAAAGAGAATAACGACAAAATACCCTAAGTTTTCTACGCCGTTGCAATCATCATTTTCGTTGCTGTTGCAGTTGTCATTTTTGTCGACGTTTTCGTCACAGTTATCGCAATAGAAAGTTTTTGAATTGAGCCACCTCCTATATTAACACAGTTTCAGATCTATTTGCTCTATAGGCACCGTTATCGCTGCAGCTTTTGCCGTCATTGCTGCCGCAGTTTCCACCATTGTTGTCGCTGTAGTTGCTGTAGTAGAAAGCTTCTAGATCGAGCCACCGCTTCTGTCAACACAGTTTCATATCTGTTTGCTCTATAGCCATTGTTGTCGCTGCAGTTTTTGCCACCATTGCCGTGGTAGAAAGTTTCTGGATCGAGCTTCTTTTTCAATGCAACTTTTTCTGCCTCCATATTTCTCTTTAGAGCTGCCATTAGTATTTTTTCTTTTTCTTCTTTTCCATATTTCACATATCTCTTTATCTTTCTCTACTTCTTTATTTTGTGAATTGTAATTACTTGATTAATTAATTGTTATCTTGTCTTATTAATTGACATTTTAAAAATTTCTATATATTGTTATTTTCTCAATTTCATCCCGTTCTTTTTCACTAAAGTTACATTTGTTTTTGAGAACAAGACAAGATAAGACACTGAAAACAAGACATAAAAGACAAAGACACAAAATTCTATGTTTTTGTATTCGGTGATAAACTAGAATAAATTATGAAAATCCAATTTATTTTCATTAAAAAAATTTGAGTCGAAAAATATAATAATAAAAAATATAATTATAAAAAATTAACAAGAATAATGAAAAAAAAAATGAAAAATAAGTTGTGTCATTTGTTAGTGCTTTCGTGTCTTTTCTATCAGAATGGATACAAATACACTAATTCAATATCTCTGAACACATTATCTCTATTCATATCTTCTCTATCAAACACAATTTTATATCTTTATATTTCTGTATTAATAATATTTTGTCTCTATAAGTAAATGCAGGCCAAAAGACTTCTCTGTGCCATTACAATCAATGTAATTAGAATGTATGGCTTTGTCAAATTTTAGTTAGATACTCCACATGATAAATTTTAGTTAAACTAAAGCTATAAAGCTATACATTGCAAGTATCATCTCAGCAGCACCTTTGCAATGAACACGTACTGTATTGTCATTGAGTCAGAGTCTCAATTTTATCAATGCATATAACCGTTGCTGACCCCAAAGTTTTGCAAGCAGAGAATTTCCTCACCATAGTTATATTAGTACTAAGATCTGTATATAGTTTATTCTGAATATAGTTATATTAATAGTTTTTTGTTTGTTGGTGTGCAGTCATACCAAAGGACACACGCATAAAAAAATTTATTGAAATTTGTAGATAAAAAAAACAATACTTTTCGTTAACTTCAATCTCAAATACCAATATCTGAAAATACTACTAATGTAGAGGTTAATGAAATTTCTTTTTAAGTTGCTGCAAATTTTATTTCATCTGATAAAAGCACATATTGTTTTAATTCAAAGTCTTCATTTACTTGAAATGTGGAGATAATTAGTATTTATTTATATTATATAATTAATTAATCAGTTGCTGATGGAAAAAAATTATCGATAAAAAATTTCACAAAAATAATCGCGTTGCAAGTATAGATCTAAAACGACAATTAAACCTCAATCACTATAAAATTTTTGTTTGTTTGTGAAAGTTTTTTAATGGGAGTTATTAAAACCTCCATAGTATATTTTATTTGTGACTATTTTAAATAATATAATAAAAACTCCCACTATTATAATACTCTTAACCCAATTAATTATTAAAAGCCCAACCCAAACAAATATTAAGTGAGCATACAAAAAAAATTAGAAGAGTTCTTCGAGAGAGGACGAGGAAGAGTCTGAACCCTAAAATCTCGATTCTAGCCACTATGATTCATCTCCTCGTCGCCGTTGCCGCCATGTCTCCTGCATCAAAGCGCCGCCGGTGGAATGGAGGACGAGATGATCGTCAAGCCTCTCAATTCGTGGAGCCTCTCGCCTCTCGGGATAGTAATGCTTTAGATCTTCCGCTTCTGCGTCGTCTTCCCCAGGCGAGTGCTGCTGCTGGTTCTGCTTTTACTCCAGCGGCTTGAAGCACTCAGAGCGCGGTTTTGGCACGGACTCAGTGGCACTGGCTGAGTAGATCTGGAAGGCGAGCGAGCGAAAGATTCTGGAAGCTTTGATTGAAGCTGCGATAATGCGATCGAAGTTATCAAATCTCGTGGAACTAATTCTCATGTCATTATGAGTCATTGAGGTGAGGATTTGTTCCTACTTTGTAAAGATTTCGATGAACTGGACTAGGATCTTTATTTGTATGAGCTTTTTGACAATTGAGCTTTCACTCTTATTGAGAAATCAAATTGAGCTTTCACTCTTTATTTGTATGAGCTTTCTGCAATGCCAGTCACGGTTAAAGTTGGAATTATTTGTGACTTTGATTTTGGACTGGTTTTGTTACTTAGGGTTGTTACTTCCAATTGGGAGAGGAAGTGAACATGAATTTGACCATAACATATGCGTTCAGAATATTGGTGGAGACGATGATTGATTGGATTGCCAGAGAAGTAAACATGAACAAATCTTATGTCCTTTTCCGAACTTATTCTCCCGTGCATTTCAGGTTTGCCTAAACTTTCAAGTAGACTTACCTTTAATTACATCTTTGTTTGCTTAAATTATGTCTGTGAATCAATCTGTAATTTCTGGTTCTCATGGTTGGTCCTTGCTTTTATCAGCTTCATCTAGCTCAATGCTGGAAATTTGTTACTGTAACTAGAATCGGTTCGTGTCCTTCCAAAGAAGAAGGGAGGGCATTGAATACTGGTTGTTACATGAGGTATTCCTCACACAAGTTTTATTACAATTCAACCACTGTTGCTTCTGCATCTGGGAATCATGGTGAGTCAAAGTACATGAATGTTTTTTGAGATTCTTTCTTGCATTTTGTGGTTAACAAGAATCGAACCATAGACTTTTTGTTATAAATCTCTGATAACATAGCATGAAAATCTTATTGTATGATAGGACGTTGCAAGCTAGCTATAATTCTAGCTGCATCTTGTGCTGACCTGGCTCTTGTTCTGGCTGCTGCAAAATTTGTTTACTTTGCAAGGAAGAATTTACTCAAGAGAAGAAGAGGTGTCATTTTGTTCTCTATCTAATTATCTATCTAATTTTTGGTTGTCTAGCCAAACTCCTAATACTAACATTTAGTGCAATGTGATGATTTCTATTTCATATAGCTGACAGTTTGGTGCACTGTTGGACAGAGTGAATAGGTCCAAGCTAAATATGGCATATGAAATCCTTAAAAAAGCTACAAATTTCTTTAATGATGTGAATAAGCTAGGACAAGGTGGATCAGGCATAGTTTATAAAGTTTGTGGATGGGACCGGTGGGCACAGTTTAATGAAAAAAATTAAATAATTTTTGGAAGTTTGTGGATGCTTAAATTTGGAAAGGGCCAATGAACCTGTTCCATTGAAATTCTAGGTTTATAAATCCTTGGTATGTTTGGAATTTGGATACTAGCAGCTCTAAATGACAACTTTATATTCCGGCTGCGCAACTCTGATAGCTCAGACATTACGACGACACTTATACTATTTCATACTAAAATATGAGCCTGTTTAAAACTTTAAACCGCAATACCGCTCCCAAAAATACTTTCGTTCGATAACGTACATCCATAAATACCATACAACTTACAAAAACTCATAAAGAGTACATCCATATATATAAGTAATATTACAAACATAATCCAATACAATTCCTATCCCTCTTACAGATTATATCAAGATAAAGGCGAGGGTACAATAGACCATAACTAAAACAATACAGAGCATCACACAACAATTAAATAAGCTCTTCGTAACTTTTGCGCCCATATCCTGAAAGGGGAAAAATGTAGGGGGTGAGAACATTGGTGCACGAAATTGTGATCTCAGGCAACGGCGCCAGAAACTCTGTACGTACGACTTAATAAATCGTGTTTCATTCACAACTTCGATACAACTAACCAGCAAGTGCACTGGGTCGTCCAAGTAATAAACCTTACGTGAGTAAGGGTCGATCCCACGGAGATTGTTGGTATGAAGCAAGCTATGGTCACCTTGTAGATCTCAGTCAGGCGGATATAAAATAGTTATGGAGTTTTCGAACATAAATAATAAATAGATAGAAAATAAGGATAGAAACACTTATGTAAATCATTGGTGAGAATTTCAGATAAGTGTATAGAGATGCTTTCGTTCCTCTAAACCTCTGCTTTCCTGCTGTCTTCATCCAATCAGTCTTACTCCTTTCCATTGCTGGCTTTATGTAAGGACATCACCGTTGTCAATGGCTACTTTTAATCCTCTCTGGAAAATGGTCCGATGCGCTGTCACTGCATGGCTAATCGTCTGGAGGCATCACCCTTGCCAATGGCTGCATCCTATCCTCTTGTGAAAATGGTCCAAATGCTCTGTCACATCACGGCTAATCATCTGAGGTTCTCGATCATACTGGAATAGGATTCACCCTCCTTTTGCGTCTGTCACTACGCCCAGCACTCGCGAGTTTGAAGTTTGTCACAGTCATTCAATCCCAGAGTCCTACTCGGAATATTACAGACAAGGTTTAGACTTTCCGGACTCTCATGAATGCTGCCATCAATTTAGCTTATACCACGAAGATTCTGATTAAGAGATCCAAGAGATACTCATTCAATCTAAGGTAGAACGGAAGTGGTTGTCAGGCACGCGTTCATAGGGAATGATGATGATTGTCACGTTCATCACATTCATGTTGAAGTGCGAATGAATATCTTAGAAGCGGAATAAGTTGAATTGAATAGAAAAATAGTAGTACTTTGCATTAATCTTTGAGGAACAGCAGAGCTCCACACCTTAATCTATGGAGTGTAGAAACTCTACCGTTTGAAAATACATAAGTGAATAGAGGGTAAGCATGGCCGAATGGCCAGCCCCCAAACGTGATCAATAGATCAAAATATAATCCAAAGATGTCAAATATAATAGTAAGAAGTCCTATTTATACTAAACTAGTTACTAGGGTTTACAGAAGTAAGTAATTGATGCATAAATCCACTTCCGGGGCCCACTTGGTGTGTGCTTGGGCTGAGCTTGAATGTTACATGTGCAGAGGCTCTTTCTGGAGTTGAACGCCAGGTTATAACGTATTTCTGGCGTTCAACTCTGGTTTGTGACATGTTTCTGGCGTTTAACTCCAGACAGCAGCGTAGAACTGGCGTTCAACGCCCTTTTACGTCGTCTAAACTTGGCCAAAGTATGGACTATTATATATTGCTGGAAAGCCCTGGATGTCTACTTTTTAACGCAATTGGAAGCGCTCCATTTTGAGTTCTGTAGCTCCAGAAAAACCCACTTTGAGTGCAGGGAGGTCAGAATCCAACAGCATCAGCAGTCCTTCTTCACCCTCTGAATCTGATTTTTGCTCAAGTCCCTCAATTTCAGCTAGAAAATACCTGAAATCACAGAAAAATACACAAACTCATAGTAAAGTCGAAAAATGTGAATTTAACATAAAAACTAATGAAAACATCCCTAAAAGTAACTAGATTCTACTAAAAACATACTAAAAATAATGCCAAAAAGCGTATAAATTATCCGCTCATCAATACCAAACTTAAGTTGTTGCTTGTCCCCAAGCAACTGAAAATCAAATAGGATAAAAAGAAGAGAATATACTATAAATTCCAAACTATCAATGAAACATAGCTCCAATAAGATGAGCGGGACTTGTAGCTTTTTGCCTCTTGAATAGTTTTGGCATCTCACTTTATCCATTGAAGTTTAGAATGATTGGCATCTATAGGAACTCAGAGTTCAGATAGTGTTATTGATTCTCCTAGTTCAGTATGATGATTCTTGAACACAGCTATTTTATGAGTCTTGGCCGTGGCCCTAAGCACTTTGTTTTCCAGTATTACCACCGGATACATAAATGCCATAGACACATAATTGGGTGAACCTTTTCAGATTGTGACTCAGCTTTGCTAAAGTCCCCAATTAGAGGTGTCCAGGGTTCTTAAGCACACTCTGTTTTTGCTTTGGACCTTGACTTTAACCGCTCAGTCTCAAGTTTTCACTTGACACCTTCACGCCACAAGCACATGGTTAGGGACAGCTTGGTTTAGCCGCTTAGGCTAGGATTTTATTCCTTTAGGCCCTCCTATCCACTGATGCTCAAAGCCTTGGGATCCTTTTTATTTACCCTTGCCTTTTGGTTATAAGGGTTATTGGCTTTTTGCTCTTGCCTCTTGGTTTTAAGAGCTTTTGGCTTTTTCTGCTTGCTTTTTCTCTTTTTTTTTCTTTCTATTTTTTTCACTATTTTTATTCTGCAAGCTTTGTTCTTTGCTGCTTTTTCTTGCTTCAAGAATCATTTTTATGATTTTTTAGATTATCAAATAACATGTCTCCTTATCATCATTCTTTCAAGAGCCAACATATTTAACATTCTTAAACAACAACTTCAAAAGACATATGCACTGTTCAAGCATTCATTCAGAAAACAAGAAGCATTGTTACCACATCAATATAATTAAACTAAGTTCAAGGATAAATTTGAAACTCATGTACTTCTTGTTCTTTTGAATTAAAACATTTTTCATTTAAGAGAGGTGATGGATTCATAGGACATTTATAACTTTAAGACATAGTTACTAACTACTAATGATCATGTAATGAAGACACAAACATAGATAAGCACTTAACATAGAAAACGAAAAACAGAGAATGTAAGAACAAGGAATGAGTCCACCTTAGTGATGGTGGCGTTTCCTTCTTGAGGAACCAATGATGTCCTTGAGCTCTTCTATGTCTCTTCCTTGTCTTTGTTGCTCCTCCCTCATTGCTTTTTGATATTCTCTTATTTCATGAAGGATGATGGAGTGCTCTTGATGTTCCACCCTTAATTGTCCCATGTTGGAACTTAATTCTCCTAGGGAGGTGTTGATTTGCTCCCAATAGTTTTGTGGAGGAAAATGCATTTGAGGCATCTTCGGGATCTCATGGTGATGAGCTTCATGCGCCTCTTGAGCTCCATGAATGGGCTCTCTTGCTTGCTCCATCCTTTTCTTAGTGATGGGCTTCTCTTCCTCAATGGGAATGTCTCCTTCTATGAAAGCTCCAACTGAGTAACATAGATGGCATATAAGATGAGGAAAAGCTAGCCTTGCCCAAGGAGAGGGCTTTTCGACTATTTTGTAGAGTTCAAGGGAGATGACTTCATGAACTTCTACTTCCTCTCCAATCATGATGCTATGAATCATGATGGCCCGATCCACAGTAACTTCAGATCGGTTGCTAGTGGGGATGATGGAGCGTTGGATGAACTCCAACCATCCTCTAGCTACAGGCTTGAGGTCCAGTCTTCTTAGTTGAACCGGCTTGCCTTTAGAGTCAATCTTCCATTGAGCTCCTTCCACACATATGTCCATGAGGACTTGGTCCAACCTTTGATTAAAGTTGACCCTTCTAGTGTAGGGGCGTGCATCTCCTTGCATCATAGGCAAGTTGAACGCCAACCTCACATTCTCCGGACTATAATCTAAGTATTTCCCCCAAACCATGGTGAGATAATTCTTTGGATTCGGGTTCTTACTTTGATCATGGTTCCTAGTGATCCATGCATTGGCATAGAACTCTTGAACCATTAGGATGCCGACTTGTTGGATGGGTTTTGTTAGAACTTCCCATCCTCTTCTTTGGATTTCATGTCGGATCTTCGGATACTCATTCTTCTTGAGCTTGAAAGGGACCTCGGGGATCACCTTCTTCTTGGCCACAACATCATAGAAGTGGTCTTGATGGGCTTTGGAGATGAACCTTTCCATCTCCCATGACTCGGAGGTGAAAGCTTTTGTCTTCCCTTTCCCTTTTCTAGAGGATTCTCCGGTCTTAGGTGCCATCAATGGTAATGGAAAAACAAAAAAGCTATGCTTTTACCACACCAAACTTAGAATTTTGCTCGCCCTCGAGCAAGAGAAGAAAGAATAGATGAAGAAGAAGAAGAAAATATTGAGGAGAAGAGGGATGTGTTTCAGCCAAGAAGGGGAAGAGAGGGTTGTGTTGTGTGAAAATGAGGAAGAATGGAGGGCTATATATAGGGAAGGGAGGGGGGTAAGGTTCGGCCATATAGGGTGGGTTTGGGTGGGAAATTGATTTTGAATTTTGAAGGTAGGTGGAGTTTATGAAGTAGGTTTATGGGGAAGAGTGGATGGATGTGAGTGGTGAAGTGGTGATAGGGAAGAGAGATTGAGGTGATTGGTGAAGAGTTTTGGGGAAGAGTGTTTATGGGATTGTGTGAAAGAAGGGTGAGAAGAAGTGAGTGGAGGTAGGTGGGGATCCTGTGGGGTCCACAGATCCTGAGGTGATCCTGTGGGGTCCACAGATCCTAAGGTGTTCAAGGATTTACAACCTTGTACATAACTCTGGGCATTCAGCGCCAGATTGGTGCTTGTTCTGGGCGTTGAATGCCCATTTGTTGCCCATTTCTGGCGTTGAACGCTAGAACCATGCTTGTTCTGGGCGTTCAGTGCCAGCTCTTCTCCAGGGTGCAATTCTGGCGTTCAAACGCCCAGATGCTTCCCATTTTGGGCGTTCAGCGCCAGAACCATGCTCTGTTCTGGCGTTGAACGCCAGCCATATGCTTCTTACTGGCGTTTAAATGCCAGTGAGATCCTCCTCCAGGGTGTGATTTTTCTTCTGCTGTTTTTGATTCCGTTTTCAATTTTTATATTTATTTTGTGACTCCACATGATCATGAACCTAATAAAACATGAAAGAACAATAAAATTAGATAAATAAAAATTGAGTTGCCTCCCAACAAGCGCTTCTTTAATGTCAATAGCTTGACAGTGGGCTCTCATGGAGCCTCACAGATGTTCAGAGCATTGTTGAGACTTCCCAACACCAAACTTAGAGTTTGGATATAGGAGTTCAACACCAAACTTAGAGTTTGGTTGTGGCCTCCCAACACCAAACTTAGAGTTTGACTGTGGGGGCTCTGGTTGACTCTGTTTTGAGAGAAGCTTTTTATGCTTCCTCTCCATGTTTACAGAAGGATGACCTCGAGTTTTAAACACAAGGGAGTCCTCATTCAATTGAAGGATTAGTTCACCTCTGTCAACATCAATCACAGCTCTTGCTGTGGCTAGGAAGGGTCTTCCAAGGATGATGGATTCATCCTCATCCTTCCCAGTATCTAAGACTATGAAATCAGCAGGGATGTAAAGGCCTTCAACCTTTACTAATATGTCCTCTACTTGTCCATAAGCCTGTTTTCTGGAATTGTTTGCCATCTCTAATGAGATTTTAGCAGCTTGTACCTCAAAGATTCCCAGTTTCTCTATTACAGAGAGTGGCATGAGGTTTATTCCTGACCCCAGGTCACATAGAGCCTTCTCAAAGGTCATGGTGCCTATGGTACAAGGTATCAGGAACTTTCCAGGATCCTGTTTCTTCTGAGGCAATCTCAGTTGATCCAATGCATTTAGTTCATTGGTGAACAGGGGAGGTTCATCTTCCCAAGTCTCAATACCAAATAATTTGGCATTCAGCTTCATGATTGCACCAAGGTACTTGGTAACTTGCTCTTCAGTAACATCTTCATTCTCTTCAGAAGAGAAATACTCATCAGAGCTCATGAATGGCATAAGGAGGTTTAATGGAATCTCTATGGTCTCTAGATGAGCCTCAGATTCCTTTGGTTCCTCAAAGGGAAACTCCTTATTGATCACTGGACGTCCCAGGAGGTCTTCCTCACTGGGATTCACGTCCTCTCCTTCCCTTATAGGTTTGGCCATGGTAATTAATTCAATGGCCTTGCACTCTCCTTTTGGATTTTCTTCTGTATTGCTTAGGAGAGTACTAGGAGGGATTTCAGTGATCCTTTTACTCAGCTGGCCCACTTGTGCTTCCAAATTTCTAATGGAGGATCTTGTTTCATTTATGAAACTCACAGTAGCCTTAGATAGATCAGAGACTAAGTTTGCTAAATTAGAGGTATTTTGTTCAGAGTTCTCTGTCTGTTGCTGAGTGGATGATGGAAAAGGCTTGCTATTGCTAAACCTGTATCTTCCACCATTATTAAAGCTTTGTTGAGGCTTTTGTTGATCCTTCCATGAGAGATTTGGATGATTTCTCCATGATGGATTATAGGTGTTTCCATAAGGTTCACCTAAGTAATTTACCTCTGCTATTGCAGGGTTCTCAAGATCATAAGCTTCTTCTTCAGAAGATGCCTCTTGAGTACTGTTGGATGCAGCTTGCATTCCATTCAGACTCTGAGAAATCATATTGACTTGCTGAGTCAATATTTTATTCTGAGCCAATATGGCATTCAGAGTATCAATTTCAAGAACTCCCTTCTTCATAGGCGTCCCATTACTCACAGGATTCCTCTCAGAAGTGTACATGAACTGGTTATTAGCAACCATGTCAATGAGTTCTTGAGCTTCTACAGGCGTTTTCTTTAGGTGAATGGATCCACCTGCAGAAGTATCCAATGACATCTTAGCTAATTCAGACAGACCATCATAGAATATATCCAGGATGGTCCATTCTGAAAGTATGTCAGAAGGACACTTTTTGGTCAGTCCTTTGTATCTCTCCCAAGCTTCATAGAGGGATTCACATTCTTTCTGTATGAAGGTCTGAACATCCACTCTAAGCTTACTCAGCTTTTGAGGAGGAAAGAACTTGGCTAAGAAAGCCTTGACCAGCTTATCCCAAGAGTTTAGGCTATCCTTAGGTTGAGAGTCCAACCATATTCTAGCTCTGTCTCTTACAGCAAAAGGGAAAAGCATGAGCCTGTAGACTTCAGGATCTACTCCATTAGTCTTAACAGTATCACATATCTGCAAGAATTCAGTTAAGAACTGAAAAGGATCTTCAGATGGAAGTCCATGAAACTTGCAGTTCTGCTGCATCAGAGAAACTAATTTAGGTTTCAGCTCAAAGTTGTTTGCTCCAATGGTAGGGATGGAGATGCTTCTTCCATGTAAATTGGAATTAGGTGCAGTAAAGTCACCAAGCATCCTCCTTGCATTATTATTATTTTCGGCTGCCATCTCCTCTTCCTGTTCGAAAATTTTTGAAAGGTGCTTGCTGGATTGTTGTAATTTAGCTTCTCTTAGTTTTCTCTTCAGAGTCCTTTCAGGTTCTGGATCTGCTTCAACAAGAATATTCTTGTCTTTGCTCCTGCTCATATGAAAAAGAGGGAACAGAAAAATAATAATAATAGGGATCCTTTTTACCATAGTATAGAGGTCCCTGTGTGAGTAGAGGAAAAGAATAAGAGAAAATCTAAACTCAGAGAGAGACGGGGGTTCGGATTTTTGGTGAGTGAGGAAGAGAAAATAGAAGAAGATGAGAGGTGAGAGGATTTTTGAAAATAATTTTTGAAAAATTGGTTAGTGATTTTCGAAAATTAAAATCAAAATTTGAAATAATTAGTTAATTAAAAAGAATTTTTTGAAAAAGAGGGAGATATTTTCGAAAATTAGAGAGAGAGGGAGTTAGTTAGGTAGTTTTGAAAAGGATAAGAAACAAACAAAAAGTTAGTTGAAACAAATTTGAAAATCAATTTTGAAAAGATAAGAAGATAAGAAGTTAGAAAAGATATTTTAAAATCAAATTTTTGAAAAAAAAAAGATAAGATAAGAAGATATTTTTGAAAAGATATGATTGAAATTAGTTTTGAAAAAGATTTGATTTTTAAAATCACAATTAATGACTTGATTCACAAGAAATCACAAAATATGATTCTAGAACTTAAAGTTTGAATCTTTCTTAACAAGTAAGTAACAAACTTGAAATTTTTTAATCAAAACATTAATTGATGATGTTATTTTTGAAAATTATGAGATAAAGATAAGAAAAAGATTTTTGAAAAATATTTTTAAAATTTTCGAAAATAACTAAGAAAAATGAAAAAGATTTGATTTTTGAAAAAGATTTTGAGAAAGATAAGATTTTTAAATTGAAAATTTGATTTGACTCATAAAAACAACTAGATTTTAAACATTTTTGAAAAAGTCAACTCAAATTTTTGAAATTCATGAGTGAAAAAGGAAAAGATATTTTTTTGATTTTTGAATTTTTATGATGAGAGAGAAAAACATGAAAATGATGCAATGCATGAAGATTTTTGGATCAAAACAATGAGTGCATGCAAGAATGCTATGAATGCCAAGATGAACACCAAGAACACTTTGAAGATCATGATGAACATCAAGAACTTATTTTTGAAAAATTTTTAATGCAAAGAAAACATACAAGACACCAAACTTAAAAATTTTTCATGTATAGACACTATGAATGCAAGAATGCATATGAAAAACAAGAAAAGACACAACATGAAAACATCAAGATCAAATAAGAAGACTTACCAAGAACAACTTGAAGATCATGAAGAACACTATGAATGCATGAATTTTTCAAAAAATGCAAGATGAATATGCAATTGACACCAAACTTTCAACTTGACTCAAGACTCAAACAAGAAACATGAAATATTTTTTTTATTTTTATGATTTTATGAATTTTTTTTGTATTTTCTTTTAATTTTTTCGAAAATCATTTTGAAAAAGAAAAATAAGGATTCCAAAATTTTTAATATGAATTCCAGGAATCTTATGCTCTTTAGTCTAAAGCTCCAATCAAAGGGTCAAGCATGGCTTAATAGCCAGCCAAGCTTTAGTATGTAACTCAGACATGACACGCCTGACATTCCCTATCCAAAAGAATTAGACATGGCTTTACAACCAGGCAGGCTTCAACATGCTTCATGAAACACTAGAATTCATTCTTAAAAATTCTGAAAAAAAATATATTTTTGAAAATATTTTTATTTTAAAATTTTTTTTTCGAAAACAAGGGAGAAATTTTGAAAGATTTTTTTGAAAAATTTTTGAAAATAAAACAAAAGAAAATTACCTAATCTGAGCAACAAGATGAACCGTCAGTTGTCCAAACTCGAACAATCCCTGGCAACGGCGCCAAAAACTTGGGGCACGAAATTGTGATCTCAGGCAACGGTGCCAGAAACTCTGTACGCACGTCTTAATAAATCGTGTTTCATTCACAACTTCGATACAACTAACCAGCAAGTAGTGCACTGGGTCGTCCAAGTAATAAACCTTACGTGAGTAAGGGTCGATCCCACGGAGATTGTTGGTATGAAGCAAGCTATGGTCACCTTGTAGATCTCAGTCAGGCGGATATAAAATAGTTATGGAGTTTTCGAACATAAATAATAAATAGATAGAAAATAAGGATAGAAACACTTATGTAAATCATTGGTGAGAATTTCAGATAAGTGTATAGAGATGCTTTCGTTCCTCTGAACCTCTGCTTTCCTGCTGTCTTCATCCAATCAGTCTTACTCCTTTCCATGGCTGGCTTTATGTAAGGACATCACCGTTGTCAATGGCTACTTTTAATCCTCTCTGGAAAATGGTCCGATGCGCTGTCACTGCATGGCTAATCGTCTGGAGGCATCACCCTTGCCAATGGCTGCATCCTATCCTCTTGTGAAAATGGTCCAAATGCTCTGTCATAGCACGGCTAATCATCTGAGGTTCTCGATCATACTGGAATAGGATTCACCCTCCTTTTGCGTCTGTCACTACGCCCAGCACTCGCGAGTTTGAAGTTTGTCACAGTCATTCAATCCCAGAGTCCTACTCGGAATACCACAGACAAGGTTTAGACTTTCCGGACTCTCATAAATGCTGCCATCAATCTAGCTTATACCACGAAGATTCTATTAAGAGATCCAAGAGATACTCATTCAATCTAAGGTAGAACGGAAGTGGTTGTCAGGCACGCATTCATAGGGAATGATGATGATTGTCACGTTCATCATATTCATGTTGAAGTGCGAATGAATATCTTAGAAGCAGAATAAGTTGAATTGAATAGAAAAACAACAGTACTTTGCATTAATCTTTGAGGAACAGCAGAGCTCCACACCTTAATCTATGGAGTGTAGAAACTCTACTGTTTGAAAATACATAAGTGAATAGAGGGTAAGCATGGCCAAATGGCCAGCCCCTAAACGTGATCAATAGATCAAAATATAATCCAAAGATGTCAAATACAATAGTAAGAAGTCCTATTTATACTAAACTAGTTACTAGGGTTTACAGAAGTAAGTAATTGATGCATAAATCCACTTCCGGGGCCCACTTGGTGTGTGCTTGGGCTGAGCTTGAATGTTACACGTGCAGAGGCTCTTTCTGGAGTTGAACGCCAGGTTATAACATATTTCTGGCGTTCAACTCTGGTTTGTGACATGTTTCTGGCGTTTAACTCCAGACAGTAGCATAGAACTGGCGTTCAACGCCCTTTTACGTCGTCTAAACTTGGCCAAAGTATGGACTATTATATATTGATGGAAAGCCCTGGATGTCTACTTTCCATCAAAATTAGAAGCGCGCCATTTTGAGTTCTGTAGCTCCAGAAAATCCACTTTGAGTGCAGGGAGGTCAGAATCCAACAGCATCAGCAGTCCTTCTTCAACCTCTGAATCTGATTTTTGCTCAAGTCCCTCAATTTCAGCCAGAAAATACCTTAAATCACAAAAAAACACACAAACTCATAGTAAAGTCCAGAAATGTGAATTTAACATAAAAACTAATGAAAAAATCCCTAAAAGTAACTAGATTCTACTAAAAAGATACTAAAAATAATGCCAAAAAGCGTATAAATTATCCGCTCATCAAACATCATCCTCGAAAGGGTTCTCAGTAGAGGGTTTTTGGGAATTACTGTAATAGGATACGTGAAGATAAACCGTACCAGTGATTAATAACCATCTTATGCCTCTTTTCAAAAACAACGGTTCACAATAAAAGTAAAGTCTAAAAATCTTTTCTGAAAGAGGAACCATTCAATTCTCAAAAACTCAAAAGCCTTTCAAAACGATTTATCTATGCGGAGCCAAAATAGCGTTTCATATTTTATTCCAAACCAGAAACACAAAACCGAAATCAACCCTCGGCTCATCTCATTCCAACCACGGCCCTAGGCCCAAACAATCCAACCATCAACCAATCACACAGTCCAACAGAGTCCCAGTAGCAAACACAAATATGAAGATGCAAGCACAAACAAACAGTTATTGCAAGTAGAACAATTAGAAATTAATCACATAGGCAAACCAAGTATAATATGCACACCCAAGCAATGTCACATAGATGCATATGATGCATGCCTGTCCCTAGTGGCTGATGATATCATCTGTCAGTTATAAAGCCAACCCGACAAGTCCTGGTAGCTAACCATTGGACTATCCCTCTGTCGCGCATCCCCAACTCGAGTTATACTCATCATAAACTTGATCATAATCATGATCCATATCCATCACCCACACTGGTGAATATTTACGGGGGCGAGCTCATTCGGGCCTTTCACAGTGCCCGGCCACACTTACGACATAGGGTCCAAAGAGCTTCGAGTCTCGACCTGGAGCACGTGGTGGCTAGCCACTGCTTCCTCCCAGGGAAACCCTCATCTCCGATAGTGGAAGTGTAAACATTCACAATTATCAATATCTCAGCATATATGCATTCATTCTCAGCCATGGATCAACATCCATCTCAGCCATCCGGCTCACGGTTCATTCCAGAACCAGCCAATATTGATAATCACACACAGCCATTCCGGCCCACGGTTCAATCCAGAACCAGCCAATATTCATAATCATACACAGCCATTCCGGCCCATAATAAAAACAGCACTTCCACCATTCAAAATCATCAAATTCATAAAACCGACATTTAAGCCATAAATCACTTTTCTCAAGTCATTCCACTTTGAAATCAAATTTCAACTCTTTTCAGCCTTGACTTTAAAGATCTCATTTCTCAAATCATCTCAGGCTCATAAGCCAATTTTACTCAAGGTAAATTCCCCTTTTAAAAATAATGCCACTCTCGGCACCCTCTTTCCAAAACTTCCATAATCATGGCAAGTTAAAAATCTCTTTGAGATATTCAGAATCACCCATCCAACAATGGGATTTTATAACAAAAGTTTCTCAGCAGAGTCCCAAGTCTTTAGGGGAGAATAACATAACTCATTTCGCCAAATTCATTTAAAATCATTAAAACATTGGCTTTCCGATTGAGTAATAAAATAGGATCTAAGCCAAACCGAGTCACGTAATCATTTACTTCTTTCAAAGCCATTTCCTTTACTTAGAGAAAACCAGCTTTAACCCCCATGGCAAATTCTAAAGCGTTTCAACTGTTCAAAATTGTTTGTCTTGCAAAAGTTCAGGATTCAAAGAGTACTTAAAACCTTTCTCAAAACATTCCAAAATGAAACTTGTCAATAGACATTTAGGTTCTTTCAAAGTCATTGAAACTTCTTTAATTGAAACCCCCAAGTCAAATTCAAAGGCATAAACCCTTTTCACATTCAAATAGCTTTAAAACACAAGTTTCATCTAAATAACTTTCTTCTGAAAGAGATACAATGCCTTTCTTAAGAAGCAAGACTAAATCACAATTTCCTCTTTAATAATTCATTTCAAAAGCATGAATCATCCTTTTCTTGATAATTCAAATAAAATAGTAGAAGTCTTTAACTCATCATTTTTCCATACAACATTCAATAAAGACTTGGATTTTATAGAAATTTCGGCAGCACCTCCCCTAAAACTTGGACTTTGCCACCCGGTTCAGGTCCCAACTAAACCGTTTCACAATCCTTTTCAACAGCCCAAATTCCAAAATCAGTCCAAGGCAAGCCAAAATCCAACAGTCATCTCAATTCCATATTTCAAGAAAATCGTTTTAACATCAAATCATTATCAGTCGAATAAACTCATTTCTAAAGCTTTAAAGAAACGGTTCAGTAACAATCATTTATAAAAAACCAGATCATTTAAAGCCAGCCAGGCTGAAATCAAGAGTGTATTCTATTTTACACATTCTCAAGAAAATCCATTCAATTCAAATCAATTTCCAACGGGTTCAACTCGATCTCAAAGCTTTAAAAGAATCAATTTAAAAAGCATTTCGTTTCACAAGCCACCCAACAGTCGAGTCAAACAAACACCCATAATCATACAAAATAACCAAACAATACATAGGACTTATACAATCACCAAATACACATCCTCACATCAGTACCCATATGTAATAATTCCAATATACAAAATATAGTTTTCGGAAAGCGCCCCTACTTCAAGGCAAAACCATAGCCCAAACGCGTCACAGAGTCCTTTCCGCCTCAACCCGAACTGACGGCAACCAAAACCTCAGCTTCCAGTCACGTTCGCAATAACCATAGCAGCACTAATCGCAACATACAATAATCAGGACTCGACCCCACGTTATCAAAACTCATATTCATTAACCGAACACAACAGAATACTAACGCGAGGCTTTTTCCGAAACATAAATACTTACTGAACTAGCAAAACGAAGCAGCTGCGTTTCCGAACCGACCCGGCAACAGCTTCGGTAGCGGCCAGAAGCTCCGGGGAGTCAGCTATAATAACCACGCAGCATCAAAACCTTCTTGAAACCCAAAAAGACAAACCATAAATTTAAAATCCTTACCGGCAGAGCGTTCTCCGACGACAGAGGCAACCTCAGCCCCAACTACTCGTAACAGCAACAACAACTCTAACCGTGACATGCCATAACTCGAACTCAGCCCGTAACTAAGGAGAAGTGACTGAGCCAAGCGGCGGCATCCCCGGCGGTGGCTCTGGTAGCCACCGGACTGCTACTGGCGACCAGAACAATGGCAAGGCTTCCTCCTCCTTCGGTAGCAACAGTGCAGAAGCTTCAGCTAAGCACCGCAGAGCATCAGATCGGTAGTGACGGAGCCGGCTTCTCCTCCATCGCGTTCTGTTCCTCCCGCACTGCTCTCTCCCTCTTGCCGACAACCGTGACGGAAACAACCCCCAGTAGCGGAGGCAGCAAGGCTGGCTCGACCGCAGCAGAGTGTGACACGCCTCTCTCCTGGCTCTCGCTCCCCCTCTGGCCGCGATTCACGGCGGCGATAGTAGCGCCGTTGGAAGACACGAAAGCAGTGGCGGCGAGAAGGCTAGCCGCAAGTTTCTCTTCTTCGTGCGCCTCTCTGTTCTGGGTTCCCTCCTTCGTGACGGCCATGGCGGCGGCAGATCGGTGGCAACGTGGTGGTGCGACGGTGAGGTAGGTTGGCGACGGTGACCCTGGCAGCATGGACTGCTGTGGTGGCGCGGCGCAGTGAGCTTCCCTCCTTCCACTGGTGGTGAAACCCTCACTCTCAGATCTCCCCTTTCCTCTTCCGACGGGCCCCCTTCCCCTGCTTCCCTTTTTATTTCTTTCTTTCTTTCATCTTTGCAGCCGCTGCTGCTGCTGATTGTTGGGAGAGGGTTTTGGTGGCTGTAGGGTTAGAGGGAATGAATAACTTGGTTAGGGTTTTTAGGATTAGGGGTAATTTCGTAATTTCAAATAAAAATAGGGCCAATATAATAATTAAAAATAGATTTTAACCCAACAATAATAATGTATAAAAATACTATTTACTCATCAATCTCACACTTTATTTTCAATAAAATGTCCAAATCAAATAATTTGAAATAATATAATTAATTTCTCTATTTTCCAAAATAGCAATATCAATATATTAAAATATTGATTATTTAGTCCATATCATATAAAATCCTTATTATTTCATAACTATCAACTTTATAATTTAAATATAGAAAATAATCAAATAATTATAAAATTGGATAATAATCATAACTTATTTCAAATTCAATAAATCAAAACTTGTTTTAATTTTCTTTAATAGAGGAATTTCTGAAATTAAAGCTACAGAAACAATGAATTTGAAATTAACTAATGATAGCCCTTTTTCAAAGGTTTTGGGTCTTACAAATCTCAGGATCAGAGAATATATATATGTAACCATCTATTCAAACTGATAAACAAAGATAAATCATTTGAAAGTATTTTATCACTTCACCTTATTTTTTGCATCAGTTGATATTGTTGAGGAGAGAAATTCAGCATCAATACCTTTCTCTTTTAATGTCATTACTTGGTTTTCCTGACATGCAGAAAGAACAAATGAGCAAAGCCCCAACTCAGAAATTAATATAGCAAAAAAAATGTAAAATAAAATGGATCAAGCTGGAAATATGCCTACCATTAAGGCTGTCAACAGAACAAAAGCCAAAAATCACAATTGTGCCTAGCATGTAAAAACCAAGTGAATTACCACACAAAATTCAGCTCAACAAAGATGCACAACTGTATATATTAGGAAATATGAACATGATTTACCTATTAAAGGAGAAACAACAAGCACATTTCCTATTTTGGCCAGTGCAGGAATCTGATAACACATCGACTTGCCTTCTCCAGTAGGCATAAGACAAAAACAATCTCTTCCTGCACCAAAAGAGGGGGTGGGAAGGTAATTGACATTCTATCAAAAAATAAAAATTCCAACTTATCCATTTACCAAATTCAAAGAACATGAGTTCATGATTTCAGATCATTTTTTAATTTCTTTTCTTTCATATCCAAACCGTTTATCAGAGTAGGACACTGATATAAAACTTGCTTCATGTTCTTTACTTTCTTCTTTCTATATTTGCAGCCAAAACATTGTTAAAAGAAAAGTGTCAAGCTAATTTAACCAGTCAAACTGAAATGTGATACATATAAAAAAATGCAGAATTTAATTTTCTATGATTTCTCAGCAAAAAGAGAAAAAAAGTTTGAATTCAACTACAATATACATCATTTAAAAAGAGAAAAAAGTTTGAATTCAACTACAATCATCACTGTGTTTTCTCACCCAAGTACACTTGCTACTTATTTATCAATCCCCATTTTAAAAAATTATTATAACATGAAATTGCACTTCAACATTATTTTTTTTCAAAGAAATTAGAATTGGTAAAAACTCACCAGAGCTTAGATTGCCTCCAACACCACCACAATCCATGAATAGTCCCTATTAAATTGAAGAGCTCAAATAGTAAAAACACATATATACAAAAAGAGAACTTTATAATTTATATAGTATAACATAATAATTGATGAAATATAATTTAATATATATGAGTTTAGAACCTGAGAACGAGCCCTTTAAAGGTCTTGTTCAAGTTGTGTAAGCTTTAATCTACTTGACTCTAATTGTTGCACATAAGCCTGCTCCATAGACAGCAAGAAAAATGCACTTATTATTCATTTTTCTGAGCAATAATGTGGATGATCAATCCCCTTAAGAAGTTCTGATGGACGGAATCCACCTAGCCACATGAAGCATCTTTCTGCAGGTGTCTTCCATGTTCTGGAAAGTATGTGAAATACATCTGCCTTGGCCCCTATGGTTTTTAACCGAAATAGTTCATCAGGATGTGCCAAGACACCATCAATAAGAAGATTCAATTCATTATCACCCATTTGAGCAATCTAACATATCAGGTTGGGAGTAATTAATTTACCTTCTTCCTCAATCGACTCTTTCTAGCAGCCTCACATCAGGTTGGGAGCAAATCTTCCATCCTTTGATGGCAAACCAACTCGAATGATCTTGTCAAAATGACCCTTCCTCAACAAAGCGGGATCAAGAATGTCTAATCTATTTGTAGTACCTATCACAAGCACCTGAAATTTAAGTTTAGAATATCAAATAACATCATTGTAACCTGGAAGCCAATTAAAAGCATCAGACAACAATAGCCACAAGTTAGTTGAGGCAGTTATTAGTCTATTAAAATTTAAACCACATCACACTATTCCCTAGAATGAGTCATCACAACTGGGAAACAACAGATGAAACAAGAGGCTATGAACCAATTGTTTTTCAGGCAGATGTTTAGTGTATAATAGTGTGTTTTAAGTTGTAACATCACAAGACTCAATATATAGAACCTGGCATGTTTGAGACAAAGCCACCTCTGTTCTCAATGCTGCCCCGCTCAGTATTAGGTTCATGGTCAGTAGTCATCTGTACAGCCTCACCTCCCCTTGACAGAACTTGCAACATAAAAATAATTAATTAAGAGTGAAATAGCAAGAATAAAGATACATATTACTACTTATGTACAAATAAAGAAAATCACAGTAGCGAAGAAAATAGAGACTGAATCTGAATTCAAAAATGGAGGCTCAATTGAAGATACAAGTATAATTACTACGAACAGAAGCTAGTCACTAATGCCTAAACACCACAAAAGAAGCAAAATCAAAGCCAGATTGAGGCCTAGTCAATTTTCAAAAAAAGATAACAATAAGCTATTATGGCTCCAAAGAAAGAAAACAACACCTATTTAAAAAGCAGTTCAGTCATTAGATCAAACACCTCGTCTGCACAAACACAACATTAAGCACATATATCTATCTAATTATCTACTGAGACTAATTAACAAACATTTGATGTGCATGTTAGCTAAAAAAACCAACAAATAAGCAAACCATCGAACACTTGGTGTGCACAGCAAAATTCATAGAGGGAAAGGAAGAAGAAAAAGAAAAACGCACGAGTGTTTCTCTGAATTCTTGTTGTGCGATCTTGTGCTCCTGAGCCCTGATCTGCGCAGCTTCGGCCTTGAGCTTCTTGCGCTCCTCATTGGCAACTCTAAGGGCTTCTCTGCAAGCTTTGTCCTTGCGCTGCTTCTTGATCTGAAGCAGCTCCATTTCCTGGATGTACAGATTGCAAACCTCCTTCACCTGCTTTCTGTAGCCCCTTCGGAGCATCGCCAGCTTCACCTCAGCCACCTTAGGGTCCTACGGAGGCTACCAGCTTCCGAAGAAGGTATTGGAATCCAGAAACTTGTGCTTCTAGCGGTGGTTGTTGTGGTGTGAGGTAGTGGCGAACGACCACAACAAGAGAGCATGACGGAGAAGATCTATTGGAAAAAGAGAAATTAATTGCATAAATTGAAAATCTAACCTCCAAACTTTGGCTAAATTAGCAGATTGCATGTTAGGGTTTGAAAGGAGAGACGCGAGCAACACAGGGAGAAGATCCGGGAAGGGGTGTGACGGAGCATCGGTGCAACAGAAGTTCAGTATAATGGAGGTTCAGTGCAACGGTGATAAACCCCATTTGTAGGGTTTATCTTGTGCTTAATTTAGGAGATTTTATGACCTTTTACCCACATTTATTCAATGAAATAGCATGATTTCATGATTATCCCTTAATTTGTGCTTAAATGTGAAAACATGCTTTTAGACCTTTAATTTGATAATTTTGATTCACCTTTGATTCCACTAGATGCCTTGATGTGTTTGCTAGTGATTTGAGATTGAAAAGGGCTAGGAAGGGATCAAAGGAGTAAAAGGAAAGCATACAAAGTGGAGAAATCATGAAAAGCCAAAGATTTGGAAAAAGCCAATGGACGCGTGCGTGCACTATGCACCTACGCGCGGATTGCGAAATGCTCCAGGGACGCGTACGCGCGCTGTGCGCATACGCACCAAAGGCCGCACGTGATTTTTAAAAGAGAACTTGTGCCTGGCGCTTTTGGATGGTTTCTGGCCCCATTTGGAGCTGAGTTTTTGGCGGGAAAAGCTTTAAAGGACCAAGGATTGAAGGGGAATGGAGGATTCACTCATCTTTTGCTCATTCATACACATTAGGATTAGTTTTAGTTAGTTTTAGAGAGAGAAGCTCTCACTTCTCTCTAGGATTAGGATTAGGATTAGGTTTAGCTCTTTGATCTAGGGTTTAATTCATGCTTCCTTCTACTTCTTCTTCTCAATTCATTGTTGTTGCAATCATCATTCTTCTATTCTTTTGTTGTAATTTCCTTTATGTTGCTTCTATATTTTATTGTAGATGTAATCTTGTTCCTTCTATTTTTCTTTAATTCAATTTGAGGTAATTCATGTAAATCTTGTTTTCTTTAATTGTTGTTGTTAATTCTTTGCATCCAATTGTTGTTAGATTCTATTCTTGTTCTCGATTTATTATGCTTTTCTTTTGTGCCTTCCAAGTGTTTGATAAAATGCTTGGTTGGATTTTAGTATAGATTTTGTTCCTCTTAGCCTAGGTGGAGTAATTAGTGACGCTTGAGTTATCTAATTCCTTTGTTGATTGATAATTAGAAGTTGCTAATTGATTTGGATACCACTAAAGCTACTCTTTCCCTTGGGAGTTGGCTAGGACTTGTGGAATCAAGTTGATTCATCCACTTGACTTTCCTCCATGGTTAGAGGTTAACTAAGTGGTAGCAATGAATAATTTGTGGTCACAATTGAGGAGGATAACTAGGATAAGACTTCTAGTTCTCACTTCTTGCCAAGAGCTTTCTTAGTTGTTAGTTTATTTCTTTTGCAATTTACATTCCTTGTTCCTTAACTCAAAAACCCCAAAATATCTCATAATCAATAACAAGACACTCTATCGCAATTCCTAGGGAGAACGACCCGAGGTTCAATACTTCGGTTTATAAATTTAGGGGTTTGTTTTAGTGACAAACAAATTTTTGTATGAAAGGATTAATGTTGGTTTAGAAACTATACTTGCAACGAGAATTCATTTGTGAATTCTAAACCATCAAAAATCCATTCATCAAAATGGCGCCGTTGCCGGGGAATTGCAATGGTGTTATGTTATTGGTTATCATATATGTGAATAGTGTGAATAGCTTGATTTTTTGGATTGCTTGTTAGTCTTTGCTAGTTTTAGGACTTTGTTCCATTATTTCTTACTAGCTTTTGTTTCTATTTTCTCTTTTCATTATGAATTCTCACTTTGGCTATGAGTTTGGTTCTAACTATGTTGTAGGAAATGAGAGCTATAATGAGGATGTGTATCAAGGATGGGACAATCAAAGGTGGGAGGAGCCATATGCCTATGATCAATCTTCATGGCAACAACCTCCACCAATAGACTATGAACAAGATCCATTCTTTGATGCGTACCAATCCAATGGCTATGGTGAATCTACTTGTGACTTTCAAGAACCACCACCATATGCCTACGAGTCATATGCTCAACATGAACCTCAACCATACTCACAAGCCCCCTACCACCAAGCACCTCAATATGACCCTAACCCACATACACCATACCAACCACCTTTTAAATCATATGAGCCATACATGGAACCACCATTCCAATATCCATACGTACAAGAACCACCTCAATACACACCACCATACCCTTATCAAGAAGAACCACCTTCCTATTATGAACCCTTTCTCCAAGACAATGAACCCTCCTATCCACTCCAATCCCCAATGGATGAAACCCTTAGCCTTATACTTCAAGGACAAGGAGAAATACAAAGGAAGGCGCTAGAATTTGTGGCTTCCTTGACCGAGGTAGTATGCCGGTTAGCCTCCCAATATTTGAGCACTCAAAGTACTCCCATGGTCACATGTGGAGAATCAATTGAAGAGCAAAGCATGAAAGAGAGATTGGAAAATCCAGTGGAGAAGGAGGAATGCTATTTAGTGTTAGAATAATTGGAGGAGCCTATGATCATTGAAGAAGAGGAAGAAGTGGTTGAAGACTTAGGAGATACAGAACCTCCTTGGGAACCTAGAGTTGAAGTAAACCTCTCCAAGAAGATTGAATTTGATGTTAAGGAGGAGAGTGCACAACCTCCAAAACAATTTTTGAAGGAAGACTTGGAAGGAATGGAGTAAAAATTGAGTTTCCTTGGAGATGAAGATCATGCATCCAACCTTCTTGGTGGTGAATCCTTTGAATTTGAAGAACCTTCTCCCAATGAGATAGAAAGTGATGTGGAGGTAGATTTCTCTCAACCTCCCATTTATGATTTGAGTGATGGAGAAGAGTTAGATGAAATTGATGAATAAAGGATTGAAGTTGAAGAAGTTTATGAAGAGGTGGAGATTGACAAGGAAGAATACAAGGGAGTAGAGCTTGCAAGGACATTGGAAATACCTCTCTCCAAGCCATCACCATCCATTCTTTCATTCAAGTGGGTAAACTCCTTATACTTAAGCTTTATTATTCCCCTTGAATATGGTTTGCTCAAGACGGATGGTCAACTTAAGCAATATTTGTGGATTTAAGAGCAAGAGGGAGATGGTTATGGTGACATATTCGAAGCTTAATAGCAAAGGTTGGTATAGAGCTAGATCGCTTGGGTCTAGGAGAATGCTTGGTCACTTCATAGAGAATTCATCATGCCTACCACCCACATGGAATAATAATGATCAACATGAAGATGGGTGTAGAAACAAGATATGGGATCCCGGCATACGTGAGGATCAAATTTGGGAGCCCTTAGCTTGTGTGGAACTCCATCAAGGCTTGAAGTTATCATCTTTGAAGAATAGAGCTTATTAGAGATTCAAGCATTGGTGGATGTTCCAAGATGGTTACAAGCACAAGCCACCTTGATGAGGAGCTCCCCAGAAGTCCAACTTAAGGATAATAAACAAAAGTGCTAGGTGGGAGACACCCCACCATGGTAAATTCTTTTCATTTTTCACTTTTGTACATATTGATAAAATTAGTTAAATTCATGTTTTGATTAGTTAGTTGAGTTTAATTGGTAGTTGGGTATGTTAAATAAGGTTTTATGGTGTTTTGGTAGTTGTTTGGAGGTTTGGAATGCTTGGATTGGTGTAAAACATAGAAAAATTTTGAAAAACAGAGCACCATCCACGCGTACGCGCACTGCACGCGTACGCGTGCATCAAGCATTTTCGCCTATCCGCACACGTGCCATGCACGCGTACGCGTGGATGCCACATTTTCACCTCCCAACCAAAAACCCGAGAGTTGTGCGAACGCTGCGCGCGCACTGTGCATGAGGCACAAAACCACCCACGCGTACACGCACATGACGGGTACGCATCACTCTCGAAATAAGCCATCGACGTAGACGCGCCATGTACGCGTATGCATCGATTCCATTGCACCATCATCTGCGCGCGAGCGCTATGCACTCGTATGCGCGGATGTCCTTCCTTCACTACACTTCTTTTCCTCTCCTCTTTCCATTTCTTTCCTTTTCCTTTCTTCTTCCCTTCTCCTACCCCTCATCCAACACTTCCAAACACCATTGATAACCATTTATTATAGTTAGTTGATTAGTTAGTTAGTTAATTAATTAGTTAATTTTAGTTTAGTTTTCATTTCATTTTCTCTCTTTTCATTATAAGTGTTGGATTATTGATTTTGTTTACTATACATTGCTGCCTCTTATTGCCTAAATGCTATGTTAGCATGAATGTTTTTAGATGTTCATTGTTGGATTCTATTGTTGAGGTTATATTTTGCTACTTGGTTTTAAGTCCTTCATGCTTACCTTTTGAAAATACCAAGTGGTGAGAATTGCCTTCGAGCTCGTAACTCTTCTTGAATTGCATGTTGTAGCTAGCCACCATGTAATTGGAATCCTTTTCCTCGATTAGGCAATTTCTTGATGGATGTTGTATATTTACTTTAATGCATTATGTTTCATGATCATATGCATCCATATGCTTTTAGCTTGAATGCTCTCATGCTTCTTTAATGCTTGTTTTACCTTACAAATTTACTTAAAGCATCTCAAGCACACTAGGATAAGTGAAGTGCTTTTGTGACATCGCTTTTATGCTAGTGTGTTCTAAACCGCGTAATTTAGAATTCACATACCTATTTGTCATAAATGTCACATTAATTCACTCACTCAAGTCTAGTGATTAGTACCTCACTCCAACAATGTATGCTTCCTTGCTTTTGTATTTTCTCATCTCATGGTGTTATTTTCTATTTTTCATGATTGATGCACCACAAGCAAAAACAGAAGCAGGAGAAAGAACATGCAGCACCGGTTGACCTACAAGCTGAAGGTAGCAACTCGGAAAGTCGTCGTACCCCCTTGCTCATCTTTGAATGCACCGAGGACGGGGCAAAATTTTAAGTGTGGGGAGGTCGTCCAACCGATCGGCGATTTTGGATGAAAAATTTCTAATCCAACACTTTTGCATTTCATTTTTGGTCTTTTAGGATTTTTAATTTCATTTTCTTAATTTTTGCATATGTATACACAATAAGCTTAGTCAAAATAATAAAATTTTTCAAGATTTCTACCTATAGGGCACCAATTGATTTGAGTGAAAACTTTTCATAGAACTTGCTTGAATTATATATATATATTGTGGATCATGTTTTTTGAGCTAAGAACACAAGCTTGTGAGATTTGAGCCAAATGGTGTGGTTACATCTTATAACCACTTATTTTCCTTCTTGTGTGTATTATTCTCTTTCTATGATTGTAATCTTTGATTTGTTTGATTCTTCATGTCCATTATTCCTTGTATTAATGCATTTATATGATTGAGGCCATCATTTCATTAGCTCACTTACCCAAATAGCCTTACCTTTTATCTTCCTTTGTTAGCCAACTTTGAGCCTACGATTAACCCACTTTGTTCATAATTTTAGCACATTACAAGCCTTAAAGCGGAAAACAATAAAAGTCCTATATTTGGATCTTTGATTAGCTTAGGCTAGTGTGTGTGTATCATTCAAGTGTGGGAAATCTTGGGACATTGGATGAATAAAAGGGTAGTTTTGTTTTTTTGTTATAAATATTGGGAATTGGGTACATGCTCATGTATTGATTAAATGTATAGACCTTATGCATTGATGTTCTTGTATATAGCTTGAAAGAAAGAAAAAAAAAGAGAGAAAAACAAAAGGAAAAGAAAAAAAAAGGAAAAATAATATGGAAAATAAAAAAATAGAAAAAGAAAGAGAAAGAAAAAAAAGAAAGAAATAAAAAGGGGACAAAATGCCCCAAAGTAAAGTTCAATAAGAATCAATGCATATAGGTTGTGAAATGAAAAGAAAAAAATGCATGAGTATGTGAAAAAGTGAGAAGAATGGGTAGTTAGGTTAATTTTGAAGTTGTATAGGATGTCATAGGTTAGGTGGGAAGTTTAAGCTTATCAAAGATTCAAATCTCAAGTCCACTTGACCAAATATGCATCCTACCTTGACCCTAGCCCCATTACAACCGAAAGAAAAGACCTCATGATAATTGTATGCATGCATGGAATAAATGTGGATTGTTAGAAGAAAAACAAATCTTAGAAAGCATGATTAGGAGAGAATTGAGTGAATCAACCCTAAACACTTGAGCGAATAGAGTGTAAACACATCCAGTGAGGGTTCGATTGCTCAATCACATGTTTTCCACCTACAATCATCACTTTTCTTGTAAGTTTATAAAAATATTTAATAACTCAATTCAATTATAGATTAGACTTGCTAGTCCTTAGCCCTTGTGCATATATGCTTCTTGGAAATTGATTTGTTTTGACCAAGCAATTGCATTCATTTAGGTAGTTGCATATTTGCATATAGTTTAGTTTCATTGAATAAATGTCATACCCTTTACTTCCTTCTTGGTTTAAGCATGAGGACATGCTTGGTTTAAGTGTGGGAAGGTTGATAAACCCCATTTGTAGGGTTTATCTTGTGCTTAATTTAGGGGATTTTATGACCTTTTACCCACATTTATTCAATGAAATAGCATGGTTTCATGATTATCCCTTAATTTGTACTTAAATGTGAAAACATACTTTTAGACATTTAATTTGATAATTTTGATTCACCTTTGATTCCACTAGATACCTTGATGTGTTTGCTAGTGATTTCAGATTGAAAAGGGCTAGGAAAGGATCAAAGGAGTGAAAGGAAAGCATACAAAGTGGAGAAATCATGAAAAGCCAAAGATTTGGAAAAAGTCCATGGACGCGCGTGCGCACTATGTGCCTACGCAAAGATTGCGAAATGCTCTAGGGACGCGTACGCGCGCTGTGAGCGTACGCGCCGAAGGCCGCACGTGATTTTTAAAAGAGAACTCGTGCCTGGCGATTTTGGAGGGTTTCTGGCCCCATTTAGAGCTGAGTTTTTGGAGGAAAAAGATTTAAAGGACTAAGGATTGAAGGGGAATAGAGGATTCACTCATCTTTTGCTCATTTATACACATTAGGATTAGTTGTAGTTAGTTTTAGAGAGAGAAGCTCTCACTTCTCTCTAGGATTAGGATTAGGATTAGGATTAGGTTTAGCTCTTAGATCTAGGGTTTAATTCATGCTTGCTTCTACTTCTTCTTCTCAATTCTTTGTTGTTGCAATCATCATTCTTCTATTCTTTTGTTGTAATTTTCTTTATGTTGCTTCTATATTTTGTTGTAGATCTACTCTTGTTCCTTCTATTTTCCTTTAATGCAATTTGAGGTAATTCATGTAGATCTTGTTTTCTTTAATTGTTGTTGTTAATTCTTTGCATCCAATTGTTGTTAGATTCTATTCTTGTTCTCAATTTACTATGCTTTTCTTTTGTGCCTTCCAAGTATTTGATAAAATGCTTGGTTGGATTTTAGTATAGATTTTGTTCCTCTTGGCCTAGGTGGAGTAATTAGTGACGCTTGAGTTATCTAATTCCTTTGTTGATTGATAATTAGAAGTTGCTAATTGATTTGGATACCACTAAAGCTAGTCTTTCCCTTGGAAGTTGGCTAGGACTTGTGGAATTAAGTTGATTCATCCAGTTGACTTTTCTCAATGGTTAGAGGTTAACTAAGTGGTAGCAATGAACAATTTGTGGTCACAATTGAGGAGGATAACTAGGATAGGACTTCTAGTTCTCACTTCTTGCCAAGAGCTTTCTTAATTATTAGTTTATTTCTTTTGCAATTTATATTCCTTGTTCCTTAACTCAAAAACCCCAAAATATCTCATAACTAATAACAAGACACTCTATCGCAATTCCTAGGGAGAACGAACCGAGGTTCAATACTTCGGTTTATAAATTTAGGGGTTTGTTTTAGTGACAAAAAAATTTTTATATGAAAGGATTAATGTTGGTTTAGAAACTATACTTGCAACGAGAATTCATTTTTGAATTCTAAACCATCAAAAATCCATTCATCAGACGGCGGTGCAAGGCTGAGAGGCGCCACTGACGGAGCATTTGGAGGAGATGGGTGTGGAGAAGTAGAAGGATCGTGATTGAATGGAGGAGCTATCGGTGACAACCCTAATTTCAATATATTTTCCGATGGAAAATTTTAAATTACAGACGGATTTTTTGTCTGTAATAATTTAATAAAACGCAGCGTTTTTGTTTATTTAATTACAGATGGATTTTCCGTCTGTAACCATTTCCCACAAAAGAAGTTAATTTTTCCGACAGAATTATCAACAGATTTTTTTCCGTCTGTAATTTATGCTAATTCATTTTTTTATTTTTCGACAAAAAATCCCTCTGAAATTCTGTCTGTATTTCCGGGGGATAAAATCCGTCGGAAATATCCGTCTATAATAACTAGTTTTCTAGTAGTGTATGAGGTTGTGGGGATTGCGAAAAATCGCCACAAAAAGACTTGTGACATCTTAAATTTTAGGAGTTTTAAAACTGCCACAGGACGTATTATAGAGGTTTTAAATTACCACAAATAGTAAAAAAAAAAACAACTACAAATAAAAAAACTTTGTAGTGGAATAATATATGAATACTTTTATACTATTCTTTGTTGGTCCCAAAGGCTTTGTTTGAATATAGGAAAGAAAATGGAAGGAAAGAAAATAAGAAAAATGAAAATGAGGGGAAAGAAAATAGAAGGAAAAGTATAGTTATTTATATGTTATTTGGATTAAGAGAAAATTGATGGAAAGAAAATAGAGAATTTTGTTTTGTTTGGATGGAAAGAAAAGTGAAAAGAAAGAAAATCATAATATTATAAAATTACATTAATACCCTTTTTATATTATGTGTAAATTATAATTTATTAATGATAAGGGATAAATGTGTAATTTCATTCATATTGCTACATTTCTCTTCATTTTCTTCTCATTTGTGGGGAGAAAATAATTTAGTGAGTCCCACACTATTTTATTCCCCCTCTATTTTCTCTTTTTATCCAAACAACAAAAAATTTATTTTTCTATTCATTTTCTCTCCTCCCATTTTCTTTCCCTTCAAATTTACTCAATCCAAACAATGTGTAAAAATTGAAGAAGCTACCGTAGCCAAAAGATAGTTATCGATTTAAAGATACAAAATATTCTACTTTTTCAAGATAAAAAAGGTAGAAAAATATCTCGAGTCAATGTTTGAGTAGAAGAAGCTATGACGTTCAAGTAACTCATATTATATACCCTCAAGAAAAGTTTGAACGACATTCAGCAAAAAAGTACTTGTATTCAAAATTGACATCAATGGATAGATAAAGAATACCTAACGCTATGAGACAATAAGACATCATGTTTTGGTTTTCTTAAAAAGAACAAGAATTATAGGAAGGACTACTTGAACTAACGGATTTTTTATTTATATAAATAAATTAATTATATTAATTACCGATTTTCGTAATTTGTAGCATTTTTACAAAAATGCGTAACATGTCACATTTCATTTATAGTGTAAGCGAATTGAACTTACGCGTATTTCATTTATACAGTAAACGAAATAAGGTTGAAAATGCGCGGTCTTATGACGTGTGCACACGTGTTCTGCAATACTCCTATTTTGTTTACGGTGTAAACGAAATACGCGTAAGCTCAATCCGTTTACACTGTAAATGAAATAGGCTCAGTGACGCCTATTTAAGGGATTTTGTTCACAGTTCTAGAAGAAGTCAAAGTTTACTCTTTACCTTACATTTTTTTATCCATTTTATCCTTGTTTGACCAAACCGGTGGCTCAGTTGAACATTATGGCAGACGATGGGGACATTAACAGGCTGAACGCCACATGACATGTCGTCGGGACAGAGGACTGAAGTTGGTGTTGCTGTTTATTTTATTATGTATTTTTATAGTCATTGAGACAAGTTGCCATGTTAGCTCTATACGTAGTTGGCTGTAGAAGTAGTGCCTAAATAGATTCTAGTTATAACAATATGTAGTTGTAAGTAGGTCGAATGTCTTTGTAGGATGTTAGAGGAACTTTGAGTTAGGGATTCAGTTGGTGTATGCTACTTTATTGCATGATATTATGTATGTTAAACTCAAAAATATTTTACCAATGTAATTTATGTCACCGAAATTTAAAGTAATTACACGAACACATTTAATTATGTTATGTCCCATTTAATAAATGTAATTATTTTTTCATTAAATAACATATTATATGTACAAGAATATATTAAATTTTTATATATTAAATTTAAAGTAACATGACCGAGAGGCCCACATGTAATGTGAAAACATTTATCTTACCTGTAAGTTAGGTATTATTTTGTTTTATGGCGTTATAGGGTTGTAGACTTGTAGATAACATTTGATCATGAATGTCTTTTGTTTTTTATCTTTGTGTTTGTTTACTAGTTGGAACGACTACTTCTGCCCCGGAGAGTTAGTCACAGAGTCCCACCATCCGATGCCATTGTCCCGTACCTGAGGCAGGCTGGTTTCGGAGACGTCGTCCCACTAAGAGACTTCTTGTTCGATAATGCGATGATCACGGCATTTGTAGAGTGCTGGCGACCAGAGACTCACGCATTCCACATGCCATGGGGTGTGTGTACGATCACACTGTAGGACGTCGCCTACCACCTCGGATTGTGCACAGATGGTGATCCCGTTAGTGGTTGCTTTCGTGACTTCCAGGCCCACTACCACACTGGGGCTTAGGAGTTGGTCGAGCATTTACTCGGAGCTAGGCCACCTGTAGTTGTCCAGTAGGGAGCTCAGAGGAGAGAGGCTTTCTCGCTGAAGTTAACATGGCTGCGAGATTGGCTACGACAGATGCCACTGGATACTGCCGATCCGGACACCTTGCGACAGTATGCGAGGTGCTATATCATGCTGATGATTGGGGGCTGCTTACTGACTGATAAATCAAACAACACCGTTCATCTCCGGTGGCTCCCGCTTCTAGATGACTTCGAGAGGTGTCATAGCTTGTCATGGGGTTCTGCGGTGTTGGCGTGGACGTACCATTCCATTTGCCATGCAGCCCACCGCCGGACCACAAAAATCGCAGGTTGTACTCCTTTGTTGGTATCTTGGATCTATCAGAGGTTCCCTCGATGGTGTCCACATGATCGAGCAGTCTACATGTTCCCGATGGCTGCGAGGTATATATAACGTTACTTTAGCTATGTTTGTAACCTGTTTTTGCACTTCAATTACATTGTCAACTAATGAGATACTGATTGTACTTGGTGTTGTCCACAGATTGATCGGACTTGAGCAGCAGAGTAGGGATCACCACCAGCAGAGACTCCTGTGATGGCACCGGGATTTGGATAGGGTCCTTTTTGATGAGGTATGTGAGTTATGGATTTAGTATGTTAACATTTTTCTCCACTACTGAAATTATTTAAACAAATGTCGGTACTAAAATGTAGTTCATATGTTTAATTTGCAGTTTGTATGGACCCCGTACAACGATCCCGTGTTCCAGGGTATGTGTCCGTAGTGGCTGAGAGAGGAGGCAAAGTGGGGGACTTGGATGTCTGTTGTCTCCCTCGTCTACTTCAACATCGTGGAGTTTTATCAGGCTGACAGGGTCAAGCACCAGTTCAACGGCGAGCAGCCTGTTCCAGGACCGCCGATCAACGTCGACCAGTTTCTGACTACCACTGGCAGGGGTGAGGACATCTGGTGGCCTACGAAGCATCAGGAGTGGTATGATCGGCAACGAACATGGTACTTTAATTGATCAGACTCTAGTACTTGATACTCTACACTCCGACGGATGCTGTAATTCTTTACCCCCTCCAGCACTGCTTCTCTACTCTTGAATCTGTGGCCCACCCTAAACTCCAGACCCCATCTAACTTGTAATCGTCCTCACCTGTGTTGGAAAATGGATTTCTCTTTGGCATCGCATCCATGTCCAACGTATGATAATGACTTGGCACCGACGACAAAGACGGAATTGGTTGTGGGGCAGGCAAAAGATAACGGCGTGGTGCATGCACCGGAGTCTCGGGCACAAGCTCCTCCTCGTCATCATCTATAGAGGAATCGCTATCGCTGCTATCCGCAACATAATCCTCGTCAGATTCCTCGCCGTCAACGTCCATCTCATAAACCGGGCAGGCAACATGGATAGGCGACGGGGCGAGGGGCCGATCATCCTGCACAAAGTTCGACTGCCCAGATTCACCTCCACCAATGTCACCAACCTCTGCGGAGAGCTCCATCACTTGTTCACACATGATTCTGCCATGAACGTCAAACATCAGCCGCACATGATCGTCATCGTGCAGCCAAAACAGACGAAATCGGAATACTCCATTCCCCATCGGGGTTAGCATCCTATACCCTATCCTCTCAATCTCTTTACTCCCACTTTGATCGAGGTGCCTCAATATCAGACTCTTCAGCTCCGACAATGAGGCAACTCGCTGTGTGCGCAGCAGCACTGGATTCTCACACTCAAACATGATCCCGTTATCCCGTTCCTCATTAGGCAATTGGGATACACACACACAACCAAATATACACTACTAATAGACATTATGAATGGTTTGGAAAAGGTTTAGACAGAGGAGGTGAACTTGTGAAGAATACAATGGGTTGCACACCCTTTTATAGTTGCTGCAAGTTTGTCCTATTGTATTTCGTGTACATAGTAAACGAATTTTTGTTTCACGTATTTCATTTATAGTATAAACGAATTGAACTTACACATATTTCATTTACAGTATAAACGAAATATACACATGTCGTGTTGGCTACCGTATTTCGTTTACAGTGTAAACGAAATACGCGTAAATTCAATTCGTTTATATTGTAAACGAAATGTGACTTGTTACGTATTTCGTAAAAACACTACAAATTACGAAAATCGATAATTAATGTAATTAATTTATTTATACAAATAAAAAATCCCTTGAACTAACAACTAACAATAATAAAAATGAAATTTTACAACAAGTCAAAAGCTACAGAAAAGGAAAGTGTTTTGTTTGACGAATATAATTTATCAAGGATTAAAAATCAATAACACTACTACACTAGTATTTATAATTTAAGTTAGTTCCTGCAAAAAAAAAGTTGTATATGATTTTTGTTATTTTAAATTTATGAAACGTATTATTTTCTTTTTTTTTAAACATTAGTAGTCATCATTAATAATTACAGTAAAAAAAATTATGTTAGTCCAAATATAATCTCATTTATGAAATTGTTGTTAATTGGTGAGTAATTTATATGTATCATTTATTTTGTAAACCTATTTCGCATTTTGACTTTTGGCATTAGTAATTTAGTATTTTGTACTTGGAAAACTCTATTCGGGTACGTAATTCATAAGAACCACTCATTTAGATTAATATCATGATGAGATTAAGTTAAGCCATAAAAAGTATAATATTTTTTTAATCTAAGCAAGAACCATGCATGCATGTTTAATTTGCCATACTAATGAAATTATGAAACTGGATAAGAAAATAGGTTATTCATAATTTCATAACCTTCATACATTATAGAAAATGTTAGAGTCAACACTTTAAGGAAAAAAAAAGAGAATTAACTAGTATTGATCCAAATAATATATATATATATATATATATATATATATATATATATATATATATATATATATATATATATATATATATATATATATATAAGGTACGCACACAATAATATCAGTTTAAATTTGTTTCTAATCTCATATTTTCTTGTTTATTTTCTTTGGCGATAAAAGATATGGCATGTGATCAGTTGGATTGAAAGGCATGACAAGGGATGCCAAATTAACCTTAAATTTTTTAAGCATTATTGGAGGATAATTCCTATCCTTATTGTTAGAGATAGAGACAGCAGTGCATGAAGATTGATGAAGAGGCATGCAAAAAGAAGCACACATATAAGGTAGTAGTTAGAGGCGTGCAATTGCATCCTAGAAGGTAATGGTACGTTTGGTTTGGAAAATTTTTTTTCATTATTTTTTATTTCATATTTTCTTTATAAAATTGTTAGAGTCAAAGAGTTGATTTTCCGTATAGATTAGAATTTGATTTATTATGGCCATAAGTACACAAAATGTATTTAACAGAATGAAATCTGCTAAATATCACAACGTAATGAATGTTACGAATAAAATCGTACTTATGAATGGTTTCATATATTTTAATATTTAAAAATACTATTTATATACTAAAATGAGCTACTAAAATTAATTAGTTACCAATGTATTTGTATATAAATACATGTGTGGTTTAATTTATTTTCAATGTGTATTTTATATTCCGACATTTATTTTATACTGGTGACTGACTTTAACGGCTAATTTTGATGTACACATAGCATTATCTTTTAATATTTTTTTACGAGTTCAATTTTTATTTACAGTTTTTATATTTTTTATTAGCTTTTTTTTTTTAAATTTATATTTTAATCTATTCATTCTTATTGCTAATTGTTCTATTTCTAGTTTAACAATTTTTATTATTTTTTAATTTCTTGAATAAAATTTATTGTAAAATTAAAATTAAAATTAAAAAATTTATTTTGTATTAATTTAAAAATCCAGTATCATTTAAATTAATATTAGTTACCATCATTAAATTATGGTCTATTAATTTAGATCATTTTATTATTTTTTCTCTTAAATTTTTTAATTTATTTGTTAATTTAAGTTTATTCATAGATCACGTTTTTATTATTAACTCAGATTTTGAAAGTACGTATTTTAACTATAGTTAAATAATTTAAAAAAGATTGTTTATTCTATCTAGCTATCTTTATACGAGTGGTGTCCGTTCCATAAATGGAAAAGTCTTCGTATAAAATTTCAGTGTAACAAAATTTTTAATAATAAAACTCGAATGTAGACAGTTTTCTATAAATAGATAGATGTTCTTTGACTGTGTCATTACTCATGTGCACTATTGTGTATCTGTAATTATCATTGATTTTATTATTCCATGTTGTTTCAGGATAACGATGAATCTTATGCACTCATTTTTTAAGCAAGAATATATGTTGTCTACGGATCCGATCGATCGGAAAAATTTTGTCTCACTTCGTTTTCAATCGTTTTCTTTCTTCCAAGTTTCCACTTGGGCGACATAGTTGAGAACCTTTAATTTGTAGAACCACAATTGGAATTATAAACAAGTTGGATCAATAAATGAATGTTTTGCCAATTGACATAATAACTGATGATAAGTTGATTATTGTGTATGTTTTCGAAGTAACTTGTAATTATCTATTTTAGGTTTTTATGGACATTATTATTATTATTATTATTATTATTATTATTTGCATCCTTAGGAATATCACGTATCTCTTTTATACACTTGTACGAATGTTGACAAATCAGGAAATTCAACCATAGTGAAGTAAAAACGCCGATTGACCCACGAGATAATCGAAATATTGTGCACATCGAAATGATACGGTATAAAGGTTAATCTATATTAAAATAGATTGAATTAGAAGCCTCTAAAATCGAAATGTGCTAGTTGCATGTGGCTTTATCCAGAAGTGTTATACAAAACGTGAAATTTAGAAACCAAGGTAAGAGAAGACATGAAGTGTCAAATTTAGGAGTAAAAATTCTTAGTGATCAAGACAATATCGTGGACCATGAGGACCTTGAGAAAAAGAAAGAAATTAAATCGTGTCAATATAATTTACTTTTTGTGGTCTATAAATAAGAAAAGTTCAGAAGAATTAAAGAACTTCAATCAAAACACTTCATGGTTACATAAAGTTATGCAAAAATTTTCAATCTCAATGACGTAACGAAAAATCATGCAGGTAAATGCAAGTGAGTATTTAGAGTCAATTTTCTTTCTTTGTTCATTTTGTTATTTTCTTTTCTTTTCTAACATTTAGTATTTTCTTTTCTTTTTATTCAATTATTTAACTTCTCCTTATCTCAAATTAATTCTGTTTGTTTTTTTATGTTGCTTTAATTCAGTTATTTGTTCTTTCTTTATCGTTGTTTTGTTTTTTTTTATTTGAATTTCTTATTCCAATTTACTCATTCTCATTTGTTATTTAATTTCTTTGTATTTTCAACAGTTTTGACCTCATTTTCTATTTTTTTATTTCGATTTCACTTTATTAATCGCATTGTATTGCACAATTCACTCTCGACTCTAACATTAAATAATTCTTGAGTCAAGTTTACTACTCTTTTTTAGAGAAATTGTATCTGCGCTCCAAATTGAGATCATGATACAAGTTTAATTTGACATCCTGTCAAAGTTACTAAAAATCAAGTGAAGCTCTTCGCCATGATCATGACGCTGCTTGAGTTCTCGGAATCTTTCCAACAGTGGTTGAGGCTTGTGCATCAGTGACAAAACTATTTGTCTTATAATTAGTTGTCTTATTATTAGTCATATCAGGTTTGATTTTCAAGCAGTAACTAAATTGTGATAGAAAAGAATCTTTAGTGTGCATGAGTAAATGAGTGTATGAGTATGTGTATAACCAAAAAAAAAAAAGGATATTAGCAAGAAATAAGTTTTTGAATAAAACCGACATGTGAGAAGAAGGCCGACAGAACATCCAATTAGGAGAGTGGATGAGATGGAAGATGGATAAGGAGTGAAAGGTAGAGGAAAACCTAAGAAAATCATCCATGAGATGGTCAAATGAAATCTATATGTAAACGGTCTCTCTGTAAATATGATACATGACAGAGGTCAATAACATCGTTTGATTCATGTGTTGTTGTTGTATTATAGTATTAGTGACGTATAATTTTTATGTTTACTGTTTAGTAAGTAGTTTATCAATTTGGTCCAAATTTTTTCTTTTGAAATATTTTATAACTATTTATAAGGTGCATATAAAAAATTAGAGTAAAATTGATCTATATACTTTTTTAATTATCTTAAAAGATTTCGATCATTCACAAAAATAAATTCACTTGAGGTAAAATAATCAAACTTTAAAATAAAAAAGTCTCATATTTTTAATAATACTTGTTCACGTCCTGACCTAACATTAAACCCCAGGTCCAAATAAGATAAAAAGGCCCAATCCATAGATTGGCCTCCCCGTGTAACCGACCTCCCCAGAAGAGGTCGGATACGACGCAGACTCCACCCCAGGGAAGTCAGGATATAAGATTAGCTGGCAGATAACACTCATTCAAATAAGTAACTGCCCCTAAAATCTCTCAACCCACTTCCAGGAGCCATATCTCAACTTTCCTAAGATAAAGGGACGGTTATCCTCCTTAAAAGGTGGAACTACTCCAACGGTGGTTATTGGTTCATCACTATAAATACACTGATACCTCCCCAGGTATCTCTAAGTTCCAATACTCTCTAAACTTGCTTAGACCCTTGCTGACTTAGGCATCGGAGTGTCTTTGCAGGTACCACTCCCCTCCCCCGTTCCTTCACACACACAAGTCAGACGACGGCTCCTTGACGCGAACTTAGTCGGAGACCTCCTCCTTCAGACGATTCGGCCAATCTCACAAGTCCATCCCATCAATCTCCGGTTACCCTTCGTAACATTGGCGCTGTTGCTGGGAACCCGAGAGATCAACTAGTAATGGCGGACGAATTTAACGAGGATGGAAACACAGCCTCCGATTCTGAGCAAGAGAATCAGGACGCTAGCAACAACGACAGAGCAATAGTCACCCACCAAGGGGTGACAACCAGAACAAAGAAGGCCCTTCAGGGATAAAAGACCCAAAGGGGAATCCCTCTGAGGGACAAGGATCAAGAAAGGAAGGACAGCCTCATGCAACCGACTTCATGGGTTTGTTCCATGGCCATCAGGGATGCCTGGAGCAGTTGGAGCAAGAGCTGGAACAACAACGAGAAGCGGAGAAGAACCTAAGAAGCAAAATCGAGCGACGAAAGGAACTTGAAGAAAAGCTCCTGAGACTAGAATCTGCTCTTAAAAGTCGAAGCTCTCGCAGCGACCGAGAAGACTCTCCCTTGGGAGGAGGAGATCCGTTCAGTGAGGACATAATGAGGGCAAAAGTTCCCAGAAACTTTAAGAGCCATGATATGGACCTCTACGACGGAACTACAGACCCAAAGCATCATTTAAGCAATTTTAAAAGTCGGATGTACCTAGCCGACGCTTCTGATGCTACTCACTGCAAGGCTTTCCCGACAACCCTAACTAAAGCAGCGATAAAGTGGTTTGATAGTCTCCCCCCGAGGTCAGTCAGTAGTTTCGATGACCTCTCCCGGAAGTTCCTCATGAGATTCTCGATCCAAAAGGATAAAGTAAAACACGCACCGAGCCTCCTGGGAGTAAAACAAGAGGTCGGAGAACCTTTAAGAGACAACATGGAAAGGTTCAACAAAGCATGCTTGGAGATTCAAGAACTGCCCACAGAGGCAGTGATTATGGGCCTAGTAAATAGACTCTGAGAATGTCACTTCTCCCAGTCCATCTCGAAAAGGCACCCGACCTCCCTGAGTGATGTACAGGGAAGAGATGAGAAGTACATCAATATGGAGGAGAACGCCAGGCTACGAGAGCCAAGTTGGCGATCTGGGCACTCTCACTCATCAAAAGAGAAAGAGAGAGAGCCCAAGAAAAAAGAGGAAGTCGGCCCTGAAAGGCCTAGGAGATACCACTCCTATACTCCTCTACGAGTTTCCCTGGTGGATGTATACAGGGAAATTTGTCATACTGAAAGACTACCTCCCCCTAGGCCCATCAAAAATAAAAAAAGGGGGGGGGGGGAGTCGTAGCGACTACTATGAGTACCATAAGCTATATGGTCACTAAACAAATGATTGTTACGACCTTAAAAATGTGATAGAAAAGCTGGGCAAGGAAGGTCGGCTAGACAGATATCTCATAGAAAGGTCGGACCATCAGGGCAAGAAAAAGCGAGACGACGAGGACCGAAGATATCCACCACCACAGACCCTGAAAAGACATATACATATGATCTCGGGAGAATTCGATGGAGGCGGCCTCACAAAGTCATCCCATAAGAGGCACTTGAAGGAAGTCTACCAGGTCGGGGGCAAAGCTCCCGACCTCCCAACCATTTCCTTCACAAAAGAAGATGGGCAAGGCATCATTCCAGGACACGATGATCCAGTTGTGATAACCATGATCCTTGCCAACGCCCATCTTCACAGAACCCTGGTAGATCAGGGAAACTCAGCTGACATCCTGTTCAAACCAGTATTTGATAAGTTGGGATTAGACGAAAAGGAGTTAAGAGCCTACCCTGATACCCTATATGGGCTAGGGGATACGCCAATAAAACCACTAGGATTCATACCCCTCCACACAACTTTTGGAAAAGGGACAAAATCCAAAACTCTAAGAATCGGCTTCATAGTCGTCGATGTGGGTTCAGCCTACAATGCCTTAATAGGCAGAACTACCCTAAATCGGCTTGGAACAGTGGTGTCCACCCCCCACCTTTGCATGAAATTCCCAACACCAGAAGGAATAGCAACCATTAGGGGAGACCAGAAATTGGCAAGAAAATGTTACAATGAAAGCCTCAACCTGAGAGGAAAGGGTAAGGAGGTGCACACAATTGAGCTCGGAGGGATCAAGCTAAAGAAGAGTTGCGACCACAACCTGGGGGAAAAACTGAGGAGGTACAGGTTGGAAAAGAGGAAGGAAAAAACACCAACATAGGATGCAACTTGAAAGAAGATTTGAAGCAGAAGCTTATTAGGCTCCTACAAGATAACTCCGACCTCTTCACCTGAAAAGCCTCCGACATGCCAGGGATAGATCCTGAACTCATGTCACATAAACTGTCAGTATACCCCGGTTTGCGACCTGTTCAGCAAAGAAGACGAAAGCTTGGACCTGAACGAGCTCAAATAATGGAAGAACAAGTCAAAGCCCTCCTAGAAGCCAGCTTCATCAAAGAGGTCAAATATCCGGCGTGGCTAGCAAATGTGGTGCTGGTCAAAAAACAAAACGGCAAGTGGAGGATGTGCATCGATTACACCGACCTGAATAAGGCGTGTCCTAAAGACCCATATTCACTTCCAAACATTGATACCTATTCATACCCTGGGTCGAGCTATCCGACCCGGGATGATTAGCGACAAAACGACCGACCTCTTCAGGTCAGACTATCCGACTTCTTCCCAAAGAGCTCGGCCAAATCGACAAGAAAGCCCAAAAAGGGCCCAACTCAAGGAATACGACCCAGATCCAAAGGCAGCCCAAGCCTATAGAGATAAGGGCGGTTCCCTTGAAGATAAGCTAACCTCACTCAAAGATAAGATAAGATAAGATAAAAATAACTAACTTATCTTATCTAAGAAGGTCACTCCACACTATTATAAATACACTGGAGCACCCAGGTATAGCTCATACTCTGATTCTAATAAAAACCTACTTAATACCCTTGCTAACTTAAGCATCGGAGTCCCTTGCAGGTACCCCCCCACCCTCCGGTGACGAAGGATCAGTAGCATAGCCAGTCCACAAGTTGGATACAATAGCTCCGGCCGCCACTCACCAGCCGAACACGTCATCTCCGACCAATACAGAAGATCTCGTCCGAGATCGACCTACAGTTTCAGGTAACCCTCGGAACATTGGCGCCGTTGCCGGGGACCTGGAAGTCATCCCATCACCATGGCGGACGACCATGACAATGACCACGATTCGGATCTGGAAAATAGAATGCCGCACAAGAACGCGGACACCACACCAAAAGATACTCCTCAATCTAACAAAAACAACGATTCATCAACTGTGGGAGCATGGAGGCACTTCAAGATCGCTTAAAGCAACTCGAAAAAGAGGCGGAGCATCAACGAGAATCTGAGAAAAATCTACAAAGGGAAAGAAGATGACGCCGGGAATTGGAGGATAAACTCCTAAAAATCGAAGCCGGTCTCAAGGCCAAAGCTAATCGATCCTCTCATGAGGATAGCTCCCGCAAAGACCAAGACCCCTTTACCAAGGAGATCATGAAGACCAAAATCCCAAAAGACTTAAAACTCCCAGATATGACTTTGTACGATGGCACTACAGATCCCGGCCATCATCTCAGCAATTTCAGAAGTAGAATGTACCTCACCGATGCCTCAGATGCGGTTCGCTGCAAAGCCTTTCCAACTACTTTAACAAAGACAGCAATTAAATGGTTCGACATTCTACCTCCTAGGTCCATCTCAAGCTTTGATGACTTAGCCAAGAAGTTTCTGGCCATATTCTCCATCCAAAAAGATAAGGCTAAACACGCCCTAAGTCTATTAGGAATCAAGCAAGGAGATCGAGAAAGTCTTCGCAACTACATGGAAAGATTCAACAAAATATGCCTGGACATTCAAAGCCTACCAACAGAGGCCGCCATCATGGGCCTCATCAATGGCCTGCGAGAGGGACCTTTTAGTCAATCTATATCAAAAAATACCCCACATCTCTAAATAAAGTGCAAGAACGAGCAGAGAAGTACATCAACATGGAGGAAAACTCTTGACTAGGGGAGACCTCAAAATCCGGATTCACCTATCCCTCCCGCGATAAGGATAAAGAATCCAAGAAGAAGGAAGATCTACATGGAGAAAAAATAAAAAAATATCACAATTACACCCCTCTTTGGGTGTCCCTCGTGGATATCTACAGAGAAGTCTGCCACATTGAAAAAAATACCCCAGCTCGACCACTCAAAGGCAAAAAAGGAGGAGGAAACTGGACTGAATATTGTGAATATAATAGAATCCGCAGGCATTCCACCAACAAATGTTTTGACTTAAAGAATATCATAGAAAACCTAGTAAGAGAAGGGAAGTTAGATCGGTATCTGGCCACCCGAGACGATGAACAAAGAAAAAGAAGAAGGGACGAAGATGTCGAACGAACCAAGCGATCACCTCGTACACCAGAAAGATACGTCCATATGATACACGGAGGATTTGCAGGAGGAGGAATCTCTAAATCATCTCACAAAAGATATCTTAAAGAAGTATATCATGTCGAGGGAAGAGAGGAAACACCCAACATCCCCAAAATTACTTTTACCAAGGAAGACGCATCCGGCATCATCTCAGGACACGACGATCCTATGGTCATCACAATCATATTGGCAAAAACAAATCTCCACCGCACACTGATAGACCAAGGAAGCTCTGCCGACATCTTGTTCAAAACTGCCTTCGACAAGCTCGGCCTGGAAGAAAAAGAACTCAAAGCATATCTGAACAGCCTGTTCGGACTGGGAGACACCCCAGTTCAACCACTTGGATACATCTCACTACACACAACCTTCAGAAAGAGAAACCAGTCAAGAACACTCAAGATAGACTACATCGTGGTCGACGTGAGCTCAGCCTACAATGCCTTAATAGGTCGGGCAACATTAAATCAGCTCGGCGCAGTAGTCTTGACTCCACATCTATGCAGGAAGTTTCCAACTGTAGAAGGGATAGCTACAATAAAAGCAGACCAGAGAACGGCGCGTCGCTGTTACAATGAAAGTCTAAACCTTAGAGGCAGAGGAGAAGAATTCCACACAATCGAACTTGGTGGAGTTCAGAGGCAGGAAGAATTCCGCCCACAACCCGAAGGTGAAGTAGAGAAAGTCCAGATCGGAGATATCCCGGACAAAATAACCAATATCGGTACAATCCTAAAATGAGATATAAAAGATTCACTCGTACAATTCTTACGAGATAATGTCGACCTCTTTGCGTGGAAAGCTGCAGACATGCCAGGCATAGACCCCAAATTAATGTGCCACAAGTTGGCAGTCTACCCGGGATCTCGGCCAGTACAATAGAGGCGAAGAAAGCTCGGGCCAGAACGATTCCAAGCTGCGGAAGAGCAGGTACAAGCTTTACTGGAGGCAGGATTCATAAGAGAAGTCAAGTACCCACTATGGCTAGCTAACGTTGTCTTGGTGAAAAAATCAAATGGGAAGTGGCGAATGTGCACCGACTACACTGATCTCAACAAAGCCTGCCCAAAAGATCCTTACCCACTCCCAAGTATCGACGCTCTGGTAGATGCCTCCTACGGATATAAATACCTCTCGTTTATGGACGCATATTCGGGATACAATCAAATCCCAATGTATCCACCCGACCAAGAAAAAACTTAATTCTTAACCCCAAAAGCAAACTACTGTTACATCGTCATGCCTTTTGGTCTTAAAAATGCGGGAGCTACTTATCAGAGATTAATGAATAAGATCTTTACGGATCACATCAGAAAAATCATGGAAGTTTATGTAGACGACATGTTAATAAAGACACAAAGTGAAGAGACGCTATTGTCCGACCTGACCCAAGTGTTCGACACTATAAGAAGGCATGGCATGCGACTCAATCCCGCAAAATGCACATTCACAGTAGAAGCTGGTAAATTCTTGGGTTTTATGCTCACACAAAGAGGAATCGAGGAAAATCCGGATAAATGCCGGGCCATACTTGACATGAAGAGCCCGACTTATGTCAAAGAGGTACAACAACTCAACGGAAGGTTGGCAGCCTTGTCCAGATTTCTAGCCGGATCGGCAATAAGATCTCTTCCCTTCTACGTCACTCTAAGGAAGGGAAAGAAGTTCGAATGGACAACGGAGTGCGAGCAAGCTTTCCAAGATTTCAAAAGATTTCTGGGACAACCACCTATCCCATCTCGCCCACGAGAAGGAGAAGCACTCATATTATACCTCGCACTAGGAAGTCGGGCAGTAGACTCAGCACTAGTTCGAGAAAATGACAGTGGGCAACAACCCGTATACTTTATCAGTAAAGCATTACAAGGATCCGAGCTGAACCACCAAAAAATAGAAAAATTTGCCTACGCACTCATACTGACATCTCGACGACTTCGTCCATACTTCCAGGCTCACACCATTAATGTTCGGACCAACCAGCCCATAAAAGGGATTTTGCAGAAAACAGACATAGCAGGCAGAATCTTGCAATGGGCAGTCGAGTTGTCCGAATTTGATCTTCAATACGAAGCTCGGACAGCTATCAAATCACAATACCTGGCCGACTTCATCGCAGAATTTACAGACACCCCGGAACTTCCCACAAAATAGAATCTCTACGTGGACGGTTCCTCAAATAAAACTGGAAGCGGCGCGGGTGTGATAATTGAAAGCGACCAAGGGACCCAAATCGAACTCTCCCTCAAGTTTGGGTTCCCTGCCTCAAACAACCAAGCGAAATATGAGGCACTACTAACTGGTTTGAAGCTGGCTAGGGAGGTTGGAGCTCAAAAGCTTATCATCTTCAGCGACTCACAAGTAGTCACTTCACAAATAACAGGGAGCTACCAAGCCAAGGATTCCACCATGAAAAAGTACTTGGATAAAATCAGGGAACAACTCGAACAACTCGGGGAATATGAGATCCGCCACATACCCCGCGAACAAAATGCCCGAGCTGATGCACTCTCAAAGCTAGCCAGCACCAAACCAGGGGGCAACAATAGAAGCCTCATCCAGGAAATGCTGCAGAACCCATCAATCTCGGAAAAGGAAAAGTGCTAGCCATAACAGGCTTGGATCAAGGATGGATGACTCCCATAATCAACTACCTCAAAACAGAAATGCTTCCTACAGATGAAAAGGAGGCAAAAAGGTTAAAACGGGAGGCACAATACTACACTATCATAAACAATACCCTATACAAAAGAGGGATCTCAATACCATTGTTAAAATGTGTACCGACTTCCAACACAAAAGAAGTCCTAGAAGAGATACACAGTGGCACCTGTGGCAATCACCTCGGAGCGCAAGCACTTACCAAAAAAGTACTCAGGGCAGGGTTCTATTGGCCAACTCTACAAAAAGAAGCCACGGAGTTCGTAAAGACATGTACACCATGTCAGAAACATGCTAACTTTCACATCGCCCCGCCAGAGGAACTCATCAGCGTGACCTCACCTTGGCCATTCGCAAAATGGGGACTCGACCTTCTCGGACCCTTTCCTCAGGGATCGGAACAAGTTAAATTCCTCATAGTAGGGGTAGACTATTTCACAAAATGGATCGAGGCAGAACCCCTAGCTAATGCCACTGCTCAAAGAAGTCGAAAATTCCTATATAGGAACATTGTCACAAGGCTCGGGGTTCCATACTCCATCACCACAAACAATGGCACTCAATTCACAGATGCAGGCTTCAGAAAGCTAGTGGCCGACCTGAACATAAAACACCAATTCACTTCCGTAGAACATCCCCAAGCCAATGGACAAGCCGAAGCTACCAACAAAGTCATATTGGCAGGGCTCAAGCGAAGATTACAGGACGCAAAGGGAGCCTGGGCTGAAGAACTCCCACAAGTCTTGTGGGCGTATCGAACGACGCCGTACTCCACCACAAAGGAATCACCCTTCCGATTAGCATACGGAATAGAGGCAATGATCCCAGTGGAGATTGAAGAAGGGTCGCCTAGAGTGATCCACTATAATGAAGAAGCCAACTCCCAACTTCAAAGGGAAGAACTCGACCTACTTCCAAAAGTCCAAGAAAGAGCTCGGATCAGGGAAGAGGCATTAAAATGTCGAATGGCTTCAAGATATAATCAAAGGGTAGTGCCGCGGGGTTTTTCTGAGAACGACCTCATCTTAATCCGAAAGGATATCGGAACGACTCGACCTGGAGAAGGAAAGCTGGCAGCAAACTGGAAAGGACCCTACCGAGTTATAGAGGTACTTGGAAAGGGCTATTACAGACTGTCCGAACTCGATGGGCGAGAGCTTCCTAGGTCATGGCACGCCTGCAACCTAAGAAGGTACTATAGTTAGGGATGATAAAGGATCTTAGGATAAGGCGCACTCTTTTTCCTGAAAAGGTTTTTTAATGAGGCGCCAAGCCAAGACCTATAAATCGCCCAACTTAGAGGGAAAAAGCTTACACATGTATGTATTTGCATTTTCTTTTGAATAAAAAACTATTTAGATCTTCTACAAATTCGCAAGCTGCATTAATCTGAAACATTCATCATCCGATTATAAAGCTACAGATCGGCAGAAAGTGAAATCAAATTCAGTGCACGATCACGATAAAGACCAACAGAGATGAAAACTAAATTCATTGAAAGGTCAACCAAACATAGATTAAACCCAAATTCTACAAATAGGCAAAGATGAAAATAGAATAATGCAAGAAGTTATCGAAAGTGATCCATAGAAAGGCCCTGACGAGGTCTTAATAAAATGGATTGCTAAAAAATAACTTAAAGACTGACCGACGTAAAGAAGTCGGACCAGTCGCAATAACCCAAGTTATAAGTTAATCCCTAGAAAGAGGTCTGGCAAACCCTATAAAAGAGGATTACTATAACTTAGAAGGGCCCGACATGACGAAGTCGGCCCAAAATATTAAAGTTATAAAAGTAATCCCTGAAAGAGACCTGAACAAGGTCCAAGAAAGAGGATTACAAAAATAACTTAGAAGGGCTCGACATGAAGAAGTCGGCCCAAAACATAAAGTTATAAAAGTAATCCCTGAAAGAGACCTGAACAAGGTCCAAGAAAGAGGATTACAAAAATAACTTAGAAGGGCCTGACATGAAGAAGTCGGCCCAAAACATAAAGTTATAAAAGTAATCCCTGAAAGAGACCTGAACAAGGTCCAAGAAAGAGGATTACAAAAATAACTTAGAAGGTCCCGACATGAAGAAGTCGGCCCAAAACATAAAGTTATAAAAGTAATCTCTGAAAAAGACCTGAACAAGGTCCAAGAAAGAGGATTACAAAAATAACTTAGAAGGGCCCGACATGAAGAAGTCGGCCTAAAACATAAAGTTATAAAAGTAATCCCTGAAAGAGACCTGAACAAGGTCCAAGAAAGAAGATTACAAAAATAACTTAGAAAGGCCCGACATGAAAAAGTCGGCCCAAAACATAAAGTTATAAAAGTAATCCCTGAAAGAGACCTGAACAAGGTCCAAGAAAGAGGATTACAAAAATAACTTAGAAGGAACCGACATGAAGAAGTCGGCCTCCCCCAAACAAGTTGCAAGAGTAATTCCTAAAATAAGACCCAACAAGGTCCAAAAGAAAGGATTACTAGAAGTAACTGAAATAACGAAGTCGGCTTCCCAAAAACCTTAAAGGTAATTACTAACGGAGACCTCACAAAGGTCCCAACAAATAGGGCTGTTAGAAATAACTTCAAAGCCGACAGAAGGAAGCCGACATACAAGTTGGATCCAAGCAACTACAACCTCAGAGGAATCAAGCCCCAAGTATGAAGGAAATCTAAAGAGGTCAACAAAGATCCAACACTCCGAAAAGCCTAAAAAGAAACCAAAGCAGATGCAAACAGACATGATATAAAGTTATAATAATAACAAGCTCAAAAGGCTAACAAAACCAGCCCCAAGAACTTGGAAACTATTTTGTTTTTCAAAATAAAGTTGCTAAACAAGCAACCAAAAGAGTGTCAACAGTCAGCAAACATCATAAAGAGTTTAAAAGCCCACAAGCCAGGCTATCTACACAAACATTTAGAAAACTATTTATCAGAAGGCTTCTCGGCAGCACGAGGTGAAGGAGGGCGAGTCTGAATGGGCACAGCATCCACAGTCCCATCATCCCGATTCAAGATTTGACAGTTAGGATCTGACACAGGATGACCGGCCTCAGCTGAAGGAGCTGAAGAAGTCGGCACCACGGAGGCTTTGGCAGCAAGAACAGAGGGAGGTTCAACATCATCGTCGTTAGGGTCGTCAGGGACAATCTTACCATCCTTTACAACATTGTCCAGGCTGAAGAGAGTAAGGTCAACCTCGGGAGCAAGAACTCAAACTTGCTCCTTCAAGTTCTCATAAGCAGCATTTACGCTGCCTACAAGGTGACCCTGGAGCTCGGCATAATCAACCCGGGCAGACTCCAACTCCTCCCTGAGACGCATCACTTCCCTGTAGGCTGTAACATAGCTATCCTTGTGCCTCAATGCGGTATCTTCAGCCAACCTCACAGAAGCTGCCAAGGCAACAGAACTAGCCTTTTCGGTCTCCAACTCCTTCTCCAGCTTGGTTACTTTCACTTGGAGCTCCTCCTTCAAACCCTTCATACGGTCGAACTCTTGCTTAGCCTCCTCCATAAAAGCTTTGGTAGCATGAAGAGGGAGGTGTTGGGCAGTTCGGTACAGGGCAGCTCCCATATGTGCCATCTTGACGCTACTCCGAGTAATAAAATCCAAGTGGCGAAGGAGAGTGACATCGTCGGTAGGAATGGTACCGTAAGGACCAATCTGCTGATCGACAAACTCAACCCCGTCAAAGTCAGAGGCATCAAGGTTGAAAGGCTCAGTTGTTTTTTGTTTTTTGTTTGGAGGAGCACCAGAAGTAGCAACAGAAACTTGAGGAGGATTAGCCAAACGAACCCGGGGATTAGGGATTACCTTCCTCACCCCCGGCGAGCTCGGTACGGCCGGCTTCGACTGAACCTGAGATGATCCCTCACCGGCCGCCTTAGCCGAGACTTTTTGAGCTGCAGTAGCCTTTCTTGCCCTCTTAAAGGCCTTCATGGATTCATTATTCTTAATCATCTTTGCAAACAAAACACAACAGCGGAAAACCAAGTTATGAATCAGAAAAGAGCTTACAAGAGATACAATCGACAAAACAATCAAAACCAAAAATTGACCACTACCCAGCTCAGCTCGGAGGAGAGAGGGGTTGGCTAAAAATTTCTTGGTGTCGAGATGGGGAGGCTAACCCCAGTTTTCTTCCAGCACAGACACAAAAGCTTGCTCAGCCTCATCTAACATCTCCCACGTATATTTAAACATCATTACGTTCTTTTGCCATTCCAAAGGAAAGGCGGGCTCATCATTTTCATCCAGAAAAAGGGGCCGAGCTCCTTCAACAGCTCGGACCCTAAAAAAGTAATTCTTGAAGTCACAAAAAAATTCATTAAACATGGAGAAAACCTTTTTTCCCTGGGAAGCTCGGAAAGAAACCCAAGCGGCTTTCTTCTTAACCACCCCAGGCTTTGTCAAAACAAAGAGATAAAAGAAAAGGGATTGTGAAGCAGGGATACCAAACTCATGACACAACAACTGAAAGATTTTGATAAAACCCCAGAGTTGGGTGAAGCTGGGATGGAGCTACATTACAAGACCACAATAGGTTGGTCTTAAATGGAGTAAAAGGAAGAGTAATATTCATTTGACTAAAAAAGAAGTCGTACGCATAGAAAAAGGGGCGCTCTCCAACAATTCGAGTAGAAAAACAAACCCTTTCCTCAGAATCGGGAGGTACAAGCTCATAGTTTTTTTCCTCACTACCACTACTACAAACCCTATGAAATTGCCTAAGCTACTGACAAAACTCGGAATCAACCAAAGAAACACACAAAAGAACCATCAAATCCACCCAATCAGCCATGCCCTCAGGGACTTGGGAAGATGTCTCAACAATGTTCATGCGAGAAGACATGAGGTCAACTAGTCCTATAGCAAGAAAGAAGAAAATAGATTACTAACCCAAACATCTCGGACAAAGTCAAAATCAACTCATAGCAGAACATGACTCAAGCATACAAACAGATAAAAGGAAAATCCCAAGACAAGGTCCAGGGGCATCCTTTGGAGGCAGTGACAGAGTAAGGACTCAGGAAAAATCTACAAGGCTAACATCTTGACAAAATCCTCGACGAAGAAAAAACCCCCCTTCCAAACAAACAACAACACGAAGAGAAAGACAAAGCAAATATAAGAAAGAACGTTATCTGCTACAAAGTCTATCAGTAAAGAAAGCTACAAAAGGCGCAGTCTTTTTCAAAAGATTATCAAACAGTTCATCGACCCAAAATTCCAAAATACGAAGGCGACAATCAGAAACAGTAAGCAAACATGCAAACAAACAAAACCTCAATCATCAGAAGAAATGCCAGAAACATACATCACAACAACAAAATGAGCATAACGACGCAAAAAGGTTCAGACTTTCCAGCATGCCTTTCAAACGAAAATCAAATCATTATCAAAAAACCAAAGGCAAAACAACGAAAGAAGTAAAGAAGCAGAAAGTAGAAACCAAACCTGGAGAAAGGAGGAAAGCTCTGAAGAAAGCTGAAAGCCGGAGCAAGGAAGTTGTCAAAATCGTCTCTCAAGCGAAGCACCAACAAAGTACCAAGACAAAGCGTCGCAGAGAAAAACGAGGCAAAACAGAAAAACAGAGAGAAAAGAGAGGAAGTTACAGAAAAGAGAAAACCATTTCTTGAATACAAAATTCAAAATAAAAGATCCAAGAGAAACGGAGCATTAAAAATGCATTAATGAGGGCATTAAATCCTCGCACATTCCCAAGGCTAGGACGCTAATACAAAAGCACGCGCTTTCAAAGGAAACAAAAGAAGAAACGTTCTGAATTCAAAAAAGAACTCTACAAAGATAAAATCGACAAAATGTTCGAGTTCGGCTTCACTAGAGAAGGATCGAAGTCCTAAAACTAAGACTCGACCTCCGAAAGAAAGACCGAGCTCGAGCAGGGGCACTGTTCATACCCTGGGTCGAGCTATCCGACCCGAGATGATTAGCGACAAAACGGCCGACCTCTTCAGGTCAGACTATCCGACCTCTTCCCAAAGAGCTCGGCCAAATCGACAGGAAAGCCCAAAAAGGGCCCAACTCAAGGAATACGACCTAGATCCAAAGGCAGCCCAAGCCTATAGAGATAAGGGCGGTTCCCTTGAAGATAAGCTGACCTCACTCAAAGATAAGATAAGATAAGATAAAAATAACTAACTTATCTTATCTAAGAAGGTCACTCCACACTATTATAAATACACTGGAGCACCCAGGTATAACTCATACTCTGATTCTAATAAAAACCTGCTTAATACCCTTGCTAACTTAAGCATCGGAGTCCCTTGCAGGTACCCCCACCCTTCGGTGACGAAGGATCAGCAGCATAGCCAGTCCACAAGTTGGATACAACAGCTCCGGCTGCCACTCACCAGCCGGACACGTCATCTCCGACCAGTACAGAAGATCTCGTCCGAGATCAACCTACAGTTTCAGGTAACCCTCGGAACAATACCTTAGTAGACTCCAGCTCGGGGTATCAATACTTGTCGTTTATGGATGCGTACTCTGAATATAACCAAATTCCGATGCATAAGCCGGATCAAGAAAAGACATCTTTCATCATGCCAAGAGCTAACTATTGCTATGTGGTCATGCCTTTTGGATTAAAAATGCAGGGGCCACATATCAAAGGCTGATGAAGAAGGTGTTCGCACCTCACCTTGGGAGTTTAATGGAAGTCTACGTAGAAGACATGCTAGTGAAAACAAAGGATGAGGCCAACCTCTTAACCGACCTCTCTCAAGTCTTCAACGCCATTAGGATGCATGGGATGAGATTGAATTCTGTAAAATGCACCTTCGCGGTGGAGGCAGGAAAATTTCTAGGATTTATGCTTACACAAAGGGAAATTGAAGCTAACCCTGACAAGTGCAAAGCTGTCCTAGTAATGAAAAGCTTGACCTGCTTAAAGGAGGTCCAACAGTTAAATGGCCGACTTGCTGCCCTCTCCAGGTTCTTAGCGGGATCGGCACTAGGATTCCTACCACTCTTCTCTCTACTAAGAAAAAGATGCCAGTTCGAATGGACTCCTGAGTGCGAAGAAGCATTCCAGGAATTCAAAAGGTTTTTAAGCCAACCTCCTATTCTGGCCCGACCTAAAGTTGGGGAAGAACTCGTCCTGTGTTTGTCCGTAGCCGACAAAGCTATAGCATCAGCTCTAATACGGGAAGACGAGGTTGAGCAGCATCCTGTATACTTTACCAGCAAGGTTCTACAAGGCCCTGAATTAAGGTATCAAAAACTCGAGAAATTTGTGTATGCCTTAATAGTAGCCTCTCGAACCCTACGGCCTTGTTTTCAAGCTCACACAATAAGAGTTCAAACGAACCAACCCATGGAGCGAATCCTTCAGAAGACGAATATTGTGGGTAGAATGGTTCAATGGGTCATAAAGCTATCCGAGTTCGACCTAAAGTACGAAACTCTGAAGGCAATTAAAGCCTAATGCCTTACCGACTTTGTGGCAGAATATGCAGGAGATCAAGAGAAAGCTTCCACTACATGGGAGCTATATGTAGATGGATCCTCCAATAAATTCAGAAGCGGTGCGGGCATAATCTTAGTCAATCAAGAGGGGAATCAAGTAGAAGTCTCCCTCAAATTTGAATTTCAAGCTTCTAACAATCAGGCAGAGTATGAAGCCTTAATTGCAGGATTAAAGATGGCAGAAGAAGTCGGTGCGACAAAAAGTAGTCTTGTTCAGCGACTCTCAGGTGGTGACCTCCCAAATAAATAGAGAGTATCAGGCTAAAGACTACAACATAAAGAGGTACTTAGACAAAACCTTGGAGTACCTTAGGCGATTTGCTGAGACCGAGGTCAAACATATAACTCAGGATCTCAACACTAGAGCAGACGTCCTCTCCAAATTAGCTAGTACCAAGCCAGGAGGGACCAATAGAAGCTTGATCCAAGAAACTCTCCAAGAACCCTCAGTTACAAAAACAGAGGGCATACAAGACATCCTTGAAGTATCCGGATTGGACCTCGGATGGATGTACCCACTAATTGAATATATGAAGTTCCACATCCTACCCAAAGAGGAAAAAGAGGCCAAGAAAATCTGAAAGGAAGCACAGAACTACACTGTGGTGAAAAATATCCTTTATAAAAGGGGGATATCAACACCATTATTGAAGTGTGTCCCGACCTCAAGGACAACTGAAGTCTTAGAAGAGGTCCATAGTGGTATTTGCGGAAATCATCCTGGAGCAAGGTCGTTGGCTAGGAAAGTCATCCGAGCCAGGTTCTACTGGCCGACTTTGCAGAAAGATGCAACCGAGTTCATAAAGAAGTGTCAACCATGCCAAATGGATGCAAACTTCCACATTGCTCCTACCGAGGAGCTCATTAGCATAACTTCTCCATGGCCTTTTGCAAAATGGGGATTGGATCTATTAGGACCCTTTTCTGAAGCACCTGGTCAAGTAAAATACCTAATAGTGGGAGTAGACTACTTCACTAAGTGGATAGAAGCAGAACCACTAGCCACCATTACAGCCCAGAGAAGTCAAAAGTTCCTCTACAGGAACATTATCACAAGGTATGGGGTACCTCACTCCATCACCACTGATAACGGCACTCAGTTTACCAACTCTACCTTTAGAAACCTTGTAGCTAGTATGAGGATCAAGCATCAGTTTACCTCGGTAGAGCACCCACAAGCAAATGGGCAAGCCGAGGTAGCCAACATAGTTATACTGGCAAGGCTGAAGAAAAGGTTGCAAGATGCAAAGGGAGCATGGGTTGAGGAGCTTCCTCAAGTACTATGGGCTTATCGGACCACACCTCAGTCTGCTACAAGAGAAACACCCTTCCAACTTGCTTATGGCATAGAAGCCATGATACCAGTTGAAATCAATGAGCAAAGTCCAAGGGTAAGCTTCTACGATGAGGTTGGCAACATACAGGGGCACAAAGAAGAACTCGAACTACTCCCCGAAGTCCGAGAACAAGCCTAGATAAGAGAAGCAGCGCTGAAGCAAAGGATGACAAATAGATACAACAAAAAAGTCATTTGAAGAAGCTTCACCCCGGACGACTTGGTCTTGATCAGAAACGACATTGGAGTTAATAAGTCTGGGGATGGAAAGCTTGCTGCGAACTGGAAAGGGCCATACAAAATTAATAAGGTCCTAGGAAAAGGCTATTACAAGGTAACCGACTTGAATGGCACCGAATTACCTAGGTCGTGGCATACTTGTAATATGAAAAGGTACTATAGCTAAAAGCAAACTCCACTCCCTGATGTACTCTTTTTCCCGACTTCATGGTTTTTTTCCAAAAAGAAGGGTTTTCCTGAAGGGGGTTTTAACGAGGCATCAAAGCAGAGGCTAAGGGGCAACAATTTTTCAACCCCTTAGTAGCAAAAAAGTACCTTCGTAAATAAAGATCTTTTCTACATCTCTTTGCAAATTTCATTAAGTTATTATCTTTTTCTACTAAACGCGCTGACTTAAGCTCAACAAAACGTGTAAATCCCATGCCCGACCTACTTGGTCGGCAGGATAAAACGACGAGGTACAAGTCAGTGTAAAGAGGTTACAAAAGCAGATCATGGTAACTCAGAAATATTACGAATAACAAGTCAGAAAAATGATGAGCGGATAATTTATACGCTTCTTGGCATTATTTTTAGTATATTTTAGTTAGTTTTTATTATATTTTTATTAGTTTTTATTCAAAAATCATATTTCTGGACTTTACTATGAGTTTGTGTGTTTTTTTGTGATTTCAGGAATTTTCTGGATGAAATTGAGGGACCTGAGCAAAAATCTGATTCAGAGGCTAAAAAAGGACTGCAGATGCTGTTGGATTCTGACCTCCCTGCACTCGAATTGGATTTTATGGAGCTACAGAAGCCCAATTGACGCGCTCTTAAATTCGTTGGAAAGTAGACATCCTGGGATTTCCAGCAATATATAATAGTTCATACTTTGTTCGAGATTTGATGGCCCAAATTGGTGTTCAAGTCAACATAAAAATTCTGGCGTCAAAACGCCAGAACTGGCATAAAAGCTGGAGTTAAACGCCCAAACTGACATAAAAGCTGGCGTTTAACTCCAAGAAAAGTCTCTACATATGAAAGCTTCAATGCTCAGCCCAAGCACACACCAAGTGGGCCCGGAAGAAGATTTCTACATTAATTACCTATTTATGTAAACCCTAGTCTACTAGTTTTCTATAAATAGGACCTTTTGCTATTGTATTTTGATACCTTCATATACTTTTCAGATACTTTTCACCTTTCGAACTTGTATGTTCACGTCTGGGGACTGGTCATTCGGCCATGCCTGGACCTTTTGTTCTTATGTATTTTCAACGGTGGAGTTTTCTACACACCATAGATTAAGGTGTGGAGCTCTGCTGTTCTTCATGAATCAATGCAAAGTACAATTATTTTTCTATTCAATTCACGCCTATTTTTTCTCCAAGATATACTCTCGTACTTAATTCAGTTAAGTTAGAATGAAGGGGTGACCCGTGACAATCACCCAATCTTCGTTACTTGCTTAGCCAAGGTCGCGTGCTTGACAACCACAAAGCGATCTACATGATGTTCAACATAGTCATTGGACGACAGTTGGAGTATATTCTCTTGGGTTTCTAATCTAAGATTGGAACCTTCGTGGTATAGGCTAGAATTATTGGCGGTCATTCCTAAGATCCGGAAAGTCTAAACCTTGTCTGTGGTATTTCGAGTAGGATCTAGGAAGAGATGATTGTGACGAGTTTCAAACTCGCGAGTGTTGGGCGTAGTGACAGACGCAAAAGGATCAATGGATCCTATTCCAACATGATCGAGAACCGACAGATGATTAGCCATGCGGTGACAGTGCATTTGGACCATTTTCACTGAGAAGACGGGAGGTAGCCATTGACAACGGTGAAATCCAACATAAAGCTTGCCATGGAAGGGAGTATGAATGATTGGATGAAGGCAATAGGAAAGCAGAAGTTCAAGAGGAACAAAGCATCTTCATACGCTTATCTGAAATTCTCACCAATGAATTACATAAGTATCTCTATCTTATTTTATGTTTTATTTATCTTTTAAATATCTTAAACTCCATAACCATTTGAATACACCTGACTGAGATTTACAAGATGACCATAGCTTGCTTCAAGCCGACAATCTCCGTGGGATTGACCCTTACTCACGTAAGGTTTATTACTTGGACGACCCAGTGCACTTGCTGGTTAGTTGTGCGGAGTTGTGACAAAGAGCTGAGATTATAATTGTGCGTACAAGCCGTTGGCGCCATTGATGATCACAATTTCGTGCACCAAGTTTATGGCGCCGTTGCCGGGGATTGTTCGAGTTTGGACAACTGACGGTTCATCTTGTTGCTCAGATTAGGTAATTTTATTTTATGTTTAAGCTTTTTACTTTTTTATTTTCAAAAAAAATTTCAAAAATACAAAAAAAATTTCTATTCTGTTCTTCAGAGTTTTTAAGAATGAATTCTAGAGTTTCATGATGATCTGTTGAAGTTTGGCTGGCTGTGAAGCCATGTCTAATATTTTGGACCGAGGTTTTAACTTATCATCACAAGAGCTTGATGATTTCTATCAATCTTGCTATTGAAAGTAATGATCTGCTAAAGCTTGGCTGGCCATTGGCCATGTCTAGTGTTTTGGACCAGAACTTTCACTGAAAGCTTGGCTGGCTAGTAAGCCATGTCTAATTCCTGGACCGGAGTTTTAGACTAACATTGCATGATTCCTGAAATTCTTATTAAAAAATTTTGAAATCCTTATTTTCTTTTCCAAAAAGTTTTCGAAAAATTACAAAAAAAAATCATAAAATATTAAAACCAAAAATATTTTGTGTTTCTTGTTTGAGTCTAGTGTCAATTTTTAAGTTTGGTGTCAATTGCATGTCTTTATTCTTCTTGCATTTTTCGAATATATGCATCATATTCTTCATTGATCTTCAAGTTATTCTTGATAATTTTCTTGCCTAATCTTTAAATTCTCTTGTCATTGTGTGTTTTGTTGTTTTTCATATGCATTCTCAATTTGTTAATGTCTCTAATATAAAAATTTCTAAGTTTGGTGTCTTGCATGCATTGTTTATTTGATCTTATTTTTCCATGATTAGTTTCATTTTGACTGTTTGTCATCATTGAAAAAATTCAAAAAATTTTTTTTTCAAATGATGTCTTTTCAAGTCAATAATACAGAGAATTGAATATTCAGAACATTCAGCAGGGGAATTACACAGAAAAAGCTGGGTGTTCAAAACGCCCAGTGAGGAAGAAAAACTGGCATTTAAACGCCAGCCAATTAAACGCCCAAAAGGGTAGTATTTTGGGTGTTAAACGCCAGAATGGATACCATTTTGGGCGTTTAACGCCAGGATGGCACAAGAGGGAAGATTTTGTTTTTAATTCAAATCTTTTTCAAATTTTCATAATTTTTCAAAATCTAATCTTTTTCAAATTATATCTTTTCAATCATATCTTTTCAAAATCAATTTCTCTCCATTTTTTTTCATTTTCAAAAATCCTTGCTACAATTAATAATTTAATTCAAAATTTTCAAGTTGTTACTTGCCTATTAAGAAAGGATCAAATTTTAAATTCTAGAATCATATCTTCTAATTTCTTGTTAGTCAAGTAATCAACTTTAATTTTAAAAATTTCTTTTTTTAACTTGATTTTCAATCATATCTTCTCAATCATATCTTTTTGATTTCTAATTTCAAAATCTTTTTCAAAATCACTTAATTACTTTCTCAATTTTAATTTTCGAAAATCATCAATCAATTTTTTTCAAAATTTCTTTTAATTATTTCAAAATCTTTTTAAATTTTGAAAATTCTTCCCCTCTTCTCACATCCTTCTATTTAAGGACTAAAACTCCTCCACTATCAGCAATTCAGACTCTCTCTCTATAAGTTCAAATTCTCTCTTCTCTACCTCCTCCTTCCATTCTTCTTTTTCTCTGACACCTCAAGGAATCTCTATACTGTGATATAGAGGATTCCATACTTTCTTCTCCTCTCTTTCATATGAGCAGGAGCAAGGACAAAGGCATTTTTGTTGAAGCTGATCCTGAACCTGAAAGGACCTTGAAGAGAAAGCTGAGAGAAGCTAAAGTACGACTCTCTGTAGAGGACCTAATAGAAATTTTCAAACAAGAAGAAGCCATGGCAGCCGAAAACAACAACAATGCTAACAATGCAAGGAAGGTGCTTGGTGACTTTACTGCACCTACTCCTAACTTCTATGGGAGAAGCATCTCTATCCCTGCCATTGGAGCAAACAATTTTGAGCTTAAGACTCAATTAGTTTCTCTAATACAACAGAATTGCAAGTTTCATGGACTTCCATTGGAAGATCCCCATCAGTTCTTAGCTGAATTCTTGCAAATCTGTGACACTGTCAAGACCAATGGGGTTAACCCTGAGGTCTACAGACTTATGCTTTTTCCCTTTGCTGTAAGAGACAGAGCTAGAGTATGGTTGGATTCACAACCTAAGGAAAGCCTAAACTCTTGGGAAAAGCTGGTCAGTGCCTTTCTGGCCAAATTCTTTCAACCTCAAAAATTGAGTAAGCTTAGAGTGGAAGTCCAGACCTTCAGACAGAAGGAAGGTGAATCTCTCTATGAAGCTTGGGAAAGATACAAGAAATTGATCAGAATGTGTCCTTCTGACATGCTTTCAGAATGGATCATCATAGGTATCTTCTATGATGGTCTGTCTGAACTGTCCAAGATGTCATTGGACAGCTCTACTAGAGGATCTCTTCATCTGAAGAAGACGCCTGTAGAAGCTCAGGAACTCATTGAAATGGTTGCAAATAACCAATTCATGTATACTTCTGAAAGGAATCTTGTGAATAATGGGACAAATCAGAAGAAAGGGGTTCTTGAGGTTGATACTCTGAATGCCATATTAGTTCAAAACAAAATATTGACTCAGCAAATCAATATGATTTCTTAGAGTCTGTCTGGAATGCAAGCAGCAACAGGCAGTACCAAAGAAGCTTCATCCGAAGAAGAAGCTTATGATCCTGAGAACCCAGCAATGGAAAAGGTGAATTACATGGGAGAACCCTATGGAAACACCTATAATCCTTCATGGAGAAATCATCCAAATCTCTCATGGAAGGACCAACAGAGGCCTCAACAAGGCTTCAACAACAATAATGGTGGAAGAAATAGGTTTAGCAATAGCAAGCCTTTTCCATCATCTTCTCAGCAACAGACAGAGAATTCTAAGCAAAGCCACTCTGACTTAGCAACCATAGTCTCTAATCTAATTAAAACCACTCAAAGTTTCATGATTGAAACAAGGTCCTCCATTAGAAATTTAGAGGCATAAGTGGGTCAGCTGAGTAAGAAAGTTACTGAACTCCCTCCTAGTACTCTTCCAAGCAATACAGAAGAGAACCCAAAGAGAGAATGCAAGGCCATAAACATGTCCCACATGGTCGAATGCACAAAGGAGGGAAAGGCAGTGATTTCCACTGAGGAAGACCTCAATGGACGTCCATTGGCCTCCAAGGAGTTCCATAATGAGGAACCATGGGAATCTGAGGCTCATACAGAGACCATAGAGATTCCATTGAATCTACTTCTGCCATTCATGAGCTCTGATGAGTATTCCTCCTTTGAAGAGGATGAAGATGTTACTGAAGAGCAAGTTGCCAAGTACCTTGGAGCAATCATGAAGTTAAATGCCAAGTTATTTAGTAATGAGACTTGGGAGGATGTCTTGGTAAAGGTTGAAGACCACTACATCCCTACTGATTTCATAATCCTAGACACTGGAAAGTGTATGGATAAATCCATCATCCTCGGCAGACCCTTCCTAGCCACAGCAAAAGCTGTGATTGATGTTGACAGAGGAGAATTGGTCCTTCAAGTGAATGATGACTCCCTTATGTTTAAGGCTCAAGGATCTTCCTCTGTAACCATGGAGAGGAAGCATGAAAAGCTTCTCTCAATGCAGAGTCAAATAGAGCCCCCACATTCAAACTCTAAGTTTGGTGTTGGGAGGTCATCATCATGCTCTGAGTATCTGTGAGGCTCCATGAGAGCCCACTGTCAAGCTATTGACATTAAAGAATTTCTTGTTGGGAGGCAACCCAATTTTATTATATTTATTTATTTTTCATTATTATTTTATGTTTTCTGTAGGTTGATGATCATGTGAAGCCACAAAAATAACTGAAAAAACAAAAACAGAATGAAAAATAGTATTAAAAACAGCACACCCTAGAGGAGAAGCTTACTGGCGTTTAAACGCCAGTAAGGGTAGCAGAATGGACGTTAAACGCCCAGTCTGGCACCATTCTAGGCGTTTAACGCTAGAAATGGGCACCAGACTGGCGTTTAATGCCAGAAAAAGGCATAGAGCTGGCGTTTAACGCCAAAAAGGGGTGAAAAGCTGGCGTTAAACGCCAGAAATGGGCAGCAAGCTAGCGTTTAACGCCAGGATTGGCACAGGAAAGGGCGTTTACATGCCACATGGTGCAGGGATGAGAAATCCTTGACACCTCAGGATCTGTGGACCCCACAGGATCCCCACCTACCTCATCTCTCTCTCTCTTCTTCACACCTTCCCATAACACCCTTCCCCAAATACCCTTCACCAATCACCTCAATACCTCTTTCCCAAAAACCCTTCACCTATCAAATCCTACCCTCTTCTCCATATTCTCTTCACCAATCCACATCCATCCATCATAAAACCCCACCTACCTTACCATTCAAATTCAAACAATTTTCCCTCCCAAACCCACCCATACATGGCCGAACCCTACCACTCTCTCCATTCCTATATAAACCCATCTTCACTCCTTCATTTTCTCACATCATACACACTACTTACCCCACTTGGCTGAATCACTCCCACTTTTCCATCTCCTCCATTTTCTTCTTCTTCTACTCCTTTCTTTCTTCTTTTGCTCGAGGACGAGAAACCTTCTAAGTTTGGTATGGTAAAAGCATTGCTTTTTATTTTTCCATAACCATTTATGGCACCAAAGGCCTGAGAAACCTCTAGAAATAGGAAAGAGAAAGCAAAAGCTTCCACCTCCGAGTCATGGGAGATGGAGAGATTCATCTCAAGGGTGCATCAAGACCACTTCTATGAAGTTGTGGCCAAGAAGAAGGTGATCTCCGAGGTCCCTTTCAAGCTCAAAAAGGGTGAATATCCGGAGATTCGACATGAGATTCGAAGAAGAGGTTGGGAAGTTCTCACCAACCCCATTCAACAAGTCGGGATCTTAATGGTTCAAGAGTTTTATGCCAATGCATGGATCACCAAGAACCATGATCAAAGTGTGAACCCGGACCCAAAGAATTGGCTTACAATGGTCCGGGAGAAATGCTTAGATTTTAGTCCAGAAAATGTAAGGTTGGCATTCAACTTGCCCATGATGCAAGGAGATGCACGCCCCTACACTAGAAGGGTCAACTTTGATCAAAGGTTGGACCAAGTCCTCATAGACATTTGTGAAGAGGGCGCTTAATGGAAGAGAGATTCAAGAGGGAAGCCGGTTCAACTAAGAAGGCATGACCTCAAGTCCGTGGCTAGGGGATGGTTGGAGTTCATCCAACGCTCAATCATTCCCACTAGCAACCGGTCTGAAGTTACTATAGACCGGGCTATCATGATCCATAGCATCATGATTGGAGAGGAAGTAGAAGTTCATGAGGTTATATCCCTAGAACTCTACAAGGTGGCGGACAAGTCCTCTACTTTGGCAAGGTTAGCCTTCCCTCATCTCATTTGTCACCTCTGCAATTCAGCTGGAATTGACATAGAGGAAGACATCCTCATTGATGAGGACAAGCCCATCACTAAGAAAAAGATGGAGCAAAAAAGAGAGCCCACTCATGGACCTCAATAAGAGCATGAGGAAATTCCTTATCATGAAATCCCTAAGATGCCTCAAGGGATGAATTTTCCTCCACAAAACTATTGGGAGCAAATCAACACCTCCCTAGGAGAATTAAGTTCCAACATGGGACAACTAAGGGTGGAGCACCAAGAGCATTCCATCCTCCTCCATGAAATTAGAGAAGACCAAAGAGTCATGAGAGAGGAGCAACAAAGGCAAGGAAGAGACATTAAGGAGCTCAAGCACTCCATAAGATCTTCAAGAGGAAGAACAAGCCGCCATCACTAAGGTGGACTCGTTATTTAATCTCCTTGTTCTTATTTTTCTGTTTTTCGAAAATTGTGCTTTATGTTATATCTATATTTGTGTCTTTATTACATGATCATTAGTATCTTAGTGTCTATGCCTTAAAGCTATGAATGTCCTATGAATCCATCACCTTTCTTAAATGAAAAATATTTTTAATTGAAAAAGAAAAGAAGTACATGAATTTTGAATTTTAAATAGTTTAATTATTTTGATGTGGTGGCAATACTTTTTGTTTTCTGAATGAATGATTGAACAGTGCATATTTTTGAATTTGTTGATCATGAATGTTAAAATTGTTGGCTCTTGAAAGAATGATGAAAAAGGAGAAATGCTATTGATAATCTGAAAAATCATAAAAATGATTCTTGAAGCAAGAAAAAGCAGTGAAAGGCTTGCAGAAAAAATATATACGAAAAAAAGATTCGAAAAAAAAAGAGAGAAAGAAAAAAAAAGCAAGCAGAAAAAGCCAATAGCCCTTTAAACCAAAAGGCAAGGGAAAAATAAAAAGGATCCAAGGCTTTGAGCATCAGTGGATAGGAGGGCCCACAGGAATAAAATCCTGGCCTAAGCGGCTAAACCAAGCTGTCCCTAACCATGTGCTTGTGGCGTGAAGGTGTCAAGTGAAAACTTGAGACTGAGCGGTTAAAGTCGTGGTCCAAAGCAAAAAGAGTGTGCTTAAGAGCTCTGGACACCTCTAATTGGGGACTCTAGCAAAGCTGAGTCACAATCTGAAAAGGTTCACCCAGTTATGTGTCTGTGGTATTTATGTATCCAGTGGTAATACTGGAAAACAAAATGCTTAGGGTCACGCTAAAGTAACTGTGTTCAAGAATCAACATACTGAACTAGGAGAATCAATAACACTATCTGAATTCGGAGTTCCTGTAGAAGCCAATCATTCTGAACTTCAAAGGATAAAGTGAGATGCCAAAACTGCTCAGAAGCAAAAAGCTAAAAGCCCCGCTCATCTAATTAAGACTGATCTTCATAGATGTTTTTGGAATTCATTGTATATTTTATTCTTTTTATCCTATTTGATTTTCAGTTGCTTGGGGACAAGCAACAATTTAAGTTTGGTGTTGTGATGAGCGGATAATTTATACGCTTTTTGGCATTATTTTAGTATGTTTTTAGTATATTTTAGTTAGTTTTTATTATGTTTTTATTAGTTTTTATTCAAAAATCATATTTCTGGACTTTACTATGAGTTTGTGTGTTTTTCTGTGATTTCATGTATTTTCTGGCTGAAATTGAGGGACCTGAGCAAAAATCTGATTCAGAGGCTAAAAAAGGACTGCAGATGCTGTTGGATTCTGACCTCCCTGCACTTGAAGTAGATTTTCTAGAGCTACAGAAGCCCAATTGGCACGCTCTCAATTGCGTTGGAAAGTAGACATCCTGGGCTTTCTAGAAATATATAATAGTTTATACTTTGCTTGATATTTGATGGCCCAAATCGGCGTTCCAAGTCAGCATAAAAATTCTGGCGTCAAAACGCCAGAACTGGCATAAAAGCTGGAGTTAAGCGCCCAAACTGGCATAAAAGCTGGCGTTTAACTCCAAGAAAAGTCTCTACATATAAAAGCTTCAATGCTCAGCCCAAGCACACACCAAGTGGGCCCAGAAGAAGATTTCTGCATTAATTACCTATTTATGTAAACCCTAGGCTACTAGTTTTCTATAAATAGGACCTTTTGTTATTGTATTTTCATACCTTCATATACTTTTCAGATACTTTTCACCTATCGAACTCGTATGTTCATGTCTGGGGGCTGGCCATTCGGCCATGCCTGGACCTTTTGTTCTTATGTATTTTCAACGGTGGAGTTTTTACACACCATAGATTAAGGTGTGGAGCTCTGCTGTTCCTCATGAATCAATGCAAAGTACTATTATTTTTCTATTCAATTCACGCCTATTTCTTCTCCAAGATATACTCTCGTACTTAATTCAGTTAAGTCAGAATGAAGGGGTGACCCATGAAAATCACTCAATCTTCGTTACTCGCTTAGGCAAGGTCGCGTGCTTGACAACCACAAAGCGATCTACATGATGTTCAACGTAGTCATTGGACGACAGCTGGAGTATATTCTCTTGGGTTTCTAATCTAAGATTGGAACCTTCGTGGTATAGGCTAGAATTATTGGCGGTCAATCCTAAGATCCAGAAAGTCTAAACCTTGTCTGCAGTATTCTGAGTAGGATCTGGGAAGGGATGACTGTGATGAGCTTCAAAATCGCGAGTGTTGGGCGTAGTGACAGACGCAAAAGGATCAATGGATCCTATTCCAACATGATCGAGAATCGACAGATGATTAGCCGTGCGGTGACAGCGCATTTGGACCATTTTTACTGAGAGGACGGGAGGTAGCCATTGACAACGGTGAAACCTAACATAAAGCTTGCCATGGAAGGGAGTATGAATGATTGGATGAAGGCAATAGAAAAGCAGAAGTTCAGGAGGAACAAAGCATCTTCATATGCTTATCTAAAATTCTCACCAATGAATTACATAAGTATCTCTATCTTATTTTATGTTTTATTTATCTTTTAAATATCTTAAACTCTATAACCATTTGAATCCACCTGACTGAGATGTACAAGATGACCATAGCTTGATTCAAGCCGACAATCTCTGTGGGATCGACCCTTACTCACGTAAGGTTTATTACTTGGACGATCCAGTGCACTTGCTGGTTAGTTGTGCAGAGTTGTGACAAAGAGCTGAGATTACAATTGTTTACGGCCATAAGAGGCCAGTAAGAGTCAGGAACAAACTACCACACAAACAACAAATAAAATTGTTCAAAAACGAGGGGCCCACAAGCCGGGCTCCCAAAGAGCCAAATATCAATTAGATGGAAGATCAGTACCACCAGAAGGAAAATCAGCGCCGCCAGAAGGAAGATCAACAGGGAGAGAAGTCGGAGTAGCACTAGGGGAGGACGGAGCGGACTGTTCAGGACCTTGAGAGAGAACCCCAAACAAACCCGGCAGGTCTCCCCCTTGACGCCCCTCACGAGGAGGGGACTCCACTATCCTCTACCCCCTTGTCTTCAAGTCGGAGTCAGTCTCAGGTCGGGGAGGAGAGACAATGGCCCCATCAACTACAATCTTGTCGAGGTCAAGAGGAGAAAGATCCAGGTCGGGGGCAACGACCACGACCTGCTCCTTGAAGACCCTCCAATTCTCCTCTGAACCCTCATCCACTGAGTCCTCCAAATCCTGAAAAGCCTCCCGACATCCTGCCAGCTCCTTCTTTAAATCCAGGTTCTCCCCAAAGAGGCTGACATAATTCTGCTCCGCCTTCTCCTTAAGGCCCTCTTCCATGGCACACTGGCCCATCAACTTCTTCTCCCTCTCCCGAAGCCGAGTCCTCTCCTCCACCAACTCGACGACCTCCCCCTTCAGCCTTTTCTCCTCCTCTTGATAAAGGAAGATCCTCTCCTCTAACTCCTCAACCTTTCGGGTGGAACCCAAGGAGCTAAGGGGAGTCTCCTCCAAAATATCAAGAAGTTTGGTACATACTCTAGCCGCATGGACACTCCCCTGGACCAGGATATTAAGATGGTTTCGAACGGAAGTATTATCCATATTTATTCGAGTATGAAGATAGATGTGATTCTGAACGAACTGGGGGCCATCAAACTTAGCCTCCCCATCAAGAGAAGAGCCAGACTCTGAAGTCTTGCGCTTCTTCTTCTCTAGTTCAGGGGAAGATCGGGGCGGAGGAGGTGGAAGAGAAGAAGCAAAAGAAGAGGATACCATAATGGGACGAGAGAAGGTTGATAAACCACTATTTTATGATTTATCTTGTGCTAATTTGAGTGGATTTTATCAACTCTTTACCCACTTATTCATACTATTTGCATGAGTTTACATTCTCCTTCCTGATTTTGTACTATGATTGAAAACATGTTTCTTTGATTTTAATTTAGCTAATTTTAATCCTCTCTTATTAATATTCGATGCCTTGATATGTGCGTTAAGTGTTTTCAGAGATTACAGGGCAGGAATGGCTTGGAGGATAGAAAGGAAGCATGCAAAAGTGGAAGGAATACAAGAAGTTGAAGGAACTGCAAAGCTATCAGCCTGACCCTCTCGCACTAAAATGGTCATAACTTGAGCTACGAAGGTCCAAATGACGCGGTTCCAGTTGCGTTAGAAAGCTAACGTCTAGGGCTTCGATTTGATATATAATATGTCATGGTTGCCTGGACGCTAGACGACAAGAACGCGTGCTCCACGCGGACGCGTCGCAGTGCGAAAATCAGCGTGGCAGATTTTTTCTCCAGCGATTTCTGGGCTGTTTTTGACCCAGTTTTCGGCCCAGAAAACACAGATTAGAGGCTATAAAGTAGGAGAATCCATTCATTCATGATCACAAGCTCATAATTCACAATTTTAGGTTTTTAGATGTAATTTTTAGAGAGAGAGAGGCTCTCTCCTCTCTCTTAGGATTTAGGATTAGGATTCCTTTTAATTTTATTTCTTCAATACCAGGTCCAATATTTTCCTTTAATTAATGTCTCTCTTCTATTTTTAATTATTCCAATTCTCTTACTTGTTAATGTTCCAATTTAGCTTATGAACCTTCCCATGTTAAGATTTGAATGTTCTATTTAATATATTTTGAGGTATTTCAGTTTATGATTGTTTTATTCTATTTATGAATGCTTTTAATTTAATTTAGATATTTTCTTCCTTTTGGCTTTGGTTAAGTAATTGGTAATACTTGAGTTGTCAAACTCAGCAGTGGTTGAAATTGGCAGATTTCTAATTGATCTAGATTGCTCTAAAGCTAGTCTTCCCACAGGGATTGACTAGGACTTGAGGATCAAGCTAATTAGTCCACTTGACTTAACTAAGTGGGATTAAAAATCCAATTTCCATCGTACCTGATAAGGATAACTAGGATAGAAATTTCAAATTCTTATACCTTGCCAAGAGATTTTATTATTATTAATTTATTTTTCTTGTCATTTAAATTACTTGCTCCTTATCTTAAAAACCCCCAATTTACAAAACTCATAACCAATAATAAGAACATAACTCCCTGCAATTCCTTGAGAAGACGACCCAAGGTTTAAATACTCGGTTATCAATTTCAAAGGGGTTTGTTACTTGTGACAACAAAAACGTTTGTAAGAAAGGACTTTTGTTGGTTTAGAAGCTATACCTGCAACGAGGATTTATCTGCGAATTTCTAGACCACGCAAAAGTTCTCTCTTCAAAATGGCGCCGTTGCCAGGGAATTACAAACGTGTGCCTTATTATTGGTTAATGTAAATATTTTCTTTTGCTTGTTTATTTGTTTATATTTTTATTTTTATTTTTGCTTTTTCGTAAATTAAGAGGTTATTGGTTTTTATTTAGTTATTAAAAATTTTTCCAAAAATTTTTTTTTGGTGTTCATCTTGATCTTCAAGTTGTTCTTCATGTTCATCTTGACCTTCAAGTTGTTCTCAGTTATTTTCTTCGTTCTGATCTAAAAAATTTAAGTTTGGTGTCATTTTATTGTTTTTCTCTTTCCTCATTAAATTCAAAAATTCAAAATTTAAAACTCAAATTTCAAATTTCAAATTTCGATTTTCAAAATTCTAATTTAAAAATTTAAAATTCAAATCTCAAATTTCAACATTTAAAATTTTAAAATTCAAATCTTTTTTTTTAAAATTCATATCTTTTTCAAAATCAATCTTATCTTATTTCAAAAAAAATCAAATTTCAAAATTTAATATTCAAAATTCAAATTTCAGATTTGAAAATTCAAAATTTCAAAATTTAAATAACCTTTTAATTTGTTTTTATTTTTCATTTTTAATTACTATTATGAGTTCTCACCCCTCTCGCTTTGAGTTTGGTTCCAATGTTGTTGCAAGGGATGAAAATTATAACAGGAACATGCATCAAGGTCAAAATAATCAGAGATAGAAGGAGCCACGAGGATCTGATCAACCCTTCTGGCAACAACACCTTCCACAGTACCACGGACAAAGACCATTCCACGATGCATACCAAGACAATAGTTATGGTGGACCCTTCCGTGACAACCAACATCCACCAAATTACTATAGTCAAGAGCCGTTCCAGGGGGCATACCAAGATGACAGATATGATGGACCCCCATCATATGCCTATGAACCTCCTCAACACAACTTTGAACCACCACACTCACAAGCCAACTACCACCATTCACCTCCATATGACCCTAACCCATACCAACCACCTTATGAGCCAAATGAACCCTCCTATCCACCCCAAACCTCCATGGAGAAAGCACTTACCGATCTAAACTCTATTATACAAGCTCTCGTCGCCCAAATCGGACCACCAAACACCTTCAACAATCAACCCTCAAGCTCTAGTGCACTTCCTTTTCAACCACAGAATGATCTCTCCATCCCATCACCACCATCCATGGAAGAGCACCCACATCTATCAATCCAAGAGCAACATGATCCCAATGATGCTATTGACATGGAACAAGAGAGAAGGGATCATCTTCGCGAATCCATACTTCATAAGGAGCTAGAGGAGGCCCTAAAGGTGAATGTAGTAAAGACCCTTGAAGATGAAAGAATAGTTGAAAGGAATTGTCATGGAAAGAAAATCATCAAGGATGAGTATGATTTATATTAAAACTATTGGACAAAGCAGTAATTATTGAAGAGGAAAAAGTGGTTGAAGACTTGCGAGATGCTGAACCTCCATGAAAAAGTCAAGACAAAGTGCCTCCTTCCAAGACGGTTGCATTTGATGTTGAGGAGGGTGTACAACCTCCAAGGCATATCATAGTTGAAGACTTGGAAGAGGTTGGTCAAGAGATGGAGATTAAAGAAGAAGAAGAAGCACAACCTCCCTTGCCCTTGGTAGGCAATGAAGAAGAGATTGAATTGGAAGAAAGCTACCAAGAGGAAGAGGTTGAAATTGAAGAAGCTTGCAAAGAGGTGGAAGATGTCAAAGAAGAGCACAAGGAAGTGGAGCTTGCGAGTTCATTAGAGACACCTCCCCCAAGGCCATTACCGTCCAAAACAACATTCAAGTGGGTAAAATTCTCATCCTTGACCTTTACTTTCCCACTTGAATATGGGCTACTAGAGACGGATGGTAAGCTTAGAGCTCTTTGTGACATTAAGAGTAAGAGGAAGATGGTCAGTGGTAAGAATTGTCCTGCAAGGTTCATTATGGTTGGAAGCTTAAAGTTTAAATGCAAGGGTTGGTGTAAAGCTCAACTGAATGGGTCTAGGAAGTTATTTGACCGCTTTAGTGAGAATTCAGATTGCTTGCTACCCGGATGGAATCATAATGATCAACAAGAAGACGGGTGCAAAAGCAAGATTTGGGACCCCAGAATTCATTCTAGCAATCAACACTCTTGGGGCCTTGTCACTTGCTTTAACTTACTTGAAGGCTTTCTGCGCCTAGTTTGGGATCCCGGAGGCCATTGGAATCACAAACATTGGTGGAGATTCCTGGATGAGTTCAAGCACAAGCCACCATAACAAAGGACTCCCCAAATGTCCAACTTAAGGACTTTAACTAAAAGTGCTAGGTGGGAGACAACCCACCATGGTATGATCGTCCCTTTTTCAGTTTAAATTCTAGTCTGTTTTGTTTGTTTTTGAGTTTTGATTGGACCTGGAATCATGCATAACATTCATATTAGCATTGCATTCTGCATACTGCATTATTATAAAAAAAATCGCACGCGACGCGACTGCGTCACCCACGCATCCGCGTCACCAGTGCATTGGAAAGAAAAGAAAATTGAACAGAGAATCACGCGAGAGCGTGGCTGGAGGCGTGCATTTGGCACAAATTGATCTACCCGACCGCGTCATTGACGCGTCCGCGTCATGTGGGAAAAATGCCTCCCACGCGTCCGCGTCACCCACGCGAATGCGTGGCCCTAAAAATCGACGTAAAAAGGGTGTTTGGCAGCAAGTTAGGATGGAATGGGGTTGGAACGGTGCTAGAAGCACAAGCCTTACCACGCGAACGCGTGCCCCACGCGTCCGCGTCAATTTGCAAATATGGCCATTCACACGATCGCGTCAACCACGCGACCGCGTCACCCAAAATTTTTGCAAAATGAATTTCAAACAGAAAGTTGCGCAAACGCGAGGCTGCACTCGCGCCAATCGCATAAATCAGGCCACGCAATCGCGTGACCCACGCGTCCGCGTCACCTGACCTTATCGCACACCACGCGATCGCGTCACTCACGCGTCCGCGTCACATGCGGCGCATAGCTTATCCAGATCAGCCAAATATCTTATCTTTTCTTCTCCAATCCTAAATTCTTCTATCTTTTCTTCTTTCTTCTTTCTTTCTTACTTTCTTTCTCTTCATCTTTTTAACTTCTCATCCTTTTTCACTTTTATTTTATTTTATTTATTTAATTGCATGCTTTCATTTATTGCATTTTAATTTGTGCATATTTTTATTTTCTTTTCTAAATTTATTATTTTACCATTGGTGTTCAAATGTTCTTATTCAAGTGTTATATCTTTTCTGGTATTATCTTGGTGCTTCATGACTTGTTTTATTCTAATTGGGTATTATTATTCATAAGTCAATGCTAATTTTTATAATACTGATATTCCTTTTGCATTGATATGCACTTACACTATTTTGCATTACCCACACTCTTTCCCCCCTTTGTTGCAAATCTTGCACTATTGATATGCCGTATGCTTCTACTGTTTTCTCACTGCATGTTGTAGCTACCATGTAATTGAAACTTTTATTATTTGGCATTACCAACCCATATTTTATTTATTTTTCTTATCTTTATTTCTGGGTTACTTTTCTTCTTTTACTCTTCTTTCAGGTTGGCCACTGAAGACGGAAAAAGAAAAAAAAAACTTCTAAAAGGGGAGACAAACAAGTCCATCTGCACAATCCTTGAAGAAAAGTATCAGTTGGAACAATCCGTCCATCTGCACATCTCAGCATGCACCGAGGACGGTCCAATCTTTAAGTGTGGGGAGGTCGATACCGATCTCCATGGGTTAGTTACTCTTCTATCTCAATACCAATGTTTTATTTTCTTTATTAGTTCATTGTTGCATTGCATAATAGATTGCATGTGTAGTTGATTGTTTGCATTTAAGTACTACTTAGTTGAAAAATAATAAGTTTCTTTTTAAGACCCTATTTTTGAAAATTTTCACTAATTTAAATTAAAACATTTGTGTTAAATTTGTTTGAAGTTGTATTTGGAACATGATTTTTGAGCCAAAGAACACACAACCTGTGAGATTTTGAGCTTATTTACATGGTTACATGATTTAACCATAAATTTTTATTATTGTGTGTTTTCTTCTCTATAATTGCAATATTTGCTTTGTTCCATTCTATATGTCCATTATTTAGTGTATTTACATGCTTGCATATGATTGAGGCCATTATTTGTTATTAGCTCACTTATCCCAAATAAGCCTACCTTTTACATCGCCCTTGTTAGCCACTTTGAACTTTTTAACCCCCTTCTATTTCATAACCACATTACTAGCCTTAAGTAGAAAAACAAAATAAAAATCCCAAGTTGAATCCTTGGTTAGCTTAAGATAGATATTGTGTATAATTTAAGTATGGGGAATTTTATGGGAACATGGGATGATAGAAAAAAAAGGAGAAATTAAATTGAATAAGTTATTTAAAAATTTGGGAAGCATGCTCATGTGAAATCAAAATAATTAAATTACCATGTGCATTGAAAAAAAATAATAATTAAGTAATTAAATAAGGGGATACAAAAAAATATATATGAATTACCCCAAATGCAAAATAAAAAGAATCAATGCACATGGGACAAAATTCAAAAATAAGTTTGAGCATGTAATATAAAAGTGGAAAAAATTTGGGTAGCTAAGTAAAGTATTTTAAAATTGTATAAAGTATGTATATGTTAGTTGAGATCTTAGACTAATCAAGGATTCACTTTATAAAGCTCACTTGGCCATACATATATCCTTACCTTTATCTCAACCTCATTACAACCCTAAAAAGACCTCATGATGTTTGCATTGGTACATTAAATATTTGGTGATTGGTTAGATGAAGAGCAAAGTTTAGAAAGCATGACTAGAGAAGAGTAGAGTGATTACCCTATACACTTGAGAGATTAGAGTGATATACACTACTAGTAAGGGTTCAATGCTTGATTCTATGTTCTCTGCTTTCACGAGCTATCTTCTTACAAATTTACTTGTCTTTTATTGTATGATTTGAATTAGTGGAATTTGATTTATATTTGTCTTGGAGAACTTGTTTACTTTTAACCAAGTAGGTAGAAACATTTTGCATGTAGTTGCATTCATATAGATAGGATTGCATTTCATACATTTTACCATTCCCCTTCACTCTTTTAGTTCTCTTAAGCTTAGCATGAGGACATGCTAATGTTTAAGTGTGGGGAGGTTGATAAACCACTATTTTATGGTTTATCTTGTGCTAATTTGAGTGGATTTTATCAACTCTTTACCCACTTATTCATACTATTTGCATGAGTTTACATTCTCCTTTCTGATTTTGTGCTATGATTGAAAACATGTTTTTTTTTTATCTTAATTTAGCTAATTTTAGTCCTCTCTTATTACTATTCGATGCCTTGATATGTGTGTTAAGTGTTTTCAGAGATTACAGGGCAGGAATGGCTTGGAGGATGGAAAGGAAGCATGCAAAAGTGGAAAGAATATAAGAAATTGAAGGGACTGCAAAAGCTGTCAGCCTGATCCTCTCGCACTAAAATGGTCATAACTTGAGCTATAGAGGTCCAAACGACGCAGTTCCAGTTGCGTTAGAAAGCTAACATCCGGGGCTTCGATTTGATATATAATATGCCAGAGTTGCCCAGACGCTAGGCGACACGAATGCGTGCTCCACACGAACGCGTCGTAGTGCGGAAATCAGGGTGGCAGATTTCTTCTCCAGCGATTTCTGGGCTGTTTTCGACCCAGTTTTTGACCCAGAAAATACAGATTAGAGGCTATAAAGTGGGGAAATCCATTCATTCATGATCACAAGCTCATAATTCACAATTTTAGGTTTTTAGATGTAGTTTTTAGAGAGAGAGAGGCTCTCTCCTCTCTCTTAGGATTTAGGATTAGGATTCCTTTTAATTTTATTGCTTCAATACCAGGTCCAATATTTTTCTTTAATTAATGTCTCTCTTCTATTTTTAATTATTCCAATTCTTTTACTTGTTAATGTTCCAATTTAGCTTATGAACCTTCCCATGTTAAGATTTGAATGTTCTATTTAATATATTTTAAGGTATTTCAGTTTATGATTGTTTTATTCTATTTATGAATGCTTTTAATTTATTTTAGATATTTTCTTCCTTTTGGCTTTGGTTAAGTAATTGGTAACACTTGAGTTGTCAAACTCAGCAGTGGTTGAAATTGGCAGATTCCTAATTGATCTAGATCGCTCTAAAGCTAGTCTTCCCACAGGGATTGACTAGGACTTGAGGATCAAGCTAATTAGTCCACTTGACTTAACTAAGTGGGATTAAAAATCCAATTCTCATTAGACCTGATAAGGATAACTAGGATAGAAATTCCAAATTCTTATACATTGCCAAGAGATTTTATTATTATTGATTTATTTTTCTTGTCATTTAAATTACTTGCTCCTTATCTTAAAAACCCCCAATTTACAAACTCATAACCAATAATAAGAACATACCTCCCTGCAATTCCTTGAGAAGACGACCCGAGGTTTAAATACTCGGTTATCAATTTCAAAGGGGTTTGTTACTTGTGACAACCAAAACGTTTGTAAGAAAGGACTTTTGTTGGTTTAGAAGCTATACCTGCAACGAGGATTTATCTGCGAATTTCTAGACCACGCAAAAGTTCTCTCTTCAGAGGTCCCCACGTTGCGAGGAAGAGGAGGTGGAGGAGGAGGAGGAGGAGTGCCAGCAGCCATTGCGGCATCGACTCGAGCCCGAGATCTCTTCTTGGCATCTTGGACCTTCCGGTAAGAGGAGCTAGAACCTTTCTTCACCATTTCTGAAAGACCAAGAAAACGAAAGGTTAGTCTACAAGTCGGAAAGTCGGAAATAATAAACCGGACGATTACAAGTCGGACCCTATCAAAAATCAATAACAAGGCTACCTATTTGGGTTCGCACAAAATTCGGAGACCCCTGAAGAAACCTTTTCATATCCAGATACGGGGCTCTCCCCCAAGCTTCCTGGAAAAACCCCACTATAGCCTCCTCCACTTCATCCAAGTCACCTGGACCGTATTTATTGGTGCGCAGAAATTGTGATTACACTTTGATTATGTAAAATTCATTGCTCTTTCTTTCCCTGGTAATGGCGCCAAAAATATGATGCCAATACCATGGTTCACAACTTCGCACAACTAACCAGCAAGTGCACTAGGTCGTCCAAGTAATACCTTACGTGAGTAAGGGTCGAATCCCATGGAGATTGTTGGTATGAAGCAAGCTATGGTCACCTTGTAAATCTCAGTCATGCGGATATAAAATAGTAATGTGGTTTTCGAAAATAATTAATAAAATAGGGATAGAGATACTTATGTAAATCATTGGTGAGAATTTCAGATAAGCGAATAGAGATGCTTTCGTTCCTCTGAACCTCTGCTTTCCTGCTATCTTCATCCAATCAGTCTTACTCCTTTCCATGGCTGGCTTTATGTGATACATCACCATTGTCAATGGCTACTTTCGGTCTTCTCTCGAGAAAATGATCCAAATGTCCTGTCATGGCACGGCTAATCGTCTAGAGGCATCACCCTTGTCAATGGTTTCATCCTATCCTCTCAGTGAAAATGGTCAACGCACCCTGTCACGGCACGGCTATTCATCTGTCGGTTCTCGATCATGCTGGAATAGAATTTACTATCCTTTTGCGTCTGTCACTACGCCCGGAAATCGCGAGTTTGAAGCTCGTCACAGTCATTCAATCATTGAATCCTACTCGGAATACCACAGACAAGGTTTAGACCTTCCGGATTCTCTTGAATGCCGCCATCATTCTAGCTTACACCACGAAGATTCCGATTAAGAGATCTAAGAGATACTCATTCAATCTAATGTAGAACGGGAGTGGTTGTCAGGCACGCGTTCATAAGGAATGGTGATGATTGTCACGTTCATCACATTCAAGTTGAAGTGCGAATGAATATCTTAGAAGCGAAATAAGAAGAATTGAATAGAAAACAGTAGTACTTTGCATTAATCTTTGAGGAACAGCAGAGCTCCACACCTAATCTATGGAGTGTAGAAACTCTACCGTTGAAAATACATAAGTGAAAGGTCCAGGCATGGCCGAGATGGCCAGCCCCCAAAACGTGATCAATAGATCAAAATATAATCCAAAGATGGTTCCAAAGATATCTAATACAATAGTAAAAGGTCCTATTTATAATAAACTAGCTACTAGGGTTTATTATAAATAAACTAGCTACTAGGGTTTATTATTTACAGAAGTAAGTAAATGATGCATAAATCCACTTCCGGGGCCCACTTGGTGTGTGCTTGGGCTGAGCTTGAATGTTACACGTGCAGAGGTTATTTCTGGAGTTGAACGCCAGCTTTTGTGCCATTTTGGGCGTTGAACTCCACTTTGCAACTTGTTTCTGGCGCTGGACGCCAGAATTGGGCAGAGAGTTGGCGTTGAACGCCAGTTTGCGTCGTCTAAACTTGGGCAAAGTATAGACTATTATATATTGCTGGAAAGCCCTGGATGTCTACTTTCCAATGCAATTGGAAGCGCGCCAATGGATTTATCCTCTTCCTTTCCAGTATCCAAGACTATGAAATCAGTAGGGATGTAAAGGCCTTCAACCTTCACTAACACGTCCTCTACTTGTCCATAAGCCTGTTTTCTTGAATTGTCTGCCATCTCTAATGAGATTTTAGCAGCTTGCACCCCATAGATTCTCAGTTTCTCTATTACAGAGAGGGGCATGAGGTTTATTCCTGAACCAAGATCACACAGAGCCTTAAAGATCATGGTGCCTATGGTACAAGGTATTATGAACTTTCCAGGATCCTGTCTCTTCTGAGGCAATGTCAGTTGATCCAGATCACTTAGTTCATTGGTGAACAAGGGAGGTTCATCTTCCCAAGTCTCAATACCAAATAATTTGGCATTTAGCTTCATGACTGCACCAAGGAACTTGGCAGCTTGCTCTTCAGTGACATCCTCATTCTCTTCAGAAGAGGAATACTCATCAGAGCTCATGAATGGCATAAGGAGGTTCAATGGAATCTCTATGGTCTCTAGATGAGCCTCAGAGTCCTTAGGTTCCTCAGAGGGAAGCTCCTTATTGATCACTGGACGTCCCAGGAGGTTTTCCTCTTTGGGATTCACGTCCTTCTCCTCTCTTGTGGGTTTGGCCATGGTAATTAATTCAATGGCCTTGCACTCTCCTTTTGGATTCTCTTCTGTATTGCTTGGGAGAGTACTAGGAGGGATTTCAGTGATTCTTTTACTCAGCTGGCCCACTTGTGCTTCCAAATTTCTAATGGAAGACCTTGTTTCATTCATGAAACTCACATTGGCCTTAGATAGATCAGAGACTAAATTTGCTAAGCTAGATGGATTCTGCTCAGAATTCTCTGTCTGTTGCTGAGTGGATGATGGAAAAGGCTTGCTATTGCTAAACCTGTTTCTTCCACCATTATTAAAGCCTTGTTGAGGCTTTTGATCCTTCCATGAGAGATTTGGGTGATTTCTCCATGATGGATTGTAGGTGTTTCCATATGGTTCACCCATGTATTTTAACTCTGCTATTGCAGGGTTCTCAGGATCATCCGCTTCTTCTTCAGAAGATGCCTCTTGGGTACTGTTGGATGCAGCTTGCATTCCATTCAGACCCTGAGAAATCATATTGACTTGCTGAGTCAATATTTTGTTCTGAGCCAATATGGCATTCAGAGTATCAATTTCAAGAATTCCCTTCTTCATAGGCGTCCCATTACTCACAGGATTCCTCTCAGAAGTGTACATAAACTGGTTATTAGCAACCATGTCAATGAGTTCTTGAGCTTCTGCAGGCATTTTCTTTAGGCGAATGGATCCACCTGCAGAAGTATCCAATGACATCTTTGATAGCTCAGATAAACCATCATAGAATATATCCAGGATGGTCCATTCTGAAAGCATGTCAGAAGGACACTTTTTGGTCAGCTGCTTGTATCTTTCCCAAGCTTCATAGAGGGATTCACCTTCTTTCTGTCTGAAGGTTTGAACATCAGCTCTAAGCTTGCTCAGCTTTTGAGGAGGAAAGAACTTGGCTAAGAAAGCCGTGACCAGCTTATCCCAAGAGTTCAGGCTGTCTTTGGGTTGAGAGTCCAACCATATTCTAGCTCTGTCTCTTACAGCAAAAGGGAAAAGCATGAGCCTGTAGACTTCAGGATCTACTCCATTAGTCTTAACAGTATCACAGATCTGCAAGAATTCAGTTAAGAACTGAAAAGGATCATCAGATGGAAGTCCATGAAACTTGCAATTCTGCTACATCAGAGAAACTAGCTGAGGTTTTAGCTCAAAATTGTTTGCTCCAATGGCAGGAATGGAGATGCTTCTTCCATGTAAATTGGAATTAGGTGCAGTAAAGTCACCAAGCATCCTCCTTGCATTATTATTATTTTCGGCTGCCATCTCCTCTTCCTGTTCGAAAATTTCTGACAGGTGCTTGCTGGATAGTTGTAATTTAGCTTCTCTTAGTTTCCTCTTCAGAGTCCTTTCATGTTCTGGATCTGCTTCAACAAGGATGTTCTTGTCCTTGCTCCTGCTCATATGACAAAGAAGAGGGCACAAAAAAATAATAATAATAGGGATCCTTTTTTTCCCAAGTATAGAGGTTCCCTTTAGGTGAGTGGAAGAAAAGGAGAAGAAAAGAGAGAGAGGGAATTTTCGAAAACTGTTTTTGAAAAATGATTAGTGATTTTTTTTCGAAAATTAAAATAAAAAATTAAAATAATTAGTTAATTAAAAAGAATTTATGAAAAAGAGGGAAGATATTTTCGAAAATTAGAGAGAGAGAGTTAGTTAGGTGGTTTTGAAAAAGATAGGAAACAAACAAAAAGTTAGTTAGTTAGTTGAAACAAATTTTGAAAATTAATTTTAAAAAGATAAGAAGATAAGAAGTTAGAAAAGATATTTTGAAATCACTTTTTTGAAAAAGGTAAGATAAGAAGATATTTTTGAAAAGATATGATAGAAATTAGTTTTTTGAAAAAGATTTTATTTTTAAAATCTCAATTAATGACTTGATTCACAAGAAATCACAAGATATGATTCTAGAACTTAAAGTTTGAATCTTTCTTAACAAGTAAGTAACAAACTTGAAATTTTTGAATCAAAACATTAATTGATGATGTTATTTTCGAAAATATGATGTAAAATTAAGAAAAATATTTTTGAAAAATATTTTTGAAATTTTCAAAAATAACTAACAAAAATTGAAAAAAGATTTGATTTTTGAAAAAGATTTTGAAAAAGATAAGATTTTTTTTTTAAATTGAAAATTTGATTTGACTCATAAAAACAACTAGATTTTAAAAATTTTTGAAAAAGTCAAATCTAATTTTCGAAATTTTAAGAGAGAAAAAGGGAAAGATATATTTTTTTTTCTTTGGATTTTTGAATTTTTATGATGAGAGAGAAAAATAAGAAAAATGATGCAATGCATGAAAGTTATGGATCAAAACAATGAATGCATGCAAGAATGCTATGAATGTCAAGATGAACACCAAGAACACTATGAAGATCATGATGAACATCAAGAACACATTTTTGAAAAATTTTTAATGCAAAGAAAACATGCAAGACACCAAACTTAGAATTCTTTAATGCTTAGGCACTAAGAATTCAAGAATGCATATGAAAAACAAGAAAAGACACAAAATATGCAAATGCAAAGATCAAACAAGAAGACTTACCAAGAACAACTTGAAGATCATGAAGAACACTATGAATGCATGAATTTTTCGAAAAATGCAAGATGAACATGCAATTGACACCAAACTTATAACATGACTCAAGACTCAAACAAGAGACACAAAAAATATTTTTGATTTTTATGATTTTATGAATTTTTTTTTCTCTTTTTTTTGTATTTTCTTTTAAAAATTTCGAAAATCATTTGAAAAAGGAAAAATAAGGATTCCAAAATCTTTAATATGAATTCCAGGAATCTTGTACTCTTTAGTCTAAAGCTCCAATCTGAGGGTTAGACATGGCTTAATAGCTAGTCAAGCTTTAGAATGGAATTACATCCATTGAGGTGATTAGTTGAAGACCAATCCCAAAGGAGTTTGGGTATGGCTTTTCAGCCAGATAGGATTCAACATGTTACCATGAAACTCTAGAATTCATTCTTGAAAGTTTTGAAGCCATAGAATAATTTATTTTTGAAAACATTATTTTTATTATTTTATTTTATTTTTTCGAAAACAAAAGAAAAATTTTTGAAAGATTTTTGAAAAAATTTTTTGAAAACAAAACAAAAAGAAAATTACCTAATCTGAGCAACAAGATGAACCGTCAGTTGTCCAAACTCGAACAATCCCCGGCAACGGCGCCAAAAACTTGGTGCGCAGAAATAGTGATTACACTTTGATTATGTAAAATTCATTGCTCTTTCTTTCCCTGGTAATGGCGCCAAAAACATGATGCCAATACCATGGTTCACAACTTCGCACAACTAACCAGCAAGTGCACTGGGTCGTCCAAGTAATACCTTACGTGAGTAAGGGTCGAATCCCACGGAGATTGTTGGTATGAAGCAAGCTATGGTCACCTTGTAAATCTCAGTCAGGCGGATATAAAATAGTAATGTGGTTTTCGAAAATAATTAATAAAATAGGGATAGAGATACTTATGTAAATCATTGGTGAGAATTTCAGATAAGCGAATAGAGATGCTTTCGTTCCTCTGAACCTCTGCTTTCCTGCTATCTTCATCCAATCAGTCTTACTCCGTTCCATGGCTGGCTTTATGTGATACATCACCATTGTTAATGGCTACTTTCGGTCTTCTCTCGGGAAAATGATCCAAATGCCCTGTCACGGCACGGCTAATCGTCTGGAGGCATCACCCTTGTCAATGGTTTCATCCTATCCTCTCAGTGAAAATGGTCAACGCACCCTGTCACGGCACGGCTATTCATCTGTCGGTTCTCGATCATGCTGGAATAGAATTTACTATCCTTTTGCGTCTGTCACTACGCTCGGTAATCGCGAGTTTGAAGCTCGTCACAGTCATTCAATCATTGAATCCTACTCGGAATACCACAGACAAGGTTTAGACCTTCCGGATTCTCTTGAATGCCGCCATCATTCTAGCTTACACCACGAAGATTCTGATTAAGAGATCTAAGAGATACTCATTCAATCTAATGTAGAACGGGAGTGGTTGTCAGGCACACGTTCATAAGGAATGGTGATGATTGTCACGTTCATCACATTCAGGTTGAAGTGCGAATGAATATCTTAGAAGCGAAATAAGAAGAATTGAATAGAAAACAGTAGTACTTTGCATTAATCTTTGAGGAACAGCAGAGCTCCACACCTTAATCTATGGAGTGTAGAAATTCTACCGTTGAAAATACATAAGTGAAAGGTCCAGGTATGGCCGAGATGGCCAGCCCCCAAAATGTGATCAATAGATCAAAATATAATCCAAAGATGGTTCCAAAGATATCTAATACAATAGTAAAAGGTCCTATTTATAATAAACTAGCTACTAGGATTTACAGAAGTAAGTAAATGATGCATAAATCCACTTCCGGGGCCCACTTGGTGTGTGCTTGGGCTGAGCTTGAATGTTACACGAGCAGAGATTATTCCTGGAGTTGAATGCCAGCTTTTGTGCCATTTTGGGCGTTGAACTCCACTTTGCAACTTGTTTCTGGCGCTGGACGCCAGAATTGGGCAGAGAGCTGGCGTTGAATGCCAGTTTGCGTCATCTAAACTTGGGCAAAGTATGGACTATTATATATTGCTGGAAAGGCCTGGATGTCTACTTTTCAATGAAATTAAAAGCGTGCCATTTTGAGTTCTGTAGCTCCAGAAAATCCATTTTGAGTGCAGGGAGGTCAGAATCCAACAGCATCAGCAGTCCTTCTTCAACCTCTGAATCTGATTTTTGCTCAAGTCCCTCAATTTCAGCCAGAAAATACCTGAAATCATAGAAAAATACACAAACTCATAGTAAAATCCAGAAATGTGAATTTAACATAAAAACTAATGAAAACATCCCTAAAAGTAACTAGATTCTCCTAAAAACATACTAAAAACAATGCCAAAAAGCATATAAATTATCCGCTCATCATTTATCAACAGGAGAAGCCTTTACCCAATATAGAGGAAAGAGGGGGACGGAATGTTCATCAAGAAAAAAGGGGTGGTGACCCTCTACTGCTTGGATTTTGAAGAAAAAATTCTTGAAATTATGAAAGGATTCGTCAAACATGGAAAAAACTCTCCGACCTTGAATGGCCCAGAAAGACACCCATTGTTGCTTATTATTTTTCCCACTAAAGGGCTTGGTCATATGAAAAAGATAAAAGAAAATTTTCAAAGAAGTCAGAAAATTTAATTCTCGGCTGATAAGCTGGTAAATCTTCATGAAACCCCAAGAATTGGGGTGGAGCTAAGAAGGAATGACACGACAGTGAGACAATACAGCTATTTCAAAATCAGAAAATGGTAGAAGAACCCCATGTGGGTAAAGGACCAATCATACACAAAAAAGAAAGGAAGGTCATCCTCAGCAACCTTCCCAAAACAAACCCAGTCTTCAAGACACGAGGCAATCAACTCGTACTTGGGCTCATCCTCCTCTAAGAAACAAACCTTATGATGAACACGAAGTTCAGAGAGATAGTTGGTATCTACTAAAGGCTCCTCCCCGAGGACAATACCATCTACCCACTCGGAAATTGAAGAATACATTTTTTTCGGCAAAAAATAGTTGAAAGGACGACGAAACCTACAAAGAAAAATGGAAAAAGATCAAAAACAAGGTTTCTAAAAGGCCAAGGCAGTCCCTCAAAAAAAGGATAGAATCACTAGACCTACCAACAGACTCACTACGAACACGCAAAAAACTCCTCTAAGATGCAAAATAAAACATTCGATGATAAAAGAGGAGAAAGAAAAGAACTGACCTTTGTTCACGAAAAGGATCAGGCACGGTAGCGACTAAAAAACTCGAAGAAGGAAGAGTTTTTGTATGAAATACGGGGTGTAGGCAAAAGAGATTTCAGAATGCAAAAGAAAACATAAGAAAGAGAGGGAAAAACATTTATAAACACACCAGGGGCAGAATGGTAAATCGACGTGATCATTAAAGAAACGCACCGTTATCAATGTAACTGCCACCCCACGTGTAAATACAAAAACTCTAACGGACGCGACGTTTGATTAGACGCGACTATTGAATTTAAATCACGTCGGTTACGAAAATCACGTCGGTTTCCATAGCATGTCGGCTACAAGCCCGAGTTTAAATACTCGAATCCAACTCTTAAGTAAAAGAGATTGAACCCAAGTAGGGGCACTGTTCACGCCTTGACCCAACACTAAGGCCCAGGTCCAAATAAGATAAAAGGCTCAATCCATAGATTGGCCTCCCCGTGTAACCGACCTCCCCAGAAGAGGTCGGATACGACGCAGACTCCACCCCAGGGAAGTCGGGATATAAGATTAGCTGGTAGATAACACTCATTCAAATAATTAACTGCCTCTAAAATCTCTCAACCCACTTCCAGGAGCCATATCTCAACTTCCCTAAGATAAAGGGACGGTTATCCTCCTTAAAAGGTGGAACTACTCCAACGGTGGTTATTAGTTCACCACTATAAATACACTGACACTCCTCATGTATTTCTTAGTTCTAATACTCTCTAAACTTGCTTAGACCCTTGCTGACTTAGGCATCGGAGTGTCTTTGCAGGTACCACCCCCCATGTGCGTTCCTTCACACACACAAGTCGGACGACGGCTCCATGATGCGAACCTAGTCGGAGACATCCTCCTTCAGACGATTGGGCCAATCTCACAAGTCCAACCCATCAATTTCTGGTTACCCTTCGTAACAATAATTATAAAAATTAATATTAAAATCGAATTTCTAATATTTTAAAATATATATATTTAATATCTAAATTTTTGTTTATTTTGGTTTCTTCTTAACTTTGTGTATGACTCTGGTGCTCACGTCCTTGTGTTAGGAGCTTGTAAGTGTTTGTGTTATCCCAAAAGAAAAAACTAATTATTTTTATCATATTTTAAATATTTTAAAAATTTATTTAGAATTCTTATTTTTAATTATTTTTGTTAACGAGGTAAATTTAGGCATCACTCATGTAAAGATGGCAAAAATAAAATTTTTTCAATTTGTTTATTTAGCCACAATTAAAAAACGTGTTTTAAGAAACGTGAGTTTATAATAAAAACGTAAACTATGAATAAAATTGAATCAACAAATAAACTAAAAAATTTAAGAGAAAAAATAGTTAAATTATCCAAATTAATAAATCAGAGATTAATGATTCTAACTAATATTAATCAAATGACACTGAATTTTTTTAAATTAATAAAAAATAAATTTTTTAAATCTCAATTTTACAATAAGTTTTAGTCAAGAAATTCAAAAACGAATAAGAATTATTAGACTAAAATAGAACAATTAGCAATAAAAATCAAGAGATTAAAATATAGATCTTAAAATCAGAAAAAATATTAAAAGAATTAAAAAAATTATAAATAAAAATTCAACTCATAAAAAAATTATTAAATTCACAAAAAATAAGAAAAATATCAAAATAATAATGAAATAGAAGTAGAAAAATAATATTATAAAATTTATAAAAAATAATAGAAAGATAAAATAATTTTCTAACAACTTTTGTTGAAAATTTATTTTAAACCAATTATAAAACTGGTGTCAAAGCTAAAGTAACAATTTTAAGAATATAGAAACACTTTTTAATAATGACAACACTACTTATAATTTAATAATTTATATCACGTGTCTTTACCTGAGTCTCCTCCTCCGGTCAACTTTTGTATACCATCTTGCTAATGTAACCTATGATAAAATAATGCTTATTTTTGGTATTATCTGCCTAACAATGTAATTTGGATCAAACCATAGTTGTAAGAACCGAACCGGTGATCAAACCGATCAGGTTACTGGTTCATTGGTTTACTGGTTCAACCGATAAATTACTGGTTGAACCGGTAAAATCGGTTTCACGTAACTAGAAAATATAATAGCAAAGGTATAAAACAACAGCTATTACAAAATACAAATTTACATCAATTGTTCAATGTTGGGAGCATAACCTATTTCCAACAGTTCAATTCAAAAGGTTCTTGTTAGACAAGACAAAAGCAACCATATATGCATTCACTAAAATCTGTTTTGGACATAAAACCAGTTTTGTCAACATGTTTTCAAGCCTAAATCTGCCGAATGATTTAAATTATGAGCAAGATTGGTACCTAACAAAGACAAACAACCATGAGAAATTGATGAATGGATAACAAGCACTTTACTCACAAGTAAAATGGTTGCATTCAACTTGAAAACAACCATTTAATTCAACACACATTTAAAAGCAACACCATAGTAGTTCAACAGCAAATAATTCGACAAAAAGACTCAGAGTCACTACACTAAACAGATGCACAATGGCATAATAGTTCAACAACAAATAACTCCGACAAAAATTGCTAGAAAATCCAGCAATCCTTTTTCTAAAGCAAACAAGCATAATGGCATAATCAAAAATTAATAAAAAATCCAGCAATTCGAGAGAGGAGGCAGTGGACGGAGAGGATGCGCCGACGGAGCAAGGAACCGTGGAGGATGGTGTTTCTGATGGTATATTGGCTGAAGACATTCTAAAACAATATAGGAGAGCAATGGTATAAAATAGGTATTACAAAAACAATGTTACATAATCCATATTTCCATATTTCCATATTTTCATATCCAGCAATATAAATTCACAGCAATGTTACATCAATAAAAACAAACATAACCACTACGAATCAGAAAAAAAAAAAAAAATCTAACAATCTGCCATCAACTAGTTCAACAATATAACAAGTTATAACTCAACAATATATACATAATCAACAATCTGCCATTAACCTATCAGTTATTCACTCCCTTAATCAAATTAAAATCCAACTAAATAACTAAAAAAAACAGAGAACAGATTTCATAGTTTGGAGACCAACCTGGATGAGGCAGATTCTAGCGACGGAGAGGCAGCACTGCAGCAGCGACGGAGAGGTGGCACCGCAGCAGTGACGCAGGAGACGCGACGACGACGACGAGAGACGCGAAGCCACGAACTCGACGTACTCGGACACACTGTGAAGCCAGCGAGATGAAGCAGAGGAAGAGAGTCTTCGAGACTGAGAGAGACTGCGAGGAAGAGTGTTGGTGTGACGAGGGGAGAAAGAAGACGACAGGCCGACGGTGAGGTGAGGTGAGGTGTGGTGATCAACTATGTATGGTGTGATGAGAAGCTGAGGAAGACTTGAAGGACTGCTGTTTTGGCTTTTGGGGATTTAGGGTTAGGGGGAAGGGGGCAAGGGGGTATACGAGAGAGTGAGAGACATTCGTTTTGAAAACGAAAAAAAAAAAAAAGGTTTTCCAAACCGGCCGGTTATACAAAAACCGCCGGTTCTTCGGTTTTTATCAAAATCGGACGGTTCAAACCGGTTTTATCCGGTTCTATTCCTTATCCGGTCAGAATGACTAACCAGACCGACCAGATAACCGGTTCACCGGTTTTTCGATCGAACCGACCGGTTCGGTCCAGTTCTTACAACTATGGATCAAACAATATTGATCCCGGGAAGGAGACAATTTTTGTTTTTGGTCTTCGGTTAAGCCCAGAACCCTACCCGAGACCTGACACCGTCTTGAGTATATCTTTTTGTTGGACGATGGGCTTGAGTATAAGTTATCATTAAGCCCAATACAGAATGACAAATTAATTGGCCGGTCCAATTTCTACCAAATATTTTGGCCCAATTAATAACTGGCCCATATATGATATATAGCCTAAATGTTTATAAAATGATTACCTGATGACATTGATGTGGAGGCAACCAATTTAAGTTGATTACTGGACCATGACCGAAACATATAGGGTGCGTGTGGTTTTGGAAGAATTATAAATAATTTTTAGAAATTTTAAGATGAAAATATTATATTCCTATGTTTGGTTCAAAGTTTAAAAAAATATTTTTAAATAAGTTTGATTTTAAGAAATTAAAATATCATCATTTCAATTTTTATCTTTTTCTTAGATATTCCCATGAAAATGAAATCTGAATAACAAAGTAATACTTAAACCACACACTCCTAAAAGTTGATTACTGGATCGGAAAAAAAAATTTTTAATTACTCTGTTGGTCCCTATAGTTTTGCGAAATTTTCAATTAGGTCCCTATACTTTTTTTCTTTTTAATCGAGTCCTTGTACCAAATTTTTTTTAATTTGGTCCCTACACTTTTTTTTTCTTTTATTTAGGTCTCTATACTAATTCTTTTTTTTTAGTTGGATCCTTATAAAATTAAGCCAATTACTACTAAGAGGGACTTAATTGAAAAAAAAAATAGTGTAAAAACTCAATTAAAAAAAAAAATATAAGGACCTAATTGAAAATTTTACGAAACTATAGAGACCAACAGAATAATTAAACCAAAAATCAATTCTGCAAACATTAGGTGCGAATAACCCCTAATTATAACTAATTAGATGTTGCAAAGAATATCCCTTTATTTTTCATTTTTTTTTTTTTGAAACTTAGGTGCTTTAGCGTATTTCACTAATTAACTGTTTTATAGTGTCTGATTATGTCCTTACCTCTTTGACTATAACTAAGAATAGATGTTACTAGATAATGAGAATATACATATTTCTTTTTTAATGTCCAAAAACTAAATGCATGTATCTTTTAATCTGAAGTCTAAACCACAGTCTGCATTATTCTCAATAAAAGTCCTATTAATTTGGTCTAGTTTAATTAGATTATCTTACTTATGTATAACACAAGTAACACTCTCAACACAAGTTTTCTTTAGTTGAAAGAAATGAATCGAAATCTTAGTTAGGTGATCATCTCGAGATATTTTAGTCTAATAAATTATGGTATTGTTAGAGACAGTTAAAATAGTGTGTTTAATCTAATTTATGTTTAAGGCTTGTTTAATGTTCATGACTCATCTGAAAAAGAAAAATTAATTTAAAGAGTTAATTGATAAACTTAAAAGTAGAGATCACGTATAAAAAAATTAAAAAAGAAGAAATGATGACAACCCTTTGACCTCTGTTTATTAGGATTCATCCAAAATTATGTAACTAAATTAGACTAAGAATCTTCACTTTAAAAGGAACATGTATAGGGAGGAGGTTCATTGATGGTTTAGAGACTAATGGATTTTTTCTTTAACTCGTACTAAAGTTTGTTTGATTCATTTCAACTCACATGATTCCCCTTCAAATTCAACTAACTAAAGCTACATTGTTTAAGAAAGAAGAGAAAAATGCATGATCAATAGTAAGAAAAATGGGAGAAAAGAAGAAAAATGATAATCGATTGAGAATCACATAATCTTAAAAAATTAATTCAATCGAATGAGATCAACATGCTCTTTTGATCACTCGAACTACTCAATCTTGTTTCTCAACTCTACACCCATCACACCATGCGAAAAGTACTCGAGCTGTCTACAGAATAAGAGAGTGACTCAAGGGTGAGAGATAGAAGAGATGAATTTTGTACAATCTAATCTCATTACTTAAGAGAAAAGATACAGACAAAATGAAATCGTTGATCAATTAATTCTTGCTGATCATACACAAATGTATATATACTCTAATTAGAATTATCTTTTAAAAAAATTACAATCAGCTAATTAATCTAACTCAATTAGTTATCTAACTAATCAACTCTCACATGTTCAAATAGTTAAAGGTTATGACAAAAACAGAAAAATGATTAGCCAACTCAACTTGCTCATAGTGGATTAAGTCACATAAATCAAAATTGAAATTTTAAGATGGTCCATTTTTAACAAGAAATTATCAATTCGACTCTACTAGTTCAAATTAGTGAGTTAACGAGTTTGACTTTCATTCTATTGAATTTCTCAATAAATATTTTGTTAAAAAAATCTGTTTAAAAAATTTTAAAAAGAAAAAAGTTAGACAATTTAAATTGAACATCAATATAAATTTTATCATACATTTTTTTTACCAAAGATAGGGAGACTCGAATTCGCGACCTTTTTAGGTGAGTATGAAGAGACTATGCTGTTTGCGCTATAACTCATTGGCAATTTTATCATACATTTTCATAGTATAATATGCGCAATTTTATTCTATTATAGGCCAATTATTGTTTCATTAATTGCATCAAAAATCCAAAATAGCAAGTTATCCAAAGAAATGAGTTAACTCGCAACTATTGGACTCGAACCCTCAAAACCTACTTTTAAATATACTATGTTTTTTGATAACTCAACTAATTTTTTTTTCAGTCAACTAAATTATCTTGTGAGATTCGACTCACTTTGACGCCCCAATATTGATTTGCACTACCTAACAAAACTTTGAAAGAACAAGAAAAGTAACGGTGGTTTATTTCTTGGTCTTTCAAGAGACTAAAGAGCTGCTTAAGAAAAAATAATAGCCTACTAAATATCGTCGAGTGTTAAGACATTTGGTCCAATCAGAGTCATTAAAACTGGTTTGGTGTCTAACAAGCCAAAGTCTTCTAAAAGATCAAGACAATATTTTCTTTGAGAGAGAAAAATTCTCTCTTTTGATTGAGCAACTTCAATGCCCAAAACATATTTCAAGGGATCCAAATCTTTAATTTTGAGATGCTGGTTCAAAATTGTTTTAATAGCAGCAAGTTTCAGAAATAGAATTCTCAATTATAACAATATTATCAATGTAAACCAGAAGAATAGAAATTTCAGCACCAATGAATTTAACAAATAAACTATAATCAGAAATAGTCTACTGGTATTCATGAGATAGTAAAAGATTGGCGAGTTTCTCATACCACATGCAACTAAATTGTCGTAAACCATATAGAGATTTCAATAATTTGCAACATTGATTCGGGTTGAGTTGGCACAATTCCAACGGGCAGATACATATAAATATCTTCCGAGAGGTCAGCGTGCAAGAAAGCATTATTGACATCTAATTGGTGTATGGGCCAGTACTTCATGGATGCCAAAATCAGGACTAATCTGATGGTGGTAGGCTTAACAATAGGAGAAAATGTCTCCAAATAATCAACATCTTCATTTTGAGTGAATCTCTTAGCCACAAGATGCGCTTTGTATCTATCAATGGAACCATTCGGCTTATGGTTTATTTGGTAAACCCAGTTACAGCCAATTGACTTGACACCTGTAACACCCTAACTACCAAAGCTCACGCTTCCGGCTGCGTAACTCTGATAGCTCGGACATTACGACGACACTTATACTATTTAATACTAAAATATGAGCCTGTTTAAAACTTTAAACCGTAATACCACTCCCAAAAAATACTTTCGTTCGATAACGTACAACCATAAATACCATACAACTTACAGAAACACATAAATAGTACATCCATATATATATATATATATATATATATATATATATATATATATATATATATATATATATATAAATAATATTACAAACATTATCCAATACAATTCCTATCCCTCTTACAGAATATCTCAAGATAAAGGCGAGGGTACAAATAATAGTCTAAGGCAATACAGAGCATCTCAACAACTAAATAAACTTCTCGTGACTTCTGCGCCCATATCCTGAAAGGGGAAAAATGTAGGGGGGTGAGAACATCATCCTCGAAAGGGTTCTTAGTAGAGGGTTTTTGGAAATTACTGTAATAGGATACGTAAAGATAAACCGTACTAGTGTTTAATAACCGTCTTATGCCTCCTTTTCAAAAACAATGGTTTACAATAAAAGTAAAGTCTGAAAATCTTTTCTGAAAGAAGAACCGTTCAATTCTCAAAAACTCAAAAGCCTTTCAAAACGGTTTATCTATGCTGAACCAAAACAGCCTTTCATATTTTATTTCAAACCAGAAACACAAAACCGAAATCAACTATCGGTTCATCTCATTTCAACCACGGCCCTAGGCCCAAACAATCCAACCATCAACCAATCACCACAGCTCAACAGAGTCCCAGTAGCAAACACAAATAGGAAGATGCAAGAACAAACAAACAGTTATTGCAAGTAGAAAAATTAGCAATTATTCACATAGGCAAACCAAGTATAATATGCACACCCAAACAATGTCACATAGATGCATATGATGCATGCCTGTCCCTAGTGGCTGATGATATCATCTGTCGGTTATATAGCCAACCCGACACGTCCTGGTAGCTAACCATGGACAGAAACACCCATCGCGGAGCAAGTAGGTTTGAGCTACAACCCCATTGCTACTACTCGCTCAACCGAGAGCCAGTAGAATAACCACTACTGCGGCTACTACCCAGGCGGGTGTTTAAAAGCTCAACCTGGAGCGAGTGGAATCACCACTACTACCGCTACTACCCAGGCGTCACAGTCTCTAACCTGGAGCAAGTGGGACGAACCACAACCCTTGCTATTACCCAGGTATCTCAAGCATATCTTCATTCAGTCCCAGCCATGGATCAACATCCATCTCAGCCATCCGACTTAAATTCATAATTCATAGTCAGCCATACGGCCCATAACTCATTCAGAAATCAGCCATAAATCAATATCATACACAGCCATTCCGGCTCGCGGTTCAATCCAGAACCAGCCAATATTCATAGTCATACACAGCCATTTCCGGCCCATAACAAAACAGCACTTCCACCATCCAACATCATCAAATTCATAAAACCGGCATTTAAGCCATAAATCACTTTTTCTCAAATCGTTTCCCTTTGAAATCAAGTTTTAACTCTTTTCAGCCTTGGCTTTAGAAATCTTGTTTCTCAAATCATCTCAGGCTCATAAGCCAAATTTACTCAAGGTGAGTTCCCTTTTTAAAACAAAGCCACTCTCGGCATTCTCTCTCCAAAACTTCCAAAACCATAGCAAGTTAAGCATTTATTTCAAAGTATTCAAAACCACCCATCCAACAATGGGATTTTATAACAAAAGCTTCTCGGCAGAGTCCTAAGTCTTTAGGGAAGGTCAACCTATATCAATTTCTTAAAATTCATTGAAACTCTTAAAATCATGGATTCTCGGTTCAAGTAAATAAAACTGAATTTATTATGAAACCAACCATACGAAATCACAAGTTCCAACCCGGTCCAAAAATCAACTCATTTGAAAAGAAGCCGGTTCATTTAAATCAAACCACTTTCAGGTTTCTTTTTGGAACCCATTTTTCTAACTCTTCCAAAATGCCTCAAACTTAATTACTCAATCAAAAGTCTAGATTTCTTTGAAATCACTAAAAGCTCCTTTTTATATTGAAATCAATATTAGAGCATCATTCTTTCCTTCAGTGGTTCAAACAGTAAAAATAGTTCATTTCTAAATAAGTCAAACTCAAGGCATAAGGTTCACTGAATAAATTAAGCTTGAAAACATAAATATTCTCTTAATAAATCAAATAATACAACTTCTCGAATCCAACCCTTTTTAAATAACTTTTCAAACAAGACTAGGATTTTGTAGAAATTTCGGCAGCACCTCCCCTAAAACTTGGACTTTTGCCACCCGATTCGGGTCCCAACTAAATCGTTTCTCGTTCCTTTTCAACAGCTCAAAACCAGAAATCAATTCAAAGCAAGCTAAATCCAACAGTCGCCTCAGTGGCATATCTCAAGAAAACCATTTCAAAATCAACTTAATATCAACCGATTTAACTCATTTCCAAAGCTTTAAAGAATCGGTTCAGTAATAAATCATTTATCAAAACCAAATCAATCAAAGCAACCCAGGCTGAATTTCAAGAGTATTCTATCTTTCACATCATCAAAATAATCAACTCAATTCAAATCAATACTCAACGGATTAAACTCAGATTTTAAATATTTAAAGAATCAGCTTCAAAACATTACATTTCACAAAGCCGCACAACAACTCGGCCAAACCAACATCCATAAACAATTCGAGTCAATCAAATAATACATAAGGCCGATACAATCACCAAATACACATTTTCTCACATCAGTATCCATATGTAATAATTCCAACATGTAAAAATATAGTTTTTGGAAAGCGCCCCTACCTCAAAACGCAAATCCATAACCCAAAAGTCTCACAGAGTCCTTTCCGGTTCAACCCGAACGGACGGCAACCAAAACCTCAGCTCCCAGCCACTTTTACAATAACCAAAGCAACACTATTCGCAACATACAACAATCGAAACTCAATCTTATAGCAATTAACACCACAAACCTCAGCGTGAGATAACGGAACAGTAACAAAAGGGATTTCAAATTAAAACGCTTACCGAACCGAAGGAGGAACGGCTGAACCGAAACAGCGGCGATCTCTGAACTGGTTCGGCGGCTGCCCGATAGCCACCTCAAGCGGCAGCGGTGACCTGAACAGTATGCAGAGACAATGAGATTCCCGGAAACTCAACGAAAAGGAGAGCCAACTTGAAACCCTTACCGACAGAATTTTTTCGGCAACGGCAAAAGCAGCCAGAAGCTCCGGCGGTGCTCCCGAAAGTCATAAAACTACTTCTGGTGGTCAGAATCACAGAGACGCAGCTCCCTTCTCCGGCAGCGACACCTGCGGCGGCCGAAATCCCTTTCTGACGGCGGCAGTTCTGACGGAGGCGGCGCCGGTGACGCGAGCACGGCTGGGCATGGTGGCTGAACCCCAGCTCAGCCTCTGATCTCTCCATCTCTCATGCTCGGTGTGACTGGACGGCCCTCCTCTCAATGGCACGGCGGCAGCAAACCCTAGCAGTGGCAGCGGCGGCTCAGCAGGGACGGGTTCCTTCGACGGCAGCAGCGGCGCGACCTCCTCTCCCCTGCGTCGTTCCCTTCTCCACGGTGGAACCCATCAGGGACGGCAGCAGCACCAGCCACGACGGGTTGACTGCGACGGAACCCTTGGCGGCGACAATGGCGAGGTGGCTGAGCTTGTGAACGACAGCAGTGCAGAGGCGGTTTCTTCCCCTCCCGTGCGCGCCAGTTCCTCCCGTCAGCCTCTCTCTTCGTGATCGCAAGGATGGCGGTGGCGTGGTGAGAACGATGGCGGCGGCGTGGTGAGAACGATAGCGGCGACGCGGCGAGGGCGACAGCGGCGCTATGAGCTCCCTACCCTCTCCCCGCCGGTGAACCTTCCTCTTTCCTTCTCCTTCAATCCGTTTCCTACTTCTGTCTCTCTCCTTTCATGGAAATGGGAAAGGAAACCGTGTGCTGCTGTGAAGGGGAGTTGGGTGGTGGCTGCTGGGTCACTAGGATTAGGGTTTCATTTTTGAAATTTAGGGTTAGGGATAATTTGGTAAATTTAAATAAAATTGGGAATAATATAGTAATTAGAAATAAATTCTAATTCAACAATAATAATGTATAAAAATACTATTTGCTCATCAATTGTACAAATTATTTTTAATAAAATGTTCAAATCCAAAAATTAGAAATAATATACTTAAATCCTTTATTTTCTCAAAACAGTAGTATCAATATTCTAAAATATTAATTATTTAGTCCAAGATCATATAAAAATCCTTATTATTTCACAACCATCAACTTTGTGATTTAAATATAGAAAATAATCCAATAATTATAAAATTGGATAATAATCATAACTTATCTCAAATTCAATAAATCAAAACTTGCCTTAATTATCTTTAATAAAATAATTTTTGAAATTAAGGCTATAAACAACCATATGATTTGAGACTTGATCATAATAAGACTTTTCAAAGGTTTTAGGTCTTACATTCTACCCACTTTATAAAAATTTTCGTCCTCGAAAATTGATACAAAACAAAAAAAATCTCATAACAGTTCACCCTTGAACACATTTAAGGAAGAAGCAAAAATATCTCAACATATAAACATATATACGGTTTTCAAATACTTGGGCTGTCGTATGCATGAGGTTACAAAGGTATGAGTGTGCTTGAAAAGTAAACGTTACAGGATAGAATCCATGCAAAAGATGCCATGGTTCAAACATGTGATAGCAAGGCAAGGCGTCGAAGGCTATAAAACAGGATGGGGTTAAAACGACGTGCTCAACATCCACACACTAATCTCATATCAACCTCAAAGTTTCAACTTTCCAACTCCATTAAGCACTTTACAACCTCATAGCCGATCATAAGCCTGACAACTGCAAGCCCGTTCGCAAGGAACGAAACACCCACAACTCATAACGTTGCACACCTACCGCTTCAACTTCCGTATACACATATCACGTCTTAAAGAACTAACGTATCGCGTTACTACATCTACAAGTCGCACGTGATATCAAAACAATTCTCGAATCTACTCAGAAGGATACAAGATCTAGAACGGAGAAACAATTATCAAGGGTAATACTCATAGATTTAAGAGAATGTATCCAATTCCCAGATAAACAAAGACGCTCAAGCAATGAAGTTTGCTAGAAATAAATCAATTGACAACTTCAAATATAACCCTTGGATCCAAGAAATTCAATAGGACCAATAAGAAGAGAGCCAGCGCCTTAGTTCGAAACAAATTCAAATTGAGTCGAAGAAGTAGGAGGTTTTCAGGAAAGAATATCTCGAACCCAAGACAAAGCTCACAGAACTCAAGAGCATGATTACAAATACTTTCGGATACATTGTTCATGAAAGAGTCGAAAACTTGCGGAAAAACCACTTTGCAGTCTAGAAGAAAAGTTAAGCAACAAACATTCTTCAAGAGAGTAGCAAAAGCATAAATGTGGCTTTACTTCAATACAATTTCATGTTGAAGTAGATTTTGTAAAATTCCAAAAACAATGCACACAACTTTGGCTAAGAGCTAAAATATTTTCTCAAATATTTTAGAAAGATAATTAGATGCACAACTTAAACAAAAGCAGTTCATAAAAACTTGGAAGTAATCAAATGCTTGTTCAAAATTCTCAAAATTTCATATTCAAACAAGCGTGTATAACATTTATAGCAAGTACGAAAGAGGAAGTTAAACTCTTTTTAGAAAGAAACTCCGAAGTAAAATTTGCTTACAATTTGGTAAAGGAAATAAGTAGCGCATTACAAACGAACCGATTTCCACTAAACAAGGAAGCTTTTCAGAACTTCATTTAAAATAGCGCATGCCAACTTTAAATCAACTTTGTCAAAATTGAACAATGGTTTCAATCTCAATCAAGCAACAGAAAATAAATTCCGTTTAGAATTCCTTCAAAGAAGATTCAAAAATTCAAAAAGTCCGAAACAAGACTCCAAAAGTATACTTGAAATCACCATCTCAGAAGGATATTCAAGAAAATTAGGATGTACTTAAAAGGAGTCAAGCCATACAAGAAAGGATCTTAAATCAAGGTAGTTCAAACAATATCCACTAGACATGAAACATCAAACAAGTTTTCAATTGATTCAAAAGAATACGAAAGTCATAGGAAAATACAACCCAATTATTAGTAATTTTCCAAGGATAAATCTTTGACTAAAAACTCTTGTAAATATAATGAGAGATTAAACGATGCACTTTTTTTAAACGAATTAAACTGACTCATAAGAATGAGGTTCACCAGAGAAGAAAAACCAAGATCAATGGTAATGTTCACAAGATGTAAAAGATTAGTTAAAAACAAAGTCAAGCATGACATTCATGGAGATGGAAAGCTTAAAAGAGACTCTAGTCCGCTCATAAGAAGAAAGCCATGAGTCCAACATTTTCAAAAGAACAACAATGGCATAAGCCATGTAGTATGCTAAATCAAACTCAAATAAAAATGAATTAAGTAAAGTTTATCAAACGAAACTCAACCGAGACAAAAGTGGTAAATCCTTTCTTTTCAAAATTTTGAAAAATATCCAAATACATAATCAAATGAAGATGTGCACTGGAGCTATAGTAGAATTACTAGAAAGTCAATTTACTTTTAAAGTAAGTGCAGTTCCATAAACCAGTAAAAGTACATGCGAGGTATTAGAGATAAATAGTTATTAAACTTTATAAGAAATCTTCAAAGATTCATATATAGATAAGTACATATCTAATCAACAACAACTTTATAAAAATCTCAAAATTGGCTGTAATTCACTGTCAAATAAGAGGAACACTGAATCAACAATTTCTCTAAGAACAGACTCAAACTCCAGAGTTAAAAGGCACAGCGCATTAAAACAAGTTCAAAGCTATATCAAAGAATATTTGAATAAGGAAGAACTCAAATAGAGAAAGACAGATGTAACAAGGATTCCAAACAAGCATATGCAATTAAGATCAAACAAGAATGCATATGAATAGAGGAATAGAGTTAAAAAAATCAAACTACTTTTTAAAAGGATTAGCAAACAAGAACTTCAAGTTAGGATATGAAAGAACAGGTCGACTCGAACAGTATTAAAGACACACAACTGAATAGCCTCGAGAAATAGTTTCCAACATTCCCAAAACCCGTGATTCGCTTTACTCGAAACTCGTATATCATCTATGATAACCCATCAGTGCTTTCATATACATAATTCACTAGTATTAAGCCGGCCAAACTTAATACCAAGAATTTTGCAATGCAAGACTAACAGCGTTAATCAATAGACCGTCATGTGCATAAAGCTCTAATTCTCGTCATTCGACAAGACCTAATACATGACAAATGCTCAGAGTATGCAATTGAAGCATAGTCGGTCCATTCCTCAGGCTCTACAGGAAGGACTGCTCTGATACCATAATGTAACACCCTAACTACCAAAGCTCACGCTTCCGGCTGCGTAACTCTGATAGCTCGGACATTACGACGACACTTATACTATTTAATACTAAAATATGAGCCTGTTTAAAATTTTAAACCGTAATACCACTCCCAAAAAATACTTTCGTTAGATAACGTACAACCATAAATACCATACAACTTACAGAAACACATAAAGAGTACATCCATATATATATACATACATATATATAAATAATATTACAAACATTATCCAATACAATTCCTATCCCTCTTACAGAATATCTCAAGATAAAGACGAGTGTACAAATAATAGTCTAAGGCAATATCTCAACAACTAAATAAACTTCTCGTGACTTCTGCGCCCATATCCTGAAAGGGGAAAAATGTAGGGGGGGTGAGAACATCATCCTTGAAAGGGTTCTCAGTAGAGGGTTTTTGGGAATTACTGTAATAGGATACATAAAGATAAACCGTACTAGTGATTAATAACCGTCTTATGCCTCCTTTTCAAAAACAACGGTTTACAGTAAAAGTAAAGTCTGAAAATCTTTTCTGAAAGAAGAACCGTTCAATTCTCAAAAATTCAAAAGCCTTTCAAAATGGTTTATCTATGCTGAACTAAAACAACCTTTCATATTTTATTTCAAACCAGAAACACAAAACCGAAATCAACCATTGGTTCATCTCATTTCAACCACGGCCCTAGGCCCAAACAATCCAACCATCAACAATCACCACAGTCCAACAGAGTCCCAGTAGCAAACACAAATAGGAAGATGCAAGCACAAACAAACATTTATTGCAAGTAGAACAATTAGCAATTATTCACATAGGCAAACCAAGTATAATATGCACACCCAAACAATGTCACATAGATGCATATGATGCATGCCTGTCCCTAGTGGCTGATGATATCATCTGTCGGTTATATAGCCAACCCAACACGTCTTGGTAGCTAACCATGGACAGAAACACCCATCGCGGAGCAAGTAGGTTTGAGCTACAACCCCATTGCTACTACCCGCTCAACCCAGAGCCAGTGGAATAACCACTACTGCGGCTACTACCCAGGCGGGTGTTTAAAAGCTCAACCTGGAGCAAGTGGAATCACCACTACTACCGCTACTACCCAGGCGTCACAGTCTCTAACCTGGAGCAAGTGGGACGAACCACAACCCTTGCTACTACCCAGGTATCTCAAGCATATATTCATTCAGTCCTAGCCATGGATCAACATCCATCTCAGCCATCCGACTTAAATTCATAATTCATAGTCAGCCATACGGCCCATAACTCATTCGGCAATCAGCCATAAATCAATATCATATACAGCCATTCCGGCTCGCGGTTCAATCCAAAACCAGCCAATATTCATAGTCATACACAGCCATTTCCGGCCCATAACAAAACAGCACTTCCACCATCCAACATCATCAAATTCATAAAACCGGCATTTAAGCCATAAATCACTTTTTCTCAAATCGTTTCCCTTTGAAATCAAGTTTCAACTCTTTTCAGCCTTGGCTTTAGAAATCTCATTTCTCAAATCATCTCAGGCTCATAAGCCAAATTTACTCAAAGTGAGTTCCCTTTTTAAAACAAAGCCACTCTCAGCATTCTCTCTCCAAAACTTCCAAAACCATAGCAAGTTAAGGATTTATTTCAAAGTATTCAAAACCACCCATCCAACAATGGGATTTTATAACAAAAGCTTCTCAGCAGAGTCCCAAGTCTTTAGGGAAGGTCAACCTATATCAATTTCTTAAAATTCATTGAAACTCTTAAAATCATGGATTCTCAGTTCAAGTAAATAAAACTGAATTTATTATGAAACCAACCATACGAAATCACAAGTTCCAACCCGGTCTAAAAATCAACTCATTTGAAAAGAAGCCGGTTCATTTAAATCAAACCACTTTCAGGTTTCTTTTTGGAACCCATTTTTCTAACTCTTCCAAAATGCCTCAAACTTAATTACTCAATCAAAAGTCTAGATTCCTTTGAAATCATTAAAAGCTCCTTTTTATATTGAAATCAATATTAGAGCATTATTCTTTCCTTTAGTGGTTCAAACAGTAAAAATAGTTCATTTTTAAATAAGTCAAACTCAAGGCATAAGGTTCACTGCATAAATTAAGCTTGAAAACATAAATATTCTCTTAATAAATCAAATAATACAACTTCTCGAATCCAACCCTTTTTAAATAACTTTTCAAACAAGACTAGGATTTTGTAGAAATTTCGGCAGCACCTCCCCTAAAACTTGGACTTTTGCCACCCGGTTCGGGTCCCAACTAAATCGTTTTTCATTCCTTTTCAACAGCTCAAAACCAGAAATCAATTCAAAGCAAGCTAAATCCAACAGTCGCCTCAGTGGCATATCTCAAGAAAACCATTTCAAAATCAACTTAATATCAACCGATTTAACTCATTTCCAAAGCTTTAAAGAATCGGTTCAGCAATAAATCATTTATCAAAACCAAATCAATTAAAGCAACCCAGGCTGAATTTCAAGAGTATTCTATCTTTTACATCATCAAAATAATCAACTCAATTCAAATCAATCCTCAACGGATTAAACTCAGATTTCAAATATTTAAAGAATCAGCTTCAAAACATTACATTTCACAAAGCCGCACAACAACTCGGCCAAACCAACATCCATAAACAATTCGAGTCAATCAAATAATACATAAGGCCGATACAATCACCAAATACACATTTTCTCACATCAGTATCCATATGTAATAATTTCAACATGTAAAAATATAGTTTTTGGAAAACGCCCCTACCTCAAAACGCAAATCCATAACCCAAAAGTCTCACAGAGTCCTTTCCGGCTCAACCCGAACTGACGGCAAGCAAAACCTCAACTTTCAGCCACTTTCGCAATAACCAAAGCAACACTATTCGCAACATACAACAATCGAAACTCAATCTTATAGCAATTAACACCACAAACCTCAGCGTGAGATAACGGAACAGTAACAAAAGGGCTTTCAAATTAAAACGCTTACCGAACCGAAGGAGGAACGGCTGAACCGAAATAGCGGTGATCTCTTAACCGGTTCGGCGGCTGCCTGATAGCCACCTCAAGCGGCAGCAGTGACCTGAACAGTATGCAGAGACAATGAGATTCCCAGAAACTCAACAAAAAAGAGAGCCAACTTGAAACCCTTACCGACAGAATTTTTCCGACAACGGCAAAAGCAGCCAGAAGCTCCGGCGGTGCTCCTGGAAGTCACAGAACCACTCCTGGCGGTCAGAATCACAGAGACGCAGCTCCCTTCTCCGGCAGCGACACCTGCGGTGGCCGAAACCCCTTTCTGACAGCAGCAGTTCTGACGGAGGCGGCGCCGGTGACGCGAGCACGACTGGGCATGGTGGCTGAACCCAGCTCAGCCTCTGATCTCTCCGTCTCTCATGCTCGGTGTGACTGGACGGCCTTCCTCTCAACGGCACGGCGGCAGCAAACCCTAGCAGTGGCAGCGGCGGCTCAGCAGGGACGGGTTCCTTCGGCAGCAACAGCGGTGCGACCTCCTCTCCCCTGCGTCGTTCTCTTCTCCACGGTGGAACCCATCAGGGACGGCAGCAGCACCAGCCGCGACGGGTTGACTGCGACGGAACCCTTGGCGGCGACAATGGCGAGGTGGCTGAGCTTGTGAGCGACAGCAGTGCAGAGGCGGTTTCTTCCCCTCCCGTGCGTGCCAGTTCCTCCCGTCAGCCTCTCTCTTTGTGATCGCAACGATGGCGTCGGCGTGGTGAGAACGATGGCGGCGGCGTGGTGAGAACGATAGCGGCGACGCGGCGAGGGCAACAGCGGCGCTGTGAGCTCCCTACCCTCTCCCCGCCGGGGAGAGGGGGAGCGGTGGCTCGTTGGGGATTAGGGGTAGTTTAGGAATAAAATTAAAAATTTTATTTAAAAGGACGATTTTAATACAAAACAATACGTTAAGGATGATTTTAAATCAAAATATACACGAGGGACGATTTCGATTCTGACCCTCAATGTGGGGGACCAAAATCGTACTTATTCCTATTAGAAATAACATAATAAATAAATAAATTACTACAAGTAAATAATAGCACATGCATAATATTATAGTGCATGCATTAATTAAGGATATTTAATAATGTTAATTTATGTATAATTTTATACCAAATTATCAATAACTTTTATTAGATTTTAGAGTTATATTATTAAATTATCTTCGTATATACATCATGCACTAAGTTAATTAAACCTAGCTAAAAGCTACTGCATTTATATCATTTCTTATAATAAAGTAATAAACATACACATTATATATTTATGCAATAATGTTTAAAAAACAAAAAATAGTCTAAAATAACTCAAAATTGTTTATTTTATACATCTTAATAATTATTTATTTTATTTTATTTTATATTTATTAATTATCAATAATAAATGTATAATAAATGTCACAGGCATAAATTTATAAATATTAAATTAAATAAAATATTTTTAAGTATATGGATTACCCTTGGGTTCCTTGTTTGTTGGCTAGGTTGTGGGAGCAATGCTTGTAACCTTGAAGCAAGATCATTGATCTCATTCTCTGTGAACTCTGAGACTCCGGAACTTCTTTGCCGCCGCCCGGACATAGTCGCCGCAACTCCGATCCTGATCAGAAGTGATGCTTTATTACCTTTTCGAGAGCGAGCTCACACTTGGCCACTTTGGTATTGTTGTCTTTGAGTGTGTTGAGGGATCGGATGCTACTTAAATAGAGAGTGAGAGATGAGATAGAGTGTATTTTCATTTAGTTTAAAATCTTCCTAGTGAAAATGTATAGATGCTATTGGACAAATTCGACTTAATAGTAGTGTTTGGAATGTGTCTCACTACTACATTTATACATATGAAGTGCCAAATCACAAAATAATGATAATAGAATAAAATAAATAAAAACAAAATAATCTCTGTGTTTTGTTTGACAGTAGTATAAAATAAGACACAAAATAATAATAATAAAAAGTGTTGTTTGTTTGATTTAATGCCTTAAAATTAAATACAATTATATCTAAATTAATTCTATTGGTTGTTTGGACTTTATTCTTTTCACCTGAATTGCTATATTCAAATATTTTTTTTTAAATATTGCTTTAAGTTTTTATAAATTAAAATTCAGTCATTTAGATATTACAAACTTTTTAATCACTCTGTATTATGATAAGTTTATGATTATAGACTTGTAGATTAAGATTTAGTAATTTGATTATTTAGTAATTTTATTACTTTAATTTTGTTTAGATAGATTGGGATTTAAGCATATAGATTTTACAAGCTTTTTTAATCACTTTGTATTGCTTTTATTTTATTGCACTTGATTTTATAGATTACTAGAATAAGATTTATTAATTTGATTATTTGATATTGTTGATTTAGTAATTTGAGTGTTTGTCATGCATGGAAGATGAAAATGTTAAAGGATTTTAAATTTAGTTTATTAGAATATTTAATTGTTAATTTGTTGTATTTAAATATGTGTTCTGATTTATATATATATATATATAATTCATAGCAAATAAACTCGTCCAAGTCTACGAGTTAATTCGTGAATCGAGTCTAAGTCAACTTTGTAGGTTTACTTAGACTCACGAGTTTGACAACCTTAAGTGAAGCTATTAATAATTGTAAATAGATTACAAAAAATTTTACAAGAAAAATAAAATTACACTTTTTTTTTTTTTTGTAAACTATAAACTTGCTTGGATGTTTGACAAGTTTGACAAGTTATAATTTTTTGACATTTTAACTTATGATGTATCTTCCAAATTAAATTTCATACTAAATGTCGATTAAATGTGGATAATTAATAATGTTTTTTTTCTATGGAATGTGGGTATGGTGGATATGAAAGCTTTCCAGTTTAAATATAGTAGGGAAAAAAAGTCTTGGTTATATTGTCGCAAAAGATTTTTACTTGAAAATCATTCCTGTAACATAACAAAACTACTGCTTAGGAAGAATATCAATAAACTTGTGGAGCCTCCTATCGGGTTGACAGATGAACAAGTATGGTTAATTCAAATATGAGTTAGTGGGTATGTCTAAAATGAGCTTAATAATTATGTGTTTATTGAATGAGCTATACTTATATAAATTATTAAATTTTATTAGATAAAAATTAAAGATTAATATAAAAAGAAGAACATTGATGGACTCTAATAAATATAGAATATTCTAGTACATAAATAAATGTTTTAAATGACAATACTTTAATACACAATACTTTAAACGATAACAGAATTTTTTATTCTTAAATAATTAAATATAAAATATATAAATACAAAATATATGAGTATTTTTTATTTATTAAAATTAATTATTATGCAAAAATTTTTTATAATATTAAAAAATTATATAGATGTGGCTCATTCAATAAACACATAATTGCTAATTTGCCTAATTTTGTTCAAAATAATAATTGCAATGGTGAAAATTGTGCTTCTATTCTTTTTCCTAATCCTAATCAGACTTTCACGATCACGATACTAATATATCTCCACCTAGTGACACTATCCCTATTTCTGAAATTGAGATTTGTAACACCCTACCAAATAGAGTCCTATGCTTAAGTCATAATTTAGAGGTGGCAAGGTATTACGACCTCTAAAAATTAAAATTTAATACATATAATAATGTGAATAAAGATTATAACTAGGAGCCTTTGAAGAAAAAAGGGAAAAACAAATCGCAACTCGAAAGCGCAACACTTCGATTGAGAACGTGACTAACAAGGTTAAACCAACGCGAGATTATATATATACAAAGGAGTGTCAAAAACATGAATATCAAAACTCATAATCCGGTTGCGAAGATGACCGGTCCGAGCATAGCAATATATACAACTAAATAAAATAGGAAACCCCAAAGGAAGCCCAAGGGAACATAAATACAAGAAAACCTATTCTCCAAAATTTCCTCTTGAAGGAGTCATCATGGTTTGTATTATTCAGTGGAGATAAAGGTATCTAAGCATAACATATAAACCAAAAATAGAGACCCAAGAACAAAGGATCTTCGTTAATCCAGAAGTCTCCAACACGTCTCAGCAAGAAGCCTCACGTCCTACATCTGAAAACCACAAAATCCGCATAGGTGAAAATCAGAGGTTCCCAACATGGTAACAGTTCCCACATATTTAACATGTAATATCAGAAGAAAGCCGCAATCCTAGAACTCCCACCAGATAAAATCAAAGCTTATAAACAAGCTAAACCATAAATGGCAACTGACTAAAGATTCTTCGGTCTAACTAATACTTCCCGTTTCAAATCTTTCAAACCTCCCAACCACCAACAGGAGTATAATATGGCAAACACAGTTATATCAGACAAGAGATATACAAATAGGAACAAATAAGGCATTTAGACAATTAGTAGGTAATATGCAGTCAAATAGGCAATCTCAAACAATTCACATAATATGCATATGATGAATGCCTGTCCCTAATGGCTGATGATATCATCTGTCGGTTATATAGCCAACCCGACAAGTCCCGGTAGCTAACCATTGGACTGTCCCTCTGTCGCGTATCCCCAACTCGAGTTATACTCAACATAATTGTGATCATAATCATGATCCATATCCAACACCCTCACTGGTGCATATTCATGGGGGCGAGCTCATCCGGAACTTTCACAGTGTCCGGCCACACTTACGACATAGGATCAGCAGAGTATCGAGTCTCTACCTGAAGCACGTGGTGGCTAGCCACTGCTTTCTTCCAGGGAAACTCGTATCTCAGATAGTGGAAGTACAATATTCACATTTCATTCAATAGCATATATGCATTTATACTCGGCCATAATCAATAATGGCTCCGCTGTAACTCGACAACAAACTCAGCCATCCGGCTCACAATTCAATCTAGAACCAGCCAATTTATCAACAAATACAGCCTTTCGGCTCATGACAAATAAAGCACTTTCACCGCCATTCTCTGCATTTCATATAATCATCTTTGATCATCATTGATCGTAACTTTTTCCCTTGCTTCATCCGTAAATTACCACATCATCTAGCGCATTTCTCATTGCTAGGCATCTCATAATGATTTAAGACATAAGGGGTGAGATCGGAGGCTTAAAAGTATGAAATTTAAATTTTAAAACTCAAAAATAAACTTTGGGATGAAAACAGGGCCACGCGTGCACATCCTCCACGGGCACGCGTGGATGGCCAAAAAGTTCATCGACGCATATGCGTCGCCCACGCGTACACGTGGGTGCGTTTGTGCCCCACGCACAAAGCTCGCACTTTGCTCGCGCAACTCTCGGGAAATTTGGCTGGGCAACCATCTTAGCACATCGATGTGTACGCGTGAGCCACGCGTATGCATGGATAGTCACTACAAGAAAATGGAACATTTGTAACAATAATTAGTTATTGTTACAAAATAAGAATATTTTGTAACAATAAGAAAATTTGTTACAAAACATTTCAATATTTTGTAACAACTTGATTTTTTTTGTTACAAATTATGTTGGCTTTCTTATCGAATTGTTGTTTTGTTACAAAATGTTATAATGTTTTGTAACAAAAGATTATATTGTTGCAAAAATTCAAAATATTTTGTAACAAAAAATTAATTTGTCACCAAATACAATATTTTTGTAACAAGTTATTTATTTGTCACAAAATTTAAAGATTTTTTGTAACTAATAAAAAATTTTGTTTCAACATACTAAAGGTAAGACTTTGAATTTTTAAAAATTAACATAATAAGTTATTTATGATTTATTATATTTATTTAAGATTTTATATTCACAAATTTATTTTACTAAAAATATTTAAGTCAAATTAATGATAGTTTGTGTAAGACCCCTAAATTTTTAAAAGTTATTAATGAATTATATATAATGTATTATATTTATTTAAGACTATATTCTAGAGATTTTTATATAAAAATTGAGTAAACTCCTATTTATTATTTAGAGTTCTTATAATTGAAAAATAATAAGTATTTTATATGTCTTAGTTTTAATATATAGATTTTTAACCTTATTTTATAAATGAAGGAAAATTAATTTAATTATCATCAATTTTTGTTAAATTAGTATTTATTCGAAAATAAATTTCAAATTAATAATAAAATAGTATTTCAAAGATAATAATTTAATATTAAATTTTAATTTGAATTATTACTTAATCCTATTATCTTATTAATATTTTTATACAAATCCTAATTTTTTTTTACACAACAAAACCCTAACTTTAATGTTTTTTTTTTCCTTTCCCAGTTGCTATTACCCTTGCCCTTTCTTCTATTCTAGAAACCCCAAACAGAGGGAAAAATCAAAAGGAAAAAAGACAGAAAAGAAAGAAGGAAAGAAAGGGAAAGGAGGGAGGGGAGCCGCGGGAAGAGAAGGAGGGGGGAAGAGGAAGGGCAGTGCCGGCGAGCATCACTGCCACCGCGCCGCCGTGTTGTACCGAAGAGAGAGAGAGCGCGAAGAATGGAGAAGCAGGAGAGGAAGAAGGGCGTCGACGCTGTTGCAGAGAGGGAGACATGAGAAGCTGCCAAACTCCACTGGTGTCACGAAGCCGTTGGTGTCGTGCTCCGTCACCGTCGCCTCAGACTGTCGCCGTCACCGTCGCACCGCTCCTGCCGAGCTGCCGTGGAGTCGGGAGATTGAGGCAGAGAATGAATGACACAGAGAAAGGGAGATGTGCAACAGATGAGAGGGATGGAAGCGTTCCCGTTACCATTTTCTCACCTATTCACCGCCACTGGGGTTTGACGCTACCACGCCGCCTTAGAGACTCTGCCATTGCTGAGAGTTCTTCGAAAGAGAAAGGGGGACAGCGAAAGAGGATGAAGTGGGTCCTTTGCTGCTGCCATGACCGTCGCTGAGTTGCAAGCTGTTGTTGGAAGTATTGGGGGAGATGTTGCCGCTGCCAAAACCACCGCGGAGGTTGTTAGGACTGCTGCTTGTGTGGCTACGCCGTGGTGGTTATAGTTTCCATCACAGTTACTGCCCAAATGCCCTGGAATTTCTATTGTCTTGCCCCAATTCAAGTTCAGTGCCACTACCCTGGTCTAATCTTTTTCCCTGGTTCTGTTTCACTTTTACACGCTAACCTAGCTTGGTTTCATTTATCAGTTTGTTTTGGTGTTAATTTTATTTTAGTTTTGGTGTTGTCTTAAACTTTCAGTGTTATTTCTGCATTTGATTTCATCAAATTCGAATCCTGCTGCAACCATTGTCATTACTGATGGTTTCAGTGGCTAAGAGAAGGGGAGGTTGAATCTTAGCCCCCTTTTTATGTTGCTAACACTTGCTGAACTCAGAGGAGACTTTTCTGTTTTAGCTCGTCTCTGGACACGAGACTTTTGTTTTTGCTCGTCACTTGCCACGAGACTTTTTGTTTTGTCTCGTCACTTGGCACGAGACATTTTAGTTATTGCTCTTGTGCAGTAGAAAACAGAAATGGAGTTGAAGAGAAGAAGGATTACACCCTGATATATCCTGGTTCAGCTGCTAAGTGCAGTGCAGCCTACATCCAGTCTCCATCACAAACATGATGGAATTTCACTATAATCAATCTGATTACAACTTGTAAAGTGCTAACCCAACTTACAAGGGGATTCCCACAGAATCATGAAACACAACATAGATGAACAAAGGAACTCTAAGACATCTATGGCTTTTTCTTTTAATTTTGCACTCTCTGCCTTTTTCTGCTTTATGGCTTTTTCATTACAAACCTCACTGTTTGCCTTTTTTCATGAGACTCAAGACATGAAAAAATTAAACAGAAAAATACTAAACAGAATACATTGAAGGAGAAGAGAAAACTATTAGCTCAGGTAGCTCTGAGAACTCTGTGCCTTGCACTCTCAAATTTTATCCTTGCCTCAAACAGTGGCTGTCCACCCTTATTATAGAAGAGGGGAGCCTCCACTTATTGAAGCCAAAACCGAACTAACTTCTTCCTCCTTCAACAAAACCGGTTCGGCCACATAGAGAGAGAAGAGATAATCATACAAAACCCAACATGCAATTACCTCTAGTCCTTTCTTGATCATCACCCTTCATCAATCCGAGCTCTCCATCCTTGGCTTGCTCTCCAAGATGAAATTCTGGCCCTTGATGCTTCATGATGATGATGACTTCATCTGCTTCAATCTCTGCCTTCAACCATCACTTCGCCACTCTAGCTACTCCCTGTGGTGGTTGAGCAGAATCAAAGACAAGCCATGCTTCAAGAATCTCCCTTGCTGGCCGAGATCTTCTTCTTCCTTTTTGAGCATGGAAAGCTCAAGATAACCTCACCAAATCTGACCACATTTGGTAAGTATCTTAGCCACAACTAATTTTTATTTTAGTATGTTTTCTTGCCATCATTAGCTTGATGGTCTTGATGCATGCAGCTTCTTCCTTCTGTTGGTTGAAGAACATTTCTTCCATTATTTCCTGGACAAGGACCGAAGAAAGAAGAAGAAAGAGATGAGAGAGAATGTGAAGTTAAAGTAAAAGCAATTAAATGAAAATGAAACAAGTTGATAAATTGCTTTTTACTTCCCTTGCTTTGAGTAGCGTATAGCATTAATCATAATGATTCCCATCAAATCAAAGTCAAGTTCTCTCTCATGTTTCCAATGCTAACATATTAAAATTTGAAATCCATTCTTAACAAAGAGATGGAATCCGTTGGAAAGCATGAAGCCATTTAGCTTTCATTTAACCTTGGTTTCGGACCAGGCTTGGAAACTTTCATCAAAATAATGTTGGGCTTGGTAGCATTAGGATTTAATCTGGCCCAAATGATAACATTTGCTTTCTTGATGAATATTTGATTCGGATCAGCATGGAAACATTCATCAAAATTCAAATTGGGCTTGGTAGCAATAAAGCTTAATCTGACCCAATAAAATTTTGATTCCTTCAAACCAATTGGGCTTAGTGATACTATTTAAATTCTGGCCCAATAGTAACATTTGCTTTCCTGATGGATTTTTGGATCAAGCATTGTACACAAAGGAAAGCTTTCTTTGGGCTTGCTGTATTTCATTTATTTTCGGCCCAATAAAATCTGCATAACAAAATTATTAATTAAGCAAATATGAGTTAAGATCAAATCAATAATTTTGTAATTAAATATTTTAATAATGTTTGTTCATCATCAAAATTAAATAGGAGTTTTTCAAACTCATCAATTACCGTAGAAAAATTGACGCTGCTGCAAATTAGGAAAAAATGGGATTGTCGCGTTTAAATTCCACGATTTTGGCTAATCGAGGTAGGGGCGTTTTCTTTATCAGAACTTGTGAATATTGGGGCTGTTGATTATTGTTCTGTGTAGTTTTTTTTTTCAGATTTGTTACTTGTTTTTTTTACTTGTTCTAATTAGTAATTTAGTATTATTGGAACTTCAAAATATTACTTGTTTTTGTTTTTAATTTGTTCTTAATTTAGTTGATGCTAGATTGATGCCCAACAAAATTCATTCATAATAATAATTATTTACATGTTCATACCATCGATTGAGTTATTACTCTTGAGTTGTGGTGCACGAAATTACAATCACACTTTTGCAACTCTGCCCAACTAACCAGCAAGTGCACTGGGTCATCCAAGTAATACCTTACGTGAGTAAGGGTTGATCCCACGGAGATTGTCGGCTTGAAGCAAGCTATGGTTATCTTGTAACTCTTAGTCAGGATATCAATAATTCTCAGATTTAATTGTAAAAAGTAAAAGAACATGAAATAAATACTTGTTATGCAGTAATGAAGAACAGGTTGAGGCTTTGGAGATGCTTTGTCTTCTGAATCTCTGCTTTCCTACTATCTTCTTCTTCATGCACGCAAGACTCTTTCCATGGCAAGCTTTAAGTGGGCATCACCGTTGTCAATGGCTACTTCCCGTCATCTCAGTGAAAATGTTCCAAATGCGCTGTCACCGCACGGCTAATCATCTGTCGGTTCTCGATCATGTCGGAATAGGATCCATTGATCCTTTTGCATCTGTCACTACGCCCAACACTCGCGAGTTTGAAGCTCGTCACAGTCATTCCTTCCCAGATCCTACTCAGAATACCACAGACAAGGTTTAGACGTTCCGGATCTCAGGAATCGCCGCCAATAATTCTAGCTTCTACCACGAAGGTTCCAATCTTAGATTAGAAACGCAAGAGATACACATTCAAGCTTGATTGGATGTAGAACGGAGGTGGTTGTCAGGCACGTGTTCATAGGTGAGAATTATGATGATTGTCACGGATCATCACATTCATCAGGTTGAAGTGAGAATGAATATCTTAGAATAGAAGCAAGCGTGATAGAATGGAAAACAATAGTAATTGCATTAATTCATGAAGAACAGTAGAGCTCCTCACCCACAACAATGGGGTTTAGAGACTCATGCCATAGAAGATACAATATGAAACGTGTAGAATGTCATGAGGTACAAGATGAATCACTAAAAGTAGTTTTTAAAGTAAACTGGTGACCTAGGGTTACAGAAATTGAGTAAGCTAGGGTGTTTAGTGTAAAAATCCACTTCCGGGGCCCACTTGGTGTGTGCTTGGACTGAGCATTGAAGCTTTCATGTGTAAAGACTTTTCTTGGAGTTAAACGCCAGCTTTTGTGCCAGTTTGGGCGTTTAACTCCAGCTTTTGTGCCAGTTCTGGAGTTAAACGCCAAAATTCTTGAGCTGACTTGGAACGCCTGTTTAGGCCATCAAATCTCGAGCAAAGTATGGACTATTATATATTTCTGGAAAGCCGAGGATGTCTACTTTCCAACGCATATGAGAGTGCGCCAATTCGACTTCTGTAGCTCCAGAAAATCTACTTCGAGTGAGGGGAGGTTAGAATCCAACAGCATCTGCAGTCCTTTTTCAGCCTCTGAATCAGATTTTTGCTCAGGTCCCTCAATTTCAGCCAGAAAATACATGAAATCACAGAAAAACACACAAACTCATAGTAAAGTCTAGAAAAGTGATTTTTATTTAAAAACTAATAAAAACATAATAAAAACTGACTAAAATATACTAAAAACAATGCCAAAAAGCGTATAAATTATCCGCTCATCACAACACCAAACTTAAATTGTTGCTTGTCCCCAAGCAACTAAAAATCAAATAGGATAAAAAGAAGAGAATATACAATGAGTTCCAAAAACATCTATGAAGATCAGTATTAATTAGATGAGCGGGGCTTTTAGCTTTTTGCCTCTGAATAGTTTTGGCATCTCACTTTATCCTTTGAAGTTCAGAATGATTGGCTTCTATAGGAACTCAGAATCCAGATAGTGTTATTGATTCTCCTAGTTAAGTATGTTAATTCTTGAACACAGCTACTTTATGAGTCTTGGCCGTGACCCTAAGCACTTTGTTTTCCAGTATTACCACCGGATACATAAATGCCACAGACACATAACTGGGTGAACCTTTTCAGATTGTGACTCAGCTTTGCTAGAGTCCCCAATTAGAGGTGTCCAGAGCTCTTAAGCACACTCTTTTTGCTTTGGACCACGACTTTAACCGCTCAGTCTCAAGTTTTCACTTGACACCTTCACGCCACAAGCACATGGTTAGGGACAGCTTGGTTTAGCCGCTTAGGCCAGGATTTTATTCCTGTGGGCCCTCCTATCCACTGATGCTCAAAGCCTTGGATCCTTTTTATTACCCTTGCCTTTTGGTTTAAAGGGCTATTGGCTTTTTCTGCTTGCTCTCTTTTTTTTTCTTTCTTTTTTTTGCACTCTTTTTTTTTGCAAGCTTTCTATTCACTGCTTTTTCTTGCTTCAAGAATCAATTTTATGATTTTTCAGATCATCAAATAACATTTCTCCTTTTTCATCATTCTTTCAAGAGCCAACAATTTTAACATTCATAAACAACAAAACCAAAAATATACACTGTTCAGGCATTCATTCAGAAAACAAGAGTATTACCATCACATCAAAATAATTAATCTGTTTTAAAATTCAAAATTCATGCACTTCTTTTTCTTTTTCAATTAAAAACATTTTTCATTTAAGAGAGGTGATGGATTCATTTTCATAGCTTTAAGACATAAACTTTAAATTTTTATTGATTATGGAATAAAAATAAGACTCAAAAATAAATATAAGAGCAGACCCATAATAATAGAAGACAGAAAATTAAAAGCAGAAAAATAAATGACTCTTAAAATAGACTCTTAATAATAAAGGTTATCATAGAGTTAGGACTCAACAACCTTGATTTTGAGAAGTGGATGCTCCCTCAATCTGTGGGTTGCTTGGTCCTTCAAGGGAGAGCTTCTGGCGCTTCAGCTCCTGTAGCTCACGCCCCTGCTTCTCCTGTTCCTTCAGCAGTTTGCAGAGCATGCAGTTCTGATTCTGTTGTTCTTCCTTAAGTTGTTCCATAGCTTCTTGCATCTTGGTAACAGACGCTTCTAAGCGGGTCCAGTAGTCAATTTCAGAAATTTCTGGGAGGAACTCCTGCACCCTCCTTTTGATGGAGTTGTCTTGCACTTGTCTTTCCATTGACTTCTTGGTGATTGGGTGTTCGATTGGGATAAATTCATCTACTCCCATTCTCATCCCAGCATCTTTACATAGCAGAGAAATTAAGCTTGGGTAGGCCAGTTTGGCTTCAGTGGAGTTCTTGTTTGCAATTGTGTAAATCTCACAAGAAATCAGATGATAAATCTCCACTTCTTTTCCAAGCATAATACAATGAATTATCACTGCTCTTTTGACAGTGACCTCAGAGCGGTTGCTAGTGGGCAATATAGAACGCCCAATGAAGTCCAACCAGCCTCTTGCAACTGGTTTGAGATCTCCCCTCTTGAGTTGGTTTGGGACACCTTTTGAATTGGTTATCTACTTAGTTACAGGGAGGCATATGTCCTCTAGAACTTGATCCAACCCCTTATCTACTCTCACCATTCTCCTATTAAAGGATTTTGGATCATCTTGTAGTTGAGACAGTTTGAAGACCTCTCTTATTTTGTCCAGATGGAAGTAAATAAGTCTCCCTCTGACCATAGTTCGGTAGGTGTGAAAGGCGGTTCCAGTTATTTTCTGCTTATTTGTCAGCCACAGATTTGAGTAGAATTCCTGAACTATGTTTCTTCCAACCTTTATCTCAGGATTGGCCAGAATTTCCCATCCTCTGTTTCGAATTTGCTCTTGGATCTCCGGATATTCATCTTCTTTCAAATTGAATTTAACTTCCGGGATCACTGACCTCAGACCCATTATTTTGTGGGAATGGTCTACATGTTTTTTGGTTAGGAACCTCTCTTGATTCCAAAGACTCTTTGGAGTATTCTCTTTTTTGCCTCTTGATTTGGTTTGTTTTCCCTTAGGTGCCATGATCTTGAAGAGTCTTAGCTCAGTGATCACGGAAAAACACATCAAACTTAGAGGTTTGCTTGCCCTCAAGCAAAAGAAAGGAAATGAGAGAGAGAGAGAGAGAGGAGAAGAGCCAAATTCGAATGGTGGAGAGGAGAGGGTGGCCGAATGTACATTTATAGGAGGAGGGGAGGGATTTCAAAAAATTTGAAAGAGATATGACATAGAGATATGATTGATGGAAGAAAATAAAATCATGATATGAAAAAAAAGACGAGATTTGTAATTGAAAAATATATAAAGATGTTAAATCTGAAAATTTGGTTATGCATCTAAGAAATAAGAGATGATATGATGAGTTGAAAAAGATTTGGAAAGAAATTAAGAGGATAATTAAGTTTTTGAAAAGATTTGGGAAGGATTTGAAAGAAAATTGAAAAGAGATTTAGAAAATTGTCGAATTTTGGAAAATTGAGGGTGAATGATGAAAGTTTGAAACATGTTTATGCAGAAAATTATGAGTCAAAACATGAAAATTTGAAAAAATTTGAAGTTGGAAACAAAATCTCCTCCCCCTGCCTTTCTGGCGTTTAACGCCCAATTGTTGGCCATTATGGGCGTTTAACGCCCAGCCAGGTACCCTGGCTGGCGTTAAATGCCAGAAACCCCTTTATCACTGGGCGTTTCTCTGAACGCCCAGAATGCTACAATTCTGGCGTTAAACGCCCAGAATGGTACCCATTCTGGCGTCCAAAATGCCCTTTACTGGCGTTTTCTTGCCAGCAAGCTCCTTTTCTCTGCTTTTTGTACTGAATCCTTCTGTAACTCTGTGAATTCCTTCAATTTTGATGATTAACCTTTGAAGAAAAATGTATATCAAACTTTTACAAGTATTAATTAAAACAAATAACTTGCTAATGGCTGGGTTGCCTCCCAGCAAGTGCTTCTTTATTGTCTTTAGCTGGACCTTTACTGAGCTTCATTCAAGCCTCATTTTTGAGCATTCTTGCTCAAAATTGCTTTCAAGATAATGTTTGATTCTCTGTCCATTAACAATGAACTTTTTGTCAGAATCAATATCTTAAAGCTCAACATATCCATATGGTGACACTCCTGTAATCACATATGGTCCCCTCCACCGGGATTTTAATTTTCCGGGGAATAATCTGAGCCTAGAGTTGAACAGCAGAACTTTTTGTCCTGGCTCAAAGACTCTGGATGACAATTTCTTGTCATGCCACTTTTTTGCTTTTTCCTTATAAATTTTTGTATTTTCAAAAGCATTGAGTCTGAACTCCTCTAGCTCATTTAGCTGGAGCAATCTTTTCTCACCAGCTAACTTAGCATCCATGTTTAGGAATCTGGTTGCCTAGTAGGCTTTATGTTCCAGTTCCACGGGCAGATGACAGGCCTTGCCATACACCAGCTGGTATGGAGAGGTTCCTATAGGAGTCTTGAATGCTGTTCTGTATGCCCACATAGCATCATCCAAGCTCTTTGCACAATCCTTTCTACGGACAATTACAGTCCGTTCCAGGATTCTCTTTAATTCTCTGTTAGAGACTTCAGCTTGCCCATTTGTCTGTGGATGATACGGAGTTGCTACTTTGTGGCTAATTCCATATCGAACCATAGCAGAGTAAAGCTGTTTATTGCAGAAATGGGTGCCCCCATCACTGATTAGTACTCTGGGAACACCAAATCTGCTGAAAATATATTTCTGGAGGAACTTCAACACAGTCTTGGTATCATTAGTGGGTGTGGCAATTGCTTTCACCCATTTAGATACGTAGTCTACTGCCACCAGAATGTAAGTATTTGAGTATGATGGTGGGAAAGGACCCATGAAGTCAATGCCCCATACATCAAATAACTCAATCTCTAAGATCCCTTGTTGAGGCATAGCATAACCATGAGGCAAGTTACCAGCTCTTTGGCAACTGTCACAGTTACGCACAAACTCTCGGGCATCTCTATAGAGAGTAGGCCAATAGAAGCCACATTGGAGGACTTTAGTGGCTGTTCGCTCACTTCCGAAATGTCCTCCATACTGTGATCCATGGCAATGCCACAGAATCTTCTGTGCCTCCTCTCTAGGGATGCATCTGCGGATCATTCCGTCTGCGCATCTCTTAATGAGATATAGTTCATCCCATAAGTAGTATTTTGCATCAGAAATTAGTTTTTTTCTTTTGCAACCTGCTGTACTCCTAGGGTATGAACCTCACAGCTTTATAATTTGCAATATCTGCAAACCATGGTTCTTCCTGAATGGCAAAAAGTTGCTCATCCGAAAAGGTCTCAGAGATCTCAGTAGGAGGGAGGGACGCCCCTGCTACTGGTTCTATCCGGGACAGGTGATCAGCTACCTGGTTCTCTGTCCCTTTTTTGTCTCTTATTTCTATATCAAACTCTCGCAGAAGCAACACCCATCTTATGAGCCTGGATTTTGAATCCTGCTTTGTGAGTAGATATTTAAGAGCAGCATGGTCAGTATACAGAATCACTTTTGAACCTACTAAATAGGATCTAAACTTGTCAATTGCATAAACCACTGCAAGTAACTCCTTTTCTGTGGTTGTGTAATTCTTCTGTGCATCATTTAGAACATGACTGGCATAGTAAATAACGTGCAGAAGCTTGTTATGCCTTTGTCCCAACACTGCACCAATGGCATGGTCACTGGCATCACACATTAATTCGAATGGTAATGTCCAGTCAGGTGCAGAGATGACTGGTGCTGTGACCAGCTTGGCTTTCAGGGTCTCAAACACCTGCAGACACTCTGTGTCAAACACAAATGGTATGTCAGCAGCTAGCAGGTTGCTTAGAGGTTTTGCAATTTTTGAAAAATCCTTTATGAACCTCCTATAGAATCCCGCATGCCCTAGAAAGCTTCTGATTGCCTTAACATTGGCAGGTGATGGTAATTTCTCAATTACCTCTACCTTGGCTTGATCCACCTCTATTCCCTTGCTTGAAATTTTGTGCCCAAGGACAATTCCTTCAGTCACCATAAAGTGATATTTTTCCCAGTTTAAGACCAGGTTAGTCTCTTGGCACCTTTTCAAGACAAGTGCTAGATGATCAAGACAGGAGCTGAATGAGTCTCCAAATACTGAGAAGTCATCCATGAAGACTTCCAGGAACTTCTCTACCATATCAGAGAAGATAGAGAGCATGCACCTCTAAAAGGTTGCAGGTGCATTGCATAGACCAAAAGGCATTCTTCTGTAAGCAAATACTCCAGATGGACATGTGAATGCTGTTTTCTCTTGGTCTTGAGGATCCACTGCAATTTGGTTGTAGCCTGAATAGCCATCCAAAAAGTAGTAGTATTCATGGCCTGCTAGTCTCTCTAGCATCTGGTCTATGAATGGTAAAGGAAAATGATCCTTTCTGGTGGTTGTATTGAGCCTTCTGTAGTCAATACACATACGCCACCCTGTAACTGTTCTTGTGGGAACCAGTTCATTCTTTTCAATATGAACCACTGTCATGCCTCCCTTCTTGGGGACAACTTGGACAGGGCTCACCCAGGGACTATCAGAAATAAGATAAATAATCCCATCCTCTATTAACTTAGTGACCTCATTCTGCACCACTTCCTTCATGGCTGGATTTAGCCGCCTCTGTAGTTGAACCACTGGCTTGGCATCATCCTCTAATAGGATTTTGTGCATGCATCTTGCTGGGCTAATGCCCTTAAGGTCACTTATGGACCACCCAAGAGCTGTCTTGTGTGTCCTTAGCACTTGAATTAGTGCTTTCTCTTCCTGTGGATTTAAAGCAGAGCTTATGATCACTGGAAAAGTGTCACCCTCTCCTAAAACTGCATATTTCAGGGATGGTGGTAGTGGTTTGAGCTCTGGTTTAGGAGGTTTTTCCTCTTCCTGAGGGATTTTTAGAGGTTCTTTTATTTCCTCTGGTTCCTCCAAATCAGGCTGAACATCTTTAAGGATGTCATTTAGCTCTGATTCAAGACTCTCAGTCATATTGATCTCTTCCACCAAAGAGTCAATAATATCAGTGCTCATGCAATCATTTGCTGTGTCTGGATGCTGCATAGCTTTGACAGCATTTAACTTGAACTCATCCTCATTGAGTCTCAGGGTCACTTCCCCTTTTTGTACATCAATAAGAGTTCGTCCAGTTGCTAGGAAAGGTCTTCCTAGAATGAGAGTTGCACTCTTGTGCTCCTCCATTTCCAGCACTACAAAGTCAGTGGGAAAGGCGAATGGCCCAACCTTGACAATCATGTCCTCAATGATGCCTGATGGATATTTAATGGAGCCATCAGCAAGTTGAAGACATATCCGGGTTGGTTTGACTTCTTCAGTCAACCCAAGCTTTCTGATAGTGGATGCAGTTATTAGGTTGATACTTGCTCCAAGGTCACATAGAGCTATCTTGGTGCAAGCACCCTCTAATGTGCATGGTATCATAAAGCTTCCTGGATCTTGAAGCTTTTCTGGTAAGCTTTTTAGAATGACTGCACTGCATTCTTCAGTGAGAAACACTCTTTTAGTTTCTCTCCAATCCTTCTTATGACTTAAGATCTCTTTCATGAACTTAGCATAAGAGGGTATTTGCTCAAGTGCCTCTGCAAATGGGATCTTTATTTCAAGAGTCCTGAGATAGTCTGCAAAGCGGGCAAATTATTTATCCTATTCAGCCTGGCAGAGCTTCTGAGGATAAGGCATCTTGGCTTTATATTCTTCAACCTTAGTTGCTGCAGGTTTATTCCCTACAGAAGTGGTTGGAGAAGCCTTCTTAGAGGGGTCACTATCAGCACTTGTAGGTGTCTGATTCTTCATAGGCGTTTGAACGCCAGGATTGGGTGCTGGATGGGCGTTTAACGCCAGCTTCCCACCCTTTTCCGGCGTCTGAACGCCGGAACTGGGCAAGGAATGGGCGTTTAATGCCAACTTTTCCCCCTTTTCTGGCGTTTGAATGCTAGAGTTATTCCTCTCTGGGCTCTTGATGTCCTCAGAGGGATCATGGGTAGTGGTTTGGTCATCCTCTGTCATTTGTTCCTTTCTTGACTTTTTCCTATTTTGAGCTAAGTTATTCAATGTCTTCCCACTCCTTAGTTGGATAGCTTGGCATTCTTCTGTTATCTATTTAGATAGCTGCTGTCTTGTCTGATTCAATTGTGCTTCTATGTTCTTGTTAGCATTTTTAGTGTTTTGGAGCATCTCTTTGAATTCTGCTAATTGTTTTGTCATAAGGAGTAATTGTTGATTAAGTTTAACAATCTGTTCTTGAGGATTGGGATCAGTAGTTACTGCCATAGCCTCTTCTTTTATGGAGGACTCACTGTTTGAGTACAGATGTTGATTTCTAGCAACTGTATCTATGAGCTCTTGAGCTTTTTCAATTATTTTTCTCATGTGTATAGATCCACCAGCTGAGTGGTCTAGGGACATCTGAGCTTTTTCTGTAAGCCCATAGTAGAAGATGTCTAACTGTACCCACTCTGAAAACATTTCAGAGGGGCATTTTCTCAGCATCCCTCTGTACCTCTCCCAGGCATTATAAAGGGATTCATGATCCTCTTATTTAAAGCCTTGGATGTCCAGCCTTAGCTGTATCATCCTTTTTGGAGGGTAAAATTGATTCAAGAATTTGTCTAATAACTGTCTCCATGTTTTTATGATTGCTGTGGGTTGGTTATATAACCACCTCTTAGCTTGATCTTTTACAGCAAATGGAAACAGTAATAATCTGTAGACATCCTGATCCACTTCTTTATCACGTACTGTGTCAGCAATTTGTAAGAACTGTGCCAGAAACTTAGTAGGTTCTTCCTGTGGAAGACCGAAATACTGGCAATTTTGCTGCACCATGATAATGAGCTGAGGATTTAGCTCAAAGCTGCTTGCTTTGATGAGAAGTATACAGATGCTACTCCTATATGCAGCTGTAATGGGGTTAACATATGACCCCAGAGTCCTTCTGGACTGTTCACTTCCACTTATGTCCATGATGAAGAAAAGGGAATTGATATGAATTATATTTTTTTATTTAATTAAAAGTAACCGAAAAATAAAACAAAATAAATAAAAAATAAAATAAAAGTTTCGAAAATTTAAGAAAAAGAAAAAGAAAAATAAATAATTGGAATGCTAAAATGGCTAATTAATTAAAAAGATTTGAAAAATTTTGGATAAGGTTTTTGAAAATTAGAGGAAAATGAAATAAAAGCAAATTAAAAACTAAATTAATTAATTAATTAGAAAGATTTTGGAATTAGCAATTAAAAAGATATGATTGAAAATTATTTTGAAAAAGATATGATTTAGAAGATATGATTGCAAATTAAAAAAAAAAGATATGATTGAAAAGATATGATTGAAGAAATTAAAAAGATTTGATTTTTGAAAAAGATTTGAAAAGACCAATTTTCGAAATTAGAATATTGACTTGACTAAAAAAAAGATATGATTTTGAAAATCTTTGACTAAATTAATGCAAAATTTCGAAATTTATGAGTGAAATAAGGAAAGGATATTTTTTTTATTTTTGAATTTTAATGCGGAAAGAGAAAAACAATAAAATGACACTAAACTTAGAAATTTCAGATCAAAACACAGAGAACAAACAAGAAAACTTTGAATGTCAAGATGAACACCAAGAACACTTTGAAGATCAAGATGAACACCAAGAACAAATTTTTAAAAATTTTTTAAGTAAATAAAAGCACAAAAACACACCAAACTTAAAATTTTTAGAGAATCAAACAAAAATTTTCGAAAAATTAAAGGAAAACACAAAGAAGACACCAAACTTAGAATTTTTAAAAATCAAGAAAGAACTGAGGACATGTAATTTCAAAAAATTAAAAGAAAATAAAAGCATGCAATTAACACCAAACTTAAAATATAAAACTAAACTCAAATAAAAGACTCTAAACCAACAAAAATAATTTATTCCTAATCTAAGCAACAAGATAAACCGTCAGTTGTCCAAACTCGAACAATGCCCGGCAACGGCGCCAAAAACTTGGTGCACGAAATTACAATCACACTTTTACAACTCCGCACAACTAACCAGCAAGTGCATTGGGTCGTCCAAGTAATACCTTACGTGAGTAAGGGTCGATCCCACAGAGATTGTCGACTTGAAGCAAGCTATGGTTATCTTGTAACTCTTAGTCAGGATATCAATAATTCTCAGATTTAATTGTAAAAAGTAAAAGAACATGAAATAAATACTTGTTATGCAGTAATGAAGAACAGGTTGAGGCTTTGGATATGCTTTGTCTTCTGAATCTCTGCTTTCCTACTATCTTCTTCTTCATGCACGCAAGACTCCTTCCATGGCAAGCTTTAAGTTGGGCATCAGCATTGTCAATGGCTACTTCCCGTCCTCTCAGTGAAAATGTTTCAAATGCGCTGTCACCGTATGGCTAATCATCTGTCGGTTCTCGATCATGTCGGAATAGGATCCATTGATCCTTTTGCGTCTGTCACTACGCCCAACACTCGCGATTTTGAAGCTCGTCACAGTCATCCCTTCCCATATCCTACTCAAAATACCACAGACAAGGTTTAGACGTTCCGGATCTCAGGAATGGCCGCCAATAATTCTAGCTTATACCACGAAAGTTCCAATCTTAGATTAGAAACCCAAGAGATACACATTCAAGCTTGATTGCATGTAGAACGGAGGTGGTTGTCAGGCACGCATTCATAGGTGAGAATTATGATGATTGTCACGGATCATCACATTCATCAGGTTGAAGTGCGAATGGATATCTTAGAATAGAAGCAAGCATGATAGAATGAAAAACAGTAGTAATTGCATTAATTCATGAAGAACAGCAGAGCTCCTTACCCCCAACAATGGGGTTTAGAGACTCATGCCGTAGAAGATACAATATGAAACGTGTAGAATGTCATGAGGTACAAGATGAATCACTAAAAGTAGTTTTTATAGTAAACTGGTGACCTAGGGTTACAGAAATTGAGTAAGCTAGGGTGTTTAGTGTAAAAATCCACTTTTGGGGCCCACTTGGTGTGTTCTTGGGCTGAGCATTGAAGCTTTCATGTGTAGAGACTTTTCTTGGAGTTAAACACCATCTTTTGTGCCAGTTTGGGCGTTTAACTCTAGCTTTTGTGCCAGTTCTGGAGTTAAATGCGAGAATTCTTGAGCTGACTTGGAACGCTTATTTGGGCCATCAAATCTCGGGCAAAGTATAAACTATTATATATTGCTGGAAAGCCCAGGATGTCTACTTTACAACTCATTTGAGAGCGCGCCAATTGGGCTTCTGTAGCTCTAGAAAATCCACTTCGAGTGAAGGGAGGTCAGAATCCAACAGCATCTGCAGTCCTTTTTCAGCTTCTGAATCAGATTTTTGCTCAGGTCCCTCAGTTTCAGCAAGAAAATACCTGAAATCACAGAAAAATGCACAAACTCATAGTAAAGTCCAGAAAAGTAATTTTTATTTAAAAACTAATAAAAACATAATAAAAACTAACTAAAATATACTAAAAACATACTAAAAACAATGCCAAAAAGCGTATAAATTATCCGCTCATCAAGTTGTTACCCATGATTGAGTTCATATCACCATGAACTGTTGATGAATTCTAACAAACAGCACAAAATAAAAACTGTTAGTGAAACCACCAAAGATATTTGTCTCTTTGTTGCCGGCATGGGACTTTATGCAGAGTCTAAAAAGGTATGTAATTTCCGTCATCCAGCTTGCTTCATGATCCTTCCGTTTGTTTTTGGAATTCACTTTGAGAGGTTTATAAATTATAAAATTGTTTGAAGCTCATAAATTTGTATTTTAACATGAACTTTCATATTCATCCAAATAAAGTGAAACTTTAGCTGGATTATGTATAAGAATTTTGACTGTCATGAAAAACCACTTTCAAGTTATTCACTGAACTAAGCTATTACACATTTATTGTTTCATCGTTTTATACTTTTATGATATTTAATAAATTTCTTAAACTAAAATGCATGTTTAGATCTGAGTCATGATTATTGTATCAACATGTCCTATTTTATTGTACTTCTCTCCAAAGGATATTCATGGTAAGAATTTTAGAGTTTGTATTCATTGTTGAATAATGAGTATAGTTTTTTGTTTTTTCTTGTGCATTTTTAAAGAAAAATAAATCTTGTTTCTTAAGCTAGTGTTTTTTGTTTGATGATCTTTTCAGGTGTGTGGCACTTATTAGAACTTCTCCATGAGAAATGAGAAATGAGAAAGAAGCTGTATGAACATGATTGAGTTTGTAATTTGTAGTTTACATTTTGGAGATTTATAATTCCTTATTTTTCTTGTCCTATGTATCTATCTAGTTCATTAGGGTTTTTCAATGTCTTGTTAGTTTGTACTTTAAAGTTTATATGTTAAAGATTTATAAAACAATCTTAGTTAGTGAAAGATATCTGAACTATCTATGTTATTATATATTATATAAATATTAACTTGTTGAGTAAATTAGTTAATATATTAATTAATTAAAAAAATAATATAACTTGATAAATTATGTGTGTAATTTGTATTAAAAAATTATTACAAAATAAATAGTTTTTTGTAACTAAAGAAAAAAAAATGTTACAAAATCAAGTTACATTTTGTAATAAAATTTTATGATAGGAAAAATTAGATTGTTACCAAAAATACCTTGAAGATCAAAATTTGTTACTACTTTTGTAACGACTTTTGGTTTTTTGTATTAGAAAAATTTGTTACAAAATATCACATTGAATTGTAACAATTCCGTTTTTTGTTACAAAAACTTTTTGTAACGGGACATACTGCAACGGCTCCTTTTTTTGTTACAAAATCCTTTTGTTTCAAAATTTTGATTTTTTGTAACAATTATTTTTGTTACAAATATTGCTTTTTCTTGTAGTGAGTGTTTTTCTGAAAAACGACGCATACGCGTCAAGCACGCCTATGCGTGGGGGTCATTCTGCCAAAAATTTTTCTAAGTTAAAAGCTGCAGAATTCACAAATTAAACCCCCAATCTTCCTAGGGACATAACTCCTCCATTTTAAATCATTTCTCGCCCGTTCTTCGAACGGTATAACCACCCCGGATCCAATTTAGTTCTCAACAAATTTGGCACAAAATGGGAATCCGGAGTTCAAGTTACATCCCATCAAAGTATGCCCAAAAATCACATTTTCATTCAAAACCATAAGGTGGTGCCATTTTCAAAACAAACCAATTTCATCCCTTGTTAAAATCAACAAAAACATGCCAATTTCAACCCTTTTTGAAATCAAGGAAAGTATACCAAAAACCAACTCAAGCTTCTTCAACTCATACATTAGCATATCAGCACATTACAAGCCAACATCTCACCATTTTATCCTATCTCAATCAAATGGCTAAATTACCAACACATTAACATGGCATACATCATTCCTCATTCCAAATTCCGATAACACCATTACCAATTAACTAACATTTCATATATCACTACCATACTCACTCTCAACATGGTTACATCCATAATTCAACCTTAACCATTCATCAAGCATATATCACAACATGCATTTTCCTCATATATGACACCATCAAGGCATCAATATTCACAATCACATATATGACCACATCATATATCTCAACCATTCAACAACATCAACAATTCAATGCCTATCTTAGGGCCTCTAGCCTAAGTATTTCCTACCACATTACATTTTAGATACAAGAAATCGAGACCATACCTTAGCCGATTTTCCAAGCTCAACCGGAGCACTTCCAAACCACTTGTCCACATGCTCTCAAGGTCTTAACACCTCCAAAAACAGATTTTTATCACCAAAAATTCCTTTTCAAGCTTTTCAAAGTCTCAATCAAGCTCTAATACCCACATACACACAACCTAAGCCACAATCATCATACCCATACACAACATCTCAATACCCAAACATCATAGAACAAAAATTTATACTAGAGTTGAGATTCTTACCACACCCAAGGTCCAAGGAGACAAGATTAACCTTCTCTTTCAAGAGAGTTGGGTCTTATAGCATCAAAGAGTCCAAAATCTCAATATTTTTGCTCATGAAACTCAAAATCAAATCTGGAAATTTGAAGAGCAAACAGTGACTTACCTCAAGATAGATTGTATGGGTTTTGTAGAGATCTCCATGGTGAACGTGTGGCCATAAACGGTGCGACAATCGGAGCTCTAGGTCAAAAGTTATGGTGGTTTGAAGATCAACCAAGGGTTAGAATTTAGAGAGAGTGTTCTTCCCCCATTTTTTCCCCATTTCAGCGTGTTTGGTGTGTTGTGAGGAGAGAGAGTGCTGAAATGAGTAGTTTACGGTTTTGTTATGTTGGGCCAAGGGCCCACTATGGGTCCGGTTGGCCCGGTTTGGTCCGTTCGGTCCAATTTTGGTCTGATTTTTACAAAATTAGTACTTAAATTCTCATCTCAATCTCCTCTATCATATTAAGCCATAAAAATTACATCTTTAGATTTATAGAATAAATTCTCATTTATGGGTTAATAGCCGTTAATTAACCGAATTTTACAAGATTTCTCTTCCTTCTTCCAATCAACAAAAATCTACAAATGCTAACACTAATATAACTTCTGACACAAGTAAAAACACACATAATATGCTAATTACAAATGTGATTATCAATTCATAAGAAAAACAGCTAAGGTTGCTCTTCATTTTTCTCAATGAAAAAATGCTATGAAAGATGAGTACAATGCCCTACTTAAAACTAATACCTGAACTTTAGTTCCTAAGTCTCAAGATGCTAAGGTTATAGGATGTAAGTAGGTTTAAACTATTAAGAAAAACTCTATGGCAGTGTGCAGAAACATAAAGTTAGACCTGTTGCACAAGGTTTTTAACAAGACGAGAGCTTTGATTTTGATCAAGTCTTAATCCTAGTGATTTGACTAACAACAATTAGGACTGTATTATGTTTAGCTTTATCTAAAAATTGGATAATTAGACAATTTGATTTTAATAATATATTTTTAAATAGTGACCTTCATCAAATTATTTACATGAAATAGACTATTGGTTTTGAACATATTGAGACACATATTTGTAAGCTAAATAAATTTCTCTATGACTTAAAACAAACTCCTAGAGAATGATTTCTTAAGTTTAGTAACACTTTATGTACGCTTGGTTTTTCAAATGCTAAAATTGACACATCTTTGTTTATTAGAAAAATAACATCTTCTACTATATGTACATATTATACTATGATGATGATATTATTATAACTAGCGATAAGCTAAATAAATTTCTCTATGACTTAAGACAAACTCCTAGAGAATGATTTCTTAAGTTTAGTAACACTTTATGTACGCTTGGTTTTTCAAATGCTAAAATTGACACATCTTTGTTTATTAGAAAAATAACATCTTCTACTATACGTACATATTATACTATGATGATGATATTATTATAACTAGCGATAAATCTGATGAAATCAGTGATGTGATTTCCCTTAAGGATTTAGGGAAATTAAGTTACTTCCTTGGTGTTAAAGTGTAAAGGACTGGTTGAGGTCAAGTGCACTTTTCTCAAACCAAGTATATTAAAGATTTACTTTTTAAACTTGGCATGATAAAAGCTAGCTCAATGTCTACTCCCATGCATAGTTATCAGAACTGGACTAGACCGGATGGTTCGATCAATTTTAGTTGAACTGATGATCTAGCCAATTTGATTAAAATTCTAAACTGAATATGCAATTAAACTGCCAAGAACTAGACAATTCATTATAAACTGACCAAAACTGGCCAGTTCGATCCTGTAACTCGGTGCTAACGTCCTCTAGCTGAAAACTAAGATGCCATACCACCAGGTTGTTTGTTCCTCTATCATTACATGTGCTAATTATTATTATTATTATTATTATTATTATTATTATTATTATTATTATTATTTAATTTAATTTTACTTTTATGTTCATTTTTTTAATTTATAATTTTTTAGGATTTATATTATAGTTATTAGAACTAAATCGGTAATTAACCTGGTCAGATTATTGAGTTACTAAGTCATTGGTTTAATTGGTGGGTCACAGATTGAACCGGTTGACTCGGTTATAAGTAAATAATTATATAAAGTTTAATTTCTTTTTATAATAAAATTTTTTTTATACAAAATTGAGTTATTTTAATATTTTAATAATTTATTAATTAATTATATTAATCAAATATATGTTGAAAAAGAGTTAATATTAATAAATATTATATAATTATCAATAACAAAAATATAGTATGGTTAATAAAATTATTTTTGTTTATCTTTTTAGTTTAGAGATATTTAACAACATTTTATTTTTTTTATAATTTTGTAAAATTAAAATATAATTAATTTAACTGAGTAAATATAAAATAAAAAAATTCAATTAAATTAAACATAAAAATTACTCATTAGAATAAAAAAACAAAAGTGTAAAGAGATTTTAAATTTTGCATGACTAAAAGAGTTAATAAGATAAAGTTATTAATTAGGATATGTCTAATAAGTAATAATATATTTAAAAAGGCATTTATAATATTAAAGAGTATCTTAGTCCGGTGGTTACATGACTCTTTATGCTCCAGTAGTGTCAGGTTCAAACCCCAACCTCAGCAGTAACACCAATTTTCTGATCGGTCCGGTTCTGGGCCGGTTTGTATACTTTCACAGTTTGAATGTTAGTCTGGACCGATTAAGGGTTTGGTTCAACGGATTTTTAGTCGAACCGGCCGGTCTGGTCCGAATTTCATAATTATGATTTATACAATTATTAAAATACATATTGCACAATTTTAGTTTTATACTCACTTTATTTATGTAGGACCGATTTTATCAGTTCAACCAGTGATTTATCGGGTAAATTAGTAAATCAATAAATTAGTAGCTTGACTGATTTGATCACCAATTCGGTTCTGACAACTATGCTCCCATGATCTCTTCACTACAACTCCTATCTATTGGTTCTGAAAAATTTGATAGATCCCAAATTATTCAGAATAGTGGTGGGATCCTTGCAATATTTATGTATCACTAAACCTAATATTTCCTTTGTCATTAATTAGTAAGATCAGCCAATTCATGCACTCTCCCTTTCTGGCACACTGGAAAGTAGTCAAGAGGGTGTTCCAATACCTTCAAGAGACCCATGATCATGGACTTGTTCTTTATAAATGTCAAGACTACAAGTTGTATGACTTTAGTGACTCTGATTGGATAGTAGATTTGGAGGACAGAAGGTTAGTTTCAGGTTTTTGCATGTATTTGGGTGCTAATTTGATTTTTTGGTCTTGTATAAAGCAAGCAACGATTAGCGGGTCCTCTATATAGAAGCAAAGTTCAAGAGTTTAGCATCCTTTGAGGCTAAGCTTGTTTGGTTTAGGAATTTGTTAACAGAATTTAGAATTCGATTCCCCACTTCACCTGCAATCTATTATGATAACTTGAGTACGGTGTCACTTACTGCTAACCCTATGATGCATGATAAATCTAAACATTTTCTGTTGGAGATTCAATTGACTAGAGATAAATTGAAAACGAATGCTCTTAATATTATCTATATTCCTGGGACAGATCAAGTGGTTGATATCTTGACCAAATTACTGTCTGCTGCTACATTTGAGAAGTTGCAACACAAGCTCAAAGTCATACCATGGTCTGACTTGAGCTTAAAGGGGGTGTGAAGGACAATATTGTAAATGACTCATAGTTTTCTAAGTTTGGTTAGTAGTGTGGTTAATTAGTTGAGCGGTTAGAGTTAGCTTTCTTTACTCTTTCTCTGTATATATACTTCTTAGCTTAATTCGTATTGTTTTCAATTTAGTTCAATTCAGTTCAGTTAAATAGATGATTAGAATTATTTCTCTCTTATTCTTATACTCTCTTCTTCTCTATTAATCTCTCTTTGCTCAACATCATTTGTTGCATGTTACAACAATTTTTTGTTGTACGAGTATTTCTTCAAAAACTGCTTTAGAGTTTACATTTATTTTAATAATAAAAATTAATAGTATGTTAATAAAAATATACCAATATGGACATTCACAAAATATTGAACCTATATCCTATTAATAGAACCATCATAACGAGTCAAAATTTGTAACTCGGTTTGTGACTCCTAAAAAATGGGAACTTGAGTCATTAAAATTATGTTATGGCTCATTTAAAAATAATCAATTTGGCTCGATTTGGATAATTCACAAGGAATGCGAATTTGAATTGAACGGATATGAGTTGATCTATTCTTATTTGTTTTTTTTTTTTTTTTTTTTTTTTAGAGAAAAAGATAAATACAAATGCTAAATACTGGTCTTTTTTCTTTACTTTATAATATGAAAATATATGAATATATGATAAAGTTTGTCTAAACATATACATATATTTGTTTAGAATACTTTTTTTCTTAAGTAGTATTAAATAAATAAATTAAATATGAAACACATCTCGTTTAACTCATTATTACTTTGGATGAATTGAATTCAATTGTATTTTCTTCATTCGTCACAAAAGTAAATCAACTTGTTTACAATTTTGACTTATTATTTAGAATATATTAGAATTATTTAGATTTTATTAAAATTAATATTATAGGATATTACGTTTTTATTATTTCGATTTTCTTAGCACCTATAAATATCTTTTTATATTATATTTTTCTATACAACTTAAATAGACACAAATCCTTTCACTATTGCTCTCTCTTACATTTCTAATATGGTATCAGAGCTATATATTCTCTTTGAAGAAGATACGTTTTTCTTCTAGTAAAATCACCATATGTTTCACATTTTTTCTCCATGTCATTTTTCTTTACTTTTTTGTCACTCCTTTGATACTTTTTCACCTCACGATTAGCCTATTCTCTATGTCTTGTGTCTTTCTAAGTCTAATAAATCAAACACCCTGTTATCCGCTACTTATCTATTCTTATGAAGAAACGAAATATTTATCGTCATCCTTCGGCATTGATAGTTATCAGTGGCTAAGAGAAGGGGGTTGAATCTTAGCTACCTTTTCTGCTGAATATTGCTTTTGCTTTCTCAATGGAACTTAGGAGATATTTTTACTTTTGTCTCGTGGTCAACTAAGAAATATTTTCATTTTTGTCTCTTGAGTAACAGAAACAATAAAATAGTAGAGAAGAGAGAATCATACCATGATGTATCCTGGTTCGGCTACTAGATGCAATGTAGCCTACATCCAGTCTCCATCACAACAGTGACGGAATTTCACTAGGACAAATCCAGATTCTAAACCCAATCTGAATTTGACTAGGACTCAACCCTAGTTTTCACCAGCCAAGTGCTAACCCAACTTGCAAGGAAATCTCCACAGGATCATGACACAAAACAAAAAGATGTACAAAGAAACTCTGAGACATCTTATGACTTTTTCTCACAATTTAACTCACTGTCTTTTACCTCTGGGAATGGATCCTCTCAATTGTTAAAAAAAATTGAGAGTGTAAAGTGTGATCTCTAACCCTTCATTGTTCTCTCTCTCATATTTATTCTTGGTTCCACTTATAAAATTAATGGTGCGATATCACACTTTACTCTCTCAATTGTTAAAAAAATTGAGAGGGTCCATTTTCTTTACCTCTCATTGACTTTTTCTTATAAATCTCACCATGTTTGTCTTTTACAATGAGACTCAGACAGATCAAAACAGAGAAAAAGAAAATACTAAATGAACAACATGAAGGAGAAGAACTCTAATAGCTCGGGTAGCTATGAGAATAAACTCTGTGTTCTTCACTTACTCTCCTTGTCTTCAACCCTTGGCCGTTCACCCTTAATATAGAAGAGTGAAGCTTCCAAGGTTGAATCTCATTCAACCCTAACACTGTCTTCTTCTCCAACATCAGAGTAGCAGCGGCTTCATCAAAGAGAGGAGAGAGAACCGAGTCTATTGCATGCATGCTTACCTCTTCTTTCTCATCCTTTTTCTCCAACTTCTTCAATATTGACCATTGAGCTAGACTTTGGGCCCAAGTTTTTATTATGAGCGTTGATATGGTTCTAACCTATGAAGGCTTCACGTTCTCCATTGTTACTTCTTCCATGCATGAGACTTTGAAGCTTTCTTCTTGGATCCTTGGTGAAGTACAAATGAGGAAGTAGATTTTTGTGGTGCTTGACCGCGAGGACTAGCCACTGAATTGTAGCCTTTTTTACTTTGCTTTGTTTTGGCAAAAGTCCTTTTGCCTTTCTTCACAACCTAACCTCTGAGCATTCTATTTTCTTCTTTCTTCTTTTTGGATGAACGAATGATTTGACTGAAGCAAGAGAGAGGAGAGAGAAGAGAGAATAGCTTTCAGTGAAAATCTTTAAAGAAATTAAAGTGAATTGAATTTTAAGTTCCACTTACCGAAAGAGTGATTAACGTAAGAAGCTTGTGGACTCTTGGGTTCTTTACTTTAATTCATCAAACTTGGTTCATGGGCTTGTGATTTGGGCTTGTCTTTTCTTCCTTAATTTCAAGGTTCAGCCACTATTTTTGAATCAATTTTATACAAGGCTGGATGGGCTTTAAACATTTGTTCCCTGAGCCACTAGATTTATTTTATTTCTTGCACACTTGACCAAAAACATCAAACAAATAATTTGTAATAATTTTAATAAGCATCTAATTAACATTTTAATAATGTTTGATCATCATATTAGTTTTCCAAACTCAACAGGCATTTTACCATCTCTTTACAGTTTGCCACTTTTTCGATAGTTTTTGAGTAGTTCGTCATCTTTTCAGCAGTTTCATTTGCGCTTTCTTTGCGATAGTTTCGTCTGCGCTTTCTTTGTGGTAGTTTCGTCTGCACTTTCTTGCGGTAGTTTCATTTGCACTTTTCTTGCGGCAGTTTCGTCTGTGCTTCCTTGTGGCAGTTTTGTCTGTGATTGCTTTCAGCAGTTCCGTCTGCACTTCCTTGCGACAGATGATGCTGATCCTTTGTCACTAGAGGGTGGTGGTACCTGCAAGAGACTCCAATGCTTAAGTTAGCATGGGCTTTAAGCAGGTTTTTTTTGTAGAATCAGAGTATGAGTTATACCTGGGTGCTCCAGTGTATTTATAGTAGTGTGGTGTGACATTTCTGGAGATAAGATAGCTATCTTATCTTATCTTTTAAGTGAGATCATCTTATCTTCTGAGGAATCGCCCTTATCTTTCTAGGCTTTAACTGCCTTTAGATTGGGCTGTGTCCCTTCATTTGGGCATGTTTGGGCCCCTCTGGCGATTTGGCCGATCTCTTTAAGAAGAGGTCGGAGAATCCAAACCTGAAGAGGTCGGTCGACTTGTCTTTAATCAGCCCGGGTCGTACAACTCGACCTAGGGCATGAACAGTGCCCCTGCTTGAGTGCGGTCTTCCTTTTGAGGTTGTGTCTTTTTAGACTTCGATTTCTTTTTGGAAAAATCGAGCTCGAGCATTCTTTTGTTGATCTCATTGTAGCACTCCTATTTAGTGGTTTGAATATGGAACGTTTCCTCTTTTAATTACGGTGCACGTTTTTACTTTTTCTTGGAAACGTGCGAAGGTCAAAAACTCATTAACTCTTTGCCATTTCCTTTGCTTCCCTCTTTGTGTCTTCATTTTATATTTCAAAGCCTTTTCCCTCAGTTTTCTTCTCTTCACTTTACTGTAACTTCTCCCTTCTCCTTACCCTTCTGTTTCTAGGCCTTCGTATTTTCCTCACTTGCAAAGGCGATCGTTGGCGTCGTTTCGGTCGTTGCTTCAGTCTCTGATTGTTTATCATCTCCTCTCCACTGCAGGTTGGTTTTTAATCTTCTTTCTCTCTTTTATTTTTCACATCGTTCATTTTATGCTTGTGCTTTGTTTGGGCATGAAAAAGTTTTGATCTTGCTCGGATTTGTGTTAGCAAGTTTGAATCTTTTCTATGTCGTTGTGCCTGTAGTGCGCGCCTTGAGGGTTTTTTCGCTTTGTTGCTTGTTTTTGCCCCTTTTACTTGATTTCTTTATACGTAGATCTTTTCCTGTTTATAGCTTGAAGTAATGAACTGTTAATTTCAAAAAGGTTGTATATTTTTCATGATTTTTGCGTGGTCTGTCTGATGTTGATGGTTTGCTGTTTTGTATGGATCGCCATTTGTCAGAGAAGGCTTTTGATCTTCTTTGTGTTTTTAGGGCTTAAACTGCGAGATTTTTCTTTTTTCTGGATCCTTGCTTTGTTATTGCCTCCAAAGGATGCCCCTGAACTTTGGTGTGAGTCCTAGGTTTTCTTTTGCTGTTTCTGAGTCTTTTAACATTCGCATGCTATTTGTCTGAGTTATCTCCATATTTGTCCGAGATGTTTCCTGTTTTGTTCGAGTTGTTTGATTAGTAACCCATTTTTCTCTTTTCTCACTGTAGGACTAGTTGACCCATGTCTTCTCGCAAAAATATTGTTGAGATATCTACCAAGGTCCTGGATGGCATGTCTGACTGGTTGGACTCCCTTGTTTTGATATTTGTTTCCATGGTTGATTCTGAGTACTGTGTGTGGCTTAGGAGGCATCATAGGATTTGTAGTAGTAAAGAGCAGGAGAAAAACTATGAGTTGGTAGTGCCCGATCCTGATGAGAGGGTGTTCATACCCTGGGTCGAGCTGTCCAACCCGGGATGTTTAACGACAAGTCGACCGACCTCTTCAGGTCAGGGCCATCCGACCTCTTCTCAAAGAGCTCGGCCAAATCACCAAGAAAGTCCAAAAAGGGCCCAAACAGAGGAACACGACCCAAATCCAAAGGCAGCCCAAGCTTAGAGAGATAAGGGCGGTTTCCTTGAAGATCAGATGACTTCACTCAAAGATAAGATAAGATAACTATCTTATCTCTAGGAAGGTCATTCCACACCATTATAAATACACTAGAGCACCCAGGTATAACTAATACTCTGATTCTACAAAATACCTACTTAATACCCTTGCTAACTTAAGCATCGGAGTCCCTTGCAGGTACCCCCACCCTCCGGTGACAAAGAATCAGCAGCACAGCCAGTCCAACAAGTCGGACACAGTTTCGGTTGCCACTCACCAGTCGGACACGTCAGCTCCGACCAGTATAGAAGATCTCATCCGAGATCGACCTAGATTTCAGGTAACCCACGGAACATTGGCGCCGTTGCCGGGGAACCTGGAAGTCATCCCATCATCATGGCAGACAACCTTGACAACGACCATGACTCTGATCTCAAAGACAGGACGCCGCACAAGAACGCGGACACTACACCAAAAGATACTCCTCAACCTAATAAAGACAAGAATTCACCAAACACGGGAGCCATGGAGGCACTTCAGGATCGCCTAAAACAACTCAAAAAAGAGGTCGAGTATCAACAGGAAGCCAAAAGAGACCTACGAAGGGAAGTTAGGTGACGCCACGAGTTAGAGAACAAGCTCCTAAAACTCGAAGCAGATCTCAAGGCCAAAACTACTCGATTTGGTCACGAAGATAGCTCCCGTAAGGACCAAGACCCATTCACCAAAGAGATCATGAAGACCAAAATCCCAAAGGACTTCAAACTTCCTGACATGACTTTATACGATGGCACAGCAGATCCCAGCCATCATCTCAGTAATTTCAGAAGTAGAATGTACCTCACTGACGCCTCAGATGCAGTCCGCTGCAAAGCTTTCTCGACTACCTCAACAAAGACAGCAATTAAATGGTTCGACAATCTGCCCCCTAGGTCCATCTCAAGCTTTGACGACTTAGCCAAGAAGTTTCTAGCCAGATTCTCCATCCAAAAGACAAAACTAAGCATGCCCCAAGTCTATTAGGAATAAAGCAAGGAGATCGGGAAAGTCTCCGCAGCTACATGGAAAGATTCAACAAAGCATGTCTGGACATACAAAGTCTACCAACAGAGGCAGCCATTATGGGTCCCATCAATGGCTTATGAGAGGGACCTTTTAGCCACTCTATATCGAAAAAACATCCCACATCTCTGAATGAAGTGCAAGAACGAGCAGAGAAATACATCAACATGGAGGAAAACTCTCGACTAGGAGAGACCTCAAAGTCCGAATTCTTCTACTCCTCCCGAGATAAGGATAAAGAGTCCAAGAAAAAAGAATATCAGCATGGAGAGAAGATTAAGAAATACCACAATTATACCCGTCTTCGGGTATCTCTTGTAGATGTCTATCGAGAAGTATGCCATACTGAAAAGATACCCCAGCTCGACCACTCAAAAGCAAAAAAGGAGGAGGAAATTGGACTGAATATTGTGAATACCATCGAATCTATGGACATTCCGCCAACGAATGTTTCGACTTAAAAAATGTCATAGAAAAACTGGTAAGTGAGGGAAAATTAGATCGATACTTAGCCAACCGAGCAGGAGAACCAAGAAAAAGAAGAAGGGACGAAGATGTCAGATGGACTGAACGACCACCTCGTACACCAGAGAGACATGTCCACATGATACACAGAGGATTTGCGGGAGGAGGGATCTCCAAATCATCTCGCAAAAGACATCTTAAAGAAGTATATCATGTCAAGGGAAGAGAAGAAGCACCCGACATCCCCACTATCACTTTTACTAAAGAGGACGCAGCTGGCATCATCTCGAGACATGACGATCCCATGGTCATCACTATCATATTGGCCAACGCAAATCTCCACCGCACACTGGTAGACCAGGGAAGCTCGGCCGACATCTTGTTCAAAACCGCCTTTGATAAACTCGGCCTGGAAGAAAAAGAACTCAGAGCATACCCGAACAGCCTATTCGGGCTGGGAGACACTCCAATCCAACCACTTGGGTACATCTCACTACACACGACCTTTGGAAAAGGAAACCGGTCAAGGACACTCAACATAGACTACATCGTGGTCGACGTGAGTTCAGCCTACAATTCCTTAATAGGTCGGACAACATTAAATCAGCTCGGCGCAGTAGTCTTGACTCCACATCTGTGCATGAAGTTCCCAATCGCAGAAGGAATAGCTACAATAAAAGTAGACCAGAAGACGGCGTGCCGCTGTTATAACGAAAGTCTAAACCTCAGAGGCTGAGGAGAAGAATTCCAAACCATCGAACTCGGGGGAGTTCGAGGGCAGAAAGAACTTCGTCCACACCCTGAAGGCGAAGTAGAAAAAGTCCAGATCGGAGATGTCCCAAACTAAACAACCAATATCGGCACAATCCTAAAAGGAGACATAAAAGAATCACTCGTGCAATTCTTACGAGACAATGTCGACCTCTTTGCATGGAAGGCCACAGACATGCCGGGCATAGACCCTAAGTTAATGTGTCACAAGTTGGCAGTTTACCCATGATCTCAGCTAGTACAGCAAAGACGTAGAAAGCTCGGACCAGAACGATCCCAAGCTGTGGAAGAGTAGGTACAGGCTCTACTGGAGGCAGGATTCATAAGAGAAGTCAAGTACCTACTATGGCTAGCTAACGTCGTCTTGGTGAAAAAATCAAATGGGAAGTGGCGGATGTGCACTGACTACACTGACCTCAACAAAGCCTGCCCAAAGGATCCTTATCCACTTCCAAGTATCGACGGTCTGGTGGATGCCTCCTCCGGATACAAATACCTCTCGTTTATGGATGCCTATTCGGGATACAATCAAATCCCGATGACCCACCCGATCAAGAAAAAACTTCATTCTTAACCCCAAAAGCAAACTACTGCTACATCGTCATGCCTTTCAGACTCAAAAACGCAGGAGCCACTTATCAAAGATTAATGAATAAAGTCTTTACAGACCACATTGGAAAAATCATGGAAGTCTACATGGACGACATGTTAATAAAGACACAAAGTGAAGAGTCATTACTGTTCGACCTCACCCAAATATTCGACACTATAAGAAGGCATGGCATGCGACTTAACCCTGCAAAATGCACCTTCACAGTAGAAGCTGGCAAATTCTTGGGTTTTATGCTCACACAAAGAGGAATCGAGGCAAATCCGGATAAATGCCGGGCCATACTCGACATGAAGAGCCCAACTTGCGTCAAAGAGGTACAACGACTCAATGGAAGATTGGCAGCCTTGTCCAGATTTCTAGCTTGATCAGCAATAAGATCTCTCCCCTTCTACGCTACTCTAAGGAAGGGAAGGAGGTTTGAATGGACAACAGAGTGCGAGCAAGCCTTCCAGGATTTCAAAAGATTTTTGGGACAACCACCTATTCTAACTCGGCCACAGGCAGGAGAACCACTTGTATTGTACCTCGCAGTAGAAAATCGAGTAGTAGCCTCAGCAATGGTCCGAGAAGATGACAGTGGACGACAACCTATATACTTCATCAGCAAAGCACTACAAGGGTCCGAACTGAACTATCAAAAAATAAAAAAATTCGCCTATGCTCTTGGTGCGGATTTTACAACCCACAGACTAACCGGCAAGTGCACCGGGTCGTACCAAGTAATACCTTACGTGAGTAAGGGTCGATCCCATGAGGATTGATGGATTAAGCAACAATAGTGTTTGATAGGATTAGTTAGACAAACAGAAAATAGTGTTTGGAAGTGTAAAAGCATTAACAGTAAATTTAGAATATTAAAGATAGGCAGATAAATAAGTTGGGAATAAAATATTGAGAAGATAGTTAAGGCTTCAGAGTTATCTATTTTTCTGGATTAACTTTTCTTACTAACTATTTTAATTATGTAGGATTTAATTTATGGCAAACTATATGTGACTAGACCCTAATTCCTTAGACCTTTCTAGTCTCCTCTAAAATTCATTAACTGCCAATTCCTTGGTCAATTAATTCCAATTAGAAGCTATATGATCAAATTCCAGTTTATATGCCACAAAAATTCTAATTACCCAAAAATAAAAGAATTATATGTCACGTATCCCGTTAAATCCAAATAATTAAAATTTAGGAGAATATGTTTTCAAGCTATTGTTCAAGTAAAGAGCTTTTCCAAGTTATACAAGAACTCAAATAGAAAGAGGGTCATACTTCCGTTCCACCCAAATTCATAAGATGAAGAGCGAAAACAATTCTTAAATTATAAATCCATGCATAAATTATGATAGAAAAAGCAATAAAATCAATCCATACAAATAGACAGAGCTCCTAACCTTAACAGTGGAGGTTTAGTTACTCATGGTTCAGAGTAGAAAACTGGGATTGTAAATTGGAATTGGAATAATTGTGGTGGTATCCCCCTGTTAACTAATTTGGATCCTTTTTATAACTAATCCTAATAAAAATCTATTATTTAAAACTAGAATAATATCTTTTCCTAAAAATAATATTTGAATTTAAATTTGAATTTAATTGACAAGTCTTAAGTTGATGGGTGGGGACCACATGTTTTGTCCATTCTGTAGCTTCTAATTTGTGTTTTCTGAGCTGAAAACTGAGTTAGAACAGCCCAGAAATTGCTCCTAGCATTTTTCTGTATTTTCTGCACGTGGCGCATGTTACGCGTACGCGTCGATGGTCTTTTTTGCGAGTCACGCGGACACGTCGGTCGTATAGTTAACGGTTCCGTTTTGTCCTTCCATTATTGCGTTTGTCGATCAAAGTGCATATCTCTTTTTCAATAAAAAAAGGGTATTCTCATATATATATCGTTTTGGCGGCATGGCCGAGCGGTAAGGCGGGGGACTGCAAATCCTTTTTCCCCAGTTCAAATCCGGGTGTCGCCTGATCGACAAGAGAATTGAATTTTGACCTTTTAATTAAAAAAATGAGAGGAAAAAAGAATTTATCTGTAATGTTTTCCGACTCTACTAGAAATCTGATCAAAACTTATTTGATGTTCTAATAGAATTTATTGAATTATTTCGTGTTAATATAATACTGCACGTGTCGCTATGCAAATCTTCAAATCACGCGTACGCGTTAGTCACGTGCACGCGTCGCCATGGAAAGCTCCAAATCACGCGTACGCGTCAGTCACGCGTACGCGTCGCTCCTCGCTGCCATCTCCTTTGATTCTTGTGCTACAGAAACTCCATCAAATTCTGCCGAATGCTACCTAAAACAAACAAAATTGCAAAAGACTCAAAGTAGCATCCATATTGGCTAAAAGATAATTAATTCTTTATTAAATTAAACAAATTAGATGCAAATTTACTAGGAAAAGATAGGAAAGATGCTCACGCATCACAACACCAAACTTGAACTGTTGCTTGTCCTCAAGCAACCAAAACTAATAAGCTTAGGATGTGAATTTGCATGAGAATGAGAGTTTTATTAAGCTCATGCCACTTCTTATAGTGGGGTTTACAACTGCAATCCTGAATAGTTTTGGCATCTCACTTTATCCTTTGAAGTTCAGAATGATTGGCATCCATAGGAACTCAGAATTCAGATAGTGTTATTGATTCTCCTAGTTCAGTATGTTGATTCTTGAACACAGCTACTTTATGAGTCTTGGCCGTGACCCTAAGCATTTTGTTTTCCAGTATTACCACCGGATACATAAATGCCACAGACACATAACTGGGTGAACCTTTTCAGATTGTGACTTAGCTTTGCTAGAGTCCCCAGTTAGAGGTACCCAGAGTTCTTAAGCACACTCGTTTTTGCTTTGGATCACGACTTTAACCGCTCAGTCTCAAGCTTTTCACTTGACACCTTCACGCCACAAGCACATGGTTAGGGACAGCTTGATTTATCCGCTTAGGCCAGGATTTTATTCCTTTGGGCCCTCCTATTCGCAAGCTTTGTGTTTTTCACTGCTTTTTCTTGCTTCAAGAATCAATTTTATGATTTTTCAGATTATCAATAACATTTTTCTTTTTTCAATCATTCTTTCAAGAGCCAACAATTTTAACATTCATAAACTTCACTATAAAAAATATGCACTGTTCAAGTCATGCATTCAGAATCACAGAAAATACCACCACATTTGAATAAATGAGACTACTCTAAAAATTAAACTCAAATTCTCATGCACTACATATGTTCTTCTTTCTTTTTGATTTCAAGCTCAGTGGGCAATACATGAGACATCTTTCAGAATTAAAGAACTTAATAGAAAATTAAACTAGAACTAGGATTCTAACTAATAAAAGATCATGCAACAGATAAAGCAAAATAGCAGAAAATCGGAACATAATATAGAAAAAGAGGGGAGGAATAAAAATGAAAGGAACTCAACCACCTTAGTTATCCTAGCGGTCGTTTTATTCTTCAGGTTGTGCTCCTCAGTGAAGATGATTCGCCTCCCTTTTTGGTGCCATAAAATTAAACAGCAAACCCATAAGCGAAGTGTTAACACCAAACTTAAAGGTTTGCTTGTCCTCAAGCAAAGAAGAACTGAAAACAAAAACAAATAGTAAGATAAAAGAAGAATAAAAGGATAAAAGAACAAGAGAGAATTAGGATTTGGGGGTGGATGATTTGAAATCAGGCGCTGAGGTAGTTTAATTGGGCGTCGCATGCGACGCGGTCGCGTAAGGCACGCGTAAGCGTGGATCGCATGAATTTCAAGTGACGTGTACGCATCGGAGACGCGTACGCGTGGACGGCGAGGATGGAAAAACGACGCGAACGTGTCAGGAACGCATCCGCGTAGTGGGGCTTGTGCACCCACCACAGTTCCAGCCCCACACCAGCATAACTCTCTGGAAAAAACATCTTTTACGCTGATTTTACTCATCCACGCGTGGGCGTGCTTGACGCGGACGCGTGGAGTGCCAAAATCGCTAGTGACGCGGACGCGTCATAGATGCGTACGCGTGAGCATGTTTGTGCGCAAGGCACCATTCCTGCGCCACTCCCGCGCAATTCTCTGTCAAATTTTATTTTTCACGAACACACATATGACGCGTACGCGTCAGCGACGCTTGTGCGTCGTGTGCTCATTTTTTTTTCTTTTGAAATTGTCCGGTTCCTGTTCTAAGATAGCTGTATGATCTGAAAAGCAGTAAAATTTTAGTAAAAATCAAATAAGGAAGAAAATTACTACTACGAAAAATAGCTAATAAGGATACGAAATTATCGGGTTGCCTCCCGATAAGCGCTTCTTTAGTGTCACTAGCTTGATGGTCAGTTCTGCTAGTTCAGCAGATGGGTGGACCTCTGGCGATCAATCTCGCCTCCAAGATAGTGCTTCAACCTCTGGCCATTCACTGTAAACTTTCTGTCAGAATTCTCTTCCTGTATTTCCACATGACCATATGGTGAAGCTCTGGTAACCACAAACGGTCCTGACCACCGGGATTTCAGCTTCCCGGGAAAGAATTTTATCCTTGAATTATACAGAAGTACTCTCTGTCCTGGCTCAAAGACTCTGATGGCAATCTTCTTGTAATGCAGCAGCTTGGTTCTTTCCTTATAGAGCTTGGCATTCTCATAAGCTAAATATCTAAATTCATCAAGCTCATTCAACTGAAGCATCCGCTTAATTCCTGCAGCTTCTGAATCAAGATTCAGGTACCTGATTGCCCAGTAAGCCTTGTGCTCCAGATCAATTGGCAAGTGACAGGCTTTGCCATAGACCAACTGATATGGTGACATGCCAATTGGAGTCCTGTACGCTGTCTGGTATCCCTAGAGAGCATCATCAAGCTTTCTAGACCAGTCCTTTCTTGAAACACTAACTGTCTTCTCTAGAATCCTCTTAAGTTTCCTGTTGGAAACTTCAACCTGTCCACTTGTCTGAGGGTGATAGGGGGTTGCCACTTTATGACGGACTCCATATCTATGCAGCAGAGAGTCCAGCTGTCTGTTATAGAAGTGCCTTCTACCATCACTAATGAGTGTCCTTGGGACACCAAACCAGCTAAAGATATGTCTTTGAAGAAAGCTCATTACCACCTTGGCATCATTGGTGGGTAGAGCCACAGCTTTCACCCACTTGGACACATAATCAACTGACACTAGAATATAGTTGTTTGAATGTGAGGGTGGAAAAGGTCCCATGAAATAAATACTCCACACATCAAACAACTCAACTTCAAGAATCCCCTGCTGTGGCATTTCATGGTTGACAGGGAGATTCGTGGCCTTTGCACATCTGTCACAATGCTTCACAAATTCTCTTGAATCTCTGAAGAAAGTAGGCAAGTAGAACCCGCTCTGAAGGACCTTTGTAGCTGTCCTTTCACCACCAAAGTGGCCTCCATATTCAGAACCATGACAGTGCCAAAGAATCTGTTGTATTTTTTCATCTGGGACACATCTCCTGATTATACCATCTGAACACCTTTTAAAAAGGTACGGTTCCTCCCAAATGTAATACTTGGCATCAGTCAGTAGCTTCTTTACTTGTTGCCTGCTGTACTCCCTTTGGATAAAATTCATGGCTTTATAATTTACAATGTCTGCAAACCATGGAGCTTGCTGAATGAGCAATAATTGCTCATCCGGAAACGTCTCAGTCACGGCTGTGGGTGGTTGTTCTCCTGCTTCAGGCTCAATTCTGGAGAGATGGTCAGCTACCTGATTTTCTGACCCTTTCCTGTCTTTTATCTCAATATCAAACTCCTGAAGGAGAAACACCCATCTGATTAATCTTAGTTTAGAATCCTGTTTGGTTAGAAGGTACTTCAAAGCAACATGGTCAGTATAAACAATAACCTTACAACCAAGTAAATAGGACCTAAATTATCAACAGCATATACAACAGCTAATAATTCCTTTTTTGTAGTTGTGTAATTCTTTTGAGTATCATTTAACACACGACTGGCATAGTAAATGACATGTACAAGCTTACCTTGCCTCTGTCCTAAAACCGCTCCTATAGCAAAATCACTAGCATCACACATTAATTCAAATGGTAATCCCAATCAGGGGGAGCTATAATGGGAGCAGAGGTAAGGTTTGCTTTCAGAGTTTCAAAGGCATGCAGATAATCAGAATCAAAGATAAAAGGAATATCAACAACCAACAGGTTGCTCAATGGTTTAGCAATTTTAGAAAAATCCTTTATAAATCTTTTATAAAATCCTGCATGACCCAAGAAACTTCTAATTGCCTTAACATTAGTTGGTGGTGGTAATTTTTTTAATTACCTCCACCTTTGCTTTGTCTACCTCAATCCCCTTACTTGAAATCCGGTATCCAAGAACAATGCCTTCTATAACCATAAAATGACATTTTTCCCAATTTAAAATAAGGTTTGATTCTTGACACCGTTTCAAAACAAGAGATAAATGTTTAAGGCATGATTCAAAAGAATTACCAAAAACAGAAAAGTTATCCATAAATATTTCAATAAACTTTTCAACCATATCAGAAAAAATTGAAAGCAAACACCTCTGAAAAGTTGCTGGAGCATTACAAAGTCCAAATGGCATTCTCCTGGAAGCAAATACTCCAAAGGGGCATGTGAATGCTGTCTTCTCTTGATCTTGAGGGTCCACTGCAATTTGATTACATCCAGAATATCCATCTAGAAAACAATAAAAAGCATGACCAGCTAACCTCTCAAGCATCTGATCAATGAAAGGCAGGGGAAATGATCCTTCCTTGTAGCAGTGTTGAGCCTCCTGTAATCTATGCACATTCTCCATCATGTGATTGTTCTTGTAGGAATAAACTCATTCTTTTCATTCTTGATCACTGTCATCCCTCCTTTCTTGGGAACTACCTGCACAGGACTTACCCAAGGGCTGTCAGAAATAGTGTAAATAATGCCTGCTTCCCATAATTTCATTACCTCTTTTTGGACCACCTCTTTCATAGTTGGATTAAGTCTCCTTTGTGGTTGCACAACTGGTTTAGCATCATCTTCAAGGAGAATCTTGTGCATACACTTGGTTGGACTAATCCCCTTCAAGTCACTAATGGTCCACCGAAGAGCTGTTTTATTTCTCCTGAGCACTGAAACAAGCGCCTATTCTTCTTCAGGCTTCAGAGAAGAGCTAATAATCACTGGATATGAATCATTTCCACCCAAGAACACATATTTCAGAGAAGGAGGCAAAAGTTTGAGCTCAAGCTTAGGGACTTCCTCCTCCTATATTGGCGTGTTCATCAGCTCCTTTTGGGGTGGTGAATCATCAACTTCAACTAATTCGTACTCAGAAATAGGATCCAGAACATCATCAAGTACCTCAACTTCCAATACTTCTTGAACAAGTGGTTCAATAACATCTATTTTCATACACCCCTCAGAATCATTAGGGTGCTTGAGGGCTTCAAAAACATTTAGGACCACCTATTTTTCATTGACCCTCAGGGTTAATTCACCCTTTTGCACATCAATCAGAGCTTTACCTGTAACTAAAAGGGGTCTACCAAGTATAATAGAGGGTTTTACCTCCTCTTCCATGTCTAGTATAACAAAATCAACAGGAAAGATAAATGGGCCTACTTTCACAAGTAGATCTTCAACAACACCCACAGGTAATTTAATAGAAAGATCAGCAAGTTGAGGAGAAATACGAGTGGGTTTTACCTCCTCAATCTGAAGTTTTTTCATCACTGAAAGTGGCATTACATTGATGATAGCTCCAAGATCACATAAAGCTCTCTGAATGTCGACATCTCCAATGGTGCAAGGAATGACAAAACTTCTTGGGTTTGGTATTTTCTCAGGAAGGGTGTGTTGAATAATGGCACTACATTCCTTGGTTAACACCACTGTCTCTTGCTCCTTCCAATTCCTCTTGTGAGTCAACAATTCTTTCATAAATTTTGCATAGAGAGGCATTTGCTCCAGAGCCTCTTCAAAAGGAATGTTGATCTGCAGCTTCTTGAAGACATCTAAAAATTTTGAGAATTGCTTTTCCTTGGACGCCTTTTGAAGCCTCTGAGGATATGGTATTTTTGGCTTGTATTCAGGAGCCTTTGGCAAGGTGGGATAAGTGTTAAGAGAGTCAGGAAACGGGTTGTCTGCACGTTTAGGAGGGGCGTGCTCTACATCTCCCTTATTCTCCTTTGGAGCTTCTTTTTCAACTAGCTTTTCATTGGTCTTGGTCTCAGAGCCAGCTACTTTACCACTTCTCAACTGAATAGCCTTGCAATCTTCTCTTAGGTTCACCACTGTATCACTTGGAAATGTACTTGCAGACATCTCAGATATTTGCTTGCTAAGTTGGCCCATCTGCACTTTCAAGTTTCTAATGGAGGCTCTGGTTTTCTGCATAAAACTCCTCATCAGCTCCCAATTAGAATCTTCTTGGGATTTAGAGTTTGCCTGCTGAGGTGGTTGTTACTGCTGAGACTGAAGTTGGTGGTAGTTGTAATTGTTCTGTTGGAAGCCGCCCTGAGAATTATTGTTGAAGTTCTGAGGTCTCTGAGGTTGGTCCCTCCATCCAAAATTTGGGTGATTCCTCCACCCCTGATTGTATGTCTTGGAATATGGATCATTGTTGGGATTCCTAAGACCACTCTCCATGTAATTAACCTGTTCAGAAGAAGGTTGAGCATAATCATAATTATCATTTTGCACAAAATTACCTACCATGTCATAGGAGGTCTCTTGGGGTGGATTTTGAGTGTTGATAGTTGAGACTTGCATGCCACCCATCTGTTGAATAAGTAGATTTATCTGTTGGGACATAAGCTTGTTCTGAGCAAGAAGAGCATTAACAACTTCTACTTCTAACACGCCTCTCTTCTGAGCGGTCTCAGAGTTCACAAGATTCCTGTTAGATGAATATAAATATTGGTTGCTTGCAACCAATTTAATTAGCTCAATAGTCTCCTCTGGTGTCTTCTTCTTGTGTAGTGAACTACCTGCAGAGGTATCTAAGCTCATCTTGGACATCTCACCCAAGCCTTCATAAAAGATATCTAGTTGGGTCCATTTGGAGAACATGTCCGGAGGGCATTGCCTAGTCAGTAGCTTGTATCTCTCCCAAGCTTCATAAAGAGTTTCACCCTCCTTCTGCCTAAAGGTCTGAACCTCCAACCTAAGCTTAGTCAGCTTCTTTGGTGGGAAAAATTTAGTGAGAAACTCTGCAACAACCTTTTCCCAAGTATCCAGACTCTCCTTTGGTTGTGAATCTAGCCATATCTTTGCTTTATCCTTCAGAGCAAACGGAAAGAGCATGAGTTTGTACACCTCTGGGTTCACTCCATTTGTCTTCACAGTATCACAAATCTGCAGAAAATTAGATATAAACTGATTTGGATCTTCATGAGGAAGCCCATGATATTGGTAGTTCTGTTGCACCAGGGTGACCAATTGTGGCTTCAAGTCAAAGTTGTTTGCGGCTATAGGAGGCACCACAATGCTTTTTCTATAAAGATCCGCAGTAGGGGCAGAGTAAGAGCCAAGCACTCTCCTTTGTTGATCATCCCCATTTAGATTTGCCACATTGGCATTAACAGTATTATTATTAGGATCGATAGTAGACTCTGCAGCCTTGTAAAGTCTTGCTTGTTGCAAACGCTACCTGAAAATTCTTTCAGGTTCAGGATCAAAGTCTAAGAGATGTTCTTTGTCTTTGTTCCTGCGCATAAATAAACAGAAAACAAGAAAAGATGGGACTCTCTACGTCAGAGTGCAGAAAACTCCCAGTGAGGTAACCTATGTAAAATAATATAATAAAAAATGATAAATAAAATAAATAAATAAATTTCAAAAATAATAACTAAAATTAAACAGAAATTTTCGAAAATTAACAGAAAGAATAAACAAGACAATTAAAATAAAATTAACTAGGTGACACCAAACTTAATTTCAGAGATTAAGAGAAAAAAATATGAGATGCAAAATAAAAAAATTATTATTATTTTTAGGTTAAAAATAGAAATAAAATAAAATTAATAAAATGTTAAAAGATAAGAAAAAGAATAGGAAGAAACGGAATGAAAATAAAAAGAAAATAAAAATAAAAAAGGAAAATAAAATAAAAAAATTGACGCAGGTTTTGAAAACAAAATTCAAAAGTTAAATAAAGTAGAAAAATTAAAACGGGGGATAGGGGGACGAACGAACTTCACGAAAAAGAAGAAACAAAATTTTACGGGAATGAAAATAAATAAAAATAAAAAATAAAAATTAATGATAATAAAATAAAACTAATTAAAAGAAAAATTATCTAATCTGAGAAATCAAACAATGAGTAGTTGTCAATCACAATCAATCCCCAGCAACGGCGTCAAAAATTTGGTGCGGATTTTACAGGAGAGGGATTTCAACACCACTATTAAAATCTGTGGCAACCATCTCGAAGCACAAGCCCTCACCAAAAAAGTACTCCGGGCCGGATTCTATTGGTCAACTTTGCAAAAAGAAGCAATGGAATTAGTAAAGACATGTCCACCATGTCAAAAGCATGCTAATTTTCACATCGCCCCACCAGAAGAGCTCATCAGCATAACGTCACCCTGGCCATTTGCAAAATGGGAGCTCGACCTCCTTGGGCCGTTCCCTCAGGGATCAGGACAGGTCAAGTTCCTCATTGTCGGGGTAGATTATTTCACAAAGTGGATTGAGGCAGAGCCCCTAGCTAACGCCACTGCTCAAAGAAGTCGAAAATTCCTATATAGAAACATCGTCACAAGGTTTGGGGTTCCATACTCCATCACCACAGATAATGGCATTCAATTCACAGATACAGGATTTAGAAAGTTAGTAGCCGACCTGAACATAAAACACCAATTCACTTCTGTAGAACATCCTCAGGCCAATGGACAAGCCGAAGCTGCCAACAAAGTCATATTGGCTGGGCTAAAATGGAGGTTACAGAACGCAAAGGGAGCCTGGGCTGAAGAGCTTCCACAAGTCCTATGGGCATATCAGACAACTCTATACTCCACCACAAAGGAATCACTTTTCCGATTAGCTTACGGAATGGAGACAATGATCCCAGTGGAGGTCGAAGAAGGATCACCCAGAGTAATCCACTACAATGAAGAGGCCAATTCCCTACTTCAAAAGGAGGAACTTGACCTACTTCCAAAAATTCGAGAAAGAGCTCGGATCAAGGAAGAGGCGTTAAAACGGTTGATGGCCTCAAGATACAACCGAAAAGTAGTACAGCGAGATTTTGCCGAGAATGATCTCGTCTTAATCCAAAATGATATCGGAATAACTCGACCTGGAGAAGGAAAGCTGGCAGCAAACTGGAAAGGACCTTACCGAGTCATAGAAGTACTCGGAATGGGATACAACAGGCTAACCGAACTCGAAGGGAGAGAGCTTCCAAGGTCATGGCACGCCTGAAACTTAAGAAGGTATTACAGTTAGGAAGTAATAAAATATCTTAAGATGAGGTGTACTCTTCTTCCTGAAAAAAGTTTTTTAACGAGGCACCGAGCCAAGATCCATGAACTACCTAACTTAGAGGGATAAAATGCCCACATGTATATATCTGTATTTTTTTTATCTTGAATAAAGTTTTTAGATTTTCTACAAATCCTCTTATCAAGACGCATTAATCTGAAACGCAAAAAATTCATCGCTCGATTATAAAGCTACAGATCGACAGAAAGTGAAATCAAATTCATTACTCGATCATGATAAAGACCAACGAAGATGAAAACCAAATTCATCAAAAGGTCGACAAAACGAGGATCAAACCCAATTTCTACAAAATCGGCAAAGATAAAAATGTGACAAAAATAGAATAATGCAAGAAGTTATCGAAAGTGATCCATAGAAAGGACCTAACGAGGTCTTAATAAAAATGTGTTGCTAAAAATAACTTAAAAGACAGGCCGATGTAAAAAAGTCGGACCAGTCGACCACAATAACCAAAGTTATAAAAAGTAAATCCCTGGAAAGAGGCCTGGCTAGCCCTAAAAAAAGAGGATTACTAGAAATAACTTAGAAGGAACCGACATGATGAAGTCGGCCCAAACCAAAAAAGTTATAAAAAAAAGTAATCCATAAAAGAGACCTGACCAAGGTCCAAGAAAATGGATTACTAGAAATAACCTAGAAGGGACCGACATGATGAAGTCGGCCTAAACCAAAAAAGTTATAAAAAAATAATCCATAAAAGAGACCTGACCAAGGTCAGGAAGAAAGGATTACCGGAAATAACTTTGAAGGGACCAACATGATGAAGTCGGCCCAAACAAGAAGAGACCTGCCAAGGTCTAAGAAGAAAGGAATTACTCGAAATAGCTTCAAAAGAGGTCGGACAAAGAAGACAGACGCTATAAGGGACCCAAGCCAGACCCAGAAAGCCATGACCTCAGGAAAATCAAACTACCGGTGCCATATCAGAGAGTGCAAAGAAGACTAGTTGCATAAAGCTAGCTTCAACCCAAACAGAAAACAAAACACAAAAGGCAATCAAAAAAGATTGGACAACAAGGCTCCAACACTCTCAAGACTCCCTAAGTTTTCAGAAAGATGCGAATAAGCATATCACAAAAAGAAACAATATTGTTATTATAACAAGACTCAGGAGGCCACCTGAAGTCGACCCCAAAAGGCTTGAAAAACTACCTTTGTTTTTTCAAAATAAGGTTGCTGAAAAAGCAACTAAAAGTATCCAGAAGTTAAGATCATAAACTACAAAATAAAAAGAGTTCAAAGCCCTCAGGCCGGGCTATACACAAATACATCAGAAATAATCAAAGAGAATCCACAGACTTCCCAGTAGCTGCATCCCAAGGTGAAGGAGGATGAGTCTGAAGAGGTACCGCATCTACCGTCTCATCATCCCGGTTCAGGATCTGAACATCGGGATCAGACTCAGGCTGATTGGCTTCAGCTGCTAGAGTTAAAGAAGGCGGGGCAATGGAGACTTTGGTAGAAGGGACAGGAGGAGGGTCGACATCATCATCATCATCAGGGTCATTCGGAACAATCTTACCATCTTTTACAATGTTGTCCAAGCTGAAAAGAGTAAGGTCAAGATCGGGCGCAAGAATTCGAACTTGATCCTTCAAATTCTCATAAGCAGCATTTACACTGCCTACAAGATGACCCTGGAGCTCGGCGTAATCAGCTCGGACAGATTCCAAATCCTCCCTAAGACCCATCGTCTCCCTATAGGTCATGACATAACTCTCCTTATGCTTCAAAGCCATATCTTCAGACAACTTGGTAGAAGCCGCCAAGGCAATAGCCCGAGTCTTCTCCCCCTCCAACTCTTTCTCCAACTTGGACACTTTCACCTCGAGCTCTTCCTTCAAACCCTTCATTCGGTCGAACTCCAACTTGGCTTCCTCCATAAAGGCCTTTGTAGCATGAATAGGAAGATCCTGCGCAGTCCGATATAAAGCTGCCCCCATATGTGCCATCTTGATGCTGCTCCGAGTAATAAAATCCAAATGACGAAGAAGAGAAAAATCGTCAGTAGGAATGGCACCATAAGGACCAATTTGTTGGTCAACAAACTCGACAGCATCAAAATCGGGGGCATCAAGGTTAAAGGGCTCAGCTGTTTTCTGTTTCTTTGGAGGAGGAGCGCTAGTAGGAGAAGAGGTAGTAGCAGAAGTCTGGAGAGGATCGACCAAATGAACCCGAGGGGTAGGAATCATCCTCCTCGGTCTAGGAGAGCTTGGTACTGATGGCTTTGGCAGAACATGAAAATATCCTTCCCCAGCCACCCTGGCCGAGATGTTCTGAGCAGCTGTAGAAAACAAGAAATAAGTAAGTCAAAAGAAGTCGACCACTACCCAGCTCGGCTCAGACAAGAGAAGGGTCTCCTAAAAATCTCTTTGTATTAAGATGAGGAGGTTGTCCCCAAATCTCCTCCAACAAAGTCATAAAAGCCTGCTCAACCTCATGAAGCATCTCTCACGTATATCTAGATACTACAACCTTCTTTTGCCAACATAAAGGGAAGGCAGGTTCACCATTTGATTCTATCAAAAATGGCTGAGCTCCCTCAACAGCTCGGACCTTGAAAAAGTAATTCTTTAAATTCCTAAAAGATTCATCGTACATAGAAAACACTTTGTGCCCTTGGAAAGACCTGAAAGAAACCTAAGAAGCTTTCTTTTTGGTAGTCCTAGGCTTAGTCAAAACAAAAAAATACAGAAAGAGAGTTTGAGAAGGTGTGACATCCAACTCTTGGCAAAGCAACTGAAAGATCTTGATGAAGCCCCAGGAGTTCGGATGGAGCTGAGATGGGGCCACATTACACGACCACAACAAGTCGGTCTCAAAAGAAGTAAAGGGAAAGGTAATGTTCAGCTGGCTGAAAAAATAATCGTAGGCATAGAAGAAGGGACGTTCTCCTTGGGTCAGAAAAGGAAAGCAAACCCTTTCCTCAGAGTCCGACGCTACCAACTCATAATCTTTCTCCTGGTCTCTACGACTACAGATACGGTGACGTTTTCTAAGTTCCACAAGATACTCGGGATCAACGATTGAAACACATATCAGAACGAGGGAGTCCAGCCAATCAGACATACCCTCGGGGACTTTGGAGGAGGTCTTAACAATATTTTTGTGAGAAGAAGACATGGTCAACTAATCCTACAGCAAAGAAAAAAGAGAGGAATTACTAAATGAATAGATCGGCCATAACAAAGAAAACAGCTTGGACAAAACAGATATAACTCGATCTAAGGCACACATGACAAAAGGAAACCCCAGGACACAACCCACTAAGTCCAGGGGCATCTTTTGGAGGCAATAACAGGGGGACAGAACAAGATCTACAAAGTTATCTCAGCAAGAAAGTTACAAATCAAAATAAGTCATAAAAAACAACCACCCTTCAAACTACAGTCTATCAGCAAAAGGAACTACCAACAGCAAATGTTTGCCAGGTGGAAATCATCGAAAAATGCAACCTTTTTCAGAATCAAACAAGCCATTATCCCAAGAAGCTCCAAAATTAAAAGTGCGATCAGAAAAAGCAGCAACAACATGCAAAGCCCTAAAAACGTCAAACTACCAGGGAATCAACCAAAGAGCGTACATAAGGTCGAAAGAAAACTAGAAAAAATACATCACAGTGACAACTAAGCATGGTAATACGAAAAGGTTCAAGATTTCCAACATAAACTCTAGCAAAATCGAAACTTTACCAAAAATAGAACAATGCAAGCACAAAGAACAATGAAAGACATAAATAAACAGAAAGAAGAACCAACCTAAAAGAGGAAGCGATGAGAAAATTGAAGATGAAAGGGCGAAAATCCGGAATTGCCTTACGAACAAAGGAAGCTCCAGTAACCACCAATGACGCCACGAAGAGAAGCATAAAACCAAGGCTTAGGCAAAAGCAGAAGTAAGGAGAAAAGAGAAGTTGCAGTAAGCAAGGAGAAAGGAAATGGAAGCGAAAGGCTTTCGGGAAATTCAAAATGAGAAAAGGAAACGGCGAAGGGGGGGATGAATGGGTTTTTAAAACCCTCGCACGTTCCCAAGAAAAGTGCAAAACACACACTACAAGCAGAAACGTTCTGTATTTAAAGCTACTTAAATGAAACAGACCCAACAAAAGAATGCTCGAGTCCAGTTTCCCTAAAAGAGATAAAAAAAAAAAACTCGACTCCAAAAGAAAGACCGAGCTCGAGCAGGGGCACTGTTCATACCCTGGGTCGAGCTGTCCAACCCGGGATGTTTAACGACAAGTCGGCCGACCTCTTCAGGTCAGGACTATCCGACCTCTTCTCAAAGAACTCAGCCAAATCACCAGGAAAGCCCAAAAAGAGCCTAAACAGAGGAACACGACCCGAACCAAAGGCAGCCCAAGCCTAGAGAGATAAGGGCGGTTCCCTTGAAGATCAGATGACTTCACTCAAAGATAAGATAAGATAAGATAACTATCTTATCTCTAGGAAGGTCATTCCAAACCATTATAAATACACTGGAGCACCTAGGTATAACTCATACTCTGATTCTACAAAATACCTGCTTAATACCCTTGCTAACTTAAGCATCGCAGTCCCTTGCAGGTACCCCCACCCTCCGGTGACAGAATCAGCAGCACAGCCAGTCCAACAAGTCGGACACAGTTCCGGTCGCCACTCACCAATCGGACACGTCAACTCCGACTAGTACAGAAGATCTCATCCGAGATTGACCTACGGTTTCAGGTAACCCACGGAACAGAGGGTTTGTTTTCCTTCTCTTACTCAAGGGGACCATCCCTTCTTTTATGCGTATGACTACTTTTTTAGTCAAATGAACATTACCATTCCTTTTATTTCCTTTGAAACTGACTTGTTGTGGTCCTGCAACGTAGCTCCTTCTCAGCTTCACCCAAATTCGTGGGGCTTCATAAAAATCTTCCAACTGTTGTGTCAAGAACTGGATGTTCGACCTTCTCAGACTCTCTTTCTTTACCTTTTTGTCTTGACGAAGCCTGGGGTAGCTAAGAAGTAGGCTTCCTGGATTTCTTTCTGCACTACCCAGGGAAAGAAAGTGTTCTCCATGTATGATGAGTCTTTTAGAGACTTTAAAAACTTCTATTCAAGGTCTGAGCTATTGAAGGAGCTCGACCTTTCTTCTTGGACCAAAATAATGAACCAGCTTTCCCTTTATGCTGGCAAAAGAATGTGGTGGTGTCTAAGTATTCTTGGGAAATGTTGGATGAAGTTGAGCAGGCTTTTGTACATGTACTAGAAGAAAATTAGGGGGAGCCTCCCCATCTTGATACGAAGAGGTTCTTGGGGATCCCTCCCTTCTTCGAGCTGAATTGGGTAGCTGCCGATTTCTTTCTAGCCTTATCTTTTTTATTTTGTTTGTTTTGTCAATCTATCTCTTTCTAACATGTAACTTTGGTTTTGCTGCTTTATTTTTTTTTCAGAGATGGTGAAGACCACTGATTCCATGAAGGCTTTTAAGAAGGCGAGGAAGGCGACCGCGGCTCAAAACATCTCGGCTAAAGGTTCTGGGGAGGAATCTTCAATGGCTACTCAGAGGAGGTTGACCTCGAATACTTTTGGGTCGAGAAAAGTCGTACCGACTCCCCAGGTTTGCCTGGGTTCTTCTGATCCTCCCCAGTCGACCTCCGGTGCTGCTTCTCCTTCTGCTGCCGGTCCTCCTCCCAAGAAGCAGAAGACTGTTGAGCCCTACGACCTAGATGCCCCTGACTTTGATGCCGTGGGGTTTGTTGATAACCAGATCACTCCTTATGGCCGACTTTCCATGGACGATGTGTCCATCATGCGCCATCGGGATTTAATCACCAGTAACAGTGTTCGGATGGCTCACATGGGTGTGGCCTTGTTCCGTACTGTCGAAGAGTCTCCTGTTCATGCTACTACAGCCTTTATAGAGGATGCCAAGTCCGAGTTCGATAGGATTAAGGCTTTGAAGGATGAACTGGACGCTAAGGTGGCCAAGCTGGAACTAGATGTTGAGAAGGAGAAATCGAGGGCGATTGCTGCGGAAGCTGCTGCGAATCTAGCTGAGGAGATGGTCAAGAAGTCGAAGTAGAGTTATACCCGCACTTATGGCGAGCTGATGGAGGTCAGGGAGAGACTTGTGTCAGCCCATGCTGACTATGCTGAGCTTCAGGCCACCTTGTGGGCAGTGTGACTGACGCATATGAGAACCTAAAGGCTCAGGTCCGAGTTCCTTCTCCCGAGCTCGACCTGAGTATTTTTAGTTTGGATAACCCTGTTAAAAATGGTAAGATTGTCCCTGCGCCGGATGAAGATGAAGAGGAAGGTCCTCCCCCAGTGCCCCCGATCAAAGCTTCTACTGTCGCGACTTCTTCAACTGCTGCTGCTGAGGTCAGCCACCCCGAGTCCGACCCTGACGTCCAAATCTTAAATCGGGAGGATGGAACGGTAGATGCTATTCCTATAAAGATCATTCCTCCCTCAACGACCCAGGGTGCCGCCGTTGAGGAGACCTTGGATCCCTTGTGACTTTTTATGTATTTGTTTAGCCTGGTTTGTGGACTTTTGAACTCTTTTATTTTTTGTAACTTTGCATGGTGTGCTTTCTTTTTCTGACATTTTGGTTGCTTTTCTTAGCAAATTTATTTTGGAAAAACAAAAGATATCTTTGAACTCTTGAGGTCGACCTTCAGGTGGCCTTTTGAGCTTTTAATGCTTTTAGAATAGCCTTGTTTTCTTTGACGTGCTGGCTGTCTTTTTGGAATTTCTGTAGATCTTCTATAAGGTGTCGAGATTCGGCTGTCCGACCTCTTTCTTGTCGATGTGATGACTTGTCTGATGACTTTTTTAGTATAGAACACCTTTTAAAATAATTTTGGTAGCCTTGTCGTGAGGTCGTGGCTTTTTGGGCTAAACTATGTCCCTTCTAGCGCACGCCTCTTATTGGTCCGACTTCTTCTTATCGATCTTTCTCGAGTTATTTTTAGTAACCCATTTTTAATCAGACCTTACCAGGCCTCTTTCTATGGATTACTTTTTATAACTTTGTAGCTTTGTTTGGTTGGTCTGACTTCTTCACGCCGGTCCGCCCTTAGTTATTTTCAGTAATCCATTTTTACTCAGACCTCGTCAGGTCTCTTTCTATGGATTACTTTTTATAACTTTTGCCGCTTTGATCGGTCCGGTCCGACTTTTTCTTGTCGGTCCTTCTCGAGTTATTTTTAGCAATCCATTTTTTCTCAGACCTCGTCAAGCCTCTTTCTATGGATTACTTTTTATAACTTTAGTCGCTTTGGTCGATTGGTCTGACTTCTTTATGTCAGTTTGTCCTAATTTATTTTTAGCAATCCATTTTTACTCAGAACTCGTCAGGCCTCTTTCTATAGATTACTTTCTATAACTTCTTGCATTAATCCTTTTTATCGCTTTTTCATCTTGCCAATTTTGTAGAAATCGGGTGGTGAGTTTGGTTCTCACTTGGCCAACTTTGTCGAAGTCGAGCGGTGAATTTTGTTTTCACCTTGTCGACCTTTGTCAAAATTGAACGATGAATTCGATTTTCATCGTGATCGGGCGGTGAATTCGGTTATCAACTTGTTGACCTGTAGCTTTATAATCGGGCGATAAATTTTTTGCGTTCGGATTAATGCATCTTGGTAGAGAAACTTTGTAGAGAGTTTGGAAAATTTTATTCAAATAGAAAATAGGCATATAGGCAAGAATATATACATGTGGGTGTTTACCCCTCTAAGTCAGGCAATTTTACAGATCTTGGCTTGGTGCCTCGTTACCTTTTTAGGAAAAAGAGTGCACCTTGACCTAAGATCTTTATTACTGTTCATACCCTGGGTCGAGCTCCATGACCCGAGCTGATTGACGACAACTCGACCGACTTCTTCAGATCAGGATTATCCAACCTCTTCTCAAAGAGTTCGGCCAAAACAATAGGAGAGCCCAAAAAGGGCCCAAACAGAGGAACACGACACAAGTCCAAAGGCAGCCTAAGCCTAGAAGGATAAGGGCGGTTCCCTTAGAGAAAAGATAACTCCCCTCAAAAGATAAGATAAGATAGCTATCTTATCCTTAACAAAGGTCACTCCACACTACTATAAATACACTAGAGCACCCAGGTATAACTCATACTCTGATTCTACTAAAAACCTGCTTAACACCCTTGCTAACTTAAGCATCGGAGTCCCTTGCAGGTACCACCACCCTCCGGTGATGAAGGATCAGCAGCACCCTCAGTCCAACAAGTCGGACGCGACAGCTCCGGCCACCACCCACAAGTCGGATACATCAGCGCCGACCAGCACAGAAGATCTCATCCGAGATCGACCTACAATTTCAGGTAACCCTCGGAACATTGGCGCCGTTGCTGAGGACCTGGAAGTCATCCCATCATTATGGCGGACAACCTTGACAACAACCACAATTCTGATTTAGAGAACAAAACGCCACATAAAAACGCAGATATCACACTAAATGATACTTCTTAACCAAAAAAAGACAAGAATTCGCCAAGCACAGAAATCATAGAAGTGCTTCAAGCTCAACAAGATCGTCTCAAACAGCTCGAAAAAGAGGCCGAGCATCAAAGGGAAGCCGAGAGGGACCTACGAAGGGAAACTAGGCGATGCCGAGAATTAGAGGACAAGCTCCAAAAGCTTGAAGCCGATCTCAAAACCAAGACTACCCGATCCAGTCATGAAGATAGCCCCCACAAGGATCAAGACCCATTCACCAAAGAGATCATGAAAGCCAAAGTCCTAAAAGACTTCAAAGCTCCCGACATGACCCCGTACGACGGCACACCAGATCCAAGCCATCATCTCAGGAATTTTAGAAGTAGAATGTATCTCACACTAACAAAGACAGCAATCAAGTGGTTTGACACTTTGTCCCCCAGATCCATCACAAGTTTTGATGACCTGGCCAAGAAATTTCTTGCCCGATTTTCCATCCAGAAGGACAAAGCCAAACACGCCCCAAGCCTCTTAGGAATCAAGCAAGGATATCAGGAGAGTCTTCATAGCTACATGGAGAGGTTCAACAAAGCATGCCTGGACATACAAAGCCTACCAACGGAAGCAGCCATTATGGGTCTCATCAATGGCCTGCGAGAATGACCTTTTAGTCACTCCATATCAAAGAAACATCCAACATCTCTGAATGAAGTGCAGGAATGAGCTGAGAAGTACATCAACATGGAGGAAAAATCTCGACTAGGAGAGACCTCAAAATCCAGATTCTCCTACTCCTCCCAGGATAAGGATAAAGAGCCTAAGAAAAAAGAAGATCAATACGGCAAGAATCCTAAAAAATACAACAACTATACCCCTCTCTGGGTATCTCTTGTGGATGTTTACGGAGAAGTATGCCATACTGAAAAGATACCATCACCTCGTCCACTCAAAAGCAAGAAAGGAGGAGGAAATCTGACAGAATACTGTGAATATCACCGAATCTACGAACATCCTACCAATGAGTGCTTTGACTTGAAAAATGTTATTGAGAAATTGGTAAGAGAAGGACGACTAGATCGGTATTTAGACAATAAATCGGATTGAGCCTCGAAAAAGAAGAAGGGACGAAGAGGTCGGATGAAGAGAACGACCACCTCACACCCCAGAGAGACACGTTCACATGATAAACGGAGGATTCACAGGAGGGGGAATCTCAAAATCATCTCACAAAAGGCACTTCAAAGAAATATATCATGTCGAGGGAGGAGAAGGATCACCCGACCTCCCTACAATTACTTTCACCGAAGAAGACGCGGCAGGCATCATCCCAGGACATGACGATCCTATGGTCATCACTATCATATTGGCCAATGCAAATCTCCACCGCACACTGGTGGACCAAGGAAGCTCGGTGGATATCTTGTTTAAACCCGCCTTCGATAAACTCGGCCTGCAAGAGAAAGAACCTAGAGTATATCCGAACAGCTTGTTTGGACTAGGAGACACTCTGATAAACCCATATTTCATGAGTTCTTTTGTGCTTAATTTGAGTGAATTATACAATCCTTCACCTACTTATTCACATTAATTGCATGGTTTTACTTTCCCTTCCTTATTATGTGATGTAAATGAAAAACATGTTTCCTAAGCTTTAAAATTAATTAATTTAATTACCTTTATTTCCATTCGATGCCGTGATTAGTGTGTTGAGTAGTTTCAGATTTTCTAAGGCAGAATGACTTAAAGGATGGAAAAGGAAACATACTAAAATGAAAGGAGAAAGCAAAACGGAGCTTTAAGGAAACTGGTATCCATGCGATCGCAAGGATGACGCGATCGCGTGCCAAGCACGAATCAACAGCGACGCGGCCGCATGACTGACGCGACCGCGCGCCTTAAGCAGAACGCACATGACGCGGTCGCATGACTGACGCGACCGCGTGGCAAGGAAAAGCTCCAGATGACGCGACCGCATGATCCACGCGGACGCGTGACAGAGGCCACGCATCAGAATTTACAGAATGCGCCCCCAGCGAATTCTGAAGCCCTTTTTGGCCCAGATCCAAGTACAGGCAGCATAGACTAGAGGTTATAAAGTGTGGGAATGCATCCATTCAAAGAGAGCTCACATATTTTACTTCTCAATGATTTAGATTTAGTTGAGAGGGAGATCTTCTCTCTCTCTTTTAGGATTTAGGATTTCTTCTTGTTTTAAGAGTAACTCTGGATCCCAGGTTTAATGTTCTTTTATTTTAGTTTTACTTTTATTTATATATTCCAATATTTGAATTGATTATTATAATTTGATTTATGAATTATTCCATGTCACAGATTGTTCTTTGAATTAATGATAATTGAGGTATTTTCAGTTTATGATTGTTCTCTTTGATTTAAGTTACCATTGCTTCCCATCTAAGGATATTTTTATTATTCCAGCAATTTTACTTTTTCCCCTTTTGTTCCTGGTTAAGAATTCAGTAACTCAACAGTTATTAAACTCCACATAATTGATAATCGTTATCTTGCTAATTGAGCTGAACTTAAGTAATCCCAACCTTTTCTTAGGAAATAAATAGGATTCAAAGGTCAATTTAATTAGTCCCTTGACTTTCCTTTGCCTTAGTGAAGATTGACCAAGTGGAGTTTAGATTCAACTTTCGTTATAGTTGGGAGAGATAACTACGTTGGACCTCCGACTTCTCTTACCATGCCAAAAGTCTGCTTTACAGTATTTATTTATTTTAATTGCCATTTACTTTACTTGTCATTTAAATTACTTGCTTCTCATCTTCTAAACCCCGATTACAACCTTTATAGCCAATAATAAAAACATACTGCCTCGCAGTTCCTTGAGAAGATGACCCGAGATTTGAATACTCGATTAACAATTTCTAAAGGGGTTTGTTACTTGTGACACCCAAAACGTTTGTACGAAGGGATTTTTGTCGGTTTAGAGACTATATCTACAACGCAACTGTTTCTATGAATCTCTTTACTGGTAAAAGTCTCTAACGTCAAAATGGCGCCGTTGCCGGGAAACTGCTAACGTGTGCCTTATTATTGGTTATTGTAAATATTTTTATTTTGCTTGTTTATTTATTTTTGTTTTTCCTTTTTATCTTTATTTGGTACTATGAACTCTCACCCCTTTCGCTTTGAGTTTGGCTCTAATGTTGTTAAGGGAAATAGAAGTTACAGCAGGAATGTGTACCAAGGTCAGACCAATCAAGGATGGATGAGACCAAAAGGATCTAATCAACCCTTTTGGCAGCAACACCCTCCGAGATATCCTGGACAAAGACCATTCTACAGTGCATACCCAGCTGAAAGACATGGTGGACAACCTTGTAACTGCCAACAGGCCCCACCCCGTGCATATAAACCATCCTTTCAACATAACCTCGAACCACCACACTCACAAGCCTCTCTTCACCATTCGTCACCATACGATCCATCCTTACCCCAATACCAATCCAATCACCCCCAATCACCACCACTTTCCTTTGTATCATGTCCAAGTCCAGCAACCTGAGAAGCAGAGGATCGCCTAAGGGAAACAGTAATTAAATTTCAAACAACCATTAAACAACTGGAGCAAGCAATGATTCAATGGGCTTCTAGGTGCTCAAATACACAAGGATTAGCTACAGCCCCATGTGGACAGCTCAATGAAGAGCAGAGCATGAAGGAATTGCCAGAAACTCCAGTGGACAAGACAGAGCATGAATTTGTACTAGAACAATTAGAGGAAGCTGTCATTGTTCAAGAAGAAGAGTTAGTTGAAGACCTAGGAGATGCTGAACTTCCATGGGAATCCAGAATTGAGGAAAACTCCGTCCAGGATGCTGCAGTTGATGTTAAGGAAGATATTTCTCCAAGGCAGATCATTTACGAAGAATCAAACGGAATAATCCAAGAAGCAATTTCCCTTGATGATGATAGTCACAAGTCTAGCTCTTTGGATGATGAACTTGCATCCGCAAGTGAATTCTCTGAGATCGAAGAATCTTCCCCAAGTGAATATGAAGATGATGCAGAGGTAGATTTCTCTCAACCTCCAATCTATGACTCAAGTGATGAGGAAGACATAGAAGACTTTGACCAGGACACAGATACAATTGAAGATCTTTGCAAAGAAGTGGAGGAATTCACAGAAGAGCACAAGGAAACGGAACTTGCAGAACCACCAGAAACACCTATCCCAAGGCCATTACCACCTAATACAAGCTTCAAGTGGGTACAATCCTTAACTTATAACTTTACTTATTCGCTTGAATATGGTTTGTTTGAAACAGATGGCTAGCTTAGAGCTCTCTGCCGCTTTAAGAGTAAAAGGGAAATGGCTCGTACTCAGAGCTGGCGCACAAGGTTCAATAAGGTTCCACGCTTCACCTCGAAGTACACGGATTGGTATCATGCTCAATTACATGGATCACGGAAAATGTTTGGTCACCAAGGTGAGATTCTACTTTTTAACCCGCCCGAATGGAAACATGCAGATCAAGACGGAGGCGGATTTAACAGCAAGGCTTGGAATCCTGGACTCTATCCTGACATTCGTAGTCCCGGGAGCCTGAAAATCTGTTTGGAGCTGCTCAGAAGCTTTACATGCTTAGTTTGGGACCCCGAAGGCTATTGGCATTCCAAGCACTGGTGGAGATTTTTAGACGAATTTAAACATAAGCCACCATAACAGGATACTCCTCCAATGTCCAACTTAAGGACTTTAACTAAAAGTGCTAGTGGGAGACAACCCACCATGGTATGGTCGCTTCTTTTTCAATTTATTTCTTGTTAAATGCTTTTATTTTTCCTTTTTCATTTTAATTTAGTAAACTTGGAATCATGCATAACATTCATGTTAATCATTGCATTCTGTATTTTTCATGCATAAAAAAAAAGGGTACACGACGCGACCGCATACCCCATGCAATCGCGTCATATTGCGAAAAACACCACCTGCACGACCGCGTGACCCACGCGGCCGCGTGATATATATATCGGCGTAAGGATCCAACGAACAGAAAGTTAGGCTGGAATCGTGCGGCCCTTGTGCGTTTCGCACAAATTGGCCCCATGCAATCGCGTCACTTGCACAATACCAATCCCACGCGATCGCGTGAGTGACGCGATCGCGTCGCATGGATTGCACATCACCCCAAAAGGAGACAGAGAGTTACGCTAAAACGGCGCTGGAGTCGTGCATTTAGCACAAATTCCAGCGACACGATCGCGCGACCCACGCGATCGCGTCACCCTTCTTTTCCCCTCTCATGCGATCGCGCATTCCACGCAATCGCGTCACTCCCATTTTCGCCCCAACCACGCGACCGCGTGCCCCACGCGGCCGCGTGAATTCGAAAATATAACCCCCCAGCCCGCGAACCCTATCACTCGCGAAGCCCCCCACCCCCAACCCTCTTCTCCCTCTCTGCTCCCTCTCCCTCCAACCACCACCCAGCACCACCCAGCCGCCACCGCCGGCCACCCAGACGCCGTCGCCACCCCGAAAGCCGCCGCCGTAACCCCCTCCCTTCCCTTCTTCTCCCTTCTTCCTCTCTCCTCCCCTCTCCACCACTGCCTCCGCGACCACCGCCCCCCACCGCCGGCCATCCAGCCGCGCTCCCCTCTTTTCGCCACCCACCCGCACCCCCTTCTTCTATCACTAACCCAAAACCCTCGCCGCCACTGCCCCCATCAGCCGCCACCGCGACACCGTGCCCCGCCATCGCGCCGGACGCCGCCGCAGCCACCTTCTTCCCCGTTCCACCCCTTCAGCCTACTAGGTTCCGCAAAACGCAACCCCCTTTTTATCCGTTCGTCTTTTTTTCTGTAATTTTTTCCGTTTTTGTTCATCAGTAGGATAGATAGATATGCATGTTGTAGTGGAATTTTTAGGTTGTTAGGTATCTTAGGCTGTGGTTAGTGGATCTAGGTCTGTTTACTTGCACTGTTCCTGTTTATGTTTTATCATAACTGTAATTTTGCTGTTCCTGTGACCTTGTTCATATGTTGTGATTTCTTGCAATTGCTGCTTGTTACTCTAAAATTTTCCTGTTTCTATATATTACTGGTAACTGCAGCAAGTTTTTAATTCATATGAACTGCTATGATTGCTGTTTATTTTCTGGGACAATCCAATTTTAGCCGGAATGCTGCCCAAATTTTTTTAAAAAAAAATTTTTTTCATTCATGTTTTGGTTTGGCATTTCTTAACTCTGTTTTACTCTGCTTTACCCAAACCATTTCATGAATGCTATGGCAGACATTCTTATCCTCTTTGATTTCCTGGTTCATAAACCGCATTTGTGATTCACTGATTCCAATTTTTGCTTTCTCTATTTCTATTCGAATCAGCATCACCCTGTTTTCCTTGTTCGATTATGAGTACTTCTATTCTTACCTGTGAATCCTTGTTATATGAAATTTTTCTATGCCACTTACTTTAACCCGCATTTTACTAACTCACTAATTTTAATTTACTAATTTCTTTTTCAAAATCTAACCATACTAACCCTTTTAATCTCTTTTCTAATTATTTTCACTTTCCTCTAACTTTCTAACCATGGAATATTGTTTATTTTTCCATTTAACATAAATTCACTCACATTTCATTTACTCATTTTTCTTATTCTATTTCTCCCTTGCTGCTTTGAGTTTCCTTTTTTTAAATTGCCTATTTGCTTTCCTATTTTATCCATATCCTGGTTCTCTGTTTTTCAGGATGTCTACCTCACAGAGGAAAGGAAAAAGCAAGGCTACTGGCAAGCGCAAGAGAGGAGATTCCTCCCAGTCCATCATTGCTCTAATGCACGATTCTTCATGGCGGGAGAAGAACTTCACACAGCAGGATAAAGCTGACCAGCTGCTCCCTGCAAATGATCCTATCAAATTTGCAAACCGGTACTGTGAACTGAAGTACCCGGCTTTTGCAAACTCCAGAAATCTATACCTGGAACGAACTCTGAAGATTCCAGAAGCCCTCCAGCAGTACACCACTGAGCAAATCAAGCAAAGGAGCTGGTTCTTTCTGGAAAAAACACTGACAGAGGTCAATTCCTCTTGGGTACGGGAATTCTACTACAACTACTATCTTACTACCCTGGATGCAGTGCACCTGAGAGGAAAACAAATTCTGGTCACTGAAGAGGCCTTAGAGGATATTCTCCAGCTCCCAGCCAAGTCCGATCAGCCTGATGGTTATTCAAAGGCTGAGGAGGACATGCGTCAGATGCAGTTTGATTGGGATGCTGTAAAGGCACGGATAGCCCTCGACCTGACAGTTCCTTGGGAGATGGGTCAGGACACTACCATGCCTAGAGGGATTAAGAGAGCATACTTAAACGATGAGGCTCGGTTATGGCATCAGATCTTGAGTAATTATGTGATGCCGAGTACTCACGAGACGGAGATCCCGGCTGCCATGATCACCCTCCTTTGGTGTGTGCTGGAGGGTAAGGACCATTATCTGCCACGTTTCATTCGGCATTATATGGCCAGGGTCCACGTCCGAGGCACCCTCCCCTTTCCATATCTAGTTACACATCTTGGCCATCGAGCTGACGTGCCATGGGAGGATGCCGATGAGAGACCACCAGCGGCGGATTGCAGGAAGATTATTTCGCACAGCTGGAACTTCTTAGCCCTGGGCCACAGACCACCACCATTCACTACTGCTGATGCGACAGCCCCACCGTCTGCTGGACCCTCTTCCTCCACTGCTGCACCACCTACCCCTGCTACCACCTCTGCACCTCCACCTGCCACAGAGCCCGTCTATCATCTGGTGCACCGCTTGTTCCGACGACTTGACCAGATGGAGCGTCGCAACAAGCGGCGCTATGAGCACCTAAAGCTGATGATACGCTCTGGTGACATCCCCTCTGAGCCCGACACATCGTCCGAGGCATCTGAGGAGGAGGTGGATGCACCCGAGGCAGAGACCCATCCCCAGGAGGCAGTCAGCACCTCCTCCACAGCAGCCAGACCCTCAGCCCACCACCACCACTGAGACTCCAGCTACCATCCCTCCCAATGATGACACTCCTTCACACCTGGCTTGATTGAGCATCGAGGATGATGCTTCCTTTTAAGTGTGGGGAGGTCGCCATCTCTGGCGTTTATTTTGGTGAACCACTACGTACTTTTTCTTTTATTTTGGATATTTTTCTGTATTTTTCTCTTTTTCCTTTACTGTTATTTTCTTAGTACTTATACATTGCTTTTATGTATTTTTACTCTATTTTCTGCATTTTGCATCTTTAGTTCATATTTTTAGTTATTTAGCTTAGTTTGCAATTCTGATTTATTAGTGGATTAATTAGTATAGTTTACCCTTTTTAGCAATAGATAGTATAGTTTAAATTGAAAAATATAAAAAGAAAGTAAGCTAGGAAATTGAACATATCAGATTTAAATCCACAAACCTTATATATAGCATTACATGATGTAGTTAAGCTGACAACATTTCATCAAGGACGAACATTAATTCTTTAAAAGCCACCCTAAATAATTTTTTTTATGAGAATAATGGGAATTTTTAACTAAACCTGCATACAATATATAAATGATATATGATGCTTGAGTTAGAGAACACACAGCCTGTGAGTCTTGAGCTTAAATTGTATGGTTGCATTCAAACCATAATTTCATTTCTGTGTGTTACATTTCTTTTTATTCTGATGTTCTTTCCTTTTCTTTAATCTATATGTCTAATTATAGAATATAGAATAGATACATACCAAGAGAATGATTGAGGCCATCATTTGATTTTAGCTCACTCACCCCAAATTAGCCTACCTTTTACATCACCCTTGTTAGCCCCCTTGAGCCTTTTAAAACCCCTTTATTCTATTTAGCCAAATTACTAGCCTTAAGCAGAAAAACAAAAGAAAATCCCAAGTGAATCCTTGGTTAGCTTAAGATAGAAAATCATGAATAGAGTTAAATGTGGAAAACCTTTTGGGAACATGGATGATAAAAATAAAAGGTAGAGTAAAAAGGAATAAAATAAAAATTGGGAAGCATGCTCATGAGAAAATCTAAGTGATTCAATTACCATGTGCATTAAAAAAAAGTTATTTTTCAGCATCTAAATAAAAGGGGATACAAAAAGAAATTTCCCAATAAAAACAATGCACATGGAATAAAAATAAAAAGTGAAACATGAGCATGTAACAATAAGTGGGAAATTATGGGAAATTAGGTAAAGAAATTTTATTTTACTAGATATGTATGTTAGGTGAGATCTTAGTCTAATTAAGGATTCACTTATTAGCTCACTTAACCTTATACATATATCCTTACCTTTACCTTGGCCCCATTACAACCTCAATTAAAGACCTCATGACTTTTTGGTATGACCATATTCTATAATTGTTGATTGGTTAGATGAAGAACAAATCTATAGAAATTAAGAATAAAAAGAAAAATAGAGTGAATAAACCCAATAAACACTGAGTGACTAGAGAGTAAACACAAAAATCCAGTGAGGGTTCAATAACTCATCAACATATATCTGTACTTAATTTACTAAATGTTTTGCAAGTTTGTACAATGTTTTCTTTCCCATCTCATTTGCTAAATTGCTTTATTATTTAAGGGTTGGCTATATATGTATATACATGACTCCTTGAGAAAGGGAATTAACTTGACTACATGTAAGCTTTATATATAAGTGAAAAAATTAGAGTTGCATGATGCATCATTCATTTAGGTAGTTGCATTTAAATTAGGATTGCATTGCATGACATTCCATCACTTTAACCTTAATTATTTACCTTGGATTTAGCATGAGGACATGCTAGTGTTTAAGTGTGGGGAGGTTGATAAATCCATATTTCATGAGTTCTTTTGTGCTTAATTTGAGTGAATTATACAATCCTTCACCTACTTATTCACATTAATTGCATGGTTTTACTTTCCCTTCCTTATTATGTGATGTAAATGAAAAACATGTTTCCTAAGCTTTAAAATTAATTAATTTAATTACCTTTATTTCCATTCGATGCCGTGATTAGTGTGTTGAGTAGTTTCAGATTTTCTAAGGCAAAATGACTTAAAGGATGGAAAAGGAAACATACTAAAATGAAAGGAGAAAGCAAAACGGAGCTTTAAGGAAACTGGTATCCACGCGATCGCATGGATGACGCGATCGCGTGCCAAGCACGAATCAACAGCGACGCGGCCGCATGACTGACGCGACCGCGCGCCTTAAGCAGAACGCACATGACGCGGTCGCATGACTGACACGACCGTGTGGCAAGGAAAAGCTCCAGATGACGCGACCGCGTGACCCACGCGGACGCGTGACAGAGGCCACGCATCAGAATTTACAGAATGCGCCCCCAACGAATTCTGAAGCCCTTTTTGGCCCAGATCCAAGTACAGACAGCATAGACCAGAGGTTATAAAGTGTGGGAATGCATCCATTCAAAGAGAGCTCGCATATTTTACTTCTCAATGATTTAGATTTAGTTGAGAGGGAGATATTCTCTCTCTCTTTTAGGATTTAGGATTTCTTCTTGTTTTAAGAGTAACTCTGGATCCCAGGTTTAATGTTCTTTTATTTTAGTTTTACTTTTATTTATTTATTCCAACATTTGAATTGATTATTATAATTTGATTTATGAATTATTCCATGTCACAGATTGTTCTTTGAATTAATGATAATTGAGGTATTTTCAGTTTATGATTGTTCTCTTTGATTTAAGTTACCATTGCTTCCCATCTAAGGATATTTTTATTATTCCAGCAATTTTACTTTTTCTCCTTTTGGTCCTGGTTAAGAATTCAGTAGCTCAACAGTTATTAAACTCAACATAATTGATAATCGTTATCTTGCTAATTGAGCTGAACTTAAGTAATCCCAACCTTTTCTTAGGAAATAAATAGGATTCAAAGGTCAATTTAATTAGTCCCTTGACTTTCCTTTGCCTTAGTGAAGATTGACCAAGTGGAGTTTAGATTCAACTTTCGTTATAGTTGGGAGAGATAACTACGTTGGACCTCCGACTTCGCTTACCTTGCCAAAAGTCTGCTTTACAGTATTTATTTATTTTAATTTTCATTTACTTTACTTGTCATTTAAATTACTTGCTTCTCATCTTCTAAACCCCGATTACAACCTTTACAGCCAATAATAAGAACATACTGCCTCGCAGTTCCTTGAGAAGACAACCCGAGGTTTGAATACTCGGTTAACAATTTCTAAAGGGGTTTGTTACTTGTGACACCCAAAACGTTTGTACGAAGGGATTTTTGTCGGTTTAGAGACTATATCTACAACGTAACTGTTTCTATGAATCTCTTTACTGGTAAAAATCTCTAACGTCACACTCCAATCCAACCACTTGGATACATCTCACTACACACAACCTTCGGAAAAGGAACCCGATCAAGGACACTCAACATAAACTACATTGTAGTCGACGTAAGCTCAGCCTACAACGCCCTGATAGGTCGGGTAATATTGAATCAGCTCGCAGCAGTAGTTTCAACTCCCCATCTATGCATGAAACTTCTAACTCCAGAAGGGATTGTTACGATAAAAGGAGATCAGAAGATAGCGCGACACTGTTATAATGAAAGTTTGAACCTCAGAGGCAAAGGAGAAGAAATCCACACCATCGAACTCGGGGGAGTTCGAGGTCCAAAAGAACTTTGCCCGCAACCTGAGGGCGAAATCGAAGAAGTCCAGATCGAAGACACCCCGGACAAAACAACAAATATTGGGGCAACCCTAAAGAAAGAGGTAAAGAAGCCCTTGATACAATTCCTAAGGGATAATGTCGACCTATTCGCATGGAGGGCTGCAGACATGCCGGACATAGACACCAAGCTAATATGCCATAAACTGGCAGTATACCCAGGATCTCGGCCAATACAATAGAAGCCTAGGAAGCTCGGACTGGAAAGATTCCAAGCTGTGAAAGAACAGGTACAAGCTCTACTAGAGGCAGGATTCATAAGAGAAGTCAAGTACCCCGTATGGCTAGCCAATGTTGTCTTGGTGAAAAAGTTAAATGGAAAATGGCGGATGTGTACTGATTACACCGACCTCAATAAAGCTTGCCCAAAAGATCCCTATTCACTCCCAAATATTGACACTTTAGTGGATGCCTCCTCCGAATACAAGTACCTCTTGTTCATGGATGCTTATTCAGGATACAATCAAATCCCAATGTATCCACCCGATCAGAAAAAAACCTCATTCCTAACTCCAAAAGCAAACTATTATTATGTCGTCATACCATTCGGACTCAAAAATGCAGGAGCTACTTACCAAAGATTAATGAACAAAGTCTTCGTAGACCATATCGGGAAACATATGGAGGTATATATAGATGACATGTTGGTAAAAATACAGAGTGAAGAATCGCTACTATCCGACCTCACCAAAGTGTTCGACACCATAAGAAAGCACGGTATGCGACTCAATCCAGCAAAATGCACTTTTGCAGTAGAAGCTGGCAAGTTCTTGGGCTTCATGCTCACACGAAGAGTAATTGAGGCAAACCCGGATAAATGTCGGGCAATACTCGACATGAAAAATCTGACCTGTGTCAAAGAGGTACAACAACTCAACGGAAGACTGGCAGCCTTGTCCAGATTTCTAGCCGGATCGGCCATAAGATCTCTCCCCTTCTACGCCACTTTAAAGAAAGGAAAGAGGTTCGAATGGACAATAGAGTGCGAGCAGGCTTTCCAGGATTTCAAATGGTCCCTGGGACAACCACGTATTCTAACTCGACCACGGGAAGGAGAACTACTTGTATTATACCTCGCAGTAGGAAATCAGGCAGTAGCCTCAACTCTAGTTAGAGAAGACGGGAATGAGCAACAACCAATCTACTTCGTCAGCAAAGCTCTACAAGGGGCAGAACTGAACTATCAAAAGATAAAGAAGTTCGCCTACGCCCTCATACTAACTTCCCAACAACTTCGCCCCTACTTTCAAGCTCACACCATCAAGGTTCGGACTAATCAGCCCATGAAAGGCATTTTCCAGAAGACAGACTTAGCGGGAAGAATTCTACAATGGGCAGTCGAGCTATCTGAATTCGACCTTTAATACGAAACTTGAACGACCATCAAGTCTCAATATTTGGCCAAATTCATTGCTGAGTACACTAACACTCCGGGAACTCCCACAGAATGGAATCTCTACGTAGACGGCTCTTCAAACAAAATCGGAAGTGGCGCAGGCGTGATAATAGAAAGCGATTAGGGAACCCAAATTGAACTTTCCCTCAAATTCGGGTTCCCTGCTTCAAACAACCAGGCCGAATATGAGGCACTACTAGCTGGTTTGAAGCTGGCTAAAGAGGTTGGAGCTCAAAAGCTTATCATCTTTAGCGACTCACAAGTAGTCACCTCACAAATAGTGGGGAGCTACCAAGCCAAGGATCCCACCATGAAAAAGTACTTGGACAAAACCAGGGAACAGTTCAGACAACTCAGGGAATATGAGGTCCGCCACATACCTCGGGAACAGAATGCTCGAGCTGATGCACTCTCAAAACTAGCCAGCACCAAACCAGGGGGCAACAATAGAAGCCTCATCCAGGAAATACTGCAGAACCCATCAATCTCGAAAGAAGAAAAGGTCCTAGCCATAATAGGTCTGGATCAAGGATGGATGACTCCCATAATTAACTACCTCAAAATAGAAACACTCCCTAAAGATAAGAAGGAGGCGAAGAGGTTAAAATGGGAGGCACAATACTACACCATCATAAACAATACTCTATACAAGAGAGGGATTTCAACACCACTATTAAAATGTGTGTGGTGCACGAAATTGTGATCTCAGGCAACGGCGCCAAAAACTCTGTACGCACGTCTTAATAAATCGTTTTTCATTCACAACTTCGATACAACTAACCAGCAAGTGCACTGGGTCGTCCAAGTAATAAAACCTTACGTGAGTAAGGGTCGATCCCACGGAGATTGTTGGTATGAAGCAAGCTATGGTCACCTTGTAAATCTCAGTCAGGCGGATATCAAATAGTTATGGAGTTTTCGAAAATAAATAATAGATAGACAGAAAATAAAGATAGAAACACTTATGTAATTCATTAGTGAGAATTTCAGATAAGCGTATAGAGATGCTTTCGTTCCTCTGAACTTCTGCTTTCCTGCTGTCTTCATCCAATCAATCCTACTCCTTTCCATGGCTGGCTTTATGTAAGGACATCACCATTGTCAATGGCTACTTTTCATCCTCTCTGTGAAAATGGTCCGATGCGCTGTCACTGCATGGCTAATCATCTGGAGGCATCACCGTAGTCAATGGCTGCATCCCATCCTCTTGTGAAAATGGTCCAAATGCTCTGTCACAGCTCGATCATACTGGAATAGGATTCACCCTCCTTTTGCGTCTGTCACTACGCCCAGCACTCGCGAGTTTGAAGTTCGTCACAGTCATTCAATCCCAGAATCCTACTCGGAATACCACAGACAAGGTTTAGACTTTCCAGATTCTCATGAATGCCACCATCAATCTAGCTTATACCACGAAGATTCTGATTAAGAGATCCAAGAGATAATCATCCAATCTAAGGTGGAACGGAAGTGGTTGTCAGACACGCGTTTGTGGGGGAATGATGATGATTGTCACGTTCATCACATTCATGTTGAAGTGCGAATGAATATCTTAGAAGCGGAATAAGTCAAATTGAATAGAAAAATAGTAGTACTTTGCATTAATTCATGAGGAACAGCAGAGCTCCGCACCTTAATCTATAGAGTGTAGAAACTCTACTGTTAAAATTACATAAGTGAAAGGTTCAGGCATGGCCGAATGGCCAGCCCCCAAACGTGACCAATATGATCAAAAGATGGTTCAAAAGATGATCCAAGATCCCAAATACAATAGTAAAAAGTCCTATTTATACTAAACTAGCTACTAGGGTTTACAGAAGTAAGTAATTGATGCATAAATCCACTTCCGGGGCCCACTTGGTGTGTGCTTGGGCTGAGCTTGAATGTTACACGTGTAGAGGTCATCCTTGGAGTTGAACACCAATTTGTAACGTATTTCTGGCGTTCAACTCTGGCTTGTGACGTGTTTCTGGCGTTTAACTCCAGATTGCAGCATAAAACTGGCGTTCAACGCCCTTTTGCATCGTCTAAACTCAGTCAAAGTATATACTATTATATATTGCTGGAAAGCCCTGGATGTCTACTTTCTAACGCAATTGGAAGCGCGCCAGTTTGAGTTCTGTAGCTCCAGAAAATATACTTTGAGTGCAGGGAGGTCAGAATCCAACAGCATCAGCAGTCCTTCTTCAACCTCTGAATCTGATTTTTGCTCAAGTCCCTCAATTTCAGCCAGAAAATATCTGAAATTACAAAAAAACACACAAACTCATAGTAAAGTCCAGAAATGTAAATTTAACATAAAAACTAATGAAAACATCCCTAAAAATAACTAGATTCTACTAAAAACATACTAAAAACAATGCCAAAAAGCGTATAAATTATCCGCTCATCACAACACCAAACTTAAATTGTTGCTTGTCCCCAAGCAACTGAAAATCAAATAGGATAAAAAGAAGAGAATATAATATAAATTCCAAAATATCAATGAAACATAGCTCCAATCAGATGAGCGGGACTTGTAGCTTTTTGCCTCTTGAATAGTTTTAGCATCTCACTTTATCCATTGAGGTTCAGAATGATTAGCATCTATAGGAACTCAGAGTTCAGATAGTGTTATTGATTCTCCTAGTTCAGTATGATGATTCTTGAACACAGCTACTGTATGAGTCTTGGCCGTGGCCCTAAGCACTTTGTTTTCCAGTATTACCACCGGATACATAAATGCCACAGACACATAACTGGGTGAACCTTTTCAGATTGTGACTCAGCTTTGCTAAAGTCCCCAATTAGGGGTGTCCAGGGTTCTTAAGCACACTCTTTTTTTGCTTTGGACCTTGACTTTAACCGCTCAGTCTTAAGTTTTCACTTGACACCTTTACGCCACAAGCACATGGTTAGGGACAGCTTGGTTTAGCCGCTTAGGCCAGGATTTTATTCCTTTTTGGCCCTCCTATCCACTAATGCTCAAAGCCTTGGATCATTTTTATTACCCTTGCCTTTTGGTTTTAAGGGCTATTGGCTTTTTTCTCTTGCCTTTTGGTTTTAAGAGCTTTGGCTTTTTCTGCTTGCTTTTTTCTCTCTTTTTTTTTTCGCTATATATATATATTTTTTTTTTTTCTGCAAGCTTTGTTCTTTGCTGCTTTTTCTTGCTTCAAGAATAATTTTTATGATTTTTCAGATTATCAAATAACATGTCTCTTTGTCATCATTCTTTCAAGAGCCAACATATTTAACATTCTTAAACAACAACTTCAAAAGACATATGCACTGTTCAAGCATTCATTCAGAAAACAAGAAGCATTGTCACCACATCAATATAATTAAACTAAGTTCAAGGATAAATTCGAAACTCATGTACTTCTTGTTCTTTTGAATTAAAACATTTTCCATTTAAGAGAGGTGATGGATTCATAGGACATTCATAACTTTAAGACAAAGTTACTAAATACTAATGATCATGTAATAAGACAAACATGGATAAGCACTTAACATAAAGAAAACGAAAAACAGAAAATTTAAGAACAAGGAATGAGTCCACCTTAGTGATGGTGGCGTTTTCTCCTTGAGGAACCAATGATGTCCTTGAGCTCTTCTATGTCTCTTCCTTGTCTTTGTTGCTCCTCCCTCATTGCTTTTTGATCTTCTCTAATTTCATGAAGGATGATGGAGTGCTCTTGATGTTCCACCCTTAATTGTCCCATGTTGGAACTTAATTCTCCTAGGGAGGTGTTGATTTGCTCCCAATAGTTTTGTGGAGGAAGATGCATTTGAGGCATATCCGGGATTTCATGGTGATGAGCTTCATGCATCTCTTGAGATCCATGAATGGGCTCTCTTGCTTGCTCCATCCTTTTCTTAGTGATGGGCTTTTCTTCCTCAATGGGAATGTCTCCTTCTATGAAAGCTTCAACTAAGTAACATAGATGGCAAATAAGATGAGGAAAAGCTAGCCTTGCCATGGGGGAGGACTTTTTGGCTATTTTGTAGAGTTCAAGGGAGATGACTTCATGAACTTCTACTTCCTCGCCAATCATGATGCTATGAATCATGATGGCCCGATCCACAGTAACTTCAGAAAGGTTGCTAGTGGGGATGATGGAGCGTTGGATGAACTCTAACCATCCTCTAGCCACAGGCTTGAGGTCCAGTCTTCTTAGTTGAACCGACTTGCCTTTGGAGTCAATCTTCCATTGAGCTCCTTTGGAGTCAATCTTCCATGAGGACTTGGTCCAACCTTTGATTAAAGTTGACCCTTCTAGTGTAGGGGCGTGCATCTCCTTGCATCATGGACAAGTTAAACGCCAACCTCACGTTTTCCGGACTAAAATCTAAGTATTTCTCCCGAACCATGGTGAGATAATTCTTTGGGTTCGGGTTCTTACTTTGATCATGGTTCCTAGTGATCCATGCATTGGCATAGAACTCTTGAACCATTAGGATGCCGACTTGTTGGATGGGGTTTGTTAGAACTTCCCAACCTCTTCTTTGGATTTCATGTCGGATCTCCGGATACTCATTTCTCTTGAGCTTGAAAGGGACCTCGGGGATCACCTTCTTCTTAGCCACAATATCATAGAAGTGGTCTTAATGAGCTTTGGAGATGAATTTTTCCATCTCCCATGACTCCGGTCTTGGGTGCCATCAATGGTAATGGAAAAATAAAAAGCTTATGCTTTTACCACACCAAACTTAGAATATTGCTCGCCCTCGAGCAAGAGAAGAAAGAATAGATGAAGAAGAAGAAGAAAATATGGAGGAGAGGAGAGAGAGGTGTACTTGGCCAAGAAGGAGAAGAGAGGGTTGTGTTGTGTGAAAATGAGGAAGAATGGAGGACTATATAAAGGGAAGGGAGCGGGGGTAAGGTTCAGCCATAAGGGTGGGTTTTGGGTGGGAAATTGATTTTGAATTTTGAAGGTAGGTGGAGTTTATGAGGTAGGTTTATGGGGAAGAGTAGATGGATGTGAGTGGTGAAGTGGTGATAGGGAAGAGAGATTGAGGTGATTGGTGAAGGGTTTTGGGGAAGAGTGTTTATTGGGAAGAGAGGATGAACATTGAGAAGAGGGAAGAGAGTGAGTGGTGGTAGGTGGGGATCCTGTGGGGTCCACAGATGCTGAGATGATCCTGTAAGGTCCACAGATCCTGAGGTGTCAAGGAATTGCATCCCTGCACCAACTAGGCATGTAGAATGCCTTTGCATGCAATTCTGGTGCTTAAACACCGAATTGATGCTTGTTCTGGGCGTTCAGCGCCCAGATGCAGCATATTTCCGGCGTTGAACGCCATCCAGATGCTTGTTTCTGGCGTTCAGCGCCAGCTTTCCTCACTGTGCATTTCTGGCATCTGAACGCCAGGATGCTGCTTGTTTTTGGCATTCAACGCCAGAAACATGCTCTGTTCTGGCGTTGAACGCCAGACAGATGCTCCTTACTGGCGTTTAAATGCCAGTAAGATCCTCCTCCAGGGTGTGATTTTTCTTCTGCTGTTTTTGATTCTGTTTTTAATTTTTTGATTTATTTTGTGACTCCACATGATCATGAACCTATAAAGACATATAACTAATAAAAATATAATTAAATAGAGATTGGGTTGCCTCCCAACAAGCGCTTCTTTAATGTCAATAGCTTGACAGTGGGCTCTCATGGAGCCTCACTGATGTTCAGAGCATTGTTGAGACTCCCCAACACCAAACTTAGAGTTTGGTTGTGGCCTCCCAACACCAAACTTAGAGTTTGACTGTGGGGGCTCCGGTTGACTCTGCAGTGGGAGAAGCTTACTGTGCCTCTTTTCCATGTTTACAGAAGGATAACCTTGAGTTGTAAACACAAGGGAGTCCTCATTCAATTGAAGGACTAATTCACCTCTGTCAACATCAATCACAGCTCTTGCTGTGGCTAGGAAGGGTCTTCCAAGGATGATGGATTCATCCTCATCCTTCCCAGTATCTAGGATTATGAAATCAGCAGGGATGTAAAGGCCTTCAAAATTTACTAACATGTCCTCCACTTGTCCATAAGCCTATTTTCTGGAATTGTTTGCCATCTCTAATGAGATTTTAGCAGCTTGTACCTCAAAGACTCCCAGTTTCTCCATTATAGAGAGTGGCATGAGGTTTATTCCTGACCCAAGGTCACATAGAGCCTTCTCAAAGGTCATGGTGCCTATGGTACAAGGTATTAGGAACTTTCCAGGATCCTGTTTCTTCTGAGGTAATCTCAGTTGATCCAATACATTTAGTTCATTGGTGAACAGGGGAGGTTCATCTCCCCAAGTCTCATTACCAAATAAATTGGCATTCAGCTTCATGATTGCACCAAGGAACTTGGCAACTTGCTCTTCAGTAACATCCTCATTCTCTTCAGAAGAAGAATACTCTTCAGAGCTCATGAATGGCGTAAGGAGGTTCAATGGAATCTCTATGGTCTCTAGATGAGTCTCAGATTCCTTTGGTTCCTCAGAGGGAAACTCCTTATTGATCATTGGACATCCCAGGAGGTCTTCCTCCTTGGGATTCATGTCCTTTCCTTCCTCCTTGGATTTGGCCATGATGGTCATGTCAATGGCCTTGCACTCTCTCTTTGGATTCTCTTCTGTATTGCTTGGGAGAGTACTAGGAGGGATTTCAGTGATCCTTTTACTCAGCTGGCCCACTTGTGCTTCCAAATTTCTAATGGAGGACCTTGTTTCATTCATGAAACTCACAGTGGCCTTAGATAGATCAGAGACTAAGTTTGCTAAATTAGAGGTATTTTGTTCGGAGTTCTCTGTCTGTTATTGAGTGGATGATGGAAAAGGTTTACTATTGTTAAACCTAATTCTTCCACCATTATTAAAGCCTTGTTGAGGCTTTTGTTGATCCTTCCATGAGAGATTTGGGTGATTTCTCCATGAGGGATCATAGGTGTTTCCATATGGTTCACCCATGTAATTCACTTCTGCTATTGCAGGGTTTTTAGGATCATAAGCTTCTTCTTCAGCAGATGCCTCTTGAGTACTGTTGGATACAGCTTGCATTCTATTCAGACTCTGAGAAATCATATTGACTTGCTGAGTCAATATTTTATTCTGAGCCAATATGGCATTCAGAGTATCAATTTCAAGAACTCCCTTCTTTTGAGGCGTCCCATTACTCACAGGATTCCTCTCAGAAGTATACATAAACTGGTTATTAGCAACCATATCAATGAGTTCTTGAGCTTCTGCAGGCATTTTCTTTAGGTGAATGGATCCACCTGCAGAAGTATCCAATGACATCTTAGCTAATTCAGACAGACCATCATAGAATATATCCAGGATGGTCCATTCTGAAAGCATGTTAGAAGGACACTTTTTGGTCAGTTGCTTGTATCTCTCCCAAGATTCATAGAGGGATTCACCTTCCTTTTGTCTGAAGGTTTGAAGATCCACTCTAAGCTTACTAAGGTTTTGAGGAGGAAAGAACTTGGCTAAGAAAGCCGTGACCAGCTTATCCCAAGAGTTCAGGCTATCCTTGGGTTGAGAATCCAACCACACTCTAGCTCTGTCTCTTACAGCAAAGGGAAAAAGCATGAGCCTGTAGACTTCAGGATCTACTCCATTAGTCTTAATAGTATCACAGATCTGCAAGAATTCAGTTAAGAACTGAAAATGATCTTCAGATGGAAGTCTGACAAACCCCATTTGAAGGGTTTATCTTGTGCTTGATTTAGGGGATTTTATACCCTTTTACCCACATTTATCCATTGAAATAGCATGGTTTTATAACTTCTCCTTTAATTGTGCTTAAGAGTGAAAACATGCTTTTTAGGACTTAAAATAGCTAAATCTAATTCTCCTTGATTCTATTAGATGCCTTGATATGTTTGTTAAGTGATTTAAGGTTTAGGAGGCAAAGATTGGATCAAGGGAATGAAGAAAGAAAGCATGAAAAGTTGGAGAACTCATGAAGAAATGGAAGAACCGGAAAGCTGTCAAGCCGACCTCTTCGCACTTAATCGGCCATAACTTGAGCTACAGAGGTCCAATTGATGCGGTTCCAGTTGGGTTGGAAAGCTAACATCCGGGACATCGAAAACGATATAAGATTTGCCATAGTTGCATCGCGCATAGGGGCGCGCACGCGCACGGTACGCGGACGCGCCGATGGTGGCACATGACTTACTTAATGCAAACGTGGCCAGCGATTTTAGAAGCCTTGTGGGCCCAATCCAACTCATTTCTGATGCTATTTAAGCCAAGGATTGAAGGGGAATCAACATACTATACTTTTCACACTTTAGGTGTTAGTTACCATTAGTTTAGTCTTAGCTTAGTTTAGTAGTGAGAGTTAGTTTCTAGAGAGAGAAGCTCTCACTTCTCTCTAGAATTAGGATTAGGTTTAGTTCAATAACCTTAGATCTAGATTTTAATTCATGCTTTCATCTCCTTCTACCTTTCAATTCCTTGTTGTTACATTCATTCTTCTTCTATTCTTTTGTTGTAATTCCCTTTATGTTGTTCTTATGTTTTGTTGTAGATCTACTTTTGCTCCTTCTATTTTCTTTCAATTCAATTAGAGGTAATTCATAATAATTGTGTTCCTTTTGATTGTTGTTGTTAATTCATTGCCGTAATTGTTGTTAGATTCTATTTTTGTTATCAATTTACTTTGCTTTTCTTTTATGCCTTCCAAGTGTTTGATGAAATGCTTGGTTGGATTTTAGTATAGATTTTGTTCCTCTTGGCTATGGTAGAGTAATTAGTGACGCTTGAGTTATCTAATGTCTTTGTTGATTGATAATTAGAAGTTGCTAATTGATTTAGATACCACTAAAGCTAGTCTTTCCCTTGGGAGTTGGCTAGGACTTGTGGAATCAAGTTGATTCATCCACTTGACTTTCCTCCATTATTAGAGGTTAACTAAGTGGTAGCAATGGACAATTGTGGTCACAATCAAGGAAGATAACTAGGATAGGACTTCTAATTCTCACAACGTTGCCAAGTGCTTTTTAGTTGTTAGTTTATTTCCATTGCCATTTACTTTTCATGCCTCTCATCCAAAACCCCAAAATAACTCATAACCAATAACAAGACACTTTATTGTAATTCCTAGGGAGAACGACCCGAGGTCCAATACTTCGGTTTATAAATTTTAGGGGTTTGTACTAGTGACAAACAACTTTTTGTATGAAAGGATTAGTGATTGGTTTAGAAACTATACTTGCAACGAGAATTCATTTGTGAAATTCTAAACCGTCAAAAATCCGTTCGTCAAAGTCCATGAAACTTGCAGTTCTGCTGCATCAGAGAAACTAATTGAGGTTTCAGCTCAAAATTGTTTGCTCCAATGGTAGGGATTGAGATGCTTCTTCCATGTAAATTGGAATTAGGTGCAGTAAAGTCACCAAGCACTCTCCTTGTATTATTATTATTTTCGGCTGCCATCTCCTCTTCTTGTTCGAAAATTTCTGAAAGGTGCTTGCTGGATTGTTGTAATTTAGCTTCTCTTAGTTTCCTCTTCAGAGTCCTTTCAGGTTCTGGATCTGCTTCAACAAGAATATTCTTGTCCTTGCTCCTGCTCATATGAAAAAGAAGGAACAGAAAAATAATAATAATAGGGATCCTTTTTGCCCAGGTATAGAGGTTCCCTTTAGGTGAGTGGAAGAAAGGAAGAGTAGAAGAAAAGAAGAGAAAATCTGAACTTAGAGAGAGAGAGAGAGAGGGTTCGGATTTTTGGTGAGTGAGGAAGAGATGTTAGTAAATAAATAAATAAATAGAAGGAGATGAGAGAGAGAGAGAGAATTTTCGAAAATAATTTTTGAAAAATTGGTTAGTGATTTTCGAAAATTAAAATTAAAATTTGAAACAATTAGTTAATTAAAAAGAATTTTTGAAAAAGGGGGAAGAGATTTTCGAAACTTAGAGAGAGAGAGAGTTAGTTAGGTAGTTTTGAAAAAGATAAGAAGCAAACAAAAAGTTAGTTAGTTAGTTGAAACAAATTTTGAAAATCAATTTTGAAAAGATAAGAAGATAAGAAGTTAGAAAATATATTTTAAAATCAAATTTTTTGAAAAAGATAAGATAAGAAGATATTTTTGAAAAGATATGATTGAAATTAGTTTTGAAAAAGATTTGATTTTTAAAATCACAATTAATGACTTGATTTACAAGAAATCACAAGATATGATTCTAGAACTTAAAGTTTGAATCTTTCTTAACAAGTAAGTAACAAACTTGAAATTTTTGAATCAAAACATTAATTGTTGATGATATTTTCGAAAATTATGAGATAAAATTGAGAAAAATATTTTTGAAAAATATTTTTAGAATTTTCGAAAATAAATAAGAAAAATGAAAAAGATTTGATTTTTGAAAAAGATTTTGAAAAAAATAAGATTTTTTTTAATTTTAAATTTTTTTTATGAGAGAGAAAAAAACATGAAAATGATGCAATGCATGAAAATTTTGGATCAAAACAATGAATGCATGCAAGAATGCTATGAATGTCAAGATAAACACCAAGAACACTATGAAGATCATGATGAACATCAAGCACATATTTTTGAAAAATTTTTAATGCAAAGAAAACATGTAAGACACCAAACTTAGAAATCTTTCATGTTCAGACACTATGAATGCAAAAATGCACATGAAAAATAAGAAAAGATACAAAACAATAAAATATGAAGATCAATCAAGAAGGTTTATCAAGAACAACTTGAAGATCATGATGAATGCAATGCATGAATGCAATTTTCGAAAAATGCAAGATGAGTATGCAATTGACACCAAACTTAAAATCTGACTCAAGACTCAAACAAGAAACACAAAATATATTTTTTTATTTTTATGATTTTCTAATTTTTTTTTGGTATTTTTTGAAAATTAATTTGAAAAAGAAAAATAAGGATTCCAAAATTTTTAATATGAATTCCAGGAATCTTGCACTCTTAGTCTAAAGCTCCAATCTGAGGGTTACACATGGCTTAATAGCCAGTCAAGCTTTAGCATGTAAATCAAGTGGATCAGGAACAGCAGCAGGTGGATTAGCAACAACTAGCTTGCTCTTGATAATGTTGGGTTGGAAGCCCCAGTCCAAATGAATTTAGACATGGCTTTACAGACAGTCAGGCTTCAACATGCTTCGTGAAACACTAGAATTCATTCTTAAAAAATTATGAAATAATTTTCGAAAACAGATGAGAAATTTTTGAAAGGATTTTTTGAAAAAAAAATTTTTTTTTTTGAAAACTTTTTGAAAATAAGAAGAAAATTACTCAATCTAAGCAACAAGATAAACCGTCAGTTGTCCAAACTCGAACAATCCGCGGCAACGGCGCCAAAAACTTGGTGCACGAAATTGTGATCTCAGGCAACGGCGCCAAAAACTAAGTACGCACGTCTTAATAAATCGTTTTTCATTCACAACTTCGATACAACTAACCAGCAAGTGCACTGGGTCGTCCAAGTAATAAAACCTTATGTGAGTAAGGGTCGATCCCATGGAGATTGTTGGTATGAAGCAAGCTATGGTCACCTTGTAAATCTCAGTCAGGCGGATATCAAATAGTTATGGAGTTTTCGAAAATAAATAAAAGATAGACAAAAAATAAAGATAGAAACACTTATGTAATTCATTGGTGAGAATTTCAGATAAGCGTATAGAGATGCTTTTGTTCCTCTGAACTTCTGCTTTCCTGCTGTCTTCATCCAATCAATCCTACTCCTTTCCATGGCTGGCTTTATGTAAGGACATCACCATTGTCAATGGCTACTTTTCATCCTCTCTGTGAAAATGGTCCGATGCGCTGTCACTGCATGGCTAATCATCTGGAGGCATCACCGTAGTCAATGGCTGCATCCCATCCTCTTGTGAAAATGGTCCAAATGCTCTGTCACAGCACGGCTAATCATCTGAGGTTCTCGATCATACTGGAATAGGATTTACCCTCCTTTTGCGTCTGTCATTACGCCCAGCACTCGTGAGTTTGAAGTTCGTCACAGTCATTCAATCCCAGAATCCTACTCGGAATACCACAGACAAGGTTTAGACTTTTCGGATTCTCATGAATGCCTCCATCAATCTAGCTTATACCACGAAGATTCTGATTAAGAGATCCAAGAGATAATCATCCAATCTAAGGTGGAACGGAAGTGGTTGTCAGGCACGCGTTCGTAGGGGAATGATGATGATTGTCACGTTCATCACATTCATGTTGAAGTGCGAATGAATATCTTAGAAGCGGAATAAGTCAAATTGAATAGAAAAACAGTAGTACTTTGCATTAATTCATGAGGAACAGCAGAGCTCCACACCTTAATCTATGGAGTGTAGAAACTCTACTGTTAAAATTATATAAGTGAAAGGTTCAGGCATGGCCGAATGGCCAGCCCCCAAACGTGATCAATATGATCAAAAGATGGTTCAAAAGAGGATCCAAGATCCCAAATACAATAGTAAAAAGTCCTATTTATACTAAACTAGCTATTAGGGTTTATAGAAGTAAGTAATTGATGCATAAATCCACTTCCGGGGCCCACTTAGTGTGTGCTTGGGCTGAGCTTGAATGTTACACATGTAGAGGTCATTCCTGGAATTGAACGCCAGTTTGTAACGTATTTCTGGCATTCAACTCTGGCTTGTGACGTGTTTCTGGCGCTTAACTCCAGACTGCAGTGTAGAACTGGCGTTCAACGCCCTTTTGCGTCATCTAAACTCGGCCAAAGTATGGACTATTATATATTGCTGGAAAGCCCTGGATGTCTACTTTCCAACGCAATTAGAAGCGCGCCATTTTGAGTTCTGTAGCTCCAGAAAATCTACTTTGAGTGCAGGGAGGTCAGAATCCAACAGCATCAGCAGTCCTTCTTCAACCTCTGAATCTGATTTTTGCTTAAGTCCCTCAATTTCAGCCAGAAAATACCTGAAATCATAGAAAAATACACAAACTCATAGTAAAGTCCAGAAATGTAAGTTTAACATAAAAACTAATGAAAACATCCCTAAAAGTAACTAGATTATACTAAAAACATACTAAAAATAATGCCAAAAAGCATATAAATTATCCGCTCATCAGTGTGCCAACTTCCAACACAAAGAAAGTTTTAGAAGAAGTACACAGTGGCATCTGTGGCAACCATCTCGGAGCACGAGCTTTCGCCAAAAAAATACTCCGAGCCCGATTCTATTGGCCAACTTTGCAAAAGGAAGCAACAGAGTTCGTAAAGACATGTCCACCATATCAGAAACACGCTAATTTCCACATCGCCCCACCAGAGGAACTCATCAGCGTAACCTCACCCTGGCCATTTGCAAAATAGGGACTTGACCTCCTTGGGCCCTTCGCTCAAGGATCAGGACAGGTCAAGTTTCTCATCGTAGGGGTAGACTATTTCACAAAGTGGATTGAGGCAGAGCCCCTAGCTAACGCCACTGCTCAAAGAAGTCAAAAATTCCTATATAGAAATATTGTCACAAGGTTTGGGGTTCCTTACTCCATTACCACAGATAATGGCACTCAATTCACAGACGCAGACTTTAGAAAATTGGTGGCCGACTTGAAAATAAAGCACCAATTCACTTCTGTAGAACACCCCCAGGCTAATGGACAGGCAGAAGCCGCCAATAAAGTCATATTAGCCGGGCTAAAATGGAGATTACAGGATGCAAAGGGAGCCTGGGATGAAGAACTCCCATAAGTCCTATGGGCATATCAAACAACTCCACACTCCACGACGAGGAAATCACCCTTCCGACTAGCTTATAGAATGGAGGAAATGATCCCAGTGGAAGTCGAAGAAGGGTCCCCCAGAACGATCTTTTACAGTGAAGAGGCAAACCCCAACTTCAAAAGGAAGAGCTCGACTTACTTCCAGAAATACGGAAAAGAGCTCGGATCAGGGAGGAGGCGTTAAAATGTCGAATGGCCTCAAAGTACAACCAAAAGGTAGTACAGCGACGTTTTGCCAACAACGACCTCATCCTAATCTGAAATGATATCAGTTCAAGTCGACCTGGAGAGGGAAAACTGGCGGCTAACTGGAAAAGACCCTACCGAGTCATAGAGGTATTGGGAAAAGGCTACTACAAGGTGTCCAAACTTGAGGGACGAGAGCTACCAAGGTCATGGCACGCCTGCAACCTAAGAAGGTAAAATCCCACATATATAAAGATGGTAAAATCCCACATAGTTAGGAAGTAATAAAGAGGGTAAAATCCCACATATATATATTTCTCCTGTATGTCCACTTTCTATTTGAATAAAACTTTTCAGATTTCTTCTACAAAGACTCTCTACAGGTCGGCAAGGTTGATAAACCACTATTTTATGGTTTATCTTGTGCTCAATTGAGTGATTTTTATCAACTCTTTACCCACTTATTCATACTATTTGCATGGTTTTACGTTTTCCTTCCTAATTTTGTACTATGATTGAAAACATGTTTCCTGGCCCTTTAAATTGCTAATATTAATTCTCTCTTATTACCATTAGATGCCTTGATATGTGTGTTAAGTGATTTCAGAGTTTATAGGGCAGGAATGGTTTAGAGGATGGAAAGGAAACATGCAAAAATGGAAGGAATACAAGAAGTTGAAGGAACTGCAAAGCTGTCAGCCTGACCTCTTTGCACTCAAACGGCTATAACTTTAGCTACAAAGGTCCAAATGATGCGGTTCTAATTGCGTTGGAAAGACAATGTTCGGGGCTTCGATTTGATATATAATTTGTCATAGTTTCCTTGACGATAAGTGACGCGAATGTGTGATCTACGCAGACGCGTCGCAGTGGCAAAAAAACCAGCGTGTTTGAATTCGAAACCAGCGAATTCTGGGTTGTTTCTGACCCAGTTTTCGACCCAGAAAACACAGATTAGAGGCTATAAAGTGGGAGAATCCATTCATTCACAATCATCAGCTCATAACTCATAATTTTTAGTTTTAGATGTAGCTTTTAGAGAGAGAGGCTCTCTCGTCTCTCTTAGGATTAGGATTTCTACTTTTATGCTGTTGAGTTGGATATTACTACCTCCATTGAGGACTTTATTATTCTAGTTTATTTTCTATTTCCTTACTCTTTTATATCTTTAATCCTTATTCAGAGTTACAATTGGAAAGCTTTTATCACATTATTAATGCAAAGAGTATTTTTCTATTTATCCCATTATTTGTTTGATTATCGTCAAGTATTTATTTAGTCATTTATTATATGAAATTGGCATCCATGTCAATGGAGTAGGTTCCCAACTTGATTTTGGAGTTGATTAATATTTGGAGACCCTTGAGTTGAATTACTCAAGAGTTAAATTGTAATTGGGTTTATTGTTGGCTAGCTCTCTAGTCACTAACGCTAATCCTTCCCAAGGGAGAGGATTAGAACTTGTGAATAGAAGTAGACTCCCAACTTACTTGAATTTCTTTTACTTTACTTGGTAAAGGATAACTAAGTAGAAGTAACCTTCAATTATCAATTGATCTTGAGAAAAATCCAACAAGGATAGAACTTCCAATTAATCTTCTCCAGGTCAAGGCTTTTAATTTAATTACATAAAATTTCTTATTTATTTTTATTGCTTTAATTTATAATTATATATGTGCCCATTGCCCAAACTCCAAATTCCCCAGAAAACCCATAACCAATAATAACACACCTCCCTGCAATTCCTTGAGAAGACGACCCGAGGTTTAAATACTTCGGTTATCAATTTTAAAGGAGTTTGTTACTTGTGACAACCAAAACGTTTGTAAGAAAGGACTTTTGTTGGTTTAGAAGCTATACCTGCAACGAGAATTTATCTGCGAATTTGTAGACCACGCAAAATTTCGTTCTTCAAAATGGCGCCGTTGCCGGGGAATTGCAAACGTGTGCCTTATTATTGGTTATTGTAAATATTTGCTTTTTGCTTGTTTTATTGTTTTTATTTTTATTTTTATTTTTACTTTTTCATAAATTAAGAGGTTATTGGTTTTTATTTAGTTATTAAAAAAATTTTTCAAAAATTTGTTCTTCATGTTCATCTTGACCTTCAAGTTGTTCTTAGTTGTTTTCTTCGTTTTGATCTAAAAATTTTAAGTTTGGTGTCATTTTATTATTTTTCTCTTTCCTCATTTAATTCAAAAATATCTTTTCTCTTTATTTTTATTGAATTTTCGAAATTTCCATAAAAAAAATTCAGATTTCTATTTTAAAATTTTTATCTTATCTTATCTTAGTTTTAAATTTCAAAATTCAAATCTTTTTCAAAAATCATATCTTTTTCAAAATCTTATCTTATCTTATTTCAAAATCAAATTTCAAATTTCAATATCTAAATTCCAAAATTCAAAATCCAAATTTAAAATTTTAAAAATCAAACCTTTTCAAAATTTAAATCTTTTTTAAATTTTTATCTTATATTGTTGACTTTCTCAAAATTCAAATTTCAAATTTTAAAATTTCAAATTTCAAAATTTTCAAATTTCAAATTTCAAATTTCAAAATTTAAAATTCAAAATTTAATTTTCAAAATTTAAATTTCAATAACCTTTTAATTTAAATTTATTTTTAATTTTTATTAGTTACTATGAGTTCTCACCCCTGTCGCTTTGAGTTTGGTTCTAATAATGTTGAAAGGAATGGAAGTTATAACAGCAACATGCATCAAGGTCAAAACAATCAGAGATGGAAGGAGCCTCGAGGATCTGATTAACCCTTTGGGCAACGACTCCCTCCAAACTACCATGGACGATGACCATTCAACAATGCATGTCAAGACAATAGTTATGGTGGACCCTTTTGTGATAATCATCACCCACCAAATTACTATAGTTAGAAACCATTCCGAGGTGCATACCAAGATGATAGATATGGTGGAACCACTTGTAATTACCAACAAGCCCCACCATATACCTATGAACCACCTCCTCAACGTAGCTTTGAACCACCACACTCACAAGCCAACTACCACCATTCACCTCCATATGACCCTAACCCTTATCCACCCTAATTCCAACCCAATTACTCCCAAGAACCACCACCTCCCTATGCACCATGTCCATATCCATCACCCCAAGAATCAAGGGAGCAACTCAAGGAAACATTTGAAAAATTTCATGCCACACTTCACCAATTGAATCAAGCGATAAATTAACTGCCTTCCCGACGTTCGGACACTCAAGAAACCCCCATGGCTTCATGTGGACAATCTAATGAAGAACGTAGCATGAAGGAGATACTAGAAACTCCAGTGGACAGTACAGAGCATGACTTTGTACTGGAATAAGTGGAGGAAGTTGTAATTATTGAAAAAGAAGAAGTGGTTGAAGACTTAGGAGATGCTGAACCCCCATGGGAAAGTCAAGTTATAAAGCCTCTTTCAAAGATGTTTGAAATTGATGTTGAGGAGGGTGTACAACCTCCAAGGCATATCATGGTTGAAGACTTTGAAGGGGATGATCAAGAGATGGATTCCATCATTGATGAATTCTTATCTACATTTAAATCCTCTCCCATTGAACTTGACATGGAGATTAAAGAAGAAGAAGCACAACCTCCCATGCCCTTGGTGAACAATGAAGAAGATATTGAATTGGAAGAAAGCTACCAAGAGGAAGAGGTTGATATTGAAGAAGCTTGTAAGGAGGTGGAAGTTGTCAAAGAAGAGGCCAAGGGAATGGAGCTAGAAATCACCCTGCCAAAGTTGTTGGAGACCTCTTCCCCAAAGCCATCACCATCCATCCCTTCATTCAAGTGGATAAATCTCTCATCTATAAGCTTAATTAGCTCACTTGAATATGCTTTGCTTGAAACAAATGGTCAGCTTAGAGCTCTTTGTGGCTTTAAGAGTAAGAGAGAGATAGTTAGTGGTTGGCAACACAATCCTAGGTTCATTGTGGTAGGAAGCTCACGGCTGAATTATCATGGTTGGAAGAATACTAAATTGAATGGGTTTAGGAAGCTGTTTAGATGTCTTAGTGAGAATTCAGATTGCTTATCACCCGGTTGGAACAAAGATGGTCAACAAGAAGACGGGTGTAAAGGCAAGGTCTGGGACCCCGGAATTTAGTCTAGAAATTAACACTCTTGGGGCCTTGTCACTTGCTTTAACCTGCTTGAAGGCTTTCTGCGCCTAGTTTGGGATCCCAGAGGCCATTGGAATCACAAATATTGGTGGAGATTCCTGGATGAGTTCAAGCACAAGCCACCATAACAAAGGACTCCTCAAATGTCCAACTTAAGGACTTTAACTAAAAGTGCTAGGTGGGAGACAACCCACCATGGTATGATCGTTCCTTTTTTATTTTTTATTTAGTTTTATTTGTTTTCGAGTTTTATTTTATTTTATTGTATTGAACCTGGAGTTTTGCATAACATTCACATTAGCATTGCATTATGCATACTGCATTATTAAAAAAAAAAAAACACGCACGAGACGCGACAGCGTCGCTGATGCGTCCGCGTCACCAGTGCGTTGTGAAGAAAAGAAAGTAAATAGAGAGTCACGCGAAAGCATGGCTGGAGGCGCGCTTTAGGCACAAACATGCCCATGCGTCCGCGTGACCCACGCGGCCGCGTCATTTGGAAAAATAGCCTCCCACGCGTCAGCGTCACCCACGCGAACGCGTGCTCTAACAAATCGACATAAAAGGGGTGCATGGCCGAAAGTTGTGCTGGAGTAAGGCTGGACTGGCGCTAGAGCACAAGCCTTACCACGCGAACGCGTGCCCCACGCGTCCGCGTCATCCTCCAATCTTGGCCATTCACATGATCGCGTCCACCATGCGAACGCGTCACCTCGAAAATTGGCAACAATGAGTTTTGAACAGAGAGTTGTGCGGGCGCGAGGCTGCCCTCGCGCCAGTAGCACAGAACGAGTCACGCGTCCGCGTGACCCACGCGTCCGCGTCACCTGACCTTATCGCGCACCATGCGACCGCGTCACCCACGCGTCCGCGTCGCCTGCGCCGCACAACTTATCCAGACCAGCGCTAATTATCTTGTCTTTTCTTTTTTAATCCTAATCTCTTCTATCTTTTCTTTTTTTTCTTTCTTTCTTACTTTATTTCTTTCACTTCTCATTTTTTTTTCACCTTCATTCTCTTTTACTTAATTTATTTGCATATTTCATTCATTGCATTTTAATTTTGTGCATATTTTTCTTTTCTTTTCTAAATTTATTATTTTTTCATTGGTGTCACTTGTTCATATTCAACTGTTGTGTCTTTTCTGATATTATTTTGGTGCTCAGTGACTTGTTTTACACTGTTGGGTATTATTATTCATAAGTCAATGCTAATTTTTATAATACTGATATTCTTTTTGCATTGATATGCACCTACACTATTTTGCATTACCCACACTCTCTTCTCTATTGTTGCAATTCTTGCACTATTGAGATGCCATATGCTTCTACTATTTTCTCACTGCATGTTGTAGCTACCATGTAATTGAGACCTTTACTATTTGGCATTACCAACCCATATTTTCTTTATTTTTCTTATCTTTATTTCTGGGTTACTTTTCTCCCCTTTCCTCTTCTTTCAGGATGGCCACCGAGGAAGGAAAAAGGAAGAACTTCTATATGGGGAGATAGGTAAGTCAATCTGCACAATCTATAGAGAAAGGCATCAGTTGGAGTAGCCCGTCCACTTGTACATCTTAGCATGCACCAAGGACGGTGCAACCTTTAAGTGTGGGGAGGTTGATACCGATCTCCATGGGTTAGCTATTTTTTTCTTCCCAATACCATTGTTTTATTTTCTTTATTAGTTCATTATTGCATTGCATAATAGATTGCATGTGTAGTTGATTGTTTGCATTTAAGTATTACTTAGTTGAAAAATAATAAATTTCTTTTTAAGATCCTATTTTTGAAAATTTTCACTAATTTAAATTAAAAAAATTATTAAAATTTTCTATGTGTTAAATTTGTTTGAAGTTGTATTTGGAATATGATTTTTGAGCCAAAGAACACACAACCTGTGAGATTTTGAGCTTATTTACATGGTTACATTATTTAACCATAAATTTTTATTCGTGTATGTTTTCTTCTCTATAATTGCAATCTTTGCTTTATTCCATTCTATATGTCCATTATTTAGTGTATTTACATGCTTGCATATGATTGAGGCCATTATTTGTTATTAGCTCACTTATCCCAAATAAGCCTACCTTTTACATCACCCTTGTTAGCCACTTTGAACTTTTTGACCCCTCTATTTCATAACCACATTACTAGCCTTAAGCAGAAAAACAAAATAAAAATCTCAAGTTGAATCCTTGGTTAGCTTAAGATAGATATTGTGTATAACTTAAGTGTGGGGAATTTTATGGGAACATGAGATCATATGAAAAAGTAGGGAATTAAATTATTTAAAAATTTGGGAAGCATGCTCATGTGAAATCAAAATAATTAAATTACCATGTGCATTGAATATATATATATATATATACCAAATGAAAATTAAAAAGAATCCATGCACATGGGACAAAATTCAAAAATAAGTTTGATACATGAGCATGTAATACAAAAGTGGGAAAAATTTGGGTAGCTAGGTAAAGCATTTTAAATTATATAAAGTATGTATATGTTAGGTGAGATCTTAGACTAATCAAGGATTCACTTTGTTAGCTCACTTAGCCTTATATATATATATATATATATATATATATATATATATATATATATATATATATATATATATCCTTACCTTTACCTCAGCCCCATTACAACCCTAAAAAGACCTCATGATGTCTGCATTGGTACACTAAATTTTTGTTGATTGATTAGATGAAGAACAAAGTTTAGAAAGCATGACTAGAGAAGAGTAGAGTGAATTAACTCTAGACACTTGAGAGATTAGAGTGATATACACTACTAGTGAGGGTACAATACTTGATTCTATGTTCCCTGCTTTCATGAGCTATCTTCTTACAAGTTTACTTGTCTTTTATTATATGATTTGAATTAGTGGAATTTGAATTATTTTTGTCTTGGAGAACTTGTTTACTTTTAACCAAGTAGATAGAAACATCTTAGCATATAGTTGCATTCATATATAGGTTACATTTTATACTTTCTTACTTTCCTCATTCACTTTTATAGCTTCTCTTGAGCTTAGCATGAGGACATGCTAATGTTTAAGTGTGGAGAGGTTGATAAACCACTATTTTATGGTTTATCTTGTGCTCAATTGAGTGATTTTTATCAACTCTTTACCCACTTATTCATACTATTTGCATGGTTTTACGTTTTCTTTCCTAATTTTGTGCTATGATTAAAAACATGTTTCCTGGGCCTTTAAATTGCTAATATTAATCCTCTTTTATTACCATTAGATGCCTTGATATGTGTGTTAAGTGATTTCAGAGTTTATAGGGCAGGAATGGCTTAGAGGATGGAAAGGAAGCATGCGAAAATGGAAGGAATACAAGAAGTTGAAGGAACTGCAAAGCTGTCAGCCGGACCTCTTTGCACTCAAATGGCTATAACTTTAGCTATAGAGGTCCAAATGATGCGGTTCTAATTGCGTTGGAAAGCTAACATCCGGGGCTTCGATTTGATATATAATTTGCCATAGTTTCCTTGACGATAAGTGACGCGAATGCGTGATCTACGCGGACGCGTCGCAGTGGCAAAAAAACTAGCGTGTTTGAATTCGAAACCAGCGAATTTTGGGTTGTTTCTGACCCAGTTTTCGGCCCAGAAAACACAGATTAGAGGCTATAAAGTGGGAGAATCCATTCATTCACAATCATCAGCTCATAATTCATAATTTTTAGTTTTAGATGTAGCTTTTAGAGAGAGAGGCTCTCTCGTCTCTCTTAGGATTAGGATTTCTACTTTTATGCTATTGAGTTGGATATTACTACCTCCACTGAGGACTTTATTATTCTAGTTTGTTTTCTATTTCCTTACTCTTTTATATCTTTAATCCTTATTTAGAGTTACAATTGGAAAGCTTTTATGACATCATTAATGCAAAGAGTATTTTTCTATTTATCCCATTATTTGTTTGATTATCCTCAAGTATTTATTTAGTCATTTATTATATGAAATTGGCATCCATGTCAATGGAGTAGGCTCCCAACTTGATTTTGGAGTTGATTAATATTTGGAGACCCTTGAGTTGAATTACTCAATAGTTAAATTGTAATTGGGTTTATTGTTGGCTGGCTCTCTAGTCACTAACTCTAATCCTTCCCAAGGGAGAGGATTAGAACTTGTGAATAGAAGTAGACTCCCAACTTACTTGAATTTCTTTTACTTTACTTGGTAAAGGATAACTAAGTAGAAGTAACCTTCAATTATCAATTGATCTTGAGAAAAATCCAACAAGGATAGAACTTCTAATTAATCTTCTCCAGGTCAAGGCTTTTAATTTAATTACATAAAATTTCTTATTTATTTTTATTGCTTTAATTTATAATTATATCTGTGCCCATTGCCCAAACTCCAAATTCCCCAGAAAACCCATAACCAATAATAACACACCTCCCTGCAATTCCTTGAGAAGACGACCCGAGGTTTAAATACTTCGGTTATCAATTTTAAAGGAGTTTGTTACTTGTGACAAACAAAACGTTTGTAAGAAAGGACTTTTGTTGGTTTAGAAGCTATACCTGCAACGAGGATTTATCTGCGAATTTCTAGACCACGCAAAAGTTTGTTCTTCAAAGGTAAAAACAAATTCACCGCCCGACCACGATGAAAATCGAATTCATCGTTTGAATTTTGACAAAGATCGGCAAAAATTAAAAACCAAATTCACTGCTTGATCAAAGACAAAGCTACAGGTCGGCAAGGTGAAGATCAAATTCACCGTCTGATCACGACAAAATCAACAAAGTTATAAAAAGTAATCCATAAGCTGAGGCCTGGCCATCCCTGACTAAAAAATGGATTACTAAACATAACTTGAGACGGACCGACATGAAGAAGTCGGAACAATCAACCAAAGTAACAAAAAGTTATAAAAAAAAGTGATCCATAGAAAGAGGCCTGATGAGGTCTGAGAAAAAATGGATCACTAAAAATAACTTAGGACGAACCGACATGAAAAAGTCGGACCCGACAAATCAAAGCGACAAAGTTATAAAAAGTAATCCATAGAAAGAGGCCTGATCAGCCCTTATCAAAAGTGAATTACTAGAAATAACTTAGAATGGACCGACATGAAGAAGTTGGCCCAATCCAATCAAAAGCGACAGAGTTATAAAAAGTAAATCCATAAGAAGAGACCCGGCAAGGTCCAACTAAAAATGGATTACTAAAAATAACTTGAAAGACTCAACGAAAGAAGTTGACCGGTAGAAGGCGTGCACTAGAAGGGACACAGCTCGACCTAAAGAAAGCCACAACCTCTCCAAAATCGATTCACAAGTGTTCTATGAGAATACTAAAAAGAACAGTCGAACAAGGCTAGCCTCAAAAGGTCACTTCGACCAAAGTAGGAAATAAACCAACAAAAAGGAAATAAAAAAAGAGGTCGGACAGCAAAAAGCTCCAACACTCTTAAGATTCCTGGAAGCCCCAAAAGATTGCAAACAAAACACATCAAGAAGAAACACAAAGTTACTATAAAGACTCAAGAAGGCCACCTGAAAAATGACCTCAAGATCTCAAAAGCATTTGTTTTTTACAACAAAGTTACTAACAAAAGCAACTAAAACGTCAAAGTCAAAACAGCTACAAATTACAAAAATCCAGAGTTTCAAAAACCCACAAACCGGGCCATAAGATACAAAATCAGAAAACTATAAGGGATTCAAAGACTCCCCAGCAGCGGCATCCCGAGGAGAAGGAGGACGAGTCGTGAGGGGGACAGCATCAACTGTTCCATCCGGACGAGTTAGAATCTGAACATCAGGATCAGACTCAGGACGGCCGACCTCAGGTGCAGGAGTTGGGAAAGTCGGCGCAACAGAAGCTTTGGTGGATGGCACAGAAGGTGGATCTACATCATCATCATCTTCATCCGGGGTAGGGATGATCTTCCCATTTTCCACAATATTGTCCAAACTGAAGAGAGACAGGTCCAGATTGGGAGCAAGAACTCGGACCTGATCCTTCAAATTCTCATAGGCAGAAGTCACACTGTCCACGAGATGGCCTTGGAGCTCGGCATAATCAGCTTGAGCAGATTCCAACCTCTCCCTGAGCTCTACCATCTCGCCATAAGTTCGGACATAGCTATCTTTATGCTGTTGCGCCATCTCCTCAGCCAGATTTACAGAAGCCACCGCGGCAGTAGCCCGAGTCTTCTCACCTTCCAACTCTTTTTCCAGCTTTTCCACCTTCACCTCAAGTTCCTCCTTCAACCCCTTGATCCTATCGAATTCCGATTTGGCCTCCTCCATAAAAGCCTTTGTTGCATGAACTAGAAAATCCTGGGCAGTTCGGAATAAGGCAGCTCCCATATGTGCCATCTTGATACTGCTTCGGGTAATGAAGTCCAGATGTCGAAGAATGGATACATCATCAGTAGGAACAACACCATAAGGAGCAATTTGATGATCGACAAACCCCACAACATCAAAATCAGGGGCGTCTAAATTAAAAGGCTCAACAGTCCTCTGTCTTTTTGGACGAGGGCCGGCAGTGGGAGAAGAGGTAGCAGCAGAAGTTTGGGGAGGATCAACCAAATGGACTTGAGGAATAGGAATCACCCTCCTCGGCCCAGAAGTGCTCAAGGTCGGCTTTTTAGGAGGGACCTGAGAAGATCCTTCCCCAGCAGCCTTAGCCGAGATGTTCTGGACAGCTGTAGCCTTCCTCGCCTTCTTAAAGGCCTTCATGGAATCATTATTCTTAACCATCTCTGAAAAACACAGCAAAACCAAGTTACAAAACTGGAAGAAAAGAAACAAAAGCAAAGTAAACAAAGCAAAGAAAAAAGTAGTCGACCACTACCCAGCTCAGCTCGGACAAGGGATGGGTCCCCTAATACTTTCTTTGTGTCGAGATGGGGGGTTGCCCCCAAATCTCCTCCAACACATTCACAAAAGCCTGCTTGACCTCATCAAGCATCTCCCACGAATATCTAGACACCAAAATATTCTTTCGCCAACATAAAGGGAAGGAAGGTTCATTGTTCGGCTCTAAGAAAAATGGTCGAGCTCCCTCAACAGCTCAGACCTTAAAAAAGTAGTTCTTAGAGTCCCTAAAAGACTCGTCATACATAGCAAACACTTTATGTCCCTGAGCAGACCGGAAAGAAATCCAAGAAGCTTTCTTTTTGGTAGTCCCAGGTTTGGTCAAGACAAAGAGGTAAAGAAAGAGAGTTTGAGAAGGCTTGACATACAATTCTTGGCAAAGCAACCGAAAGATCTTAATAAAGCCCCAGGAGTTCGGATGGAGCTGGGACGGAGCTACATTACATGACCACAGTAAATCGGTCTTGAAAGAGGTAAAAGGAAGGGTAATGTTCATTTGGCTAAAAAAGTAGTCATAAGCATAAAAGAAGGGGCGTTCACCCTGGGTCAGAGAAGGGAAGCAAACCCTCTCGTCGGAGTCCGGCGCTACCAACTCGTAGTTCTTCTCCTAATCCCTACTACTACAGATCCAGTGATGTTTTCTAAGCTTCACGCAGTATTCAGAGTTAACTACTGAAACGAACATCAGGACGAGGGAGTCCAGCCAGTCAGACATACCCTCGGGACTTTGGAGGATGTCTCGACAATATTTTTGCGAGAAGACATGGGTCAACTAGTCCTGCAGTGAGAAAAAGAAAAATGGGTTACTAACCAAAATAGCTCGGACAAATATGAATACAACTCAGACCAAAAGCATACAACAGTGAAAGGAGACCTCAGGACTCACACCAAGGTCCAGGGGCAACCTTTGGAGGCAGTAAAAGAGTAAGGACTCAGGAAAAATCTACAAGTCTACGTCTCGCCATCTCTCAACAAGAAAATAACCCTTATTCAATAAATCCCACTCCGAAAAGAAAGTCACGAATCAAAAAGTCATCAAAATCGCAAAATCAAAAAGTCTATTAGCAAAGGGAACTATCATACATCAAACATGCCAAATGGAAATCATCAAAGGCGAAACCTTCTTCAGAATTAGACTGTTCATTATTTCAAAGCTTCAAAAAATCAAAGGATACAATCAGGAGCGGTAACAATATGCAAAGCCCTAAAAGCATAAACTATCAGGAAATGTGAAAAGATTCATACAAAGTCAAGAAAACTCCAAGAGCACACATTACAGCAGTAAGCAGACACAACGAAAGCAGAAAGATTCAAACTTTTTCCAAAGAACGACGACCAACCTGTAGCAGGGAGGAGACGATAAACGCTGAGAGATTGAAGCAACAACGAGGACGCAAAAGAACGAAGCACCAAAAGTCATCTCTGAAAACAAGGAGAAGCGCGAAGACGTGAAAACTTGAGAGCAAACAAAAATGAAGAGTCCCAGGCGAGCCAAAAAATGCAAGAATAGAAGGGTAAAAGTTGGAGTTTCAGAAAGCAAGAGAAAAAATAGAAAGCAATGTCTTTTGGCAATTCAAAATGAAAAGAGGAAAACATCAAAAGAGGAGTTAATGGGCTTTAAAAACCCTCGCACGTTCCCAAAGCAAGAAACGCGTGTTTCAAACTAAAAGGAGTGAAGGAAAAACGTTTCGCATTCAAAAAGACTCAGACAACCTAAGTGCTCGAGCTCGGCTTCTCCAAAGAAGGATCGAAGTCCTAAAAAGGGCTCGACCTCAAAAGGAAGACCACGCTCGAGCAGGGTCACTGTTCATTCCCTTGGTCGAGCTCCGTGACTTGGGCTGATTGACGACAAGTCGACCGACTTCTTCAGAACAGGATTATCCGACCTCTTCTCAAAGAGTTCAGCCAAAACTATAGGAGAGCCCAAAAAGGGCCCAAACAGAGGAACACGACCCAAGTCCAAAGACAGCCCAAGCCCAGAAGGATAAGGGAGATTCCCTTAGAGAAAAGATAACTCCCCTCAAAAGATAAGATAAGATAAGATAGCTATCTTATCCCTAACAAAGGTCACTCCATACTACTATAAATACACTGGAGTACCCAGGTATAACTCATACTCTGATTCTACTAAAAACTTGCTTAATACCCTTGCTAACTTAAGCATCGGAGTCCCATGCAGGTACCACCACCCTCCGGTGATGAAGGATCAGCAGCACCCTCAGTCCAATAAGTCGGACACGACAGCTCCGGCCACCATCCACAAGTCGGACACATCAGCACCGACCAGCATAGAAGATCTAGTTTGAGATCGACCTACAGTTTCAGGTAACTCTCGGAACAATTACCTCCTAACTATAATACCTTCTTAGGTTGCAGGCATGCCAGGACCTTGGTAGCTCTCGCCCCTCGAGTTCAGACACCTTGTAGTAGCCTTTTCCCAGTACCTCGGTAACTCGGTGGGGTCCTTTCTAATTAGCTGCGAGCTTTCCTTCTCCTGGTCGACCTATTCTGATGTCATTTTGGATTAAAATGAGATCGTTGTGGGCGAAACTTCACCGGACAACCCTTCGGTTGTATCTTGAGGCCATTCGACGTTTTAACGCCTCTTTCCTAATCCAAGCTCTTTCTCGGATTTCTGGAAGTAGGTCGAGCTCTTTCCTTTGATTTTGGGAGTTGGCCTCTTCATTGTAGTAGATCATTCTGGGGGATCCTTCTTCAATTTCTACCGGGATCATTGCCTCCATTCCGTAAGCCAATCGGAAAGGTGATTCCTTTGTGGTGGAGTGTGGAATTGTCCCATATGCCCATAGGACTTGTAGGAGCTCTTCAGTCCAGGCTCCCTTTGCATCCTGTAATCTCCGTTTTAACCCAGCTAATATGACTTTGTTAGCTGCTTCTGCTTGTCCATTAGCTTGTGGATGTTCTACGGATGTGAATTGGTACTTTATTTTTAAGTCTACTACCAACTTCCTGAAGCCTGTGTTTGTGAATTGAGTTCCATTGTCTGTGGTGATGGAGTAAGGAACCCCAAACCTTGTAACAAAGAATTTCTGACTTCTTTGAGCAGTGGCATTAGCTAGGGGTACTGCCTCAATCCATTTTGTGAAGTAATCTACTCCTACAATGAGGAACTTGACTTGCCCCGATCCTTGGGGAAAGGGTCCGAGGAGGTCGAGTCTCTATTTTGCGAATGGCCAAGGTGATGTTACGCTAATGAGCTCCTCTGGTGGGGCGATGTGGAAGTTAGCATGCTTTTGACATGGTGGGCTTGTCTTAACAAACTCGATTGCTTCTTTTTGCAGAGTCGGCCAAAAGAATCCTGCCCGGAGTACCTTTTTTGAGAGAGCTCGTGCCCCCAGATGATTGCCACATATGTCGCTATGTATTTCTTCTAAAACCTCCTTTGTATTAGAGGTCAGCACACACTTTAATAGGGGTGTCGAAATCCCCCTTTTTTATAGAGTGTTGTTTATGATGGTGTAGTATTGTGCTTTTTGTCTCAGCCTCTTCGCCTCCTTCTTATCTGTAGGGAGTGTCTCTAGTTTAAGGTAATTGATTATTGGGGTCATCCATCCTTGATCCTAACCTGATATGGCTAGGACCTTTTCTTCCTCCAAGATTGATGGGCTTTGCAGTATTTCCTAGATGAGGCTTCTATTATTGTCCCCTGGTTTGGTGCTAGCTAATTTTGAGAGTGCATCAGCTCGAGCGTTCTGTTCCCGGGGGATATGGCGGACCTCATATTCCCCGAGTTGTTCGAGTTGTTCCCTGGTTTTATCCAGGTACTTTTTCATGGTAGGGTCCTTAGCTTGGTAGCTTCCTGCTATTTGTGAAGTGACTACTTGCAAATCGATGAAGATGATAAGCTTTTGAACTCCAACTTCCTTAGCCAGTCTCAAACCAGCTAGTAATGCCTCGTATTCGGCCTGGTTGTTTGAAGCAGGGAATTCAAATTTTAGGGAGAGTTCGATTTGGGTTCCCTGGTCACTTTCTATTATCACAGCTGCACCACTTCCGGTTTTGTTTGAAGAGCCATCTACATAGAGATCCCATTTTGTAGGAGTTCCCGGGGTGTCAGTATACTCAGCAATAAAATTGGCCAAATACTGTGACTTGATGGCCGTCCGAGCTTCATATTGAAGATCGAACTCAGATAGCTCGACTACCCATTGTAGAATCCTTTCTGCTAAGTCTGTCTTCTGCAGAATGCCTTTTATGGGCTGGTTGGTCCGAACCCTAATGGTGTGAGCTTGATAATACGGGCAAAGTCGTCGAGAAGTTAGTCTGAAAGCGTAGACGAACTTTTCTATCTTTTGATAGTTCAATTTGGCCCCTTGTAGGGCTTTGCTGATGAAGTAGATGGGTTGTTGCCTACTTTCATCTTCTCTGACTAGTGCCGAGGCTATTGCCCGACTTCCCACTGCGAGGTATAATATGAGTGCTTCTCCTTCCCATGGCCGAGTAAGAATGGGTGGCTTTCCCAAGAACTTTTTGAAATCCTGGAAGGCTTGCTCACACTCTGTGGTCCATTCAAACCTCTTTCCCTTCCTTAGTGTGACGTAAAAGGGTTGAGATCTTATGGCCGATCCGGCTAGAAATAAGGCTGCCAGTCTTCCGTTGAGTTGTTGTACTTCTTTGACACAGGTCGGACTTTTCATGTTGAGTATAGCTCGGCATTTATCCGGGTTCGCCTCAATTCCTCGTTGTGTTAGCATGAAACCTAGGAATTTGCCGGCTTCTACTACAAAGGTACACTTTGCGGGATTAAGTCGCATGCCATGCTTCTGATGGTGTCGAACACTTTGGCGAGGTCGGACAGTAATAATTCCTCACTTTATGTTTTTACCAACATGTCGTCCACATATACCTCCACGAGTTTCCGGATATGGTCTGTGAAAACTTTATTCATTAATCTTTGGTAGGTAGCTCCTGCGTTTTTGAGTCCGAATGGCATGACGACATAACAGTAATTTGCTTTTGGGGTTAGGAATGAGGTCTTTTCTTGATCAGGTGGGTACATTGGGATTTGATTATATCCCGAATAAGCATCCTGAAGGAAAGGTACTTATATCCGGAGGAGGCATCCACTAGAGTGTCTTTGCTTGGGAGTGGATATGGATCTTTTGGACAGGCTTTATTGAGATCGGTGTAATCAGTGCACATCCGCCATTTTCCATTTGACTTTTTCACCAATACAACGTTGGCTAGCCATAGTGGGTACTTGACTTCTCTTATGAATCCTGCCTCCAGTAGAGCTTGTACCTGTTCTTTCACAACTTGGGATCTCTCTGGTCCGAGCTTCTGACGCTTCTATTGTACTGGCCAAAATCCTGGTATACTGCCAGTTTGTGGCACATTAGTTTGGGATCAATGCCCGGCATGTCCGTGGCCTTCCATGCAAAGAGGTCGACATTATCTCTGAGGAACTGTATCAGTGACTCCTTTACGTCTCCTTCCAAAGTCGCCCCAATATTTGTTGTTTCATCTGGGATATCTCTGATCTGGACTTTCCTCGATCTCGCCCTCAGGTTATGGACGAAGTTCTTCCTGACCTCGAACTCCTCCGAGTTTGATACTGTTGATTTCTTCTCCCTTGCCTCCAAGGTTCAGACTTTCATTGTAACAGCGTCGCGTAATTTTCTAGTCTCCTTTTATTGTGGCGATCCCTTTTGGGGTTGGAAACTTCATGCCTAGATATGGAGTCGAAACTACTACGGCAAGCTGATTTAGCGTTGTCCGACCTATAAGGGCATTGTAGGCTGAGCTCACATCGACTACGATGTAGTCTATGTTGAGTTTCCTTGATCGAGTTCCCTTTCCAAAGGTTGTGTGTAGTGAGATATATCCAAGGGGTTGGATTGGAGTGTCTTCTAATCCAAACAAGTTGTTCGGGTATGCTCTGAGCTTTTTTTCTTGTAGGCCGAGTTTGTCGAAGGCGGATTTAAACAAGATATTCACCGAGCTTCCTTGGTCCACCAGTGTGCGGTGGAGGTTGGCATTGGCCAATATGATAGTAATGACCATGGGATCATCATGTCCTGGGATGATGCTTACTGCGTCTTCTTGGGTGAAAGTAATAGTAGGGAGGTCGGGTGATCCTTCTCTTTCTCCAACGTGATATACTTCTTTAAGGTGCCTTTTGCAAGATGATTTAGAGATCCCTCCTCCTGCGAATCCTCCATTTATCATGTGAATGTGCCTCTCCGGGGTGCGGGATAGTCATTCAACTCGTCCGACCTTTTTGTCCCTTCTTCTTTTTTTGGGTTCATCTATTTTGTTGGCTAAGTATTGATCTAGTCACCCCTCTCTTACCAATTTTTCTATGACATTATTCAAGTCAAAGAACTCGTTTGTAGGATGTCCATAGATTCGGTGGTACTCATAGTATTCTGTCCAATTTCCCCTCCTTTTTTGCTTTTGATTGGATGAGGTGGTCAAATCTTCTCAGTGTGGTATACTTCTCAGAAAACATCCACAAGAGACACCCAAATAGGGGTGTAATTGTGGTATTTTTTAGGCTTCTCTCCGTGTTGATCTTCTTTTTTCTTGGACTCTTTATCCTTATCCCGGGAGGAGTAGGAGAATCCGGATCTTGTGATCTCTCCTAACCGAGAATTTTCTTCCATGCTGATATACTTCTCTATCCATTCTTGCACTTCATTTAAAGATGTTGGGTGTTTCTTTGATATAGAGTGACTAAAGGGTCCTTCTCGCAAGCCATTGATAAGACCCATGATGGATGCTTCTGTTGGTAGGCTTTGTATGTCCAGGCACGTTTTGTTGAATCTTTCCATGTAAGATCAAAGACTCTCCCGATCTCCTTGTTTGATTCCTAATAGGCTTGGAGCGTGTTTGGCTTTGTCCTTCTGAATGAAAAATCTAGCAAGAAACTTCTTGGCTAAGTCATCAAAACTGGTGATGGATCTAGGAGGCAGACTGTCGAACCACTTAATAGCAATCTTTGTTAGGGTTGTCGGGAAGGCTTTGTAATGAATAGTGTATGAGGCGTCAGTGAGATACATTCTACTTCTGAAATTGCTGAGATGATGACTTGGGTCAGAGGTTCCGTCGTAAGGGGTCATGTCGGGAGCTTTAAAATCTTTTGCAACTTTAGCTTTCATGATTTCTTTTGTGAACGGATCTTGATCCTTGTGGGGCTGTCCCCGTGATCAGGCTGAATGGCTTTAGCTCTAAGGTCGGCTTCGAGCTTTAGCAGTTTGTCCTCTAACTCTCGGCGTCGTCAAGTTTCTCTTCGAAGGTTTCTTTCGGTTTCGTGCTGGTATTCGGCCTCCTGTTCGAGCTGCTTGAGATGATTCTGCTGTTCTCAGAGAGCTTCTAGAATTTCTGTGTTTGGAGAGTGCTTTTCTCTGTTTGGTTGAGAAGTGTCTTTCGGTGTGGTGTCCGCGTTCTTATGCGGCGTCATATTTTCTAAATCAGAGTTGTGATCGTTGTCCATGTTGTCCGCCATGGTGATGGGATGACTACCAAGTCCCTGGCAACGGCGCCAATGTTCCGATGGTTACCTGAAACTGAAGGTCGATCTCGGATGAGATCTGCTGAGGTAGCCGGAGCTGTCGTGTCCGACTTGTTGGATCCGGTGGAGCTGAAGATGATGCTGATCTTTCGTCACCGGAGGGTGGTAGTACCTGCAAGAGACTCCAATGATTAAGTTAGCATGGGCTTTAAGCAGGTTTTTTTCTTGTAGAATCAGAGTATGAGTTATACCTGGGTACTCCAGTGTATTCATAGTAGTGTGGGGTGACCTTTCTGGAGATAAGATAGTTATCTTATCTTATCTTTTAAGTGAGGTCATCTTATCTTCTGGGAAACCGCCCTTATCTTTCTAGGCTTTAACTGCCTTTAGATTGGGCTGTGTCCCTTCATTTGGGCCTGTTTGGGCCCCTCTGGAAATTTGGCCGATCTCTTTAAGAAGAGGTTGGGGAATCCAGACCTGAAGAGGTTGGTCGACTTGTCTTTAATCAGCCTGGGTCGTACAGCTCGACCCAGGGCATGAACACCTTTCATTAAAATTATTTAGCATATCTAAATATTTATTATAAGATATTACGTCTTTATTATTTTGATTCTCTTAGCACCTATAAATATCCCTTTATATTATATTTTTCTATACAACTTGAATAGACACAAATATTTTTTCTATTGCTCTCGATTACCTTTTTAACAATCGTGATGAATTAACTTGAATCCACTAGCTCTACCTTTAACAATCGCTTATTTGATAGCTCTACCTAACTATTATTCATAATGATTAAGCTAAATTTCAATGGACAAAATAGAAACACCTATATGATGCTACTCCATAATTAATAATATTGGAAATATTTCAAAAGGATTATAGTTTTAAATGTTCTAGTTCTTTTAAAGATTAGACTCAATTATAAAATTAATTTTAACTATTAATCTTAATTATAAAATATATACATGATTAAAATTAATAACTACAAATATTATACCACTTGTAACTATGATACATTTATTGAAACGTTTTCAATAATATTGTCTTTTACCCTATTTATTTTCATTTCAATCTTTCAAAACTTATGTTTGAGATGAACGAACTATGCAGAACAAGATCTGTGCATAGTTTGTTCAATCTTTCAAAACTTATGCTAGGTTTAATTGAAACTAAGAGGGAGGTAATGACTAAGTATGATGTAGTACGTTTGTGGGGTTGTGACACAGTGGGTTGGGACTATGTAGAATTAGTAGGTGTGTCTGGTGGCTTATTATTAATGTGGAATGATTTATTGTTTAAACGGTTGAACTGTTACAAAGGGGATGGTTGGCTATGCGTTGAAGGTTTGTTGACAAAAAATAACTTGCACTGTGCATTCTGCTTGGTGTATGGAGTACATTCGCGAAGGGAGAAACTGATGATGTGGGAGGAGTTAAGCTACATTGTGGGCTTATGTCAAGTTTCATTTTGTTTCATGGGGGACTTTAACGAGATACTAAGGTTGGAGGAAAGGAAAGGCGCTGTTAGTTTTCCAGCTACGGCAGAAGATTTTAAGGAATGGGTGCAAGATTTACAGTTAGTGGATTTACCGTTAACTGATCGGCAGTTCACATGGTTTCGAGGTCGTTCTTGTAGCCGCGTTGATAGGATTCTTGTTAGTATGGAGTGGCTTGAGAATTTTCCAGATACTCGATTGAAAGGGGGACCAAGAAGTCTATCAGATCATTGCCCGCTGATTCTAGAAGATACAAGACTGAATGCGGGTCCAAGACCTTTTTGAAGCTTGGATTCCTGGTTTACACATGAAGGATTTCTGAGGATGGTAAAGGATGAGTGGCGGAATTTGGGTGAGGCTCAGTTCACTAATAAGATGCAGGCCTTGACGATACCACTGAGGAGATGGCATAAGGACAATTTTGGCGGCATGGATGACAGGATAAAGAAATTTGAGGAGGAGATTAAGAAGATTGATGATATGGCTAGTGCTGGTAGCTATGATGGAACAGTGGAGGCCAGACGGAAGGCTCTTGTGACTTGTTATGCGAAGTGGTATGCCAGGAAGGAGATCCATTGGAAGCAGATGTCTCGCTCTCAACATGCTAGAGATATGGACAAGAACACTAGATACTTCCATAACCTGGCGTCGACAAGAAGGAGGAACAACAGAATTGATTCCCTAGTAATTAATGTCAGATTAGTGAGGAACCAGGCCAGAATAAAGCTTGCTATTTGATGATTGGATTTTTGACGGTATAGAATTCACAAATGAGATCTCGTTGCAAGTATAGTTTCTAAACCAACAAATAATCTTTTCATACAAAATATTTTTTGTCACTAAAACAAACTCCTAAAATCTATAAACCGAAGTATTGAAATCTCGGGTCGTTCTCCCTAGGAATTGCAATAAAGTGTCTTGTTATTGGTTATGAAGTATGTTTTGGGGTTTTTGATGAGAAACATGAAAAGTAAATGGCAAGGAAATTCAAATAACAAAAAGGCCTTGGCAAGGGTTGGTGGTCAAGGATCTCTATCCCTATCACTAACCACAACATGAGAATTGGCAAGGATCAACCCCATTAAATCATCCTCTAACTAGTAGTAAAGGAAAGTCAAATAAGCTATATCAATCCAAGTCCATAATTCCTAGTTCTCCACCAAATCAATTAGTGAGATCTAGAGTTAATTACTCCCAATCACCAATTACTTGGACATTAGTAACTCAAGAGTTCCTAAGTTACCTTCCCAAGCCAAGAGCACTAAATTCTACTCTAACATCCTTCCAAGCATTTTATCAAACACTTGGAAGGCATAAAAGGAAAGCATAGTAAAATTTCAAGGAAAGTAAATCTATACTACTCAAATGCAAGGAATTAAACAACAACAATTCAAATGAAAAATAAAAGAACATGAAAACATAAATTGCATTAAAGAAGAATAGAAGAACAAAAGTGCATCAACATAAAAGTAGAGAATTACAAAAATTAAATGCTAAACTAGAGAGAAGAGAAGAAGAGGAACAAGAATTGATAAAGGAAAAGTGAATCAAAGCATGAAATTAACCTAGATCTAAGAAATTCTAATCTAGATCTAAAACCTAATCCTAATCCTAGAGAGAAGTGAGAGCTTCTCTCTCTAAAACTAACTTTTTCTCAAAAACTAATCTAAACTAAACTAATAATGACTAAGTGTGTAATGTGTGTCATCCCTCTTCAATCCTTGGGTTGAATAGCATTAGAAATGAGTTGGATTGGGCCCACAAGACTTCTAAAATCACTGGCCACAAGTTGCATTAAGTGAATCATGTGCAACCATCAATGTGTACACGTACAGTACGTGTGCGCACCCCTAAACAAGATGCAACTATGAAAAATCTTATATCATTTCGAAGCCCCGGATGTTAGCTTTCCAACGCAACTAGAACCGCATCATTTAGATCTCTGTAGCTCAAGTTATGATCGATTAAGTGCAAAGAGGTCGGCTTGACAACTTTGCGATTCCTTCATTTCTTCATGAGTTCTCCATTTCTATATGCTTTTCCTTCATTCCCTTGATCCAATCTTTGCCTCCTAAATCTGAAATCACTTGACAAACATATCAAGGCATCTAATGGAATCAAGGTGAATTAAATTTAGCTATTTTAATACCTAAAAAGTATGTGTTCACTCTTAAGCACAATTAAAGTAGAATTTACAAAACCATGCTATTTCATTGAATAAATGTGGGTAACAGGTCATAAAATCTCCTAAATTAAGCACAAGATAAACCCTAAAAATGGGGTTTATCACTATTACAGGATTTTATAAAGATCTGTACTGGCAGGAATTTGCTCGTAGGATTGGGATCCGGGATGGGTTAGTAAAATGGATTAATGATGAAGATGCAGCATTGTTAGAAGTGATGCCATCACCTAAGGAGATACGAGAGGCAGTTTGGGATTGTGAGTCTAGCAAAGTGCCGGGTAGTGATGAATACAATATGAACTTCATAAAGAGATGTTGGGATGAGATTGGTGGAGAATTTATTACAACTGTGTTGGGATTCTTCCAAAGTGCAAAGCTACCAACAGATGCTAATGTAACATGGGTAGCGTTAGCTCCAAAATTTGTGGGAGCTAAGGAAATTAAAGACCTAAGACCGATTAGCATGGTTGGGTGTCTCTATAAGGTGATATCCAAAGTACTGGTGAGAAGGATGCATCCAGTGATGCCAGGCTTAGTGGGAGAGACTCAGTCTACGTTTGTAAAAGGTCGCAAAATACACGATGGTGCTCTCATTGCTTGTGAGACAGTCCATTGGCTGAAATTGCGCAAGAAGCAGGTGGCAATTATCAAATTGGACTTTCGGAAAGCGTACGACAGGGTGAGATGGAGCTTTGTGGATATTGTACTGCAGAAGATGGGTTTTGGTCTTAGATGGAGGACATGGGTGAAGGAATGTGTGACTACAATGTCTATGTCAGTGCTGATTAATGGGTCTCCTTCCAAGCCGTTCAAGATGGAGAGAGGTCTTAGACAAGGAAATCCTCTTTCTCCTATTCTGTTCGTTCTTGTCGTTGACGTCTTGCATATGATGGTGGGTGAGGCAGTTAGGAATGGTCGCATTTCTCCATTGTTGGTGGGGAGTGACAACATAGAGTTGTCACACCTCCAATTTGCAGATGACACCATATTATTTTACCCACAGAAAACAGAGACACTAGTGAACTATAAGAGACTTCTGTGTTGTTTCGAGCTGATGTCTGGCCTGAACATTAACTTTGATAAGTCAAGCTTGATTTCAGTTAACTGTGAGAAGGAATGTGTTCCGAGGGTTACCTGAAACTGTAGGCCGATCTCGGATGAGATCTTCTATACTAGTTGGAGATAACGTGTCCGGCTGGCTGGTGGCGGCCGGAGCTATTGTGTCTGACTTGTTGGACTGCCTGCACTTCTGATCCTTGGTCACCGGAGGGTGGGGGGTACCTGCAAGAGACTCCGATGCTTAAGTTAGTACGGGTATTAAGCAAGTTTATTGTAAAATCAGAGTATGAGTTATACATGGGTGCTCCAGTGTATTTATAGTAGTGTGGGCTGACCTTTCGATAAGATAAGTTAGTTATCTTATCTTATCTTATTTCGAGTGAAGTTAACTTATCTTCAAGGGAACCGCCTTTATCTCTATAGGCTTGGATTGCCTTTGGATTTGGGTCGTGTTCCCCTATTTGGGCCCTTTATTGGGCTTTCCTGTCGATTTGGCCGACCTCTTTGAGAAGAGGTTGGGTAGTCTGACCTGAAGAGGTCGGTCGCTTTGTCACCAATCATTCCAGGTCGGATAACTCGACCCAGGGTATGAATAGTGCCCCTGCTTGAGCTCGGCCTTCTTTTTTGAGGTCGAGTCCTTGACTTCGGTCCTTCTCTAGTGAAGCCGAACTCAAGCATTTTGTCGATTCCCTTGTAGTAGCTTTTGAATGTAGAACGTTTTCCTCTAAAAGCACGCGCTTTTATATCAGCGCTTTGGGAACGTGCGAGGGTTTAATACCTTCATTAATTGGTATTAATTGCCCCGTTTTTCCTTGTGGCCTTTTATTTTTAATTTGCGATCCTTCTTCGCTCCTCTTCGTAACTTCTTTCGTTCTCTCACTCTCTGTCCTTTGCCTACATTTTGCTTTTCTTGTGTTGCGGCGTCGTTCAGCGATTTTCTAGGCAGTTTCCATTTTGACGTCTTCATTTTCCCTCGAAGCTTCTTTCTTCTCCAGGTTAGTTCCATTCGCATTTTCTCTTTCTTTCGTCGCTTTGGCTTTGTGATGGAGTTTTGATTTTGCTTTAGAGAAAGTTTGGATCTTTCTGTTTTTGTCGCGCCTAATTGTTGCTGAAATGTGTATTCTGGGAGTTTCTTCATCTTCTGCATGACCTTTTTTGCCTTTCCTGTTGCTTGATATTTTTAGGGCTTTGCATGTTCTATTGTTTCTGTCTGATACCGATACCCAGAAAATCTGCATCTTTCCTTGGTTTATTTGGAGACTGCTTTTTGTCTGATTCTAAAAAAGGGTTGCGCCTTTGATGGTTTCTACTTGACGTGCTTGATGTTTGGGAATGCTTTTTGCTGGTAGACTGTAAGGCCGTGATTTTGATGACTTTTTGTGTTTTGTTTTACTTTGATGAAAAAATGCTTGCTGTTTGAAGTCTTCTTTTCTTGTTTGAGAGATGCTGGGGTGCGAGCTGTAGATTTTTCCTGAAAACCCTGCTTTGTTACTGCCTCCAAAGGATGTCCCAAGACTTTGGTTTAAGTCTTGGGGCTTTCCTTTTCTGTTTGTTCTTCTGTATCATATTGGTCGAGTTGTTTCGCCCTTTGCCCGAGATGCTTTTTAGTAATCCAATCTTCTTTTCTTATTATAGGATTAGTTGGCCTCATGTCTTCTCACAATAACATTGTATAGATGTCTTCCAGAGTTCCCGAGGGGATGTTCGATTGGCTGGACTCCCTTGTCTTGATGTGTGTTTCTGTTGTGGATGATAAATTTTGCATAGAGCTGAGGAAGAGTCATAGGATTTGTGGTAACAGTGCCTGGGAGAGGGATTATGAGCTTATTGCTCCTGATTCTGATGAGAGGGTTTGTTTTCCGACTTCCATCGAGGGGGAGCGTCCCTTCTTCTATGCCTACGAATATTTCTTCAGTCAACTGGACATTATTTTTCCTTTTACTGCCTTTGAGACCGACCTGTTGTGGTCGTGTAATATTGCCCCATCCCAGCTTCACCCGAATTCCTAGGGTTTTATCAAAATTTTTCAGCTACTTTGCCAAGAGTTAGGTGTAACACCTTCTCAGGCTCTCTTCCTTCATCTGTTTATTTCCACCAAGCCTGGTGGCTCTTCGAAAAAGAAAGCTTCCTGGGTTTCGTTCAGGTCTGCCCAGGGCCATAAAGTGTTTGCTATGTATGATGAGTCCTTTAAGGATTTCAAGAATTACTTCTTTAAAGTTTGTGCTGTCGAGGGGGTCCGCCCCTTTTTTCTTGATGAAAATGATGAGCCTTCTTTCCCTCTAGAGTGGCAGAAGGATGTGAGTGTCTCGCTATTCCTGGGATATGCTTGACGATGTTGAGCGTGCCTTTGTTGTTGTTCTTGAGGATTTATGGGGAGCACCACCCCATCTTGATACAAAAAGGTTTTTGAATGACCCATTCCTGGTCCGGACTATTTTGGGTATTTGCCTGACTTATTTCTATACTTGTTTCTTAGTTTGGCTTCCTCATCTTGTGATTGTAACCCTTTATTGTGGCTGATTTTGTGTTTGCAGAGATGTCAAAAAACAATGAATCCATGAAGGCCTTCAAAAGGGCAAAGAAGGCGACTGCTGCTCAGAACATCTCGGCCAAGGCGGCCGGGGAAGGATCTTCCCAAGTGCAAGTAAAGCCACCTGTGCCGAGTTCTCCTGGACCGAGGAAGGTGATTCCTACTCCTCGGGTTCGTCTGGCTGACCCTCCACCGACTTCTGCCTCTAGTTCTGGTGCTCCTCCCAACAAGAAACAAAAAACAGCTGAGCCTTTCAACCTTGATGCTCCTGACTTTAATGCAATTGAATTTGTGGATCAATAAATCGGCCCCTACGGTGCCCTTCCTATGGACAATGTGTCGCTCCTTCGCCATCTAGACTTTATAACTCGAAGTAGTGTTAGAATGGCGTATATGGGGGCTGCCCTATACCGGACCGCTCAAAATCTTCCTCTCCACGCCACCAAAGCCTTTATGGAGGAGGCTAAACAGGAGTTTGATCGGATGAAGGGCCTGAAGGAGGAGCTTGAAGTAAAGGTAGCCAAGTTAGAGAAGGATCTGGAGAACGAGAAGGCGAGTTCACTTTCTCTGGCGGCTTCTGTGAGGCTGGCCGAGGACATGGCGCTGAGGCATAAAGACAGCTATGTTACATCCTATCGGGAGGGAATGCATCTGAAGGCAGAGTTGGAGAATGTCTGAGCTGATTACTCTGAGCTCCAGGGTCATCTTGTTGGCAGTGTAACTGCTGCCTATGAGAACCTGAAAGAGCAAGTTTGGATTATTGCTCCCGAGGCCGACCTTACTCTCTTCATCCTGGATAATGTTGTTAGGGATGGTAAGATTGTCCCTGATGACGAGGATGATGATGATGTTGATCCCCTCCCTGTGTCTTCTGCTAAGGTGTCAGCTCCTGCTGTTCCTCTTGCTGAGGTTGGCCCTCCCGCTTCTGATCCTGACTGCCAGATCTTAAACCGGGACGATGGTACTGTGGATGCTGTGCCTATTCAGACTCACCCTCCTTTGCCCCGTACTGATGCTACCGAGAAGGCTTCTGATGTTTAACTGAACTTTTTATCTTGATTGTGTAGATAGCCCGGCTTGTGGGCTTTTAAACTCTTTATTTTGTAAATTTTATTTTGCTAACTGTTGACACTTGTTTAGTTGCTTATTTAGCAACTTTAGGCTAAAAAACAAAGAATAGCTTTCAAGTTCTTTGGGGCTGATTTGGGTAGCCCTTTTGAATTTGTTTTCATCACAAATTCGCGCTTTTAGTATCGTGTTGATCTTTATCTCATCTAGGCACTTTTTCTAGGCTTTTGATAGTCTTGTGGCTTTGATTCCTTTGAGGCAACAAACAAAAATCATGTTTTGTTTGGACCTTTTGTGAGGTCTCGGCCAAGTATTACTTTTGTAGCCTTTCACACTTTACGTGGGTCAACTTCGTCATGTCGGATCAAGTTATTTTGTAATCCTCTTTCTTGGACTTTGTTCAAATCTCTTTCAGGGATTACTTATATAACTTTATGTTTTGGGCCGACTTCGTCATGTCGAGCCCTTCTAAGTTACTTTTGTAATCCTCTTTCTTGGACCTTGTTCAGGTCTCTTTCAGGGATTATTTCTATAACTTTTATGTTTTGGGCCGACTTCGTCATGTCGGGCCCTTCTAAGTTACTTTTGTAATCCTCTTTCTTGGACCTTGTTCAGGTCTCTTTCAGGGATTACTTCTATAACTTTATGTTTTGGGAGACCGACTTCGCTATGTCGATCTCTTCGAAGTTATTTTTGTAGTCCTCTTTCTTGGACCTTTGTCAGATCTCTTTCAGGGACTACATTTATAACTTGTTTGTAGGAGGTCGACTTCTTTGCGTCGTCCTCTTTCTAAGTTATTTTTGTAGTCCTCTTTTTTGGATCTTTGTCAGATCTCTTTCAGGGACTACTTTTATAACTTTTCATTTTGGGCTGACTTTGTTATGTCGGGCCCTCCTAAGTTAAAGTAATCCTCTTTAATAGGGTTGGCCAGACCTCTTTCCAGGGTTTACTTATAACTTGGGGTGACTTGGTCCGACTTTTTCACGTCGGCCAGTCTTTAAGTTATTATTTAGCAATCCATAAGACCTCGTCAGGTTCTTTTTCGGATCACTTTCGATAACTTCTTACATTATTCTGTGTTCATCTTTGGGTGGCCGTGCTGGGGGTATTTTCTCCGTATGGCAGACTTCTTTGTATACGTCGACTAGGGATGCCCTGAGAGGAGTGTAATTGTGGTATTTTTTTATTTTCTCTCCTTGTCGATCTTCTTTCCTTTTGGATTCCTTGTCTTTATCTCGGTAGGGGACCCCGGATTTTGATGTTTCTCCTAACTGAGCATTTTCTTCCATGTTGATGTATTTTTCTGCTTGCTCCTGCACTTTGTCTAAGGAGGTAGGGTACTTCTTTGATATGGACTGGCTAAAAGGTCCTTCTCGTAGGCCATTGATGAGTCCCATGATGGCGGCCTCTGTTGGCAAGCTTTGTATGTCCATGCATATTTTGTTGAATCGTTCCATGTAGTTGCGGAGGCTCTCCCGATCTCCTTGCTTGATCCCTAGTAAACTGGGGGCATGCTTGGTCTTATCTTTCTGGATGGAGAATCTGGCTAGGAATTTTTTGGCCAGGTCGTCAAAGTTTGAGATGGACTTTGGAGGTAGGTTGTCAAACCATCTGATTGCTGTCTTCGTGAGAGTTGTTGGAAAAGCTTTGCAATGAACGGCGTCCGAGGCGTCGGTGAGGTACATTCTACTTCTGAAATTGCTGAGAAGATGGTTGGGATCTGTGGTGCCATCATACAAAATCATATCCGGGAGTTTGAAGTCTTTTAGAATTTTGGTTTTCATGATTTCCTTGGTGAATGGATCTTGTTCTTTGCATGAATTTTCCTCAGGAGTAGTCCGAGGAGCTTTGGATTTGAGATCGGCTTCTAATTGCATTAGTTTATCTTCCAATTCTCGACGCCGTCGTACCTCTCTTTGTAGATCCTTCCCGACCTTTCGTTATTGTTGGGTTTCTTTTTCAAGTTGCTTTAAGCAGCCTTGAAGTGCTGCTATTACCTCTGGATTTGATGAGTTTTTGTCCCCGTTGGATTCCGGAGTATCCTTTAGCGTAGCGTCCGCGTTCTTGTGTGGTGTTCTGTTTTCCAGATCTGAATCGTGGTCGTTGTCATGGCCGTCCGCCATGGTGTTGGGATGACTTCCAGGTTCCCCGGCAACAGCGCCAATGTTTCGAGGGTTACCTGAAACTGTAGGCCGATCTCGGATGAGATCTTCTATACTGGTCGGAGATAACGTGTCCGGCTGGCTGGTGGCGGCCGGAGCTGTTGTGTCCGACTTGTTGGACTGGCTGCACTTCTGATCCTTGGTCACCGGAGGGTGGGGGGTACCTGCAAGAGACTCCGATGCTTAAGTTAGCACGGGTATTAAGCAGGTTTATTGTAGAATCAGAGTATGAGTTATACCTGGGTGCTCTAGTGTATTTATAGTAGTGTGGGCTGACCTTTTTGATAAGATATGTTAGTTATCTTATCTTATCTTATTTCAAGTGAAGTCAGCTTATCTTCAAGGGAACCGCCTTTATCTCTATAGGCTTGGATTGCCTTTGGATTTAGGTCGTGTTCCTCTATTTGGGCCCTTTATTGGGCTTTTCTGTCGATTTGGCCGACCTCTTTGAGAAGAGGTCGGATAGCCTGACCTGAAAAGGTCGGTCGCTTTGTCACCGATCATCCCAGGTTGGATAACTCGACCCAGGGTATGAACAGAATGGGTGATGAATATGTGTGGTCTGTTGGGATGTGCTGAAACTACTCTACCTATTAGATACTTGGGAATACCTCTAGGTGTAAATCCTCGGTTGATGAAAACCTGGAAAGCCATCATTGACAAGGTGGAAGATAAGCTGAGCCTATGGAAAGCGAAGTCTCTCTACAAAGCTGGTAAGTATAAAATCTGTTCTTAATAACTTGCCAGTATACTACTTAAGCTTGTATAAAATACCAAAGGCGGTTGTAGAAAGGATTATAGGGTTACAAAGAAGGTTTTTATGGAGTAAAGAAGATGGGAATAATGGTATACCTCTTGTGAAATGGGAATTGGTGCAAGCCCCGAAAAAGTTGGGTGGTTTAGGGGTGGGGGATGCTTTAATTACAAATGTGTCGCTTCTGTTCAAGTGGTGGTGGCGCTTTTCCAAAGAAGATTGCCCGTTGTGAAAAAAGGTTGTCTGTTCTCGTAATCAGCTGAACCCAACTGTCATGTTGTCAAAATAGCCTTTACCATCCAGAGGTGGCCCATGAAAAGATATTTGCCAACTTAATATTAGAGAACAAGAAGTAAGAGATAAGATGATCAGTGGGGTTGTCTATGGCGTTGGAAAATGGCAGACATATTAGATTCTGGCAGGATGATTGGTTACAAGGTGGCTCCTTGAAAGGTAATTTTTCGAAACTATTCTCTGTTTCAAATCAACAAGGATCTGTCATAGGGGACTGTGGGTTCTGGGATGGGTTAGAGTGGATATGGAACTTTCAGTGGAGGAGAGAATTATTCCAATGGGAGCTAGAGTTACTCAATCAACTTCATGACAGATTACGGCTAGTCAGACTAGCATCTGATAGAGAGGATACAATTATATGGAAATTTAACAGGACAGGTATTTTTTCTACTAATTCCTTTATGCAGATGTTGCAGAAAGAGACTCTTTCGGATGACATCACAAGTTACAGCTTCACTAATACCATATGGAGAGGATTCGTGCCTCCAAGAGTCAAACTGTTTGAATGGTTCGTATTAGTAGGCAGAGTCAACACTAAAGAAGGACTTAGTAGACTAGGCATTATACATCATAATGATAACATTTGTGTCTTGTGTAAAAAGGAAATAGAATTTGTGCATCACCTGTTTCTTGGCTGTGAGTTTACATGGCAGGTGTGGTGTACGTGGTTGACAAGTGCTGATAGAGCTTGGACAGTTCCAGGGATGGTCAAAGAGCTGTTTGAGAGTTGGACTGAAGTGCCTGGTGGTAACTCTGAACAAAACAAGTGGTTGGTAAGATTCTTTGCAGTTGTCTGGAACATTTGGCTGGAATGAAATCGCAGAATTTTTCAGAACTCTGTGACAGGAGTTGATGCTATCAAGAATAGGTCATTTTTAAGTTACAGGAAATGGTGCGGGTTGATCCGTTTGGTTGTTGATGGCAATGCCGGAGATGACAACGGATTAGATTCTTTGTACCGTTAGTTATTGTCTTTATTTCCTGCTTGCTCCATATTTGTGTGTTGAGCTCCTTTTGTTCAAAAAAACAAGATCTATATGACAAAAACTACAGAAAACATGTGGATGAAGTCGACAAGCAGGAGAAAAAGTGTTGCTAGCTAGGTGTGCGAGCTAGTGTTACTGTGAAGTAACAAGGAAAATCAAAATAGCATATATATATATATATGCTAACAAAATCCAATAATTGATCTTTGTTAGTATGATCTCACAAACCCTCTAATTTGGCCCTAACTTTGCGGTACCAATTAACTAATAGAATATAGAATATTTAAACTGAATTTTGCTTAGGAAAGTAAAATTTTTTGACATTGATAACATGGCTTTCAAATTGGACACTTTGGTTTGGTTTATGTCATCCCACTGTCTTATCACACTTGGACACCCTATGTAACGTTATAAATAAAAATTAAGTAGGACATAAGTGCTTATATTTGAAATGTATTTTTAAAAGTAGTTATAATCACCTTAAATCACATTTAGAACATTAAGAATGAGTACGTGAGTATTGTTAAAAATATAATCAAATCAATTTTTTTCTAACAACTCTTAATTAATTAATGATCTTTTTTATAAGGGTTTTGTTAGGTAGACAATAATTTTTATAAACAATGTGAATAATGGACTCCAAAATTGACCCAACAAAGTAAAAAAACACTCCATCCCTTGAATTACCTCCTAAACCTTAACATTAGGATAACTGTTCATGCATCGGTTCAAGCTGTAATGAACCGGGTTGGCCGACCTCTTAGAAGGTTGGGCCATGACCACCTCTTAGAAGGTTGGGCCATGACCGACCTCTTGGAAGGTTGGGCCATGACCGACCTCTTCACAAAGAGCTCGGACAAATCGCCATAAGAGGCCCAAGCAAGCCCAAACAAAAGGACGCAGCCCAATCTAAAGGCAGCCAAAGCCTAGAAAGATAAGGGCGGTTCCCTTAAAAGATAAGATGACTTCACTCAAAGATAAGATAAGATAAGATAACTATCTTATCTCCAGAAAGGTCACTCTACACCATTATAAATACACTGGAGCACCCAGGTATAACTCATACTCTGATTCTACACAAAGTACCTACTTAAAGCCCATGCTAACTTAAGCATCGGAGTCTCTTGCAGGTACCACCACCCTCCAGTGACGCAGGATCAGCAGCATCTCCAGCTCCGCTAGTTCCATCAGGTCGGACACGACAGCTCCGGCCACCAGTTCCATCAGGTCGGACACGACAGCTCTGGCCACCAGATCCAACAAGTCAAACACGACAACTCCGACCACCACAGCAGATCTCTTCCGAGATCGACCTTCAGTTTCAGGTAACCCGCGAAACATTGGCGCCGTTGTCGGGGAACCTAGAAGTCATTCCATCACCATGGCGGACGACCATGACAATGACCACAATTCTGGTTTAGTAGATAGAACGCCAAACAAAAACACGGACGCCACACCCAAAGATACACCTCAACAAAACGGAGAGAAGTAGTCTCTAAACTCAGAAATTTTAGAAGCTCTACAAGCTCAACAAGATCGTCTCAAAAAAAAAGAGGCCGAGCACCAGCGGGAAGCCGAAAGAGACCTTCGGAGAGAAACAAAACAACGTCAAAAGATAGAGGACAAGCTCTTAAAGCTCGAAACCGATCTTAAAACCAAGACCACTCGATCCAATCATAAAGATAGCCCCCACAAAGATTAAGACTCATTCACCAAAGAGATCATGAAAGCTAAAGTCCCAAAGGACTTCAAAGCTCCCGACATGACCCCGTACGACGGCACATCGGATACAAGCCATCACCTCAGCAATTTCAGAAACAGAATGTATCTCATTGACGCCTCAGACGCCATTCGATGCAAAGCCTTCCCGACTACCCTAACAAAGACAGCAATTCAGTGGTTCGACAGTTTGCCTCCTAGATCCATCACAAGTTTTGATGACTTGGCCAAAAAGTTTCTTGCCACGTTCTCCGTCCAGAAGGATAAAGCCAAACACGCTCCAAGCTTGCTGGGAATTAAACAAGGAGATCGGGAAAGCCTTCAGAGCTACATGGAAAGATTCAACAAAGCATTCCTTGACATACAAAGTCTTCCAACAGAAGCGGCCATCATGGGACTTATCAATGGCCTAAGAGAAGGACCTTTCAGCCACTCAATATCCAAGAAGTACCCAACATCTCTAAACGAGGTTCAAGAAAGGGCGGAAAAATATATCAATATGGAGGAGAACTCCCGATCGGAAGACAGCTCAAAAATCGGATTCTCCTAACCCACCACGGGACAAGGATAAAGAATCCAAGAAAAAAGAAGATCAACCCGGTGAGAAGCCTAGAAAATACCACAATTACACCCCCTCTTTGGGTGTCTCTTGTGGATGTTTACGGAGAAATATGCAATACTGGGAAGATCCCACCACCTTGCCCAATCAAGAACAAAAGAGGGGGAAGTCAGAATACTGCGAAGAGGTCGGACGAGTTGAACGTCCACCTCACACTGAAGAGGTCGGACAAGTTGAAACGTCCATCTCACACCGAAGAGGTCGAACGAGTCAAACGTTCACCTCACGCCGAAGAAGTCGGGCGAGTCAAACGTCCACCTCACACCGAAGAGGTCGGATGAGTCGAACGTCCACCTCACACCGAAGAGGTCAGACGAGTGGAACGTCCACCTCACACCGAAGAGGTCGGGCGAGTTGAACGTCCACCTCACACCGAAGAGGTCGGACGAGTGGAACATCTACCTCACACCGAAGAGGTCGGACGAGTTGAACGTCTACCTCACACCGAAGAGGTCAGACGAGTGGAACATCCACCTCACACCGAAGAGGTCAGACGAGTGGAACATCCACCTCACACCAAAGAGGTCGGACCACTACAAGAAAAAAGGCCTATGGCCACGCTTTTTTTTTGCTACGCTTTAAAAGCGTGGCCAAAAGTAGGCTATGGCCACGCTTATGTGTGGGTGGCGTTTGAATAGAGATTTTGCCACGCTTTTTTTGCTACGCTTTAAAAGCGTGCCGAAATCTCTCTATGGCCATGCTTTTATGAGGGTGGCAGTTGATGTGAGATTTAACCACGTTTTTTTCTGCCACGCTTATAAAGCGTAGCCATAGAGAGATTTCGGCACGCTTTTAAAGTGTAGCAACAGAAATTTGTTATTGTAGCGTTTTAAAAGCGTAGCCGTTTCCTACAAGCCTTTTGGCACGCTTGAAAAGCGTGGCCAAAAGGTTCCCTCAGAAAAAAAAATTAAAGAAGCTCGATTTAACAAAAACGCTCCTAACTCAGCTCCTTCGTGATTCTAACACTTAGAGAAAAGAAGCTAACTCCTTCTGCCCTAACTCCTCCTTCGAAAGCCCCAATGGCAATTGCAACCACCAATCTCCTCCTTCTTTGTGCCTCACCGCTTCCCCCTCCGAAAGCCCTAGCTAACCAGTCTTCAATTTTTTTGCCTTAACCCTTCTTCAAAAGCCCTAACCCTTGCCCTCACCGCGATGACAACACTCCAACGAAGAACGACGACGCCCTCCCTTCCGCGCTGCCGCTCGCTTCCTGGTTCTTCGCCTCCCTGAAGAACGACGAAGCCCTCCTTTTCGCGCTGCCGCCCGCTTCCTGGTTCTTCGCTTCCGTGAAGAACGACGAAGCCCTCCCATCCGCGCTGCCGCTCGCTTCCTGCTTCTTCGCTTCCGTGAAGAACGTCGAAGCCCTAACATCTGACGAGGTGGAAAAGCGCCATTTCCAGCTTCGAATAAGGCTGTAGGTTTCTCCTCCTTTTATTTTTCTGCAGTCAGATTCATGAGGATGACTCTAGGTTTTCAGTCTTTTTTTTTATTGTTCATTGTTTTGATTCTCATGCATTTCTTCAGGAGAAGGTGAGGAACCCGTTAGTCGAGAACAATGCTAAGCAGTTCGGGATCAGAGGAGCAGAGGAAGAAGAGGATCCTCAAGCAGAGGTTGAAGGCTCCACCAGCTTTGAACTAGTTCACCAAGACCCTTGACAAGAACCTAGGTGCGTAAATAAGTATCTCCATTTTGTTTCATTTACCCTGTTTAATGTTTGTGTAATGCTTCAAGTGTGGTAATATTTCCCTCTTATGGCAATTAGATGATGCTTCTGATCACTTTATTTTTCTATCTAACTGCATTTAACTTCCTCTTTGCAATTTCACCTTTTGGAAATGATCTCAGTTTCAGAAAAGGAAAGGGAAGCTTGAAAGCTAAACATGTATATGGTGAATGTTTTGAAGTTGTAGCTTCATTTTCTGAGAGAAAGAGTGCATCGTGTTGATCTTGTTGGTGGTGTTGTTTGACTGAAATTTTAAGAATGTAATAGACTTCTCAAAGTTTTATAAAAACTATTTTTGACTGAAATTTTAAGAATGTAATAGACTCTAAATGATCATTTTGAGTTTTAGAGACTTCTAACTCTTATTAACTCTTGATTCTACCTTATTTTAGTTACTTAAACTTGTCTAGCTTAGTGTCACAGCCCCAAGAGCTAAGCTCTTGCCATTATCAAAAGCTAAACATATATATTAGTTTCACTATGATGCATTATTCTTTCATTACTTATATGGCAAAACTTTAGTGTGTTTGATGTATTATCTTGCTGTCACTTTAAATAAGAATTGAACGCATATAGTTATTAGTCAAGAGCATTTTTTTTCTACTTTATTAACTCATTTGGGTATTAATTACTATAGCTTAATAATGATTTTCTACTGGCTCACTGTATCTTCATTTTGGTTGTTTTAAATTGGTTTCTGTGATGGTTACTATAGGTTCATTTGAGCTATCATGTCCTATGTTCATGTGTGTAAGTTTAGGTTTCTGCACCAAACATGAGTTCAATTGGGTGTTATATCACATGAAGCAGAGAAGCATGATGATTGTAACCAAGTTGATGAGCACCAAAAAGATGTTGATGCAGGTGCTCTCTTTGTCCTCAAATCTAAAGGTAACTAATAATCTCTTTTTTCTGGTACTTATACCTTTCTTAGGTGCCCTTTTTACATGTTTGGATGGACACAAGAGGACTCAAACCAGAGTTTAGGAGTTTGTAGTAACCATATTTCATTTTGACATGTTTTGGTGTCGTGTTTTGTTTGTTTTTATAAAAAATATAAAATATATAAATTGGGTGTTATTTCATTGTTTTTTTTTTCTGTTATGATCACGGCTCTAATAGGAAGTCCTGAACAGAATTTATTTCAGTTCAAAATAAACGTGGTATCTTTGACAACTTTCAACTGTGATTGAACTTCTAAACTTCAAAAGAAAAAAAGGTTAAGATTATTTATTCTACCTATGACCTGTTTGTTATTGAAAATTTTTAATAATTATTATAAACTAGAAAGGGACATAGAGTGATATGTAGGTGACTTTTTCAAGATTCAACAGTTCTTATAAAAATATTGTTCGATTGATGCAGACTTATTAGTAGAAATGAAGCAGGAATGCACCATTTGGAAAAGAAAGGGCACTGGTTTCAAACCCAATACATAAGACCATCTGAAATTTGAAAAGGAAAATAACACATAAAATTTGAGTTTGTTTTAAGACCATCAGCGAAAAGATTTTAAAATTTTGCATTGGAATCAGGGTTGGTTGTAGAGCTGATTTATATTTTATTTATGCAGGGGAAGCTATTTTGTTCCTAATTTTGTTTATTTTTCTATTTTATGTCAGTAGAAGAGTTAGAATGGGTGTGAAAATGGTGTTTCTTGTGAATGATTGAGCTTCTTTTATTTCTCCAGCTGTTAAGACAAGAAGTTAAAATAAATGAACATAAAAATTTAGTTTCCAAGTTTATTTGCTTTTAGTTTTTGGATGTTTACTACCCTTGTTTTTTGGTAGTTTTTCTTGTTTCTCACTCTGGTCTCATTTGTTTCAGTTTCACCCAAGGCACCTAAACTAAAGCCAATAGCAGGTTTGTCAATTCCATTTTGTTGGATAAGAGAAACAAAGCCCTGGTTCTTGGTCTTTAATTGAGCCAAGTTCATTCAAAGTCAGAGGGAAAAACTGCTTTAGGTTGGTACAAAATACTTGTTTTTGTATACACACCATTTTGGGGGGATTAATGATTAACCTTTGGGTTATGATCACCCTCATGTTGAGGATATCATGACAAAAACAAAATTTTTCATTATTGATAGTGCTAGAATTCATTGTTGCTTGGACTTGGTTGGCAGGGACAAGAAGAAAGAATTTGCGCCAACCAATGCTGCTTTCTATTCCCTTGGAGCAGACCTCTTTCTGTCTCAGCTAAAACCTGAACATATTGCACGCTGTTTAGGAGTTCCTTCTATCAGCAAACCTGGGGATGTTCCTTCTATTCTCATTGTAAATATTCAGGTAGCTGCATATTTCCTAGTCTAGATTGAACTCAACTGAGAATTTCTTATCTTACATTATTGGGGTGCAAATTTTATGTTCGACATCTGAATATTAGTTTATTCACGTCTGTATATGCACGGCAATTTTTCGTACTCTTGTATGATTTACCCTGAAATTGTGTGCTGTTCAAACTGCAGATTCAACTGTCTCCTGCGACTGTCTTCCAAACCGTACCTACAAGGTAAAAATTAACTTCCAAAATTAATCCTTTGGTTTAAGATTTTTTCCTTATAAACACACTTCTCTGAATTCTCTTATCTTTCTTTTATTTCTATCTCATGGGTTAATCTATTTCCTTCCTATAGGATTTATTATATGTGCCATGCATAAGGCTTTCATGCTGATATGTTGTAATTTACTTTGGATAAATAGTAACAAATTTTTGTTTCTCAAATTCAGGGAGCAATCTCACAAATTCAATTTCTTCAAAGCTCTACCATTTGCACCACAAGACTCCAAGAAACTTGTTAATTTTTGCTATGTCTGCTGATGGTATTACCTCTTTTTTCTTTCTCCTTCCCTGTTTTCTGAATTTCGTAAAGGCTTTGGGAATTGATGCTACTGGTGTCTTTGTCTTGAATTATTGGATTATTATTACTAGATTTGGATACTAATTCTTGCCGATTGCCACTGTTTGTGCTTTTAATATTGAATTTTGTGAATTGGTGCATTTGGTTCGCTTGGTTTATGCTATTTGTTATTATCCGTATTAATGCACGCCAAGTGCTCTCTGATATGCCTCTTTGATATTCCTCTCTGGTTTATGCATGTTCACAATTCTGAATTCTAGTTGCCTTCTGTCTAAGCAGTTTTCTTTTGTTGCTTTCATTGAGCTGTTGTTATGCTAGTGTATAAAATATATAAAAAATATATATAGTTAGTTTTTTTTTAAATTTTGATGAATGAAAACTCTTAACAAAAATATAAATATGATCTGTTGTTGTATGTTTGAAATGGATAAAAATGGATCTGAAGCTAAGGGTATGAAATTATTTTTAATTATTTTATTCTGCTGCTCCTATGGTACTGCTTTGTTTATACTTTGGTTTCTTAAACTTTCAACTATTTTTAACAGTTTCTTGCCATCCATATGCCACCGACATTACATATGATAGTTTGGGTTGTGGAGTTCTTATTCTTTTCATTCTGGATTTTCTGAATTCTACTTGGAAATCTTTTTTACACTGCAGAATGTAGAAGAATGTGAAGAAAGAGCACTACAGGTTTAACGCTCTGATTCTGAGTTGCTTGCTCATGTCTTTCGAAGGTGATTGCTGTGGTCAGAAAAAGAGAGTTGCATAATTTTTCATACTTTGCTGTTTGTATTTGACGGAGTAATCTTTAATTAATACAGTTATTCTTAGGTAGAAGTTTATTATTATTATGATTACCTTATGGATTGAGAATGATTGTATTTAAAGTATACTTATCAGGAGACCTAAAATTAGATTATTGGAAAATCACAGCCTAGATATACTTTAATCTCAGAGAAATTAAAGTTGAGACATACTTGCCAGTTTTAAGTCAAAATTGAAATAGTACTAGTAATTCATAAAACAGTTTATATAACAGCGAAAAATAATCAAGAAATTTGTTAATTGCTGGTTGGTTGCTACAAATAATATCTTCAAATAGTAGAGATATATTTATATAGAATTGAAGGATGCTAATGCTGAATTGAATATATGGGGGTGGTTATAATCCTTTTTCCTTTTATAATGCATATAATTTATATTTCATATAGTAGTTACTAGGTCTGGACCAAGCTATATATTGGATTAATATATATAAATATGGCATTTTTTAAATGGATTATGGCCCACAATTTGTGCTAAATATATGTAAATGGATGCTATTTTAATTTCAAATGTAATTTTCAAGCAGTTCATGCTGAGCAGTTAGACTAATGCTCCAAAGTTGCCAAGGGTTTACCTGCCCTTTTGGGGTTTTCTCCAGCCACTTCTTCGATTCCTACTTTCTAAATTCCCCCATTTTTCAAATTTCTATGGTTTTTTTTTTTATGTTTTAAATTAAGAAAAAAATTTAATTCTCAAGAGCATTTTAATTTTATGCTTTCCAATAGGCTTTTGATAGTTATCTATCCACCACTACTACCACTTCTTTTATTCTGCTGCTCCTGTGGTATTGCTTTGATGTTGCTGTGGTGCTGATTATCTGTTGCCGAACCGCTATTCTGCTTCTGCTGCGCTACTACTTTGGTGCTGGTATTGTACGGATTACGACAGTATTTAAGGTTGGTTCATGTGAATTTAAATACATCTCTTAATTTGTTATTAATGTTATGTGGACAACTTAAGTGCTTTCCTGAGGCACTCACTTCAGGACCTTTAAGAATTGCTAAAATTTAATTTTCTTCGCTATTTTATGTCCAATGCCTTCAAAGTATTTTGGAGACTTGGAAAATTGTCTCCTAGTTAATTAGGAAGCTAGACTCGCAGTTAGTGAGACTAGCAGTAAAGACTTCAAACTAGAAACTTAGCTATCTATTTGAAATATATAGGTTTTCGATGGATGTGTCCAAGGATTGGATGGATACACCACGTCATGAAAAAGAATATCAACTCGGTGTAGAAAAGTTTTTACACTTTGCTTTTTCATCACCGGGAATTCCTCAAGGGGATGAAATTCAATGCCCATGTGCAAAGTGTTGTAATAGACTTTGGTTAAGGAGAGATGTCGTGTATGACCATCTAATATGCGATGGATTCGTAAAAGGTTATAGGCGGTGGTTTAATCATGGGGAATCACTTGTTGCTATGGATGTTGACAGTGACACAGATGAGGAATATAACTGCAATGATAATATTGATGAGTTGTTACGTGATAGATTCAGAGATACTACACAAGTTGATGGACATAACATGGGGCCTAACGAAGGTGCAAAAGAATTTTATAAATTGGTAGACGAGGCAAGCCAAGAACTATACCCTGGATGTAAAGGATTCACAAGATTATCCTTTACCATCCGTCTTTACTTGTTAAAATGCTTGCACGGTTGGAGTAATGCGTCGTTCACTTCTCTCTTAGAATTATTGAAAGAAGGAATGCCACATTTGAATATTCCTACTTCTTTTGATAAAACGAAGAATATGGTGAAGAATTTGGGTCTTGACTACCAAAAGATCGATGCATGTCCCAATGATTGCATGTTGTATCGGAAAGGGCATGAGAATGACTCATCTTGCCATGTCTGTGGAACATCCCGTTATATTGAGCATCATGTAGAAGAGGACGATGCTACCTCATCTAAAAAGCCTCGTAAAGTTGCTGCAAAAACTCTAAGGCATTTCCCCCTGATTCCCAGACTTCAAAGGCTTTTTATGTGCACAAGGACGGTTGAAGCTATGTCTTGGAATCATAATGAACGTGTTAAAGATGGGTCGTTAAGGCATCCTGCCGATGGTGAATCTTGGAAAGCATTTGACAGTCGACATGAAGATTTTGCAAAGGAGCCTCATAATGTGAGACTTGGCTTAGCAAGCGACGGATTCAATCCGTTTCGAACTTTGAGTAGTACACATAGTACATGGCCTGTTGTTCTGATGGTGTATAATCTACCCCCTTGGATGAGCATGAATCCTGATTATTTTATGCTCTCTTTACTCATTCCTGGCCCACAATCACCTGGAAATGATATTGATGTCTTTCTTCAACCACTAATTGAAGAATTAAAAGAATTGTGGGAGTTAGGTGTCGAAACATATGATTCCAAAGAGAACAAAACATTCAACATGAGAGCATGTCTTTTATGGACAATTAACGACTTCCCTGCGTATGCTATGTTATCTGGGTGGAGTACAAAGGGAAAATTGGCTTGTCCATGTTGTAATGATGAGACTTCTTCTATATATCTGAAACATAGCCACAAGACTGTTTATATGGATCATCGAAGGTTTTTACCCATGAACCATCCATGGAGACATAATAAAAGATCTTTCAATGGGAAAACTGAACTTAGGTCTCCACCGCAGTTGTTAGATGGAACAACTGTATTTCATATATTGCAAGGGGTAGATAATTCTTTTGGGAAGAAGCAAAGGAAAGCAAAGAATGGCATTTCAAATTGGAAAAAGCGATCAATCTTTTTTGATTTACCATATTGGAAGTTCAACATGTTTAGACACAACCTTGATGTCATGCACATAGAGAAGAATATAGTTGATAGCATAATTGGAACGCTTTTGGATATTTCTGGAAAGACAAAAGATCATGCAGCTGCGCGTTTTGACCTTAAAGACATGGGTATCAGGAAAAATCTTCAACCAAGAGATACGAATGATGGTAAAAGAACTAAGTTAGCAAAGGCATGCTTCTCAATGACTGCAGCAGAGAAAACAATCTTTTGTAGTGTGTTAAAAGGGGCAAAATTACCAGACGGCAGCGCTTCCAATATCGCTCGATGTGTGCAGCAAACGGAAAAGAAGATTTCTGGTTACAAGACCCATGATGCTCATTTCATGTTACATTACTTGTTGCAAGTACCGATCAAGAGCATACTTCCTGACCATGTTGCCATCGCTTTAGTTCGATTATGTTCATTTTTTCGCCGGATATGTCAGAAGGTAATTAGCATAGATGAGGTAGTTAACTTAGAAGCAGAGATTGCTGAGACATTATGCCAATTGGAGAGGATTTTTCTTCCAAGCTTTTTTGACATAATGGTGCACTTGCCTATCCATTTGGCAAATGAAGTGAGGTTAGGTGGTCCAGTTCAATATCGTTGGATGTACCCTGTTGAACGATATATGTGCACACTAAAATCATATGTTCGTAACAGAAGTCGTCCAGAAGGATCCATTGCTGAAGGATATTTGGCGAATGAGTGTATTAATTTTTGCTCAAGATATTTGCATGAAGATGTCCAGACAAGATTCAACAGAGTCCCTCGAAACAATGATGAGTGTGTTTCAGATGAGCTGCGAACTCCGAGTTTGTTTCCAAGCAAAGGATGTCCTTTGGGTGGAAAAATGGGAGATTTGTTCATGTTAGATGAAAAATTAGAAATACAAGGTCATTCATACATCCTAAACAATTGTGATAAGATCGAAGTCTACATGAGGTATTTTGTTTGATTCATTGTCATTTCGTAGACCTCAATCATAACAATTTACCCTACTAACAAATAAGAATATGATTATTTGATCTTCAGAGAGCATGAGGAGGCAGTAAATGAGTACAATCCACAAAGAACAAAGTGGGAGAAAGCCAAAGACCATAGTCAACAGTTCTCAGAATGGTTTAAAACTCGTGCCATGAAAAAGGATGTGCCTGGTTGGGCAAAAGGGTTGGCTAGGGGTCCAAATAGAGTTGCAAAAAGATTTTCAGGTTATGTTATCAATGGGTATAGGTTTCATACAAGGCACCGTGATGCGAGACGTAAAACCCAAAATAGTGGTGTCACATTGGAGGCATTGACTCCTAGTTTTGCTACTGTGAAAGATAAGAACCCAATTGAAGCCAAAGTAACCTACTATGGTAGAATAGTTGATATGTTTGAATTAGATTATTATGGCCAATTTAAGGTAGTCCTGTTTAAGTGTGAGTGGTATACAGTTGCAAAAGACAACTTTGGTCTCTCATATGTGTATTTCAGTAAGAAATGCTACCAAGAAGAACCATTTGTGCTAGCATCCCAAGTAAACCAATGCTTTTATGTGCAAGACCCATATGTGAGTGACAAACACTTTGTTATGAAAATAATTCCAAGAGATTTATTTAGGATAAGTGATGACCTTGAGTCTGATTCCCCCATAATATATGCAAGGGAGCCATGTGAACCTGAAGTGATTCCCAGTCTCCCAAATGATAATGGCGAAGTTGATCTAGTGAGGAATGATCTACGAGCAACCATTATAGATGTGGCTCCAAATATGTTTGCCAAACAACGTGGTGAGGAAGATGAGGGGAGTGAATACGAGTACATGGAGGACTCTGATTCTGAAACATCTTGACATGTTTTCATGTAATGCTGTTTTGGTAGAATTCTAAATGTCTCATTTGTTTTAGTTATTTTGCTTATTTAATTACTCGCTTATGTTGATTATGTTCGTTTAATTATTCATAAAATAACATTTTTTTCATTGTAACTCTTTTGTGTATGCAGAATGGAGAAAGGAAAGATCGCTAAAAGAAAACGGATAAGTACCTTAGCACAAAAAATGAAAGAAAAAAGTCCAAAAAAAAAGAATTCCTTTGAGGTTACACAAGTGAGGTCAAGTGCTGAATTGCTACAACAATACAATATTAAAAGAGAAAAGATCATGGCTGAAAATAAGAAGGCTAGCTTCCAAGCTCAAGACCCAAAAGATCAAACAAGAAACCAACCCATCACAATCGTGGAAGATGCCATTGAAGAGCAAGCTAGGACTCCAAAGAAGAAAAAGAAGGTGCAACCAATGTCACTTTTTCAAGAATGTGAACATAATGGGAACGGGACAATGTCTCAAGCTGAAAAGACCTCCAAAACTGGGAATCAGAGGACTATTGAAGCTGATACAATGGAACAAAATGATTTAAGTTCTGATGATGAGGGAGAAGATACAAGCGAGCTAACTGCAAGTTCAACGAAAAAAGGAATGAGTCTTGACATGTATTTTAAGGTACATGGGATAAATTTGGAAGATGAAGAAGATGAGGAAGATGAGGAAGATGAGCTTGATGATGCTGCAAATGATGAGGGTAATGGAGGACAAGCTAGTAATGAAGGTGCTTTTCTTGTTTTACCTTATTGTCAAAATATAGCTTGTATTACTTCTAAGTTGATTTGAGTTTAAAATTCTGTTATTTTAATCGGATTTAGGCACAATAAAGAAGAAAACTCGTGGAAAGACTATGTGCAAAAAGCTTCATGCCACTGATTTTAATGATCGACGGGAGGTGGAATTTCTTGGAGGGCAGCCTATAGGTCCAACCAAGGAGGTTGTATCTAACCTCAACCAACTCTTGGGCACAACAGTTAGAAATCCTCGTTTTGTGACTTTGCTATATACTAGTTGGCATGGTGTGCCTAAAAACCTCAAAGAGGACATGTGGGAGTATGCCAGTGTATGTAAGAATTATAGATAATTTTGTTAAGATTTATTTGTTACTTTATTTATGCTAACCTTTGACATTCTAATTTGTTGTCTTGTTTAGCAAAAATTCATTCTTCCAATAACTTCAAAGCCGTGGGTAATGAACGGATTTTGTCGTGCATGGAAAAAATACAAAGGCGAAATAAAAAAGGAACATTTCTTGAAGTACAACACAAAGAAAGAAATGATAAAGAACCGACCGTTAGAGATCCCGGAGGTTCAATTTCGCAAACTAATTCGGTATTGGAGTCTTCTGACTGTTAAGGTAATATTGTCTTTTAGTTCTTTATGTGATTAAACTTGGTGTTTTGGAAAAAGGTAGTGTGATTTTGAAAAAACAAGAAAACATGTTTATTAAGAATAATAACATCTCTTTTTCATGTTTATATTTAGGCTGTGTCTACTAAGAATGCTGAAAATAGGTCAAAGCAAACATGTCCTCACCGGATGGGTTTCACAAATTTTGGAATAGTGCGCAAGTAACTGGTAATGTAACTTATTTTTTTGTGATTTCTCATTTATATTCAGGTTGTAGTGTACTAGTTAGCATGCTTCATGTAAATTTTTCTATATGTACTCTAGCGCGACTCTAAAGAGAACAGTGAAGAACCATCAAGAGTTGAAGTTTTCATAGCAACTCGCACAAGTAAAAAAGTAAAAGAAATTGATGCTAAAACGCAAAGCACAATTGTGAGATGTTTGTATTTGTATTTGGAAATGTACAATATTAATTCTATAGTGATTTCTATTAATATTGTTTGTATGCTAAATTAATGCGGCAGGCTGAACTTCAAACCCGCATAGAGGCAGGGGAAAATGATGAGGATGCATTTGTAGGAGTGTTAGGAAAGGACCAACCAGGTCGAGTTCGTTGTTTTGGGGCTTCGATTACAAAAAGCTCTCTTAAAAAGGATGAGGAGATTCGACAAGTCAAGGTTGAATACAACAACAAGGTTGAATCATTAGAGAAGAAGATGGACGGTGTATGTAGTTTATTAAAGGTATTGGTGCACCAAGTCAACCCTGGAATGAGTGAGGAAGAGGTAGCAGCCTTAGTGCAAGCTGCCCAAAATTCTCCTTTGGATGCCTCAAGTAGCAGACCGAGAAATACTCCTCGCTCCTCCGAATCAACTCATATTCCACCCAAAGATGTAAGTCACTATCTTTGGATATTCGATATATTTCCATTTAAAGTAGTTGACTTATTGTTGTTGTTGATTTTGGACATTTGATAGTGAGATAAAAGATTCTAAATGGTGCTAATGGTGTTGAATTGGAATCTGAATTCAAAGTTGTTGACTTTTTAGTAGTGTTTTATTTTGTATCTAGTGTGGCATTGAATCTCAATTTTGGATTGAATCTCAATTTTGGAAAACACGAGAAATCTTTGAAGATTTGCACTTTTTCCTAATCAAATTGGATAAAGAAAAAGAAAAGAAACCATAATTGAATTTTAATGTTTTTGTTTGTTTTGATTTTTGCAGACTCCAGAAGGAATTAATGGCTCTCATGGTATATCTCATTTTTCTTGATTTATTTATTGGGGATCGGTTATAGAATTGATCCATATGCAATTTGTATTGATTTTCCAGTTGCTAGTATAAATTGTGCATGCATGTGACTGCAGGTGCAGTATAGGGCTACAAGAATGGTTAATTTGGTTGTGAAATATATTAGGAGTTAGGGTGATACATGCCATTGTTGAGAAACATGTGACTGTTGCAGAAAAAAAAAAGGAGGGGAGGGGGGGCAGTTTGATTGTTAGCTTCCTAGCTATAGCAGTACCCTTTTTTCCTTTTTTGAAAACTTTAAGAATAAAAAAAGTATCCTGGCTTTCAATGAAAGAAAAGCCTTTGCTGGTTACAATTATTGTACAACTATAACATTCATTTGTTGATAATATATGTCTCCATTTTTTGGTTTGGTATAAGATGCACTAACACAACAATATTTAAAATTATGCAGGGAAGTGCTGAAAACAGTTTCGCTCACAATGGTGATCAGTAATCATGAAGTTTTATATTTTGTAATGAAGTGTAAAGGAAGTAGATAATGTAACCCATGTTGGAATTGCAATTCATGTATTAAGAAACTGCTAGTGGATGAGACTTTGATTTTTGGTATTTTGTTAGAGTATAACTAACATGTGATCAAACACTTTCTCTGTGACAAGCTTATGAAGCAAGGATTTGTTGATTTAAAATTAGTAGTCATCTTTTAAATTTTGAAATTATCTATGATTTTGTAAGGTTTATAAAAAAAGTAGTGCCAATAGGTACTGAACTATTTTACAGCCACGCTTTAAAAGGGTGGCCATACACAACAGCAATCAACAGCCACGCTTTATAAGTGAGCTGTAATTCAGTTCAGAATCTATTGGCACGCTTCTAAAGCGTACCCATATCTCTACTTGTTGCCACGCTTTGGAAGCGTGGCGATATACGTTGCAGTGCACATGAACAGCCACGCTTTAAAAGCGTAGCTGTATCTCACACCTATTGGCACGCTTATAAAGCGTAGCCATATGTCTTGCTATTGGCACGCTTTAAAAGCGTAGCTGTATCTCACACCTATTGGCACGCTTTTAATCGTAGCCATATGTCTTGCTATTGGCACGCTTTTAATGCGTAGCTATATGTCTTGATATTGGCACGCTTTAAAAGCGTAGCCATATCTTGCTTTTGGCACACTTTAAAAGCGTAGCAATAGTTCACACATATGGCCACGCTTTTAAAGCGTGCCAGTCTTTAAAAGCGTGGCAAGAAAAAAAGCGTGCCAATAGGTCACGAAAAGCGTGGCGATAGAGCAACCGGCACCCTTGCAGTTGTGACCCTTTCAAAAGCGTGCCGGTAGCTCAAAAAGCGTGGCGAAAAGCTATCGCTACGCTTTTAAGGACTTTTCGTCGACGAGTTGAACATCCACCTCACACCGAAGAGGTCGGGCGAGTTGAACGTCCACCTCACACCGAAGAGGTCGGACGAGTTGAACGTCCACCTCACACACCTGAGAGACATGTTCATATGATAAATGGAGAATTCGCAGGAGGAGGGATCTTTAAATCATTTTACAAAAGACACCTCAAAGAGGTATATTAAGGAAGGGAGAGAGGTTTGAAAAGGACAACAAAGTGTGAACAAGCCTTCCGAGATTTCAAAAATCCTTGGGGCAACCACCCATTCTTACCAGACCACGGGAAAGTGAAGAACTCATATTATACTTCGCAGTGGAAAGTCGGGCAATAGCCTCAGCACTAGTCAAAGAAGACGAAAGTGGGCAACAACCCGTCTACTTCATCAGCAAAGCTCTACAAGGGGACGAACTAAACTATCAAAAGATAGAAAAAGTTCGCCTACGCCCTCACACTCACCTCTCAACGACTCCACCCATACTTTCAAGCTTACACTATCAGAGTTTGGACCAACCAGCCCATAAAAGGCATCCTATAGAAAACAAACTTAGCTGGAAGAATCCTACAGTGGACAGTCGAGTTATCTCAATTTAATCTTTGACATGAAAGCTCGGACAGCCATCAAATCACAGTATCTGGCCAACTTCATTACAGAGTACACTAACACCCCGGGAACTCCTACAAAATGGAATCTCTACGTGGACGACTCTTCAAACAAAACTGGGAGTGTGTTCCGAGGGTTACCTGAAACTGTAGGTCGATCTCGGTCGAGATCTTCTGTGCTGATCGGAGATGATGGGTCCGGCTGTGAGTGGAGGCCGGAGCTATCGTATCCGACTTGTTGAGCTTGGCTACACTGTTGATCCTTCGCCACCGGAGGGTGGGGGTACCTGCAAGGGACTCTGATGCTTAAGTTAGCAAGGGTATTAAGCAAGTTTTTAGTAGAATCAGAGTATGAGTTATACCTGGGTGCTCCAGTGTATTTATAATGGTCGTGGGCTGACCTTCTTAGGTAAGATAAGTTAGTTATCTTATCTTATCTTATCTTATCTTATCTTATCTTTGGGTTAGGTCAGTTTATCTTTAAGGGAACCGCCTTTATCTCTATAGGCTTGGACTGCCTTTGGATATGGGTCGTGTTCCTCTATTTGGGCCCTTTACTGGGCTTTCCTGGCAATTTGGCCGATCTCTTTGAGAAGAGGTCAGATAGTCGGACCTGAAGAGGTCGGTCGCCTTGTCGCTAAACATCCCGGGTCAGACAGCTCGACCCAGGGTATGAACAGTGCCCCTGCTCGAGCTCGGTCTTTCTTTTTGAGATCGAGTCTTAGTATTAGGACTTCGATCCTTCTCGGGTGAAGCTGAACTCGAGCATTTGTCGACTTCTTTCTTTGTAGAATCTTCCTTTTTGAATGTGGAACGTTTTCTTCTGAAAGCGCGCGCTTTTGTATTAGCGCTCTGTTCTTGGGAATGTGCGAGGGTTTAATACCCTCATTAATTGGTTTTAATTGCCCCGTTTCTCTTAGCCTCTTTATTTTGAATTTCACATTTCAGAAAAATGGTTTCTCTTCTCCGTAACCTCCCTGTTCTTTCTCTCTTTCTGTTTTCGCCTGGAGTTTGTAGCTTTCACCTCTTTCCTTGCGACATTGCTTGGTTATTGTTTCCTTCTGGCTGTGGAAGGCCGATTCTAGATTCTGCTCCTCTCTTCAACTTTCTCTCGAGTCTTTCTGCTTTTTCCAGGTTGGTTTTTTCTTACTTTCTTGTTCTCATCATTTTTCTGGTAAAACTTTAATTCTGAATGTATGTTGGAAAGCTTGAACCTTTTTGTGGTCTTTGTGTTTGTTCGTCACTGTGATGTATTTTTTGGCCTCCTTTTCGTCTTTATGCGTACTCCTAGTACTTCTGTGGAGGCTTTTTAGGGCTTTGCATGTTTTGCTGCTTGCTTCTGGTTATTTTTTGATACTCGAAAACTGCATTTGTTTACTTCTGCAAAGATTGCACCTTGATTTTTGCCCTATTGGTAGCTTTTTCTTGCTGCTGAAATTTTGTAAAAGAAGATCAGTGCTTGTTTTGACTTTACTTCATTTGTTCGGGGGGATTTTATTTCTCTGAGGACAAGGTTGTGTCTTTGATGATATTTTGTTGCTTAGTAGCTTCGTTTGTTGATTGAAACTGGGATGGTGAGTCTGGAAGGTAGTTTATTTTGATGACTTTGCTCGATTTGTGGCTCGCAGCTTTCTTTTCGGAGTGTCTCTTTAGTTGCAGATCAAAAGGGGGGTTTATTGTTTTTCTGTTAGGATGTATGTGAGCTTGTAGGTTTTTCTGAATCCTTGTACTATTAAATGCCTCCAAAGGATGCCCCTGGATCTTTTTTTGATGTGGATCATGGGGTCTCCTTTTGTTGCTTGTATTGCACTGGGTTACATTGGCTGAGTTGTTTTGGTTTCGTCTGAGATGTTTTTAGTAATCCAATATTCTTTTCTTGTTTGTAGGACTATTTGGCCATGTCTTCTCGCAAAAATATTATCGAGGCGTCTTCTAAGGTTCCTGAGGGGATGTCTGATTGGTTGGATTCCCTTGTGTTGTTTCTTTAGCCAATTCTGAATTTTGCGTAGAGCTTAGAAAACATCACCGAATTTGTAGCAGTGGAGATCAGGAGAATAGTTACGAGTTGGTAGCACTTGATTCTGACGATAGGGTTTGCTTCCCTTTTTCTATGCATATGATTTCTTTTTTAGTCAAATGAACATCACTCTTCCCTTTACTTCTTTCGAAACTGACCTGTTATGGTCCTGTAATGTTGCCCCTTCTCAACTTCACCCAAACTCTTGGGGTTTTATCAAGATTTTTCAGTTGGTTTGTCGAGAATTTGCTGTTACTCCTTCTCAAACTCTCTTTTTGTATCTTTTTGTGTTGACCAAGCCTGGAACTACCAAGAAGAAGGCTTCTTGGATTTTTTTTAGGTCTGCCCAGGGGCACAAGGTTTTTTCTATGTATGATGAGTCCTTTCAGGATTTTAAGAATTACTTCTTTAAGGTCCGGGCTGTTGAAGGAGCTCGGCCTTTCTTTCTGGATGAGAATGACGAACCCTGCTTTCCTTTAGAATGGCAGAAAAATGTAGTGGTATCCCGATACACCTGGGAGATGTTGGACGAGGTCGAGCATGCCTTTGTAACTGTTTTGGAGGACATTTGGGGGGAACCTCCTCATTTGGACACTAAAAAATCTTTGGGGGACCCCTCCCTTGTCCGAACAGCATTGGGTATTTGCTTGATATATTTTGTTTCTTGTTTTTTCTTTGCTGCCTTCTTCTTTTTCTGGTTTGTAAAGCTGTTTGTTCTTCATTTTTCATAAATGGCTAAGAATAATGAATCGATGAAGGCTTTCAAGAAAGCAAGAAAGGCTACTGCAGCCCAGAACATATCGACCAGGACGGATGGGGAAGGGTCCTCTCAGGTTCCGCCGAAGCCATCTGTACCGAGTTCGCCTGGACCGAGGAGAATGATCCCTACTCCTCGAGTCCGTGCACTTGATCCTCCACAGTCTTCTGTCGTCGTTTCTTACCCTCCTGTCATTCCTTCTTCCAAAAGAGCCCGAACTGTTGAGCCCTTCAATCTGGATGCGCCTGATTTCGACGCTGTTGGCTTTGTCGACTAGCAGATCGGTCCTTATGGTGCCCTCCCTATGGATGATGTATCTCTCCTTCGTCATTTAGATTTTATAACTCGGAGTAGTATTAAGATGGCGCATATGGGGGCTGTCCTGTACCGAACTGCCCAAGATCTTCCTCTTCATGCCACCAAAGCCTTCATAGAGGAGGCTAAACAGGAGTTCGACCGGATGAAGGGTTTGAAGGAGGAACTCCAAGCGAAGGTGACCAAGTTGGAGAAGGAATTGGAGGTCGAAAAGGCTAGTTCTATTGCCTTGGCAGCTTCTGTGAGGTTGGCTGAAGATACGGCATTGAGGCACAAGGACAGCTATGTCACGACCTACAGGGAAGTGATACATCTTAGGGAGGAGTTGGAGTCTGCCCGGGTTGATTATGCCGAGCTCCAAGGTCACCTTTTGGGCAGCGTAAATGTTGCTTATGAGAACCTGAAGGACAGGTTCGGGTTTTTACTCCCGAGGTCGACCTTGCTCTATTCAGTCTGGATAATGTTGTAAAGGATGGCCAAATTGTCCCTGACGACCCTGATGATGATGATGTTGAGCCTCCCTCTGTGGCTGTGGCCAAAGCTTCTATTATGCCGACTTCTTCAGCTCCTTCCTCTGAGGTCGTTCATCCTGAATAAGATCCTGATTGCCAAATCTTGAATAGGGATGACAGGACAGTGGATGCAGTGCCTCTTCGGACTCGCCCTCCTTCACCCCGTGTTGATGTTGCCGAGAAGCCTTCGGACAAATAGTTTTCTAGATATTTGTGTAGATAGCCCAGCTTGTGGGCTTTTAAACTCTTTATGATGTTTGCTGACTGTTGACACTCTTTTGGTTGCTTGTTTAGCAACTTTATTTTGAAAAACAAAATAGTTTCCAAGTTCTTGGGGCTGATTTTGGCAGCCTCTTAAGCTTGTTATTATTATAACTTTATGTTTTTCATATCATGTCTGTTTGCATCTGCCTTGGTATCTTTTTAGGCTTTTCGGAGTGTTGGAGCTTTGTTGACCTCTTTAGATTGCCTTCATACTTGTGGCTTGATTCCTCTGAGGTTGTAGTTGCTTGGATCCAACTTGTATGTCGGCTTCCTTATGTAGGCTTGAAGTTATTTCTAATAACCCTATTTGTTGGGACCTGTTCATACCCTGGGTCGAGCTGTCCGACCCGGGATGTTCTACTGACAAAGCGACCGACCTCTTCAGGTCAGGACAAACCGACCTCTTCTCAAAGAAGTCGGTCGAATCGACAGGAAAGCCCAATAAGGGGCCCAAATAGAGGAACACGACCCAAATCCAAAGGCAGTCCAAGCCTATAGAGATAAGGGCAGTCCCCTTAAAAGATAAGCTAACCTCAACACAAAGATAAGATAAGATAAGATAACTAACTTATCTTATCTAAAACGGTCACTTCTCACCATTATAAATACACTAGAGTACCCAGGTATAACTCAAACTCTGATTCTACTAAAAATCTGTTTAATACACATGATAACTTAAGCATCGGAGTCTCTTGCAGGTACCCCCCACCCTCCGGTGACCAAGGGTCAGCAGTGCAGCCAGTCCAACAAGTCAGACACGACAGTTCCGGCCGCCACCCATTAGCCGAACACGTCATCTCCGACCAGTATAGAAGATCTCGTCCGAGATCGACCTACAGTTTCAGATAACCCTCGGAACATTGGCGCCGTTGCCGGGGACCTTGGAAGTCATCCCATCACCATGGCGGATGATCACGACAATGACCATGATTCAGATCTAGAGGATAGAACACCGCATAAAAATGCGGACACTACGCTAAAAGATACTCCGGAATCCAACGGGGACAAAAATTCATCAAATCCGAGAATGATAGAAGTACTTCAAGATTGTTTAAAGCAACTTGAAAAAGAAACCCATCATCAACGGGAATTCGGGAAGGATCTACAGAGAGAAGTAAGGCGATGTTGAAAATTAGAAGATAAACTTCTAAAACTCGAAGCCGATCTCAAAGCCAAAGCTACTCGATCCACCCCTGAGGATAGCCCACGCAAAGATCAATATCCATTCACTAGGGAAATTATGAAGACCAAAATTCCTAAGAACTTCAAACTTCCAGACATGACCTTGTACGATGGCACTACAGACCCCAACCATCACCTCAGCAATTTCAAAAGTAGAATGTACCTCTCCGACGCCTCAGATGCAGTCCGTTGCAAAGCTTTTCCAACAACTCTCATAAAGACAGCAATCAGATGGTTCAACAACCTACTTCTAAAGTCCATCTCAAGCTTTGATGATCTAGCCAAAAAGTTCCTGGCCAAATTCTCCATCCAAAAAGACAAAGCTAAGTAGGCCCCCAGTCTACTAGGAATCAAGCAAGGAGATTGGGAAAGTCTTCACAACTACATGGAGAGATTCAATAAAACATGCCTAGACATACAAAGTTTACCAACAGAGGCCGCCATCATGGGCCTCATCAATGGTCTACAAGAGGGACCTTTCATTCAATCTATATCAAAGAAATACCCCACATCCCTGGACAAAGTGCAAGAACGGGCGGAGAAGTATATCAACATGGAAGAAAATTCTCGGCTAGGAGAAACCTCAAAATCCGGATTCTCCTACCGAGATAAAGATAAAGAGCCCAAAAAGAAGGAAGACCGACATGGGGAAAAATTAAAAAATATCATAATTACACCCCTCCCCCCTTCGGGTGTCTCTTGTGGATGTGTACAAAGAAGTCTGCCACACAGAAAAAATACCCCCAGCTCGACCACTCAAAGGCAAAAGAGGAGGAGAAAACCGAAACGAGTATTGTGAATACCATCGTGTCCGTGGACATTCCACCAATGAATGCTTCGATCTAAAGAACGTCATAGAAAAGTTAGTAAGAGAAGGGAAACTAGATCGGTATTTGGCCACCCAAGACGATGAGCAAAGAAAAAGGAGGAGGGATGAAGAGGCCGGGCAAAGCGAGCAATCACCTCGTACACCAGAAAGACATGTTCATATGATACACGGAGGATTTGCAGGAGGAGGAATCTCCAAATCATCCTGCAAAAGATATCTTAAAGAAGTATATCATGTCGAAGGAAAAGAGGAAGCGCCCGACATCCCTGCAATTACGTTCACCAAGGAAGATCCATCCGGTATCATCTCGGGACACGACGATCCCATGGTCATCACCATCATACTGGCAAACGCCAATCTCCACCGCACATTAATAGACCAAGGGAGCTCCGCCGACATCTTATTCAAAATTGTCTTCGACAAGCTCGGCTTAGAAGAAAAAGAGCTTAAAGCATACCCGAACAGCCTGTTCGGACTGGGAGATACCCCGGTACAACCATTGGGATACGTGCCACTACACACAACCTTCGAAAAAGAAAACCAATCTAGAATACTCAAAATAGACTACATCGTGGTCGACGTGAGTTTAGCCTACAATGCCTTAATAGGACGGACAACCTTAAATCAACTCGGCGCTATCTCAACTCCGCATCTATGCATGAAATTTCCAACTGCAGAAGGGATAGCTACAATAAAAGCAAAACAAAAGATGACACGCTGCTGTTATAACGAAAGTCTAAACCTCAGAGGCAGAGGAGAATAATTCCATACAATTGAGCTTGGTGGAGTTCAGAGACGAGAAGAACTTCATCCACAGCCCGAAGGTGAAGTAGAGAAAGTCCAGATCGGAGACACCTCAGACAAAACAACTAATATTGGCACGATCCTACAAGGAGGCGCAAAAGAATCACTAGTACAGTTCTTACGAAATAATGTCGATCTCTTCGCATGGAAAGCTGCAGACATGCCAGGCATAGACCCCAAACTAATGTGCCACAAGTTGGCGGTCTATCCAGGATCTCGGCTGGTATAGCAGAGACGAAGAAAACTTGGGCCAGAACGATCCCAAGCTGTGGAAAAATAGGTACAAGCATTACTGGAGGCAGGATTCATAAGAGAAGTCAAGTACCCACTATGGCTAGCCAACGTCGTCTTGGTGAAAAAATCTAATGGGAAGTGGTGAATGTGCACCGACTACACCGATCTCAACAAAGCCTGCCCAAAAGATCCTTATCCACTCCCAAGTATCGACGCTCTGGTCGATGCCTCATCCGGATATAAATACCTCTCGTTTATGGATGCATATTCTGGATACAACCAAATCCCAATGTATCCACCTGATTAGGAAAAAACCTCGTTTCTAACACCAAAAGTAAACTATTGCTACATCGTAATGCCTTTTGGTCTTAAAAATGTGGGAGTAACTTATCAAAGGCTAATGAACAAAGTCTTTTCAGACCATATCAGAAAAATCATGGAAGTCTATGTGGACGACATGTTGATAAAGACAAAGTGAGAAGACATTATTGTCCGACTTGGTCCAAGTGTTCGACACTATAAGGAAGCATGGCATGCGACTCGATCCCGCAAAATGCACCTTTGTAGTAGAAGCTGGCAAGTTCTTGGGTTTTATGCTAACACAAAGAGGAATCGAGGCAAATTCGGATAAATTCCAGGCTATACTCAACATGAAGAGCCCAACTTGTATCAAAGAGGTACAACAACTCAACGGGAGGTTAGCGGCCTTATCCAGATTTCTAGCGGGATCAGCAATAAGGTCTCTCCCCTTCTACGCCACTCTAAAGAAAGGAAAAAAGTTTGAATGGACAACAGAGTGCGAGCAAGCCTTCCAGGATTTCAAAAGTTTTCTAGGACAACCACCTATCCTAACTCAGCCACGAGAGGAAGAACCACTCGTATTATACCTCGCGGTAGGAAGTCGGGCAGTAGCCTCAGCATTGGTTCGAGAGGATGACAAAGGGCAATAACCTGTATACTTCATTAGTAAAGCGCTACAAGGATCCGAGTTGAACTACCAAAAAATATAAAAATTTGCCTATGCGCTTATACTAACATCTCGACGTCTCCGCCTGTACTTCCAAGCTCACACCATTAAGGTTCGGACCAACTATCCCATAAAAGGGATATTGTAGAAAACAGATCTAGCAGACAGAATCCTACAATGGGCAGTTGAGTTGTCCGAATTCGACCTCCAATACGAAGCTCGGACAGCCATTAAATCACAATACTTATCCGACTTCATTGCAGAATTTACAGACACCCCAGAGACCCCTATAGAATGGAATATTTACGTGGACGGCTCCTCGAATAAGACTGGAAGCAGCGCAGGTGTGATAATTGAAAGCAACCAAGGAACCCAAATTGAGCTTTCTCTCAAATTCGGGTTTCTGGCCTCAAACAACCAGGCGGAATATGAAGCACTACTAGCTGGTTTGAAGCTGGCTAAGGAGGTTGGAGCTCAAAAACTCAACATCTTCAGCGATTCACAAGTAGTCACCTCACAAATAACAGGGAGCTACCAGGCCAAAGATCCCACCATGAAAAAGTATTTGGATAAAACCAGGGAATAGCTCGGATAACTCGGGGAATATAAGATCCGCCACATACCCCGTGAACAAAACGCCCGAGCTGACGCACTCTCAAAACTAGCCAACACCAAACCAGGGGGCAACAATAGAAGCCTCATCCAGGAAATGCTACAGAACCCATCAATCTCGGAAGAGGAAAAAGTCCTAGCCATAACAAGTCAGGATCAAGGATGGATGACCCCATAATTAACTACCTCAAAACAAAAACACTCCCCACAGATGAAAAGGAGGCAAAGAGGTTAAAACGGGAGGCACAATACTACACTATCATAAACAACACCCTATACAAAAGAGGGATTTCAACACCATTATTAAAATGTGTGCCGACTGATAAACCCATATTTCATGAGTTATTTTGTGCTTAATTTGAGTGATTTATTCAATCCTTCACCCACCTATTCACATTAATTGCATGGTTTTACTTTCCCTTCCTTATTATGTGATGTATGTGAAAAACATGTTTCCTAAGCTCTAATATTAATTATTTTAATTACCTTTATTTCCATTCGATGTCGTGATTAGTGTGTTGAGTAATTTCAGATCTTCTCAAGTAGGAATGACTTAAAGGATGGAAAAGAAAACATACAAAAATGGAAGGAAAGCACAAAACGGAGCTTCTGAAGAAACTGACATCCACGCGATCGCATGGACGAAGCGATCGCGTGCCAAGCACAAATCAGCAGCGACGCGGCCGCATGACTGACGCGACCGCGCGCCTTAAGTAGAACGCACATGACGCGGTCGCATGACTGACGCGACCGCGTGGCAAGGAATTGCTCTGAATGACGCGACCGCGTGAGCGACGCGATCGCGTGACAGAGGCCACGCACCAGAAATTGCAGAAAACACTCATAGCGAGTTCTGAAGCCCTTTTTTGCCCAAATCCAAGTCCAGAAGGCATAGACCAGAGGTTATGAAGTGAGGGAACGCATCCATTCAGGGAGAGCTGGCAATTTTTGTTACTTTCGATGATTTAGATTTAGTTGAGAGGGAGATCTTCTCCTCTCTCTCTCTTAGGATTAGGATTTAGGATTTCTCTTGGTTTGTAAGAGTGACTCTCGATCCAGGTTTTACATTTCTTTGTTTTAGCTTCCTTTTACTTTTATTTATTCCAGCACTTGAATTGATCAGTGAATTTATGAATTTCTTCCATGTTATAGATTGTTATTTGAATTAATGATATTTGAGGTATTTTCAGTTTATGATTGTTCTCTTTGATTTAAGTTACCATTGCTTCCCATCTAAGGACATTTTTATTATTCCAACAATTTACTTTTTTCCCTTTTGGTCCTGGTTAAGAAATCAGTAACCCAACAGTTATCAACTCAACTTAATTGATAATCGTTATCTTGCTAATTGAGCTGAACTTTAGTAATCCTAACCTTTCCCTAGGAAATAAATAGGATTCAAAGGCCAATTTAATTAGTCCCTTGACTTACTTTTACTTTAGTAAAAGTTGACCAAGTGGAATCTAGATTCAACTTTCATTATTGTTGAGAAAGATAACAAAGTAGACTTCTAATTTCTCTTACCTTGCCAAAAGTTGCTTTACAGTAATTATTTATTTTAATTGCCATTTACTTTACTTGTCATTTAAATCACTTGCTTCTTACCTCCTAAACCCCGATTACAACCTTTATAGCCAATAATAAGAACATACCTTCTTGCAGTTCCTTGAGAAGACGACCCGAGGTTTGAATACTCGGTTAACAATTTCTAAAGGGGTTTGTTACTTGTGACACCCAAAACGTTTGTACGAAGGGATTTTTGTCGGTTTAGAGACTATATCTACAACGCGACTGTTTTTATGACATTCTTTACTGGCAAAAATCCTAACGTCAAAATGGCGCCGTTGTCGGGGAACTGCTAACGTGTGCCTTATTATTGGTTATTGTAAATATTTTTCTTTTGCTTGTTTATTTATTTTTGTTTTTCCTGTTTATCTTTAATTGCTACCATGAACTCTCACCCTTCTCGCTTTGAGTTTGGTTCTAATATTGTTAAAGGAAATAGAAGTTACAGCAGGAATGCGCATCAAGGTCAGACCAATCAAGGATGGATGGAACTAAGAGGATCTAATCAACCCTTTTGGCAGCAACACCCTCCGAGATATCCTGGACAAAGACCATTCTACAATGCATACCCAGCTGAAAGATATGGTGGACAACCTTGTAACTACCAACAAGCCCCACCCCGTGCATGTAAACCATCCTTTCAATATAACCTCGAACCACCACACTCACAAGCTTCTCTTCATCATTCGCTACCATATGATCCTTCCTTACCCCAGTACCAATCCAATCGCTCCCAATCACTACCACTTTCCTTTGTGTCATGTCCAAGTCCAGCAACCCGAGAAGCAGAGGTTCGCTTAACGGAAACAGTAAATAAATTTCAAACAACCATTCAACAACTGGAGCAAGCGATAATTCAATGGGTTTCTAGGCGCTCAAATACACAAGGATCAGCCACAGCCCCATGTGAACAGTCTAACGAAGAGCGTAGCATGAAGGAGATACCAGAAACTCCAGTGGACAAGACAGAGAATAAATTCGTACTAGAACAAATAGAAGAAGCTGTCATCGCTCAAGAAGAAGAGTTGGTTGAAGATCTAGGAGATGCTGAACCTCCATGGGAATCCAGAACTGAGAAGGACTCCGTCAAGGACGATACAGTTGATGCTAGGGAGGATATTGTACAATCTCCAAGGCAAGTTGTTTATGAAGAGTCAGACGAAATAACCCAGGACACATATTCCCTTGATAATGATAGTCACAAGTCAAATTCTCCTAGCGATGAACTGGCATCTGCAAGTGATTTCTCTGAGTTCGAAGAATCTTCCCCAAGTGAATATGAAGACGATGCGGAGGTAGATTTCTCTCAACCTCCAGTCTATGACTCAAGTGATGAGGAAGACATAGAAGACTTTGACCAGGACACAGGTATAATTGTAGAACCTTGTAAGGAAGTGGCGGAATTCACAGAAGAGCACAAGGGAGTAGAACTTACAGAACCACCGGAAACACCTATCCCAAGGCCATTGCCACCTAATACAAGCTTCAAGTGGGTACAATCCTTAACCTTTAACTTCACTTATCCACTTGAATATGGTTTACTTGAAACAGATGGCCAGCTTAGAGCTCTTTGTGGCTTTAAGAGTAAGAGGGAAATGGCTCGCACTCAGAGCTGGTGCACAAGGTTCAATAATGTTCCACGCTTCACCTCGAAGTACATGGATTGGTATCATGCTCAATTGCATGGATCACGGAGAACGTTTGGTCACCATGGTGAGATTCTACTTTTTGAACCGCCCGGATGGAAACGTATAGATCAAGACGGAGGCGGATTTAATAGCAAAGCTTGGGATCCTGGAATCTATTCTGACATTCGTCACCCCAGGGGCCTGAAAATTTGTCTGAAGCTGCTCAGAAGCTTTGCATGCCTAGTTTGGGATCCCGGAGGCTATTGGTATTCCAAGCACTGGTGGAGATTTTTGGACGAATTTAAATAGAAACCGCCATAACAGGAAGCCCTTTCAATGTCCAACTTAAGGACTTTTACTAAAAGTGCTAGGTGGGAGACAACCCACCATGGTATGATCGTTCCTTTCACAATTTTAATTTTATTTCGCTTTGTTTGTTTTTGAATTTTATTTCTATTTTATTAAACCTGGACTCATGCATAGCATTCACATTAAGCATTGCATCCTGCATTCAGTTTAAACAAAAAAAAAAGGGATGCACGACGTGATCGCATGCCCCATGCGATCGCGTCACACTACGAACACATTATCCACGCGACTGCGTCATCCACGCGGCCGTGTGACCTGAAGATCGGCGTCAGTATCCAACGTCCAGAAAGTTAGGCTAGAATCGTGCGGCCCTTGTGCGTATTGCACAAATTGGCCCACGTGATCGCATGCCCCATGCAATCGCGTCACTTGCACAATACCAATCCCACGCGACCGCGTGATCGACGCGATCGCGTCGCATGGATTGCACACCACCCCAAAAGGAGACATGGAGTTGTGCTGAAACGGTGCTGGAGCCGTGCGTTTAGCACGATTTCCAGTGACGGGATCGCGCGACTCCCGCGATCGCGTCATCCCCTCTTTTACCCCTTCCATGCGATCGCGCGCCCACGCGATCGCGTCACTCCCATTTTCACCCCAACCAAGCGACCGCGTGCCCCACGCGATCGCGTGGATTTGAAAATATAACCCCCCAGCCACGCGAACCCTAGCAGTCGGGCAACCCCCCGCCCCAACCCTCTTCTCCCTCTCTGCCCCATCTTCTCTCCTCCACCACCCATCCACCATTGCCGCCACCCAGTCGCCACCACCGCCGACCCAGCCGCCACCGACCCCCTTCCTCCCTCCCCTTCCTCTCTTTCCCTTCTCCTCCGCCACTGCCCTCCCCCTCCGCGAACCACCACCCACACCGCCGGCTATCCCAGCCGCGCCACCACCCTCTCCCCTATCCAACCCCCTCCCCTATTTCACCCATTACCCCCCTTTCCCCTGACCGAACCTCCCCCTCAGCCGCCACCGCGCCACCGTACTCCGCCACCGCGCCGGACGCCGCCGCAGCCACCACCCAGCCACTTTCTTCCCCGTTCCACTCCTCCCGCCTACCAGGTTCCGGTGCACGCTGCCTTTCTGTCCTTCGCATTTATTTTACGATTTTTTTCTGTTTCTGTTCATCATTCGAATAGATAGATATGCATGCTGTAGTGGATTTTTAGGTTGTTAGGTAGATTAGGCTGTGGTTAGTGGATCTAGGTCTGTTTACTTGCACTGTTCATGTTTCTGTTTTATCATTACTGCAATTCTGCTGTTCCTGTGACCTTGTTCATATGCTGTGTTTTCCTGCATTTGCTGCTTGTTACTCTGAATTTTCATGTTTCTATTAATTATAGATGACTGCAGCAAGTTTTTAATTCATATGAACTGCCTTGTTTGCTGTTTAGTTTCCGGGACAATCCAATTTTAGCCAGAATGCTGTCCAAATTTTTTGTGAATTATTTTCATTCATGTTTTGGTTTGGCATTCTAAACTCTGTTGTCCTCTGCCTTACCCAAACCATTTCATGAATGCTATGGCAGATTTTTTTTATCATCCTTGATTTCCTGGTTTATAAACTGCATCTGTTATATCCTGATTCCAGTTCTTGCTTTCTTTATATCTATTAGAATCAACATCACCCTGTTTTCCTTGTTCGGTTGTGAGTTAATTCTAGCCATAATTGTGACTCCTTGTTATATGGAATATTTTCTTTATGCCACTTACTGACTCACTAATTTTAATTCTCTCCATCCTTTTTCAAATTCTAACCATGCTAACCTTTTAAAATCTCTTTTCTTTTTTTCACTTTCCTCTAACTTTCTAACCATGGCATAATGACTATTTTTCTATTTACCTTGGATTCTGATAAATTTTGGATTGTATAATCTTCCTTTCAAACTTTTAAACTTCTATACAATCCCTAATACACCATTCCTTAACTCATTTACCAATTTCTAATTCTCTTTTGCTTCTTTGATTTTTCTTTGTTTATTTGCCTATTTGCTTCCTTATTTTTATCCATTTCCTGGTTTTCCATTTTTCAGGATGTCTGCCTCACAGAGGAAAGGTAAAGGCAAAGCCTCTGGCAAGCGCAAGAGAGGAGATTCCTCCCAGTCCATCATTGCCCTCATGCATGATTCCTCATGGCGGGAGAAGAACTTTACACAGCAGGAGAAAGCTGACCAGCTGCTTCCTGTAAATGATCCAATAAAATTTTCAAACCGGTACTACGAACTGAAGTACCTGGCTTTTGTAAACTCTAGAAATCTATACCTGGAGCGAACTCTAAAGATTCCAGAATCACTCCAGCAGTACACCACTGAGCAAATCAAGCAAAGGGGATGGTTCTTTTTGGAGAGAACACTGACAGAGGTCAACGCATCTTGGGTCCGGGAATTCTACTGCAACTACTACCTCACCACCCTAGATGTCGTAAACCTGAGAGGAAAACAAATTCTGTTCACTGAAGAGGCCTTAGAGGACATTCTCCAGCTCCCAGCCAAGTCCGATCAGCCTGATGGTTATTCAAAGGCTGAGGAGGACATGCGCCAGATGTAGTTTGATTGGGATGCTGTGAAGGCACGGATAGCTCTGGACCCGACTATTCCTTGGGAGATGGGTCAGGACACCACCATGCCTAGAGGGATCAAGAGGGCGTACTTAAATGATGAGGCTCGGTTATGGCACCAGATCTTGAGTAATTATGTGATGCCGAGTACTCACGAGACGGAGATCCCGGCTGCTATGATCACCCTCCTATGGTGTGTGATGGAGGGAAAGGACCTTTATTTACCACGATTTATCCGGCATTTTATGGCCAGGGTCCACGTCTGAGGCACCCTCTCTTTTCCGTATCTAGTTACACAGCTAGGCCGTCGAGCTGACGTGCCATAGGAGGATGCCAATGAGAGACCACCAGCGGCGGATTGCAGGAAGATCATTCCTCACAGTAGGAACTTCTTCACTTTGGGCTACAGACCACCACCCTTCACTGCTACTGATGAGCCAGCCCCACCGTCTGCTGGACTCTCTTCATCCACAGCTGCCACTGCTGCTCCTGCTGCTACCACTGTACCTTCACCTGCCTCTGAGCCCGTATACCGCCTCGTGCACCGCCTATTCCGACAGCTTGATCAGATGGAGTGCCGTAACCAGCGCCGGTATGAGAGATTGGAGCGTCGCAGCCAGCGACGCTATTCGCATCTGAAGCTGAGGACAAACCGACCTCTTCTCAAAGAAGTCGGTCGAATCGACAGGAAAGCCCAGTAAGGGGCCCAAATAGAGGAACACGACCCAAATCCAAAGGCAGTCCAAGCCTATAGAGATAAGGGCGGTTCCCTTAAAAGATAAGCTGACCTCAACCTAAAGATAAGATAAGATAAGATAACTAACTTATCTTATCTAAAAAGGTCACTTCTCACCATTATAAATACACTGGAGCACCCAGGTATAACTCATACTCTGATTCTACTAAAAACCTGTTTAATACCCATGCTAACATAAGCATCGGAGTCTCTTGCAGGTACCCCCACCCTCCGGTGACCAAGGGTCAGCAGTGTAGCCAGTCCAACAAGTCGGACACGACAGTTCCAGCCGCCACCCATCAGCCGGACACGTCATCTCCGACCAGTATAGAAGATCTCGTTCGAGATTGACCTACAGTTTTAGGTAACCCTTGGAACAGGACCTTTGTTATTGTTTACCTTTATAACGTTAAGGTTTTTGGGAAGCCGACTTCGTCATTTCAGTTACTTCTACCAATCTTTTCTTTTGGACCTTGTTGGGTCTTGTTTTAAGAATTACTCTTGCAACTTATTTGGGGGAGGCCGACTTCTTTATGTCAGTCTTGCCTAAGTTATTTCTAGTAACCCTCTTTCTCGGACCCTCGTGGAGTCTCTTTCAGGTGTTACTTTTTATAACTTGTTGATTTTGGAACCAATTTCCTTTTGTTGGTTCCTTCTAAGTTATGTTTGTAATCCTCTTTCTTGGACCTTGTTCAGGTCTCTTTCAGGGATTACTTTTATAACTTGTTTGTAGGAGACCGACTTCGTCATGTCGATCTCTTCTAAGTTATTTTTGTAATCCTCTTTCTTGGACCTTGTTCAGGTCTCTTTCAGGGATTACTTTTATAACTTGTTCGTAGGAGACTGACTTCGTCATGTCGATCTCTTCTAAGTTATTTTTGTAATCCTCTTTCTTGGACCTTGTTCAGATCTCTTTCAGGGATTACTTTTATAACTTGTTTATAGGAGACCGACTTTGTCGTGTCGGTCTCTTCTAAGTTATTTTTGTAATCCTCTTTCTTGGACCTTATTCAGGTCTCTTTCAGGGATTACTTTTATAACTTGTTTGTAGGATACCGACTTCGTCATGTCGATCTCTTCTAAGTTATAGCAATCCTCTTTTATAGGGTTGGCCAAACCTCTTTCCAGGGATTTACTTATAACTTTGGTTATAGTGACTGGTCCGACTTCTTTACATCGGTCCGTCTTTAAGTTATTTTTTAGCAATTCATTTTATTAAGACCTCGTCAGGTCCTTTCTATGGATCACTTTCGATAACTTCTTGCATTATTCTGTTTTCATCATTGCCGATTTTGTAGAAATTGGGTTTAATACTCGTTTGGTCAACTTTTTAATGAATTTTGGTTTTCATATCTATTGGTCTTTATCGTGATCGTACAGTGAATTTGATTTTCACTTTCTGCCGATCTGTAGCTTTAAAATCTGATGATGAATGTTTCAGATTAATGCGTCTTGATCATTTGTAGAAGATCTGAACAGATTTTATTCAAAAGAAAATGCAAATATATACATGTGGGAGCTTTATCCCTCTAAGTCGGGCAATTTATAGGTCTTGGCTTGGCGCCTCATTAAAAATCCTTTTCAGGAAAAAGAGTGCGCCTTATCCTAAGATCCTTTTATTGTCCCTAACTATAGTACCTTCTAAGGTTGCAGGCATGCCATGACCTAGGAAGTTCTTGCCCATCGAGTTCGGACAGTCTGTAGTAGCCCTTTCCAAGTACTTCTATGACTCGGTAGGGTCTCTTCCAGTTTGCTGCCAGCTTTCCTTCTCCAGGTCGAGTTGTTCCGATATCATTTCGGATTAGGACGAGGTCGTTCTCAACAAATCCTCGCGGCACCACCCTTTGATTGTATCTCGAAGCCATTCGTCGTTTTAATGCCTCTTCCCTGATCCGAGCTCTTTCTTGGACTTCTGGGAGTAGGTCGAGTTCTTCCCTTTGAAGTTGGGAGTTGGCTTTTTTGTTATAGTGGATCACTCTAGGCGACCCTTCTTCAATCTCCACCGGGATCATTGCCTCTATTCCGTACACTAATCGGATGGGTGATTCCTTTGTGGTGGAATGCGGCGTTGTTTGATACGCCCATAGGACTTGTGGGAGTTCTTCAGCCTAGGCTCTCTTTGCGTTCTGTAATCTTCACTTGAGCCCCACCAGTATGATTTTGTTGGCAGCTTCCGCTTGTCCATTGGCTTGGGGATGTTCTACGGAAGTGAACTGGTGTTTTATGTTCAAGTCGGCCACTAGCTTTCTGAAGCCTGCATCTGTAAATTGAGTGCCATTGTCTATGGTGATGGAGTATGGAACCCCAAACCTTGTGACAATGTTCCTATATAGGAATTTTTGACTTCTTTGAGCAGTGGCATTAGCTAGGGGTTCTGCCTCGATCCACTTTGTGAAATAGTCTACCCCTACTATGAGAAATTTAACTTGTCCCAATCCCTGAGGGAAGGGTCCAAGAAGGTCGAGTCCCCATTTTGCGAATGGCCAAGGTGAGGTCACGCTGATGAGTTCTTCTGGCGGGGCGATGTGAAAGTTGGCATATTTCTGACATGGTGTACATGTCTTTACGAACTCCGTGGCTTCTTTTTGTAGAGTTGGCCAATAAAACCGTGCCCGGAGTACTTTTTTGGTAAGTGCTTGAGCTTCGAGGTGATTGCCACAGGTGCCACTGTGTATCTCTTCTAGGACTTCTTTTGTGCTGGAAGTCGATACACATTTTAACAATGGTATTGAGATCCCTCTTTTGTATAGGGTATTGTTTATGATAGTGTAGTATTGTGCTCCCGTTTTAACATTTTTGCCTCCTTTTCATCTGTAGGAAGCGTTTCTGTTTTGAGGTAGTTGATTATGGAAGTCATCCATCCTTGATCCAAGCCTGTTATGGCTAGTACTTTTTCCTCTTCCGAGATTGATGGGTTCTGCAGCATTTCCTGGATGAGGCTTCTATTGTTGCCCCCTGGTTTGGTGCTGGCTAGCTTTGAGAGTGCATCAGCTCAAGCATTTTGTTCGCGGGGTATGTGGCGGATCTCATATTTCCCGAGTTGTCTGAGCTGTTTCCTGGTTTTATCCAAGTACTTTTTCATGGTGGGATCCTTGCTTGGTAGCTCCCTGTTATTTGTGAAGTGACTACTTGTGAGTCGCTGAAGATGATAAGCTTTTGAGCTCTAACCTCCCTAGCCAGCTTCAAACCAGCTAGTAGTGCCTCATATTCCGCTTGGTTGTTTGAGACGGGGAACCCAAATTTGAGGGAGAGTTTAATTTGGGTCCCTTGGTCACTTTCAATTATCACATCCGTGCCGCTTCCAGTTTTATTTGAGGAACTGTCCACGTAGAGATTCCATTTTGTGGGGGGTCCCGGGGTATCTGTAAATTCTGCAATGAAGTTGGCCAGGTATTGTGATTTGATGGCTGTCTGAGCTTCATATTGAAGATCAAATTCGGACAACTCGATTGCCCATTGCAAGATTTTTCCTGCTAGGTCTGTTTTCTGTAAAATCCCTTTTATGGGCTGGTTGGTTCGAACCTTAATGGTGTGAGCCCGGAAGTATGGACGAAGTCGTCGAGATGTCAGTATGAGTGCGTAGGCAAATTTTTCTATTTTTTGGTAGTTCAACTCGGATCCTTGTAATGCTTTACTAATGAAGTATATGGGTTGTTGCCCACTGTCGTCTTCTCGAACTAATGCTGAGGCTATTGCCCGACTTCCTACCGCGAGGTATAATATGAGTGGTTCTCCTTCTCGTGGTCGAGATAGGATATGTGGTTGTCCCAAGAATCTTTTGAAATCTTGGAAGGCTTGCTCGCACTCGGTGGTCCATTCAAACTTCTTCCCTTTCCTTAGGATGGCGTAGAAGGGGAGAGATCTTATTGCCGACCCGGCTAGAAATCTGGACAAGGCTGCTAACCTTCCGTTGAGTTGTTGTACTTCTTTAACACAAGTCGGACTCTTCATATCGAGTATGGCCCGGCATTTATCCGGATTTGCCTCAATTCCTCTTTGTGTGAGCATGAAACCCAGGAATTTACCAGCTTCTACTGCGAATGTGCACTTTGCAGGATTAAGTCGCATGCCATGCCTTCTTATGGTGTCGAATACTTGGGCGAGGTCGGGCAGCAACGTCTCTTCACTTTGTGTCTTTATTAACATGTCGTCCACGTAGACTTCCATGATTTTTCCGATGTGATCCGTGAAGACTTTATTCATAATCTTTGGTAAGTAGCTCCCGCATTTTTAAGACCAAAAGGCATGATAATGTAGCAATAGTTTGCTTTTGGGGTTAAGAATGAAGTTTTTTCTTGGTCGGGTAGATACATCGAGATTTGATTGTATTCCAAATATGCGTCTATAAACGAGAGGTATTTATATCCGGAGGAAGCATCTACCAGAGCGTCGATACTTGGGAGTGGATAAGGATCTTTTGGGCAGGCTTTGTTGAGATTAGTGTAGTCGGTGCACATTCGCCACTTCCCATTTCATTTTTTCACCAAGACGACATTAGCTAGCCATAGCAGGTACTTGACTTCTCTTATGAATCCTGCCTCCAGTAAAGCTTGTACTTGCTCTTCCACAGCTTGGGATCGTTCTGGTCTGAGCTTTCTTCGTCTCTGTTGTACCGGCCGAGATCCTGGGTAGACCGCCAACTTGTGGCACATTAATTTGGGGTCTATGCCTGGCATGTCTACAGCCTTCCATGCAAAGAGGTCGACGTTATCTCATAAGAACTGTATGAGTGATTCTTTTATGTCTCCTTTTAGGCTCGTACTAATATTGGTTGTTTTGTCTGGGATGTCTCTGATCTGGACTTTCTCTACTTCACCTTCAGGTTGTGGGCAGAGTTCTTCCCGCCTCTGAACTCCACCGAGTTTGATTGTGTGGAATTCTTCTCCTCTGCCTCTGAGGTTTAGACTTTCGTTGTAACAGCGGCGTGCCATCTTTTGGTATGCTTTTATTGTAGCTATCCCTTCTGTAGTTGGGAATTTCATGCACAGATATGGAGTCGAGACTATTGCGCCGAGCTGATTCAATGTTGTCCGGCCTATTAAGGCGTTGTAGGCTGAACTCACGTCGACCACGATGTAGTCTATCTTGAGTGTTCTTGACTGGTTTCCTTTTCCGAAGGTTGTGTGTAGTGAGATGTATCCAAGTGGTTGAACTGGGGTGTCTCCCAGTCTGAACAGGTTGTTTGGCTATGCTCTAAGTTCTTTTTCTTCCAGAGCTTGTCGAAGGCAGTTTTAAACAAGATGTCGGCGGAGCTCCCTTGGTCTATTAATGTGCGATGGAGATTTGCATTTGCCAATATAATAGTGATGACCATGGGATCGTCATGTCCTGAGATGATACCAGCTGCGTCCTCTTTGGTGAAAGTAATTGCGGGGATGTCGGGTGCTTCCTCCTTCCCCTCGACATGATATACTTCTTTAAGATATCTTTTGCGAGATGATTTGGAGATTTCTCCTCCTGCAAATCCGCCATGTATCATGTGGACATGTCTTTCTGGTGTACGAGGTGATCGCTCGATTCGTCCGACATCTTCGTCCCTTCTTCTTTTTCTTTGTTCATCGTCTCGGGTGGCCAGGTACCGATCTAATTTTCCTTCTCTTACTAGTTTTTCTATGACGTTCTTTAAGTCAAAATATTCATTGGTAGAATGCCCACAGATTCGATAGTATTCACAATATTCAGTACGATTTTCTCCTCCTTTTTTGCCTTTGAGTGGTCGAGCTGGGGGTATTTTTTCAGTGTGGCAGACTTCTCTGTAGACATCCACAAGGGACACCCGAAGAGGGGTGTAATTGTGATATTTTTTTATTTTCTCCCCATGTCGATCTTCCTTCTTTTTGGATTCCTTATCTCGGGAGGGATAGGTGAACCTGGATTTTGAGGTCTCTCCTAGTCGGGAGTTTTCCTCCATGTTGATGTACTTCTCTACTCGTTCTTGTACTTCATTCAGAGATTCGGGGTGTTTTTTCGATATGGATTGGCTAAAAGGTCCCTCTCGTAAGCCATTGATGAGGCCCATAATGGCGGCCTCTGTTGGTAGGCTTTGTATGTCCAAGCATGTTTTATTGAATCTTTCCATGTAGTTGCGAAGACTTTTCCAATTTCCTTGTTTGATTCCTAATAGACTTGGGGCGTGCTTAGCCTTATCTATTTGGATGGAGAATCTGCCCAGAAATTTCTTAGCTAAGGCATCGAAGCTTGAGATGGACCTAGGAGGTAGATTGTCGAACCATCTGATCGATGTCTTTGTTAAGGTAGTCGGAAAGGCTTTGCAGCGAACTGCATCTGAGGCGTCGGTGAGGTACATTCTACTTATGAAATTGCTGAGATGATGACCGGGATCTATAGTGCCGTCATATAAAGGCATATCCGGGAGTTTAAAGTCTTTAGGGATTTTGGTCTTCATGATCTCCCTAGTGAATGGATCTTGATCCTTGCGAGAGTTGTCCTCCTGGATGGATCGAGTTGCTTTGGTTTTGAGATCGGCTTCGAGTTTTAGAAGTTTATCTTCTAATTCCCGGCACCGCCTTATCTCCCTTTGTAGATCCTTCCCAGCTTCTCGCTGATGTTGGGCTTCTTTTTCAAGTTGTTTTAAGCGATCTTGAAGTGCCTCCATGGCTCCCACAGTCGATGAATCATTGTTTTTATTAGGTTGAGGAGTATCGTTTGGTGTAGTGTCTACATTCTTGTGTGGCGTTCTATCTTCCAGATCCAAATCGTGGTCGTTGTCATGGTCGTCTGCCATGGTGATGGGATGACTTCCAGGTCCCCGGCAATGGCGCCAATGTTCCGAGGGTTACCTGAAACTGTAGGTCGATCTCGGTCGAGATCTTCTGTGCTGATCGGAGATGATGGGTCCGGCTGTGAGTGGAGGCCGGAGCTATCGTATCCGACTTGTTGAGCTTGGCTGCACTGCTGATCCTTCGCCACCGGAGGGTGGGGGGTACCTGCAAGGGACTCCGATGCTTAAGTTAGCAAGGGTATTAAGCAGGTTTTTAGTAGAATCAGAGTATGAGTTATACCTGGGTGCTTGATAAACCACTATTTTATGGTTTATCTTGTGCTCAATTGAGTAGTTTTTATCAACTCTTTACCCACATATTCATACTATTTGCATGGTTTTACATTTGCCTTCCTAATTATGTGCTTTGATTGAAAACATGCTTCTTTGGCCTTAAGTTCCCTATGTTTAAATCCTCTCTTATTACCATTAGATGCCTTGATATGTGTGTTAAGTGATTTCAGAGTTAATAGGACAGGAATGGCTCAGAGGATGGAAAGGAAGCATGCAAAAGTGGAAGGAATACAAGAAGTTGGAGAAATTGCTAAGCTGTCCAGCCTGACCTCTTCGCACTCAAACGGCTATAACTTTAGCTACAGAGGTCCAAATGACGCGGTTTCAATTGCGTTGAAAAGCTAACGTCCCGGACTTCGATTTGATATATAATATGCCATAGTTACCCTAACGCTAGGCGATGCAAACGCGTGCTCCATGCGGATGCGTCGTAGTTCCAAAAATCAGCGTGGCAGATTTCTTCTCCAGCGATTTCTGGGCTGTTTTCGACCCAGTTTTTGGCCCAGAAAACACAGATTAGAGGCTATAAAGTGGAGGAATCCATTCATTCATGATAACAAGCTCATAATTCGTAATTTTTAGGATTAGATGTAGTTTTTAGAGAGAGAGGTTCTCTCCTCTCTCTTAGGTTTTAGGATTAGAATTCCTCTTAAAGGATTTAGGATTTCAACTTCTTCTCAGGTTCAATGTTCCTTTTATTTATTTTTTCCAAATTAGTTTATGAATTCTCATGTTTAATTTAATTTTCTATTTAATGCAATTTGAGGTATTTCAGATTTATGATTGCTTTCTTCTATTTATGATATTAATGCTTTCTTCTATTTTAGAGTAGCTTCCAACTTGATTTTGGAGTTAATTAATATTTGGAGACCCTTGAGTTGGAAGACTCAAGAGTTAATTGTGATTGGCTCTCTGGCCACTAACGCTAATCCAAACACAAGGGTGAGGATTAAGACTTGTGAACAGAAGTTGGCTCCCAACTTAATTTTCCTTTATTCAATAAAGGATAACCAAGTAGAACAACAACCAATTACCATTACACTTGAAAAATCCAACAAGGATAGAACTTCCAATTAATCTTCTCCGAGTCAAGGCTTTTTATTTAATTACATAAAATCTCTTATTTATTTTTATTGCTTTAATTTATAATTATATCTGTGCCCATTGTCCAAACTCCAAAACCCCAATTTACAAGACTCATAACCAATAATAAGAACACCTCCCTGCAATTCCTTGAGAGATGACCCGAGGTTTAAATACTTCGGTTATCAATTTATTTAGGGGTTTGTTACTTGTGACAACCAAAACTTTTGTAAGAAAGGAATTCTTGTCAGTCTAGAAGCTATACTTACAACGGGAATTTATTTGCAAAAATTCTAGATCGCACGAGAGTTTCGCTCTTCAAAATGGCGCCGTTGCCGGGGAATTGCAAACGTGTGCCTTATTATTGGTTATTGTAAATATTTACATTTTGCTTGTTTATTTGTTTTTATTTTTGTTTTTATTTTTACTTTTTCATAAATTAAGAGGTTATTGTTTTTTTATTTAGTTATTAAAAATTTTTTTTAAAAAAATTTGTTCTTCGTGTTTATCTTGACCTTCAAGTTGTTCTTAGTTGTTTTCTTCGTTTTGATCTAAAAATTTTAAGTTTGGTGTCATTTTATTGTTTTTCTCTTTCCTCATTAAATTCAAAAATATCTTTTCTCTTTATTTTAATTGAATTTTCGAAATTTGCATAAAAAAAATTTCAGATTTTTATTTTAAAATTTTTATCTTATCTTATCTTATTTTAAATTTCAAATTTCAAAATTCAAATTTCAAAATTTCAAATTTCAAATTTTAAAATTTAATTTTTAAATTCAAAATTTAAATAACCTTTTAATTTAAATTTGTTTTTATTTTCGTTTTTAATTTTTATTTGCTACTATGAACTCTCACCCCTTTGGCTATGAGTCTGGTTACAATTATGTTGCAGGAAGAAGAAATTACAAAGAGAACAGGCATCAAGGTTGGAACAATCAAAGATGAGAGGAGCCACAAGGATTTGATCAACCCTCATGGCAACAACCACCTCCAATGGACTATCAACAACCACCACCATATGCCTATGAACCATTTCCTCAACATGACTTTGGACCACCATACTCACAAGCCCCTTTCCGCCAATCACCTCCATATAACCCTAACCCATATCCATCATACCAACCACCTTATGAGCCAAACGAACCCTCCTATCCACCCCAAACCTCCATGGAGAAAGTACTTACCGATCTAAACTCTACTATACAAGCTCTCGTCGCCCAAATCGGACCACCAAATACCTTCAACAATCAACCCTCAAGCTCTAGTGCACTTTCTTTTCAAACACAGAATGATCTCTCCATCCCATCACCACCATCCATGGAAGAGCACCCATATCCATCAATCCAAGAGCAACATGATCCCAATGATGCTATTGACATGGAACAAGAGAGAAGGGATCATCTTCGCGAATCCATACTTCATAAGGAGCTAGAGAAGGCTCTAAAGGTGAAGGTAGTAAAGACCGTTTGACGTCGGGTTTTCTACCAGTAAAGAAATTCATAGAAACGGTTGCGTTGTAGATATAGTTTCTAACCCGGCAAAAATCCCTTCGTACAAACGTGTTGGGTGTCACAAGTAACAAACCCCTTTTTAAAAATTGTTAACCGAGTATTCGAACCTCGGGTCGTCTTCTCAAGGAACTGCGAGGAAGTATGTTCTTATTATTGGTTATAAGGGTTATAATCGGGGTTTAGCAGGTGAGAAGTAAGCAATTTAAATGACGAGTGAATTAAATGGCAATTAAAGATAAATAATAACTGTAAAGCAACTTTTAGCAAGGCAGAGAAATTAGAGGTCCAACATAGTTATCTCCCTCAACAATAATGAAAGTTAAATCTAAACTCCACTTGGTCAACCTTTACCAGAGCAAAGGAAAGTCAAGAGACTAGTTAAGTTGACCTTTGAATCCTAATTATTTCCTAAGAGAAGGTTGGGATTATTTAAGTTCAGCTCAATTAGCAAGATAACGATTATCAATTATGTTGAGTTTAATAACTGTTGAGTTACTAAATTCTTAACCAGAACTAAAAGGAAAGAAAAAAGTAAAATTGCTGGAATAATAATAAAAATATCCTTAGATGGAAAGCAATGATAACTTAAGTCAAAGAGAACAATTATGAACTAAAAATACCTCAAATATCATTAATTCAATTAGAAATCTGTAACATGGAATAATTCATAAATAATAATAATCAATTCAAATGTTGGAATAAATAAATAGAAGTAAAAACTAAAAGAACATTAAACCTGGATCCAGAGTTACTCTTAAAACAAGAAGAAATCCTAAATCCTAAAAGAGAGAGAGAAGATCTCTCTCTCAACTAAATCTAAATCATTGAAAGGTGAAAATATGCGAGCTCTCGACTGAATGGATGCATTTTCTCACTTCATAACCTCTGGTCTATGCCTTCTGGACTTGGATTTGGGTCAAAAAGGGCCTCAGAACTCGTTATGAGCATTTTCTGCAATTTCTGATGCGTGGCCTCTGTCACGCGTCCGCGTGGGTCACGCGGTCGCGTCATTTGGAGCTTTTCCTTTCCACGCGGTCGCGTTAGTCATGCGACTGCGTCATGTGCGCTCTACTCAAGGCGCGTGGTCGCGTCAGTCATGCGGCCACGTCGCTGCTGCTTCGTGCTTGGCACACGGTCGCGTCATCCATGCGATCGCGTGAACACCAGTTTCTTTAAAGCTCCGTTTTGCTTCCTCCTTCCATTCTAGCATGTTTCCTTTTTCATCCTTTAAGTTGTTCAGCCTTAGAAAATCTGAAACTACTCAACACACTAATCACGGCATCGAATGGAAATAAAGATAATTAAAATAATTAATTTTTAAAGCTTAGGAAACATGTTTTTCATTATATGACATAATAAGGAAGGGAAAGTAAAACTATGCGATTAATGTGAATAAGTAGGTGAAGAATTGAATGAATCACTCTAATTAAGCACAAAAGAACTCATGAAATATGGGTTTATCAACCTCCCCACACTTAAACACTAGCATGTCCTCATGCTAAATCCAAGGTAAATAATTAAGGTTAAAGTGATGGAATGTTATGAAATGCAACCTATGCTAAATGCATCTACCTAATGAGTCATGCAATTCTAATTCATCCACTCATATATAAAGCTTACATGTAGCTAAGTTAATTCACATTCTCAAGGAGTTGTGTGTATATATATAGCCAACCCTTAAATAATAAAGTACTTTGGTAATTGAGATGGGAAAGAAAGCATTGTACAAACTTGCAAAACAATTGGTAAATTTTAAGCACAGATATATGTTGATGAGTTATTGAACCTCACTGGATTTTGTGTTTACTCTCTAGTCACTCAGTGTTTATTCGGTTTATTCACTCTATTTTTCTTTTTATTCTTAATTTCTTACAGCTTTGTTTTTCATCTAACCAATCAACAATTATAGAATATAGTCATACCAAAAAGTCATGAGGTCTTAATTAAGGTTGTAATGTGGTCAAGGTAAAGGTAAGGATTTATGTATAAGGTCAAGTGAGCTAATAAGTGAATCCTTAATTAGACTAAGATCTCACCTAACATACATATTTAGCAAGATAAAACTTCTTTACCTATTTTTCCATAATTTCCCACTTATTGTTACATGCTCATGTTTTACTTTTTATTTTTATTTCATGTGCATTGTTTTCATTGGAGAATTTCTTTTTTTGTATCCCCTTTTATTTGGATGCTGAAAAAAATAAATTTTTTTTTATAATGCACATGATAATTGAATCATTTAGATTTTCTCATGAGCATGCTTTCCAAATTTTATTTTATTCCCTTTTACTTTTCTACCTTTTGTTTCTATTACCCATGTTCCCAAAAGGCTTCCCACATTTTACTCTATTCATAATTTGTCTATCTTAAGCTAACCAAGGATTCACTTGGGATTTTATTTTGTTTTTCTGCTTAAGGCTAGTGATTTGGCTAAATAGAATAAAGGGATTTTAAAAGGCTCAAGGGGGCTAACAAGGGTGATGTAAAAGGTAGGCTAATTTAGGGTAAGTGAGCTAAAATCAAATGATGGCCTCAATCATTCTTTTGGTATGTATCTTATTCTATATTCTACAATTGGACATATAAATTAAAGCAAAGTAAAGAACATCAGAATAAAAAGAAATGTGACACACAGAAATGAAATTATGGTTTGAATGCAACCATACAATTTAAGCTCAAGACTCACAGGCTGTGTGTTCTCTAACTCAAGCATCATATATCATTCATATATTGTATGCAAGTTTAGTTACAAATTCCCATTATTCTCTTAAAAAAATTATTTAGGGTAGCTTTTAAAGTTTTAATGTTCCTCCTTGATGAAATGTTGTCAACTAACATGTAATGCTATATATACAAGGTGTGGGTTATTTTGATTCTGTTAAAGTTCCTAGTTTACTTCCTTTTTATATTTTTCTATTTAAACTATACTATCTTATGCTAAAAAGGGTAAACTATACTAATTAATCCATAATAAATCAGAATTGCAAACTAAACTAAATAACTAAAATGAACTAAATAACTAAGATATGAACTAAAGATGCAAAATGCAGAAAATAGAGTAAAATACACAAGTAGCAATGTATAAGTACTCAGAAAATAACAATAAAAGAAAAATACAGAAAAATGTCCAAAATAAAAGAAAAAGTATGTAGTGGTTCACCAAAAAAACGCCAGAGATGGCGACCTCCCCACACTTAAAATGAAACATCGTCCTCGATGCTCAATCAAGCCTGGTGTGAAGGAGTGTCATCACTGGTAGGGATGGCAGCTGGGGTCTCTGTGGCGGTGGTGGGTTGGGGGTCTGGCTGCTGTGGAGGTGGGACGGACTGGAGCGTGATCTCCGGATCTGCAGCCTCTATCTGGTGCATAACCTCCTGATGCGGGGCAGCCTGCTCTGTGGCTGCCTGCTGATGAGTCTCCGCCTGGGAATGAGGCTCCTCCTCGTGCTCATCCTCTGATGGCTCTGAAGGGGTGTCGGGCTCGGAAGGGATGTCGGCGCCCTATCTGATCATCAGCTTCAGATGGGAATAGCGTCGCCTGTTGCGGCGCTCTAATCTCTCATACCGGCGCCTGTTACGGTGCTCCATCTGATCAAGTTGGCGGAATAGACGGTGCACGAGGCGATAGACTGGCTTAGAGGTGGATGGAGGTGCAGTGGTGGCAGCAGGAGCAGCTGGGGCAGCTGTGGATGAAGAGGGTCCAGCAGACGGAGGGGCTGTCTCACCAGTAGCAGTGACAGGTGGTGGTCTGTAGCCCAAAGCAAGGAAGTTCCTGCTGTGCGGGATGATCTTCCTGCAGTCCACTGCGGGTGGTCTCTCATCGGCATCCTCTCAAGGCACATCAGCCTGACGGCCTAGCCGTGTAACCAGGTAAGGAAAGGGGAGGGTGCCTCGGACGTGGACCCTGGCCATATAATGCCGGATAAAACGAGGCAGATAAATGTCCTTACCCTCCAGCACACACCAAAAGAGGGTGATCATGGTAGCCGGGATCTCCGTCTCGTGAGTACTTGGCATCACAAAGTTACTCAAGATCTAATGCCAAAGCCGAGCTTCATCGTTCAAGTACACTCTCTTGATCCCTCTAGGCATAGTGGTGTTCTGACCCATCTCCTAAGGAACAGCAGGGTCGAGAGCTATTCTTGCCTTCACAGCATCCCAGTCAAACTGCATCTGGCCCATGTCCTCCTCAGCCTGTGCAAAACCATCTGGCTGATCGGACTTGGCTGAGAGCTGGAGAATGGTCTCTATGGCCTCCTCAGTGACCAGAATTAGCTTTCCTCTCAGGTTCACTGCATCAAGGGTAGTAAGGTAGTAGTTGCAATAGAATTTCCTGACCCAAGATGCATTGACCTATGTCAGTGGTCTCTCCAAAAAGAACCAGCCCCTTTGCTTGATTTGCTCAGTAGTGTACTGCTGGAGGGCTTCTGGAATCTTCAAGGTACGTTCCAGGTATAGATTTCTGGAGTTTACAAAAGCCGGGTACTTCAGTTCACAGTACCGGTTTGCAAATTTTATAGGATCATTCGCAGGAAGCAGTTGGTTAGCTTTCTCCTGCTGTGTGAAATTCTTCTCCCGCCATGATGTATCGTGCATTAGAGAAATGATAGACTGGGAGGAATCTCCTCTCTTGCGCTTGCCAGTGGTCTTGCCTTTACCTTTTCTCTGTGAGGCAGACATCCTGAAAAACAGAAAACCAGGAAATGGATAAAACAGGAAAGCAAATAGGCAATTTAAACAAAGGAAACTCAAAGCGCTAAGAGAGAAATAAAATAAGGAAAATGAGTAATAGAAAGTGAGTGAATGAATGTTAAATGGAAAGAAAAATCAATATGCCATAGTGAGAAAATTATAGGAAAGTGAAAATAATCAGAAAAGAGATTAAAAGGGTTAGTATGGTTAGGATTTGAAAAAGAAATTAGTAAATTAAAATTAGTGAGTTAGGAAGGTAAGTGGCATAGAAAAATTCCATATAACAAGGATTCACAGGTAAGCATGGAAGTACTCATAATTGAACAAGCAGTTTATGAACCAGGAAATCAAAAAGGATGAGAAAGTCTGCCATAGCATTCATGTAGTGGTTCGGGTAAAGCAGAGGGAAACAGATTTCAGAAATGCGAAACCCAAAACATGAATGAAAACAAATTTTTAAAAAAAATTGGGCAGCATTCCGGCTAAAATTGGATTATCTCGGAAGATAAACAGCAATTTAATCAGTTCATATGAATTAAAAAATCAAGCTGCATGTACATAGATATCAAATAAACATAAAAACTCAATGTAAACAGCAGCAACATACAAGAAAGTAGCATATGAAACATGATTATAGCAGCAACATATTTGCACATAGGATAAAATAGAAGTAAGAACAGTGCAAGTAAACAGACCTAGATCCACTAACCACAGCCTAAGCTACCTAACAACCTAGAAATCCACTACAACATGCAAGTCTAACTATCCTAATTATGAACATAAACGGAATAAAAAATACAGAAAAGTGACGAACAGATAAAAAAATTGGTTGCGTGTTGCGAAAACTGGTAAGCGGAAGGGGTGGAACAGGGAAGAAGGTGGCTGCAGCGGCGTCCGGCGCGGTGGTGGTGCATGGCGACACGGTGGTGGCGGCGGAGGGGGGCAGTGGCGGCGGGGATTTGGGTTGGTGATAGAGGAAGGGATGGGGGTATGGCTTGCGGGTGGGTGGCGGAGGGGTGTGCGGCTGGGGTGCCGGCGGTGGGGGCGGTGGTCGCGGAGGTAGTGGCGGAGAGGGGAGGGGAGAAGAGGAAGGGGGAAGAAGGGAGGGGAGGGGGTTAGGGCGCGGCGTACGGGGTGTCAGCGGCGTTGGGTGGTGGTGTGGCGGCTGGTCGGAAGTGGCTTGGAAGGAGAAGAAGAGAGAGGGAGAAGAGGGTTGGGGGTGAAAGGGGAGGGCTGCGCGACTGATAGGGTTCGCGGGCTGGGGGGTTATATTTTCGAATCCACGCGGCCGCGTGGGGCACGCGATCACGTGGCTTGGGACGAGAATGGGAGTGACGCGATCGCGTGGAGTGCGCGATCGCATGAGAGGGAGGGAAAGAAGGTTGACGCGATCGCATGGGTCACGCGATCACGTCGCTGGAATTCGTGCTAAACGCACGACTACAGCACCGTTTCAGCGCAACTCTCTGTCTCCTTTTGGGGTGATGTGCAATCCATGCGACGCGATCGCGTCGCTCACGCGGTCGCGTGGGATTGATATTGTACATGTGACGCGATCGCATGGGGCATGCGATCGCGTGGGCCAATTTGTGCGAAACGCACAAGGGCCGCACGATTCCAGCCCAACTTTCTGTTCGTTGGATCCTTACGCCGATATATATATCACGCGGCCGCGTGGGTCACGCGGTCGCATGGGTGGTGTTTTTCGCGATATGACGCGATCGCATGGGGCATGCGGTCGCGTCGTGCAACCACTTTTTTTTTATGCATGAAAAGTGCAGAATGCAATGACTATCATGGATGCTTATGCATGATTCCAGGTTTAATAAATTAAAAAGAAAAAGGGAAAATGAAAGCAATTAACAAGAAATAAATTGAAAAAGAAGTGACCATACCATGGTGGGTTGTCTCCCACCTAGCACTTTTAGCTAAAGTCCTTAAGTTGGACATTGGAAGAGTATCCTGTTATGGTGGCTTGTGTTTAAATTCGTCCAAAAATCTCCACCAGTGCTTGGAATTCTAATAGCCTCCGGGGTCCCAAACTAGGCATGTAAAGCTCCTGCGCAGCTTTAAACAGATATCCAGCCTCCCGGGATGACGAATGTCAAAACATAATCCATGATCCCAAGCTGTGTTTTTTGATCCGCCTCCGTTTTGATTTGTAAGTTTCCATTAGGGCGGGTTAAAAAGTAGAATCTCACCGTGGTGACCAAACGTCCTTCGTAATCCATGCAATTGAGCACAATACCAATCCATGTACTTCGAGGTGAAGCGTGGAACCTTATTGAACCTGGTGCACCAGCTCTGAATACGAGCCATTTCTCTCTTACTCTTAAAGCCGCAGAGAGCTCTAAGCTGGCCATCTGTTTCAAGCAAACCATATTCAAGTGAATAAGTAAAATTATAAGTTAAGGATTGTACCCACTTGAAGCTTGTATTGGGTGGTAATGGCCTTGGGATAGGTGTTTTCGGTGGTTCTGCAAGTTTCGTTTCCTTGTGTTCTTCTGTGAATTCTTCCACTTCCTTGCAAAGATCTTCAATTGTATCTGTATCCTGGTCAAAGTCTTCTATGTCTTCCTCATCACTCGAGTCATAGATTGGAGGTTGAGAGAAATCTACCTCCGCATCATCTTCATATTCACTTGGGGAAGATTCTTTGATCTCAGAGAATTCACTTACGGACGCAGGCTCATCACTAGGAGAACTAGACTTGTGACTATCATCATCAAGGAAATTTGCTTCTTGGATTATTTCGTCTGACTTTTCATAAACGACTTGTCTTGGAGATTGTACGGTATCCTCCTTAGCATCAATTGTGGCATCTTGGACGGAGTTTTCCTCAATTCTGGATTCCCAAGGAAGTTCAGCATCGCCTAGATCTTCAACCAATTCAACCAACTCTTCTTCTTGAACAATGACAGCTTCTTCCACTTGTTCTAGTATGAATTGATTCTCTGTCTTGCCCGCTGGAGTCTCTAGTATTTCTTTCATGCTACGCTCTTCATCGGGCTGTCCACATGGAGCTGTGGTTGATCCTTGTATATTTAAGCGCCTAGTAGCCCATTGAATTAGTGCTTGCTCCAACTGTTGAACGGTTGTTTGAAATTTAATCATTGTTTCTTTTAGGCGATCCTTTACTTCACGATTTTCCAGACTTGGACATGATACAAAGGAAAGTGGTGACGATCAGGAACGATTGGATTGGTATTGGGGTAAGGAAGGATCATATGATGGCGAATGGCGAAGAGAAGCTTGTGAGTGTGGTGGTTCATGGTTATGTTGAAAGGATGGTTCATATGCACGGGGTGGGGCTTGTTGGTAGTTACAAGGTTGTCCACCATGTCTTTCAGCTGGGTATGCACGGTAGAATGGTCTCTGCCCAGGATATCTCGGAGGGTGTTGCTGCCTAAAGGGTTGATTAGATCCTCTTGGTTCCACCCATCCTTGATTGGTCTGACCTTGATGCACATTCCTGCTGTAACTTCTATTTCCTTTAACAATATTAGAACCAAACTCAAAGTGAGAGGGGTGAGAGTTCATAGTAGCAAATAAAGATAAAGAGGAAAAATGAAAATAAATAAACAGGCAAAAGGAAAATATTTACAATAACCAATAATAAGGCACACGTTAGCAGTTCCCCGGCAACGGCGCCATTTTGACGTCGGGTTTTCTACCAGTAAAGAAATTCATAGAAACGGTTGTATTGTAGATATAGTTTCTAAACCGGCAAAAATCCCTTCGTACAAACGTGTTGGGTGTCACAAGTAACAAACCCCTTTTTAAAAATTGTTAACCAAGTATTCAAACCTCGGGTCATCTTCTCAAGGAACTGCGAGGAAGTATGTTCTTATTATTGGTTATAAGGGTTGTAATCGGGGTTTAGCAGGTGAGAAGTAAGCAATTTAAATGACGAGTGAATTAAATGGCAATTAAAGATAAATAATAACTGTAAAGCAACTTTTAGCAAGGCAGAGAAATTAGAGGTCCAACATAGTTATCTCCCTCAACAATAATGAAAGTTGAATCTAAACTCCACTTGGTCAACCTTTACCAGAGCAAAGGAAATTCAAGAGACTAATTAAGTTCACCTTTGAATCCTAATTATTTCCTAAGAGAAGGTTGGGATTATTTAAGTTCAGCTCAATTAGCAAGATAACGATTATCAATTATGTTGAGTTTAATAACTGTTGAGTTACTAAATTCTTAACCAGAACTAAAAGGAAAGAAAAAAAGTAAAATTGCTGGAATAATAATAAAAATATCCTTAGATGGAAAGCAATGATAACTTAAGTCAAAGAGAACAATCATGAACTGAAAATACCTCAAATATCATTAATTCAATTAGAAATCTGTAACATGGAATAATTCATAAATAATAATAATCAATTCAAATGTTGGAATAAATAAATAGAAGTAAAAACTAAAAGAACATTAAACCTGGATCCAGAGTTACTCTTAAAACAAGAAGAAATCCTAAATCCTAAAAGAGAGAGAGAAGATCTCCCTCTCAACTAAATCTAAATCATTGAAAGGTGAAAATATGCGAGCTCTCGACTGAATGGATGCATTCCCTCACTTTATAACCTCTGGTCTATGCCTTCTGGACTTGGATTTGGGTCAAAAAGGGCCTCAGAACTCGTTATGAGCGTTTTCTGCAATTTCTGATGCGTGGCCTCTGTCACGCGTCCGCGTGGGTCACACGGTCGCGTCATTTGGAGCTTTTCCTTTCCACGCGGTCGCGTTAGTCATGCGACCGCATCATGTGCGCTCTACTCAAGGCGCACGGTCGCATCAGTCATGCGGCCGCGTCGCTGCTGATTCGTGCTTGGCACGCGATCGCATCATCCATGCGATCGCGTGAACACCAGTTTCTTTAAAGCTCCGTTTTGCTTCCTCCTTCCATTCTAGCATGTTTCCTTTTTCATCCTTTAAGTCGTTCAGCCTTAGAAAATCTGAAACTACTCAACACACTAATCACGGCATCGAATGGAAATAAAGGTAATTAAAATAATTAATTTTTAAAGCTTAGGAAACATGTTTTTCATTATATGACATAATAAGGAAGGGAAAGTAAAACTATACGATTAATGTGAATAAGTAGGTGAAGAGTTGAATAAATCACTCTAATTAAGCACAAAAGAACTCATGAAATATGGGTTTATCACCCTTGAAGATGAAAGAATAGTTGAAAGGAATTGTCATGGAAAGAAAATCTTCAAGGATGAGTATGATTTTATATTAAAACTACTGGACAAAGCAGTAATTATTGAAGAGGAAAAAGTGGTTGAAGACTTGCGAGATGCTGAACCTCCATGGGAAAGTCAAGACAAAGAACCTCCTTCCAAGACGGTTGCATTTGATGTTGAGGAGAGTGTACAACCTCCAAGGCATATCATGGTTGAAGACTTGGAAGAGGTTGGTCAAGAGATGGAGATTAAAGAAGAAGAAGCACAACCTCCCATGCCCTTGGTAAACAATGAAGAAAATATTGAATTGGAAGAAAGCTACCAAGAGGAAGAGGTTGATATTGAAGAAACTTGCAAAGAGGTGAAAGTTGTCAGAGAAGAGCATAAGGGAGTGGAGCTTGCAAATTCGTTAGAAATACCTCCCCCTAAGTTGCCATCATCCTTCACAACATTCAAGTGGGTAAAATTCATATCCCTTAGCTTTCTAGTTCCACTTGAATATGGGCTACTGGAGACGGATGGTCAACTTAGAGCTCTTTGTGGCATTAAGAGTAAAAGGAAGATAGTTACTAGTTGGAGTTGTCAAGCAAGGTTCAACATGGTTGTGTGCTCAAAGTTTAAATGCAAAGGTTGGTGTAAAGCTCAACTGAATGGGTCTAGGAAGTTGTTTGGCCGCTTTTGTGAGAATTCAGATTGCTTGCTACCCGGATGGAATCATAATGATCAACAAGAAAACGGGTGCAAAGGCAAGGTCTGGGACCCCGGAATTCATTCCAGCAATCAACACTTTTGGGGCCTTGTCACTTGCTTTAACTTACTTGAAGGCTTTCTGCGCCTAGTTTGGGATCCCGGAGGCCATTGGAATTACAAATATTTGTGGGGATTCAAGGATCAGTACAAGCACAAGCCACCATAACAAAGGACTCCCCAAATTTCTAACTTAAGGACTTTAACTAAAACTGCTAGGTGGAAGACAACACACCATGGTATGATCGTTCCTTTTTCAGTTTTAATTTTATTTCGTTTTGTTTGTTTTTTAATTTTATTTTATTTCGTTGAACCTGGAATTACTCATAACATCCATATCATTTTGCATTCTGCATACTGCATATTAAAAAAAAAAGAGAAAGCACGCACGCGACACGGTAGCGTCGTTGACGCGTCCACGTCATATGTGCCTCAAGGAAGAAAAGAGATTTTACAGAGAGTCACGCGACAGCGTGGCTGGAGGCATGCCTTTGGCACAAACTAATCCACGTGACCGTGTGGATGATGCGATCGCGTCATTTAACGAAATAGCATCCCCACGCGTCCGCGTCACCCACGCGACCGCGTGGCCCTGTAAATTGACGTAACAAGGGTGTATGGCCGAAAGTTGAGCTGAAATTGGGCTGGACTCGTGCTAGCAGCACAAGCCTTACCACGCAAACGCATGCCCTACGCGTCCGCATCGTTCTTTAAACAAGACCATTCACGCGATCGCGTGACCCAAAGTTTTGGCAAAATGAGCTTTTCACCAGAGAGTTGCGCGAACGCGAGGCTGCACTCGTGCCAATCGCACAAATCAGGCCAAGCGATCGCGTGACCCACGCATCCGCGTCACCTGACCTTATCGCGCACCACGCGACCGCGTCACCCACGCGTCCGCGTCGCCTGAGCCGCACAACTTATCCAGATCAGCGCCAAATATCATATCTTTTCTTCCCCAAATCCTAATTTTTCTTTTCCATTCTTATTTCTTTCTTATTTTCTTCTTCCTTCTTTACTTTCATTCTCTTTTACTTAATTGTATACTTTCATTCATTGCATTTTAATTTTGTGCATATTTTTATTTTCTTTTCTAAATTTATTAGTTTTTTTCCATTGGTGTTACAATTTTCTTATTCAACTGTTGCATCTTTTCTTGAATTTATTTTGGTGCTCAGTGACTTGTTTTACACTGTTGGATAATATTATTTAAGTCAATACTAATCTTTTATGATATTTGTATTAATTTTGTGTTGACATTAATTTATATTATCTTGTACTCTCTTCCCCATTGTTACAAATTTTGTACCACTGGTATGCCATGGCTTCTATTGTTTTCTCACGTACATGTTGAAGCTTCCATGTAAATGAGACCCTTTTCATTTGGCATTAACCCACCCATACTTCATTTATTTTCTTATCTTTATTTCTGGGTTACTCTTCTTCCCTTTTTCTTTCAGGATGGCCACCCAGAAGGGAACCGGAAGACGTTTACATGGGGAGACAGACAAGTCCATCAGCACAATCCTTGGAGAAAAGCATCAGTTGGAGAGACCCATCCACTTGTACATCTTATCATGCACCGAGGACGGTGCAATCTTTAAGTGTGGGGAGGTCGATACCGATCTCCATGGGTTAGTTATTTTCTTCTCAACACCAATATATCACTTTGTTTGTTTGTTCATTGTTGCATTTGCATGTTTGATTACATATTTGCTTGATTTTGTGCATATTTTATCACTTGGTTGAAGTAATATTTTTTTTCAAGAAACTTTTTAGAGCATTTCACTAATTTGAATAAAATTTAATGTTAAACTTGTTTGAAGAAATATTATACTGGAACATGGTTTAGAGCTCGAACACACAAAACCTGTGAGATTTTTTGAGCCTATTTGAATTGGTTGCATTTTATTAACCAAAATTCTGTTTTAGTGTGTATTTTTCTCTCTAAAATTGTGATCTCTGTCTTGCTTAATTCTATATTTCCATTATTTGATGTATGCATACACTTACATGATTGGGGCCTTTGTTTCACTGAGCTTACATACCCATATGGCCTTACCTTTCATTATCCCTTGCAAACCAATTTTGAGCCTATTTTATCCCTTTGTTCTTTACTTTAGCACATCATTAACTCTAAGCGAAAGACAATAATGCCCTTAATTTGAATCCTTGGTTAGCTTAGACTAGTGAGAGTGCTTATGATTTAAGTGTGGAGAAATTGAATTTGGAAATATCTGGTTTGAGAATTGAGTATGTTAGAATTTTCTGAAAATGTGAAAAAAAAATATTTAGGACATGATTCATGCATTTAATAATTTAATCATATGCATTGAGAAAAATAAAAGAGAAAAAAATAATATAGATATATAAAAAAATGAAAAAAAAAAGAGAAAAAAAGAGCAAAGAAGTAAAAAGGGGACAAAATGCCCCAAAGTAAGTGTTGAAAGCAATGCATATGTACTGTACTTGAAATTAGAATGCATGAATATGTGGAAAACATGGTTAATGGATAGTTAGATGTGATATTATGATTACATGGATTGTCTTAAGTTAGGTGGGAAAAGTTTAAGTTAATTAAGGATTCAGATTTTAGTCCACTTGGCCAAATACAATCCTACCTTGACCCTAACCCCATTACAACCCTTAAAAGACCTCTTGATATGTGTATCTGTGCATTAAATTTTTGTTGATTGGTAGAAGAAAAGCAAGCCTTAGAAAGCAAGGTCAGTAGAGAATTGAGAGAATCGAACCTTAAACACTTGAGTGATTAGAGTGTATACACTACCAGTGAGGGTTCAATACTCAATCCCTTGTTCCCTGCTTTCATGAACTATTTTCTTCTTGCAAGTCTATTTGTACTTCATTTTCATGATTTGAATTAGTGAAATCCAGTTCATATTTCCTCTTGAAAGATTTGTTTACTTTTAACTAAGTAGGTAGAAACATTTTGCATGTAGTTGCATTCATATAGATAGGTTGCATTTCATATTAATCTATCATTCCTCTTCACTTCTTTATAGCTTCTCTTGAGCTTAGCATGAGGACATGCTAATGTTTAAGTGTGGGGAGGTTGATAAAACACTATTTTATGGTTTATCTTGTGCTCAATTGAGTGGTTTTTATCAACTCTTTACCCACTTATTCATACTATTTGCATGGTTTTACATTTGCCTTCCTAATTATGTGCTTTGATTGAAAACATGCTTCTTTGGCCTTAAGTTCCCTATGTTTAAATCATCTCTTATTACCATTAGATGCCTTGATATGTGTGTTAAGTGATTTCAGAGTTTATAGGGCAGGAATGGCTCAGAGGATGGAAAGGAAGCATGCAAAAGTGGAAGGAATACAAGAAGTTAGAGAAATTGCTAAGCTGTCCAGCCTGACCTCTTCGCACTCAAACGACTATAACTTTAGCTACAGAGGTCCAAATGATGTGGTTCCAATTGCGTTGGAAAGCTAACGTCCGGGACTTCAATTTGATATATAATATTCCATAGTTTCCTAGACGCTAGGCGACACAAATGCATGCTCCATGCGGATGCATCGCAGTTCCGAAAATCAGCGTGGCAGATTTCTTCTCCAGCGATTTCTGGGCTGTTTTCGACCCAGTTTTCGGCCCAGAAAACACAGATTAGAGGCTATAAAGTGGGGGAATCCATTCATTCATGATAACAAGCTCACAATTTGTAATTTTTAGGATTAGATGTAGTTTTTAGAGAGAGAGGTTCTCTCCTCTCTCTTAGGTTTTAGGATTAGGATTCCTCTTAAACGATTTAGGATTTCAACTTCTTCTCAGGTTCAGTGTTCCTTTTATTTATTTTTTCCAAATTAGTTTATGAATTCTCATGGTTAATTTGATTTTCTATTTAATGCAATTTGAGGTATTTCAGATTTATGATTGCTTTCTTCTATTTATGATATTAATGCTTTCTTCTATTTTAGAGTAGCTTCCAACTTGATTTTGGAGTTAATTAATATTTGGAAACCCTTGAGTTGGAAGACTCAAGAGTTAATTGTGATTGGCTCTCTGGCCACTAACGCTAATCCAAACACAAGGGTGATGATTAAGACTTGTGAACAGAAGTTGGCTCCCAACTTAATTTTCCTTTATTCAATAAAGGATAACCAAGTAGAACAACAACCAATTACCATTACACTTGGAAAATCCAACAAGGATAGAACTTCCAATTAATCTTCTCCGAGTCAAGGCTTTTTATTTAATTACATAAAATCTCTTATTTATTTTTATTGCTTTAATTTATAATTATATCTGTGCCCATTGCCCAAACTCCAAAACCCCAATTTACAAGACTCATAACCAATAATAAGAACACCTCCCTGCAATTCCTTGAGAGACGACCCGAGATTTAAATACTTCGGTTATCAATTTATTTAGGGGTTTGTTACTTGTGACAACCAAAACTTTTGTAAGAAAGGAATTCTTGTCGATCTAGAAGCTATACTTACAACGGGAATTTATTTGCAAAAATTCTAGATCGCGCGAGAGTTTCGCTCTTCAGTGCTCCGGTGTATTTATAATGGTCGTGGGCTGACCTTCTTAGGTAAGATAAGTTAGTTATCTTATCTTATCTTATCTTATCTTTGGGTGTGGTCAGCTTATCCTTAAGGGAACTGCCTTTATCTCTATAGGCTTGGACTACCTTTGGATATGGGTCGTGTTCCTCTATTTGGGCCCTTTACTGGGCTTTCCTGTCAATTTGGCCGATCTCTTTGAGAAGAGGTCGGATAGTCGGACCTGAAGAGGTTGGTCGCCTTGTCACTAAACATCCCGGGTCGGACAGCTCGACCCAGGGTATGAACAGAGTGGTACAGGTGTAATTATAGAAAGCGATCAGGGAAGCCAAATCAAGCTAAATAACCAAGCTAAATACGAGGCACTACTGGCAGGTTTAAGGATGGCTAAGAAGGTAGGAGCTTACCGTGTCTAGTGATTCACAAGTAGTCACCTCACAAATAGAAGGGAGCAACCAAGCTAAGGATCCCACCATGAAAAAATACCTCGGGTAATTCGAGAGACCCTGGACAAAACCAGAGAATAGCTTGGATAATTCGGGGGACCCTGGACAAAAACAGAAAATAGCTCGGACATTTTAGGGGATATGAGGTCCGACACATACCTCGGGAGCAGAATGCCCGAGCTGATGTACCTTCAAAACCAGCCAGCACCAACAGCTCGGACAATTCGGGGAATATGAAGTCCGACACATACCTCGGGAGCAGAATGCCCAAGCTGATGTATTTTCAAAACTAGCCAACACCAAACCAGGGGGCAACAACAGAAGCCTCATCCAGGCTACATTACATGACCACAACAAGTCGATCTCGAAGGCGGTATAAGGGATGGTAATATTCAACTAACTGAAAAAGTAGTCATAAGTATAGAAAAAGGGTCGTTCCCCCGGAGTCAAGGAAGGAAAACAAACCCTCTCCTCAGGGTCCGGCGAAACCAACTCATAATTCTTCTCCTCATCCCTATCCCTACAAATTCTATGGAACCTCCAAAGTCGCACACAATACTCAAGGTCAGCCACAGTAACACACATTAAAACTATGAAATCCAGCCAGTCATACATGCCGTCCGGGATTTTAGTAGACATCTCAGGAATGTTTTCGCGGGAAGACATAGGTCAAATATTCCTACAGTAAGAAAAATGAGGTTACTACCAAACAACTCGGGCAAATAAGGAAACAACTCAGACAATAACAGCAAAACATCAAGTGTCAGATACAGCAGTAAAAGGGGAACTCCATGACTCACACGAAAGTCCAGGGGCACCCTTTGGAGGCAACAACAGGGCAAGAACATAGAGAAAAGAAGTCGACAATCTATACCCAAACAGTCCGAACACCTCTCAAATAAAAAGTCAAAACAAAAGCTAGAACTTTTGTACAAAAGGAGTCAGGAAACGATGAAAAGAAACAAGAACAGCAACAAAACCCTAAGCAAAGCACACATTCTTCTCAAAGGCGAACGACAAAAGAAAAGTCACAACAAACGATTAAAGATGCAAACTTTTTGCAGAAAGAACCAAAGTTCTTCAGAGCAAAAACCCAAATACAAAGTCAAAGCTTTACATCAAAAGGGAAGAGCTCCCAAACTCAAAGGAAAGAGGTCGACCTACCTCCAGAAGTCCGAGAAAGAGCTCGGATTAAAAAGGAAGCACTAAAGTATCGAATGGACCTAAGATCGATCAGGAGAAGGGAAGCTAGCAGCCAACTGGAAAGGACCATACCAAGTTGTTTAGAGGTACTGGGGAAAGGTCACCACAAAGTATCCGACCTCGAGGGGCGAGAGCTACCAAGGTCATGGCATGCCTGTAATCTAAGAAAGGCGCCAGGCCAAGTCTAAAAGATTGCCCGACCTAGAAGGGTAAGCACTAACATGTACACACTCTTATTCATATCTTCATTTTATTGTTTAAAAGTTGCAGATTTCCCAAAAAGTTTCCTACCAAGACGCATTAATCTGAGCGCAAAAATTCACTGCCTGATCACGACAAGGTCAGCGGGGTGAAACCAAATTCACCGCCCGATCACGATAAAAGTCGGCAAAGATGAAAGCAGAATTCATCACCCGATTTCGACAAGGTCGGCAAAGAAGTGAAAGCATAATACATCGTCCGATTTTGACAAAGTCGGCCAAGATGAAAGCGATAAAAACAGATTAATTCAAGAAGTTATAAAAAAGTGATCCATAGAAAGAGACCTGACGAGGTCTTAGAAAAAGTGGATTGCTAAAAATAACTTAGGATGGACCGACATAAAGAAGTCGGACCAACCTGATCAAAGCGACCAAAAGTTATAAAAAAGTAAGCCATAGAAAAGAGGTCTGGCCAGCCCTGAAAATGGATTACTAAAAATAACTTAGAAGAGACCGAGAAGAAGAAGTCGGACCAACGAAAGCTACAGTTTGGACCGACAGGAAGAAGTCGGACCAACGAAAGCCACAGCTTGGACCGACAGGAAGAAGTCGGACCAACGAAAGCTGCAGCTTGGACCGACAAGAGAAGTCAGACCAACGAAAGCTAAAGAAGGATCGACAAGAGAAGTTGGACCAACGAAAAGCGTGCACTAAAAGGGACATAGCTTTGCCCAAAAAGCCACGGCTCCACGACGAGGCTATCGAAATTGTTCAAACTAACTAAAAAGGGTTCCACGAGAACACTAAAAAGTTGTCGGACAAGTTAGCCCAGAGGTCATCTCGCCCAAACAGAAGACAGAAAAAACAAGATCTGATCAAAAAGAGGTTGGACAGCAAAGTACCAACACTCTATAAACATCTCACAAAGGCCAAGGAAAGGTCAAAAGGCCAAAGCCAGAAGTGCTTATATGAAAAGTACGAAGTCTTGAAAAAAGACACTACTTAAAAGGCAAAAGCACAAATCAGAATGGCGCTAAAAAGTCATCCAAACAAACTATAAAAAGGTTCCCCATCAGAACATTACCTAAAAAGTTGTTGGATTATGACTAAAAAAGCCCGAGCAATGAAGACAAACAAGTCGGAATAAGGCTGAGAAGTCCTCTCAACATACTAAAAAGGGCAATACCAGACTCGCACAAGGAGAAACTACTCAAGATCGACCAAAGTCAGGATGCTTGAGCACGACTTCCCCAAAGAGATCGAAGCTCTGAAAGCACGATCCCACGGAAAGGTCCGAACTCAAGCAAGGGCAAAGTCGTACAGGTCGACGTCAGCTAAGAAGAGGCGCAAGTACGATCTCAAAAAAGAACAAGCCAAAAGGTTGGGAAACAACTTAAAGCTCAAATGTGCTTAGCTAAAAGGGATACAACTCTGCTCAAAGAAGGCACAATCTCAAATAGGGCTACGAACGTCATCCGAGACTAAAAAAGGTTCAATATAAAGAACACTAAAAAGTCATTGGACAAGTCACTAAAAGCCCGGATATCAAGCCGCAAGGATAACTTCGCCAAAGCAGAGGGTTGTCAACACAAACTTACAGCAAGGCGTGATCCAGAAGGCAAGGGTAGAAAACCCACACTACCACTCAAAAGAGGTCGGACTGAGAAGTACCAAACCTCTAGAAAATCTGCAAGGATTGCAAAGCAATGAAGAAACAAGCCAGACAGATGCTTGAGCACGACTTCCCCAAAGAGATCGAAGCTCTGAAAGCACGACCTCAGGGAAAGGTCGAACTCAAGCAGGGGCACTGTTCTTGCATCGGTTCGAGCTGTAATGAACCGGATTGGCCGACCTCTTAGAAGGTTGGCCCATGACCGACCTCTTGGAAGGTTGGGCCATGACCGACCTCTTCACAAAGAGCTCGGACAAATCGCCATAAGAGGCCCAAGCAGGCCCAAACAAAAGGACGCAGCCCAATCTAAACGCAGCCAAAGCCTAGAAAGATAAGGGCGATTCCCTTAAAAGATAAGATGACTTCACTCAAAGATAAGATAAGATAAGATAACTATCTTATCTCTAGAAAGGTCACTCCACGCCATTATAAATACACTGGAGCACCCAAGTATAATTCATACTCTGATTCTACACAAAATACCTGCTTAAAGCCCATGCTAACTTAAGCATCGGAGTCTCTTGCAGGTACCACCACCCTCTAGTGACGAAGGATCAGCAGCATCTCTAGCTCCGCCAGTTCCATCAGGTCAGACACGACAGCTCCGGCCACCAGTTCCATCAGGTCGGACACGACAGCTCCAGCCACCAGATCCAACAAGTCGGACACGACAGCTTCGACCACCACAGCAGATCTCATCCGAGATTGACCTTCAGTTTCAGGTAACCCGCGGAACAATAACCATTTGCACACCTAGTGAATTGAACATCCAGCCATTGTTAATGGTGCATGAGTAAATCGAATAAAAAGAAATAACCATCCAATTAAAAATAGTATACATAATCATCTACATACCTATTGAATTAAACATCCGACATATCCATTGTTCACATTGTTTAATATTCTCATTGTCTACCTATACTTTTCCTTTTTATAATTGAAATTTAAAATTTGATATGCCTTATTAAAATCACGAACTTGAAACTAAATCTTGAGCCAACCAATTAAGTGCTTGAAGAATTGAAGGATTAGTGAAGGATTTGGAAAGATTAAGAAGTCCCTAGGAATGACCCATTTTCGGTGCGTCTAATGCACAAGGAAACACGTTGGACGCGAGGATGAGGAGCAACCCCTGAAAGGTTTGGGTTGAAGCCACATTCAACGCATAACATAGCAGGTGTCATGACCCTAACCAAGCCATGACTGGCGCTCAAGGAACAAGTCCCTCCGCAAGCCAAATGACCTAATTTTTCCAGAAAAACGGACAAAATCTCCTCTGTTCCTAGGACCTTACCAATATAAAAATTATCTTTCTGTATCATAAATAAACATCCATTTCTAGAGACAACTACAACAACATATTCCAATCATATTCACGACCCAATATGTCCAAAATACGCATTATATATATTAAGTCGATAACTAGAGTGTATAGTTAAATCCACAAGTCTTACATAACTAAATTATAATTACTATCTAAATAGTTTGATATGAAAAATAACATAACCCACATGAGGATCCTGCCTGTGGCATATGGAGCATTGACATAATCTAGATTTTGATCAAAGGTTCCATTACATAATTACTTAGCCCTTGAAAAGAAGAAGGGCTCACCGAAATGACTAAAATCTACTGAGAGACTAGTGGAATGGAACCTGGAATGACTTCTATATCTGAAAAAATATGGGAATATAATAGGGTGAGTTTTGCAACTCAATGAGCAAACATTATATCTATAACCCACACGAAACAATACAAGTTTTACCATAAAAATTATATTTCTTTCCAAAGATGAGAAATCCATATTAATTAATTATGCAAATAAATAGATATATAAGTAAGTAGAATGAACTGAAATGGGAGTTCTCATTCCAGAAGTCAAATCAAATTAAATCGAATATTACACACCTAGGGCGGCTCCACCTCTAAGGATAGCCCTTTCCTCTAGTGTGCCCGTACGGTATAACAGAACTAACGTGTGGCCTACATGTTAGGCTAGCAACGCTCCTACTAGCTGAGATCTGAGCCAGATGCATCTAGGTTAACGTCATAACCGCCGTTAACTACGGTTTTCTAGTCAGAGTCTCCCAAACCATTCCAAACCAACTCGCTTATAAAAATCTCTAATGCTTTAACATATTACTAAATTCCATAGTAAATCAAATATATATAAGAATGCTTACTAAAATTTAATTAAAATTCAATATAGTCAAATTAGAAAACAGATATGCTTTACAAAATATTTAAATATTATCTCGTGTGTATTTTTATAAAATTATAGGTTTCACAAATCAATACTTATTTCAAAAATATAAAAATCACAATAATCAAATATTTCCAAATTCCAAAAATAATGATCCAATTTAAATATTGATAATAATACACTTAAAAATAATTATAGACATAATATCCACTCACAACTTGGTTCTACAGAACCGGAAGCAACTTTGAGCGCGCCACCAAGCTACCAATTGATGTCCAATAACTTTATAACTCTAGAAATATGATAATAATAATATTTGTGAGCTATTAATATTGTCAATTAACATAATCTTACTCACTTTGACAAAAGTCCCAAACTTTCTAACCCTAATTCAGATTTATATATACCCATAAATATAGAGTTGACAAAAATTGGGGATATGGCTAATTATTGAGTCAAAGAGTTACCTTGAAGTCTCAATAATAACCGAAACTCAAAGTTAAATGCTTCCTTCACTCATTAAGTTGAAATTCCCTGATTTGGAGATTTTGAGAAAATGAGATTTTGAATAAATAGAGATAGAATAGAGAAGAAAAAGAAGCAAGATGATGAAGGTGAGTTTGATGATATTGAGTGATTGGTTGCAAGGAGAAGAGATGAAGAAATCTAGTTGGTAAGAGAAGAGAAAAGAGGGTTTTTTACATTTTTTATTTTTGAAAGGAAATGAAAGAGAAAGAAGAACCGGTGGGGGGGAGTGTCGAAGAAGAGAAGAAGAGAGAAAGAAAATTTTAAGTGGGGGCATGTGCCCCCCACGTGTTCTCCCCTCTCTTTTTTTTTCTCACACTCTCTCGGTTATTACAGCACGTTGAACGTGAGAAGGAATGTAAGCCCCTGGAGGTGTGGATTGAAAGTACGTTGGACACACCAAGAGGCAAGTTGAATGTTGAATGCAGCAAGTTGGACATGGGGTGCAAGTTGAAGCCACTGGAGGTGTCTTTGAGTGGCACGTTCAACGTGAAACCAAGCAAGTTAAACGTGAGGTTCAACATGTTAAACGTGGGGCTACTCACGTTAGATGTAGGAGTGGTAGCAAGCTTTTGGAGGGTCCCTAGAATGGCACGTTGGACGTGCAAGAAGACAAGTTGAACATGAGAATGGAAGTTGATTTTGTGGTTGGCTTTGAACAGAAGCCTCTATGTTTGGCTCTTTCTATCTTTGTTCCTAGTGTTTCTCTTGCTTGCTTCTTTTCATCCTTATTCTTATTTATTTTTAACATTTTTTTATACATACCAAAGCTCAAAACAACTCCAAGAAATATTGATTAAAGTACAAAAATCTAAATAATAACAAGAAAATCACTAACTTTATTCAAAAATTAATAAAGAAAACAACTAAAGATGCTCATGCATTACAATAATAAACTTAATATCTTACTTGTCCCCAAGTAAGAAAAGAACCATGCACAAAAAAATCCTCTAAATTCGAGTAGTTTCAAAAATTGCTTGACCTTTCAGTATGTGAAGTGATCAAGAGGCAGTAGGGTGAACTCTGAATTATGTGATCATGCATGGATTCCAGTGCTTGCTAGGCTTACAATTAAAAGTCTTAGAATTTAGGAATTTCATTTGGATGATATTATAGAGGTCTCTTTGTATATTTTCACCTTGAAGACAGCTTCCCCTTTTTTTTATTGGGTACTTTGCACCTTGAGTTTAGCCATGACTCTAAAGTTTTGTCTCAAGCTTTGCTTGACATAGAAACACCTCAAGCACTTAACTGGAGAACTCTTTGAGTCCATGCTTCTTTTTATTCTTCCCAATCAGTGGTGCTCAGAGCCTTTGACTTCTCTTTTATGGGTCTATTTACACTTGGCTTTGACTCTCAATGTTCTGTCTCAAAATTTTCTCGACACAGTCACACTACAAGCATATAACTAGGAAAACAACTCTTTGAACTTTGCTTCTTTTTAACTTTCTTAGCCATTTGTGCTTAGAGTTTTAGGCCTTACTCTTTGCTTTTCTTTCTTTTCTTTTCTTTTCTTGCTGCTTCTTGGTTTTATTGATTTTTGAGATCCTCCATAATGCTTCTCTAAACTTCATTCCATGTTTTAGAGCTCCTATGTAAGTTTTCACAAACATGCAACCTCATGACATACTCACATTATTTGAACCTCCACTTTTCTTAATCTTACTTGTCCCAATTTTTTTTTTTAAATTTCTTGAACTTTTTTTCATTTAAAAACTCTTTGTTGCTTGATTAAAGATATTGGGTGCAAGTAATTTTAAAAGTAAGGTGGTATGAAATATGAATGAATTATAATTATTAACTAATAACAAAAACAGATGCAAGATATAAGAATAAGAGCTCAAGAATAGAGTTACTTCCCTCTTCATCATCTTCAAGGCTATGTAGAGCATAGCTTCCAATACCAAACTTAGAATAGTTGCTTGTCCTCAAGAAAAAAAGAAAAATAGTGGTGATGGAAATATGAATAATCTTGATTATCTAGAGAAAGCAATTAAGTGATGCAAAAACTTATTTAAATTAAACAAACAAAATTAAAAACAAAATAAAATTAGAGACAAAATAAAAGGTTACCAACAGTTGGGTTGCCTCCCAACAAGTGCTCTTTTAACGTCATTAGCTTGATGGTTGGTTCTTGCTAAGGTGGAGGTTGATTATAATGCTTCAATGCCTCCCCTCTCACTGTGAATTTTCATCTTGTTTCTTCATTTATGAGCTTAATATGCTTAAGAGAAAGAATTTTGTTTACTGTATATGATTGCAATGGATGGTGAGGTAACATCACTTTCTCTCCTGGTCAGTGGAGATCTTCTTATTTTTTCATTTCTTGGGTACCTTCTTGAGAACTTTCTTTTCTTCATTTTGTGATACACTCCCAACACCAAACTTAGGTTTGATGTCAGGAACTATTTTGTTGATTTCAAAAGAAGACTTTGGTTGCAAATTCTTATTAGCTTCATCAGAGAGTTCTTGGAAGTTTGGATCAATTGATTCAACTTTCATGCAATCCTCCTTGTCACTTGAGTAATGCATGGTTTTGAAAATATGAAAAACTAAATGCTCATCATGCACCCTCAATATTGATTCACCCTTTTCAACATCAATGATGGTTCTTCCAGTGGCTAAGAAAGGTCTTACTAAAATAATGGAGGTATTCTCATCTTCCTCCATGTCAAGAATAACAAAATCTACTGGGAGAAAAAAACTTTTTCACTTTGATCAAGATATTTTCAACTATTCCATGTGCATGTTTTATTGATTTGTCTACCATTTGTAGAGCTATTCTTGTGGAGTTCATCTCTTGAATTTGTAGTTTCTTGATAACAGAGAGAGACATCAAATTGATGTTTGCCCCTAAATCACACAATGCTCTTTCAAAGATTGTGTTTCTAATGGTGCATGGAATTTGGAAACTCCTTGGATCTTGCATTTTTCTTGGCAAATTTTTCAGAATAATTGCACTAAATTCCTTGGTCATTACCACTGTTTCATCTTTTTTCAACATCCTTTTCTTGGATAGAAACTCCTTTATGAATTTAGCATAAAGAGATATTTATTGCAAGACTTCTATGAATGGGATATTGATGTGAAACTTCTTGAACACCTCTAAAAATTTGGAGTATTACTTCTCTTGGTTCTCCATCTGAAACCTTTGAGGAAATGAAAGTTTTGGTTGATAAGGGATTAATGTTTCCTTTTTCTTTGGATTTTCAATTATTGGTGCATGAATAGTGCTCTCCTTTTCTTGTTTTTCTTTTTCCACGTGAGCTTCCTTTGATACCTCTGTTTGAGTTTCATTTTTATTGCTAACCACTCTTCCACTTCTCAAGCTAAATGACCTTAAATTTTTCTCTTAGATTGAAAATTGTATCACTTGAAAAATTATTGGATGGTGGTCTCTCTATGAGTTGCTTGACAATTTGTCCTACTTGCACTTTCAAGTTTCTAATGGATGCATATTGATTTTGGAAGTTGTCTCTTGTGTAACACCCTAATTACCATAAACCTTACCTCCAGCCATAAAGTAAAGGTTAATCAAAGGTTACAACAAGTTTAAGGCTTATACAATAAAATATATAGAAAGGAGTAGTAATTCTAGAATCCCGATGAAGAAATAAGCTCAAAAACAGAGTTTCAAAAGCACAAAACGTTCACACGAAACTACAAGCTTATGGCACAAGATATAGATACAAGATAGAAAGACATATGTTTATATAAGAGTATAATAATCATAAGATACTAGCCTCGACCTACGGAGTTTAGGCCAACTAGTTATATATTGACATACAGAGTCTTTAAAAGTTAAAACAGAATACAATATATCTCTCTCAAAGTTAGCCTCTAAAGCAAAAATAAATATAAAAGTGAGAAAACTAATCAAAATAACCAAAAAGACAACAAAATGGAGTAAAGTCCTCCGCTCTGCCACCATCAAATAACTCACCGGGGTGGGTTGCGACCTGTATCTGAAAAAGAACAACAAAGTATGGAATGAGAACCGAAGGTTCTCAATATGGTAACAGTGCCCAGTAATGTAAGATATAAGACTCCGGGATGCCAGAGGCAATCCTAGAGCTTCATATCAATCATGAGATTAAACTTAAAGCATAACTAAATATAAAACCATCACTTTAAAACCATAACTAAAAAGGGGTAATCTAACTTAGGGAATTTTAAACTATCATTTCACCGCTGTCCCACAGCCTTCACCGGCCTAACCGCCATGCGATCCCGTCACCACCTCCTACGGAACCTCCTCAATTCCAGTAGAAAACACAAGTAATTCATACAAGTAAAGCACAAGTAATTATCATGTATAACAAGTAAATCAATAAGCAATTAAGCATGTTATACAATTAGCCATAATATACAAGTAAACAAAGCAAAAAACCATATAGAAGATGCACATGATGAATGCCTGTCCTATTGGCTGTGATATCACATTGTCGGTTCAACTGCCAACCTGACACATCACCTCGGGATGTTGCCTTTCGGTCACGAATAAAATGGGTACCCCCAGGGATATCGTGCCCAGTACACGGTCCAGGGATATAGTACCCGCGCACACTCTTGTGATTCTGAAAGGATGCGAGCGGGATATACTCAGCCACAAACTTCACATCTCAACGAAAGCGGGATGAGCCACCGCCCTTATGCCGTCGACGCGACCTCTACAGGCGAGATTAACCTACCGTCCCTACCAGGCGCATATCGTCTCAGTAATACCAGTAGAAAACAATATTTTAGTGGTTTTCAAAAATTAGTTTCAGTAAGGCCATCACCAAATCCATAACTCCCCAATTCATTATACCAATCGTCTTTACAACACTCTACCACCTCACTCAACTAATCCACCCTCAGTACTCCAAAAATCTAAAGCTCCATCTTCAAAACTTTTTACCAGAAAATATCTAGTTAAACTCACTTAGGGTATTCTCTATGCTTCAAAGCCTAAAAACAAGTTAAGACACCCTAGATAAGCATTACGGAAGTTTACAAGCTTGCCGGGAAGATAAAATGGTTAAAAACAAAGCTTTCATTGAAAAATAGGACAATGTGCGTACGCATAAGGTTGTGCGTACGCACGCCCAGAAGAATTTTCACAAAGTGTGCATACGCATAGAGGTGTGCGTACGGATAGAGGTGTGCATACGCACAGCAGATAAAAGTTTTCATTTTAAATGCACACATAGATACGTGTGAACGCCATCAACAGGAGGCACTTTCCAGCGTATGCGTGCGCACGATGTTGTGCGTACGTACAACTTGCAAATTTTCCAGGGTGTGTGTTGTGTTTGGTGATGAATGAGATAAATGGGGCTCATTTAATGAACTTATATATGTTAGGCTTGGGCCCAACTTGATCCCGGTCCGACCCGTTAGTTTTTTGGGCCCGTTTGGCCCAATTTTGGACCAAACGTTTAAAATTAGTGCCACATTTTTAACTTTAATTTATTTCCTAACTTTTTCTACTGTTTTTATCTTTCTCGTACAGTACCGGACAGATTTAAGCCGGTACTGCCGCTTAACTTACTAGTACGCGCTTTTACGTAATTTTTCGAAGAAAATTACATTTTTTATCTCAGAGAAATCTACTGAGTCCAAATATCATATTTATGTTATCTAATTAATATTCTAAATTTTTGGATCCTATTTTGGACAATTAAATTATTATTATTTTATGTTAATTAATCGTTATTATTTCTAGTTCTTACATCTTGTCTCATCCATAAAATTTTATGTTTACTGCATGAAGGTGGAGGTAATTTGGACTATTGTGGTAGTAGATTGGGATAGTTTTTCAATAGTGGTTTCAAGGGAGAAAAATTTAGTTTCTAGAGAATAGAATTTGGTTTTCAGAGAAAAAAGTCTTTAGTGAATTTGTGGTTGTATGGGTTGAGATTGTTGTTGGTGAGGTACGGTAAATTTGTTTGGCTTTTGGTTGTCCCAATTAAAATTAGGTGGTTCCTCCATCTTGGATTACAAGTTTTTGAGAAGGGGTCACTGGATGGTGGCTTTTAAAAAATTTTCATGTAATTTACTTGCTCTTCCTTGAGCAACTCACATTCCTCCTCCTTGTAAGCTCTTCCACACAATTTATAACTCACTTGTGTAGTCACTGTTGAGACTTACATATGTCCCATTTACTTTGTGAGTGAGACAATTTATTGATACATCATCTTATTCTGTGCCAAAATAGTGTCCAAAGTGTCAAGTTCTATTACTCCTGTCTTCATGGTTCTTTCAGAGGAATACAAGTATTGATTGTTGGCTACAATCTCAATCAATTTCAAAGCTTCTTTAATAGTCTTCATATGCATGGATCCTCCAGCTGAGAAATCTAATGTTCTAAAAGCATGAGTGAGTCCATCATAGAAGATTTAGAGTTGCACCAAATCAGCAAACATATTTGGAGGGCACTTTCTCAATATATTTTTGTACCTTTTTCAAGCTTCATAGAGAAATTTTCTATCTTTCTGAATGAAAGTCTGGGTATCATATTTCAGCTTTGTCAACTTCTATGGTGGAAAGAATTTGGTTAAGAACTTATTGACTAAATCATCTCATGTTATAATACTCTCCTTTGGTTGAGTTTCAAGCCATCACTTGGCTCTGTCCCTTACAGAGAATAGGAACAACATCAAGCAATAACCTTCAACAGAGACGCCATTGGATTTGACTGTGTTACATATTTGTAGGAAGTTAGAGATGAACAAATTGGGATCTTCTTTAGGAATCCCACTGAATAGGCAATTTTATTGCATCAAAGTGATGATTTGAGACTTCAACTCAAAGTTGTTTGCCTCCACAGTGGGCCTTACTATGCTACTCCCACAACTATTGCTTGTGGGGGGGGAGGTAACAAAGTCTCCAAGAGTCATCCTAGCATTGGCATTATTATTGTTGTTTGTCAAGCTTTCTGACTCCTTAATTTCTTCTAACAGCCTCTGATTTTGAGACTTCTTTCTCAATTGGTGGAGTGTTCTTTCAATTTCAGAATCAAAGACGAGTGATTCCTTGTCTTTATCCTGCATGCAAAACAGAAAAAAATAGGAAAAAAAAGGTAGAATCCCCGACGTCAAAGTGAAAAAAGTTCCAGCGAGTAGCAAAAGAAAACAAAAAGGTCTAATTTAAAGAATCAATTAATGTGGTACTTGTTAATCTCAATTAATCCCCGACAACGGCGCCGAAAACTTGATGTAGAATTTTACAAAACTACAACTCAGTAAGTGCACCGAATCGTATCAAGTAATATTACGGTGAGTGAGTTATTGTTCCCATGAGCATTAAAGAACGAAGCAATAATGATTAATTGATTATTCTAACTAGACAAATCAAATAAACAGAGGAATGAATGGGAAATTCAAAACATGTAACAAAGAGCAATAAAAATTATGGTGAGAATGTTAAGGTTTTAGAGATGTTCACCCTCTAGAAAAACAATCTTTATGTTCATTTATTTGAGGCGTGCAATGATCAATCACAACAAATCACAATAAATCAAATTCCAATTCCTTGGTAATTCAATTTCTCTTTAACCTAATTAATCGTTAATTCTTTAGTCAATTATTTAAGAAAAGAGGTGAAGTATAATTCTGATTTAATTTCAAATAAGATTCAAGAATAGTCCTTCGGTTGAATTATATGTCACATATCTAAGCTAGTCTTAAACAAGTGAAACTTACAAAAAAGAATAATTTTCACAAGTTTTCTAATCCGAATTTTATGTCACTTATTCAAACTAGAACAATTGAAAATCAATACGTGTCTCACATTCTTTGAAATACTATTCCTAGTTAAATAAAAAAGTAGTGAGAAATAGTTTTTAAGCTATTTCCAATATTATTTTTTCCAAAATAATATTTAGAATTTAAAATAGAGTTAGAATATTTTTCAACAATTCTAAATCTTTAGGAATGAACAACGAAAACTCAATCATGAAATAAATCAAAGCATAAACCTCAAATAAAGTAAAACACTTAGATCAATAATCCATAAAAAAAGTTGAACAGAGCTCCTAACCTTAACAAAGGAGATTAGTTGCTCATGATGAAAAAAAATACTAAACTATAAAGTGTGGTGTATTGTGATGTCCCTCCACCAAAGTCTTCGGACTTATTAAAACTTAAAGAGTAAAGTATCTTTTTTGTTCCCAACGTTTGGGGTAAGTCCTATTTATGTCCCTTGATGTGCGGAAAACGATCCGACACAAAACTCACCGGCAAGTGCACCGGGTCGCATCAAGTAATAATAACTCACGGGAGTGAGGTCGATCCCACAGGGATTGAAGGATTGAGCAATTTTAGTTTAGTGGTTGATTTAGTCAAGCGAATCAAGATTTGGTTGAGTGAATTGTGATTTGCAGAATTTAAATTGCATGAGAAGTAAAAGGAATGGGTAAATTGCATGAAATTAAAGAGAACTGAAATTTAAAGTGCTGAATCTTAAAGAACAAGAAATTAAATGGCAGAAACTTAGAACGCAAGAAATGTAAATTGCAGAATCTTAAAGTGCAAGAAATGTAAATGGCTTGGATTTTAAAGGGAATTGGGAATTGGATTTGCAGAAATTAAACAAGGAAAAGTAAAATTCAACAAGCAGAGGAGTAGAAGATAACTTGGATTGAACCGGATCTAAAAACAGAATTGTAAATGAGCATGAAAAGCATTAAACAGAGGATGTAAAATTGGAATTTAGATCTCAGGACCCAAGAGTCTAGATAACCAAGTCTAGATCTCAATACCTTCCTAGATCCAACAAGAACAATTGCAAAGGAAATGTAAATTGCAAATAAAGTAGATGAAGAAGCAATTAACCGAAACTGCAATTCAATTAAGCAGAGAATTAAACAAGATCCCAAGGTGAGATTGAAACAGATTTCCTTCAATTCTCCAACCCAAGATCCAAGACAATTGTAATTGAAATTGAAAGCAAGAAAACTAAGAGGAAGGGAATTCAATTCTCCTTCCCCGAGACTTAGAAATTAAAATTCACTCAATACCAAAAGCTCTCCGAAAACTCTCTATGAAAACTAAAAGGAAAAGCTCCCTGAAAAACTTAAATCCTATGCTATTTATACACTTTCTTCAAATGGTCTTCAAGCCTTCAATTGGGCCTTTGCTCTTGATGGAATTGGGTTGATAGAGGCCTTGGTTGATTGCTCTTGGAGTTTGGAGAAGAACCGAATTGAACCGGGTTTGGAATCATGAAAGCTTGAGTAAAAGTTTGAGTAAAAGTTTGAGGCAAACTTTTACTCAAACTTTTCACATCAGCCACCCTCTTTTGCTGATACCAACGTTAGGGCAAAAGTTTGGGGTCAAACTTTTGCTCCAACGTTGGCCTCCCCTTGCACACTCATGGCGCCAACGTTTGCCAAAAAGTTAGAGGCAAACGGTGGCGCAAACTTTTGCTCTCCAGGGTGTGTTGTTCATGCGCCAACATTTGCCAAAAAGTTTGAGGCTAACGTTGGCGCAAACTTTTGCTCTCCAGGGTGTTGATTTGTGATGCCAAAAGTTTGCCAAAAAGTTTGAGGCAAACTTTTGCTCCAGCTTTTTGCCCAAAAGTTTGCACAAAAGTTTGAGGCAAACTTTTTGTCCAGCTTTTTGCTCCCTGGTTCATTTTCACTTATTCCAAAAGTTTGAGCTAAAGTTTGAGGCAAACTTTTGCTCAAACTTTTTGTCCTCTCTTCCTCCTAGCCATTCCTTCTTGCTTCAACCTTTCTCCAAGCTTTCTTCACCTATCATTAATCAACCAAACACATCAAAGCTATGCTCAAATCATGAGATATTCATTCTTTCATAATATGTGACAATTATAGCATAAAACCTCATGAAATTGCATTAATTCATCTATGGTTGATTAAATCAAAGGAAGCATGAAAATCTACCCAATTGTCTTGCTTATGGCTCAAGAAAGTGCATAATTCAATTGAAAACAAAAGAAAAAGGCTAGTGAAACTAGGCTAAGATGACTTGTCATCACAACACCAAACTTAAAGCTTGCTTGTCCCCAAGCAAGAAAAGATTTATTGAGAAGAAAGAATGAAATGGAAGAGGATGTTCATGCTAGTAGAGTATTATTGGTAGTTCATGGGGTTTTATGTGGATATGTAAACACTCACTTCTTATTGACTCTTAAGCCTAGAAAGTCTCCTTCAAGCTTCAAGTAACATACTGCTATGACCTCTCATTATTCTGTTATCCTTGGCTATTATTTTGTTCATAAGCTTTGTTTGAGTGTCATGTGTAGCAAGTTTATTTTCTTTTCTTTATACTTGACACATTATTCACTATAGACACTTGGCTCACATTTCTTCTTAAAACATTGATGCCCAGCACCTCTTTGGGCTACTAAATGCCTTGTAGTTAGGTTGCTCTTGATAGTGGACTTTCAGCTGATGATCCTGGGTTAGTTAACCCAAGTCACCGAGTGTTGATGCACTCCAAAGAACTTAGTAGTCCAAGCAGATCCTAATACAAAGACACCACAGGCATATATTCTAAGGTTCAAGCTATTGGTGTCCAGCTTTGTTTCTTTTTGTTTTCTTTTGTTCTGCCACTCTTTGGCTATTTCTTTTTCTCCCCTTTTTTCTTCCTTTTTGTTTTTCTTTCTAACCAAGGATTTTTATTTGATTGAGATTCATAGACAGTAGGCCACTTTCTACTTAGAGGGAGACATTCTAGTTCTCTTATTCACTAAAAGTGAGCTATCACACATACATACCACCACTTACTTTTATTGTACTTCTATCTAACAGAGAACTATCTCACTTCACATTCTAAACATTTTTTTTTATTGAATTAAAGATGCAGGGGACAAAACATGCAGTTAGTTAAGTGAAAGTAAACATACAAGCACACACTTGGACTAGTTTACTTATTGCAAAAGAAAATTGAATCTACTTGAACTAGATGAACACTTTAGCAAGACATAAATCAAAGCATTTCTCAATAGCAAAAGTTAAGTATAAATACAACCTATTGGTTTGCAGTTCTTTTGTTCTTCCTTCTGTTGTGCCCCTTTTGAGTCATGATGCATAATGTCTTCAAATGGTGGTTCGTTCCCTGCACAATTCTCAAAAGTTGCTTGCTTCTCAAGCCCTTAGGTGACTGGTTAGTATGCATGAATTGAGTGTGACTTTTTGGATTCAATTTGGTGTGGGAACACCAAACTTAATTCCTTGCCACTGTCTCTAATGCAACAGGTTGTACATTTATAAATTCTTTTGGCCTTGCTAAAGGTTATGGAACCAAACTAAGAAGCAATTAACTGGTTGAATAATTTGTCTGATTGCTTGGAGCTATCATTATGCAAGAGGTGAGAATATGCTTTTAAATGAGATTTTGGTGGAACACCAAACTTAGAATCCTTCATTCTCCCTTAAATTGTTTTGGTGTGCAACACCAAACTTAGATCCTTGCAATACAGATAAAACTACTCAACCTTTTTATTGAAACAGCTATGAAAAGAAAACTACCTCAGGTTGGGTTGCCTCCCAACAAGCGCTTCTTTATTGTCACTAGCTTGACATCTCGTTCTTTGATTATGGAGGCTGAAAAGCATAGTGCCTCAGCTTTTCTCCTCTTACTGTGAACTTCCTTCCGGTCTCCTTTTTGATGATCTCTAGGTGTTCAAGTAAAAGGACCCGGTTCACAGTGTAGTATTCAGATGATTGTGGGGACACCTTCATTAGTTGGGTGTTTAACACTACTTTATCCCCTGGTGAAAAGCCTTCAGTAGGGATCTTCTTGTTTCTCCACCCTCTTGGCCTCTTCTTCTTTTCTTTCTCAAAAGATACTCCCTGCCTTGGTGGTTCCTTATCTGAGATGTTGAATTTCTCATCTGGAAATTTTGGATCTAGTTCCTCCTTGATTTCTTTGGTCTGTTGCACCATCTCTACTTCTTTCAAGCATGGATTTGGAAGACTTGGAGCTAACTCATTGACTACCTCCTTCAAACTTTGATCCCTGGCCTTATCCTTCATACAATCTTCTTCTTGAGTGGGCTCATGCAGGGTTTTAAAAACATGGAATGCTAGGTGCTCATCATGCACTCTCAGCAACAATTCTCCTTTTTCAACATCTATCAATGCTCTGCCCGTAGCCAGGAAAGGCCTTCCCAGGATGATGGGAGTGTTAGGGTCTTCATCCATATTCAGGATGACAAAATCAGCTGGGAGAAAGAATTTTCCCACTTTTACCAACACATTCTCCACAACTCCCAATGCTTGCTTAATGGATTTGTCAGCCATTTGGAAAACTATTCGTGTGGACTTCAGCTCAGAAATTTGAAGTTTCCTCATTAGAGACAAAGGCATCAAGTTTATACCTGCACCGAGGTCACAAAATGACTTCTCAATTGTTATGTTTCCTATGGTGCAAGGTATGTAAAAACTCCCAGGATCATCTTTCTTCTCTGGCAACTCTCTTTGGAGGATAGCACTACATTCCTTTGTCATCTCAACAATCTGTCCTTCCTTCAGGGATCTTTTCTTTGTGAGTACTTCTTTCATAAATTTGGCATATAATGGCATCTGTTCAAGTGCTTCTAAGAAAGGAATATTGATGCTGAGAGTCTTGAATATATCCAGGAATTTTGAGTATTGCTTATCCTCGTTTTCTTTTTTGAACCTCTGAGGGTACGGAAGTTTGGGAACATCTGGCTTCACCCCTTCCTTCTTCTCTTGTAGCTGTGTTTCAAGGATGTCATCATCTTTCTTTGAGCTTTTTGCATTCTTGGTCTTTCTCTCCTCTTCACTTCTCTCTTCTGTCTCTTCTTGTGGAACTTCTCTGTTGTGTTCTTCTTGATTGATGGCTTCCTTCTCCCTAGTCTTTTCACTTCCCACTATGATTGCTTTGCACTCCTCCCACTTTGTAGCTTTTCCTTTGTCCTTTGGATTGGAGATTGTATCACTTGGGAGAACATTGGTTGGCCGTTCAGCTTGTTTGGCCAATTGTCCCACTTGTCGTTCAAGTCTCTTCATGGTAGCTTCATTTCTCTCTTGCACTTTGACCAAGCTTTGAGTGGACTGAGCAATTGCTTGTATGGCTGCCTCAAGACTTGAAATTTTACTTTCATGATGGTCTATTGGTGGTATGATGGGGGTGGAATGTGGTTGCTGGAAGTTATTTGTAGGGGTAGTGTGGTAGTTTTGGGGGTTAGATGTTGGTGCGGAAATACTATTTTGATGAGTTTGTGGATTGTGGTGGGGTGGTTGATATGTATTTTGTGGTTTCTTGTATTGATTATTATTAGTGTTTTGCTGGTCGTGGTTTGAGTAAGTTGTGTTTCTTGAGTTGTTTTGGTTTGAGTTTTTCTGCCACGGTTGCTGGCTGTGGGTGTGGTTATCTCCCCATCTGAGATTTGGATGGTTCTTCCAGGATGGATTGTAGGTGTCACCATAAACCTCATTTTGGCCTGAGCCTTGGTTGTGCACATATTGAGGTTGTTCCTGCTGCTGATTTTCTTAGTTTTCTTCATTTTGTCCCCATGTGGTTGATGGTTGGCTTGTATTCACTGCTGCAACTTGTAAACTATCAATCTTTTTAGCCATCTGCTCAAATTGTTCTTGAATCTGCTGCTGCATTATCTTGTTTTGAGCTAGGATGGTGTCCACCCCTTCCATTTCTAACACTCCTTTCCTTAGTGATGGTTGGCGTTGTCTCTGATGGCCAAAGAAATATTGGTTGTTAGCCACCATGTCAATGAGGTTCTGAGCTTCTTCAGTTGTCTTCATGAGTTGCATTGAGCCTCCTGCTGAATAGTCAAGTGCCTCTTGAGCTTTCATTGTCAGTCCTTCATAGAAATTTTGGAGTTTATCCCATTCATTAAACATCTCTGGTGGACACTTCCTGAGTAAAGCTCTGTATCTCTCCCATGCTTCATACAATGACTCTCCATCCATCTGAGTAAATGTTTGAACCTCTGTTTTGAGCCTGATGATCCTTTGAGGAGGATAAAACTTTGCTAAGAACTTGCTCACTAGATCCTCCCAATTGTTGATGCTTTCTCTTGGAAATGACTCCAACCATTGAGTGGCTTTGTCCCTCAGGAAAAATGGAAACAACAACAATTTGTAACTGTCAGGATGTACACCATTGGTCTTCACTGTGTTACATATCCTCAGGAAGGTGGATAGGTGCTGGTTTGGATCTTCCAAGGGGCCTTCTCCATAAGAACAGTTGTTCTGCACCAAGGTGATGAGTTGGGGCTTCAATTCAAAGTTATTTACATCGACATTTGGGGTAAGGATGCTACTCCCACAATGCCTTGGATTAGCAAATGTATATGAAGCCAAGACTCTCCTCTGGGGTTGACCATTGTTGTTGGCCATTCTCACAGGTGGATTTGTTGGATTTGTTGAGTGTTCCTCCAATTCATGATATTCTTCATCTGATTCTTCCTCTCCAGCAACATTTTTTTCTCTTGCTTCTCTTCTTAGCCTTCGGAGGATTCTTTCGTCAGTTTCATGAAAGGTAGGGATCTCTCTTCTTGTATCTGAAATACAAGCAAAACGCAAGAATCACACAATACCAGAAAAGCAATAACACTTCAATCCATGGCTGAAGTGAAATATTAGTTAGCTTAGGCAAAAATTCAAACAGTTAGCGTGTTAGTCAAAAGTTAAAGAAACAGAAAAAAAAAGAGCTTGATCTAGATCTCCACTTTACTTAATCATTGTCAATCTAATCAATCCCCGGCAACGGCGCCAAAAACTTGATGTGCGGAAAATGATCCGACACAAAACTCACCGGCAAGTGCACCGGGTCGCATCAAGTAATAATAACTCACGGGAGTGAGGTCGATCCCACAGGGATTGAAGGATTGAACAATTTTAGTTTAGTGGTTGATTTAGTCAAGCGAATCAAGATTTGGTTGAGTGAATTGTGATTTGCAGAATTTAAATTGCATGAGAAGTAAAGGGAATGGGTAAATTGCATGAAATTAAAGAGAACTGAAATTTAAAGTGCTGAATCTTAAAGAACAAGAAATTAAATGGCAGAAACTTAGAACGCAAGAAATGTAAATTGCAGAATCTTAAAGTGCAAGAAATGTAAATGGCTTGGATTGTAAAGGGAATTGGGAATTGGATTTGCAGAAATTAAACAAGGAAAAGTAAAATTCAACAAGCAGAGGAGTAGAAGATAACTTGGATTGAACCGGATCTAAAAACAGAATTGTAAATGAGCATGAAAAGCATTAAACAGAGGATGTAAAATTGGAATTTAGATCTCAGGACCCAAGAGACTAGATAACCAAGTCTAGATCTCAATACCTTCCTAGATCCAACAAGAACAATTGCAAAGGAAATGTAAATTGCAAAGAAAGTAGATGAAGAAGCAATTAACCGAAACTGCAATTCAATTAAGCAGAGAATTAAACAAGATCCCAAGGTGAGATTGAAACAGATTTCCTTCAATTCTCTAACCCAAGATCCAAGACAATTGTAATTGAAATTGAAAGCAAGAAAACTAAGAGGAAGGGAATTCAATTCTCCTTCCCCGAGACTTAGAAATTAAAATTCACTCAATACCAAAAGCTCTCCGAAAACTCTCTATGAAAACTAAAAGGAAAAGCTCCCTGAAAAACTTAAATCCTATGCTATTTATACACTTTCTTCAAATGGTCTTCAAGCCTTCAATTGGGCCTTTGCTCTTGATGGAATTGGGTTGATAGAGGCCTTGGTTGATTGCTCTTGGAGTTTGGAGAAGAACCGAATTGAACCGGGTTTGGAATCATGAAAGCTTGAGTAAAAGTTTGAGTAAAAGTTTGAGGCAAACTTTTACTCAAACTTTTCACATCAGCCACCCTCTTTTGCTGATACCAACGTTGGGGCAAAAGTTTGGAGTCAAACTTTTGCTCCAACGTTGGCCTCCCCTTGCACACTCATGGCGCCAACGTTTGCCAAAAAGTTAGAGGCAAACGGTGGCGCAAACTTTTGCTCTCCAGGGTGTGTTGTTCATGTGCCAACGTTTGCCAAAAAGTTTGAGGCTAACGTTGGCGCAAATTTTTGCTCTCCAGGGTGTTGATTTGTGATGCCAAAAGTTTGCCAAAAAGTTTGAGGCAAACTTTTGCTCCAGCTTTTTGCCCAAAAGTTTGCACAAAAGTTTGAGGCAAACTTTTGATCCAGCTTTTTGCCCAAAAGTTTGCACAAAAGTTTGAGGCAAACTTTTGGTCCAGCTTTTTGCTCCCTGGTTCATTTTCACTTATTCCAAAAGTTTGAGCTAAAGTTTGAGGCAAACTTTTGCTCAAACTTTTTGTCCTCTCTTCCTCCTAGCCATTCCTTCTTGCTTCAACCTTTCTCCAAGCTTTCTTCACCTATCATTAACCAACCAAACACATCAAAGCTATGCTCAAAATCATGAGATATTCATTCTTTCATAATATGTGACAATTATAGCATAAAACCTCATGAAATTGCATTAATTCATCTATGGTTGATTAAATCAAAGGAAGCATGAAAATCTACCCAATTGGCTTGCTTATGGCTCAAGAAAGTGCATAATTCAATTGAAAACAAAAGAAAAAGGCTAGTGAAACTAGGCTAAGATAACTTGTCATCATCCCTGACGTTTAAATCGTCCTATTTGTATCCTTAACGTTTATAAAAGTGATTCAATGTTATCCTACTATCAATTATACTAACAAATCAGATTATATTTTTCAATTATTCTCACTTGGATGTATTCATTCTCAATTAGGTCTCACTTGAATGTGTTCAATTTTAATATTATACCCACTATTTGTGTTTAGATTCAATTATGTCCCTAGAAAAGTAAATTATATAAATGTTGTAGGAATTAGTTTCAACATTTGATGAGCTATTTTTCGGAGTAGATCATCGATTCAATCCCAGACATTTGTATTCTAACCTCAAGAAGAGATTTTTAAAACTCAAACTAAAGCGCTCATGATGTGTAATTGACTGCAGGATAACAATGAATCACTTTTACAAACGTTAGGGATACAAATAGGACGATTTAAATGTTAGGGACACAAATAGGATTTACCCAAAACGTTGGGGACAAAACCGATACTTTACTCAAACTTAAAAACTAAACCTATAATCAAACTCAAACTGAAAAAAAAAACAAAACCAAATCTAATCAAATCAAATATTTTCTAACAACTCTTAATTAATTAATGTTCTTCCTTGTAATTAAAATTCAGAATTTGATGTGCCTTGTTGAAATCATGGACTTGAAACTAAATCTTGGACCAACCAATTAAGTGCTTGAAAAATTGAAGAATTAGTAAAGAATTCGAAAGGATCAAAAAGTCCTTGGGAGTGGCCCATTATTGGTGCGTCCAACGCACAAGAAGGCACATTGGACGTCAGAATGAGGAGCAGCCTTAGAAGGTTTGCGTTGAAGGCACGTTCAACGCATAGCATAGCACATTGAATGCGGGGAGGAATGCAAGTCCTTGGAGGTGTGGATTGAAGGCACGCTGAACGCACCAAGAGGCAAGTTGAACGTGGAATGCAACAAGTTGGACGTGGGGTGCAAGTTGAAGCCACTGGAGGTGCTTTGAGTGGCATGTTCAACATGAAACCAAGCAAGTTGAACGTAGGACTGCTCATGTTGGATGTGGGAGTGGTGGCAAGCTCGTGGAGGGTCCCTGGAATGGCATGTTGGACGTACAAAAATTCAAATTGAACTTAGGAATGGAAGCTGGTTTTGTGGTTGGCTTTGAACAGAAGCTTCTATGTTTGGCTCTCTCCATCTTTGCTTCTAATGTTTTTCTTGCTTGCTTCTTTTCATCCTTGTTCTTGCTTATTTACAAAACTCAAAACAACTCCAAGAAACATTGTTTAAAGCACAAAATCTCAATTATAACAAGAAAATCACTAACTTTATTCATAGAATTAAAAATGAAAATAACTAAAGATGCACATGCATCAGTAAACAACCAAAATTTTAGTCTATGTCTCCAACATTGATCATTGCACATCTACAGACTGTATTTCTGTTTCAATATCGAAGTATTCTAACTTTAAGTTTCTAAATTTTATGTCTAAATGTTGCCTTGAGATTCTTAATAAGATCATATCTGAAAAGAAATTAAGATAAAATAAAAGGACAAAAGAATATAAATAAAAAACATAAAAAAAAACTACATTTAACAATATTTTAAACTCTAGATAGAATATAACTTAGTAACCATAATAATTATTAAGAAAAATATAAGACTCAAATATAAAAATTTATAATCACCTGATACACTAAAAGGGCATATATATAGTGTATGATTGATCTACTTTAAATTAGGAATAGAAATATTCAATTAATACTAAATTAATTTGATCATCTATTTTTAGAAGAAATCATTCTAATTATATGTGATTGATTTGTAAAATCTACTATAATTTTTTAATTAATAATTTTTTATTTATGTATATGTTTATATTAATTGTTTAATTAATAATTTTCATATTTTTATGATATATTATTTGGTTTAAATAATTTTAGATATTTTTTTATTTATGTATACATATATATTAATTGTACGTAAATATATTTACGTCACATATATTAATTATTTTTTATTATAATTATTTTCTTATATATATATGATTCATTCAATAATTTTTTATTTTTTATTATTAATATCATTGTATTTGTAATTTTTATAAATTACGACAATTTTCATAAATAATACTAGACAACTAAATTTTAATTATAATCATTAATTTGATATATATTAATGCTAAATTAATCACATTAGACAAATAAATTTTTATTAATGCTAAATTAATTTGATATATATTAATTATAGTCATTATTATAGTTATTAACTTAGTTTTTTTTCTACCTATGGTTATTTTTTTATATATCTAAATATATATTATTCAACATCTAAATTTTAACCCAATAATCATATTAATTATAGGTTAGTGAAATTTTAATTTAACTAAATATATCGCATTCGACAACTAAAATTTTAACCATACAGTTGTTGAACAATTTCAACCCAACTATTAACTATTTTATACAACGTCAATAAAATTTTTTAGTACAACTAAAAATATTATATAGAATTTAGCTTTTATTTGAGTAATAATCTAAAAGTATTATTTATTTTAATACTTTTTTAATTATTTATTTTATTTTATTTTATTTCTTAGTTATACTAGGAGAAAATAAAAAAATTAAAAAAAAATAAAAATTGAAAAAAAATTTCATATTAAAAAAATTTAAAAATAACATAACAAAAAATAATCGGAGTAATATATAAATTGGAATAACAATTTAAATTTTTTTAAAACTAATCTAATTAAATGCTAATATTGAAACTAAACTCTTTAAATAATATTTAAACTATATTCTAGACCTTAGACACATATAGATTAGAATCATTCTCATAACAACAACCAACTAAAATAATGTCATCAGTTTGAATATTTAGAATTCGTACTAATTTAGACCAATTCCTTGTTAAATAAGCTTCATCATCCGCTATCCATGTACTACAGCAAGGTATAGAATAGCCATAGCGAGAAACTAAATTGACCTTTATTCTCATCAATGACATTGCATTGACGCACAAGAAGGTTGGTAATTTTAGAAAAAAAAAATCACAAAATGTTATAAAATTATTTTTTATTACGAAAAGTTTAAAAAAAGAAAATGTAAATACAGTACCAATATTTAAAATTGCATCTTCAAACCTAACACAATTTTTTAAAAACTAAACCTAAATTGATGAGAAAACTCAATCTCGTTATATGCTCACTTTGAAAATTTTCTAGTTGTAGAAAGCATGGAGGGAATGATTTGAAACTATTGCTCAATAAAAAAATCGAGCTCCTCCTAAGAAAACTACATTTATCCATTTTTCATTAGGTTGGTCATAATACATGAGTAGATCCAACCATTTTTTAGTAAAATAGAGTTTACTATCCCTTCGTTAAACTCTTACATCCATTTTATTATACCCCGAATCAATGTATACAACTCGAGGTGATGTTTGATAGATGTGGTGCATTATAAACAATTGTGGCAAGGAATAATCGCATTGTAACGTTAAACGAAAAAAATAATAAGTTTGAGTAAGAACAATAATCAAATTATCAAAAGAATAATAGAATGGTAAAAATAAAAAAAATATCATAAAAATTATAACTTATAACTTAAAAGGATCATCTTTGATGAAAAATAAAGAATACACTCTTATTCTATGAAATAGTCAAGAATGAATAATAAATTAAAGAGTAAAGTATCGTTTTTGTTCCCAACGTTTGGGGTAAGTCCCAAAGTTGTCCCTAACGTTTCAATTGTCCTATTTAAGTCCCTAACGTTTCAAAACTGACTCAACGTTGTCCTACCATTAGGGATCCGTTAACAGAATTGATGGCAGGACAAAATTGAGACGATTTTGAAACGTTAGGGATTTAAATAAGACGAAAACGTTGGAGACAAAAATGATACATAGAAATAAATTTTAATTTTATCTTTCAATAATATCAATTTTTTACTATACATAGTATTCAGTTATTTTTTAATCACATCTAAGTAAATTACACTTAATCATATTACTTTCATTTTAAATAAATTAATTTTTTTTATAATTTTACTCTTAAAGATTTTTAGTTATCATGAAATGTTTGTAGAATGACTAGTATATAAACTTACAAAAAAAAATAATATATATACAATAAAATATAAATTATACATTTTGTTTCTAATGTATCAAAATTCTTTAAAATTAAAAAAATATATTTAAAATGAAAGTAATGTGATTAAGTGTAATTTATTTAGATATAATTAAAAATTAATTGAATACTATGTATAGTAAAAAAATTAATATTATTGAAAGATAAAATTAAATTAAAATTTATTTTTATGTATCGTTTTTGTCCCTAACGTTTTCGTCCTATTTAAGTCCCTAACGTTTCAAAATCGTCTCAATTTTGTCCCGCCGTCAATTCTGTTAACGGATCCCTAACGGCAGGACAACATTGAGTCAATTTTGAAACGTTAGGGACTTAAATAGGACGATTGAAACGTTAGGGACAACTTTAGGACTTACCCCAGACGTTAGAGACAAAAACGATACTTTACTCTAAATTAAAAAATTAAATAAAATAATTTGACTCTTAAATGTAAATTCATGAACCATAAAAAAAATACTATATATACATTCTAGTAGCACGGAACTAATTATTGATATCAATATCAATTTGATACTAAGATGATACACACATGCATAATAAAAAAATATTAACGAAGCTATTAATGTGAATATTATATTTATGATTAATTATGTTTGATTAAAAATTATATTATAACAATTAATAATTAAAATAATTTATAATTAATATAATTAAAATAATTAAAAATATTAATAATTAACCATTAGTATAATTCTGTATTAAATATTGATTTTTATATAATTATAAAAAATAATATCTTAAAATAAATTAAGAAGAGAACGGTATAAATATTGATGCCAAAATGTGCTATATTAATATTTTTAATACTAAAATACTATCCATTATAAAATAATATAATAATTTATGAAGGGAATATTGAATTTAATTTAAAATTATTAAGGACTAACCTCTCGTTAGACCAAAGTTACATCACATTAGGCCACAAATAATACTCTTTCGGAGAGCACGTGAACACACAATGTATATTTCTAATAATCGTATTCTAATCAGATTAGCAAAATTTATTCGAAATTTTATTTTATTTTTCAGTTAAGTATTAAAATAAATTATTATTTTCATTCACAAAATTTTAATACATTAATAAATTTATCTATAAAAAGTGAAATAATATCATTTTTATTCATAAAAGGTAATTTTTTTTAACCTAACTTAATCCCAACTCTAAAATTTTACTCCATCGTTCTCCAATCTTCAATCCACCGCCTCCACCACTCAATCCTACCACTATTTATGATCATTCAAAACAGCCTCCCATAATCAGTTGGCAATATGGCAATTTTAGGTATAGCAAACAATTTGCTAAAATGAGTTGATGGAATTCAGATCATGTTTGCATATGATTTCCAAGTGCTGCTCATAATCGACAATGGCATGACAACAATTCTACATTTAAATTCAGCGCTGAAGTTCTATGTGAACAGTCCAATCACATGCCTAATGTATGTTATTTACTTCTAATTTTTATACCTTTTAAACTATTACTTGCTTAAGTGTCGAAGTCTTTTTGACAGGCACCACTACCATCAATTCGTTGGATTACTTAGGATTGAAAATCCACCATCCACCCTCAAGTTAGTACAAGATCCAAGTTAGCACTCACGTATAAAAAAAAGTCTATGTAGCTGCCTTCGTCCTCTACAACACATTTGTATGAACCAACTTGGATTGGTTGAGTTGTTAGCTTACTCGTCCGTTTAAGCAAGTGTCGGGAGTTTGAATTCTGCCTTGTATATGCAGCAATCCATTAGCCAACGATAGACTCTTAAATGGAACTCAGATCCACGACGAATTAATCCTTAATTTATCGAATTGGAGAATAGCATAAACAACAAAAACAAACACCATATTTATATGTTAGTGTTAAATGTTAAAAATATGTACATATGGTAATTAATAATTAATCTTGGAACAATCAAGATAAATGGATATATAAGATTTTGACTCTATAATTTATGAGTACTATTTAGTAAGACCAAAAAACTAAATAATGTTTCTTTCGTTCAAACTTAATTATATATAAATTATAATTAAGAATAATGTAAGTCCTTTTCTAACTAAAAGAACATGGTTCTTAATTAACTAAACAGAGCTACTAATTATTAGGTCAGTCTTCCCACCGTCCTCATGATTCAATGCATAATGTGATAATGAAATTGAAGGGTGACGGCAAAAATTTGTTTAGGAAACTGTTTCGTACAGTTTCTCAATGGCAGGCCACCGCCCCCAATAGGACTTTGTCTGGGATATTGCCTACTATAATAATAATCTTACACTAGGTCTACCTCAATCCATCCTACATACCTCTCAGCAGAAGTTCTTATATATATCATACAAAAAGTTCACATGATTTTAATTAAGTATCAACTATGTAACGTGTACACTAAAATCAGCCATTAATATCAGTCATCATCTATGAAGCACAAATACGAACACGGATATGGGACATAACACGACACGCGAATTCTAAAAAGTTGTCTAACATGGAGACACGCATATATTAATAATATAATATATTTATTAATATTAAACCAATAAGTATTTTTAAAAATAACCATATAACATGCATTTCTTTCTAAAGTCTATAGGTATTCAAAAGATAAAATTCTAAACTCTTATGTCTTAATAGAGTTAGTAAGAGTTTTGTACACTACATGTACACAAAAAAATTATCTAAAGTTCATACTATTTCTTCATCATATATGGTTGATATCTTCATCATTAAAAAAAGTCACTCTTTCCAACTCCGGTTCATCAAGAGAAAAGTGAGCAAAGAGAAGCATATACAGAACCAAAAATTAAACCATGTAAAAAAACTCTCTCTTATTTGGAATGGAGTAGGCAAACGACGACCGAAGATGCGATGACAGGTAGCGAGCACCGGTGAACAAGGAGAAACGACGACAAGCACGGAGGAAGTGGCGGCGACGACCAAAGGTGTGGAGATTGACGACTAACACTCATACAGTGACGACGACCAGAGGTGGTGGCAGACCAGCAGTGACGAGGAGAAGGTGTGGTGCCAAAGAGGGTGGGACGGCGGAAGGGAAAAAGTTAGGGACTTAGGGTTTTACCGTTTTACTTTTGTAAAAACTAAAAATCACTAAAGTTTAGCTTTTGGCCGTGTCCTGCGTGTCTAGGCTGTGTCTGGGCTATGTCCGGCAATGTTTTTTATTTTTTTGGATAGGACACGGTTGGACACGAGAGACAAGCGTGTCAAACGAATGTCTATGTGCGTTATGTCCAACACACCGACACGACAACTCAATGAAGTGTTCGTGCTTCATAAGCCACCAGTATATATATAAGCTAGTCTAATTTTGCAAGGGGCAAAATTTAATTTTGTAGACTAAATTATATTATCCGTGCAGAGATAGAGCAGTCCAATTTTGTTGGGACCAAAATTTAGTGCATAATTTTAAAAGTTGGTCAAAATCAGTTAGTCGAACTACGAATTGATTGAAAATAAAGTTTGATTTAATGAAAAACTTGCTTCATAAAAGAACTAGATGAAAATTGAAAAATTAGCAAATTTCTAAATTATGAACAAAATGGCATCGTTTTAGGTTCTGAAAAGGAAAAAAAAGTCAAACAAAACTCGAAATAAAGAGAAAAAAAACCCTAAAACTTAAATCATCCATTCTTCCTTTTCCTAATCATGTTCTACCTTGCTTTCCTCATACCTAACCGTTGCATTCCCTTTTACCACTATTATTGCCTTCCCTCCACTAGTTCTAGCACCTTCCATCCTTGCGTTACTTATCATTGCTATCATAATCCAGTTAACTTTTCTCATAACCTAGTCACCTTACTTGTAAGTCTTAAGAATAACAAAGTAGTTTTTTTATGAACATATGAAAAAAGTTTACTTAAAAAAAATTGATTATGAAATTTTTCCAACATCCATACGAAAAGCAATGTTAAAATGATTTTGTACTTATTGAAGCAAAGTTCAACTTTAGACCAAGAATGAAATTAAAGTAGGAATCGAGAGTAGACCCTAAAGTCTCATGGTAAACTTTGAAGAATGTTGGCCAGACCAAAGAATAGCTCAACTCGATCATAACATTAGTCATGAAGGGCGAAGATGAGCTTTGACTCCAAGGAAAAAGAAGAAAGTTGTGGCTTTGAGCTTGTATCGAAGGGAATAGAAGGCTAATAGTTAATACGAGATAAGTTGAAAGGAAGCTTGAGACTAACAAGAACTATAATAAAAATGACCATCATATTTATCGTCAAATTTAGTGTCGCAGAGTAATGATAGATTTACTGGCAGTAAATATATCGAATTTGTCAGGTTCAATTATTACTGGCAGATTTACGTTTTCGACGGTAAATTTGTCGGTAATAATTAGAGGGAAACAACAAAAATAGGTGCGTAAGTTAGTATCGGATTTGCCGTCGGATAAACCTACCAGTAAACTTAATTAGTAGAAACGCTGCATTTTAGTGACCTACAATGGTTTACCGTCGGATTTTTTTACGGTAATTTTGTCCTAAATTTGAAGCATGAACATTCTCCCCCTTTCTTTTCAAATCCATCTCTCTCTCTCTCTCTCTCTAACCCTCTCCCTCCCTGCCGCTCCGTCAACCCTGCCACCGCCTCCTCAATTAGTCTCTCTCTCTCTCTCTCCTTTCTTCTTCCACTTTCTCTTTAACCTTCTCCCTCCCTGCCGCTCCATCGGCCCTGCCGCCGCATCCCCTCCAACAGTCCCTCTCCCTCTCGCCACCATCCAATTCTGCCAGCCGCCACCAATAGCACCGGCCACCACCAATATTCTCCCGTCCACCTTTGTATCTGCATTCTCTGGTAAATAAATTTCTATTTTTGTTTTCGTTAAGGTTAGGATTAATTTAGGTTTTCGTTGTTAATTAGTATAATAATTTAGTTAGAAATAATTTTTTTGTTTAGTGAATTTATGTGGTTAAGATAGGATTAGATTAGGTTATTAGACTTTTGTGAGTTCTAATGTTGTAATGATGTGATGTTGTTGTTGTGCTGTTAATTTTGAATTGGAATTGAATTTAGTAAATTAGTGATGCTCAAGCTTGAATACATATACTTCACATAGTTCAAGGTATTCTGTTCAAATAGGCATATTGCTAAATGTCTGTGTAATTAAATAATTAATTCTCTATCATTCTAGTAGTTCTTTATTTTATGCATAGTCAGTGAAATTAACTATGTTATATTATCCGTTATAATGTATCCGTTATAATGTATATTATATTTTATTGTGTTAAAGTAGTAATATTATTATTATTATTATTATTATTATTATTATTATTATTATTATTATTATTAATTAATTAAAAAAATCAAATATGAGATCATTTTAAATGACTTATGGATGATTTTTTATTTGCATACGAACAAAATTATACATGTAGTAATATATATTGCTATATGTTTGTGAAGTTGGAATGTACACTTACCTCTTTGATTTTATTTGATTTCAACGTATAATGTAATTTTTTTAACTAAGTTTAACGTAGTTTATTTTGATTAAGCATTTTGAATGATGTTGTAAATATGTTTAGCAGATTTTTAATTGGTATGTTCTTTGTAAACATGACGACAAATAAATCTTGATGGCAGATTTTTTTAAAATGACTTTGTACTTCTAAAGATGGAAGGTCTGTTATTGGACTGACCCTCAGTGAGTATGTACACCACAATATTTGCACCCATGTTGTTGGTCATTGGATCTTTGCTTCAAGCTGTGAAGCTTGATTTCTTGAGACCTAGATCTTGATATCAATTGAAGAATTTTTAATGGCCTAGAGAGGGGTGGGGGATTAAATATATGTTCTCTTTTAAATCTGTACTAGGGGTGTGCAAAAAAATTTGTTTGACTGAACTGAACTGAAACTGAATTGAAACTTAAATAAACCAGTTTTTTAAATAAAAAACTGAACTGGAACTATAGTTTTTTATAAAAACCAGTTTATTAAAAACCAATTTTTATGGTTCAATTTAGTTTTAAACCAAATCAAAATTGGTTTATTCACATCAGTAACTTCAATCTTCCAAACTCAAATTTGAAAAATGTGAAAAACGCAAAAACCTTAATAGCCGTTTCAACATCCTCTCTCGTCTCTCCCCTTCTGCCGCCGCAACCAACCCACCGCTGTCACCGTCAAAGTCACCGTCGTCGAACTACTCTCCATCGCTCACTGTCGTCGATTTCTAGCACAGCAATGGCCAACGACATTCCTCTCTCGTCTCTCCTCTGCTGTCGCCGCTACCAACCCACCATGCCACCACTGCTATCGTTATTGCCGCCGTCGTCAAACAACTCTCCGTAGGGCAGTTCCGCGGTTCCGACGTCACTCCCTGTCGTCAACTTCTACAACTTCAAGTTCTAACACAGTATCGTCTCTCCCTTGCTGTCGTCGCTACCATTCCTCTCTCGTCTCTCCCTTGCTGCCGTCGCTACCAACCCATCACCGCCACTACCAACCCATGCTGCTGTCATCTAACACAGTTGGTAATCTCTTTTCTCTTATGTTTTACTATGATTAGAAGCAGGGGAGACAATACTTTTTTACATAGTCAATTAGTAAGCCATTTGTACAGATACCCATTTCTATTTTAATTTAATTATTGCAGCTTTTTTGTTTTTTTTTTTATTATTCTGGCATTTTGATTTTATTTTGGTATGTTTATGTTCATGGCATTTTAGTATTTTATGATATATATATTTATCTCTATTGATTCAAGAATTTTGTGTTTGGGTTGGAGGAAACGGAAGCAAAATAGATGGCTTTTAGTAAAAGATTATAGTAAGATTCTGAGCTTGTTCACCAAAACCCAACTCACAAAAGACCAATTTTGACAATCTTTCAATTTTGATTTTCTTGTAGCATAGTTTCAGTTGCTCTAAGTTTTAATGTTATTGTTTGTTTGGCTTAGTTTCAGTTGCTCTAAGTTTGTTAATAATCCTTTTATGACTGAAAATAGTTAAAGAACATGTATTTTTGCCATTCAACAAAATTTTCACACAAATTGTTTATATTAATATTAGAACTTGAAATAGGTATATTACAAGATTCGAGAACTGTCTTAAAAGTTCTATAAGAAGCATAACCTAACCTATTGTGCAAAGGGATGAGAGAGAGTGTTTACTACTAAAAACTTTAGGAACTGAAACAGAAACACCATTAGACATAGAAGAATTACATATAGTAGTGGACACACTAAGATCTTTGCTAGCGGAATCTGATTTACTACCAAAATTAGAAACACATTGTGTAACATCCGAATTATTTGTTTGAGCATAAGCAATAGCAACACGTTAAAAATCATAAACTCCATTCATAGGGACTTGAGTAGAATTTCTCCCTTGTCATGTGATTTAACAAAATAGCAATTGGCATGAAATTCAAAAGCACAACAATTATCCTCAGCAAACTTTTGTACACTAATCAAATTTTTTATGTGTCTAAAGAAATCAAGAAACTATGTTCAACATGTGAAATTCTTGTACCTAAACCATTACCTAATAAAATTTGATCTGAACCTATGAATTATGAGGTAGTAAAAAGATTGCTTTGTTCTGGAGTTATGTGATGAGATGCTTCTATCTCTGGATACCAGGAGCTTTCTGACATTAAAAAGATTGGTTTTTAGACTTATATAAATGTATATAAATGAATTAGTGATTGTTAGAGACGGTTTTAGACTTATATACTTGTTAATCTGAGTTCTGAAGTAAGGAAAATATCTAATAATTGAGATATTGATTCAACGGAACATTAATTAGGCATAGGTTCAATTTGGATTCCTAAATACTGTAAAATATTTAAGTGTGTTGAACCACATTGGTTACTGACTTACTTTGGATAATTAGTCGCTTTAATAGTGACCAATGTACACTTTAATTCATTCACTGCTAGTACTTTTACATTTGCTTATTGTTGATGTTGTTGTAGACTAGATGAGGTGAAAGCTCAGAGAGCTCTAGAATGCCCTTGAATTGTTGACTTGCAAACTGGTTCCTGCGGCTTTCAATTTTTGGAGGCGTTTCTCTGTTTTCTAAAGAGAGCACTGTTGAACAAAAAGTAAGTTCCAAACATGTCCGCCATATATGTATATGTATTCCTATATTAGTGACTTTACAAACTAGGTTTAAGTAACCCTGTTAGTATTAGCATGTAATGATGTATTTATTACTTCATAGTTTGTGTCATTTTATTTATTTATTTTCCTTTTTAAAGTGTTGTTTAGTTGTTTGCATTAGTTGAGGATGTACAAGTTTAGAATTAACAAAGTGTATTTTTAAATGAAGTGGCCTTTATGATTGCCATAGCAATTTTCCTCAATAAAAGTGGCTTGATTTCATAATGCATTGAATTTCGGAAAAAATTATGTGCCATTTTCTATTAAAGTAGACTAGATGTCACATATGCCATTTTCATACAAAAGAATATGAACAAGCATTGAGCAAAGTCGATTTATTGGTTTTGTTTAATTAGTTATTTAATTTACAATTAGGTTTGTTGCTCATATTAAGAATGTCTGAGAGAGAGGAGCATTCAAATCCTGTTGTTCCTCCTGCTTATCCCTCATTACCTCCTCAACCTAGTGGATCTTCTGGGCGTAAGAATCGATCAGAGATATGGGAACATTTCATTCCAATCGAAGGGATAGAGAAGTATGCGAGATGTAAAAACTGCAACGGTCAAATAAAATATAAGGGGGGAACAAGTGCTATGCGGCAACATTGGAAGCGATGCTTTGACTCGAACAACGAACAGAGCAAGAGACAAAGGATAGAAGGGGGAACAAGTGGTCCTATATCCTCACCGAGTGTTACAAAGTTTGACCAAACAGTATCTCGAAGCATCCTTACTGAGATGTTTGTGACTGAAGAGCTAGCTTTCCGATTTGTAGAAAGAAATGTGTTTCGAAGGCTCTTGCATAGCTTGCAACCTAAGTTTAAAATCCATTCGCGTACTACATTGGCCCGTGATATACTTTCTTTTTATGATACAGAGAAAATGAAGTTACAAAGTTATCTCTCTCATCATTGTCAAAAAGTGTGCCTTACAACTGACACTTAGACAACATCGAGTCAAAATTTGACTTATATGTCTCTAACGGCACACTTTATTGACAATGATTGGAAGTTGCAAAAGAAGATATTGAATTTTTTTCGGGTTGAGGGTCATTCAAGAGAGGTACTTGGTAGAGCTATTGAAGGTTGTTTGGATGCTTGGAAATTGCATCAAGTTTTTACTGTAACGATTGATAACGCAACTTCTAATGATGGTGTAATTTTATACTTGAAAAAGAGATTAAATGCATGGAATAGTCTTATTTTAAAGGGGGACTATCTTCATATGCGTTGTTGTGCTCATATCCTGAATTTGATAGTGAAAGATGGCTTGAAAGAGATTGATTATTCAATTACAAGAATTCGCAATGCAGTAAAATATGTCAAGTCATCTCCTATGAGATGTGAAAGCTTCAAAGCGTGCATTGAGCGGGAGAGCATCAATTATAAAGGGCTTGTTTCTTTGGATGTCGAAACTCGGTGGAATTCGACATATTTAATGTTGGAGGCAGCATTGAAGCTTCGAGCGGCATTTGATTTGCTTGAATTGCAAGATGATAAATATATTAATGAGCTGAGCAAATCTTATGGTGTGCCTACAGATGATGATTGGACTTATGCGGAGTCAATTTTACCATTCTTGAAAATATTTTATGAAGCTATATTGCGCATTTCTAGGAGTTTGTATGTCACTAGTAATAAATACATGAAAGAAATCTTTAGCATCGGAAGAAAAATCAAGTTGCATTGTGAAAATACTGATTTGAGCATAAGATTAATGGCGTCTAAGATGCAAAGGAAATATGATAAGTATTGGGGAACTCCAAATGTCATTAACATGTTGTTAACTGCAATTGTGCTTGATCCATGTCACAAGTTGGATTTTGTAAATTGGATTTTGGATGAGTCATTTGGTGTTGAAAAGGGAAGAGAACTCAAGTCAAAATTGTCTACTTGCTTGAATTCCCTTTATAATCATGATGCCAGGACATTTTGGCCAGTTTCACTGACCTTTTCTTTACTGTTTTTAGGGTAGTTTCATGCATTCCTTAGGAAATAAGCTAGTTTTGGGTAGATATTCACTTACCGCTTGATTCAAGCATACATTGTGCACTTTACATGATTTCATGAGGATTTTGCATGAATTTAAGGACAAATTGGATGTTGCATTTCCCATGACTTGGACTAGAACTTTCATGCACTTTATTGCTTGATTTCAGGACAAAGGAAGCAAAGAAGAACCACATTAGTGGCTACATTAGTTACACTAACGTTAACACTAACGTAGAATGAGAGTAACTTGCAAAGTTAATGAGAAAAGTGATTGCCAATAACGCTCTCGAAGCCATTATTGCCCACGTTAAGAGTCACGTTAACTAAGTTAACGTGAACTCTAACGTGGAAGAAAGGAAATGGAGCCAACGTTAGTGACACTTAACATTATCACTAACGTTGGACCAAACTCATAAGTGGCCACATTAGTCACCACGTTAACTTAGTTAACGTGGCCTCTAACGTTAAGAAGAAAGGGGGGAAGCCAACGTTACTGACATTCAACATTATCACTAACGTTGGCCAAGTCACACTAGGCCACGTTAACTCCCACGTTAACCTAGTTAACGTGAAAGCTAACGTGAGGAAACAAGGTGGTCGACAATGTTAGTGACACTAAACATTGTCACTAACGTTGGAAGGAACCCACACAAGCCCCAATAAGCCACGTTAACTCCCACGTTAACTAAGTTAACGTGGAAGTTAACGTGAAGAAGGGAGGTGACGCCAACGTTAGTGACACCCAACATTGTCACTAACGTTGGAAGGAGCTCACACATGCCACCATGAGCCACGTTAACTCCCACGTTAACTTAGTTAACGTGGAAGCTAACGTGGATAAGGGAATGTTGAGCCAACGTTAGTGACACTCAACTTTGTCACTAACGTTGGAGATGGCTAGCATGGCCACGTTAGAAGCCACGTTAACCTAGTTAACGTGGACTCTAACGTGGGAGCTAAGGGGCACATTGGAACGTTAGTGACAATGTTAAGTGTCACTAACGTTCTCGAAGGTTGGCAAGCCTACGTTAAAAGAGGCACGTTAACTAAGTTAACGTGGACTCTAACGTAGGGAAGGGGGAGGCTTCTCAACGTTATTGGGAAAGTTGAGTCCCAATAACATGCGCGAAGGACAAAGAGGCAACGTTAGTGGAATGTTTGTGCCACTAACGTTGAGGTTAACGTGGCTCTTACTTGGGTAAGGAACGTTAGTGAAAAAGTTGAATGTCACTAACGTTCTCGAACCCATATTTTCACTGAACGTTAACACCACTAACGTCCTGAGCTAAAGTCTCTGCCCACTTCACACTTTCTCTCTGCAAGTGAAGCCAAGCCCAATGAAGAAGATAACTGCTTCAAACTCAAGATCCAAAGGCCCAGACCCAAGACTTGAAGAACCAACTAGAAGAGTAGAAGAGTAGTATATATAGGAGTAGCTTTGAATTATTTAGGAAGTTGGAAAATATAAGAAGCCTCTGGGCATAGAATTACTCTCTGTATTTACTTTCTCTGCACTTCTAGTATCATCATGTATTCTCCATCTTTGTTTTTATTTTCTAGAGCTATGAACAACTAAACCCCTTTCATTGGGTTAGGGAGCTCTGTTGTAATTTGATGGATCAATACTAGTTTTCATTATTCTTCTTCTATCTTTTCTCTTGATTTTACTTGAAAGCTTTCGATCTTCATCCAATTGGGTAGTTATCTTGGAAAAGAAGCTATTCATACTTGGATCTCTTCTGAACCTTGAAAGAGGAATGAAGAGATCAAGCTAGAAATGCTTTCTCATGCTGGACCAAATTGGGTTTGGATGGATATGTGACTATAATCCTCTCAACATTTGATTTGGGAAATGTATGTGGTATAATTAGTGACCATACTTCATCTCTTCTCATGAGCAATTGACCAAGAAATTGGCTATTGATCAAGATTTGAGAGATTGAATTACAAGAAATTGTAATTCAATCACTTAAGATTGCCAAGGAGATCAATGAGTGTATTGATTGAGGAAGAGATGAAAATGAAATTGATCCGGAGAATGAAACATCTCCTGAGCCCAATGAACTCCCCATTTCTGATCTTACCCATTCTCTTTATTTTCTGTTACTTACTTTTATGAGCAATTCCCCCATTCCCATTTACAATTCTGCAATTTACTTCAGTAATTTACTTTCAGTTCTTTAATTCTAGCATTTACTTTTTCTGTCATTTACCTTCCCGCCATTTTATTTTCTGCAATTCTAAACTCAAATCCTGGATTCGCTCAACTAGAACATTCCTCTAATTAAAGTTGCTTGATCAATCAATCCTTGTGGGATTCGACCTCACTCTATTGTGAGTTTTTACTTGACGACAAATTCGGTACACTTGTCGAAGGAAATTTGTATGAGACAAGTTTTCCGTGCATCAAGTTTATGGCGCCGTTGCCGGGGATTGATTGTGCATCAACAATGATTAGATTGGAGGATAACTTGATTGAGCATTTTATTTTTGTTTGATTTAATTTTCTGTTTGATCATTTACTTCCTGTTTTAGTTAATTTCTTCCCTTCCCCCTACTTTTTCTTTGTTATTTACCATTCATCTCACTAACCCACTAACTTTTTGATATATTGCATCACTCACACTAACAGTAATTCTGACAGATATACTTTCTGTACCTATTCTCTTTGCTTGTACTTGTTGGTTGTATGATAGGGAGAAGAAGCGGGGCTTCAACTTCCTTTGATTCTGAACCTGAGAGAACCTTCCTTAGATTAAGGAGGGAGGCAAGAGAAAAACGTGTAGTTGGTGCTGAAGAAGAGGAGGAACACTTTGAGGAATACTTTGAACCAAACATAGAAGATAACATGGAAAACCATCACGAAGAAGAGACTCACAACCATGGCGGAAGAGGTCGAGCAAATCATGCTGGGGAAGATAGAAGAGTTTTAGGCTCTTACATCAATCCAAACCCAGGAAACTGTGGAAGTAGCATTCAAAAGCCAACCATCCATGCCAACAATTTTGAACTAAAACCACAGCTCATCACCCTTGTTCAGAACAACCGTTCGTTCGGAGGAAGTGTCCAAGAGAACCCCAATCAACATCTAACCACCTTCCTGAGAATATGTGACACAGTGAAGTCTAATGGTGTTCATCCTGACTCCTATAGACTGCTCTTATTTCCATTCTCACTCAAGGATAAGGCAGCCAAGTGGCTAGAGTCTTTCCCAAGGGAGAGCTTGACAACTTGGGAAGATGTGGTGAACAAATTCTTAGCAAGATTTTACCCTCCTCAACGAATCAATAGGCTGAGAGCTGAGGTCCAAACTTTTAGGCAACAAGATGGTGAGACTCTATATAAAGCATGGGAGAGGTTTAAAGACCTAACAAGGAGGTGCCCACCAGATATGTTCAATGAATGGGTGCAGCTGCACATTTTCTATGAAGGGCTCTCTTATGAGTCAAAGAAGGCCGTAGACCATTCATCCGGAGGATCTTTGAACAAGAAGAAGACCATTGAGGAGGCCATAGATGTCATTGAAACAGTAGCAGAGAACGACTATTTCTATGCTTCCGAAAGAGGGAACACAAGAGGAGTAATGGAGCTAAACAATGTAGATGCTCTGCTGGCCCAAAACAAGCTCATTACCCAGCAGCTGGCTGACCTCACCAAGAAGATGGAGAGGAACCAAGTAGCAGCAATCTCCACTTCATCAACAACCCAAGAAGGAGTGAATGAAGAAGCAGAGGGTAGTCAGGAGCAAGCCAACTACATTGGGAATTCACCTAGGCAAAACCATGATCCATACTCCAAGACCTACAACCCTGGATGGAGGAATCACCCAAACTTTGGGTGGGAAAATCAACAAGACCAAAGCCTTGATCAAAGACGCCCAAATCCAAACAATGCAGCCCACCAACACTTCACATCTAGACCATATCAACACCCCCATAACAACACCTCTCCACATTCATATCAAGGCCAGAATGACCCTCCTCAGCCTGACCTATCATCATTTGATGAAAGAATCTCAAGGATTGAGAATCTACTTGAAGGCATAAGCAAGGAGATTCGATACAACAAGGTGTTCAAGGAGGAAGTGCGAGCCAGTTTCAAGAACCAGGGAGACACAATCAAGAGGTTGGAATCTCAAGTGGGGTATCTCTCTGAGCAAATTCCCAAACTCACAGATGGATTCCCAAGTGACACAGAGAAGAATCCGAGAGGTGAAACAAAGAAAGTAAGATGGGAAGATTGCAAGATGGTCACTATAAGTGATAAGGAGACTGAGGACAAGCCAAGCAAGCTGTCAGAACAACTTGAAGATACCTCAGTAGAGGAGGGGGAAAAAGATTACCAAGAACCAGAAATCTCAAAACAGGAGCTGCTGAGACTCTATGCACCTTTTCCCCAACTGCTTAATGCTGCTTAATGCTGCTGTGGAGAAGAGAATATACTCAAGATTTCTTGACTTGTTTGCATCTTTGCATGTGAACATACCGTTCATCAAGACTATCCAACAAATGCCTGCATACATCAAGTATATGAAGGAGCTGCTTCCCAGGAAAAGCTCACTCAAGGGAGGCCAAACTATAGTGATGAACAAGGAGTGCAGTGCCCTCATTCAACCGCAGTTGCCTACGAAAAGAAAAGATCCAGGGAGTTTTCATGTCCCCTATGCCATAGGGGAAACAATGTTTGATAGAGCACTCTGCGATTTGGGAGCAAGCATCAACTTAATGCCCTTATCCCTGGTGAAGAGGCTGCAGATCAATGAGATATTGCCCACAGATGTAGTCATCAGGCTGGCTGACAAAACTCAAAAACAAGCAAGAGGGATGGTGGAAAACGTGTTGTTAAAGGTGGGGAAATACTTTCTTCCGACAGACTTTGTCATCTTGGACATGGAAGAGAGTCACACTCACCCAATCATATTGGGAAGACCATTCCTAGCTACAGCCAGAGCACTCATAGATGTGGAGCGAGGGGAGCTAACATTGAGGATCCATGATGAACGACTCAGCTTTAATGTCTTCAAACTCTCACAAGAAGCAGACCAAGAAAACAAAGAACCAAGCAATGATCATAATGAGATGCTGACAGAGGAAACAAGCACTGAAGAACAACCAACACATCTGAGAACCCCACTGAATGATGAACAAGGCAAACAGCAATTGTCACAACTCAAGGAGAAGCTGGAGGAACCTAAACCACCAGAGGCATGTGAAGACAACAACAAAATTCCCTTAGAAGAAGAAGTCGCCAAGAACAAGGCAGCATCAAAAGGGACAAAGAAGAAAATACCAAGGGGGTGGAGGAACAAGAAGATCCCTACGGAAGACTTTTCTCCAGGAGATAAAGTGATCTCAGCTTACTTCCCAGATATCCCCCCTAATCTCCCCACTGTACCATCTTAGTTACCTAAGATTTTCACTATCAACAGAGTTCTCTCCTTGGAACATGTAGAGATCATTGATACAACCAATGGATATAAGTCCAAGGCAAGAGGGGAGGACTTGAAGCATTATCAACCTCCCTGATGAAGGAGAAACGTCAAGCTAGTGACGCTAAAGAAGCGCTTCATGGGAGGCAACCCATGTTTTATTAGCTTTTACTAGTGAATAAGTCAATATTCATGAATTCCAACCCAAACTTGACAAAAACTTGGTAAAGTCCTTATATTGCAGTATATAGTGAAGAACAAGTTTGGTGTTCAAAGCGTGCCAAGAAAGCATGAATGCAACTGAGAGCATGCTAGTCTTGGAGCTTTGAACAGAACTTTTCATCATAGTGCTCCAAACTAAGTTTGGTGTCACCCCATGGTGTCACCAATGTGCATATAAGGATACACAGTTAGTTAGTTAGTTGGAGTTCATGAATAAACAAAATCTTTTCTTCTCTTTATTATTCTAGCCGTAAAAATTTAAATTGATTTTTTTATGATATTTCTTACTTTTCTTATTTGATCTTTATAGGGAAAGGAAAGGAGCATTAAAGGAGATTGATTGGACAATTTAATGAGAAAGGTTCGGCCACTTCATGAAGAGGGTACTACACACGTGCCTCAAGGGGGAATACATTGGGAATGGTTGCCATGCAACATTGGAGGAAGAACAAACTTGAAAACTGAACCAACTCCATCATAAAGTTGGTAATCCTCGTGCTTACTCCATACAAAACCCCATCCATTCATCATACACCAACCCCATCAATCCACACCTTTCATCTCTTCATCACTTCTCTATATAAGTGGATCCAATCCGCACCATCTCCACATTCGAAATTCATATCCCTTGCACTTCACTTTCCAGCAACTAGTTCTTCAATTTCCCACTCTCTAAATCCCACATTTCTTCCCTTCACTACACCCTTTTCGCATTAACTTCATTCATGGCATCATCAAGCTCCAAGAGGCAGAAGAGGAAGGAACCAATGGAGAACATTCCTTTCGACGAGAAGAGATTCAAGACTACCTTCTATGAACGAGAATTTGAGCGGATAAAGCTCAAAAAGATACTGCCCGAGTTAACCTTCCAAATCAATGAAGACGACTGCCCACAGATTCGGGAGAAGATTGAAGAAAGAGGGTGGCAAATGCTCACCAATCGAGAGGGGAAGATCAATGCAAACCTCATCAAAGAGTTCTACGCAAATGTGGTCAGAGAAGACAAAACCGGGGCCCCAACCTTCAAAAGCTATGTAAGAGGAAAGAAGGTGGACTTCAGCCCAAATGCTATAATAAGAACTCTTCACCTGAAATCACCACATTTTGATGAGCCCAGCTATCATGCAAGGATAAGTAAAAGCCAAGACAATGATGAGCTCACTGAGATCGTGACTGACATCTGTGTTATAGCAGCTGACTGGGAGAGGTATGGAGATGGGAGACCCCGGTTCATCAAGAGGGGAGACCTTAGCCCAGAAGCCAAGGGGTGGTTTGAACTCGTGAGGCGATCTATTCTCCCAGCTGCAAATAATTCAGAGGTAAATATTAATCGAGCAACTATGGTACATTGTCTAGTACAAGGTGGAGAAATCAATGTGCATGAACTTATAGCTGAGGGAATTCAAGATTCAGCTGAGAAGCTTGAATCAGGTGCCAGGCTTTGGTACCCCAGCACCATTATCCGATTGTGCACAAAGGCCAAGGTGGTCTTTGAGGATAGCAATCCAGACTGGGTGAACCCTGGGAGGCTAATGACAACCCAGCGTATGGCCTATATTACACCTGTTCAGCAACAAAGAAGGCCACAAATAGGGAAACTAAAAGCAAAAGAAGGAGCTCACCAAGAAGAGTCTCATCAGGAAGAATATCAACAAGGAGAGCATCCTTACCCAGCCGACTTGAATATGAATCACCTTCTAAGAGCTATTGAAGATTTGGGGATGAGACATATGGAAAGACAAGAGCAAATACTAAACCGGATGAGCCAACAAGAAGAGTGGCAGAAACAACAAATGGAGCAGCAACAGGAACAATACTCCCAGCTCACTCAAACCATCCACCAAGTTACTGAGAGGCAAGAACGTCAAGATAAGCATTTGCAGGAACTCAATCAGCGACAAATAGCCCAGATGAAAGCATTCAATGAGTTCACTGTACTTAATGAAAGACGGCAACTACATAGGGAGGAGTTCAACGTCAACACTCAAGCCAAGTTGAACTACATGTCCAGTAATATGCATCATCTACACTATGCCATCCCACATATGATGAGGTCCAAAAAGATTTTGTAGAACAAGAAGAGAGGAAGGTGAAACAGCAGAAAGAAACACTCAAGAAGAAGATGGAAGATGGTGGTTTCTGGAAGAAGCTTCTTGGAAAAGGCAAGGAAAGTGGGAGCACAAGCAATCAAGAAAAACACCAGGAGGACAAGCAAGAAGGAGAGCATGGACATCCACAAGAGTAAAAGGTGGTGGAGTTCCTTCTTTGGTCCATCTTTTTCTATGCTTTAAATAAGGAAGATCTTGTATGAAATAGAACATGCTTCCCTGTTAGTTGAACTTTTTAAATTCTGTCTTTAAAGTTTTCTTTCTGAATAGGTCTATGTTTGCTAGTCTTTATGTTACTACATCATCTCCTTACTTACTTGTATGCCTGTCCCTTTGAATCAAATGAAAAGAGAATGAGTGTTTTTAAGAGACCAGAGTAGAGTTCATACTATGGAATAAGTTCATGAGTTTATGGTATAGTCATAAGTTAGCTAAGTTGGTTCAACCATAAGGTGGGAGGACAACTGTCTGTCATGAATACTATGCTTGAGACACACCCCATGAGACTAGCTAAATAAGAAGATCCTAATAAGAAAAAGGGAAAGAACAATCAAAGTTGAGGAATAAAAGAAAAAGAGTAAGCAATAAGGCTAGGCACCAATGGTTTTAATCTTGAGACATGTGTCTGTGGTGCTCCTGTGTGAGGGATCTACTTGGATGAATAAGCTCTTAGGGGTGCTTTATCACTTGGTAACTTAGGTTAACTAACTCGGGATTATCAGCTGAAAGTCCACTATCAAGAGTAACCCTCACTACAGAGCATTTAGTAACCCAAAGAGGTGCTGGACACCAAGGTCTCAAGAAAAGAAAATAAATAAACTATATGTCTGTGGTGTGTATGTATGGGAAAAAGACTTGAGCAAGTAAGTCCTTAGGGGTGCTTCAACACCTAGCACCTTGAACCAACTGGTTCGGGAGTGTTGGCTGAAAGCTTATTTTAAAGAGTTGCCCCTTTAGAGAACACTTAGCCTAAGAACACAAATAAGTCCTGAAATAACAACAAAAGGATCAATAAATAAAAGTTTCATGGGATGCAATCACAGTGAGTATTCTAGGACATGATAAAGGTCTGAAAGCCAGGAATGAACCTAAGTTGCTATGCATGAAACCACCATAAAACCAGGGACATGACTTCCACAAGAATGACTCATTTCTCTTGGCATTCCATTCATCATTCTCTTGTTCCAGTACTTGCTTAGGGACAAGCAAGCTTTAAGTTTGGTATTGTGATGCCAGGGCATTTTGGCCAGTTTCACTGACCTTTTCTTTACTGTTTTTAGGGTAGTTTCATGCATTTCCTTAGGAAATAAGCTATTTTTAGGTAGATATTCACTTACCTCTTGATTCAAGCATACATTGTGCACTTTACATGATTTCATGAGGATTTTGTGTGAATTTAAGGACAAATTGGATGTTGCATTTTCCATGACTTGGACTAGAACTTTGATGCACTTTATTGCTTAATTTCAGGACAAAGGAAGCAAAGAAGAACCACATTAGTGGCTACGTTAGTTACACTAACGTTAACACTAACGTGGAATGAGAGTAACTTGCAAAGTTAATGAGAAAAGTGATTGCCAATAATGCTCTCGAAGCCATCATTGCCCATGTTAAGAGTCATGTTAACTAAGTTAACGTGAACTCTAACGTGGAAGAAAGGAAATGGAGCCAACGTTAGTGACACTTAATATTATCACTAACGTTGGACCAAGCTCATAAGTGGCCACGTTAGTCACCACGTTAACTTAGTTAACATGGCCTCTAACGTTAAGAAGAAAGGGGGGAAGCCAACATTAGTGACATTCAACATTATCACTAACGTTGGCCAAGTCACACTAGGCCACGTTAACTCCCACGTTAACCTAGTTAACGTGGAAGCTAACGTGAGGAAACAAGGTGGTCGACAACGTTAGTGACACTAAACATTGTCATAGTTAACGTGGAAGCTAACGTGGATAAGGGAATGTTGAGCCAACGTTAGTGACACTCAACTTTGTTACTAACGTTGGAGATGGCTAGCATGGCCACGTTAGAAGCCACGTTAACCTAGTTAACGTGAACTCTAACGTGGGAGCTAAGGGGCACATTGGAACGTTAGTGACAATGTTAAGTGTCACTAACGTTCTCGAAGGTTGGCAAGCCTACGTTAAAAGAGCCACGTTAACTAAGTTAACGTGGACTCTAACGTAGGGAAGGGGGTGGCTTCTCAACGTTATTGGGAAAGTTGAGTCCCAATAACGTGCGCGAAGGACAAAGAGGCAACGTTAGTGGCAACGTTTGTGCCACTAACGTTGAGGTTAACGTGGCTCTTACTTGGGTAAGGAATGTTAGTGAAAAATTTGAATGTCACTAACGTTCTCGAACCCATATTTTCACTGAACGTTAACACCACTAACATCCTGAGCTAAAGTCTCTGCCCACTTCACACTTTCTCTCTGCAAGTAAAGCCAAGCCCAATGAAGAAGATAACTGCTTCAAACTCAAGATCCAAAGGCCCAGACCTAAGACTTGAAGAACCAACTAGAAGAGTAGAAGAGTAGTATATATAGGAGTAGCTTTGAATTATTTAGGGAGTTGGAAAATATAGGAAGCCTCTGGGCATAGAATTACTCTCTGTATTTACTTTCTCTGCACTTCTAGTATCATCATGTATTCTCCATCTTTGTTTTCATTTTCCAGAGCTATGAACAACTAAACCCCTTTCATTGGGTTAGGGAGCTCTGTTGTAATTTGATGGATCAATACTAGTTTTCATTATTCTTCTTCTATCTTTTCTCTTGATTTTACTTGAAAGCTTTCGATCTTCATCCAATTGGGTAGTTATCTTGGAAAAGAAGCTATTCATACTTGGATCTCTTCTGAACCTTGAAAGAGGAATGAAGAGATCAAGCTAGAAATGCTTTCTCATGCTGGACCAAATTGGGTTTGGATGGATATGTGACTATAATCCTCTCAACATTTGATTTGGAAAATGCATGTGGTATAATCAGTGACCATACTTCATCTCTTCTCATGAGCAATTGACCAAGGAATTGGCTATTGATCAAGATTTGAGAGATTGAATTACAAGAAATTGTAATTCAATCACTTAAGATTGCCAAGGAGATCAATGAGTGTATTGATTGAGGAAGAGATGAAAATGAAATTGATCCGGAGAATGAAACATCTCCTGAGCCCAATGAACTCCCCATTTCTGATCTTACCCATTCTCTTTATTTTCTGTTACTTACTTTTATGAGCAATTCTCCCATTCCCATTTACAATTCTGCAATTTACTTCAGTAATTTACTTTCAGTTCTTTAATTCTAGCATTTACTTTTTCTGTCATTTACCTTCCCGCCATTTTATTTTCTGCAATTCTAAACTCAAATCCTGGATTCGCTCAACTAGAACATTCCTCTAATTAAAGTTGCTTGATCAATCAATCCTTGTGGGAATCGACCTCACTCTATTGTGCATTTTTACTTGACGACAAATTCGGTACACTTACCGAAGAAAATTTGTATGAGACAAGTTTTCCGTGCATCAAATCACTACCAAGGCAAAGAAGATGAATCTCAAAGTAATCAAGATACAATGATCAATGAAGATAATGAAGATGATATCCTGAATATTTATTTGCAGTCAACTGGACATGATTCAGATGCTAAATCTGAACTTGACAAATATCTGAAAGAAGATTGTGAGCCTAGATACAAGTCAGCAGAGTTGGATATTTTGGGTTGGTGGAAGGAAAATTCAACCTGATTTTCTATTCTTGCACGTATGACTCGAGAAATTTTAGCCATACCGGTTTCTACAGTTGCTTCTGAGAGTGCATTTAGTACAGGAGGAAGGATTATTGACCCTTATCGGAGCTCCTTGACACCATATATGGTGGAAGCTCTTGTATGCACTCAAGATTGGGTAATAAAAGACCTTTTAGATTAATTGAAAATTTTGAAGAGATTGAAAAAGATGAACAACGTAATATACTTTTTTTTTCTTATTGCTTGTTTGTTACTAATTGTTAGTTTTCTATAATTGATGAGATATTTTTTTTATGTAGGAAAAAATTCTTCAACAAATGTTGGTACGCTTGTTTCTTTTAAAGATGATTAGAATATTGTAATGGGCCAAAATTGTGTTAGAATTGAATTAGTTTATTTTAACTTCATTTAGGTTAGTGTCATATTATATCATGTTTTGAATGTTGAATGCAGTGCAGCTGTGAATTTCTACCGGAATTTAAGTTTTGAAGCTGACCCTGAAGGCATAAAAGGCATGTTTTGGTACCCAAATTACTTATTGCAACCATTGATTAACTTTGCAACCAATGTGTATGCAAGTTTATCTCTTGATTTTATAATATAAAATTACACATAATTGACATCAATTTGTAATTATTATTGCGTTGGGTGCTAGTATTTTTCCTTTTTATATCCAAATTATTTGATTAAAGAATTAGATTCACATATAAAAACTTGAGTATTTACGTTATACTTGAAAAAAAATGTGATAATGTTGGTTATCTCTTGGTGCCTGCTTGGTTTGGGAGTAAAAGGGAGTGAAATTTTCATTAATCAAATGTTATGTATGATAAATTTTTTTGTGTGGACGGATAAATACTTATATAGGATTTAGAGAGAGAGAGGGGGAGAGAGGGGAGAGAGAAAGCAAAAGGGAGATAGATAGATAGATAGATAGAGAGAGAGAGAGAGAGAGAGAAAGAAAGAAAGGGGGGAGAGAGAGAGGAAAAGGGAGAGAAAGGGGAAAAAAGGGGAGAGAGAGAGAGAGAAAGAGAGGAGGGAGAGGGAGAGAGAGAGAGAGACAGAGAGAGAGAGAGAGGAGAAGGGAGAGAGAGTGGGAAAGAAGGGGGAGAGAGAGTTGAAGGGGGGAAGGGGAGAGAAAAAGGAGGGAGAGAGAGATGAGAGAGAGAGAGAGAAAGAGGGGGTAGGAGAGAGAGAGGGGAACGGAGAGAGAGAGAGAGAGAGAGAGAGAGAGGATGTGAAAACTAGTTTTAGCCTATAAACCAGTTTAAATTGGTTTTTTTTTTAATTAAAACCAGTTTTATTTTTATGAACTGATTTAAACTGGTGCATTGTATTATAAACTGGTTTAAAACCAATTTCTTATGTGACAAAGCAGTTTGGTTCAATTTTTACACCATTTAAAATGGTTTAGTGCAGTTTCAGTTCAGTTTATGAAAAAACTGAACCATGCACACCCCTAATTTGTACACTTTAACTTTAAACTAGATTTAAATCAGAGTTGCTGTTAAGTCTAAAATATTGGTTATGCAAGCACAATTTAGTTTTGTTTCTTGACGATTGATCGGTAACAAAACAAACAAGTTACTTTTGAATACACTGAGTTGCTATCACGTCTGCAAGATTGATTATGCGAGAGACAATTTCATTTTGTTTCATATCAAAAGAAAACAGAAACAGAACAGAGAAGACTAAATGACAAAGCCATATATTCTGGTTTAACCATCATGTAGAATGTGATTTACATCCAGTTTCCACCACAACTATAGTAGAATTTTTACTATCTTTTCAAAGATTTACAAACATCAATTTCCAATTATTCAACTTAATCCTATCAAGAACAAATCAAACTTATAACTAAGCTTGATTTAGCTAGATTCATTCTTAAACTTTCAACATCTAAGTACTCACCCAACTTAATAAGAGAATCCTCTTAGTATCATAAATACAAAACAATACATACAAAAGAGATCGAAATAATTTTCTGACTTTTTTCCATGATTACTTTCTTGCATTTTCTCTCAATGGCTTTGACTAATATCTTACATATTTAATTTTTCCATTGATTAAAAACACAAAGAAGGATAAAACTGAAGAATAGAAAATTCAATGTAAAATCATGAAGGAGAAGAAGGTATAGCTAGAAAACTATGAAGACCCAAATAGTGTGCTAACTCTATTTCAATTTTTAGCCGTTTACTCTTATAGCTTCTAAAACTTGAGCTTGGTTGAACACCTTTGACTTTGTTCTTCTTTCCCATAAATCATATCAGAGACGCAGATAAAAGATGAGACAACAGCAATCATTTCATGGATTATAGTATTGGCTTGAATCTTTACCTAGTTGCTTCTCTTTTTTCCTTTTTCTTACACTTCAAAATTTTGAACTATTGATCCATTCTTAGCTCCAAATTTCAATTATGACCTTTGATTTATAACAAAGTAAAACTTCTATTTTTTTTTCTTGCCCAAAAATGTGCAGTTAAAAGATGATAGCTTCAACAAGTTAGAGTGATTCAATCTTTGACTTTTTCCTCTTTTTTCCTTTTGGTGCATAAGTTTGGTGATCCACCTTTTTTCACTTTGCTTAAACCTAATCTGAACATACCTTTTTACTTACTTGTAAAACATATTTTTCTCCTTGATTTAAAGTTAATCACATGGGTTATGGTCATAAGAGAAAAGTAATTGCTTGTTTAGAGAGTTGAACACTTAATTACGGGCCAAAGAAGGGAACAAGTGCTGTCAAGAAAGCTTTGGACTAGTTTTTGAACATTTTATTTTTCTGCACAATGAACACATACATTACTCACATTTTTGGGCTTTCAACCCAACCACTAATGTTTGTCCTCATCAATTTATTGTTATTTTTCTTTAAACTCAACAATGTTTTAGAGTGCAAGCTATGGATAAATGAGTAAATACTTCTTTCAAATTAAAGTATCATCTTATGGTACTGCATCGAAAGCTTATTTGGTTAACAATAATGTGTGGAAGAAACTGAGAAGTCTGTAACAACTTCGTGAAGCTCAACCACTAGTGTCCACACCTTGCTATGATAATTTAAACCTTGACGATAATTCTCCTTCAGTGAAGGAGGAGCCACCAAAGGTAGAATTGAAATAGATTCCTAGTCACTTAAATTTATCTTTCATGGGAAAAAAAATCTTCATGTTATACTCCGTACATTTTTAAGTGACTTGGAAGAAGGAAAGCTGCTTAGAGTTTTGAAGGGCCACAAAGATGCTATTGGATGGAAAAATTCTGATTTACAGGAAATTAGTCCCACCCTCTGTACACAAGTTTTATGAAAGGCAACTACAAAATACATGTTCAACCCCAACAGTGAAGAATGTAGTAAAAACATGTTGTCAAGGTTAGACCTGTGCAGTTTGTACCAACAAAGAGAGGAATCAGTGTGGTTAAAAATAATTACAATGAACTCATTCCAAACAAAACAAGTAGATGATGAGGATGATGTAGGTTCATTGACTAAAGAAAATTAAATGATGCAATAAAGAGAAATCATTTTCACTTTCTTTATTGACCAAATATTGGAAAGAATTACAGGTTTGTTATGCATAATATTGTTTTTTTTATGGTTATTTTGGTCATAACCAGATTTACATAGCTCCAGAGAATCAAAAGAAAAATACTCAGTTATCCTTTTGGCAAATTTGCATGCCGAAAGATGCCTTTGGATTATGAATGCCCCTACCAGTTTTCAACGATGCATAGTAATTATGAACCACTTTTCAATGATGCAATGGGAAGATAATCAAGATTATTATAGACCAGTAATTATGAACCAAATTCACCCTCAAAATATAGAATTTATATTTAAACAGAAGTAAGATTTTTTATCATTAACTAAAAGAAAACCAATCCCAAAACGTGGGGTAAGAATCAGAGGTTCACTGCTTAAAGAACTGATGCAGATAGCAGTACCAAAGACACAAAAGTATCTGAGAATATGCCTGACATCACAAAAACATAATCCAATAAATATACCACAGATTAAAAATAGAATCAGTCCATAATTTGTTCCCTTTTCCTCCTCATGTAGTCTTCTCATATTAGCTACCCTAAGTCTCTGATCCCAAGTAACAAAAATAAAGCACTCTCCCAAATCTAGCACTAATTTATCAGAAAATATTTTGATAAATAACAAAATCGCTTTTATAATATCAAATGTGTGTGTCTTTAGTCTTTACCATGCCATTCTAAAAAGAAAGATAAAAAAAATTCAATTTAGTGGCCAATCAATGGGATCAATCTGAAAGAAAATGTACCAGATCATTATATAATTGGCTAAAATTAAATGCGGTCTGCTGTAATTGAACAAAAAAGATGACACTGGCCAAAGAACAAAAATCTTTCCAAAGAAGAAGTATTAAAGAGATTAAAAAATGCTTTGTACACAACAAAAATCAATTACCGTGTATTTGTATATATTTACATGTGTTGTTTTATACATTTCCAATATATATTTTATGTTTCAAATATGTATTTTATACGGGTAACTTATTTATGACTAATATTTTGCGTATATGTTAGAATGTTCACAACATACCACATGATGCAATTCCTAACCTTTGTCCATATTACCTGAGTAATGAGCTTTTACTTGCTTTTTGTTTTAAATACATTATATGATATAATTTGGATAACCATTCACGAGGTCAATGTAAAAGGTAGTTATTTTGCTGACGTAGCATTACCTAGTTGAATGTACGTCTAAAACTGTTTACACTGACAGGTCATTAAAAACATTCTAATAATAAATATATAAAAGAATATCATGTTCAGTTTTAAAACCAGCATTTTTGGAGCAAGGCAACACCTTCCAGATTATAGGGAAAACTGCAAACAAGATATTGCAAGACAGTTATGAAGCCCATAGTCAAAGGAGAGATGGGATTTCAAACATGAGAAACTACTGGTCAAGACAATTGAGGAACAATCAACAATGCATAGAACAAAGTCCTGTTCAGAAAGATGTATAACTAGGAACCTGAAGGATTTATAGCAAAAGACATGATGGGAAAGATAATTATAGGAATATTCTAAGAAGGTAGTAGGTGCCATAGGCATATGTTCTAGAATAGGTGGTGTGTCCTAGTAGTAGAATGTTTTAGGGTCTTTTAGGTTCCTATAGAATGTAATCTTTTATGTTGAATAAAATGGAAAAGAAAAATATTTAGCTTTAGTTAGTGTAGTTTTTAGGAGTAGCTTTAGCATATCAATTTCCTTATGAAGACAATTGCAGAACTAATCCAACATTTGAAAAGCATGTTGTTATATGACAACAAAAGTTAATCACGAGCTCCATAAAATCAAAAGAAAGGGGAGGGGAGAAAGGAACGAAAGATAAAGAGGGACTCACAAAATAGCGGCTCTTATATTCAATGAAGAGAAAATGGCAATGGAATCTCCAGCAGCCTAAACATCAACAATGAAATTAAAACAAGTAGAATAATCACAGAAACCCAAGAAGTAACCATAGCTAAAAGCAATTAAAACTTACCAATGGAACTTGGTTGAAGTGAGCCATGATAAGGGTTGTGCAAGCAGCTGTAAATCAAATGCATTGGAGTCATGGTTTTTTAGATTGAATTTTGAACTAGGATTTATCTTGGAAACTAATAAGAATAAAGACTATACTTGCTCTTACCCATAATACCAAGGTATTAGGATTTATCTTATGGATGGAATAGTTTAAGTAATGGAGTGAGTAAGATGGTTTGGCATTTCATCAAGGGAAGGTGTTTGTTTCAGTGTTTTATGAATAAGGAACATTATGCATGAGCAGTGATTGGAGCTACAGACTACCGGTGTGACAAAAATGGTAGAGCTGCAGCTTGGATGGGAACCTTGAGGTGTGTTCCCCTCTCAAAAGTGGTTCTAAGGAAATTACCTTCGATGCTGATTGGAAAACCTCTCCTCCAAAATTATTAATCTCTGCACAAGAATGTACTTGAAAACAGCTCAGTTATGACAAAAGTTCTCTCAAAGTCACTTTTAAGGCACATTCACATGACCGTAATGATCATTTGTTAAAATGTAACTTAAGAATTTTATACGGTAAATGCCAACTAAATTTTGAAAAACAAAAAGTAACTATAGTACTTGGGAGGTTTATATATTTGAGATTACATCAGTCTGAGCAAGTTATGTGCAAAAGGCATCTACTTTATGGACAATAAAAAGGATCTTTTGATGTACAAATTCTAGCAACTATACTCACCAGTACAGAGGCTTTGCTTTTCAAAGACACTCAAAGGAGGTTAGTAACAGTTAGAACAATCGAAAACCTATAGTTGCAGTCACCATAGAATGACCAACTACCAGTAGTCCATACAAGAACATGAACCATGCTCAAAATGGTGAAACCGCTTCCTGTCCCTGATAGTTATCTTGCGATTGTAAATCTTTGATATTAATTTCATGGAGGAATGACAATCTTCACAAATTCGCAAGTTTTTCACAATCTGAAGTGGGGTCTTTGGTGTTGTACTAATTAAGCCAAAGGCAACTGCAATCTTCTCACTGTGGTAATGCAGCACACTTTCTTTATGTGTCTCATCCATCTTAAGCAAGACTTGTGTGGTATTTGGCCTATAACCTTCAAAATTTAATTTGTTAGAAATTTCCTCCAACATTGAGTGTATTTCTTTGGCACTAGGATGGGAATCATCTTCAACAAGAAACTCATGAATAACACCATCAATCTCGATCCAACTGCATCCAGGGTCTTTCCTTATGTCCAAGTCTTTCATCATCAACCTCACTTCTGCAACTGCATCCCAATCACCAGATGAGGCATATATGTTCGAGATAGCCACATATGCCCCACTATCGTGTGGAGCCAGTTGCATTAAAACCTCTGCTGCACGCCTTCCAATTTCAACATTCTTATGTACCTTACAAGCACCAAGCAAAGCCTTCCATATGACATCATCTGATTTTATTGGCATGTTCAATATAAGTTCTTTGGCTTCTTCTAGATATCCAGCACGTCCCAAGAGATCAACCATGCATCCATAGTGCTCTATCCGAGGCACAAACCCCACATTAACCATATGATTGAAATATGATCTACCCTTGTCTACTAACCCTGCATGGCTACAAGCACTCAAGATGGCTATGTATGTTACATCACTAGGGGATATGCCACTTCTTTCCATCCTCGCAAAAAAATCAAACACGTCCTTGGCTTTACCATGCATGGCTAGACCACCGAGTATAGCATTCCATGTTATCACATTACTCTTAGGCAGACTCTCAAAGACCTGAACAGCCTTCCCAATGCTCCCACACTTTGCATACATATCAACTAATGCAGAGCCAAGAGCGTCATCAATCTTAATCTTGTTCCTCTCTGCATACAAATGCACCCATTTCCCCATTTCAATGGCCCCGAGCCGTGAAATTGCAGGCAACACGCTGACCAAAGTCACCCGGTTCGGGAGCAAATCCTCCATCTGCATCCTATGAAACAATTCTATGGCCTCCAAAAAATACCCATTTTGTGCATAGCCGGAAATCATTGCATTCCAAGAAACCACACTCCTTTTATGCATCCTGTCAAACAACTCCCTAGCAGCCGTAAGGTTCCCAACTCTCACATACCCATCAACCATCACATTGCACAGAACCACAATACCCTCCTCCCTCCTCTTATCCCTCATCACTTTGTTCATATAATCAACACCATCAAAACTCCTGCGAAACAAAACATGGGAATCCTCCATATTCCCGCACATCACATACATCCTTAGCAGATTGCTAACCACAAACTCATCACCAGAAAATCCAAACTTCACAACCAAACCATGAACCTGCTTCCCTTCCTCCAACCTGGTCAACACTGAACAAGCCTTCAACACAGAAGGGAAGGTGAACCTGTTGGGTTCCACCATCCCATCAGACACCATATTGCAGAAAAACAGCAAGGCATGCAGTGGCCTATCATGGGTTTCAGCAAGTGCTCTTATCAACGTGTTCCAGGCAAAGCAATCTGGTTCAGGCATTTCATCGAACAACGAGAGGGCATAGTCAATATCACGAAAATCAGAGGTTGCAGAGTGCCTGAGAAGCTCTGTTGCCACAACAGGTTCATGGTTTTGTGCTGTTTTGATGAGAAAGGCATGCACTTGCTTCAATTCTTGCATGCTTTGGCATGTCCTGATTTGTGTGAGGAACAACTGTGAATGATGAGGTGTGCTGGTTTTGGGGTGCAACAGTGGTATGTTCATGTTTATGGATGACATTAACGTTGGAACTTAAAGAGGATTATGGTTTTGGTTTTTGGTTTGGATATACCCCTTCCCTTAATCGTGGCTCCACCGTTGGTTGTGTCAAGAGTAAGGTTCTGAAAACCGGACCGGTCATCAAACCGTTTTAGTCACTGGTTCATTGGTTCACTGGTCTAATCGGTCTAACCGAGGTTCAACCGGAAAAACCGTTCCATAATAAAATAATAAATAAATTATAAATAAACATCCTAAGTATCTTTCAAATTTAAAACCCTACGTAAAATATCACCAACTAAATGTAATTAATCACCAAAATATGCAATAACTTGCTGCAAATTTGTGGACAATTAACATAATTATACTTCCATTAAGAATAGCTGGATTGAATTACAATGCACAAGTTAAAGATAGAGAATATTGTCTTAATGTAGCTAAGTCAAAAAGTAAAACAAAAAATGATAATGTTGCACAATAAACACAAAACAGAGCCCGAAACAAACACAACACAACAAAGCCTGAAACAAAAAGAATCCAACACGGAGGAGGGGTAGCAAGTCCACGGAGATCAAGAACAGGGACAGTGCAACCAAACAATGAAAACAGAATTTTGTTTATATAACAAAACAATCAAAACATGAATCATACAATCACTAATTGCAAATTTTTTCTTCATAAGAACAGAACAATGAAAACATGAAGCATATAATAAATCAAAAGATCACCAATTGCAAATCTTTTAATAAGAACAGAAGTTAGAACAGTGAAAAATGAAGAAAGATTAGTAGCTTTCAACCCAATTTTAACAAAGCTCATCACAATGATTAACAACAAAAAAAAGCAATGAAGGAACAGTGAATCAATAACACAGGCAGTGCAAATTCAAGAAACTTTAATAAAATTTAACTACAGAAACAGACAGTAAAGCAGTAATAGAGTAAGCAATTTAAAATTTATCATCAAATACATTCAATGAGCAAAACCAATCAACCAAGTACTGACTGGGCATTCAGAAAAAAAAAATCAAAAGAACATTTAAATCACAGCAAAAACACAACAACAATAGGAACATTTAAAACAAAGCAACCCAAAAAAAAAATCTAAAAATCACCATTGCTGAAAACAATGATTTGACCCGTGTATGCTCAAAGAATTAAAAGCTAAGCTTACAGGAAAGTGAAGAATACCAAAACCAAAGAACCTTCAATCACAGCTTAAATCAAGAACAGAAAATCACAACAAAAACAAAAAAATTAAAAGTATCAGAAGAACAACAGAACAACAACACAAGAACAATTAGCAAATTAACAAATTCACAATAACAGTTAAAATTTACTAGAAGAACGCTAATGCAAGTGGAATCATCATGCTAATATGTTTTCTGCAAAGATGCTATTTGTGCAGCTAAAATTTCCTAATTATTAATATCCAATTATTCTAATTTCACATGCAATCAACTTACTAAGTTTCTAAAAGCTAGAAATTATAAAACCAACCAGAAAAATGGTTAAAGCATTTCATCAAACATGCTGAGTGCGGTAAAATAAAAACAAAATAAGAGAATTCAAAGCTTAATATCAATGTGACAGAGAAGAGAACATAACTATTGTAACTTTAATTCAGTCTATGAAATAATCCAAACCAATACCAAATCAAATAGTTACTTATTGTAATAGAAATCAGAAGTTGCAGAGTTTGAAGCAGAGTATTGGTATTGTGTGAGTGTATTGTCTGGTGGCGGGTTTAGGGAACTCACGGCGGCGACAAAAGAGAGCAGTTCGACGGCTAGGTGGAGCGCGCGGGTTGGTCGCAGTGTTTGAAGCAGAGCAACGTGGCTTCCAGACGAACACGAATGCGAACTCGAACGGTGAACGGCGAGTGAACGCCGAGCGAACGTGAACGGCGAAGAACGCGAACGAAGACGACAGCTGAACGAAGACGCGAACGTGAACAGCAAACAAACGGCGACGGAAGCACGGCTAAGCAGACAAAGACGACGGACGCCGAGCTCGAGGAAGCAACCGCGATCGGTGACAGCGAACAGGGGTTGAAGACTTGGGTCACGAGGGAAGCTAGATAGACGGACGGATGGCGAACTTTGAGTGCGACGGACGCGGCAGTATGCCACTCCTTGCGGCGGTGGTGTAGGCTTACAGTGCTAGGGTTTTTTGGCTGGGGTTGTGTGATTTCTTTCTGAATGAAAGAAAGGGGGAAAGGGAGAAAGAAACGAAGGAGCTTTCGTTTTTGTGTAAACCGGGCGGATTCCGGTTCGGTCCAACCGACCGGTTCTTGTCCGGTTCAATGATTTTTCACCGATTTTCTACAAGAGTTTTATATGTCTGACCGGATCGTTAATGTTGCCGGTTCGCAATTAAACCGGTCCGACCAACCGGTCCAATCCAGTTTTCAAAATAAAAGGTGAAAATGGAAAATATGCTATTTTTTAGTAAAATTTTAAAAATAGAAAATATGAAAATGAAATCAGAAAATTATAACGTAAATCAAATACATTCTTAGCAAAGAGATAAGGGGGAGAGACTTTGAGGGTGAAACACGGTGAGGCAGCCGGTAATATCGGCGGAAGAGATAAGGGGGAGAGCGGGGGAGGGATTGCATCAGGGGAAAAGGAGGATCATATTTCGGGAGGGGTTTCTAAGCCTTTGAAGGTTTCTTTCAGGGACAAAGTTGTGGGTTCCAAGATTGCTAAAGCTTTTTCACTTGTTGAAACTTTATCGGGAGATAACATTGCGGTAGTTTCTGGGAAGCAAGGAGATCTCTTGCCACCGAGTGTCACGTTTACCCAAGAAGCTAAGAATTGCTTGGCAGAACCTTATAAGGATGCTATAGTGATTAAGGTGCTAGGTAAACATTATAGCTACACTACATTGTCTCATAAACTCCGAACGGTATGGAGGATTAAGGGAGGTTTTGATTTATTGGACGTGGGATTTGACTACTTTCTTGTGAAGTTTGATGTAGCTGAGGAGCGAGAAAAGGTTCTCTTAGGAGGTCCGTGGATGATCGAGGGAAATTATGTGGCTGTGAAGCCTTGGGATCAAGAGTTTAGATCAAGTGAAAACTGTTTTGGAGCAACTTTAGTGTGGATTAGAATTTCCGGATTACCAATTTGGTGCTACCAAGAAGATGCAATGCTCCGTGTTGCGGCTGCAGTTGGCATTCCCGTTAAGGTTGATTTGGCAACAAAATTAGCTGAAAGAGGACGATATGCTCGAGCCTGTGTTCAGATAGATTTAGGATTGCCAATGACTAAGAAGATTCTTGTTGAAGGTGTTGAATATGAGGTTGAATATGAAAGTCTTCACCTTATTTGTGGCTCCTGTCTCAAGTTTGGTCATGATATGAAGGTGTGCAAGACTGACAGCAATGCAGGAGGAGGAACTAATGCCAAGGTGATCAGCGATGTAGCAAAGCAGCCAGAAAACTCAAATTCAAAAAATCCAGTACATGTGGAAAAGGAAAGTTTTCATTTTGGCAAGAATCTTGGAGATGAGACTGTAAATGTTACTGTCCCGGATTTGGTGGAGAGTGATTTGCATGCTGTTCATGTAGACCATGCACAACATGAGGATTTGGAAGGTTGGACTCAAGTGATTAGGAAAGGAAAGTATAAAATGGGTCAAAAGCCTTCTCTTAGCACCCATCAGGTCCAACCAAAAGTAAAGAAGACTCCTAACAAGGCTACCAATACTTGGACAAGGCCTAATCACCAACGTACAACACATGCAACTGGATCCAAAGTAAAATTAAGCAGGGGCATCAATATTGGAAAACCGGTTAGTGTGGCTTCTTCGGGGACCCGGCACAATGTTCATCATCAGCAGCAAGGTGAGACAACAAATGGCACTGTGCGAAAGCGTCCTCGCCCAAACTCTTTGCAGAATTCACCAGTAGATAAGGATGGAGCATCGACGGCGGGTATGGTGCAAGTTTCGACGGAGAAAATTGGGCTGCAACTTGAGAGTCCATTAAAGGCAGGATCGTCGAAGACAGGGACATCATGTTGAGTCTCGGGTTTGTTATTGGAGCTCTCTTTTTGCTGTTTTTATGGATAGTTTCAATATCATAGCCTGGAATGTGAGGGGTGCGTCTAACAAGATGGCCCGTGTGCATTGCAAAAATTTGGTGAGAATATATAAACCATCTTTCTTCTTTCTCTTTGAGACTCATACCATCTTTAATAATTTGAAGAATTTTTGGGATAAGTTGGGTTTTCATTGTGTTGGTATTGAGGAAGCAGTAGGACACAGGGGTGGCATTTGGTTTCTATCTTCTATTGCTAATGCTTCTTGTGTGGTTATTGATCAAATTGACCAATGTATCACAGTAAAAGTGAGTGTGGGTAACTTAGTTTGGCTTTGTAGTGCAGTATATGGGAGTCCTCAATTCGAAAAAAGATGTATGCTTTGGGATCATTTGCGTTCTATTAATTCAGGCCATAATAGACCATGGATGGCCATTGGTGATTTTAATGAGATTGTGGCACCAGATGAGAGTACAGGTGCTTATTTTTCTTCTCACAGAGCTAGTCTATTAGCTACTACTCTAGATGACTGTGAGCTCTTTGATCTTAAAGTGACTGGTAGGAGATATACTTGGTATAGAGCAGTTCAGGCTGGCAGGGACTTGGCTAAAAGGTTGGATAGAGCTATAGTTAATGAGGCGTGGATGACAATGTTTCCTGAGGGTTATTCTGAAATTCTTAGCAGGCTTCATTCTGATCATTGTCCTATTTTAGTTCGTTGTCATGGTAGCCCCAGAGTGAAAGGTTCACGTCCTTTTAGGTTTCAAGCTGCGTGGGCAACACATCCTTCTTATAAACATGTTATTAGTAAGGCTTGGAATCAAGAGTTTGGAGGCGTTACCGAAAGGCTTAAGATGGTTCAACAAGCTTCTTTGGACTTCAACTCAAAGATTTTTGGAAATATTTTTGTGCGAAAAAATAAGCTGGAATATCAGATTGATCAGATTCAACGGCGTTTGGAGGTTACCGATGTGTTATCTCTGAGAATTAAAGAAGCTGAACTGAGAGAAGATTACAATAGGCTTTTGTTGCAAGAGGAACTTTTTTGGTACCAGAAATCTAGAGAGCAGTGGGTCAAGTATGGGGATAGAAACACTAAATTCTTTCATCTTCAGACTTTGGTACGTAGAAACCATAATAGAGTACATGGATTATATGTTAGAGATGGGTCTTGGTCTACTGATCCAGATATTCTCCAGGAAGAAGCTCTCTCTTTTTACAAGAATCTCTTTGGTACAACGGAAGAGGTTGAGGTTGATTGTTTAGGGGATGTTCCGATGCCCACACTAAGTACTGAGGCTTGTGCTAGGTTAATTGACCCTGTCTCTTTTGCGGAAGTCAAGTCAGCAGTATTTAGTATGAGCCCTTTTAAGGCTCCTGGTCCAGATGGCTTTCAAGCTTATTTTTTTAAAGAATATTGGGAGATAGTAGGCACTGAGATTTGGAATATTGTCTGGAGCGCTTTTTTGGGAGAGTTCTTAAATCCTAGCATCATGGAAACTCTGATTGTGCTTATTCCTAAAATTGATAACCCTACCTTTCTGAAGGATTTCAGGCCTATTAGCTTGTGTAATGTTGTTTATAAAATTATCATAAAAGTATTGACTAACTGACTTCGGCCTTTTCTTCCAGATATTGTTAGTCCTTTACAAGGAGGTTTTATTCCGGGTCGTGGTGCTCCTGATAATATTATTGTGGCCCAAGAAATTCTGAATTTTATGAAGCACACAAAATCCAAGAAAGGTACTCTTGCTTTTAAAATTGATCTTGAAAAAGCTTATGATAGGGTGGATTGGAGGTTTTTGGAGAGTACTCTCATTGCTTTTGGTTTTCCTATCATCACTGTTAATTTGATTATGACTTGTGTCCGTGCATCATCTCTTTCTATTATGTGGAATGGGAATAGATTGGATAGTTTTGCTCCTATAAGGGGGCTTAGACAGGGCGATCCAATGTCTCCTTACTTATTTGTGCTTTGTATGGAAAGACTTGCTTGCTATATATCTCATAAGGTGGTCGAGGGTGTGTGGAAACCAGTTTCTGTCACTAGGGGTGGCCCAAAATTTTCTCATTTGATGTTTGCAGATGATCTCTTACTCTTCTGTCAGGCTACAAAGAGTCAGGTCCAAATGGTCATGCATTCTCTTAACATTTTTTGCAAGGCATTTGGCATAAAAGTGAATCTTGAAAAGTCTAAAGCTTTTTGTTCTAAAAATGTGACTGCTCGTAGAAGAGATATTTTTACTAGTGTTTCTTCAATACATTTTGCTTTGGACTTAGGAAGATATCTTGGAGTTAACCTTAATCATTCCCGTACCAGTAGGGCTTCTTTTCATTCGGTGATTGAAAAGGTGAGGGGAAGATTAGCTAATTGGAAAGGAAGGCTTCTAAATAAAGCAGGGAGACTTTGCCTGATCAATTCTGTTGCAGCATCCATTCCTGTCTATCATATGCAGGTATCTTTTTTTCCAAATTGGGTTTGTGATAAATTATCTTCTATGATGAGACAGTTCCTTTGGAAGGGTCAAGTTGATGGTAAAGGTCTTTCTCTTGTTAATTGGAGGACCGTGATCACTTCAAAAAAATTTGGTGGCCTGGGTGTTAGAGATCCTGCGTGTGTTAATATATCTTTACTTGGTAAATTGGTGTGGCAACTTTTTCATTGTCAGGACAAGCCTTGGGTTGCTCTATTGAGGGCGAAGTATATGAGGAATGAGGGAGTTTTAGATGGCCCTGTCCCTTGCAATGCTTCTCATGTTTGGAAGAGTATCTCAAAGGCTTTTGGTGCTCTTAAAGATGCCTTCTCTTGGTGCGTTGGGTCACTTGATCAATCTTTTTGGTTTGACAATTGGAGTATTGAGGGTCCAATTGCTCAAGATGTCCCTTTTGTACATATATCTGACTCTGATTTAACTATTAGAGACGTTTGGAAAGATGGTCAATGGAATCTCCATGATATTTTCTCTATCATTCCAGAAGATGTCAAACAGCGTTTGAATGCTTATAATCCGGATTTGAATGCTGGAGAGAGTTCGGGTTGGTCGTGGGGTGTGGCATCTTCTAGACTTTACTCAGCTAGGAGTGGGTACAGTTGGCTAGCCAAAAGAAAGTTTGACTGAAATGAGCATGATAATTGGTTGTGGGTATGGCAACTGCATATTCCTGAGAAGTACAAGTTCTTGATTTGGCTCAGTCTTCATAATGCTATTCCTACGGCAGAGTTTCGTTTGGGTCGTGGTTTAGCTTTATCTAGCACCTGTCATCGATGTCAGAATGGTTCTGAATCAATTCTTCATTGTCTTCGGGAGTGCCCTAGTGCCAAGGAGGTCTGGAACCTTTTAGGCCTGTATTCAGATAACTCGAATTTACATGATTGGCTCTATAGAGGTGCAAGGAGTGAAAATATTTTTCTTTTCTTTTCGACCATATGGTGGATTTGGAGAAGCAGGAATCATGACTTATTTAATATAGATGATTCATGGAGTGCTAGTAAAGTGGTGAGTTTGATTCGTAGTTCAGTAAGGGAGTTTCACACTATTTTTGCTATGCATCAATCTCTGTCTCCTCCTTCACTTTGTTTGCATTGGGTTCCACCTCCAGTTTATTCTGTTAAATTGAATTGTGATGCTAGTTGGTTTCCTCCTTCTGGCTATGCTGGTTTTGGTTGTATCATTCGTAATCCTGATGGATGTTGGTTGAAAGGTTGCACTGGGAAAGTCAAAGTGTGCAGTGTTCTTTTTGCTGAATTGTATGCAATTTGGAGAGGCTTACTTCTTGCTTGGGAGAGTGGATTTCGTGAGGTTATTTGTGAAACAGACTGTTTAGAAGCTCTTTTCTTGGTAAACCAAAGAATGCTTGGTAAGGATATTCCGGAATGGGATTTGGCAAAGCATATACATGAGGTTATGAATTGGAATTGAAGAGTCTCTATTCTTTTAATTCAGAGGACTGCAAATAGTGTTGCAGATTGTATGGCTAAAGCAGTTGCTTCTGTCGAGGACATTCACTCGAATTGGAGCCAACCATGGAGTGAGCTTCAACATCTAATAGATTTAGATATGACCCTAGCCAATTAATTTGGTTTTGTCTCTTTTTTTTTTCTTTTTTTTCTATTTAGTCACCAAAAAAAAAATACATTCTTAGCATGGGTTTTGGTTTATGTTTTCGTTTTTAGTGTTTTTATTTTAGAATTTTGTAAATAAAAAAGAAAAATAATAAAAGCAATATAATTCAATTTTTTATTTTATCTTTTATTTTATTTTATTTTTTTATAAAATTCTAAAAATAAAAAATAAAATAAAACTTAACATATGATTAGCATTTTTCTAACTAAATAAAGTCATTTTGGTTTTGGAATTTTAGAACAAAAATAACTTGATCTAGTCTAGACAGTAGTTTTTGAAAATTAGACAAATCACTAATTTTATTAAAATTGGATAAGTTGAAGTGGATTCCACCATTTTCACTTAAGGCAGGAGCTTTTTTGGGAGGAAAAGTATAGGGTACCAATATACTATCTGCCAATTTATTGCCAACAATAATTAATTATTATATTTTAAACACATGTATAAAGAGACACATCTCGGAAATACATATATAAAGACACTTCCATTAGACACAGCCATAAAAAAATTATTTTTATCAGACACATCCACAAAGACACTTTCATTAAACATATTCATAAACAAGAGTTGGCAGAAGTTGGTAGAAATACTGTTGGTAACGTAGCGGAATTGTTTTTGGGAGGTCAGGAGGTCTAATGAGGCTGCTCTGGCGGATATCTCGTCGCTCCAGGTGTCAGTGCGGATAGCAGAAGCAGATATTGGAGTTGAAGCAGAGAGGGTCACGACAGTTGCTGCATTGCCGGAGGAGTTAGCTAAGCTGGGCTTCTTCACATTGATCTACGGTTTTCAGACATGAAGAATGTAACAACCCCGGTTTTCGAGAACGCGAGATCTTTTCTGAAAGTACAGATTTCTCCGGAAGATCGGTAAGGGGAAAACCTTTGATATATCATCAAGTATCTCAATCCTCATTGTCATTATGTCATCTTTAAGCTAGAACCTTTTCCGAGGCAACCTCGATAACGCAGTCACGAAGAACCTAGTTTTTGAACCGTATCGGTTAGGAGTTTTGATTCAGTTTTTTCGTAAATAGTCTCAGTTTGACAAACCAGACTCGATTCATGAGAGAAGAGAGATAATAGGATAATATTATCATTATATTAGTATTAGAAGCTTCTTGAATGATATTATAAGGTTACCTGGTCAGTTTTAGTTAAAAATAGAAAATCGGTTTAACCGGGTTCACAGTTTACTGGTGCAGCTTAGCACCAGCACTCTCTGATGACTTTAGCAATGCTAAGGCCTCATTATACATGTTTTACTCTCATAATAAATATGTTACTAGTGTCATTTATGCTAGTAGCTCAGAAAATAATTTTTAGAGATGTTTTTACAAGTGTTCCAATACATCTAGTTTTAGTAGTTACACACCTGAGATATTTTAATATTATTTTAATCCACCTCCAAGCCAACCAATCACAACTCACCCTACACCCCCCAAAACCCCCAAAGCTGGCTCATTTTCACTTTGTGGCCGAAAATAGGAAGAGAGAAAAAGAGAGAAAAGTTCTTAGTTCCAAATCTTCAAAGCTTGATTTATGCTGAACTAAAACTCAAATCAAAATTCTAATCTGACCAAAATGATCCTCTCTTCTTTCTCTACATGATCATATGAATTATCAAGGTTGGAATCAAGGTGAGTTGGCTGCACCATCTCTCTTTTGATTCGGTTTCAAGGAAACATGCTTAAAGATGTGTTTTCTTGATGTTCTTCCTTAAGAATCATGCTTAACTTGACTTGAGGGCCAAGAAACGTGACTTTTCAGCAAGTCTGAGGTTAGAAATCACTTCCTAACTTGCTGAGTGAGATTTGGTTAGTTGAGGGTTTTTGGATTTAAAGTTGTTCTTGATGTGATTTAGGAGGAAAAAGTGCTTAAGGACCACCTGAAAGTCTAACTGAATTAGGAGCAGCAAAACCAGGTAGGGTGTAACAAAATTAATCTTGATTATTTGTGTTTGAATTGTGTGAATGTTGTATGCTTTGGCTGTGCTAAAAATTGGTTACATATATGATTGATTCTTGGTGAAATTTTGGTGAAATTTTGATGAAATTTGATGAAATTCAAGCTTTAAAGTTCATGTTCTTGGGGCAGCTGGAAAAATGAAACCCTAGGCTTAAATTGAGGTTCAATTTGTGTTGAAATCATGTAGAAAAGATGGAGTTTTAGTGGCTGCTAATTTATTATGAATTATAGTAAAAATCGGTTGCTGAAAAGACTGAAAAACGGGTAAAAACAGAGAAAGAATCTGAAGAATTTATGAAGAACATGAAGAACACTTTGAGTGTGATGAAGAACAATGAAGAACAGACTTTAGATCCTTAAAAGGGCAAGGAAGTAAAAATTTTGGTGTTTAAGGGGTTATTTAGTAATTTCTGAAAGTTAGGGTGGTAAAAGTAGAAATATTAAAAGTTACGGGTGATAAAAAGTGAATTTTAAAGGTTAAAAGTAAAAGGTAAGTTAATTTTCAAAAATTAATGATAAAATAATAAATAATAATAAAATATTAAATAATAATATTTAATTAAAAATAATATTATAATAAAAATAATAAAATAATACGGAAAATGCAGTTTTCTGTAAAAGCTTTAGAAAGACAACTTTAAGCGCAGAATCTCATATTTACCTTCATAAAATACTTAGGGAGTGGTAAGAATATATTAGTGAGGCAAAGATAAATAAAAGATAAAAAGTTGAAGAAAAGATAAAAATCGAAGAAAAAGTCTGTAAAATTTTAATGACAGAAAAACAGACAGAGACTAGCGAACAAACTAGGGCAACATAGTTAGTTCTTGAGTTGCGACTAGGGTTAGGTACTATATGAAAAGTTAAACTGTTTTAATATAGACTTAATGAACCTATACTTGGGACAGGCTAACTATTCATATCGAGATTTACATAAGCTTTAAGTACACATGTTAAACAGAGAAGTCAAAGCAGAGTAAAGAGATTAAGAGCAGAGGACTTATTGAAAAGTTAATTGTTGCTTGAGGCAACCCAAGAGATATTGTTTGCTTATTTGTTGCTTAATGCAACCCAAGAGATAATGTTTATTATCTGTTGCTTAAAGCAACCCAAGAGCTTCTGCAGGGAAACTAGGATACCTACAGCAATTTTCCGTTCTCAAGAGTATATTTCCTGCGAGTAGAAAGCAAAGGCTGTCTCAATAGAGCTGCTAATAATTATATGCGCATTTTTTTGAACGGAAGATCATATCCAGGAAATCGTGAACTCGTGACCAGATAAATGTTGGGAATGCAGGTGCTAACCGACACATGAGCTCATGACCTATACTAGGACTAGACATGCATCATTCTTGTCTGCGCATCATTCTCTGTTGCATTCCTACTTGTGTGTGATCTATTTCTTTATGTTTGTTTGCTCGAGTGCTATGTCTGTGCTTTATCTTCTTGTATTCTTCTGCTTATGTTATGTTCTTTATTTTTCTATCTATTTTTAACTTCTGTTTACTACTTTACTGTATTCTATTATCCATCTGCTAATTGAAAATGAATAAATGAATGTAACTAACAACCCTGACCCTACTAAGAACTCCCCAGTTCTTACCCCTTCTCTCCCTTCCTCCCCCTCAGATGGAGACGGGCGTGATCTTCTATGAGTTCGAGGACTCTTACGTCTACGAGGATCCGGTACATCACAGTTACTTCATTATGAGTTTGGAGCCTCGTATTAGACGATATGCGTTACCTAATCGAGCTTTTCAACATCCTCTGTCTAGCCCGCATTTTGACCCCGATGCTCCTTACGACTTTCCCTTATCCTGGTTACATCCTGACGCACCTGGACATCCTTTTCCTGATGATCCCGAACCCCCTATACCAGCTCAACCTTTGAATAAGGCGGTACTGATGAGAGAATTTTTGTGTGGTCTAGAAATTTGCGGATAAATCCTCGTTGCAAGTATAGTTTCTAAACCTTCAAAAGTTCTTTCATACAAATGTTTTGGTTGTCACAAGTAACAAACCCCTAAGTAAATTGATAACCGAAGTATTCAAACCTCAGGTCGTCTTCTCAAGGAACTACAGGGAAGTATGTTCTTATTATTGGTTATGGATGTTGTAAATTGGGGTTTTGAGAATGAGGAGCGAATGGTTTAATTAGCAAATAAAGTAAATGAAAAACAAGCAATTTAAATGGCAAGTAAATTAAATAAATGACTGTAAATAAACTTTTGGCAAGGTATGAGAAATTAGAGGTCCTATCCTAGTTATCCTTATCAATGATGATGAGAATTGAATCTTAATTCCACTTTGTTAACCTTTACTAAGATAAAGGAAGGTCAAGGGATTAATTGGTTTGATCTTCGAATCCTATTTATTTCCTAAGAAAAGATTGGGATTATTGAAGTTCAATTTAATTAACAAAAATAACAATTATCAATCATGTTTGAGTTTGATAACTCCTGAATTACTGATTTCTTAACCAAGACCAAAAGGGAGGAAAGTAAATCTACTGGAATAAAAATGTCTTCAGATGGGAATAACAATAATGTAAATAAAAGAGATCAATAATAAACTGAAATACCTCAAATAACATTAATTCAAAGAGTAATCTGTAACATAGAAGAATTCATAAATTAAATTGAGAAAATAATGAAAAGGAATATTGAACTTGATAAAGAGATAATCCTGAAAGCGAATAAAATCCTAATTCTAAATCCTAATCCTAAAGAGAGGAGAGAGAGGAGAGAACCTCTCTCTAAACTAAATCTAAATCATGAAAACTAACTAAAAGTGGAGACTCTCCCTGAATGGATGCATTCTCCCACTTCATAACCTCTGGTCTATGCCTTCTGGACTTGAATTTGGGCCAAAAAGGGCTTCAGAATTCGCTATGAGCGTTTTCTGCAATTTCTGGTGCGTGGCCTCTGTCACGCGTCCGCGTGGATCACGCGGTCGCGTCATTCGGAGTTTTCCTTGGCACGCGGTCGCGTTAGTCATGCGACCGCGTCATATGTGTTTTGCTCGAGGCGCGCGATAGCGTCAGTCACGCGTTCGCATCGTGCTCTCTTCACACTGGCATGCGGCCGCATCGTCCATGCGATCGCGTGGCTGCCAGTTTCTTCACAAACTCCGTTTTATGCTTTCCTTCCAATTTTGTATGTTTCCTTTCCATCCTTTAAGTCATTCCTGCCTTAGAAGATCTGAAACTACTCAACACACTAATCACGGCATCAAATGGAAATAAAGGGTAATCAAAATAATTATTTTTAAGCATAGGAAACATGTTTTTCACATACATCACATAATAGGGAAGGGAAAGTAAAACCATGCAATTAATATGAATAAGTGGGTGAAGGATTGAATAAATCACTCAAACTAAGCATAAAATATATCATAAAATATGGGTTTATCAACCTCCCCACACTTAAACAATAGCATGTCCTCATGCTAAGTCCAAGAGTAATGTTAGGTTAAAATGGTGGAATGCCATGCAATGCAATCTAATCTAAATGCAACTACCTAGATGCATCATGCAACTCTTAATTTTTTATTCACTTGTATATAAAGCTTGCATGTAGTTGAATTATTTCACATTCTCAAGGAGTCATAAATATATATATATATATATATATATATATATATATATATATATATATATATATATATATATATATATATATATATATATATATATATATATAGCCAAACCTTAGATAGTGATAAAGTGCCTTTACAATTGAGATGGGAGAGAAAAATATTTTATAAACTTGCAAGACAATTTATACTTTAAGCAGAGATATATGTTAATGAGCTATTGAACCCTCACTGGATTTTGTGTTTACTCTCTAGTCACTCAGTGTTTATTGGGTTAATCACTCTATTCTTCTTTTTATTCTTACTTTCTATAACTTTGTTCTTCATCTAACCAATCAACAATTATAGAATATAGACATACCAAAAAAATTATGAGGTCTTTAGTTAAGGTTGTAATGGGGTCAAGGTAAAGGTAAGGGTATATGTATAAGGCTAAGTGAGCTAATTAAGCGAATCCTTGATTAGTCTAAGATCTCACCTAACATACATACTTTGTAAAGTAAAGCTTCTTTACCCAATTTTCCCACTTTTTCCCACTTATGATGTTACATGCTCATGTTTCAATATTTATTATTTATCCCATGTGCATTGCTTTATTTCACATTTGGGGAATTCTTTTGTGTCCCCTTTATTCAACTACTAAAAAATGACATTTTTTTTATGCACATGGTCATTCAATTATTTGGATTTCACATGAGCATGATTTCCAAAACTTTTATTTTGAACTATTTTATTCTTTTCAACTTTTCTACCTTTTTGTTTTTTTTTTATCATCCATGTTCCCAATAGGTTTCCCACATGTAAACCATACATACTTCCTATCTTAAGCTAACCAAGGATTCAACTTGGAATTTTTTTATTTTATTTTTCTGCTTAAGGCTAGTAATGTGGTTTATAGAATAAGAGGGGATTTAAAGGCTCAAGGGGGCTAACAAGGGTGATGTAAAGGGTAGGCTATTTTGGGATAAGTGAGCTAAAATTAAATAATGGCCTCAATCACTCTCTTGGTATGTATTTCTATTCTATAATCGGACATATAGATTAAAACAAAATAAAGAACATCAGAATAAATAAGAAGGGCAAAACACACAGGAATAAAAATTATGGTTTGAATGTAACCATACAATTAAGCTCAAAACTCGCAGGCTGTGTGTTCTCTAGCTCAAAAATTATTTATCAGTTATGTATGTCATGCAGGTTTAGTTAAAAATTTCCATTATTCTCAATGTAAAATTTATATTGAATGGCTTTAAAGTTTGTGTTTCTCCTTGATGAAATGTTGTTAACTAACTAACATGTAATGCTATATACACAAGGTGTGGGTTGTTTCTATTATGTTCAAGTCTCTAGTTTACTTCCTTTTTATATTTTCAAATTAAACTAAGCTATCTTATGCTAAAAAGGGTAAACTATACTAATCAATCCACAATTTCTATAACTAATAAGTTAGAATTGCAACTAAACTAAATGGCTAAAATATGAACTAAAAATGCGAAATGCAGAAAATAGAGTAAATATATATAAAAATAGCAATGTATAAGTACTGAGAAAATAAAAATAAAAATAAAAATACAGAAAAATAGCAAAATAAAATAAAAGAGTCTGTAGTGGTTCACCAAAAAAATACGCCAGAGATGGCGACCTCCCCACACTTAAAATGAAGCATCATCCCTGATGCTCACTCAAGCAAGGTGTGAAAGGGGTGTCATCACTGGAAGGACGGGTAGCTGGAGTCTCTGTGGTGGTGGTCTGAAGATCTGCCTGCTGCAGAGGAGGTGCTGACTGGATAGGGATCTCGGGGTCTACAGCCTGAATCTGAGGCGGAGCCTCCTGATGTGATACAGCCTGCTCTGTGCCTACCTGTGCAGCCTCGCTCTGTGGATGGGTCTCTGCCTCATGATCATCCGCCTCCTCCTCAGATGCTTCGGATGGTGTGTCAGGCTCGGAGGAGATGTCGCCAGATCGTATCATCAGCTTCAGGTGTTCATAGCGTCGCTTGTTGTGATGCTCCATCTGGTCAAGCCGTCAAAACAGGCAATGCACTAGATGATAGACGGGCTCTGGGGCAGGTGGAGGTGCAGTGGTGGTGGCAGGGGTAGCTGTGGAAAAAGAGGAGCCGGCAGATGGTGTGGCTGTCTCAGCAGTAGCAGTGAGGAATGGAGGTCTGTAGCCCAAAGACAGAAAGTTCCTGCTGTGAGGGATAATCCTCTTGCATTCTGCAGCAGGTGGCTTTTCATCAGCATCCTCCCAAGGCACGTCAGCTCGACGGCCTAGCTGTGTAATCAGATAAGAAAAGGGAAGAGTGCCTCGGACATGGACCCTGGCCATATAGTACCGGATAAAGCATGGCAGGTACAGGTCCTTACCCTCCATCACACACCATAGGAGGGTGATCATAGCGGCTGGTATCTCAGTCTCGTGAGTACTCGGCATAATGAAGTTACTAAGTATCTGATACCATAGCCGAGCCTCATCATTCAAGTAAATCCGCTTGATTCCTTTTGGCATGGTGGTGTTCTGACCCATAATCCAAGGAATGGTCGGGTCAAGGGCTATTCTGGCCTTGACTGCATCCCAATCAAACTTCATGAAGCGCATGTCTTCCTCAGCTTTTTGATAACCATCCAGCTAATCAGATTTAGGCAGAAGCTTCAGAACATCTTCAATGGCTTCTTCAGTGACCAGAATCTGCTTCCCTCTTAAGTTCACTGCATCTAGGGAAGTCTTGAAGTAATTGCAGTAGAATTTCCTTACCCAAGATGCATTCACCTCAGTCAGGTTTCTTTCCAGGAAGAACCAGCCTCTTTGTTTGATCTGATCAGAGGTGTATTGCTGGAGTTCTTCTGGGATCTTCAGAGTCCTCTCCAGGTATAGGTTCCTAGAGGTTGCAAACACCAGATACTTCAGCTCACAGTATCGGTTTGCAAACTTTACGGGATCAGTAGCAGGGAGTAGCTGGTCAGCCTTCTCCTGCGGGGTAAAGTTTTTCTCCCGCCAGGAGTCATCGTGCATGATGTCCATGATGGACATAGCGGATTCTCCTCTTTTACATTTGCCAGTAGTAGCCTTTGCTTTTCCTTTTCTTTGGCTGGCAGACATCCTGAAAAATAGAAAACTAGGATATAATAAAAACAGGAAAACAAGTAGGCAAATAGTCAAAAGAAACACAAAGTGGCAAAGGAGCAATAGGATAAGGAAAATGAGTTAAGTAAATATGCATTAAGGATTGTATAGGAGTTAAAAGTCTAAAAAGAAGAATTCACAATCCAAAATGTAATGGAAGTCAAGTTAATTAGGAAAATTAACATTATGCCTTGGTTAGAAGGTTAAAAGAAAGTGAAAAAAAACCAGAAGAAATTGTTTTTGAAAGGGTAGGTTTGGTTAGAATTGAAAAAGAGTTTAAGAAGTTAAAATTAGTGAGTTAGTAAAAAGTGGGTTAATGTAAGTGGCATAATGATAAGTTTCTAAGTAACAAGCATTCACAAGTAAAGGCTACAGGTAACTCATAACCAAACAAGGAAATTAGGTTGATGATGATTCAGATAGATATAGAAATAGCAAAAATTAGAATCTAAACATCAAAAATGCAGATTATGAACCAGGAAATCAAAGAGAATGAGAAAGCTTGCCTTGGTATTCATGAATTGATTTGGTTAAATCTAAGAAAAGCACAGTTGAAAATGCCAAGACCAAGACATGAATGGAAATATTTTATAGAAATTTGGGCAGCATTCCGACTAAAATTGGATTGTCCCAGAAAATAAACAGCACAGAAAAGCTGCAAGTAAATAGTATGAATAAGAAAGAGCATAGCAGCATGAATTTGAAAAGCAGCATATGAACATCACTAACTTCACAACAACAGCAAAATTGCAAATTGATAAAATAAGAAACACGAACAGTGCAATTAAACAGGCCTAAATCCACTAACCACATCCTAGGCTACCTAACAGCCTAGAATCCACTACAACATGCATATCTAACTAGCCTAAATATGAACATAAACAGAAAAATATAAATTAACTACGAATGGAGAGAAGGGTGGCGTTCATTGGAACCTGGTAGGCGAATTAAGGAGAGTGGGGCAGAGAGGTGGCTGGGAGATGGTGGCGGTGGTGTCGGGCGCGACGGAGGAGGGTGGCGCGGCGGCGGTGGCTGCTGTTTGGAGGAAGGGAGGGAAAAGTAGGGGTAATGGGGTGATGAGCGGATAATTTATACGCTTTTTGGCATTGTTTTTAGTATGTTTTTAGTAGGATCTAGTTACTTTTAGGGATGTTTTCATTAGTTTTTATGTTAAATTCACATTTCTGGACTTTACTATGAGTTTGTGTGTTTTTCTGTAATTTCAGGTATTTTCTGGCTGAAATTGAGGGACTTGAGCAAAAATCAGATTCAGAGGTTGAAGAAGGACTGCTGATGCTGTTGGATTCTGACCTCCCTGCATTCAAAATAGATTTTTTGGAGCTACAGAACTCGAAATGGCGCGCTTCCAATTGCGTTAAAAAGTAGACATCCAGGGCTTTTCAGAAATATATAATAGTCCCTACTTTAGCTAAGAATAGATGACGTAAAATGGCGTTCAACGCCAGCTTTCTACCCAAATCTGGCGTCCAGCGCCAGAAAAGGATCTAAAACCAGAGTTGAACGCCAGAAATGGATCAAAACCTGGCGTTCAACTCCACAAATGGCCTCTGCACGTGCAACACTCAAGCTCAGCCCAAACACACACCAAGTGGGCCCAGGAAGTGGATTTATGCATCAATTACTTACTCATGTAAACCCTAGTAGCTAGTTTATTATAAATAGGACCTCTTACTATTGTATTAGACATCTTTGGTCTCAGTTTTAATCCATTGTTCATCCTAGAAGACTATTGATAATGTTTTAGAGGGCTGGCCATCTCAGCCATGCCTGGACCTTCACTTATGTATTTTCACGGTAGAGTTTCTACACTCCATAGATTAAGGTGTGGAGCTCTGCTGTTCCTCAAAGATTAATGCAAAGTACTACTGTTTTCTATTCAATTCATCTTATTTCACTTCTAAGATATCCATTCGCACCCAAGAACGTGATGAAGGTGATGATTATGTGTGACGCTCATCACCATTCTCCCCTATGAACACGTGTCTGACAAACACTTCCGTTCTACATGAAATAAGCTAGAGTAAATATCTCTTAGATCTCCTAACTAGAATCTTCGTGGCGTAAGCTAGAATGATGGCGGAATTCAAGAGAATCCGGAAAGTCTAAACCTTGTCTGTGGTATTCCGAGTAGGATTCAATGATTGAATGACTGTGACGAGCTTCAAACTCGCGAGTGCTGGGCGTTAGTGACAGACGCAAAAGGAGGGTGAATCCTATTCCAGCATGATCGAGAACCGACAGATGAATAGCCGTGCCGTGACAGGGTGCGTGAGCATATTATTCACTGAGAGGAGGGGATGTAGCCACTAACAACGGTGATGCCCTTGCATAAAGCCAGCCATGGAAAGGAGTAAGACTGATTGGATGAAGATAGCACGAAAGCAGAGGTTCAGAGGAACGAAAGCACCTCCATTTGCTTATCTGAAATTCCTACCAATGAATTACATAAGTATCTCTATCCCTATTTTATTATATCATATTCGAAAACACCATTATCACTTTATATCTGCCTGACTGAGATTTACAAGGTGACCATAGCTTGCTTCATACCAACAATCTCCGTGGGATTCGACCCTTACTCACGTAAGGTATTACTTGGATGACCCAGTGCACTTGCTGGTTAGTTGTATCGAAGTTGTGAACCATGGTATTGGCACCATGTTATTGGCGCCATTGCCAGGGAAAGAAAGAGACATGAATTTTACATAATTACAGTGTAATCACGATTACGCGTACCAAGTTGCTCACGTTGCCAGGGATTGTTCGAGCCTGGACATCACAATTTTGTGCACCAAGTTCTTGGCGCCGTTGCCGGGGATTGTTTGAGTTTGGACAACTGACGGTTCATCCTGTTGCTCAGATTAGGTAATTTTATTTTTATTTTATTTTCAAAAATTTTTCAAAAATATTTCTAAAATTTTCTCATCTGTTTTCGAAAAAAAATAATAAAAAAATGTTTTCAAAAATTTATTCAAAATTTTTAAAGAATGAATTCTAGTGTTTCATGAAGCATGTGAAGCCTGGCTGGCTGTAAAGCCATGTCTAAATTCTTTTGGACTGAGGCTTCCAACCATCAGCTCTTATATGACTATAGGGTATGTCAGGCATGTCATGTCTGAATTACATGCTAAAGCTTGGCTGGCCATTGGCCATGTCTAGTGTTTTGGACCGGAGCTTTCATTGAAAGTTTGGCTGGCTAGTGAGCCATGTCTAATTCCTAGACTGAAGCTTTAGACTAAGAATGCAAGATTCCTGGAATTCATGTTAAAAATTTTGGAATCCTTATTTTTTCCTTCTCATATAATTTTCGAAAAAAAAAATCCAAAAAAATTTAAAAAAATCATAAAAATCAAAAATATTTTTTGTGTAGCTTGTTTGAGTCTTGTGTCATGTTATAAGTTTGGTGTCAATTGCATGTGCATCTTGCATTTTTCGAAAATTCATGCATTCATAGTGTTCTTCATGATCTTCAAGTTGTTCTTGGTAAGTCTTCTTGTTTGATCTTTGCATTTGCATGTTTTGTGTCTTTTCTTGTTTTACATGTGCATTTTTCGTTTCTTAGAGTCTAAACATGAAAGATTTCTAAGTTTGGTGTCTTACATGTTTTCTTTGCATCAAAAATTTTTCAAAAATATGTTCTTGATGTTCATCTTGACATTCAAAGTGTTCTTGGTGTTCATCTTGACATTCATATCATTCATGCATGCATTCATTGTTTTGATTCAAAATTTTCATACATTGAGTCTTTTTGTTGTTTTTCTCTCTCATCATAAAAATTCAAAAATAAAAAAAAAAATATCTTTCCCTTTCTCTCTCATCAAATTCGAAAATTTGAGTTGACTTTTTCAAAATTTTTAAAAAATCAAGTTGTTTCTTATGAGTCAAATCAAATTTTCAATTTGAAAATCTTATCTTTTTCAAAATCTTTTTCAAAAATCAAATCTTTTTCAAAATTCTTAGTTATTTTCGAAAATTCCAAAAATATTTTTCAAAAATATTTTTCTTATTTTTATACCAAATTTTCGAAAATAACAATAACAATTAATGTTTTGATTCAAAAATTTGAAGTTTGTTACTTGCTTGTTAAGAAAGATTCAAACTTTAAGTTCTAGAATCATATCTTGTGATTTCTTATGAATCAAGTCATTAATTGAGATTTTAAAAATCAAATCTTTTTCAAAAACTAATTTCTATCATATATTTTCAAAAATATCTTCTTACCTTATCTTTTTCAAAAATATCTTTTCTAACTTCCTAACTTCTTATCTTTTCAAAATTTGTTTCAACTAACTAACTAACTTTTTGTTTCTTAAACTTTTTTAAAACTACCTAACTAACTCTCTCTCTCTAATTTTCGAAAATATCTTCCCTCTTTTTCAAAATTTCTTTCTAATTAACTAATTATTTTTATTTTTTATTTTTGATTTCAAAAAATTTTCGAAAATTACTAACATTTTTCAAAAACCATTTTCGAAAATCACTAACTCATTTTCGAAAATTCTCCCTCTCCCATCTCATTCTATTTATTCATTCATATCCTAACATCTCATCTCACATATCTAGCCTCCTCACAGTTGTGCTTCTTCCATTATATTACATTCTTTGTCTCCCCCTCTTCTTCTACTCACACAGGGATCCATATACTGTGGTATAAATGATCTCTATTATTATTAATATTATTTTTCTATGCCTTCTTCTTTGTCATAAGAGTAGGAGCAAGGATAAGAACATTCTTGTGGAAGAAGATCCAGAACCTGAAAGGACTCTGAAGAAAAAATTAAGAGAAGCTAAAATACAACAATCCAGAGATAACCTTTCAGAAATTTTCGAACAGGCAGAGGAGATGGCAGCCGAAAATAATAATAATGTAAGGAAGATGCTTGGTGACTTTACTGCACCTAATTCCAGTCTACATGGAAGAAGCATCTCCATTCCTGCCATTGGAGCAAACAACTTTGAGCTGAAACCTCAATAAGTTTCTCTGATGCAGCAGAACTGCAAGTTTCATGGACTTCCATCTGAAGATCCTTTTCAGTTCTTAACTGAATTCTTGCAGATATGTGATACTGTTAAGACTAATGGAGTAGATCCTGAAGTCTACAGGCTCATGCTTTTCCCTTTTGCTGTAAGAGACAGAGCTAGATTATGGTTGGATTCTCAACCCAAAGACAGCCTGAACTCTTGGGATAAGCTGGTCACGGCTTTCTTAGCCAAGTACTTTCCTCCTCAAAAGCTGAGCAAGCTTAGAGCTGATGTTCAAACCTTCAGACAGAAAGAAGGTGAATCTCTCTATGAAGCTTGGGAAAGATACAAACAGTTGACCAAAAAGTGTCCTTCTGACATGCTTTCAGAATGGACCATCCTGGATATATTCTATGATGGTTTATCTGAGCTATCAAAGATGTCACTGGACACTTCTGCAGGTGGATCCATTCACCTAAAGAAAACGCCTGCAGAAGCTCAAGAACTCATTGACATGGTTGCTAATAACCAGTTCATGTACACTTCTGAAAGGAATCTTGTGAATAATGGGACGCCTATGAAGAAGGGAGTTCTTGAAGTTGATACTCTGAATGCCATATTAGCTCAGAACAAAATATTGACTCAGCAATTCAATATGATCTCTCAGAGTCTGAATGAAATGCAAGCTGCATCCAACAGTACTCAAGAGGCTTCTCCTGAAGAAGAAGCTTATGATCCTGAGAACCCTGCAATAGCAGAGGTGAATTACTTAGGTGAACCTTATGGAAACACCTATAATTCATCATGGAGAAATTATCCAAATTTCTCATGGAAGGATCAAAAGCCTCAACAAGGCTTTAATAATGGTGGAAGAAACAGGTTTAGCAATAGCAAGCCTTTTCCATCATCCACTCAGCAACAGACAGAGAACTCTGAACAAAATGCTTCTAATTTAGCAAATCTAGTCTCTGATCTATCTAAGGCCACTGTAAGTTTCATGAATGAAACAAGGTCTTCCATTAGAAATTTGGAAGCACAACTGGGCCAGCTGAGTAAAAGGATCACTGAAATCCCTCCCAGTACTCTCCCAAGCAATACAGAAGAGAATCCAAAAGGAGAGTGCAAGGCCATTGACATAAGCAAAATGGCCGAACCCAATGAGGGAGAGGAGGACGTAAATCCCAAGGAGGAAGACCTCCTGGGACGTCTAGTGATCAATAAGGAGCTTCCCTCTGAGGAATCAAAGGACTCTGAGGCTCATCTAGAGACCATAGAGATTCCATTGAACCTCCTTATGCCCTTCATGAGCTCTGATGAGTATTCCTCTTCTGAAGAGAATGAGGATGTTACTGAAGAGCAAACTGCCAAGTTTCTTGGTGCAATCATGAAGCTGAATGCCAAATTATTTGGCATTGATACTTGGGAAGTTGAACCTCCCCTGTTCATCAATGAACTAAGTGATCTGGATCAACTGACATTGCCTCAGAAGAGACAGGATCCCGGAAAGTTCATAATACCCTGTACCATAGGCACCATGATCTTTAAGGCTCTGTGTGACCTTGGTTCAGGAATAAACCTCATGCCCCTCTCTGTAATAGAGAAACTGGGAATCTATGGGGTGCAAGCTGCTAAAATCTCATTAGAGATGGCAGACAATTCAAGAAAACAGGCATATGGACAAGTAGAGGACGTATTAGTAAAGGTTAAAGGCCTTTACATCCCTGCTGATTTCATAGTCCTGGATACTGGAAAGGAAGAGGATGAATCCATCATCCTAGGAAGACCTTTCCTGGCCACAGCAAGAGCTGTGATTGATGTTGACAGAGGTGAAATAGTCCTTCAATGGAATGAGAAATCCCTTGTGTTTGAAACTCAAGGATCTCCCTCTGCAACCATGGAGAGGAAGCAGAAAAAGCTTCTCTCAAAGCAGAGTCAACCAGAGCCCCCACAGTCAAACTCTAAGTTTGGTGTTGGGAGGCCACAACCAAACTTTAAGTTTGGTGTTGAACTCCCATATCCAAACTCTAAGTTTGGTGTTGGAGAGTCTCAACAAAGCTCTGCACATCTGTGAGGCTCCATGAGAGCCCACTGTCAAGCTATTGACATTAAAGAAGCACTTGTTGGGAGGCAACCCAATTTTTATTTATCTAACTATAATTTTCTTAGTTATATGTCTTTATAGGTTCATGATCATGTGGAGTCACAAAATAAATATAAAAATTGAAAACGGAATCAAAAACAGCAGAAGAAAAATCACACCCTAGAGGAGCATCTGTCTGGCGTTCAGCGCCAGAACAGAGCATGGTTCTGGCACTGAACGCCCAAAATGGGCAGCTTCTGGGCGCTGAACGCCAGAACAGGCATGGTTCTGGCGTTCAACGCCAGAAATCGCACACAAATGTGCGTTGAACGCCCAAAATGGCCACCAACCTGGCGCTGAACGCCCAGAGTTGGGTACAAAGGCATTTTTACATGCCTAATGGGTGCAGGGATGTAAATCCTTGACACCTCCGGATCTGTGGACACCACAGGATCACCTCAAGATCTGTAGGACACCACAGGATCATCTCAGGATCTGTGAACCTCACAGGATCCCCACCTACCTCACCCTCTCTCTCCATTCATGACCATCCCTTCTGTTATCCATTCACCACTCACATCCATACATCCCACTTACCTACAAAATTCAATATCTCTTTCCCACCCAATCCCACCCATATGGCCGAATACACACATCCCCCCATCTCCTCCATATCTTCTTCTTCTTTCTCTATTCTTTCTTCTTTTGCTCGAGGGCGAACAACATTCTAAGTTTGGTGTGGTAAAAGCATAGCTTTTTTGTTTTTTCCATAACCATTGATAGCACCTAAGGCCAGAGAAACCTTTAGAAAGAGGAAAGGGAAGACAAAGGCTTCCATCAAGGGTCTATAGCTCAGTGGTAGAACATTTGACTGCAAAACAAGAGATCCCTGAGATACCTCAGGGGATACATTTTCTTCCACACAATTATTGGAAGCAACTAAGGGTGGAACATCAAGAGCACTCCATCATCCTTCATGAAATCAGAGAAGATCTAAAAGCAATGAAGGAGGAGCAACAAAGGCAAGGAAGAGACATAGAAGAGCTCAAGGACATCATTGGTTCCTCAAGAAGGAAACGCCACCATCACTAAGGTGGATTCATTCCTTGCTCTTATTTCTTCTGTTTTTCGTTTTCTATGTTAAGTGCTTATCTATGTTTGTGTCTTCATTACATGATCATTAGTAGTTAGTAACTATGTCTTAAAGTTATGAATGTCCTATGAATCCATCACCTCTCTTAAATGAAAAATGTTTTAATTCAAAAGAACAAGAAGTACATGAGTTTCGAATTTATCCTTGAACTTAGTTTAATTATATTGATGTGGTGACAATGCTTCTTGTTTTCTGAATGTATGCTTGAACAGTGCATATATCTTTTGAAGTTGTTGTTTAAAAATGTTAAATATGTTGGCTCTTGAAAGAATGATGACTAGGAGACATGTTATTTGATAATCTGAAAAATCATAAAAATGATTCTTGAAGCAAGAAAAAGCAGCAAAGAACAAAGCTTGCAGAAAAAAAAATATAGGAAAAAAAAATAATAATAGAAAGAAAAGCAAGCAGAAAAAGCCAAAAGCTCTTAAAACCAAGAGGCAAGAGCAAAAATCCAATAACCCTTAAAACCAAAAGGCAAGGGCAATAAAAAGGATCCCAAGGCTTTGAGCATCAGTGGATAGGAGGGCCTAAAGGAATAAAATCCCGGTCTAAGTGGCTAAACCAAGCTGTCCCTAACCATGTGCTAGTGGCGTGAAGGTGTCAAGTGAAAACTTGAGACTGAGCGGTTAAAGTCAAGGTTCAAAGCAAAAAAAGAGTGTGCTTAAGAACCCTGGACACCTCTAATTGGGGACTTTAGCAAAGCTGAGTCACAATCTGAAAAGGTTCACCCAATTATGTGTCTGTGGCATTTATGTATCCGGTGGTAATACTGGAAAACAAAGTGCTTAGGGCCACGGCCAAGACTCATGAAAGAAGCTGTGTTCAAGAATCATCATACTGAACTAGGAGAGTCAATAACACTATTCGAAATCTGAAGTTCCTATAGATGCCAATCATTCTAAACTTCAATGGATAAAGTGAGATGCCAAAACTATTCAAGAGGCAAAAAGCTATAAGTCCCGCTCATATGATTGAAGCTCTGTTTCATTGATAGTTTGGAATTTATAGTATATTTTCTTCTTTTTATCCTATTTGATTTTCAGTTGCTTGGGGACAAGCAACAATTTAAGTTTGGTGTTGTGATGAGCGGATAATTTATACGCTTTTTGGCATTGTTTTTAGTATGTTTTTAGTAGGATCTAGTTAATTTTAGGGATGTTTTCATTAGTTTTTATGTTAAATTCACATTTCTGGACTTTACTATGAGTTTGTGTGTTTTTCTGTGATTTCAGGTATTTTCCGGCTGAAATTAAGGGACTTGAGCAAAAATCAGATTCAGAGGTTGAAGAAGGACTGCTGATGCTGTTGGATTCTGAACTCCCTGCACTCAAAATGGATTTTCTGGAGCTACAGAATTTGAAATGGCGCGCTTCCAATTGCGTTGGAAAGTAGACATACAGGGATTTCCAGAAATATATAGTAGTCTATACTTTGGCCAAGAATAGATGACGTAAACTGGCGTTCAACGCCAGCTTTCTACCCAAATCTGGCGTCCAGCGCCAGAAAAGGATCCAAAACCAGAGTTGAACGCCAGAAATGGATCAAAACCTGGCGTTCAACTCCACAAATGGCCTCTGCACGTGCAACACTCAAGCTCAGCCCAAACACACACCAAGTGGGCCCAAGAAGTGGATTTATGCATCAATTACTTACTCATGTAAACCCTAGTAGCTAGTTTATTATAAATAGGACCTCTTACTATTGTATTAGACATCTTTGGTCTCAGTTTTAATCCATTGTTCATCCTAGGAGACTATTGATCACGTTTTAGAGGGCTGGCCATCTCGGCCATGCCTGGACCTTCACTTATGTATTTTCACGGTAGAGTTTCTACACTCCATAGATTAAGGTGTAGAGCTCTGCTGTTCCTCAAAGATTAATGCAAAGTACTACTGTTTTCTATTCAATTCATCTTATTTCGCTTCTAAGATATCCATTCGGACCCAAGAACGTGATGAAGGTGATGATTATGTGTGACGCTCATCACCATTCTCCCCTATGAACACGTGCCTGACAAACACTTCCGTTCTACATGAAATAAGCTAGAGTGAATATCTCTTAGATCTCCTAACCAGAATCTTCGTGGCGTAAGCTAGAATGATGGCGGCATTCAAGAGAATCCGGAAAGTCTAAACCTTGTCTGTGGTATTCCGAGTAGGATTCAATGATTGAATGACTGTGACGAGCTTCAAACTCGCGAGTGCTGGGCGTTAGTGACAGACGCAAAAGGAGGGTGAATCCTATTCCAGCATGATCGAGAACCGACAGATGAATAGCCGTGACGTGACAGGATGCGTGAGCATATTATTCACTGAGAGGAGGGGATGTAGCCACTGACAACGGTGATGCCCTTGCATAAAGCCAACCATGGAAAGGAGTAAGACTGATTGGATGAAGATAGCAGGAAAGCAGAGGTTCAGAGGAACGAAAGCACCTCCATTCGCTTATCTGAAATTTCTACCAATGAATTACATAAGTATCTCTATCCCTATTTTATTATATCATATTCGAAAACACCATTATCACTTTATATCTGCCTGACTGAGATTTACAAGGTGACCATAGTTTGCTTCATACCAACAATCTCCATGGGATTCAACCCTTACTCACGTAAGGTATTACTTGGATGACCCAGTGCACTTGCTGGTTAGTTGTATCGAAGTTGTGAACCATGGTATTGGCACCATGTTATTGGCGCCATTGCCAGGGAAAGAAAGAGCCATGAATTTTACATAATTACAGTGTAATCACGATTACGCGTACCAAGTTGCTCACGTTGCCAGGGATTGTTCGAGCCTGGACATCACAATTTCGTGCACCATGGGGGTAGGGGGATAGGGGAAGAAAGGGGGGCGTGGGTGGCGCTGGACAGTGGTGACAGCGGCGCGGTGGTGGTGATCGCGGAGGAGGGCAGTGGCGGTGGAGGGAGGAAGAAGAAGGAAGAAGAAGAAAGAGGGGGGGGAGGAAGGGGGATGGGTGGCCGGCGGGGTCTGGGGGGTGGTCGGCAGTGGCGGCGGTGGGTGATGGTGGCTGGGTGGCGGTGCTTGGTTGGAGAAGAAGAGAGGAAGAGGGGTTTGGGGGGGTGGGGGGGCGCGACTGATAGGGTTCGCGTGACTGGCGGGTATAAATTTGAATCCACGCGATTGCGGGGGGCATGCGGTCGCGTGGCTGGGGTGAAATGGGGGTCGACGCGATCGCGTGAAGGGCAAAAAGAGTGAATGACGCGATCGCCTGGGCATGCGATCACGTCGTTGGAAATTGTGCTAAACGCACGAATCCAGTGTCGTTTCAGCGCAACTCTCTGTCTCCTTTTGGGGTGTTGTGCAATCCATGCGACGCGATCGCGTTGCTCACGCTATCGCGTGGGATGGATGATGTGCAAGTGACGCGATCGCGTCAGGGACGCGATCGCGTGGGCCGTTTGTGCGAAACGCACAATGGTCGCACGATTCCTGCCTAACTTTCTGGACGTTAGATCTTTACGCTGATCTCCAGAGCACGCGGCCGCGTGAATGACTTGGTCGCGTGGGTAGTGTTTTTTGCAATTTGACGCGATCGCATGAGTGATGCAGTCGCGTTGCACACCCTTTCTCTTTTTTTGTGCAAAATGCAGAATGAAATGCTAATATGAATGTTATGCATGATTCCAGGTTCAATAAAAATAAAATAAAACTCAAAAATAAACAAAATGGAATAAAATTAAAATTAAAAGGAAAGGAACGATCATACTATGGTGGGTTGTCTCCCACCTAGCAGTTTTACTTAAAGTCCTTAAGTTGGACATTGGATGAGCTTCCTGTTATGGTGGCTTGTGCTTAAATTCATCCAGAAATCTCCACCAACGCTTGGAATGCCAATAGCCTCTGGGGTCCCAAACTAGGCATGTAAAGCTTCTGAGCAGCTTCATATAGATTCTCAGGCTCCCGGGGTGACGAATGTCAGAATAGATTCCAGGATCCCAAACTTGGCTTTTAAATCCGCCTTTGTCTTGATCTATATTTTTCCATCTGGGCGGTTTAGAAATTAGATTCTCACCAGAATAACCAAACGTTTTCCAAGATCCATTTGATAGATCATGATGCCAATCCGTACACTTCGAGTTGAAGCGTGGAACCTTATTGAACCTTGTGCACCAGCTCTGAGTACGAGCCATTTTCCTTTTACTCTTAAAGGCGCAGAGAGCTCTAAGCTGGCCATCTGTTTCAAGCAAACCATATTCAAGTGGAAAAACACAGTTAAAGGTTAAGGATTGTACCCACTTGAAACTTGTATTGGGTGGTAATGGCCTTGGGATAGGTGGTTCCAGTGGTTCTGTGAGTTCTACTCCCTTGTGCTCTTCTGTGAATTTCTCCACTTCTTTGCAAGATTCTTCAAATGTATCCATGTCCTGATCAAAGCCATCTATGTCTTTCTCATCACTTAAGTCATAGATTAGAGGTTGAGAGAAATCTACCTCCGTATCATCTTCGTATTCACTTGGGGAAGATTCTTCGATCTCAGAGAATTCACTTGCGGATGCAAGTTCATTACTAGGAGGACTTGACTTGTGACTATCATCATCAAGGAGACTTGCTTCTTGGGTTATTCTGTCTAGTTCTTCATGAGAGACTTGCTCTGGGGGTTGTGTACTATTCTCCTTAGCATCAATTGTAACATCCTTGACAGAATGCTCCACAACTTTGGATTTCCATGGAGGTTCAGCATCTCCTAAGTCTTCAACCAACTCTTCTTCTTGTATAATGACAGCTTCCTCTACTTGTTCTAGTATGAAGTCATGCTCTGTTCTGTCCACTGGAGTTTCTAGTATCTCCTTCATGCTACGCTCATCATTAGATTGTCCACACGGAGTTGTGGGAGGTCCTTGAATGTTCGAACAACTAGAAGATAATTGACTTATTGCTTGCTCCAGTTGATGAAGGGTTGTTTGAAGTCGATCTACTGTTTTCTTGAGGCGAACCTCTGATTCTCGGGGTGCTGGATTTGGACGTGGTACATTGGGAGGTGGTGGTGTTTGGGAGTAATTGGATTGGAATCGGGGTAAATGAGGATGATATGGTGGTGAATGGTGAAAAGAAGCTTGTGAGTGTGGTGGTTCGAAATTATGTTGAGAGGGTGGTCTATAAGCACATGGTGGGGCTTGTGGGTAATTGCAGGGTTGGCCACCATGTCTATTGGCTTGGTATACATTGTAGAATGGTCTTTGTCCATGATATCTTGGAGGGTGTTGTTGCCTAAAGGGTTGATCAGATCCTCTTGGCTCCATCCATCTTTGATTGTTCTGACCTTGATGCATGTTCCTGTTATAACTTCCATTCCTTTCAATAACATTAGAACCAAACTCAAAGCGAGAGGGGTGAGAATTCATAGTAGCTAATAGAAATAAAAAGGGAAAAATAAAGACAAATAAACAAGTAAAAGAAAAATATTTACAATAACCAATAATAAGGCACACAATCGCAGTTCCCCGGCAACGACGCCATTTTGATGAGAGAACTTTTGCAAGGTCTAGAAATTTGTGGATAAATCCTCGTTGCAAGTATAGTTTCTAAACCTTCAAAAGTCCTTTCATACAAACGTTTTGGTTGTCACAAGTAACAAACCCCTAAGTAAATTGATAACCGAAGTATTCAAACCTCGGGTCGTCTTCTCAAGGAACTGCAGGGAAGTATGTTTTTATTATTGGTTATGGAAGTTGTAAATTGGGGTTTTGAGAATGAGGAGCGAATGGTTTAATTAGCAAATAAAGTAAATGAAGAACAAGCAATTTAAATGGCAAGTAAATTAAATAAATGACTGTAAATAAACTTTTGGCAAGGTATGAGAAATTAGAGGTCCTATCCTAATTATCCTTATCAATGATGATGAGAATTGAATCTTAATTCCACTTTGTTAACCTTTACTAAGATAAAGGAAGGTCAATGGATTAATTGGTTTGATCTTCGAATCCTATTTATTTCCTAAGAAAAGATTGGGATTATTGAAGTTCAATTTAATTAAAAAAGATAACAATTATCAATCATGTTTGAGTTTGATAACTCCTGAATTACTGATTTCTTAACCAAGACCAAAAGGGAGGAAAGTAAATCTACTGGAATAAAAATGTCTTCAGATAGAAATAACAATAATGTAAATAAAAGAGATCAATAATAAACTGAAATACCTCAAATAACATTAATTCAAAGAGTAATCTGTAACATAGAAGAATTCATAAGTTAAATTGAGAAAATAATGAAAAGGAATATTGAACCTGATAAAGAGATAATCCTGAAAGCGAATAAAATCCTAATTCTAAATCCTAATCCTAAAGAGAGGAGAGAGAGGAGAGAACCTCTCTCTAAACTAAATCTAAATCATGAAAACTAACTAAAAGTGGAGACTCTCCCTGAATGGATGCATTCTCCCACTTCATAACCTCTGGTCTAAGCCTTCTGGACTTGGATTTGGGCCAAAAAGGGCTTCAGAATTCGTTATGAGCGTTTTCTGCAATTTCTGGTGCGTGGCCTCTGTCACGCGTCTGCGTGGGTCACGCGGTCGCATCATTCAGAGTCTTCCTTGGCACGCGGTCGCGTCATTCATGCGACTGCGTCATATGTGTTTCGCTCGAGGCGCGCGATAGCGTCAGTCATGCGTTCGCGTCGCGCTCTCTTCGCACTGGCATGCGGTCGCGTCGTCCATGCGATCGCGTGGCTGCCAGTTTCTTCACAAACTCCGTTTTATGCTTTCCTTCCAATTTTGTATGTTTCCTTTCCATCCTTTAAGTCATTCCTGCCTTAGAAGATCTGAAACTACTCAACACACTAATCACGGCATCGAATAGAAATAAAGGGTAATCAAAATAATTATTTTTAAGCATAGGAAACATGTTTTTCACATACATCACATAATAGGGAAGGGAAAGTAAAACTATGCAATTAATATGAATAAGTGGGTGAAGGATTGAATAAATCACTCAAACTAAGCACAAAATATATCATAAAATATGGGTTTATCAGGTACCTGAGCCTATCATTCTTGATGAGCCTGAATTAGCTGGTGACTACGTACCTGTGATACCACCAGAGTGGGATTTTCCCCCTGAGCCGATCCACGACTTTCCACAGCCTGATGAGCCGGCACTACCAGACGGTGGGACAGCTCCTATACACGCGAACGAACCTGTGCTCGCGAATGGTTTTGTACATAGTGACATCAGTGTTTCTGGTGGATCTGAGGGTATAGTTATAGCTGCGGATGATGATGAGGAGGAGGATCCTGAGATAGATATAGAGCAGGATGAGGAGATGGACGAGCCTCACGACGATTCTCCAAACGGCCACGTGTAGATATAGCTTGACAGCCGTAGGGGCATTCCTTTGATGACACTCTAGTCTGACATTATCTGATAGTTAGTCTCTCACTTGTGTTAGTACACCCGAGAGCTAGGAGCTATATAGTGGTTAGGGTAGCCTGGGAGCCAGCTTAGCGGCTTTTTGTATGGGCCAGGCGTTGGGAGTGTCGTGTAAATATTAGCTACGTAGGATGACGAGGATGTAAACTGACTTGATCTTGTGTAAACGCTACATGTTTTGTTATAGTGTACATAATGTATATTATCAACTGTGTTTCTATGTTTATTTATGCTTCCTTTCTATTTCTCTCAATGTATGCCTATTTATTTTACCTTGTTATCCGCAACAATATAATAAAAAAAAGTTACTCGTAAAATTGGCAACGTTCTAACAAGGAACGGGCTCATATATTAAGTAACAGTTAATAATTAGGAAGAACAAGTTGGTAACACTTAGCTTCTTGTATGACCATGGCATACCGGGAGTTGGGTCGTTACAATTTGGTATCAGAGCAGTTCGTTCCCAATAGAGCCTGGGGAATGGACTGACTATGCTTCACTACATAATCTATTATATGTCTCATGCTGTCAGGGTATCTCTAAGATACATTTGGGATGAATATCTATGAGCGCTCATTTTGGAAATGTTCGTGGCTAACTTGAGATATTAAGACTGATCACCTTAATGTTGATTGTTTGGTGCGGATAGGACCTTAATGATTGTGAATAGGCATAGTTTAACCGAGTTCCGAATGACGAATCGATGCGAGGCATAGTTATCCTCATCGTTGTTATGATCTCCATGGCTATGGCTATGTTAGATGTGGATGCTGTAAGGAATGAACGCTTGTTTCACTTGTGGGAACCAGGACATAAGGCTAAGAATTGCCCAAAGAGGGTTACTCAAAATCCAGCATGAACCCAGCAACAAGGTCGAGTGTTTGCCATGACTGCTGATGATGCTATGCAATCAGACGCCCTGATCCAAGGTCAGTGTTACGTCAAGAATCGATTTCTAAATGTACTGTATGATTCGGGTGCATCGCATTCCTTTATTTCTTTAACTGTTGCTCGTGAGTTGGAACTAGATTTCTCTGAGTTGAACTTTGATCTAATTGTCTATACACCTGCATCCCAAAATGCTTTGACTAGTTTAGTGTGCCTGCAAGTACCATTCACTATTAGGAACAGAACTTTTATACATGATCTAATCTGTTTGCCTCTATGTGGTTTGGAAGTTATTCTAGGATTAGATTAGTTGTCCAAGTATCATGTTTTCCTTGATTGCTATGAAAGAACTGCTGTTATTTCGTCTAATAGTTTAGATATTAAACCATTTCTGTCTCATACTTTATATCTGAATTCTGTAAGAGTTACATTAGATGGGAGTGATTGTGAGGGGTACGTTCTGTTAGCGGCTAGCTCGAATGACAGTGAACTAAGCTTAGAACGAATCCGAGTGGTGAAGGAATTTCCTGATGTTTTCCCGGACGACATACCTGAGTTTCCTCCTCAGTGAGAGATAGACTTTAGCATTGAACTAGTACCTGGAACCGGACTAATTTCCATAGCACCGTACCGGATGTCACAATTGGAACTTGCAGATTTGAAGAAGTAGTTGGATGAGCTACTTGGAAAGAAATTTATTCATCTCAGTGCATCACCTTGGGGAGCTCCGGTGTTGCTAGTAAAGAAGAAGGATGGTGGAATGAGACTTTGTGTAGATTACCGACAGCTAAATAAAGTCACCATCAAGAACAAGTATCCACTTCCACGAATAGATGATTTGATGGATCAGTTAAAAGGTGCAACTGTGTTTTCAAAGATTGATTTGCGATCGGGCTATCACCAAATTCGAGTGAAAGAGTCAGATATACCGAAGACTGCATTTAGAACTCGATATGGTCACTATGAGTATACGGTTATGTCGTTTGGACTAACTAATGCTCCTGCGATTTTCATGGATTACATGAATCGTATTTTCCGTTCGTACCTTGATCAGTTCATAGTAGTTTTCATAGACGATATTCTCATCTATTTGAAGACAGAAAGAGAGCATGAAGAGCATCTAAGGACTATATTGCAGATACTGAGAACTCGGAAGTTATATGCTAAACTATCAAAGTGCAAATTCTGGACAGAGAAGGTGGCATTTTTGGGACATGTTATATCACAGGGAGGAATTGCAGTGGATCCTTTAAAAATTGAAGCAGTAGTGCAGTGGGAACCACCTACGACCGTTACAGAAGTTCGGAGTTTCCTCGGACTTGTTGGCTATTACCGGAGGTTCATCAAAGGATTTTTACAGATAGCCTTACCTTTGACTTACCTTACACGAAAGGAAGTTCCATTTATCTGGACGACTGAGTGTGATAGAAGCTTCCAGATGCTTAAGGAAAAGTTAACAACTGTACCTGTATTAGTACTACCCGACCCACAGAAACCATTTGAAGTATACTGTGATGCCTCTCATAAAGGACTTGGATGTGTGCTGATGCAAGACAAAAATGTAGTGGCTTATGCTTCCCGGAAGCTAAGACCTCATGAACGAAATTATCCAACGCATGACTTGGAATTGGCTGCAGTAGTGTTTGCTCTGAAGATCTGGAGGCACTATTTGTATGGCGCTCAACTAGAAGTTTTCTCTGACCACAAAAGTTTAAAGTATATGTTTGACCAGAAGGATCTTAATATGCGACAGTGAAGGTGGATGGAGTTCCTGAAGGACTATGATTTTAAGTTAAGTTACCACCCAGGAAAAGCGAACGTGGTGGCAGACGCCTTGAGCAGGAAGAATTTGAGTATCTCTTGGATGATGATAAAGGAAGAGAAGCTACTTGTGAAATTTGAGGACCTTAATTTGGCTATGACTGAGACGTCAAGTGGAGTCCGTCTGGCCCAATTGCATATAACACCAGATTTTAAGATTAGGATTCAGCAAGCACAAGCACAGGACTCAGAAATGATGACGATGCTGAGACGGATGAAAGTAAAGAAACCAAAAGCTGTAAGACTATATCGTAGCAGTCTCTGGAGATACAAGAACAGAATTTGTGTGCCTAGTTCTAGAGATTTGTGACGAAGGATTCTTACAAAAGCTCATCAAAGTAGATTCTCTATGCATCCTGGAGGGACAAAGATGTATCCAGATTTGAAACAAATGTTCTGGTGGCTGGGCTTAAAAAGAGAGGTAGCTGACTATTTCTCAAAATGTTTAACCTGTCAGAGGGTGAAGGTGGAACATCAGAAGCCATCAGGAACCCTGCAACCCTTGGAAATACCACAATAGAAATGGGAGCAGATCACTATGGATTTTATCACAGGATTGCCAAGGACCTTAACAGGATAGGATGCCATCTGGATAATTGTGGACAGGTTAACAAAATCAGCGCATTTCCTTCCGATTCGAGTTGACTATACTTTAGAAAGGCTGGCACGGATATATATTCAAGAAATCATACGATTGCACGGGATACCTTCGTCAATTATTTTAGATCGAGATCCGAGGTTTACTTCCAGATTCTGGGGAGCTTTTCAAAAAGTTTTAGGAACAGAAATGCATATGAGTACAGCATACCATCCTCAGACAGACGGACAATCAGAGCGGACAATCCAGACATTAGAAGACATGCTAAGATCTTGTGTGATGGATAACCAAGGCAGTTGGGATAAATATTTGACGTTGGTCGAGTTCGTCTACAACAACAGTTACCAACAAAGTATCGGGATGGCACCATATGAAGCTCTCTACGGAAGGAGATGTCAGACACCATTGTGTTGGAATGATGACGGAGAAGCTAGTATCTTAGGTCCAGACTTAGTGCAAGAAACTACTGAGAAGATAAAGGGGATTCGCCAGAAGATCCAGACCGCACAGAGCCGTCATAAGAGCTATGTCGATAATAGACGTAGACCCTTAGAGTTTAGTGAGGGAGACCATGTCTTTCTTAAAGTAACCCCGACTACTGGAATAGGTAGAGCCCTTAAGACTAAAAAGCTTAACCCTCGATACATAGGACCTTTTTAAATACTTAAAAGAGTCGGTCTAGTAGCTTATCAAGTAGCCCTTCCTCCATATCTATCAAACCTTCATGATGTTTTTCATGTCTCGCAACTTAAGAAATATACTCCCGACGAGAGTCACATTTTACAACCAGAGACAGTACAGTTACGAAACGATTTGACATATCAAGCATCACCAGTTTGGATCGTAGAAAGAAGTGATAAGCAGCTAAGAGGAAAAACTGTTCGCTTAATCAAAGTAGCTTGGGGACAAAGAGAAGAAGAAGAGCACACTTGGGAACTAGAAGATAAGATGAAAGCTGATTACCCACATCTATTCTCAGGTAACTGAAATTTTGAGGGCAAAATTTTCTTTTAGGAGGGTAGAATGTAACAACCCCGGTTTTCGAGAATGCGAGATCTTTTCTGAAAGTACGAATTTCTCCGGAAGATCGGTAAGGGAAAAACCTTTGATATATCATCAAGTATGTAAGGCCCACATCGGTTGGAGAGGAGAACGAAGCATGCCTTATAAGGGTGTGGATACCTCTCCCTAGCATGACGCGTTTTGACGAGTGAGTGTGGGGGGCTTCGGCTAGCATCCCTATCGTCAAAGGCAAAACTGTGAGGCCTTGTGTGCCAAAGCGGACAATATCGTGCTAGCGGGTGGTCTGGGCTGTTACAGATGGTATCAGAGCCAGAACCCGGATCGATGTGCCAGCGCGGCGCTGGACTCCCTTAGGGGGGTGGATTGTAAGGCCCACATCGGTGGGAGAGGGGAACGAAGCATGCCTTATAAGGGTGTGGATACCTCTCCCTAGCATGACGCGTTTTGACGAGTGAGTGTGGGGGACTTCGGCTAGCATCCCTATCGTCAAAGGCAAAACCGTGAGGCCTTGTGTGCCAAAGCGGACAATATCGTGCTAGCGGGTGGTCTGGGCTGTTACAAAGTATCTCAATCCTCATTGTCATTATGTTATCTTTAAGCTAGAACCTTTTCTGAGGCAAGCTCGATAACGCAGTCACGAAGAACCTAGTTTTTTAACAGTATCGGTTAGGAGTTTTGATTCGGTTTTTCGTAAATAGTCTCAGTTTGATAAACCAGACTCGATTCATGAGAGAAGAGAGATAATAGGATAATATTATCATTATATTAGTATTAGAAGCTTCTTGAATGATATTATAAGGTTACCTGGTCAGTTTTAGTTAAAAATAGAAAATCGGTTTAACCGGGTTCACAGTTTACTGGTGCAGCTTAGCACCAGCACTCTCTGATGACTTTAGCAATGCTAAGGCCTCATTATACATGTTTTACTCTCATAATAAATATGTTACTAGTGTCATTTATGCTAGTAGCTCAGAAAATAATTTTTAGAGATGTTTATACAAGTGTTCCGATACATCTAATTTTAGTAGTTATACACCTGAGATATTTTAATATTATTTTAATCCACCTCCAAGCCAACCAATCACAACTCACCCTACACCCCCCAAAACCCCCAAGGCTGGGTCATTTTCACTTTGTGGCCGAAAATAGGAAGAGAGAAAAAGAGAGAAAAGTTCTAGTTCCAAATCTTCAAAGCTTGATTTATGCTGAACTAAAACTCAAATCAAAATTTCAATCCGACCAAAATGATCCTCTCTTCTTTCTCTACATGATCATATAAATTATCAAGGCTGGAATCAAGGTGATTTGGATGCACCATCTCTCTTTTGATTCGGTTTCAAGAAAACATGCTTAAACATGTGTTTTCTTGATGTTCTTCCTTAGGAATCATGCTTAACTTGACTTGAGGGCCAAGAAACGTAACTTTTCAGCAAGTCTAAGGTTAGAAATCACTTCCTAACTTGCTGAGTGAGATTTGGTTAGTTGAGAGTTTTTGGATTTAAAGTTGTTCTTGATGTGATTTAAGAGGAAAAAGTGCTTAAGGACCACCTGAAAGTCTAACTGAATTAGGAGCAGCAAAACCAGGTAGGGTGTAACGAAATTAATCTTGATTATTTGTGTTTGAATTTTGTGAATGTTGTATGATTTGGCTGTGCTAAAAATTGGTTACCTATATGATTGATTCTTGGTGAAAATTTGGTGAAATTTTGATGAAATTTGATGAAATTCAAGCTTTAAAGTTCATGTTCTTGGGGCAGCTGGAAAAGTAAAACCCTAGGCTTAAATTGAGATTCAATTTGTGTTGAAATCATGTAGAAAATATGGGGTTTTAGTGGCTGCTAATTTATTATGAGTTATAGTAAAAATCGGTTGCTGAAAAGACTGAAAAACGGGTAAAAACAGAGAAAGAATCTGAAGAATTTATGAAGAACATGAAGAACACTTTAAGTGTGATGAAGAACAATGAAGAACAGACTTTAGATCCTTAAAAGGGCAAGGAAGTAAAAATTTTGGTGTTTAAGGGGTTATTTAGTAATTTCTGAAAGTTAGGGTGGTAAAAGTAGAAATATTAAAAGTTACGGGTGATAAAAAGTGAATTTTAAAGGTTAAAAGTAAAAGGTAAGTTAATTTTCGAAAATTAATGATAAAATAATAAATAATAATAAAATATTAAATAATAATATTTAATTAAAAATAATATTATAATAAAAATAATAAAATAATACGGAAAATGCAGTTTTCTGTAAAAGCTTTAGAAAGACAACTTTAAGCGCAGAATCTCATAATTACCTTCATAAAACACTTAGGGAGTGGTAAGAACATATTAGTGAGGCAAAGATAAATAAAAGATAAAAAGTTGAAGAAAAGATAAAAATCGAAGAAAAAGTCTGTAAAATTTTAATGACAGAAAAACAGACAGAGACTAGCGAACAAACTAGGGCAACATAGTTAGTTCTTGAGTTGCGACTAGGGTTAGGTACTATATGAAAAGTTAAACTGTTTCAGTATAGACTTAATGAACCTATACTTGGGATAGGCTAACTATTCATATCGAGATTTACATAAGCTTTAAGTACACATGTTAAACAGAGAAGTCAGAGCAGAGTAAAGAGATTAAGAGGAGAGGACTTATTGAAAAGTTAATTGTTGCTTGAGGAAACCCAAGAGATATTGTTTGCTTATTCATTGCTTAATGCAACCCAAGAGATAATGTTTATTATCTGTTGCTTAAAGCAACCCAAGAGCTTCTGTAGGGAAACTAGGATATCTACAGCAATTTTTCGTTCCCAAGAGTATATTTCCTGCGAGTAGAAAGCAGAGGCTGTCTCAATAAAGCTGCTAATAATTATATGCGCATTTTTTTGAATGGAAGATCGTATCCGGGAAATCGTGAACTCGTGACCAGATAAATGTCGGGAATGCAGGTGCTAACCGACACATGAGCTCATGGCCTGTACTAGGACTAGACATGCATCATTCTTGTCTGCGCATCATTCTCTGTTGCATTCCTACTTGTGTGTGATCTATTTCTTTATGTTTGTTTGCTCGAGTGCTATGTCTGTGCTTTATCTTCTTGTATTCTTCTGCTTATGTTCTGTTCTTTATTTTTCTATCTATTTTTAACTTCTGTTTACTACTTTACTGTATTCTATTATCCATCTGCTAATCGAAAACGAATAAATGAATGTAACTAACAACTCCGACCCTACTAAGAACTCCCTAGTTCTTACCCATTCTCTCCTTTCCTCTCCCTCAGATGGAGACGGGCGTGATCTTCTATGAGTTCGAGGACACTTATGTCTACGAGGATCCGGTACATCACAGTTACTTCATTATGGGTTTGGAGCCTCGTATTAGACGATATGCGTTACCTAATCGAGCTTTTCAACATCCTCTGTCTAGCTCGCATTTTGACCCCGATGCTCCTTACGACTTTCCCTTATCCTGGTTACATCCTGACGCACCTGGACATCCTTTTCCTGATGATCCCGAACCCCCTATACCAGCTCAACCTTTGAATGAGGCGGTACCTGAGCCTATCATTCCTGATGATCCTGAGTTAGCTGGTGACTACGTACCTGTGATACCACTAGAGTGGTATTTTCCCCCTGAGTCGATCCCCGACTTTCCACAGCTTGATTAGCTGGCACTACCGGACGGTGAGACAGCTCCTATATACGCGAACGGATCTGTGCTCGCGAATGGTTTTGTACATAGTGACAGCAGTGTTTCTGGTGGATCTGAGGGTATAGTTATAGCTGCGGATGATGATGATGAGGAGGATCCTGAGATAGAGATAGAGCAGGATGAGGAGATGGACAAGCCTCACGACGATTCTCCAAACAGCCACGTGTAGATATAGCTTGACAGCCATAGGGGCATTCTTTTGATGACACTCTAGTATGATATTATCTGATAGTTAGTCTCTCGCTTGTGTTAGTACACCCGAGAGCTAGGAGCTATATAGTGATTAGGCTAGCCTGGGCGCCAGTTTAGCGGCTTTTTGTATGGGCCAGGCCCTGGGAGTGTCATATAAATATTAGCTACGTAAGATGAAGAGGATGTAAACTGACTTGATCTTGTGTAAACGCTACATGTTTTGTTATAGTGTACATGATGTATATTATCAACTGTGTTTCTATGTTTATTTATGCTTCCTTTCTATTTCTCTCAATGTATGCCTGTTTATTTTACCTTGTTATCCGCAACGATATAATAAAAAAAAAGTTACTCGTAAAATTGGCAACGTTCTAACAAGGAACAGGCTCATATATTAAGTAACAGTTAATAATTAGGAAGAACAAGTTGGTAACACTTAGCTTCTTATATGACCATGGTATACTGGGAGTTGGGTCGTTACAAAGAATAAGAATATTTCTCTACTCGCCTTCTCTCGAGTATACTGACAAGTGAAAATCTCAAGTTTGCGCTAAAGTTGTTTCTCCAAAATTCTTCAAGAAAAGCAGTTAATTCTGTTCTGCCAGCTATCCAAATGGTGTTGCCGGTGGTGGTAGACGCAAAGTACCTCAAGGAGGTTGACAAGGCCCGCCGCGATTTATGCGCACTCATCGCCAACAGGAACTACGCTCCTCTCATGCTTCTCCTGGCGTAAGCTCTTTCTTTCACTCTACCGCTCAAGGAGTACAATATTCTCAAATTGATGATTTCGAGTTGGTATCACTGCAATCTTAGTTGAAGTAAATGCCGCATAAGATTCTCAAACACTGATCAACCTACATCGGAGTCCAATCTGCATTCGAAGTCCCTGTGACCCAGCCCTGTCATCTTCTCCGACGCTTCACTCCTTCTCTAGCTCTGGTCCAGTGAACAAGACCTCAAACTGATGGATATGCATGAAGCCACTCGGAGCTCTCAAACTGATGATTTGGAGTTGGAATCTTTGGAATATGAGTTGAAGCTAATGGCGCACAAGATTCTCAGACCCTTATGGCGGAGTTGCGCCGAACTGAAATGGGATTTAGGCGTCTGTAGGCAGTAGGCGACAGTAGTGAGGGTTTGATCTTTATTGGCCAACTTAGGAAGAACGGCACGCAACGGAACTGATGGGGATTGATTTCCGGGTCGGGTGGGTCTTGGGTGGTCATCCGCTTGTTGTGCTTTGGGCCATTTGTGGGCCTGGCACCGTCCAAAAAAATTTGATAGCTCGACTCAGCGACATAATCAATAGGGGTGGAAAAGCGGGCCGACTCGCCCCGCCCCGCCTACCCCGCCCCGCCAACTAAAGTGGGTTCAAAATGCTTTTCCGTCCCGCTTTATGGCGGATTGGCGCGTCGGCGGGCTAGCCCGCTTGACTTTTTTTTTTTGAAAAATAAAATTCATTAAAATTAATCAAAAAATAATAATTAAAAAATTTAATACAAATAAAAAAGAGTCGAATTATAATATAAATTTTTTACTATTTTTTTATTTTTAACTTCAATCAAATTGTTCAAAATAATATTTGTCAATAGAATCATCTTTATTTTAAAAAATAAATCACAAAATTTAAGCATATATACGAAATTGTATTACAAAATAAATAAAATTAATAACTAAAAGAAGAATAAAAAAATAAAAAAAAAAGTGTTTGAAAATTATATAATTATTAATTTTGTAGTAGTAATCACTCTTTTATTTAATAAAAAAATAAAAAATAAATATCTTTGGCCAGACAGGCCGGCCCGCCCCGCTCCGCCAAAACCTGCAAATTTAGCGGTGTGGGTTTGGCGGATTTTTTTAATTTGACGGGTTTCAAAATCTAGGCTGGCCCGCTTTTTTTTAGTTGATTCGACCCGTTTTGTCGTCCGTGACCAAGTTTTTTTGTTAGACTGACTGATTTGATAACACTAATCTACTTAATATACTAAAACTGGGTTTTCTCCCAACTAATGAAAGTGATGTGTCACTTTCTCGTGAACCCATTTTCCGTCCAAAATGAATGCATTTAATGAATAATGCATAATTATACTAATTTAGGAAAATATCTTTATTTTAATTATATAAAATCAATATTTAATTCATTATTAAACTACTTATCAATTATTAATCAAAAATATTTTTAATTATTTTAATGAATAATGCATAATTATACTAATTTAGGAAAATATCTTTATTATAATTATATAAAATCAATATTTAATGCATCATTAAACTAATTATCAATCGAAAATATTTTTAAATATTTTAATTATATTCATATCCTTCTAATTCTTATTCATTATCCAATGATTTTATTAGTGGCAAGTTGTTAACCCATTTATATTGATAATAATAATAATTTTATTAGGATAAATATCAAATTATATTCCTAATATAAAAATATAAAATTTAACTCCTTCCATTTCTATTTTACCACTATAAAAGACCATGTAACTAGAAGAAAATATCATTCGTTTACCAATTACTCTTTCATTTGATAGCTTTTACAACAATTCTTTTTCTTCCTATGAGGTGTCGTTGCAAGAACACAACTATCGTGCACACAAACTACCACACTCTTCAACTTTCATGCTCATCATTCGGAGCTATATAAGATATGTTATCTATGAAGTATTTATAGACCATGGTGTTATCATGTATGCATAAATAAAAAATGTTTCGTATTTAAATTTAAGTCATTTACCTGTTTGTGGTATATTGTAGTGTGAAATTACTTTCAATATGTGTTGTGTGATGATATTATGTTCTAATTTAAGCTTTTACTTTAGAACTGTATTATGATTTTATCTCATTATTTTTTCTTAGATATCAAGTTGACGTATTTTTATTTATTATTATTATTATTATTGAAACGGATGTGATATGAAATGTACAAAAAAAAAACTCTCACATTCAATTTATTTTATTGTAGTCTTCTATCTATTCTATTTATTTTTATTTTCTTCTTATTCATTTTATTTTCTTTTTAAATGTTATATAATTTATTATAATTTATACCAATTTATTTCTATTTAATATACTAAAACTGGGTTTTCCCCCAACTAATGAAAGTGAGGTGTCACTTTCTCATGAACTCATTTTCCTTCCAAAATGATTGCACTATTTCTCTCTTTTAAATTAAAAATTATCTTTAATTAATATAATTATATTATAGTTAGTATGTAATGAATGATACATAATTATACTAATTTAAGATAATCTCTTTATTATAATTATACTAATCTCTTTTAAATTTATTTCATAAAATTATCTTAATTATAATTATATAACAATTTTATACTTAGCATTTAATGAATAATTTATAATTATATTAATTTAGAAAAATATCTCTATTATAATTATATAAAATTAATAATTAATGTATTATTAACCTAATTATTAATCAAAAATATTTTTAACTATTTTAATTATATTGGTTTTAATTATATTGATATAATTCTATTTTTTATTCATTATCCTAAAATTTTATTAGTGACAAGTTATTATCTTAATGGTGATCTATATAATAATAATAATAATAATAATAATAATAATAATAATAATAATAATAATAATAATAATAATAATAATAATAATAATAATAACAACAAAAAGATAGAAAATTATATTTTAGAGAAATATAAATTGATTATTAATAATTGGTTATTAATAATGATAATTATATGATTAATTTTTAGTAATCATTAAATATATTTAATATAAATAACCAAGTTTAATTAGTTAACAAATGAAAGAAAATATTATTGCACGATTGTAGAAGCAACAAAATATATATATATATATATATATATATATATATATATATATAACCAATTTAATATTAATAACGATAATTATCGTTATTATTCAATAATAATAATAATAATAATAATAATAATAATAATAATAATAATTTTTTCTTTTATTAAAATACTCATTTAATTGAATTAATATAAATATTTAATGAAAATAAAGGATGGATTTTTTGGCTTGAAAGATAATACAATCAAATATTCTTAAAGATTTTAAAACTATGAGTATATATTCTTCTTATATTAATATACGCATGCATGTTATCTCATTTTCTCCATAAATGGAAAATAACATTTATCCGTTAAATTTGTTGGTTGCTCAACTGATTCATCTTATTTATTTTGATTGAGATTGATATATAATTATAAAGATTTTTTTCCTCCATTAATTTTAGTAAAGAAATCCATGACATAAAATAAAATAAAATAAAGTCAGCATCTACTTTTTTCTCAATATTTTTTATATTTACGGTAAATATTAAATGTAAAAAAGAAAAAAATAATATTAATTATTATCACTTTTATTTATTTACATTTATAATTAAATTTAATATAATTATAGTAAGTCTCTATAATTATAACAATTTATATCTGTTACATATATAGTAATTATATTATATATAATTATATATCTCCTCTTTTATATATACTTAGCAAGTATTTCTATTTATAATCTACTTAATATATTAAAATTACGCTTACTTTTTTCTCAACTAACGAGAGTGAGGTGTGAATTCCTCATGAATTCATTTTCCCTCCAAAATGAATGTATTTAATGAATAATGCATAATTATACTAATTTAGGAAAATATCTTTATTATAATTATATAAAATCCATATTTAATACATTATTAAACTACTTATCAATCGAAAATATTTTTAATAATAATAATAATAATAATAATAATAATAATAATAATAATAATAATAATAATAATAATATACTTCTACTTAATATACTAAAATTGTATTTTTTCCTAACTAATTGAAGTGAGGTGTCAATTTTTCATAAATTTATTTTTCTTCTAAAATGAAAGTACTATTCTCTCTTCTAAATTTATTTTAGAAAAATATCTTTATTATATTTATATTACAATTAACATTTAATGAATAATGTATGATTATACTAATTTAGGAAAATATATTTATTATAATTATATAAAATTAATATTTAATGCATTATCAACTAATGAAAGCGAGGTGTCAATTCTTCATAAATTTATTTTTTTCTCCAAAATGAAAGTACTATTCTCTCTTCTAAATTTATTTTAGAAAAATTAAAATTCCATGATGAATATAGGTGGCAAGTTAAAAAAAAATAAGCAAGTTCATGGAATCAAATCATATTTCTATAGCATATATAAGAATGTATATTTTTATTATATAAAAAATGAATTTCTGCACTTCATGATGGGGTGACATACTTCTTAGCGTGTTTCTTAATTTATTTTTTATAACTCATTGAATACAATTTATTACAGTAAATTAATTATATCAACTAATTGATTTGATTAGGTATTTAAATATCACACGATTTATTATAATTTATATCAATCAAATAATTGTAATTTATTATATCAATTATTTTAATTCATTAATTTATAAGATACATAATAACATAGATGATTTGTTACTTATACTAATTAAATACAATAAATACATATTAATTTAGTTAAAAAAATCAATGTCTCCTATGTTTTTCTATTTATTTTTTTTAATTTATTAAATCCAATCAATTATAATAAATTAATTATATCAACTAATTAATTCAATCAGTTATTTTCTAATTTATTTTTTGAATTCAATAAATCAAATAAAATTAATTATACTAATTATTTGTATTGACTAATTGATTTGATTAATTCTTAAAAATATTTTTATTTAATTTATGTTATTTATTTAAATATAACTAATTAGTTATTTAATTTTATTAGGATAAATATCAAATTCTATTTTTAATATAAAAATACAAAATTTTATTCATTCCATTTTTATTTTACCACTATAAAAGACCATATATGCTAGAATAAAATATTATTCATTTACCAATTACTCTTTCATTTGGTAGCTTTTACAACAATTCTTTTTCTTCGTATGAGGTGTCGTCACAAGAAGGCAACTATCATGAACACAAATCAGCACACACTCTTCAACTCCCGTGCTCATCATTCAAAGCAATATATGATATGTTATCCATTAAGCATTTATAGACCATGGTGTTATCATGTTTGCATAAATAAAAAAATCCGTAATTAAGCATAAGTCATTTACCTATTTGTGTGGTATATTGTAGTGTGAAATTATTTTTAATTTGTGTTATGCAATGATATTATAGTTTAATTTAAACTTTTATTTTAGAATTATGTTATGATTTTATTTATCATTTTCTCTTAGATATTAAGTTAATGTATTTTTATTTATTATTATTGAAGCGGATGTGATATAAAATTTGTAAAAAAAAAAACTTACATTCAATTTATTTTATTGTAGTCTCCTATTCTTCTATTTCTTTTTATTTTTTCTATTCATTTTATTTTCTTTTTAAATATCATATAATTTATTATAATTTATACCAATTAATTAATTATAATTCATTATATCAGTTAGTTTAATTCATTAATTTATAATATACATGATAAAATAGATCATTTATTACTTATACGTTTATTTTTCTAAAATCTAAATCTAATTAATTATATTTTCAGTTTTTGTTATGAACAAAATATTATTAATAATGAATAATAATTAACCACTCATACTTTTAATTAAAGTGTTTGGATGATTTTTATATTTATTAATATTAATTATTGATTATTTTTCCATAAATAAATTATATTATAATTTTATGTTAGTTCATAATTGATTAATAATTAATGTTCATGAAGCTATGTTATTCTAAATTTTATATTTTATAAATATTTTATTTAAATATAATTTTTTTAACATAAAAATATATTATTTTTAATAATATCATAATTTTATATTTTTTAATTATTCTAAATGAATATTTTATCAAATACTAATTAAAGTCATTATTCCATTTGCTTTTACTAATCTATTTTCTAACTATTATATAAAATTAAAATCGTATTAATGAATTTAATATTAAAGTTAATTTAGCTTTTTATTATTTAGAGTGTTTTTCAATCAATAATTTTATACTCTTTACTTTTTTTTTCAGTTTCATTTTGAATTTTAATTTAGTATTCAAAGGTAGTGAAATTCCATTGATACTGAAATAAAGTTACAAAATGGTCCATAGGGTAGAATAAGTAAAATAATATGATACCCACATTGCAACATCCAAATGAAACAACTTAGGATCTAAAATATTTATATTTCTCTTTCTCGCCGTCTATTCTATTATCTATTCTATCTATTCTATTATATAAAAATCAAATTTTTACCTTTAATGATAGAATCAACGTAGCATGCTTCTATTTTATTTTGTTTAACTCATTAAAGTCAATGCATTATGATGAATTAATTATATCAACTAATTGATTTGAATAGATATTTAAGTATCACACAATTTAAAATTATGTATATTAATTATTTGATTTAATTTTTATGATATATAAATTTAAGGAATAAATTAAAATAAGATAATGTATTACTTATTTAAATTGAATACAATAAATATAAATTAATTTAGTTAAAAATTTACTATTTTCTAATCTTCTATACATAAAAATGACAAAACAAAATTATAAAAATAATCTTATCACTTTTGCTATTTTAATTTTATTTTCTTTTGATTTTTTTTATGTATAATTTTATTTTATATTAAATTTGTTTATTTAATAATAAAATATACTCATATTAATTCTATCATATAATAATATATTTTTCTCTTATATTAATCAAAGAATTTCAATAGTTATCAGCTACATCTAATAAAATGACTGAGAAGTAAGAACTACGAGAAGTTAAACCCAGGTTCAAAATGCTGAAACAAAAAAAAGAAAACAGTGGATATATGATTAGAGAAAAATGTATAATAATGACAAAATATATTACAACTGGATTTTTTCTCCGACTAATAAAAGTGAGGTGTTAATTCCTCATGAATTCATTTTTTCTCTAAAATGAAATCACTATTTTCTTTTCTAAATTTATTTTAGAAAAACATATTTATTATAATTATATTACAATTAACATTTAACGAATAATGCATGATTATACTAATTTAGAGAAATATTTTTATTATAATTATATAAAATCAATATTTAATACATTATCAACTAATAAAAGTGAGGTGTCAATTCCTCATGAATTCATTTTTCCTTCAAAATAAAAGTATTATTCTCTCTTCTAAATTTATTTTAGAAAAATATCTTTATTATAATTATATTACAATATTACAATTAGTATTTAATGAATAATGCATAATTATAATAATTTAGAAAAATAAAATAAAGTCTAGTAATTTATCTTTCGACTGCACACGTGTATAGAATAACTTTTAAGAAGGAGTCATGTATAGTAAATACGGTCGATGATTGTAAAACTGTATACTAACATTGATATAATATTATTTCATGTATATGTTTTGCAGGCATAAAAAAAGTATTGAGTTATTTTTTAGTAGATTTAAATTATTTATTGTTTATTAGAGAATTTTGTGCATTAGAATTCTCTAATAATTTATTATTTATTTTGAGCTAATTTTGATATGTTCTTACTCGACAGTAAAACAACATATAAAAATTTGTTGGTTGGTCTAAGTATTATTAAGTTATTTATGGTCATATTGAGTATATATATGTTTGATTTATTGAAGAAAGTACATTACTAAAACCAATTAATAACTATTTTAGAGTTAATATATTTAACACTAGCTTAAGAAAAAATAAATAATACATAACATGTTATATTTTTATTAATCAAATTATTATAATTTAAATTAATCTTAACAAAATAATTTAAAATTATAATTTCAATCTTATCACGTGCATGGCACGGGTTAATACAATTGTTTTAATATTAAATTCCATGTGAATATTAAAATACACTTGTCACAAATAAGAACATGAAAGAGGAAGCACTACAATTTAGGATCAACATAAGAAATAATATAGGTTATGCTACGTGTACACCAAAATCAGCCTTTAAAGTCAGTCACTAGTATAAAATACATGTTAAAATACAAATACACATTGAAAATAAATTAAAACCACACATGTATTTATACACAAATATATTGATAACTGATTTCAGTGACTAATTTTGGTATACAAATAGCATTTCTCAATAAAATAATACTCTAAAGATATTTTCAAGGAATTTAATATTGGACATAGACATCCTAAAAATTTAATTAGGTCTCAGTGTAACACCCTAACTACCAAAGCTCACGCTTTCGGCTGCGCGACTCTGATAGCTCGGACATTACGACGACTTTTATACTATTTAATATTAAAATATGAGCCTGTTTAAAAACTTTAAATCGCAATACCGCTCCCAAAATACTTTTGTTCGACAACGCACGTCCATAGATACCATACAACTTTCAGAAACTCATAAAGAGTACATCCATATATATACATACATATATATAAACATTATTACAAGCATTAACCAATACAATCCCTATCCCTCTTACAGAATATATCAAGATAAATGCGAGGGTACAATAAACCATAACTAAAACAATACAGAGCATCTCAACAACAAATAAATAAACTCTTCATAACTTCTGCGCCCATATCCTGAAAGGGGAAAAATGTAGGAGGGTGAGAACATCATCCTCGAAAGGGTTCTCAGTAGAGGGTTTTTGGGAATTACTGTAATAGGATACGTGAAGATAAACCGTACCAGTGATTACTACCCGTCTTATGCTTCTTTTCAAAAACAATAGTTTACAATAAAAGTAAAGTCGGAATATCTTTTCTAGAAGAGGAACCGTTCAATTCACAAAAACTCAAAAGCCTTTTAAAAAAGTTTAACCATGCTGAACCAAATTAGCATTTCACACTTTTCCAAATTAGAAACACAAAACCAAAACCAATCATCGGTCCATCTCAATTCAACCACAGTCCTAGGCCCAAACAATCCAACCAACAACCAATCACCACAATCCAACAGGGTCCCAGATAGGAAGTTCAAGCACAAACAAATAGTTATTACAGGTAGAACAGTTAGCAATTAATCACATAGGCAAATCAAGTATAATATGCACACCCAACCAATGTCACATAAATGCATATGATGCATGCCTGTCCCTAGTGGCTGATGATATCATCTGTCGGTTATCAAGCCAACCCGACGTGTCCGGTAGCTAACCCGGGCACAGTCTCTCTGTTGCGCATTAATATCATTAGAGGGAATATGTGCCTTGTCACCATTAGAGGGTATCTGCGCCCTGTCGCCATTAGAGGGTATCGGTGCTCTGTCACCCTTACAACCAGAGAGAAAACACAAGCATACTTACATTCAACATTTTCCATCATTATTCATTTATCATATGCATTCATTTATCATATATGCATTTATACTCAGCCATAATCCATAATGGCCTTGCCGTAACCGGCAATAACTCAGTCATTCGGCTCACAGTTCAATCCAGAACTAGCCATTATTCATAATCATACACAGCCATCCCGGCTCACAACAAAACAGCACTTCCACATTCAAAATCATCAAATTCATGAAATCGGCATTTAAGCCATAAATCATTTCCTCAATTCATTTCACTTTGAAATCAAATTTCAATTCTTTTCAGCCTTGGCTTTAAAGGTCTCATTTCTCAAATCATCTCAGGCTCATAAGCCACTTTTACTCAAGGTAAATTTCCCTTTTAAAACCATGCCACTCTCGGCATCCTCTTTTCAAAACTTCCATAACCATAGAAAGTTAAAGATTCATTTTGAAACATTCAAAATCATCCATCCAACAAGGGAATTTTATAACAAAAGTTTCTCGGTAGAGTCTCAAGTCTTTAGGGGAGTATATCATAACTCATTTGCCAAATTCACTTAAAATCAATAAACACCTTGGTTTCCTGATTTGAGTAATAAAATAGGATCTAAGCCAAACCGAGTCACGTAATCCTTTACTTCTTTCAAAGCCGTTTCCTTTACTTAGGCAAAACCAGCTTTAACCCCCATGATAAATTCTAAAGCGTTTCAACTGTCCAAAATTGTTTTAGTCTTGCAAAAATTCAAAATTCAAAGAGTACTTAAAACCTTTCTCAAAACATTTCAAAATGAAACTTGTCAATAGACATTCAGATTCTTTCAAAGTCATTGAAACTTCTTTAATTGAAACCCCCAAATCAAATTCAAAGGCATTGCCCTTGTCACATTTAAAACAGCTTTAAAACATAAGTTTCATCTAAATAACTTTCTCCTGAAAGAGATACGATGCCTTTCTTAAGAAGCAAGACTAAATCACAATTTCCTCTTTAGTAATTCATTTCAAAAGCATAAATCATCCTTTCCTTGATAATTCAAATAAAATAGTAGAAGTCTTTAACTCATCATTTTTCCAAACAACATTTCAATAAAGACTCGGATGTTATAGAAATTTCGGTAGCATCTCCCCTAAAACTTGGACTTTGCCACCCGGTTCAGGTCCCAACTAAACCGTTCCACAATCTTTTTCAACAGTCCAGAATCCAAAATCAATTCAAAATCAAGCTAAATCCAACAGTCGCCTCATTGGCATATCTCAAGGAAACTGTTTCAAAATCACACCAATATCAACTGAATTAACTCATTTCCAAAGCTTTAAGGAAACGGTTCAGTAACAAATCATTTTTCCAAGATCAAGTCAATTAAAGTAAACCAGGCTGAATTCAAAAGTGCATTCGACTTTTCACATCATCAAATAATTGACTCAAATCAAATCAATCCTCAACGGATTAAACTCAGATTTCAAATCTTTAAAGAATCACTTCAAAACATTACATTTCACAAAGCCGCACAACCATTCAACCAAACCAACATCCATAATCACTCGAGTCAATCAAATAACACATAAGGCAGATACAGTCACCAAATACACAATATCTCACAACAGTATCCATATGTAATAATTCCAATAATAAACTATAGTTTTCGGAAAGCACCCCTACCTCAAAATGCAATTCCATAACCCAAACGCCTCACAGAGTCCTTTCCGCCTCAACCCGAACTGACGGCAACCAAAACCTCAGCTCCAAGCCACTTTCGCAACAGTCTCAACAACTCTAATCGCAACATACAACAACCGAAACTCAATCTTATAGCAATTAATGCCATAAACCTCAGCGTGAGATTACAGAACAGTAACGAAAGGGCTTTCAAATCGAAACGCTTACCGAACCGAAGAAGGAACGGCTGAACCGAAACAGCGGCGGTCTCCGAGCCGGTTCAGCAGCAACTCAGCAGCCACCTCAAGCGGCAGCGACGACAAATTCCGATCACGACAACTGGAACCAACACGCAGTGACTATAATATCCTCGGAATTCAAAAAGGACAGAAACCACAATTAAAACCCTTACCGGCAAACTTTTCCGGCGACAGCAGCAGGGTCTCAAGTGGCAGAAACTCAGCCTGGAGCTCCGGCGGTGATCCCGGAAGCCACATAATCACTCCCGGCGGTCAGAAACACAGAGGCGCAGCTTACCACTCCGACAGCGACACCTACGGCGGCCTGCACCCTTTTCCGGCGGCGGTGAGACCTCTAACAGCGCCGGCGCGGCTCACTCTGCTCCATAGCACAACGGCGCCTGGCCCTTCCCCCACCGCGAGCTCTCTGCCTCTCGCTATCCTTCGTGGCGGCTCTGGTGGCCGTTCCTGACGGCGATGGCAGTAGGGGTGGCAGAACAAACCACCATCGCACCTCATCCTCCCCCCAACCTCCTTCTCTCTCCTCGAAGCTCGACGGCGGCATCAATCCGAGGCGACGACGATAGCACACGACAGTGCAGCTTTGCGCGGTGGGTCGCGCTCCTCTTCGCGTGACAGAGGCGCAACTGCTGGCTCCAGGAACGGGACGAAGACGCGGTGACCCCGACGGCGACTGGGCGCAGCCCGCGGCTCCATGGGTGGCGGCGATGCCATGAGCTCCCCTTCTTCTCTCCTCTGCCGCGTGGCTTCTTCCCCCTTGCTCGGTTCTGGTCCTCGTGATGGCGGCGAGCGGCTAGCAGCTCGGCGGTGACGGTGAGGCCCGCCGGCGCCAGCCCGCGCCTCTCTTCCTCCCCTGCTTCCCTCTGCGTTCCCTGTTTCCTCCTGGCCCTTTTCTCTCTTTTGTTTCTTCTGGTAGCAACTGTTGCTGCTGTAGTGTTAGGTGCGTGTGTGTGTTGGGTTCAGGGGAACCGGGTAACCGGGTAGGGTTTTTCAGGGTTAGGGTTCATTTTCAAAAATTAGGATTAAGGGCATTTTAGTAATTTTACTTAAAAATAAGGATAATATAGTAATTAGAAATAAATTCTAACCCAACAATAATAATGTATAAAAATACTATTTACTCATCAATCTCACACATTATTTTCAATAAAATATCCAAATCAAAATAATTAGAAATAATATAATTAAACCCTTTATTTTCCAAAGTAACAGTATTAATATTTAAAATATTAATTATTTAATCCGAATCATATAAAAATCTTTATTATTTCACAACTACCAACTATATGATTTAAATATAGAAAATAATCCAATAATTGTAAAATTGGACAATAACCATAACTTATCTCAAATTCAATAAATCAAAACTTGCCTTAATCATCTTTAATAAAATGATTTCCGAAATTAAGGCTATAAATAACTATATGATTTGAGACTTGATCATAATAAGACTTTTCAAAAGTTTTGGGTTTTACACTCAGTTCCTAAACTGATTCTGTCATAAGACCATTTTCAATAGAAAATCCATCCCAATCTCTATTTATGACCCATCTGTCATAAAAAATAACTTCACATCAGTTTTGCATCATAAACAATAAACAGGAACTTAAAGTATCTCTCTATTCTCCATTAGGAGGAACTAACTTTAATCCCTATTGTGGTCTTACTTAATTAATTAATTAAGGTAATTAAAATTAATGTAATTATTTTTTTATAATAATATTATTAAAATTTATAAATTTAAAAATAATTCACCGTTAAAAAATATTAATATTCAAAAAAATATATATAACAATAATACACAATAACAGCTAATTTTCAACGACTAATTTTGCAACAGCTAGTTTTACAACGGCTAATTTTTTAATGTGGTTAGCATTTTAAAATTTATAAATAAAAATAAACAATTCAACAAAAATTTATTTTGTAATGTGTAAAAATTAAATTTATTATTTTATATAAATAAATTTAATTAATTATAATTTAATATAATAATATAAATAATTATTCAATATTGATTAAATATAATTATTTATATTAATAAATTATTAAATAGAAATATAATTGTTAATTAAATAAAAATATAATTATTAATAAATTGTTAGTCACATGTGTTTAACTTTGGTTAGTTTTTTTTGAAGAAGCTTAGTTTCTCTGAACAAGGCTTCATTTGCCTCAAAAAATGTGAAGAAACTCAACTTCATTTTCTTCCCACGCTCAATCTCCACTTTTTGTCAGAAGAGTAGTGATTGGGGCCTTCATTTTATCACATTGGACATTCTCTAAAATAAATAGATCTCTTCATTGCTTTGACTCGTTAACAATTAATGGAGGGATTCTATGTGGCCGTTGACTAAGTGATCTAGTTATAACGATAACACGTATCACTTAAGAGACAAATGATCATTTTACAATACAGTAAAAATGATGTTCTTTTCACGTAGCTCAAAATAACATATTTTTTAAGACATAATTGTCCCAAAGAGACCTTCCAAATTATTGAAATGGTGCGATTTCTCCTATTTGAGTATTACAAAAATAAATTATCTTCTTCAATCTCCAAGCTTTTGTGTTTGAGAGAGCTACTTATAAACATTGCTAATAACGAGTAGGACAGCATGTTTAATTCCTAGCCATCAAAAGGTGTGAGATGTATTGGTGATAATTTGAGGGTTGACAATACTACTAGTGTTAATAGAGGTGAAATAAAAAAAAAGAAAATATCCTAATTGCAAGTGCAAAACCTACTATAATCTTCAAGTCTTGCATTTTGAAAAATGTCAATAGTTTGTTTTTTTGCTGTCTTTACTTCAAGATAAGGTAATGAATTTTTTTTTTTTTGATGTAGTTAGATTGTGACAATGGTATTAAGTTGATATTGGTGTATATATGTTGTTGCATTTGCAGATAAAGTTACCATAATGTGATTTCTTTGTTTGGTTTGACGAAATTTTTGGTATGAAAGATAGTGTAGTTGAAAAGAGTGTTATTTTTTTTCTTTACATGTATGGATGAAGAGGTTAACACGGTTGCTCCTGATATGCATGTTAGTGAATAATTTGGTGCTGTTATGAGTAAGGGAATGAAAGACAAAATGAATGAAACAGTTGGACAAACTGCTCGAAAAGAAAAACCACAATAAAGTTGTCAAGATAGATAGATTTTTAGGGATTTTAGTGGTTTATTTATCAGTGAATTTATAGTAGTTGTTGTTGTAGTCATTCATACCTAGCTTCGACTGGATTGTCCACGAAGTTAAAGAATAATTCCTTCTCTAAACAGTTGTACTCCTCTTGATATCCAAAAAAATACACACACACAGAGAAATTTCAATAATAGAAAACACACAATTTTGTGAAGCTAAACCAAAAATATTTATATAAACAAAATGAAAAGCACGAGAATTCTCAGTCAGATTTATTGTCGAATTTTTTCGTTGGTATTTCTATCGGATTTTTCATAAGAATTTCCATGGGAGAAACACTAATAATGAAATGTGAGATTTTTTTGTCGGATTCTAAAATCTTCCGTAAAATCAAATGAAAATTTTCGCAAGAATAGCATTCGTCTTTGGCGTGAGTATTAGAGTAGGTATTACCGTTGGAATTGGTAGAAGAAAACTGAAGACCAAACACTTTTTTTGGTATGACTATTAGTGTTGGATTGGATCTGACGGTAATCTAAACGTAGTATGTTATTAATAAATGAAATTTAAGTTATTATTTGAATTTTCCGACTGAAAATCCAACGTAATTTTGGGGTTTAGGGAACGAGCACAACCGTCTTCTTTCCCATTTTAGAATAATCTCTTCAACCTCAAACACTCCAAAAACACTCCCATTTTATAATCTTCTTCCTCAATTATCCCTGGTGCCACCTCCACCATCCTTACTTAGTGTTGCAATCTACAAGCACTCCGGTGTGACTGTCATTACCGTGTTGTTCGGAGCAAATTTGCCTCATCTACCACCACAAAAGGGTTCTCTTAGTGCTTACTATGTTCTTCTTCCCCTCCTCTCCAAAAATAAACCCATCCTCTATGTTCTGCATTGCCACTATTGTAGCTCTTCTGCCATTTGCACCTCCGTGAGCCTCTCCTCTGCCTCTTCAACTCGAATTAAGGTAGGTTAGTTAGGGTTTCTTTTTTTCAAGATTTATTTTTTTTCTAAAATGTTAGTTATTTTTATAAATTTTTATTATTTTCTATAATTTTAATTTTTTGTTCAATATTTTTGGCGGTCTTTCCTAATTCGTCAAGTTAATAATTTTTTTTTACATTTTTATTTTTTATTTGTAATTTGAGTGTATTTTATTTAAGTTAGTTTAAGTTTTTTTATTAGTTCTATCAAAATTTTTTTATTAGTTATGAAAAAGTTATAACAATAGTCATTGTGATTATTTAGTTTATGTTAATTTGATTTAACTAGGGTTTAGGACTTGTTAGGTCTGTATGGGATAATTAATTAATTAGTTAGTTGGTTAGGGTGATTATGTTAATTAGGTCAAATTATGTTAAGTTTGGTTATTTTTCTTAATGAAATTAATTGTATTGAAATTATCTTAATTTACTATGGAATTAGGTTAGAGCATTTTTGGGTCAGATTGAGCACTTTTGGAATGCCAATATTGCAAATTGTGGGTTGTTCGTGTGGTTTTGGTATTATAGCTTGAATTTGAAGTTGGTGATCTCTAATTTTATAAGACGGATAGATTTGTAGAACGGAAGTTGGAGAAGGTCTAGTAGCACCTACTTCTCAATTCTTTGTTTGCTAGAAATTGCAGAGTAAAAAGGGATTACACAATAAAATAATTAGGACTGATTGATTGTTTGGATTATTTTTTTGTAAAAAATGCAAATGTTGTTCGGTGGAGATCTCTAATTTAACGGGATACTCTACTGAATTATTATGGAATAAATTTAAAGTTTTAATGTCATTATTGCGTTGTTGAACTTTACCCTGTTTAGATTAGAAAAATTGATAACATTATTTGGTGAAGGTCTCTTATTTAAGAGAAATTTGGTTGAAATTTTGTTAAAACTTTTTTTATTTTGCACAAGACCAATATAAGACAGAATTGCAGGCTTGGACCCTGGCATCGCAGCAGAGTGTCGAGGAAGGAAACGAGCCAAATAGTGCTATTGTGGTGGATCTGAGTGCGGTATGGCATAACGTTGTTTGAGAGTCATACAAGAATACATTTACGGAGTCTAATCCTACTTTGCCCGCACTCTTTAATCCAGTCTTTTAGCTTCATCCTCCTCGGCTTCGAGTGCTCCTCTAGCATCTCTCAAGACCATGTCGAGTTGTGTTCGCATGTATGCAATCTCACCCAGAGCTTGGACGAGTGAGGATGACAGATAAACAAGGATGATGACCATATTCGTGAGTTGCTTGCTCACCTCGATCAACGCGAGTCAGTCTGGCGTGAGAAAGAAGAGACGATGGAGGCGGACCATTCGAAGATTCTAAGGGACGAAAGGAGATTCGCAAGATGAGGCAGGAGATAGCCGCCTACTACGAAATTATACGAGCCAGACCAAGCTCAGAGGTGGGGTCGTTATCAGCAGTAGTACCGCAGCAGCATGATGATCAGGATTGGCAGGAAGACGACGTCGACGACTATGTTGACCCATAGGATGTTTATTTTGAATAGCTAACATTGTTATTTTTATCTGTATGCTTTAGAATAGTTGACATTGTTATGTGTGTGGTTTACAATAATTTAGATCTTATATTTGTGTTATTCGTATTTTTAGTTACTGTTTTGATGAAAAATACAATCGATTTTCAGATTCATTTAAATTAGATCTATAATTATGTTCAGGTCACAGGAACATTAAATTATAATGAAGTGAAGAAATTACCTGTAAAGTGAAGACCTCTTCCACAAAACTGGATCAAGATAAACGTGGATGCTTCCTTCTCTGCCAATTAAAATATAGGGATGCAACGGTCATTAGAGATAGTCTCAGCAGCCTCAGGGTAGAACTACATCAAAATTCAAAACAGGATCAAGTTTAGGAGTGGAAGCCAAAGCATTAAAGAAGCTATGATCTTAGCAAAAAATCTGGAAATAAATAATGTAATTTTCGAATCAGACAACCTAATCATAATGGAATTTCTTAAGTCTAGAGGAAATCTTTGAGAGATTGATCCAATCATGAAAGGCATAACGAAAATAAAGTCAGACATTAATCAGTGAGGTTTCACTTGGATCCCAAGAGAAGGTAACAGACTAGCTCATCTAATTGCAGAGACTAAAGCACAGGATCGACTTTCCCAGAATTGTAGCTACAACTTACCTCTTCATCTATAAAACATTTTGAAAGAGGAAAAGCCAGTCTAATATTGCAAAATCAGTGCAGAAGGATGGAAATCCTTCACCGAATAGGATAGGTACCATAACTACCACCCAATAAAGGCTCAGGTAGTCATTGAAATCAATTCAAAATGTGTTCCGAAGCCAAGGTTCAAGTCAATTCCTCCTTCAAGCCTAACCCAGTCTCGGCACCGCCTAAAATTTCTCTAACTCTGTCAGAGCTGTTGTCAATTGTCTGCGAGTCTTTTCCACACGTTAGAGTAGTATCTAATTCTGAAGTGTTCTTGGGAGTGGGAGTCTCGGTCTCTGTCTTTGTCTTAGTGAGGAACCTTCGTCTGCCCTCCTTGTCGAATCTTCTCTGCTCGTCGCCAACGTATGGTTGCAGCGCCAGTGTGGGAGTCAAAGTAGGGAACACTTGACAGATTGGGTAGCTGAGGCCGAGAAGAAAGAAGAAGCTTGGAAGAAGATAAAGTTTTGAAAGGAACAATCGTGACCGATACAAAAGAAGAGTCACCGGAATGCGTTCGAGAAGGTGGAGCGCTTTGTATCTTCAATAGGGGTAGGTAAAGGAAGTTACGAGAGGGAAAGATTGGGTGAAAGGGAAACTGTTTGAATCTGGAATTAGGCTGGGTTATTTTTCTGTCAGGTCGGATTTGTCTGGCCTACCCAAGATAAAAAAAAATTGTGCATGCATGGACATAGCAAGTTTACTATTACACATAATATATTGTTGGAAGTCACTCAGATAAAGATGTCAAAAACGTCTTTTTTTTAAGATATTTTTTAATAATTAAAATTTAATCGATTAAACTATATTATTTTTATTAAAATTACACCGGATAAATCAGTTTAGCCAAAAAACTAATAAATAACATATTAAACCGGTCTAAATTAATATTTTTTTAATAAAAAATGATTACAATATTCCTATTATAAAAAATAACTAAAATACCATATATATATATATATATATATATATATATATATATATATATATATATATATATATATATATTAATTTTAAAAACTCTAAATCCTAATCCTATGACAGCAGAGAAGAAAAATGCTAGAATTTAGGATTCATAAATTAATATATATATATATAATAGGAGTATTTTAGTTATTTTCTATAATAGGGATATTGTAGTCATTTTTTATAAAAAATAATATTAATTTAGACAAGTTCAAAATTTGATTCACCATTTTTTTGTCAAATTAATTTGTTTGGCCTAATTTTAACAAAAATAACACAGTTTAATTGATTATATGTGTTAAATTTTAATTATTAAAAAATATATTTAAAAAAAAGACGTTTTGAACGTCTTTATGTGAGTCGTTTCCTATATTATTTATTAATCAACTTGAATTAGTCCGGTAATTAGCTCACTCATTCACTCAAGTAAGTAACAGATTAATCCTTAGTTTATCAGAGTAAAAAATACCATAAAAAAAATATAATACTGTTTATTTTTTTGTTGATAAGGGAGATTGAAATCATTGAACTGTTTATTCTATTTAGCATTCATTAAATATAGATGTGGATTACTTTAATTTACATACTTATATTTAGGTAAGAAAATATTACATGTGACAAATTTGGAATGAGTAAAGAGTACAAATATTATAAAATTTGAAATTTAACACATCCCTCCTCAATTTGTATCTCCCTTAGGTTCCAGAAGCCTCATGAAATTTAATAATTTACCCATCTTAGTATCACTCTAACGTAACTAACCCTTCCTTTAACCCTTTCTTGTTAAAGGTTATTTTGACCCCTTTAGTTACACTAAAGGAGGCTTGCATTGGTAGTGTGAATATACAAGTAATATAGTTCTCATTTAAATAACAATTAAGAAGTTCAATCCTAAAGAAAAAATAGACATATACGAAGTTGTACAGAAAACATGAACCATGTGAGACAGGAATAAAATACTTGATGATAAGTAAAAAGGAAAAAACACACGAGGGATCTTGAAACACATTTGGATCTAAAACTTATCATATAGGAAAAGTATGAGGAGCCAATGACTTTAATGTACAATGCGTACAATAGGGGTCAAATTGAAATTAATATCAAGTTAAGTTAATTAATTTTAAAATTTAAATTTTTTAAAAATAAAAAAATCCAAAAGAAAACTGTTCTGGCAGTTTACTTAACCCTAAACCCTCTCTCCCAAATCTCCAACGCCGTGCCGCCCTACCCTACTCCTAACAATCCCATGTTCCGTTTCTTCGCGCCGTCACCACACCATTCCCGTCCTCATTCCAGACCGCGACAGTCACCGCCGTTGATGCAGGAGGCTGCCACAGCCTCGCCGCCGGACATCCGCACGCCGCGTGGTCCTGTGTCGCACCATACTCATCTCTGAACGCCGCGTCTTATTTGTACCGCCTGTGGTCTGCCGTCAACGAATCCAACGCCACTGTTTCCTCTGCCTGATCGCAACGCTTCTCTTCGTCTCCCGTCAACATCCACTGCGTCTTCTTAGTTGACTAATCTCTTGCTGCTGATACTTCTCACTACAAAGAATCTAAGGCCTTTCACAAAGAAGTAAACCTCCTTCCTAGTGAGTTTCAAGTTTTTAACTTTTTTTCTCCCTTTTTATCAAGTTTGTCTTTCTGTCTTTTAATAGAATTCTTTTGTTCGGCCACCATTGAGTAATCAAATTGTGATTATTGGCTGCTATGTCTTAATTTGGGGTAATGACTTGAAAGATTTAATTATTTCTCATAGAATTGTTTTGCTTATTAACTACATGATACTAGCATTGAGCAAATTTTTTTATTTTATGTTTATTATGATCACAAATTAGGCTCCAATATTTTATTTCAATATACTTGAGACCCCCAATTTATGTTGGATGCACAATTGCACATTATTGTTGTAATATCTCTTGTTTCTATTAATGGATTTGGTATTTCTTGAAGAGTTTATTGTAATTTCTTACTATGTTACTCGCAGTTGAATGATATTCATATGCTATTGAACTATTCTTTCTTAAGATTTGTAGAGAGATTAAGAGGTATGGTAGGTACAGGGATAATTGGATAAGAGATACATGCCATATTATGAACTTTTCAGTTTACTTTGTGCCCCAAAGGCATCTTTTTCAGTTGCATTTTTGTTTTTGATGCTCTCTTCCCTTTAAACACATGGTGTTTTGGTACAAGTCTAATATTTGTGATTGAACATTATGTACAAAAGAGATAAAATTAAGTGTGTCATATAATTCCTAAATTTTTTAATGGTTAACCATGATCATTTCATCTAGTGTCATTTGGTGAGTAATAGAGGATTTATGCTGACAATCTAACATGTTGACTCAGCAATAATGGTATGAAGAATAAATATTTTTCATATGATATATAATAAATATTTAAGTATAATTTTGATCTTACTTTCTACAGTAGAATAATTAAGCTTAAATTTGATGCTTTTAACTATAACATTGTACATCCGTTAAGAAACACTTTAAAGCATGCACTCATGGTTACATGCATGCATGTACATGTAAACACAACTTTATAATATAATAGATGCAACTAATATTTTTATCCTATTAGTAAAATTTTCTTTCCTGTCTATGTGACTTTCTTTGTTACAGGGCCATTCACAGCAATTGATATTTCTTCTTCTCCAAGAGATAGATCAAAGGTGCGAGTAGTCTATCGGAGTTCAAGTAAAATGTTCATGGCAACATTAAATTTGTTAACCTGTTAATTGCTTGATACGGGTCTTTCAGGAGCATATAGTGAGGATGCAGCATTGAAATCATTTTCAAAACGTGAGACTGTGTCATGAGACGAATTTAAAGAATGTCAGAGATTTGAAATATAATTATTAAATTTTTAGTTGGTTGGATTGGATTCAAATAAATACAATTAAATTATGTTAGATGTTCATTTTATTAGGTATACGGATGATTATTTTTATTATTAAGTGGATGTTTGGTTGTTAGTATTAGATTCAAGTAGATACAATTAAATTATACTAGATGTTTAGCTTAATAGGTATGTGAATTATTATTTTTATTTTCAGGTGGATGTATGGGTTTTTGTATTAATTAATTATTATGTATATTATGTGAATATATAAAAAGTAATATTTTCTTATATCGTTAAGGAAATTAATTTTGATACATTGATTGTGTAAAACGTTTTACATAATCGACCAATCACATCTATTTTTTTAGATAATTATTCACGCAATCAAAGTAAAATAGTAGTAACAATAATTAGATATATGCATTAGACTAATTTACATTGACAATGTATTAAAATTAAATTAATCTTAGTCGTTAGGAAGAGTTACTAAAAAATTTTATCATTCTCAATATATATAAATTTTATAGATAGTGGTGTAAATTAAATTATGACAAAGATTAAATAAGAGTGAACTCACCTTTGATTTTAATATTTTTCTAAATGAACTTGCATCTATGTATGTGGTTCATGCATTTGCATCATTCAAATGGTTGTAATCCCTTTTAAAGTATAATATATTCGTGTCATTAATACTTGAAAGGTAACAATAACAAAAAAATGAATGGTTAAGTAATTAATTTTTACCCTTTAGAACCTAAAGAAATAGTAGAATAATAAAACGCATTAAACAAAAAGAATAAGTTAATTTTGTCACAAAATAATTATCTTACTATTGCTGGCTAACTAGAGTACATAATAATTGATCACTAGTGAAATGATCAATTCCAAATCATATTTTTAAATTAAAATATGTCGCATATTCATTTTACTAGGTATGCGGATGATTATTTTCATTTTTAAGTTGATGTTTAGTTGATTGGATTGAATTTAAGTAGATACAATTAAAATATGTTAGATGTTCAATTCACTAGGTATGCGGATGGTTATTTTTATTCTTAAGTGGATGTTTATTTGATTGGATTGGATTTAAATAAGTACAATTAAAACACGCCGGATGTTCAACTCATTAGGTGTGCGGATGATAATTGTTATGTTTAAGTAGATGTTTATTTGGTTAGACTGAATCTAACTCAAATTTACCCGATTTTGCAACACCAAAATCATACAAGTTCAAAAAATGAACAGAACATCTATATGTTTGAGACTAAAAAAACATCACAATGTCTTATGAATAAAACAAACACGCATGCACACACACATATGAGGAGAAACACTTGGTTCTAATAAAATGAATTCCATGACAATGTTAATTTTTAAGAACTGAAATGAGATAAATAAAATGAAATCTAAAATACTCTAGCATTTAGAAACAATGGATTCTATGAACTCTTGAAAGGGAGCCACTTGTCAATCAAACCAAATTCCTGTCAAGGAAAAAAGATACCCTTAATAATGCTGCATCATGATGATAGTGTTAAGGTCGTCAAGGCAGTCGTAAGTTAAAGAAGCTTGTCAAGAGCTCTCTACTTGTAATCTTTCTCCAATATTTTGGCTGCTAGAGATTATACCTGTGATCCTTCTTTCTCTTCTTTGCTCTTCCCTTTTATAACCTGTGCGATAACCGATGTGCATTGAAAAATAGGAGCATAGCTCAATTTTCAGGCATATTAATTACTAGTGTGTAGAAGAAAATGTTTAGAATAAGAAAACCCATCAAATAAATTGACATTTACTTTAAAACAAACATTAAAAAGGTAAATATAAAAAATAAAAATATAAAATACTATGCAAGATAAAAGCACATTTCTTTTTCTTAACCAATATGGTAATGTACTTTGAGTGTTGCATGTTATCTGAATATCACTACCTGTATACTTAGATTTTACCTCGATTTGTTGAATTTCTAAATTTGACAAGAAAATTTTGAAAAGAGACAAAGAATGATAAAAAAGAAACACATATAATTATAATAAATAAGTACCAGAGTCAATTACAATCCACTTTCCTCCTACTTGACCTTCCACACTAGGTAGCATCATTCAGATTGCACCTTTTTGCTTCTGCTTAGCCTGCTTATAACAAAAACAAACAAATGAATAAATAAATAAACAAATTTTGAATTTCTTTAAAAAATAATAGATGAAAAAAAATGCATCAGTAGTTTTATTCATAAATCATGACATAACAAGAACTAAGCCTAGAAACTACAAAATAATACATGTTTGATTTTTTATTTGGCAGCATTAAACCTATGAAAATGGCCAATTCAAGTATCAAAATTTTCAGGTTTCAACACCAAAAATCTTTTACTTTTCAACCTAGTGAAAAGTAAATAGGGATGAGAAAAAAATCTTAAATTCATCAGAGCATAACTAAATGATTGCTTTCACTTTAACCAATAAAATAGAGTGAAACTCAATTCCAACACAGAATAAAATGAACATTCGCATACATAGTAAATTGAACAACCGCTATAGTTAATAATAAACATCTAACAAATTATTCAAATAATAAAAATGGTATACAGAAGAAGAAAAATCCAATAACCTAACCAAAGCCGTTGAATAAACATCCATTTATCAAATAAATCCATAGCCATCAACTAACCTATTGAAGCAGCGATGAGGGAGGCGGTCAGCGTCGGGCCGGTGCGAGAGAGTGCGACGTCGGGTGCGGAAGTTTGGCGGCCTGGCGACAGCAACCAGGTGCTCCTCTGCCTGAATAAACATAACCCAAATTAAATAAGTATATACACGACAACGGTTAAAAACCAGGAAATCAGCACCAAGCACAGTAAGTTTTCTTCCAAATCAGTGCAATAAATCAAACATATACACCTTCACGCAGATGCAACACACCCATTTCAATCAACCATCAGCTAAATTCTTCCCATGAACAGCTATTCATGAAATAAACAACCAACAAGCAACTAACCTTTGGTAGCAACAAGCAGGAGGAGAAAACTACGGCGTTGGGGGCATTCACGCCAGAACAGCGGCGGCGCGAAGAAGCTCTGGCGCTCAGCACTGGGTCAGGTGTGATGGTGTGCCACCCCGGATGCGTACGGTTGGCGGCGCGGCAACGGCTACCGGTAGCTCATCAGCGACGTCGACGTTCGACGGTGGCGTGAGGAAGGCACGCGGGAAGAAGGGATCGGAGCAGCATGCAACCTCCGTGAATGGCCGACCTTGATTCTTGTGGGCAAAGCGTGTGGGTGGCGCCGGATGTCCAGTTTGCAGTGGACTACCACTGGAGGTCCTGTTACAGCGCCGACAATAGAAAATGTTGGGGTGTGGCTGCTGTATTTTCAAATTTGGGGGGTGTGGGTGGATGGGGGGAGGATGGTTAAAACTTGAATAGTCAAAGTTAGGGTTTGGTGGGTGAAAGGAGTGTATTTATTCTATTGGGCCAATTCTAAAGCCCATTGTAACCATTGTATAAATACTACATTGGCTCCCTAGAGGGACTCTATCATATATGAAGTGGCGAGGGCACACATACTTAGCAGCCATCGATCTGAATGGAATAAATATGTTACCTATTTGACGATCTTTGTGATCTTTGTGTTAAACCTTACCCAGTTGGCCGTGGATGGACAAGGACGAAGGTAGCATATATATATTGTAACTGCACTTGTATAGGATTAGTAAAGGAATTAGATCGATAGCTAAAGTTGTCGGCCAAAAATAACATAATTTAACTAATTCTTTTAATTTAGTATTTCAATAACATATTTTAACTTATATTTTTAAATATTGATGATTAATCGATGACAAAAAATAATAAATTTTGATAATCTTTTAATATTTTTCGAAAATTCTTTAGCACCAAAAAAGATAACAAGACAGACACACTTAAGGATTTTATTTATTACTTTATTATCACCAAAATTCGAATTTGGACAACATATTTAAAAAAGCAATATATTTAGCCACTCAACTAAAGTGCTAGTTGTCCATAAGGGTATGTGTGGTTGGAAAAATTATAAATAATTCCAATAAATTTTAAAATGAAAATATCATATTCTCATGTTTGGTTCAAAGTTTAAAAAACTATTTCCAAGCAAGTTTGATTCCAGCGGGAATCAAAATACCATCATTTTAATTCTCACCTTTTCTTTGGGTATATTTGATTCCCATGAAAATAGAATCTAAATAACTATTACCCAAACAGTATCTCACAACCTGATAAATTAAGGACTAATCCGTCGCGGACCTGAACTCCACAAGTAGCAAAAATTTCTATACGTCTTTACAAACTTCATTTGTATGGAGAGGAGCCCGTGATATTAATGTCAAAGTATTTTTACATTAGAGACCAGCACAAATAAGGTTAAAATTTGTATAATCATTAGGCCTCCATTTCGTATGCATCTTTTTTTTATTTGATGAATTAGCCATTATTTCATATTAGATATGAATATGTCTGTTGTTTAACCTTAAAAATAAAATCACTAAAAGAAAGTGACCAAAATAACGAAATATATATATATATATATATATATATATATATATATATATATATATATATATATATATATATATATATATAGCAATAAAATACACCCACACAGAATAGCTAGACAACACAAACCTAACAATGAAAAAGAAAAAGGAGAAAAAGGTGAAGCTGCCACTAAAAATATTAAATAAAAAATGTTTGTGAGAAAATTAAAACTAATCCAAAACATTTAAAAGTTTATTTATTTTGCATTCATTAATTGTTATTAAAATTTAGAATAATTAGATAATTTTAAATATAATAAATATATAATTATAGATATTATATAAATAAAACTATAAACATTAAACTAAATTAAATAAATTTAAATTATTATTTCCTAAACATTATTATTATATTGTATATGATAAGATAACCCCCTCATTAATACTTTTTTAAATAGACAAAAGAAAAAACTAGTTAGGCCGGCTAGGCTAGGCTCATCTTTCATTTAATTAGTATTAAAAACTATACCCACATAACCATGACTAAATTGCTTTAAAACGAAAAAATTAATAAAATAAAAATTAAATATTTAATTATTTTTAAATTAAAATAACAAAATTTACACATAATTAAATTATAAATTTAATAATAATTAATTTTTTATTTTATTATTTTATCAATCTTCTTGCTCTAAAAATCATTTTTCCAATAATAAAAATGGCCTTTATATGATTTGCACCGTTCGTATTCCTATAATTAAGAAAATGACTTAACCTTTTATATATATATATATATATATATATATATATATATATATAAGTTGTCATTAAAAAAAACCAATAAATAAACCTCTAAAGAGGTTTTGGTTTGATCTTTAAATCTTTAATAAATTTTAATTAAGAAAATGACTTAACCTTATATATATATATAATACATCTATTAAGTTATCACAAAAAAAAATAATAATAAATAAACCTCTAAACAGATTTTAGTTTGATATTTAAATCTTTAATAAATTTTAATGACCATATCAATTTTTTTTGTTAACAAATCAGCATTTATGTTATAAGGTAAAGTATTGTTTTAGTTTTTAATATTTGGATCAAATTTTAATTTAGTCTCTAATATTTTAAATGTCTTATTTCAATCTTAAAAAAATTTAAACGTCCTATATCAATCTCTAAAAAATTTAAGTAGGTTTAATGTTAAAGACTTTAGTCATTTTCAGAAGTTCTTAAAAACTTTATTAATGTCTTTATGAATGATCATGAAAACTGATTTATTTGTTTAAACACTTTTAAAAAAATCTGACATAAAAATACTTTGTCATCTTAGTTGATTCCATTAACGAAAACAACTTTTTTTTTTATATAGTTAGACATTTTTTTAGCGTTTTTAAAAAATTAGAGAGTATTTTGTTGTTAACAAATTAAAAATAGATGTTATTTTTGTGAGTGTTTTGATAATGCGAGAGTAAAATTAGTAGTTAACTTAAAATTTGTTGAAACTAATTAAAATGTTTAATTAAAAATTTATTGAAAGATTGATTTAGGATATTACTTAGTATTAATTAATCCACACTTTTTTAATTTATATTATGATATTATTTAAAAGTGATCAATGTGTAATAATAATAATAATAATAATAATAATAATAATAATAATAATAATAATAATAATAATAATAAACGTAAGATTAGTTTATATGATAAATTTTTAGTTTAAAAACTTATTAATTGAAACATAAGTATAAAAAAGTTTACGTGGACAATCCAGGCTTTACAAAGAGATCGTTAAGACATAAGAGCCAACAATTCAACTTAGTTCATTCGTTAGATTCTTGTTCGTCGTTTCATGCATCTACAAGTTGCATTGGTTAAATATTAAAATAGTCATTGATTTACCATTGGGTAAATATTAAAATAGTCATTGATTTTAGAAAACACTAACAAAAATATCTTTATTTTGTATAAAGACAAAAATATTCTTAATTATTATAAAACTCGGCAAAAATAAACAACTAAAAAGAATATTACTCTTTTATTATTGACAAAAAAAATTTATATTTGGCAAATCGTTTATATATTTGATATAAAATTTTGTAGAAATATTAAAAAAATTATTTAAAAGTAGATAAAAAAAAGGACTAAAATTCAATCTCTAGACTTTTTTGTAATTTTAAACAGTATTTTTGGTCATTAGAAAAAAAAAGAATTTGGATTCTCTAAAGTGAGAAAGTTGATAAAATAATAAACTGAAGAGTTAATCACCATTGATTTTGTAACTTTCATAAGATGTATGCTTCACTATCTTAATTTAAGAGTGATTAATTTTAATTTTCACTTTAGCATTTTACCAACTTCCTCCCTTTAGAGAATCTTGATAAAAAAAATTCTACTTTGCATAAAATTATTAAATTTTAAGAATAAAAATATTTTATCTTTTATTATGTTTACAAAAAAAAAATACATAAAAATCTTCTCTAAAATATTTTTAAAAATGTATATTTAATATTATGCAATTTTGTTATATTTTAAAATAATTAAAAAATATTTTTGTCATTAACAAAAATAAAAAGTATTTTTGTCAATATTTTTAAAAATTAGGAACAATTTTAATAGTTTATCTTTTAAATTTATTATTTATTTCTGAGTCAGAAATTGGAATTGGTCATGGAGCAAGTATCATCTAAATACGATGATTTGCTTTTTGAGATGTATTAGTTGTGAACTTGTGAATTGTGATGTATTTTTTTGTTTTTATAGTATTTTTCAATTCGATAAGTTAAGGACTAATTAATCCGTCACGAATCTAAATTTTATTTAAAGGTTGTTACTACTTAATAAATTATTACATATACAAATTAAAGTGAGATTAAATTTTTGATATTTGTTTAAGGGAATAAATGAATTCGACCAACCCAAGTATTTATTATGCAACCCCTCTCTGACGATCTTCATTAGCTGTCAACATGGGTCTTCATGCAAGCCCTAGCCTGTCCGTGAGGCAATATTAGCATGCAAAATTTATAGCGCAGCTAAACTTAAATGAAACCCATATTATCATCATTATTCAATGATGTCTTTTTTTTTAAGGATTTAAATACGTGGGACATATATATAAGTTTAATTATAATATTATATAGCTAGTAACTTTTTATATTTATTTTTCAATTAATAAGTTTTCAGAGATTAAAAATATATTAATAAAATTCTTATATTAAATACAAATGTCAGATTGGTTAAAGTGTTAAATATATATTAGTAGCCAATGAGTAATAGCTCAAATGGCATAAACTCTCCATACTCAATTAAGAGGTTGCGGGTTCGAGTTTCTTATCTTTCTAAATTTTTGGCCAATGAGTAATAGCTCAAATGGCATAGACTCCACATACTCAATTAAAAGGTCGCTATCTTTCCAAATTTTATGCCAATGAGTAATAGCTCAAATGGCATAATCTCTTTGGTAAAAAAATATATATATCTACTTAATATACTAAAACTGGGTTTTTTTCCAGCTACTAAAGGTGATGTGTCGATCTCTCATGCCTCCGTTTTCCCTCCAAAACGAATAAAAAATTTTTTCTATTCTAAATTATTTTATTGTGATTATATTATAATTAATACTAAATGAATAATATATAATTATACTAATTTAGCAATATATCTTCATTATAATTATATCAAATCAATATTTAATGCACTATTAAACTACTTATCAATTATCAATTAAAAATACTTTTAATAATTTTAATGATAATAATAATATCAATAATAGTAATAATAATAATAATAATAAATCTTTGTTACCCGATTCACGTATATCAAATAATTTTTTTAAATTATTTTATAAAAAATATCTTTAATATAATTATATTGTAATTAATATTTAATAAATAATATATAATTATACTAATTTAGAAACATATCTTCATTATAATTGTATCAAATCAAAATTTAATGTATTATTAAAAAATTACCTTAATAATAGGTAATTTACATATTTATTTTTGTTTTACTAAAGTCTATATTTAGTGTTTTTTTTACTACTTCATAGAATAAGAATGTATTCTTCGTTTTTTATTGAAGTTGATCTTTTTAAGGTACAATTTATAATTTTTTATAATATTTTTCATATACTCATTCTATTATATTATTCTTTTGATAATTTTTTATTTGTTGTTACTCTAAGTTATTCTTATCGTCTAATGTTCCAGTTCGATTGTCTTTTGCCATAATCATTTACAATGTATCACATCCATGAAATACCTCATCGAGTTGTCTTCACTCATTCGGGTTCCAACTACATGGATGTAAGCATTTAAAGAAGAGGCAATAGTCTCTACTTTATCGAATGATGGTTGGATCTACTCACCTATTATGACCAACCCAATGGAATGTGGTTAAAGTTAGATTTCTTAGGAGGAGCTCGATTTTTTATTGAGGAATTGCATCCACGAAACTTTATAGGGAAAGTTCAAGTTCCATCTCCTCCATGCTTTTTACGTCTGCCCGAAAATCTTCGAAGTGGAGCACATAATGAAATTGAATTCCCTCAGTTTCAGTTCAGTTTTGCTAAATTCGTGACAAATTCAAATATACAATTTCAACGATTGGTAATATATTTAAATTTTCTTAGTTCAAGCTGTTCATTATTAGAATAATTTTTTAACATATTTTGATTTTTTTCAGAAATTACCAGCTTTCTTTTGCATGCATGCAATGCCATTGAGGGGAATAAGAGTTAGTTTGGTTTCTCGGTGTGGCAATTCTATACCTTGCCGCATTGCATGGATAGCGGATGATGAAGCTTATCTAACAAGAGGATGGTCTGATTTTGCACGAATTCTAAATATTGAAACTTATGATGTTATTTCAGTTGGTTGTCGTTACAAGAATGATTTTATACTATAGGTGACTAAGGACTAGAATAGGTTTAATATTGTTTAAGTAATTTGGTTTTACTATTAGTATTTGATTAAATTATAATTATAGAATTTTAAATTATTACCTCAATTTATATATTACGATTATTTTTTGTGGATGTGCTATTTTTAAATAATTTAATAAAATGAAGTAGTGTCCGATATTATTAAGTTTATTTTTATCCTTTATTTCTTTATTTTTATTTTCATTATATTTGACAAAAAATGAACTAACCTACACATATATTAAATCGTTGACCTAAAAACAATTTATTTGCCAATAGAAATAGATTTTATTTATAATTGGAATAAAATTTATTTGTCAATAATCAGTGAATAAAATTAAAATTACACCCGTGTCATATAATTATAATTGATTAATTGGTATAAAATAAAATTATACCCGTGCCATGAGTAATAATCTAAATAATTCTATCTTAACAAAATATAATTTGAAATAATTTATAAACAATTATCTTAACAAAAATAATTTTTTAATAATTGATTTAAAAATCAATACAAAAAATAATTATTAATAATAGTATTATTAACTGGATAAATAATATAATTTTAAATTATTACTTGAAATATAAATAATATATGAAAATTTATTGAGTAAATCAATGATTTTGCACTTTAATAATTTGACAATTATTACTCAATTAACTAGTTAATTGAATTAGTAATAACAATTTTTAATTTTAAGTTTTGTATATTAAGTAGTTATTAAAAACTTGGTAATAACGATTTACACGGAAAAATTATTGATAAATTCAATTAACCATATAGAAGATAATATACTAACAATTTTAGTATATTATTTATGGCAAGCGAAATTATTTCCTCAAATTTTCTATTAAAATTGAAATTAGTAATAGTTTAAAAAAAGGTTTATTAATAAAATTACTAATAGTCACATTTTTATACACAGGATACATATTTTTTATATATTATTTAAAAAATATAATGAAACATGAATAACGAATGAGTATGTTATTTCTTCGACTAGCTAATTAATACAAAATCGAGTATCATTTTTTATTCGATTGAGGTCATATTCTGTTTGGTGAAAGTTTCAATCACCTTAATTAAATCCTGTCTTTGTGTCTTAACTTATACAGGTAGTAATATGTTACATATTATTTGGTATATCTAAGTAGTTATTTCCCATAGTGAAAATGTAAAAAATCATATTAAGGTTTATTGCCAAATAATTAGTGGATGAAAATAGTAGATTATATTATTTTGAGAAAGTATTTTCATTATAATTATATCAAATCAATATTTAATTATGATAAAATATATTAATTATAATTATATCATAGAATTATAATAATTACGATATTTATGTAATATATTTTAATCATTTATGTACGTAAATAATTAGAAATCAATCAAATCAAATTATCATGGGAAATAATATGTTGTATATTATTACGGGAAATAATCCGTAGATAAAATTGAAATTACACCCGTGTCATATAATTATAATTGATTAATTGGTATAAAATAAAATTATACCCGTGTCATGAGTAATAATCTAAATAATTATATCTTAACAAAATATAATTTGAAATAATTTATAAACAATTATCTTAAAAAAATAATTATTTAATAATTGATTTAAAAATCAATGCAAAAAATAATTTTCAATAATAGTATTATTAACTGGGTAAATAATATAATTTTAAATTATTACTTGAAATATAAATAATATATGAAAATCAATTGAGTAAATCAATGATTTTGCACCTTAATAATTTGACAATTATTACTCAATTAACCAGTTAATTGAATTAGTAATAACAATTTCCAATTTCAAATTTTGTATATTAAGTAATTATTAAAAATTGGGTAATAACGATTTACACGGAAAAATCATTGATAAATTCAATTAATCATAAAGAAGATAATATACTAACAATTTTAGTGTATTATTTATGGCAAGGAAAATTATTTTCTCAAATTAAATTTTATATAATTATAGTAAGTCTCTATAATTAAAGTAATACAAAACTGCTTCATATATAGCAATAATATTATATATATTTATATATCTCTTTTTTTTATCTCGTTTTTTAAAATATTGACATTTAATTAATGTAAAAAATATATAATATTAAACTATTTTGTTATGCATATATGAATTTATATAATAACCCGTATAATTTATACGTATGGCATAATATATATGTCAAAAAAATATTCTATAATTTTTGAAAACCACTGTTTTGTTATATGAAATTGAAATTGAAATTATATAATTTTTATTTATATAATTTTTTTCTATTAGTATCAAATATCTCCATTAAAAATTCATATCGTTTGTAATTATATATATATATAAGTTGTAATAGTCAATTGTTTCAATTATTTTTCATCTACAAAATTTGTACCTTATTCGTATTTCTTTTTCTCTTTATTATTTTCCATACCTAATGACTACAAGTTATGATTCTATCAACAGTATTACCTGTAGTAGATCATGTAATGAAAAGGTTTGGAAAATAAAGGCAAGGATTATAAGGTTATGGAAAGTTCCATCCAAATTTGACAAGAGTAAGACAGCTTATCTAAAAATAGTTCTCATGGATGATAAAGTAGGTTGATTATTCTACATGATTTCTTCGAGTGATGCTAGGTCCAGTTTATATATATTTACTATTCACATTTTAACTTTATTTCGTGAGTAAACTCTTGGAAGAATCAACCACAGTGCGATTTAATAGAGTTGTAAGTGCTAATAGTCTTCGTTTTTAATTTGTTTTACAGTGTGATAAAATTCATTATTCAGTGAAGAATTATTTGGCAAAGATGTTTGAGAATGATCTGATCGAGGGGAAAGTTTATGTCTTCTCAAATTTTCTGATTGAGGAATCAAGCGGAATTTATCTTCCGACTACACATGTGTGTAGAATAACCTTTAAGAAGGAGTCACGTATAGTAAATACGATCGATGATCGTAACATTCCTGACAATCATTTCAATTTTCTCAATCATGCTGATATATTGAGACAAACAAATGAAAAAGCTAACTTATTTGGTGCGTAGTTAATTTGTATTATTATTATTATTATTATTATTATTATTATTATTATTATTATTATTATTATTATTATTATTATTATTATGTTGTTTCATTTATTTGTCTTTAATTTCATGCTTTTAATTCGTCTTTTTTTTTTAAATTAGATGTTATTAGACTCTTAACCGGAAAAGGAGAACTTATAAAATCATATTGAGTATTACTAAATTATTTATGGTCATATTGAGTATATATGCCTGATTTATTGAAAAAAGTAGATTAAATAACTATTTTATAGTTAATACAATTAACACTATATTAAGAAAAGAAAAACAACGCATACAAGTTATTCTTTTATTAATTAAATTATTATAATTAAAATAAAATTTAACATAACAACTTAAAATTATAATTTCAATCTTATCACGTGCATGGCACGGGTGATTAAACGTGTATATTAGTAGTAGTAGAGTAGTGTTGGATTGGAGCCCTTTGAACTAAAAAAAATCTCATTAGAATATTTTTAATTATGTTTGATGTATATTAAAATTAGTTATTAAAATAAAATATATATTAAAATATAAATTTATATAAAAATAAATTAAATTATATATATTTATATATAAATACATAATGACTAATTTTAATGTGTAAATATAATTTTTAGAAACTTTTACCCTAAGAGTAGTTTGGATCGAGTTTCAGGTTCATGCTAATAGAAACAACTAAGTTTTTGTAAGAATTTTTATTGTGTGTGATATAGAGAATAATGTTATCTATTTATACTAAATTGATTATGAAATTTAAAATAGTTAAAACAACTAAATTCTTTAAATAATTTTATTAGAAAAAGATAAGTATAATAAATTTAGAAAAGGATAAACATAATAAATTTTTAAAAAATAAGATATGATAAAAATAAGATAAGAATAAGAGATCTAATATTTTTCTTAGGCTATTTAAAATATTAGTTTGGCAAGAGATAGACAGGTTGTCTCTTAAATAACAAGTCAAAATATAACATATATAGTATCAACTAATTTTAAATTGTACCTTAAAAAATCAACTAAAGATTTCAAAATAAAAAATAATTGGTTGTCTCTTAGGTAACAAGTCAAAATATGATATGTATAGTATCAACTAATTTTAAATTGTACTTTGAAAAATCAATCAAAAATTCCAAAATAAGAAATGGTTGAAATGGAACTGGTTGATAGCAAAATTTGAAAAATCAACTCATTTTAAATATATAATGATTAATTTTAACGTGCAAATAACAATTTTTAAAAAATTTTACCCTAAGAGTAGTTGATGACCCGAGTTTCAGGTTACTGCTAATAGAACAACTAAGTTCTTGTAAGGATTTAATATATTTTTTAAAAAATATAATTCAGTAAATTCATGTATACTTGTAAGGTCAAACATATATTATATATCACAAGTTATTTGAAAATTAAGTAAAAACAATATACAAATTGATTAAAATATATTAGTGGGCTTTTTTTTTTGGGTCTAAAATAGTACATTAAAAAAAGACAAACAAAACGAAGAAAGAGTATTATAAGAAGGATTCTAAGAGACTAAGAGAGTCCCTTCTAAGAATTTTACAAAGCTTATCCTAAGGTTTAAAGAAATGTGTCATGAATTTTAGAAATCAAATCATAATCAACACACTGGCCTAGTATCCCTTAAAGTTGTTAAGAAAGTGTCTAGATAAGCTGTTTCACAAATAACATTACGGGATCGGAACTGCATTTTCAAACTAAAATAAATAATATATTTCAAGAAATTATATTTTTGATAATATATATTATATTCGGAAATTACTTATTATCTGTTTAGTGTTACAAGTGGTTTGAAATTCTTTTTAATAAGGATAAATAATAATAAGATATGTTTGTTTATTATATATATTTTTTGGAATAGAATTTTAATTTTTTAAGTAACCTCAAAATATATCGATAGAAGAATAATGAGCTATTTGATACGATACATAGAGTTATGTTATGTCTACACTAAAATTAGTTACTAAAGTTAGCCACCAATATAAAATACATGCTGAAATATAAATACATATTAAAAATAAATTAAACCACACATGTATTTATACACAAATACATTGGTAATTAATTTTAATGACTGATTTTAGTGTATAAATAGCATTTTTGCGATACATAATAATTGAGGAATATAATAATAATAATTTTACATCTTAGTTTTTATTCTCTTGATAGGTGAGTATTAAATACTATTACTTTTTAGTATGAGAATAAAATTTTATAAATATTTTCGACAAAAAATTACATTTGAAAATAAATCCTAAAAGTCAAATTTTGAAACTTCAATCAAACATGGAAATAAGGGCAAATCACTTGTATAAGTCAAGGGGAGGAAAATTTTTATACAAATCAGCCAAATCAAAAACTGATTCATGAATCAACCAATCCACATTTTTATATAGTTCGAATCACTCTAATTCAAACTTCATCTCCATGTAATTCGAATCATACTGATTCGAATTACACACACGCATACACCCATTAATTCGAATCAACCTAATTCGAATTACACACACAGTAATTCGAATTAGGGTGATTCGAATTACACCCATGCACGTGTTCCAAAGTAATTCGAATTACACTGGTTCGAATTATACAGGGCCAGACGTGTATAAATATGGTGTGAGCGTGAATTGATCTCAATAGAGTGAGAAAATAGCTAGTGAGGAGAGTTTTGTAGTGTTGGTTCATCACATAGGATCGATTAAGAGGAAAACACGATCTGGTGTGAAGTTCACTGATAAGAATCCTCTCAGTATTTTTATCAGGCCTACGACGAGCTATGATGAGGTTCTGAATTCTATACTACAGAAACTTGTTCTGCAAGGTGTGAAACAGGTTCACAAGTTATTCTATCGCATTCCGATCTCAGTGCTGCAAAAAATAGTGAAGTATGATTGTTTCACGATTGGGAGTGATAAGGACTTGCAGGTCCTGTTTCATTTTCATTGGCAGTTTCCTGAGGTTAGGACACCTAAGCTGTTGGCGAAGTTGGTTGATGTGGTATCTAGCTCGGGGGATTTGAACCGGAATACCCACACTATAGGCACGGTAGCCGGTTCTAGCTCCAGACTTGTTGGTGCATCTTCGCCTGTCCCTGTTAATGAACCTTCGGTCGAGCCTGTCGCCTTCTCGTCATTCGCTGTTGATCTCAACTGTAGTGGAGGTGGAGATGTTGGAATAGTGGATGTTATGCCAACTTCTTTAAAGTGTGCTGAACCAGCTGGTCTGGGCGATGCATTGCTGGATGATGTTGACCATGATGATGTGGAGCCGGATATCATTGCTGATGACAGTGGCGATGATATTGGAGCGAGTGATCCAACTGGGGCTGGAGGTGGTTCTAGCTCTGGCACACAGTAGTACCCTCCGCACTTTTCATCTTTGGACTTGGATGCCATGAGACAGAAGGGAGTTCCTAGGGAGCCTACTGGATTTGGTGCTAGAGATGGCCAGGGGTCTGCAGGTCTCACAGAGTTTCAGGTTGGTCAACAGTTTCAGGATAAAGATGAGGCTGTGTTAAGTGTGAAGACGTATAGCATCCGACGCGTACAGTACAAAGTGGTGGAGTCGGACTATCGCCGGTATGTTGCGAAGTGTTCTGAGTTTGGGAAGGGGTGCACATGGTTGATTAGGCTAAGTCTCCGGCAGCACAAGGGTATTTGGGAGGTAAAACGGTACAACGGACCACATACGTGTCTCGTGACGTCCATCTCTAGCAACCACAGGAGTCTGGATTATCATGATATCTCGGAATTCATCATGCCAATGGTTAGAGCTGATGCATCCGTCAGCATCAAGGTGCTCCTGAATGCGACGGCGGCATACTTTATTTGGACCAGATAATTAAAACCACTTACAAAGCCACTAACAAAATGCTCGAGATGCATCGCTGGGGCTACACATATAATGGGCTAGATAATTAAAACCACTTACAAAACCAATTACAAAACCAATAACAAAAATCACTACCATAAACCACTTGCAAAACCACTAAAAAAACCACTAACGAAACCACTAACATAAACCACTTGCAAAACCACTAACAAAACCAGTAACATAAACCACTTGCAAAACCACTAACAAAACCACTAACAAAATCACTAACAAAACCACTAACATAAACCACTTGCAAAATCACTAACAAAACCACTAAAATAAACCACTTGCAGAACCACTAACAAAACCACTAACAAAACCACTAACAAAACCTTTAACAAAACCACTAACGAAACCACTAACAAAAACCACTTGCAAAACCACTAACAAAACCACTAACAAAACCACATATATTATCACTAACAAAACGTAAAAAATCAGTCACATACAATGTTACCAACGTCATTTACCATCAAAACCACTAACATAACGTATATAAACAAACGAATAAGTTATTTAATCCTACTTTAAAAAAAAAAGATTACGTACTAACCTCTTCGTTGATGACCCCGGCTATATGAGCTACTCCATCCAAATGATATAGTCTGTCCGGATTATCCCCCATAGGCTGAATATCCTGCTCGAGCCTTTGTTGGAGTCGTTCTGGGTCGTTTTCTCTGGGATTTGGTGGGGTATGATAATGGAAAAGTGGTTCGAACGAGGTTGGTTCGAACTCCTTTTATAGCCGAAGCATGAGTAATTCGAAACACCCCAATTCGAATTACTACTAGAGCAAAAAATTGAGTAATTCAAATCAACCCAATTCGAATTACTTTGGAACGCGTGCATGGGTGTAATTCGAATCAGGTTGATTCGAATTAGTGGGTGTGTGCGTTTATGTGTAATTCGAATCAGAATGATTCGAATTACATGGAGATGAAGTTCGAATTAAGGTGATTCGAACTATATAGAAATGTGGATTGATTGATTCATGAACCCGTTTTTTATTTGGCTGATTTGCCTAAATATTTCCTCCCCTGGCTTATATATGTGATTTGCCTGAAAATAATATATTTTTATAAAAAAAAATTAATAATAAATTAAAATTTCTTAAATCAAACTTACACTTTAAAAATTTTCTTTATGATGTTGTGTTTCACGCTTTTCCCTTTTCTTTGGTTAGGTAGTTATATACATTAGTGCAATTACGTATTCTTTAGAGTTTAGATATTGTTTTTATTCAGTTTTTAGAGGAAAGAAAAAATAAAAAATAAATTTTTTTAAAAATTTTTTGAATAACTAAAACGTGAAAATAAGTATTTAAATTAATTAAATAATAATAAATCTTTAAAAAAATTGACTAAAGATTGAAATTAAGGTAATGAACAACTAACATCCTTGTATATATAAATATACGTAAGGAGAAGAAGAGAAAATGAAGCATATGCTCAGCTAAGTAGGCACCTTTAATTTTAATTAGCTTGTAAAAGAAAATGCATAGTCTTCAGAAGCAACGAAGTTTATTATTTCAGTACCTGCGTTCATCACCAAACAGCAACAATATTATTCATAATTCAAAAATGATTCTTTCATCTTCTTCTTTATTATTAGCCTCTAACTTTTCTTCCACTGCAGGCAAGGTCATTCCTTGCAAAGGTATGATAAAAAAAAACACAGAAATTCTCAAACTTATTATTATTGTTTCCCTTCATTCCCTTCTAATAATTTCCATATATTACTTGGTTATTTTTTTTCCTCTGACATATGGTAAATATTTGGTTGTTAATATATTCCGGATTTTTTAATTACTTTTTTTGTAAGATAAGTAACAAAAAATTTAATTTTGCATGTATTTAGTTCGTTACGAGATAATTAATAAGATTATATTATTTTTTTTTAAATAATTTCTCGTTCATATATAGTACAAACGAAATATATTTATAATTATATTATTTAAACTGCTAATAGAATAATATGATATTTTACAATATAATTTGGATCAATTTAAATTATTTAATTTAAATCAAAATGAATTCATATAATAGTAATCAATAAAATTTAAAATGTAGATTGAATTCACGCAATCAATCATAACCATTCGCAGAAATTAACAAAATTTAAAATGAAATAAATTATGTAGTTGAAAATTAACTTCCTAAATAATGGATTGCAGCTATTTAGTCACAAAAAAAAAAAAAAATAATGGATTGCAGCTTGATAGTCACACATATATTGCAATTTTTCCGCTTACTAGCACCGTAACTCATGTCTATTGAAATCTCTTCTAAAAAATAGTTTAAATTTGTGAATTTTTTTAAATCCGTACAGATTTTAATAATTTAAATTGAACGAAATTAAATTGTAAATAAAAATTAAACATAATTCAAACTGTACTGAAAAATATAATTTTATCTCGTTGACAATATAAATAAAATAATTATGAATAAAATAATTATGAATATAATTTGTTTATAATGTTAACGAGATATATTTAAAAAAATTACAATCTTACCTCATGAACAAATAAAATATGTACAAAATATTTTGTTATTTCATTGAAAATTCAAACGAAATATCTTTATAACCATCTTGTTTTCTATGTCAGCGAAGTAAATAAATAAGTAATAAATAAAAAATATATAATTTTCTATTAGTGTATTTATATCTGTAAATATTATATTTATTTTATTTATTTAAATAAAAAAATCCATATATATTCCATAACAATATACATCTTTTTGTAGACTTTCAGTCAAAAGAAATTTATGCATAGATAAGATATATATATAATTTTAACATCTCAAATTTAATATAGTAATTAGTACGGTCCCCTGAAATATAATGCTAATCGAAAGTTTAATTTCTCTATGCAGATCTAACTTGTCTATATTTTGCCTAAAACACTTTCTGTCTTTTTCTACCGATTATGTTGCCTGCTCATTTATATATGTTTTAAATGCAATTATTGTCAAATAATAAATAAATGTTAATATTTTCTTCTTCTCCCTTTTTTTTGGACGTGATTTCTAACGGACGTATAACTAACAATTTCTGTTGTGAATGAATGTGATCAGTGCGTACCACCAATATTTCCACGCATATTAGGACACGAAGCATCTGGGTAAGTTGTAATCAATTTGATTGCTCCTGGCCTGTTGCCATTAATGCTTCCCCACCATGAATACATATTGAATTAAAAAAAAAGTCATTTAAAAATGATATAAATAATTTGAAATAAAATATTTCTAATTTATAACTTTATAAATAATGCAAGTTTAAATCTTATAACTAATTAACCCAAATTACTTGCATAAATAATATTATTATATTTTTTTTCTCAAACTTATTAGCACTCAAAGAAAATAAAGGAAACTTTCCAATACTCATTATTCAACTATTCAGAACATTTATTCATTCATAAAACACCCAACTGTGATACATTTGCTTAACTTTATATAGACAAAATCTGTAAATAAAATAATAAAGACAATAAGATATCTTTTTAGTGGTAAAATCTAACTAAACTAGTATTTAGAATTTGTTAAATAAAAAAAATTAGTCAAATTTGCACAAATAAATCCGCAGATTTTGGTGGGACAGATAGGTCGGCTCCTCAGATCAAAAGTTATTTTTCTCTTTTTTTTTTATTAAATAAAAAAGGAATTAGTACTATAAAAATTAATAATTATATTATTTTTAGGTATATTTTTTATTATTAAATTCGTTTCATACTTTCATATATATGTTCAAATTATGTGACCTATTTCTTAAAATAAAGATGATTCTATTGATAAATATTATTTTGAACAATTTTATTAAAATTAAAAATAAAAAAAATATAGTAAAAAAATTGTATTATAACTTACTAATTTTTTATTTGTATTTATTTTTAATTATTATTTTTTAATTATTTTTATTTTTTTTAAAAAAGAGTTAAGTGAACTAGTTCCTATCAGACAATAATACAGAGACAGGCTATAATATTTTAAACCCACTATTAACTTGGTGGAGGATCTGCTCTTTTTTGAAGCAGAGCTTGGCGGGACAGGCTACCCACTTTGCCACCCACCGTGGAAATTTACTCCTAAGCCCGCCAAAATCCACGGATTAAGCGGTGCGAGTTAGTGCGGGATTTTTAAGTTTGACGGTTTCATATTTTCAGTCTCATTTATTTTTTATTTTTTATTTTTTGCAGTTTACGCGGGTCGTTTCAATAGATTTCGGTCCGTTTTCTATCCCTACTCCATGCATACCGCACTATGTTAAATATTTGATCTTGGCACAGAGAAAAGATTGAGAAAGGGAAGATTTGCAAAAGAATAGAGTTTTAGGGCGTGTTTAGTTTAAGAAAATATTTTTTATTTTTTAAAAATTATTTTTATTTTTAAATTTTTAATTTTTTTAAATAATTATTTTTTAAAATACGTAATTCAAATTTAAAATAATTTAAATATAAAATATCTTTAAACAAAACTAGCTAAAATGACTTTCCTAATTACAAAATAAATTAACTTTTTATAAATGTTGCTCCATATTTGTTGATATATTTTGTAGTTTGTACCTAGCTTGTTATATAATAATAATCTTCACAAGATATCAAAAAATGCAATAATTTGGCTATATAATGTCCATGTCTATAATTTGGCCACATTTATTCTGTAATAATTTCTTAAACTTGTGCCTTTTGATTTTCTTGAGTAGCATCTCAATTCCCATTCTGATTTATCCTCGAGTCTTGCTCATTTGTTATCAAAGAAGAAGAACAAATTAAAGAAAAAGAACCGTATCTCATGTATTTCTTTATATACACACAAATAAATTATAAAAATTGGTTTCATTAATATTACAAATATGCAGCCGTATTTTTATTCTTTACTCTCAATCTATTTTCAAAATTCTCTTAGAAAAATATTGAAAACATTTTAACATTTTCAAAACTTTTTATTATTTTAAAAAATATTGTCTTAATTCGTTTTCAAAAAACATAACCAAACATATTTTTAGTTTTATTTTTTATTTTCACACAAAATAAAAACTAAAAATAAAAATTATCAATAGTCAAGAGAAGAAGTTGAATTTAAGTTATTTTTTTCATCCTTTTAACGTAGTCACCAAAATAGATTTAAAACTTAGTTATTGTAGTGTCTGTTAACATAATTATGTAGGAGATAATTTATTTTTCTCTTATAATAATAGTATAAAAGACATAATAGAAAAGAGAAACTTGCACTATTATATATTTTAGTTCAGCCATTTAATATAATGTGATCTATATTTAGTCTCCATCAGATATATTTTTTACTATAATTTTCAGAAATTACAAATATCAATTTCCTAGAATTGTTTCTAATTCTATTAAGAAATACTCATGTTTCAAACCAGGATTCTTTTGTTTAAGCTCCCTGTCGCCTAGACTACAACACTAATTAAGTACTTTTTCGACTTAGTAAGAGGAGTCTCTCATACTCATGACATAAAACAGAAATACATCAAAGAGTAAAGTATCATTTTTGTCCCTGACGTTTGGGGTAAGTCCTATTTGTGTCCCTAACGTTTAAATCGTCCTATTTGTATCCTTAACGTTTATAAAAGTGATTCAATGTTATCCCACTATCAATTATACCAACAAATCAGATTATATTTTTCAATTATTCTCACTTGGATATATTCATTCTCAATTAGGTCTCACTTGGATGTGTTCGATTTTAATATTATACCCACTATTTGTGTTTAGATTCAATTATGTCTCTAGAAAAGTGAATTATGTAAATATTGTAGGAATTAGTTTCAATATTTGATGAGCTATTTTTCGGAGTAGATCATCGATTCTATCCCAGACATTTGTATTCTAACTTCAAGAAGAGATTTTTAAAACTCAAACTAAAGCGCCCATGATGTGTAATTGATGGCAGGATAACATTAAATCACTTTTACAAACGTTAAGGATACAAATAGGACGATTTAAACGTTAGGAACACAAATAGGATTTACCCCAAACGTTGGGGACAAAAACGATACTTTACTCTACGTCAAAAGAATTTGATATATTCAATGACTTTTTCTCTAAATTAAATTTTCTTTGACTTTTTTTAATGACTTTTATTAATACCTCATATTTTTTTCTTTTTCTATTAAAAATAAAAAAAAAGATAAAATAAAAAATAACATATTCAATGAATAAAATGAAAGAAATGATGAATGTAGCAAAAATTTTATGAAAATTTAGAAAACAATGCTCTTACTTTTTGCCTTTTAAGTCTTGGCTAAATGCTCCTTTTATATAAGTGCATTACTTCCAAAATTTGAAGCTATCCATAGTGACAATTTCTACACTCTAAAGACAGGATCGTAGTTGTCTTTCTCCTTTAGAAAAATGAATGCAACAGCAGAGGTAGTGAAGAACTGAAGATGCAAATATGACGTGGACACAAGGTAGCAGTGATAGAGGGTCATAATTGTGTTGTCTTTGCTGTCTTTTACTGTTTTTTTTCTTTTCTTTATGGACCTTAACCTCTCTGTAGTTTTCATTTTACTGTTCTTTAACACTAAATCCTCTTCTTGGTTTCACAGGCTACCCCTCTGATTTGGTAAAGGAGCAGCACCACCAAGTGTATTTTGGTATGGCAGGCTTATAGCTCACTCAACACGCTCTGACTCTAGCTTCACTTCTCACAATGCTTGCAATTTCCAGTGGGGGTTAAATCTCCATTGGTTACCTAAGCTTTCCATTGATGTTCTGGCTGCGATCTCCTGAGCTAGTCTGTTTCCCTCTCTCGGCGTCCAAGCAAACCCTATATCCTGCAAATCATTCGAAAGTATTAGAATATCTTTGAGTATTGCATCAATTTTCCAAATTTTTTCTTTTGATTTTACTGCTTGAACAAGAATTAGGCTATCTGATTCTATAATAGTTTTTCCAAGTATTAAGTTTTCGGCCATAATGATAGCTTCCCTGAGTGCAGTTGCCTCTGCTATTAGGCTTGACTTGGCTTTGAAACTTGATGCAGATCCTGTAATGATAATTCTCATGTTATCTCTGATTATTGCAGCTGAAGCTGCTTTCCCCGTTTCTCTACAAAAGGACGCATCTACATTTATTTTTAGCCAATCTTTCGGTGGAGGTCTCCAGGTAACTTGCTTTCCTCTTCTATTATTCTTGTGTTGCTGTATTTCTTGCTGTGTGTTTCTGGTTTGTCTGAAGTTTGCCTCTATTTTCTTTGCCATGATTATAGTTGCTTTAGGATTGACTTCATTGTTTTGAAAGATAAAGTGGTTTCTGGATTTCCATACAGCCCAACATAAGAAACCTAAACTGGCTATATCATCCTCTGCCTGCCTTTCACCTCCAGCTCTAAGTTTTTGAATCATCCCTAGGAACCATTCTCCAAAAGAGTACATCGAGGTTGGTGTTGGTATGCATTGGATTTGTGAGCCGAACCAAACTGCTCTGGTCCAAAGACACAATAAAAGAGCATACTCCACCGTCTCCTCTGCCTCTAAACATATCCTATAGTTAGGGCTTTTTGCAATCTTTCTTTTAGTCAGATTGGAATTAACTGCTATTATGTTTTGAGCTGCCTTCCAGAGAAAAATTTTTATTTTTTGTGGAACTTGCATTCTCCAAATCTCCTTCCAAAGAGCTTTAAGATCTGTGCTTGTTGATGCCTTCTCTCCCTCTTCCTTTGTTTTCTCCTCTTTTGCTGTATAATACCCTGTCTTGATTGTGTAATCTCCATCTATCTTATATGGCCAAATTAAAGTATCCTTCTTATTCACTAAGTTGATAGGAGTTCTTAGTATTCTTTTAGACAAGTTAATCAGAAAAAGGGTGTGAACTTTATTAGCATCTCATCCTTGTCCTTCAACTAACAACTCTTTAACTTTCATTCTTCTCGCATTCTCTAGTGCTTCCAATCTGTGTTTTCCTTCAACCCAATTGTTCCCCCAAACCTCTACTTTAGATCCATCTCCAATGCTCTAGCTTCCTTTTCGTCTAAGAAAATCCCTGCCTTCTAAAATGCTTCTCCAGACCCATGATGGGCCTCTATGCACTCTAGCTTCCCAAAAACTGTTGTTGGAAAAATATACTGCCTTTAAGATTCTTACCCATATGGCTTCCGGATTTCTTAATATCCTCCAAGCCTGCTTTGCTAAATGGGCTAGATTTTGTAATTCAAAATCTTTAAATCCTAAGCCCCCATCCTCTCTACTCCTTAAAATTTTTGCCCAACTTTTCCGATGAATACCACTCTCTTTTCCTGAGGATGCCCACCAAAATTTTGCCACCCTTGCACTAAGCCTCCTACAGAAGTTTTTAGAAAATTTCACAACATTCATGGTATAAGCTGGAATCGCTTGAATCACTGATTTTATAAGAACTTTTTTTCCAGCTTGGTTCAGTAATTTCTCCTTCCATCCTTCTATTTTGTTCATAACCTTCTCCTCTATCCATTCCAAAGCTTTGTTCTTTGATCTTCCCCATATAGTTGGTAGTCCAAGGTACTTTCCAGGATTCTCCCAAGCTGCCATACCTAAGATCTCCTCTATATTGACCTTAGTTTGAATAGGAATAAGACTTCCAAAAGAAATGCCTAATTTCTCCAAATTTATTCGCTGACCCGAGGCTTCAGTGTATCGATTAAGAACTTGAATAATCTGATAAACCTCCTCTTCCTTAGCTTTAGCAAAAATAATACAATAATCAGCAAAAAGTAAGTGTGTTATTGATGAATCCATATTCGATGATGATTTTTGACTAGAATTGAATGGATTTTCATCATATAAACTTGCACTTATTCCCTTGAATAGCATGCTTTTGAACTTTCCTTCCAAATTGCGGTTGATTATGAAAATATGCTCTTTTGTGCCTAATTTAATCTATTTTATTCCATTGGCCTTCCATTCGATGCCTTGATATTGTTTGTGAGTGATTTCAGGTGTATAAGGTAGGAATGGATTGGAGAAAATGGAAGAAGAGCATGCAAAGTGAAGGAGACAAGAAGAAACAAAGGAGATGAGCTCAGAGACGTGTGCGTGCCCACAGCTACCCTATCAGAGCGCATAGATTGCATCGAGCGCGTCGCGCGTCCAGCCAAGCATCGCGTAGTGTGCGTATGCACCGCTATTTGTGTGTACACACAGGCCTGGATTTCTCGCGAAGTGTGCGGACGCATGCATCTGTGCGTCCACACAGGTGTCCGCACATGACTTCATTAAAAGAGCACGTGTCTCGTGATTTGGGAGCTTTGGAGGCCCATTTCTGAAGTCTTCTAGCTCATATTGGAGGGAAAATGAAGGACATAACATAGCATATCATTAGTATAGTTTTAGGAGTAGTAGTAGGAAGCTTTAGTTAGTTTTTCTCTAAGTTTTTCATCATCTCTATTAGGGTTTATATTAGGATTTTACATTCAAGTGCCATTTCCATTTTTGATCTTGGATTTTGCTAAGCTTCCATTGTAAGTACTCTTTTGTTATTACTCTTTATAGTTACATTGTCATTACTCTTTCTTCTAATTCAAGTTATAGTTCAATTTTGCTTCTCTGTTGTAATTTTAATTTCTTGTTGATGAATTTGATGTTTAATATTTGTTTCATGCTTTCTTGTGTTATTCTTGTTGATTGAGACCACTTGTTGCTTTTAGTTTCAAGCCATTTCTTATTTTCTCTATGTTTAAGGTTTTTGCCCTCCAAGTGTTTGACAAAATGTCAAACATGGTTTTAGGCTAAATTTTTGGTTCTTGGCTTGGGTAAAGTGAGTAATTGGGTTCCTAGAGTTGGAATGTCCAACATTTAGTTTCAATTCTTGAGTTGTTAATTGTTCTTGTTCCCACTAACACTAAGTTGTTGCTAAAGCAATTAGCAAGCAATTTAGGATTTGTGGGTTAAGGACACTTATGCTCATTTAACTTACTTTCCGATGTGAGGGTTGATCAAGTGAGACTAATCCATCATAATTGTCATAGTTGTAGTTCTAACAAGGAAAGAACCCTTAGATCACTCCAAGTCAAGACTCTTTTTGATGCTTTTAATCTTTCATACATTTCCATGTTAATCTCTTTTATACTTTACTTGTTTATATTACATAGTCGGTTCTTTAATTTCTTAATTAGTTCAATCATTACAATTTTTCATGTTCTTTTATTGATTTATATGTTTATTTCTTCATTCACAAACCCTTGATCACTACAATCGGATTTACATACTCATTGTTCTAAAGTACTCCTTGGGAGACGACTCGGGAGTCAATACTCTTGGTTTTAAATTAGTTTTGAATTGTGACACATCTTGTGAATTTCTAATTTGATCGGCGGCCAACTTGTTGGGTTAGGACTATACTCGCAACGCTAACTCCAATTTTGAGGAAAATTCCTAACCCGCTTTTGGTCACCATCAAATTTTAGCGCCGTTGCCGGGTAGTTCACTTTAAGTGCAATGAGTTCTACAATTTTGGTTGTTGTAAATATGTGAGTAGTGTAAATATTTGAATTTTGATTTGCTACTTAGAACTAATTGTTGATATTACTTTTCTCTTTAGTAGGAGGCGCCTCTATCTTAGAATTGATAGCAACTAACACTTTTTGTTTGTTTAGCCTTGGACAAGTGGATATAATTAGAACATATATATACTCATTGGTTCATTATTTTTGTTGATACCATTGCGTTTTATTTTTCCTATTCATCATGAACTATCACCCTTTTGCCTTGGAGTCTGGTTGTTATCATGTTGTAGGAGGTAGCAATTCCGACGTTGGTCCACCTCAAGGTATGGGATGTCAATTTGAGGAAGGGTCACAAGCAATCAACTCTTGGTAACAAGGACTATTGCGAGGGCCCCACGATCTTAATGTATATCAACCTCTCACACCTAGTGGAACACGTCCTCACCACAATTTTGCTCGTCCATATGCTTATGCTTCATACCCTCAACATGAAATGCAACCATCATACCCTCAAGCTCCTTTACTTTTTCCACTACCGATTCCCTCCCCATCCATTTACTTACCTCCTCACCTGGGACAACCTAGCTTCTACCACCATCCAATCACCATTAACTCCCCTTATGGAGAGCCTAGCTTTCAAGTCCTCATCCAAGAGCAAAGAGAATTTCAAAGGAAGCAAGAGAATTGCATGGTAATTCTTGTCGAGGCTTTGTCACGTCTAGCACCCTTTCACTCCACCCCTAGTAACCTTGCTCCTCCACCCTTGCCACACCCATCAACCCCAAAATCTAACATTGATGCTATAACTCTGGAAGGAAGCGAGCCACTTAATGAGATAATCCCTCAACCCGCCCTTTCGAAGGAGGAATCTATTGATGGGGGTGAGGATTTCATTGAAGATAGGAGGGAGGATGACCTTGAGGTAGATAGTCACCATGAGCTTCCAAAAGGTTTAAGTGATGAAGAAGATGAAAGTGACCCACTAAGTCTCCCCAACCAAGAGGATAGGCTACCCCACCAAGAAGCAAGGGAAGATTTGAAACCACTGCCACCTCATGTCAAATATGCGTTCCTTGATGAGGAACATAAATTTCCGGTGATAGTGACAACCGACCTCTCCGATCAAGAAGAGCAACAACTCCTTGATGTTATCCGGAAGTATAAGAAGGCAATTGGATGGAGCCTAAGTGACATTGTGGGAATAAGTCCTCAAGTGTGCCTTGATGAGCGGATAATTTATACGCTTTTTGGCATTGTTTTTAGGTAGTTTTTAATATATTTTAGTCACTTTTTATTATATTTTTATTAGTTTTTAAATAAAAATTATATTTCTGAACTTTACTATGAGTTTGTGTATTTTTCTGTGATTTCAGGTATTTTTTGGCTGAAATTGAGGGACCTGAGCAAAAATCTAATTCAGAGGCTGAAAAAAGACTGCAGATGCTGTTGGATTCTGACCTCCCTGCACTCAAGTGGATTTTCTGGAGCTACAAAAGCCCAATTGGCGCGCTCTTAATTGCGTTGGAAAGTAGACATCCTGAGCTTTCCAGCAATATATAATAGTCCATACTTTGCTCGAGATTTGATGGCCCAAACCGGCGTTCCAAGTCAGCATAGAAATTCTGGCGTCAAAACGCCAGAACTGGCATAAAAGCTGGAGTTAAATGCCCAAAATGGCATAAAAACTGGCGTTTAACTCCAAAAAAGTCTCTACATGTGAAAGCTTTAATGCTCAGCCCAAGCACACACCAAGTGGGCCCGGAAGTGGATTTCTGTATCATTTACTTATTTCTGTAACCCTAGGCTACTAGTTTTCTATAAATAGGACCTTTTTCTATTGTATTTTCATCTTGGTTCTTCTGGTTCCCTCTCTGGGGCCGAAGCCAATGATCACTGATAAGCGGATAACTTATACGCTTTTTGGCATTATTTTTACATAGTTTTCAGTATGATTTAGTTAGTTTTTAATATATTTTTATTAGTTTTTAAATAAAAATCACATTTCTAGAGTTTACTATGAGTTTGTGTGTTTTTCTGTGATTTCAGGTAATTTCTGGCTAAAATTGAGGGACTTGAGCAAAAATTAGATTCAGAGGCTGAAGAAGGACTGTAGATGCTGTTGGATTCTGACCTCCCTGCACTCAAAGTGGATTTTCTGGAGCTACAGAAGTTCAAATGGCACGCTCTCAATTGGGTTAGAAAGTAGACATCCAGGGCTTTCCAGAAATATATAATAGTTCATACTTTTCTCGGGTTTAGATGATGCAAACTAGCGTTCAACGCCAACCTTCTGCTCTATTCTGGAGTTAAACGCCAGAAACAGGTTGCAAAGCAGAGTTAAACGCCAGAAACAGGTTACAAACTGACATTTAACTCCAAGAAAGACCTCTACATGTGAAAGCTTCAACGCTCAGCCCAAGAACACACCAAGTGGGTCCGGAAGTGGATTTCTACATCATTTACTCATTTCTGTAACCCTAGTAACTAGTTTAGTATAAATAGGACTTTTTACTATTGCATTTACATCTTTGGAACATCTTTGGAACATCTTTGGATTATTTTTCGATCCTTGGATCACGTTTTGGAGGCTGGCCATTCGGCCATGCCTGGACCTCATCACTTATATATTTTCAACGGTAGAGTTTCTACACACCATAGATTAAGGTGTGGAGCTCTACTGTTCCTCATGAATTAATGCAAAGTACTATTGTTTTTCTATTCAATTCGAGCCTATTTCTTCTCTAAGATATTCATTCGCACACAAGAATATGATGAATGTGATGATTATGTGACGCTCATCACCATTCTCACCTATGAACACGTGCCTGACAAACACTTCTGTTCTACATGCAAACAAGCTTGAATGCATATCTCCTAGTCTCCTGATCGCGAGATCAGAGTCTTTGTGGTATAGGCTAGAATTATTGGCGGCCATTCTTGAGATCTAGAAAGTCTAAACCTTGTCTGTGGTATTCCGAGTAGGATCTGGGAAGGGATGGATGTGACGAGCTTCAAACTCGCGAGTGCTGGGCATAGTGACAGACACAAAAGGATTACTGAATTCTATTCTAGTATGATCGAGGACCGACAGATGAATAGCCGTGTGGTGACAGCGCATTTTGGACCATTTTCACTGAGAGGACGGGAAGTAGCCATTGACAACGGTGATGCCCTACATAAAGCTTGCCATGGAAAGGAGTAGGAAGGATTGGATGAAAGCAGTAGGAAAGCAGAGATTCAGAAGGAACTAAGCATCTCCATATGCTTATCTGAAATTCTCACCAATGAATTACATAAGTATTTCTATCCTATTTTATATTTTAATTATATTTTAATTACCAATTCACCATAACCAATTGAATCCGCCTGACTGAGATTTACAAGGTGACCATAGCTTACTTCAAGCCGACAATCTCCGTGGGATCGACCCTTACTGACGTAAGGTTTATTACTTGGACGACCCAGTGCACTTTCTGGTTAGTTGTGCAAAGTTGTGATAAAGAACTAAGATTATGAACGTGCGTATAAAGTTTTTAACGCCGTTACCAAGGAATGAACGATCACGATTTCCCACACCAAGTTTTTGGCGCTGTTGCCAGGGATTGTTCGAGTTTGGACAACTGACGGTTCATCTTGTTGCTCAGATTAGGTAATTTTATTTTAATTTTAAGCTTTTTATTTCTTATTTTCAAAAAATACAAAAACAAAATTTTTCTTCTTTTTCGTTTTTCCCAAAATAATTTTCGAAAAATACCAAAAAAAAAAAAATTAATAAAATCATAAAAACTAAAAATTTTGATGTTTCTTGTTTGAGTATAGTGTCAATTCTTAAGTTTGGTGTCAATTGCATGCCTTTAATTTTTCTTTAAAATTTCGAAAACTCATGCATGTGTTCTTGATGAGCGGATAATTTATACGCTTTTTGGCATTGTTTTTAGTATGTTTTTAGTATATTTTAGTTTATTTTTATTATGTTTTTATTAGTTTTTAAATAAAAATCACATTTCTGGACTTTATTATGAGTTTGTGTATTTTTCTGTGATTTCAGGTATTTTCTGGTTGAAATTGAGGGACCTGAGCAAAAATCTGATTCAGAGGCTGAAAAAGGACTGCAGATGCTATTGAATTTTGACCTCCCTACACTCGAAGTGGATTTTCTGTAGCTACAGAAGCCCAATTGGCGCGCTCTTAATTGCGTTAGAAAGTAGACATCCTGGGCTTTCCAGAAATATATAATAATCCATACTTTTCCTGAGATTTAATGGCCCAAACCGGCGTTACAACTCAGCATAGAAATTCTGGCGTCAAAACGCCAGAACTGGCATGAAAGCTAGAGTTAAACGCCCAAACTGACACAAAAGCTGGCGTTTAACTCCAAGAAAGGTCTCTACACATGAAAGCTTCAATGCTAAGCCCAAGCACACACCAAGTAGGTCCCGGAAGTGGATTTCTACACTAACTATTCTAGCTTACTCATTTTCTATAACCCTAAGTCACTAGTTTATTATAAAAACTACTTTTAGTGATTCATTTGGTACCTCATGACACACTACACGTTTCATATTGTATCTTCTACGGCATGAGTCTCTAAACCCCATGGTTGGGGGTGAGGAGCTCTGCTGTTTTTTGATGAATTAATACAATTGCTACTGTTTTCCATTCAATCACGCTTGTTTCTATTCTAAGATATTCGCTCGCACTTCAACTTGATGAATATGATGATCCGTGACACTCATCACCGTTCTCAACCTATGAACGCGTGCCTGACAACCACCTCCGTTCTACCTTAGACTGAGTGCTTTTCTCTTAGCCTCCTGATTCAGATCAGAGTCTTCGTGGTATAAGCTAGAATTATTGGCAGCCATTCTTGAGATCCGGAAAGTCTAAACCTTATCTGTGGTATTCCGAGTAGGATCTGGGAAGAGATGATTGTGACGAGCTTCAAACTCGCAAGTGCTGGGTGTAGTGACAGACGCAAAAGGATCAATGGATCCTATTCCAGCATGAGTGAGAACCGACAGATGATTAGCCATGCGGTGACAGCGCATTTGGACCATTTTCACTGAGAGGACGGATGGTAGCCATTGATAATGGTGATCTACCAACATACAGCTTGCCATGGAAGGAGCCTTGCGTGCGTGAAGAAGAAGACAGTAGGAAAGCAGAGATTCAGAAGACAGAGCATCTCCAAAACCTCAACCTGTTCTCCATTACTGCATAACAAGTATTTATTTCATGTTCTTTTACTTTTTACAATTAAATCTAAGAATTATTGATATCCTGACTAAGAGTTATAAGATAACCATAGCTTGCTTCAAGCCGACAATCTCCATGGGATCGACCCTTACTCACGTAAGGTATTACTTGGATGACCCAGTGCACTTGCTGGTTAGTTGTGGGAAATTGCAAAAGTGTGATTGTGATTTCGTGCACCAAGTTTTTGGTGCCGTTGCCGGGGATTGTTCGAGTTTGGACAACTGACGGTTTATCTTGTTGCTTAGATTAGGAATAATTTGTTTTTGTTGGTTTAGAGTCACTAAATTTGAGTATTTTATTTGAGTTAGTTTCATATTTTAAGTTTGGTGTCAATTGCATGCTTTTATTTTCTTTTAATTTTTCGAATTTGCATGTTCTTAGTTCTTTCTTGATCTTTAAAAATTCTAAGTTTGGTGTCTTCTTTGTGTTTTCCTTTAAATTTTCGAAAATTTGTGTTTGATTTTCTAAAAATTTTAAGTTTGGTGTCCCTTGTGCTTTTATTTACTTAAAAATTTTTCAAAAATTTGTTCTTGGTGTTCATCTTGATCTTCAAAGTGTTCTTGGTGTTCATCTTGACATTCAAAGTTTTTTTGTTTGTTCTCTTTGTTTTGATCTAAAATTTCTAAGTTTAGTGTCATTTTGTTGTTTTTCTCTTTCCTCATTAAAATTCAAAAATTAAAAAATATCTTTTCCTTATTTTACTCATAAATTTCGAAAGTTTGCATTAAATTAGTCAAAGATTTTCAAAATCATATATTTTTTTAGTCAAGTCAAAATTCTAATTTCAAAAATTGATCTTTTCAAATCTTTTTCAAAAATCAAACTTTTTAATTTCTTCAATCATATCTTTTCAATCATATCTTTTTTTTTATAAATTACAATCATATCTTTTCAATCATATATTTTTCAAAATAATTTTCAATCATATCTTTTTGACTGCTAATTTCAAAATCTTTTTCAAAAAATTACCTAACTACTTTTCTCTTTCATATTTTGAAATTAACTAAGCATTCTTTTTCCAAAATCTTTTTAATTAATTAATTAATTAATTTAGTTTTCAATTTGCTTTTATTTCATTTTCTTCTAATTTTCGAAAATTTTATTTTATCTCCCATTTATTTTGTTTTATTTTCGGTTACTTTTAATTAAATAAAATAAAAAAAATTTTAAAATATAATTTAATTGCAATTCATATCAATTCCCTTTTCTCCATCATGGACATAAGTGGAAATGAACAGTCCAGAAGGACTCTGGGGTCATATGCTAACCCCATTACAGCTGCATATGGGTGTAGCATCTGTATACCTCCCATCAAAGCAAGCAGTTTTGAGCTAAATCCTTAGCTCATTATCATGGTGCAGCAAAATTGCCAGTATTCCGGTCTTCCACAGGAAGAACCTACTGAGTTTTTGGCACAGTTCTTACAAATTGCTGACACAGTACGTGATAAAGAAGTGGATTAGGATGTCTACAGATTATTACTGTTTCTATTTGCTGTAAAAGATCAAGCTAAGAGGTGGTTAAATAACCAACCCACAGCAAGCATAAAAACATGGAGACAGTTATCAGACAAATTTCTGAATCAATTCTACCCTCTAAAAAGGATGACACAGCTGAGGCTGGACATCCAAGGCTTTAAACAAGAGGATCATGAATCCCTTTATAATGCCTGGGAGAGGTACAGAGGGATGCTAAGGAAATGCCCCTCTGAAATATTTTCAGAGTGGGTACAGTTAGACATCTTTTACTATGGGCTTACAGAAAGAGCTCAAATGTCTCTAGACTACTCAGCTGGTGGATCTATATACATGAGAAAGATGATTGAAGAGGCTCAAGAACTCATAGATACATTTGCTAGAAATCAACATCTGTACTCAAGCAATGAGGCCTCCATAAAAGAAGAGGCTATGGCAGTAACTACTGATCCTAATCCTCAAGAACAGATTGTTGAACTTAATGAGCAATTACTCCTTATGACAAAACAATTAGCAGAATTTAAGGAGTTGCTCCAAGACACTAAAAATGCTAACAAGAATATAGAAGCACAATTGAATCAGACAAGACAGCAGCTATCTAAACAGATAACAGAAGAATTCCAAGCTGTTAAACTAAGGAGCGGGAAGATATTGAATAATTCAGCTCAAAGTAGCAGAAAACCAAGAAAGGAACAACTGACAGAGGATAACCAAACCACTGCCCAAATTCCCTCTGAGAACAGCAAGAGCCCAGAGAGGAATAATTTTGGCGTTCAAACGCCAGAAAGGGGTGAAAAGTTGGCGTTAAACGCCCAGTGGATGCCCACTTCTGGCATTCAAACGCCAGAAAAGGGAGAAAAACTGGCGTTGAACGCCCATTCCTTGCCCAGTTCTAGCATTCAAACGCCAAAAAAGGGTGGGAAGCTGGCGTTAAATGCCCATTCAGCACCCAATCCTGGCGTTCAAACGCCAATGAGGGATCAGACACCTGCAAGTGCTGATAGTAACCCCTCTAAGAAGGTTTCTCCAACCACCTCTGTAGGGAATAAACCTGCAGCAACTAAGGTTGAGGAATATAAAGCCAAGATGCCTTATTCTCAGAAACTCCGCCAAGCGGAGCAGGATAAAAATCTGCCCGCTTTGCAGACTATCTCAGGACTCTTGAGATAAAGATCCCATTTGCAGAGGCACTTGAGCAAATACCCTCTTATGCTAAGTTCATGAAAGAGATCTTAAGTCATAAGAAGGATTGGAGAGAAACTGAAAAGGTATTTCTCACTGAAGAATACAGTGCAGTCATTCTGAAAAGCTTACCAGAGAAGCTTAAAGATCCAGGAAGCTTTATGATACCGTGCACATTAGAAGGTACTTGTACCAAGACAGCTCTATGTGACCTTGGAGCAAGTATCAATCTAATACCTGTATTTACTATCAGAAAGCTTGGCTTGACCGAAGAAGTCAAACCAACCCGGATATGTCTTCAACTTGCTGATGGCTCCATTAAATACCCATCAGGCATCATTGAGGACATGATTGTCAAGGTTGGGCCATTTGCCTTTCCCACTGACTTTGTAGTGTTGGAAATGGAGGAGCACAAGAGTGAAACTCTAATTTTAGGAAGATCTTTCCTAGCAACTGGACGAACTCTCATTGATGTCCAAAAAGGGGAAGTGACCCTGAGAGTCAATGAGGATGAGTTCAAGTTAAATGTTGTCAAAGCTATGCAGCATCCAGATAAATCAAATGATTGCATGAGCGTTAATATTATTGACTCCTTGGTGAAAGAGATCAATATGACTGAGAGTCTTGAATCAGAGCTAGAGGACATCTTTAAAGCTGTTCAGCCTGATCTGGAGGAACCAGAGGAAATAAAAGAACCTCTGAAAATTCCTCAGGAAGAGGATAAGCCTCCTAAACCCGAGCTCAAACCACTACCACCATCCTTGAAATATGCATTTCTGGGAGAAAGTGACACTTTTTCGATGATCATAAGCTCCGCTTTAAATCCACAGGAAGAGAAAGCACTAATTCAGGTGCTGAGGACACACAAGACAAGTCTTGGGTGGTCCATAAGTGATCTTAAGGGCATTAGCCCAGCAAGATGCATGCACAAGGTCCAATTGGAGGATGATGCTAAGCCAGTGGTTCAACCACAGAGGCGGCTAAATCCAGCCATGAAGGAGGTGGTGCAGAAAGAGGTCACTAAGTTACTAGAGGCTGGGATTATTTATCCTATTTCTGATAGCCCCTGGGTGAGCCCTATCCATGTTGTCCCTAAGAAGGGAGGCATGACAGTGGTTCATAATGAAAAGAATGAACTGGTTCCTACAAGAACAGTTACAGGATGGCGTATGTGTATTGACTACAGAAGGCTCAATACAGCCACCAGAAAGGATCATTTTCCTTTACCATTCATAGATCAGATGCTAGAGAGACTAGAAGGTCATGATTATTACTGCTTTTTGGATGGCTATTCAGGTTACAACCAAATTGCAGTGGATCTTCAAGACCAAGAGAAAACAGCATTCACATGTGCATCTGGAGTATTCGCATACAGAAGGATGCCTTTTGGTCTGTGCAATGCACCGGCAACCTTTCAGAGATGTATGCTCTCTATTTTCTCTGATATGGTGGAAAAATTTCTAGAAGTCTTCATGGATGACTTCTCAGTATTTGGAGACTCATTCAGCTCCTGTCTTGATTATCTAGGACTTGTTCTGAAAATGTGCCAAGAGACTAACCTGGTTTTAAACTGGGAAAAATGTCACTTTATGGTGACTGAAGGAATTGTCCTTGGGCATAAAATTTCGAACAAAAGAATAGAGGTGGATCAAGCTAAGGTAGAGGTAATTGAAAAATTACCACCACCTGCTAATGTAAAGGTAATCAGAAGCTTTCTGGGACATGCAAGATTCTACAGGAGGTTTATAAAGGATTTTTAAAAAATTGCAAAACCTCTGAGCAATCTGCTAGCTACTGATATGCCATTTGTGTTTGACACAGAGTGTCTGCAAGCGTTTGAAACCCTGAAAGCTAAGCTGGTCACAGCACCAGTCATCTCTGCACCAGACTGGACATTACCATTCGAACTAACGTGTGATGCCAGTGACCATGCTATTGGTGCAGTATTGGGACAGAGGCATAACAAGCTTCTGCACGTCATTTACTATGCTCGCCGTGTTTTAAATGATGCACAGAAGAATTACACAACCACAGAAAAAGAGTTACTTGCAGTGGTTTATGCCATTGACAAGTTTAGATCCTATTTAGTAGGTTCAAAAGTGATTGTGTATACTGACCATGCTGCTCTTAAATACCTACTCACAAAGCAGGATTCAAAACCCAAGCTCATAAGATGGGTGTTGCTTTTGCAAGAGTTTGATATAGAAATAAGAGACAGAAAAGGGATAGAGAACAAGGTAGCTGATCACCTGTCCTGGATAGAACCAGTAGCAGGGGCGTCCCTCCCTCCTACTGAGATCTCTGAAACCTTTCCGGATGAACAACTTTTCGCCATTCAGGAAGCACCATGGTTTGCAGACATTGTGAATTATAAAGCTGTGAGGTTCATACCCAAAGAGTACAGCAGGGTGCAGACGAAAAAACTAATTTCAGATGCAAAGTACTACTTATGGGATGAACCATATCTCTTTAAGAGATGTGCAGACGGAATGATCCACAGATGCGTACCCAGAGAAGAGGCACAGAAGATCCTATGGCATTGCCATGGATCACAGTATGGAGGACATTTCGGAGGTGAGTGAACAGCCACTAAGGTCCTCCAATGTGGCTTCTACTGGCCTACTCTCTATAGAGATACCCGAGAGTTTGTGCGTAACTGTGACAGTTGCCAAAGAGCTGGTAACTTACCTCATGGTTATGCCATGCCTTAACAAGGGATCTTAGAGATTGAGTTGTTTGATGTATGGGGTATTGACTTCATGGGTCCCTTCCCACCATCATACTCAAACACGTACATTCTGGTGGTAGTAGACTACGTATCTAAGTGGGTAGAAGCAATTGCCACACCCACTAATGATACTAAGACAGTGCTGAAGTTCCTTCAGAAACATATCTTCAGCAGATTTGGCGTCCCCAGAGTACTAATCAGTGACGGGGGCACTCATTTCTGCAACAAACAACTATACTCTGCTATGGTCCGATATGGAATTAGCCACAAAGTAGCAACTCCATATCACCCACAGACAAATGGGCAGGCTGAAGTCTCTAATAGAGAACTAAAAAGAATCCTGGAACGGACTGTAATTGCCCGTAGAAAGGATTGGACAAAAAGCTTGGATGATGCTCTGTGGGCATACAGAACAGCATTCAAGACTCCTATAGGAACCTCTCCATACCAGCTTGTGTATGGCAAGGCCTGTCATTTGCCCGTGGAACTGGAACATAAGGCCTACTGGGCAACCAGATTCCTAAACCTGGATGCTAAGTTAGTTGGAGAGAAAAGATTGCTCCAGCTGAATGAGTTAGAGGAATTCAGACTTAATGCTTTTGAAAATGCTAAAATTTATAAGGAGAAAGCAAAAAAGTGGCATGAAAAGAAACTGTCATCTAGAGTTTTTGAACTAGGACAGAAGGTTTTGCTCTTCAACTCTAGGCTCAGACTATTCCCCGGAAAATTGAAATCCTGGTGGAGGGGACCATATGTGATCACAAGTGTGTCACCATATGGATATGTTGAGCTTCAGGATTTTGAATATGATAAAAAGTTTATTGTTAATGGACAGAGAATTAAACATTAACTTGAAAGCAATTTTGAGCAAGAATGCTCAAAACCGAGGCTTGAATAAAGCTCAGTCAAGGTCTAGCTAAAGACAATAAAGAAGTGCTTGCTGGGAGGCAACCCAGCCATTCGCAAGTTATTTGTTTTAAGTAATACTTGTAGAAGTTTGATATAAATTTTCTTCAAATATTAATCATCAAAATTGAAGGAATTCATAGAGTTACAGAAGGATTCAGCAAAAAAAAGCAGAGAAAAGGAGCTCACTGGCAAGAAAATGCCAGTAAAGAGCATTTTGGGCGTTAAACGCCAGAATGGGTACCATTCTGGGCGTTTAACGCCAGTAAAGGTACCATTTTGGGCGTTAAACGCCAGAATGGGTACCATTCTAGTTGTTTAACGCCAGAATTGCAGCATCCTGGGCATTCAGAAAAATGCCCAGTAGCAAAGGATTTCTGGCGTTTAACGCCAGCCAGGGTACCTGGCTGGGCGTTAAACTCCCACAATGGCCAACTTATGGGCGTTAAACGCCAGAATGGATACCATTCTGGGCGTTTAACGCCAGAAAGACAGGGGGAGAGGATTTTGTTTTCCACTTCAAAATTTTTCAAATTTTTATGTTTTGACTCATAATTTTCTGCATAAACATGTTTCAAATTTGCATCATTCATCCTCAATTTTTCAAAAATTCAACAATTTTCTAAATCTCTTTTCAAATTTCTTTCAAATCCTTCCCAAATCTTCTTCAAAAACTCAAGTATCTTTTCAATTTCTTTCCAAATCTTTTCAAACTAATCATATCATCTCTTATTTCTTAGATGCATAAACAAATTTTCAGATTTAACTGCTTTATATCTTTTTCAATTAAAAATCTCATCTTTTTCATATCATGATTTTATTTTCTTCCACCAATCATATCTTTATGTCATATCTCTTTCAAAATTTTTGAAATCCCTCCCCTCCTCTTATAAATACACGTCCGGCTATCCCCTCCTCTCCACCATTCGAATTTGCCTCTCCTTCTCACTCTTCCCTTTCCTTTCTTTTGCTTGAGGGCAAGCAAACCTCTAAGTTTGGTGTGTTTTTCCGTGATCACTGAGCTAAGACTCATCAAGATCATGGCTCCTAAGGGAAAACAAACCAATTCAAGAGGCAAGAAAGAGAATACTCCAAAGAGTCTTTGGAATCAAGAGAGGTTCTTCACCAAAGAACATGCATACCATTACCATAAAATAATGGGTCTAAGATCAGTGATCTCGAAAGTTAAATTCAATTTGAAAGAAGATGAATATCCGGAGATCCAAGAGCAAATTCGAAACAAAGGTTGGAAAATTCTAGCTAATCCTGAAACAAGGGTTGGAAGAAACATGGTTCAAGAGTTCTATTCAAATCTGTGGCTAACAGATAAGCAGAGAATAACTGGAACCGCCTTTCATACCTACAAAACCATGGTCAGAGGAAGGATTATTTACTTCTATCTGGACAAAATAAGAGAGGTCTTCAAATTGCCTCAACTACAAGATGATCTAGAATCCTTTAATAGGAGAATGGTGAGAGAAGATAAGGGGTTGGATCAAGTTCTAAAGGACATATGCCTCCCTGGAACTAAGTGGATAACTAATTCAAAAGGTGTCCCAAACCAACTCAAGAGAGGAGATCTCAAACCAGTTGCAAGAGACTGGTTGGACTTCATTGGGCGTTCCATACTGCCCACTAGCAACCGCTCTAAGGTCACTGTCAAAAGAGCGGTAATGATTCATTGTATTATGCTGGGAAACAAAGTGGAGATTCATCATCTGATTTCTTGTGAGATTTACACAATTGCAAACAAGAACTCCACTGAAGTCAAACTGTCATACCCAAGCTTAATTTCTCTGCTATGTAAAAATGCTGGGGTGAGGATGGGAGTAGATAAATTCATCCCAATCGAATATCCAATCACCAAGAAGTCAATGGAAGGACAACAAGTGCAAGACAACTCCATCAAGAGGAGGGCGCAGGAGTTCCTCCTAGAAATTCTTGAAATTGACTACAGGACCCGCCTAGAAGCATCTATCACCAAGCTGCAAGAAGCTGTGGATCAACTTAAGGAAGAATAGCAGAATCAAAACTGCATGCTCTGTAAGCTGCTGAAGGAACAAGAGAAGCAGGGGCGTGAGCTACAGGAGCTGAAGCGCCAGAAGCTCTACCTTGAAGGACCAAACACCCCACAGACTGAAGGAACATCCACTGCTCAAAATCAAGATTGTTGAGTCCTAACTCTGTGATAACCTTTATTATTAGGAATCTATTTTAAGAGTCATTTATTTTTCTGTTTTTAATTTTTTGTCTTCTATTATTATTGGTTTGCTCTTATATTTATTTTTGAGTCTTATTTTCATTCCATGATTAATAAAATTTAAAGTTTATGTCTTAAAGTTATGAATGTCCTATGAATCCATCACCTTTCTTAAATGAAAAAAAAAGTTTTTAATTGCAAAAAGAAAAAGAAGTGCATGAATTTCGAATTTTAAAACAGATTAATTATTTTGATGTGGTGGCAATACTTTTTGTTTTTCTGAATGAATGCTTGAACAGTGCATATTTTTGATATTGTTGTTTATGAATGTTAAAAATATTGACTCTTGAAAGAATAATGGAAAAGGAGAAATGTTATTGATGATCTGAAAAATCATAAAAATGATTCTGGAAGCAAGAAAAAGAAGCAACAAAAAGGAGAAAGAAAGAAAAAGAAAAAGAAAGCAGAAAAAGCCAATAGCCCTTTAAACCAAAAGGCAAGGGTGAAATAAAAAAGGGATCCAAGGCTTTGAGCATCAGTGGATAGGAGGGCCCACAGGAATAAAATCCTGGCCTAAGCGGCTGAACCAAGCTGTCCCTAACCATGTGCTTGTGGCGTGAAGGTGTCAAGTGAAAGCTTGAGGCTGAGCGGTTAAAGTCGTGGTCCAAAGCAAAAACGAGTGTGCTTAAGAGCTTTGGACACCTCTAATTGGGGACTCTAGCAAAGCTGAGTCACAATCTGAAAAGGTTCACCCAGTTATGTGTTTGTGGCATTTATGTATCCGGTGGTAATATTAGAAAACAAAATGCTTAGGGTCACGGCCAAGACTCATAAAGTAGCTGTGTTCAAGAATCAACATACTGAACTAGGAGAATCAATAACACTATCTGAATTCTAAGTTCCTATAGATGCCAATCATTCTGAACTTCAAAGGATAAAGTGAGATGCCAAAACTGTTCAGAAGCAAAAAGCTAATAGCCCCGCTCATCTAATTAAGACTGATCTTCATAGATGTTTTTGGAATTCATTGTATATTCTATTATTTTCATCCTATTTGATTTTCAGTTGCTTGGGGACAAGCAACAATTTAAGTTTGGTGTTGTGATGAGCGGATAATTTATACGCTTTTTGGTATTGTTTTTAGTATGTTTTTAGTATGTTTTAGTTAGTTTTTATTATGTTTTTATTAGTTTTTAAATAAAAATCACATTTCTGGACTTTACTATGAGTTTGTGTGTTTTTCTATGATTTCAGGTATTTTCTGGCTGAAATTGAGGGACCTGAGCAAAAATCTGATTTAGAGGCTGAAAAAGGACTACAGATGCTGTTGGATTCTGACTTCTCTGCACTCGAAGTAAATTTTCTGGAGCTACAGAAACCCAATTGGCGCGCTCTCAATTGCGTAGGAAAGTAGACATCCTGGGCTTTCCAGAAATATATAATAGTCCATACTTTACCCGAGATTTGATGGCCCAAACCGGCGTTACAACTCAGCATAGAAATTCTGGCGTCAAAACGCCAGAACTGGCATGAAAGCTGAAGTTAAACGCCCAAAATGGCACAAAAGCTGGCGTTTAACTCCAAGAAAGGTCTCTACACGTGAAAGCTTCAATGCTCAGCCCAAACACACACCAAGTGGGCCTCGGAAGTGGATTTCTACACTAACTATTCTAGCTTACTCATTTTCTGTAACCCTAGGTCACTAGTTTATTATAAAAACTACTTTTAGTGATTCATTTGGTACCTCATGACACACTACACGTTTTATATTGTATCTTCTACGGCATGAGTCTCTAAACCCCATGGTTGGGGGTGAGGAGCTCTGCTGTGTTTTGATGAATTAATGCAATTACTACTGTTTTCCATTCAATCACGCTTGTTTCTATTCTAAGATATTCACTCGCACTTCAACTTAATGAATATGATGATCCGTGACACTCATCACCATTCTCAACCTATGAACGTGTGCCTGACAACCACCTCCATTCTACCTTAGACTGAGTGCTTATTTCTTAGCCTCCTGATTCAGATCAGAGTCTTCGTGGTATAAGCTAGAATTATTGGCAGCCATTCTTGAGATCCGGAAAGTCTAAACCTTGTCTGTGGTATTCCGAGTAGAATCTGGGAAGGGATGACTGTGACGAGCTTCAAATTCGCAAGTGCTGGGCGTAGTGACAGACGCAAAAGGATCAATGGATCCTATTCCAGCATGAGTGAGAACCGACAGATGATTAGCCGTGCAGTGACAGCGCATTTGGACCATTTTCACTGAGAGGACGGATGGTGGCCATTGACAATGGTGATCCACCAACATACAGCTTGCCATGGAAGGAGCCTTGTGTGCGTGAAGAAGAAGACAGTAGGAAATTTATTTCATGTTCTTTTACTTTTTACAATTAAATATGAGAATTATAAATATCCTGACTAAGAGTTACAAGATAACCATAGCTTGCTTCAAGCCGACAATCTCCGTGGGATCGACCCTTACTCATGTAAGGTATTACTTGGACGACCCAGTGCACTTGCTGGTTAGTTGTGCGGAATTGCAAAAGTGTGATTGTGATTTCGTGCACCAGTTCTTCATGATCTTCAGGTTGTTCTTGATGATTTTCTATGTTTGATCTTTAATTTTTCTTGTTTTGCATCTTTTCTTATTTTTCATATGCATTTTCAATTTGTTAGTGTCTCAATATTAAAAATTTTTAAGCTTGGTGTCTTGCATGTTTTTCTTTTCTTAAAAATTTTCAAAAATAAGTTTTTGGTGTTCATCTTGACATTCAAAGTGTTCTTGGTGTTCATCTTGACATTCATAGTGTTCTTGCATGCATCATTTATTTTGATCCAAAATTTTCATGCATTGAGTCTTTTTGATATTTTTCTCTCTCATCATTAAAATTCAAAAATAAAAAAAAATCTTTTCCTTATTTCACTCATAATTTTTGAAAATTTGATTTGATAAAAAATTTTTTAAATTTAATTGTTTCTTATGAGTCAAGTCAAATTTTCAATTTAAAAATTCTATCTTTTGCAAATCTTTTTCAAAAATAAAATCTTTTTCATTTATTTTTACATATTTTCGAATTTTTTTTTAAAAAAATTGAATTTCAAAATCTTTTTCTTATTTTTATCTCATATTATCAGGAATTAATACTAACTTTTAATATTTTGATTCAAAAATCTCAAGTTGTTACTTGCCTATTAAGAAAGGTTCAATTTTTAAAATTTAAAATCATATCTTTTTGTTTCTTGTTAGTCAAGTAATCAACTTTAATTTTAAAAATCAAATATTTTTAAATTTCTTTTTCAAATCTTTTTCACAATAAATTTCAATCACATATTTTTCAAAATCAATTTCAAAATCTTTTCCAACTTCTTATCTTTTTCAAATTTGATTTTCAAATCTTTTTCAATTAACCACTTAACTTTTTGTTTGATTTTAAAAGTTTACTATTTCAATCATATCTTTTTCAAAACCACCTAACCACTTTTCTCTCTCCTAATTTTCGAAAATCACCTCCCTCTTTTTTTTTAAAAATCTTTTTAATTAATTAATTGTTTCTTCTAACTTTTTCGAATACTAATTAATAAATAAAATAAAAACAAAAATATTTTTCTTTTTTTCTTCTTCTAATTTTCGAATTCTTCTCCCTCTCATCTCCTTCTAATTATTTTATTTATCTACTAACACTTATCTTATTCTTAAAAATTCGAACCCTCTCCCTCTTTCTGTGTTCGAATTCTTTTTCTTCTCTTCTACTCACATAAAGGGACCTCTCTACTGTGGCAAAGAGGATCCCTATTATTTTCTGTTTCTTTCTTTTTCATATGAGCAGGAGCAAGGACAAGAACATTCTTGTTGAAGCTGATCCGGAACCTGAAAGGACTCTGAAGAGGAAGCTAAGAGAAGCTAAAACACAACACTCTGAAGAGGACTTTACTGAAATTTTCGAAAAAGAAGTAGAGATGGCCGAAAATAATAACAATGGTGGAGATGCAAGGAAGATGCTTGGTGACTTTACTACACCAAATTCCAATTTACATGGAAGAAGCATCTCAATCCCTGCCATTGGAGCAAACAATTTTGAGCTAAAGCCTCAATTAGTTTCTCTGATGCAACAGAATTAAAAGTTTCATGGACTTCCATCAGAAGATCCTTTTCAGTTCTTAACTGAATTCTTGCAGATCTGTGATACTGTTAAGACCAATGGGGTTGACTCCGAGGTCTACATGCTTATGCTTTTCCCGTTTGTTGTAAGAGATAAAGCTAGAATATGGTTGGACTTTCAACCTAAAGATAGCTTGAACTCTTGGGATAAGCTGGTCACAACTTTCATAGCCAAGTTCTTTCCTCCTCAAAAGCTTATCAAGCTTAGAGTGGATGTTCAAACCTTTAAACAGAAAGAAGGTGAATCCCTCTATGAAGCTTGGGAGAGATACAAGCAACTGACCAAAAAGTGGCCTTCTGACATGCTTTCAGAATGGACCATCTTGGATATATTCTATGATGGTCTGTCTGAATTATCAAAGATGTCATTGGACCATTCTGCAGGTGGATCCATTCACCTAAAGAAAGTGCCTGCAGAAGCACAAGGACTCATTGACATGGTTGCAAATAACCAGTTCATGTACACTTCTGAAAGGAATCCTGTGAGTAATGGGACGCCTCAAAGGAAGGGAGTTATTGAAATTGATACTCTGAATGCCATATTGGCTTAAAATAAAATATTGACTTAGCAAGTCAATATGATTTCTCAGAGTCTGAATGGATTGCAAGCTGCATCCAACAGTACTCAAGAGGCATCTTTTGAAGAAGAAGCTTATGATCCTGAGAACCCTGCAAAAGCAGAGATGAATTACATGGGTGAACCCTATGGAAACACCTATAATCCCTCATGGAGAAATCATCCAAATTTCTCATGGAAGGATCAACAAAAGCCTCAACAAGGCTTTAATAATGGTGGAAGAAACAGTTTTAGCAATAGCAAGCCTTTCCCATCATCCACTCAGCAACAGACAGAGAATTCTGAGCAGAATCTATCTAGCTTAGCAAATATAGTCTCTGATCTATCTAAGGCCACTTTAAGTTTCATGAATGAAACAAGGTCCTCTATTAGAAATTTGGAGGCACAAGTGGGCCAGCTGAGTAAAAGAGTCACTGAAACACCTCCTAGTACTCTCCCAAGCAATACAGAAGAGAATCCAAAAAGAGAGTGCAAGGCCATTACCTTACTTGTGGCCGAACCCAAAGAGGAGGAGGAGGACGTGAACCCTAGTGAGGAAGACCTCCTGGGACGTTCAGTGACCAATAAGGAGTTTCTCTTTGAGGAACCAAAGGAATCTGAGGCTCGTCTAGAGACCATAGAGATTCCATTGAACCTCCTTTTACCATTCATGAGCTCTGATGACTATTCATCTTCTGAAGAAGATGAAGACATTCCTGAAGAGCAAGTTGCTCAATATTTAGGAGCAATCATGAAGCTGAATGCCAAATTATTTGGTAATGAGACTTGGGAGGATGAACCTCCATTGCTCATCAAGGAACTAAATGCCTTGGTTCAGCAAATTCTACCTCAAAAGAAACAGGATCCTGGTAAATTCCTAATTCCCTGTAACATAGGCACCATGACCTTTGAGAAGGCTCTGTGTGACCTGGAGTTAGGAATAAATCTTATGCCACTCTCTGTAATGGAGAAACTTGGGATCTTTGAGGTACAAGCTGCCAGAATCTCTTTAGAGATGGCAGACAACTCAAGAAAACAAGCTTATGGACTAGTAGAGGATGTGCTAGTAAAGGTTGAAGGCCTTTATATCCCTGCTGATTTCATAATCCTAGACACTGGGAAGGATGAGGATGAATCCATCATCCTTGGAAGACCGTTCCTAACCACATCAAGAGCTGTGATTGATGTGGACAGAGGAGAATTGGTCCTTTAACTGAATGAGGACAACCTTGTGTTTAAAACTCAAGGATCTCTTTCTGTAACCATGGAGAGTAAGCATGAAAAGCTTCTCTCACTGCAGAGTCAACCAAAGCCCCCACAGTCAAACTCTAAGTTTGGTGTTGAACCCCCACATTCAAACTCTAAGTTTGGTGTTGGGAGGTCCCAACAATGCTCTGAACATCTGTGAGGCTCCATGAGAGCTCACTGTCAAGCTATTGACATTAAAAAAGCACTTGTTGGGAGGCAACCCAATGTTATTTAATTATATCTATTTATTTTCTATTGTTATTTTATGTTTTTTTAGGTTGATGATCATGTGTAGTCATAAAAACTACTGAAAAATCAAAAACAGAATGAAAAACAGCTTTAAAAATAGCTCACCCTGGAGGAAGAACTTACTAGCATTTAAACGCCAGTAAGAAGCATCAAACTGGCGTTTAACGCCAGAAAGAAGCATCAAGCTGGCGTTAAACGCCAGAAACAAGCACCAGATTGGCGTTTAACGCTAGAACAGAGCATGGAAGTGGCGTTAAACGCCAAAAACAGGCTACATTTGGGCGTTTAACGCCAAAAACAAGCAGCAAGCTGGCGTTTAACACCAGACATGCATGCTAAGGGCGTTTTACACACCTAATTGGAGCAGGGATGTTAAGTCCTTGACCCCACTGGATCTGTGGATCCCACAGGATCCCCTCAGGATCTGTGGACCCTACAGGATCCCACCTACCCCACCTCTTCTTCTCTCCTATTCACACCTTTTTATAACCCTCTTCCCCAAATACCCTTCACCAACACCTCAATCACTCTTCCCCCATCACCTCTTAACCACTCACATCCCTCCACTCTTCCCCATAAACCCCACCTACCTCAAAAATTTAAATTTTTTTCCCTCCCAAACCCAACCCTAATGGCCGAACCCTAAACCCCCCCACTCCTATATAAACCCCTCATTTCTTCTTCATTTTCACACAACACAACCCTTTCTTCTTCCCCTTGGCCGAATACACACCTCTCTCCCTCTCCTCCATTTCTCTTCTTCTTCTCCTTCTTTCTTTCTTCTTTTGCTCGGGGACGAGCAAACATTTTAAGTTTGGTGTGGTAAAAGCATTGCTTTTTGTTTTTTCATAACCATTAATGGCACCTAAGGCCAGAGAAACCTCAAGAAAGAGAAAAGGGAAGGCAATTGCTTCCACCTCTGAGTCATGAGAGATGGAGAGATTCATCTCAAAGGTCCATCAAGACCACTTCTATGAAGTTGTGGCCAAGAAAAAAGTGATCCCTGAGGTTCCTTTCAAGCTCAAAAAGAGCGAATATCCGGAGATCCGACAAGAGATTAGAAGAATAGGATGGGAAGTTCTCTCTAATCCTATTCAACAAGTTGGGATCTTAATGGTTTAAGAGTTCTATGCAAATGCATGGATCAGTAGAAACCATGATCAAAGTGTGAACCCGAATCCAAAGAATTGGCTTACCATGGTTCGGGGGAAATACTTAGATTTCAGTCCGAAAAATGTAAGGTTGGCGTTCAACTTGCCAATGATACAAGAAAACGCATGCCCCTACACTAGAAGGGTCAACTTTGATCAAAGGTTGGACCAAGTTCTCATGGACATATGTGTAGAAGGAGTTCAATGGAAAGTTGACTCAAGAGGCAAGCCGGTTCAATTGAGAAGACCAGACCTTAAGCCTGTAGCTAGAGGATGGTTGGAGTTTATTCAACGCTCAATTATCCCTACTAGCAACCGGTCTGAAGTTACTGTAAACCGGGCCATCATGATCCATAGTATCATGATTGGGGAGGAAGTGGAAGTTCATGAGATTATACCCCAAGAACTCTACAAGGTGGCTGACAAGTCCTCCACTTTGGCAAGGTTAGCCTTTCCTCACCTCATCTGTCACCTATGCAATTCAGCTGGGATTGA